>NW_023416368.1:80379759-81579759 GCF_014108235.1 Myotis myotis | reverse complement strand
GAAACATGCAATCACTTGGTGAATACATGCAAAAGACAATTAGTGGGGGAGTTACTGTTTCAGAGCTTCAGCTTCCTGAAGAGCTCCGAGTCCTTCCTACGGACAGCTGCACTCCATTTCATAGCATTAACAGCTGAGAAGATAAACCTGCATTCCATACATGAGGATGATGTGCAGCTGTTACGAAATGCTCTTGAAAGTATGAAGAATGATCCTGTGGAATCTATCCAGATTCTGGTGACTACTCTTCTTCAAAATATTGAGGAATATGTTAATCCTGAGGACAGCTCTACTTCCATTATAAGTACTCGCTTCTTCCGATTACGTGGCAGGAAAGCCCAAAAAAGAAAGAGGCACCTATTTAAGACTGTCAGACGGGAAGGAGATAATGATACTGATCGGCCCAGGAATTGGCTCCTAGGCCCTCTAAATTTACTGTGCAACTGGTGCAAGGGAGTGTAAAGAATACTCCCCTTCTAGTAGGCAACTTAGAAAAGTCAACACAGTCACAAGCACCAAAGTCTGAAAGTCCCCCTGAAAAAACTGAATTGATCCCGAAACAAGTTGCTCCTGAGCCACTGTGAACATTTAGAACTTGTGGCTAAAGCCTTTTCCAGTTGTTTATTCATATGTCAGTGCTGGACTCTGCCGTAGTCTCTCCTACCTTTTTTCCAACTGGGTGGGCAACTTTGGTTTAACCCCAAATAGGTAGTTTTGATCTTAGAAGATATAGTATAGCCCTTGTTCTTTATCTCCCCTAGGGTACTGTGAGCTATCAGTATATACATTTGTAAATAAACGTTATTTTTTCATCCTAAAAAAATAAATAAATAAAAATAAATTGTTTGGCAGGGTCGTCAAAGTTCTCTCTTATTTGCTCTTTATGAGACTCCTGACAGCACTGTGCAAGGATGCACTTTTTAAAAAACACTGTCACTGGTTCATAAGTGAGTCCCACCAACGCAGCTGTGGCCCCTCCCAGATGTTGGTGGAGAGGAGGGGGAGACTCCTGGCTTGTTTTCTAAGCGCCTCCTGGGAAGAGAACTAAGTGCTCAGGGTGAGGACCCAGGTGCACAGGCTGCTGAACTTGACTGCCCCACCCCCCACCCCCTGCCACTTGTGGACACCCGACAGGCCTGTCTGCAGGAGGTGCCTAAGGGACCATGAGTGCGAGTTCTCATCCCCCAGCTCATCCCTGTGTTGTGAATTGGCTGGCCTCTGTCCCCAGGTATTAGAATTGCTCAGCTGAGCTGCCCATGTAGGCAACAAGGCAAACCTTGAAGAGTTTGAATTGCAGTGGGGTCAACCAGAGAACAGGCCAGAGGAAGCAATCAGCCCTCGGTCTGAGAACAGGCCAGAGGAAGCAATTGCCCATGAAGGGCAGCCGGGGGAGGGTCTGCTGGATCAGCCCAGGTGAGGGGCACCTCTCACTGCCTCCGATGGGAGCCCACAAAAGGCCCCTGAAGACGTATATACACGCCCAGGGCGGGGGAGGGGAGAGGGCCTAGGCTAGCAGCCAATAGAGAGGTACTGGGTGCAGAGTCAGAGTGGAGAAAAGTGTCAGCGAGGTTTTCTCCTCTTTCTCCACAGGGAGGCTCCTGAAGCTAAAGTCCTAGGAATGAAGGCTGCCCACAGGGGCCTGGGACAATTGCAAGTCCTTCAGAGCCTGCAGAGCATCATCCTGCCCTAAGTCTGGACTGGGGAGGGCAGCATCCCCGGGGGCCTGCCAGGTAAAGCTTCCTGATGGCCTGTGGTCAGACCTGAGAATCACCCATAGGTGGTAACCAGGAGCTGGACTCCGCAGCCACTAAATTCTTGGCATTTTCTGGGTAGTGGGAGTGTCTCTGTAAATCCGGGCAGCTCCTTATGCTAATGAGGGGACTCTGGATGGGGCTGGACCAATCTCATGTTAGAGCAGTGGTTCTCAACCTTCCTAATGCCGCGACCCTTTAATACAGTTCCTCATGTTGTGGTGACCTCCAATTTCATTGTTACAAATTGAACATAATTAAAGCATAGTGATTAATCACAAAACAATATGTAATTATATATGGTCTTAGGCGACCCCTGTGAAAGGGTCGTTCGACCCCAAAGGGGTTGCGACCCAGAGGTTGAGAACCACGGTGTTAGAGGGTGGGGCTTTCAGCCTTTGGACATCAACCCAAGCTCCTGAGGCTTCCTGAGAGGAGGTCTCCCTCAAACTTCAGAGCTGCACACCCGGTTCACAATTTTTGCAATACCAGGTCCTGACTGTACTTAATCCCTTTCCGATTTGATATTTTATCTTCTGATGCAGTTTAAATGGGGGGGGGGCAGGGGGAAGGCGGAAGGGTGTGTGGATGAATGGGTATCTGGATGAAAGGTAGGTAGATGGATGGGTGGGTAGATGGACTGGTAAGTAGGTAAATGGATAGATGGATGGATGGATATGTGAATGGATGAACTGTTAGGCAGATGGATAGGTGAATGAAAAGCTAGATGGATTTCAGCCCTAGCCAGTTTTGCTCAGTGGGTAGAGCGTTGGTGGACTGCAGGGTCCTGGTTCGATTCTGGTCCAGGGCATGTACCTCGGTTCAGGCTCCTCCAGGCTGTGTGCAGGAGACAACCAATCAATGTGTTTCTCTCAGCAATATTTCTGTCTTTACCTCTCTCTTCCACTCTCTCTAAAAGTGAACTGAAAAATATCCTCAGGTGAGGATTTAAAAAAAAAGCTAGACAGATTTCAGATATGAAAATCCAAGTGTGTGACATTTAATAAAACTCTGGCTTGGGGCAAAGATCACTTCAAGTCATTTTTCCCAGGCCAAATGACTCACCTGCCCTTGCTCAATGAAAAGCAGCCCAATCTGTGACACGGAGTGAAGGGAGAAGATCCCACCCAAAGACCCCAATAGTTCTTCCTGTGAAACAAAAAAAAACATTGTGTATGAATAAACTGTAAGCATGTGTTTAATTCTAAATGTAACTTTAGGGCATCCAATGAGCTAAAATGAAGAACAATTTTTAAAAATGAGGATCTATTTATTCTCTATGAAATGTAGCTTGTAAGCAGAACCTCGAGTGGAGACAGCTTGTGCTGGGCAGACTTTTGCCCTTGCTTAGTGTCTTTATTGGGAGGTTCTGGTTGAAGGAGATGTGGATGGGTGTCAAACTGACTGCGAGATGCATGCCTAAACCCTTCCTTTCGGCCTCGGTTCCTCACTCCTGCTGTTCGGCTGGTCAGCAGAGTGCCCAGCAGCCACACTGGAGCACAAAGCCAAGCTGACATTTTTCAGGTCAGAGAGAGACAACTATCTTAATTACGCCTCTGTTTTTTGGGAGGTTCTATAAAATATACAGTGCTTTGGACTGAATTGTGCGCCCTCCCCTCCCAAATCCATTGGTCAAAACCCTAACCCTTTGTCTTAGTCCAGTCAGGCTGCTGTGACAAAATGCCACAGACTGGATGGCTTATACACAATAGGAATTTACATCTCACAGCTCCGGAGGCTGGAAGTCTAAGACCAAGGTGCCAGCGTGGCCAAGCGAGGGCCTCGTCTGGGTCAGACTTCTTGCTCTGTCCTCACCAGATGAAGGGGGCCAGCAGGCTCTCTGGGGCCTCTGGTGTGAGAGCACTTATCCGATACCATTCTCATCTATAAAACCTGGGTCATAAGAGTACTGATCTTCGGGTGGGCATGGGGTTAAATATCGTAATTAATGTGCAGCCTCTACTTCGGCACTAGCTTTCATAAGCACTCCATAAACGTGCTATCATTTAAAACCTCCTGTCTCCTTTCCTAACTTCTTAATCTCCCTAGCCAGGTTCCATGACCTGGAATTTTCCCTACCCTCCCAAGAGACAGAAGCCCTGGTTCACCCACTGCGTGCTAATTACTCCAATCACACACGAGACATTTCTCTTTTTTGGTTCACTTTCTTATGCAAATGCACATACCTGTGTAACAGAGGCATACTCGTGAAATCTGTATGCCCAGTTCTCGGAGTAATATATATTGGTCTTAGATAACTGGTCTCCAAGCAAATAGGCAAAAACGACATTACTTATATCCTGGAAGAACATACACAGAACAGTCTCTTTAAAAGGAGATTTGAGGGGTGGGGATGGGGAGATGCTGTTGAAGGTCACAACCTTGCAGCCAGTAGCTACATGCTCCTGCAGATCTAATGCCCAGCAATGCTATCCTGTAAGCTTCAAAGGTACTAAGAAACCGGATCTTAAAGGTTCCCACCACAAAAAAAAGAAAAAAAAGAAATGGCAATGATGTGCCATGATGCAGGTAACCTTCAGCGGTCGTCATATTGCAATATGTAAATGTATCAGATCATCACATTGTACACTTACACTTACAATGTTATGTCAATTATATCTCAGTAACAAAGGGAGATTGATGCCAAGGGTAAAACTCCAGGGCAATTACCCCAGAAAAATTAAAACATATGCACATACAAAAATCTGTACATAGCCGAGACCGGTTTGGCTCAGTGGATGGAGCGTCGGCCTGCGGACTGAAGGGTCCCAGGTTCGATTCCGGTTAAGGGCATGTGCCTTGGTTGCGGGCACGTCCCCAGTGGGGGATGTGCAGGAGGCAGCTGATCGATGTTTCTCTCTCATCGATGTTTCTGGCTCTCTATCTCTCTCCCTTCCTCTCTGTGAAAAATCAATAAAATATATTAAAAAAAAAATCTGTATATAAGTGGGTATAGCAGTTTTTACAATAGCCCAAAAGTGGAGGCAACCAAATTCTGGTACATTCAGACCATGGTATATTACTTGACAACGAATAGGGAAAGACTAAAGATATAGACAACAAATTGGATGAGTCTCTAGAGAATTTAGCTGACAAAGCTGGTCCCCAAAGGTCCCATATTGTACGGGTCCGTTTATATAACATCCGTGAGGTGGTACAATTATAGAGGTGGGGAACAGGTTAGTGGTTGTCAGGGGTTGGGGTGGGATGGGGGCAGGGAGCTGTGGAGCTCTGGGATGACAGAATAGACGGTATTTCAATGGCAGGAATGGTCCTGTGATGTGGCAATGTGATGAAATGCTAGAGTTACACATACACTGTATCTATGTCAATACTAGTTTTAGTATGATACTGCAGTTATGTAAGATGTAACCATTGGAGGAAGATATAGAAAGGGTACATGGGACTCTGTATGATCTTTTCAAGTTACTGGAGAGTCTATAATTATTTTAAATAACAAGTTCAAAAAAAAGGAAGGTAGATGGATATATTTGTAGTGAACTAGCCAGTTGATCTGAAAGTAGCTCCAGAGCCCCTCCCACCTCTCAGGTTGTCGTGTGAGCCCTGGGGAAATGACATTGCCCAAGTCCAAAGGCCCAACCCCCATGGGTTCGCCTGTTCTTATTTCCATCTGTGCTCAGAGCAGAGTGAAAAAACCGATACCCTGTACTCACCAAGCAAAAGGGATGCTTACTATAGCAACAGTTGTCACCAGAAATATGTGAAACAGGGTAATTTATGCCTGAAAGGAAAAGATCATTTGGAAACTATATGAGTTACCTGCAGGTCAGAGAAAAGGTTTAGACACTGTTAAAGATTTTGCTTACTTTGGTCCAGTCGCCAATTTAAATGGAGACTGACCTTGTATGCACATATACATAACCCATGGACACAGACAATAGGGTGCTGAAGGCCTGGGGGGGGGGGGGCGGGTACGGGGGCAGGCTGGATGGGATCAATGGGAGAAAAATGGGGATATATGTAATACTTTCAACAATAAAGAACTATTAAAACAAACAAACAAACAAACAAACAAAAACGAATGGAGACTGCAGCCAAAAAATCAGGACAAGGCTAAGTAACCTGCTATTGACATGTGGGGCCAGATGGCTCCTGATTGTGGGGTCGTCCTGTGCCTGTGGGACGTTTTGCAGCACCCCTGCCTTTAATGACGCAATGCCAGCAGTACCTTCCTCCGGTCTGGACAACCAAAAATACCTCCTCCCCACACTGCCAAAATGTCGTCTGGGGGGCAGAACTGTCCCGATGAGAAGCACACACTCTTTTAGGACTGTATGCCAAAACTGCAGGAAGAACTCCCTTCTCTTACCGAGGTGTTCTTTGATTCCATTTTAAGTGCAGAAACTTTGGCTTGAAATGAAACAAAAAACAACCAGTGTTGGTGAGAAGGTGAAGAAAATGGAACTTTTGTACCCTGTTGGGAATGGGAACGGTGCACGACTGGCAAACAGTATGGAGTTTCCTCAAAGAACCTGAAAATGGAATGACCACATCATGACTACAGAAGAGATAACAACTTTCACATAGACCAGTGGTCGGCAAACTCATTAGTTAACAGAGCCAAATATCAACAGTACTTCTTCAAAACAGACTCGCCCAGGCTGAAAACCGACTTCTGTGCATGGGCCACGAAGTTTCAATCGCACTGTACGTGCACGCCCGCACGTGGTATTTGTGGAAGAGCCACACTCAAGGGGCCAACGAGCCGCAGGTGGCTCGCGACCCTCAGTTTGCCAACCACTGACATAGACAATGAAGAAAGACATTGCTAAAGATTTTGCTTACTTCGGTTCAGTCACCAATTCAAATGGAGACTGCAGCCAAGAACTCAGGAGAAGGCTGAGACTCAGAAGGGCAGCAATAGAATTAGGAAAGATCACCAAGAGCAAAGCTGTGTCATTAGAGACCAAGGTCTCTAAGGTCATCCACACCCCGGTATTCCCAATTACTATGCCCGGATGTGAAAGTTGGACAGTGAAGAAGGTTGATAGAAACATTGATTCATTTGAAATGTGGAGCTGGAGGAGAGGTGTGCAGACACTCTGGACTGCCAGGAAGACAGGCATGTGGGTCCCAGAGTAAAGTAAGCCAGACACATCGCTGGAGGCAGAAGTGACCAAACTGAAGCTGTTCTCCTTCGGGCACATCATGAGAAGGCAGGACTCTTTGGAAACCACAATAATGCAGGGGAAAAGAAAAGGCAGCCGGAAAAGAGGAAGACAAAATGTAAGATGGAGTTATTCCGTAAAAGAAGCCACAGACATGAGTCCACAAGAGCCAGGCAGTACTGCTGGAGGAAGGGCAGAGTGGACATCACTCTGAGTGTCGCCAGGAATCAGAGCCAATCCAATTCCACTTCTGGGTGTATACAAAAAAAAATTTAAAAGTTAAAAGCATGGACAGGAAGATATTCGTACACGCGTGCGCGCGCGCACGTTCCAACAGTGTTGTTCACAATAGCTAAAGCACAGAAGCAACCCAAGTGTCCATTGGCAGATGATTGTATAAATAAACAAAATGTGGTCTATCTATACCATGGAATGTTGTCACCAAGCATCTAGAAGTCATTTTTGTCCAAGGTTTCTCTGCTTATAACTATAATCTGCAGTGGATGGGGGTTCAGCCCAACTTCCATTTGAATTTTAAAGGACAAGGTAACATTCAGGGACAGACATCCAAATAGCAGTATGGTTTGTCCTTCCGAAATTAATAACCATTTCTTTGAGGTTGGCTGAACTCAAACAAAATACAAAAAGGCCCTGGCCAGGGTTGCTCAGCTAGTTGGAGTGTCATCTCACACACCAAGAGTTTGTGGGTTCAATTCCTGGTCAGGGCACATACCCAGGTTGTGGGTTTGATCACCAATTGATGTTTTTTTTCCCTCCTCTCTCCCTCCTTTCCCGCCCCCCCCTCTCAAATCAGTAAGTAAAAAAAAAACACATAAAAAGAATATATACCTGTTGATGCAGTCCAGTAATTGGCTCTATAATTATAAATATAGACTTTTTTATTCACTACTAACAGCAATAGTGAACCAGCAAAATGTGCTGATGTTACTTCTGGTATGCCAACCTATAAATAATGACATATATAACATCAAAACACACCTCTTTTTGGATATCAGTTTGGGAAGCAATACTTCTAGACACACATACAAGAAACATTTGTGCCAACAGGAGCTTTTCGGTTCCTAGATATTGGGGACTATGTATCCTGGGGTAAGCTGGAACCAAAACTGGGAGGTGGTGGCCTCAGACAGCTAAATTCACTCCCTCATCAAAACCCTCTCTGAGTCCTGGCTGGCATAGCTCAGGGGTTAGAGTGTCAGCCTGCACATCAAGGGGTCATGAGTTCGATTCCCAGTCAAGGGAACATACCTGGGTTGCAGGTTCGGTCCCCGGCCCTGGTTGGGGAGTGTGTGGGAGGCAACCAATCAATGTGTCTCACACAGATGTTTCTCTCTCTCCCTCCCTCCCTCCCTCCCTCCCTCCCTCCCTCCCTCCCTCCCTCTACTCTCTCTAAAAAAATTAAAAAAAAATCAATGGAAAAAAATATCCTTGGCTGAGGATTAACAACAAAACAAAAAACCCAAAATACAAAAAAAAAAACCCTTTTCTGAGGAGGCCCTGGCCAGGTACTCACTTGGTTGGAGCAATTATCCCAATATGCCAAGGTTGCACATTAGATCCCAGGTCAGGGTACATATAGGAACCAACCAATGAATGCATATAAGTGGAACAACAAATCCATGTTTCTCTCTCCAGAAAAATAAACAAAATAACAACAACATACCCTTCTCCAAGGATAAAGCCTAAAGATAAATGATAAATGAGGAGCATAAATGAGGAGCATAACTATTGCTTCCAAGAAACATTGGTATCTTAATAGATGGTAAAACTTCTTTAGCATAGGTGCTAACGGTACAATTTCTCAAGATAGTTACTAAGAGTGTAAAGATTTTTCTGTTTTGGTTTAGGACAATTTAGGGAGGCCCTGGAATTAGTGCATGTAATCTATCTATTTCCCAACACACAACCAATTGTAGGAAGCATTGGCAACAATTCTGCTTCCTTTTTCAGGAAAAAAAGGGTATCATTTTGGTAGT
This sequence comes from Myotis myotis, assembly GCF_014108235.1. Classification (NCBI taxonomy): domain Eukaryota; kingdom Metazoa; phylum Chordata; class Mammalia; order Chiroptera; family Vespertilionidae; genus Myotis; species Myotis myotis. The sequence goes on along the minus strand of NW_023416368.1, from coordinate 81,570,882 downwards.
AAGGACAGAATAGAATTAACACTCTTTTTTGACTTAGAAACTACTCTCAATATCTTAAAGAGATACATTTTTGTAAAATAAAGTTCATATGAACAAAAACAAACTAATGTGCTATTTCCAAATTATACCTTTACCCTGAATATTACGTATTTCAAGCATCCTTCAGATTGTTCCATATAATAACTACCTGCATTGATGTAGGGATGGAAAGTGGAGGAAGACTACTCTCAAAGTTATTTCTCGTGAAAAAAAGTTGTTGTCTGAAATAAACAATAAAACAGTTACATTAGAATTTTACACAAGGGGTGGGGGGAAAGACAATGGCAGTCACGCTAAAAATGTTACACACATCAAAATTTATTTAAAAATAAGGAACAATTTAGGTTCTGCCTATCTACCTACCTATCTATCCATTCATCCATCTATTTTTGCATGAGTAAATTTGTACAGCCTGGGTATTCAACTTCTTGAAATAACATTATATTAAAAGTGTGACCAGCCCTACTGGTTTGGCTTTCCCAGGTTTGATTCTGGTCAAGGGCACATACCTACATTGCAGGCTTGATCCCTGGCCCTGGTCAGGGTGTTGTGGGAGGCAAACAATTGATGTGTCCCTCTCACACCGATGTTTCTCTCTCTCTGTCTCTCCCCCTCCCTTCCACTCTCTCTAAAAATCATTGGAAAAATATCCTCGTGTGAGAATTAATAAATAAATGTGACCACATTGTTACCATAGACAGTCAGTCAAAGTACAGGCAGCCCGTGGCCGGGTGACTGTGGGTTGACTGGCCACTTTAGAGGGCCACGCTGTATGGGGGCTGTGTAGAGGATGCAGGCATGTTGGCATCCAGGGGCATCCTGTGGACTCCAACGGGATCCCCCTGATGTGAAAATGCTGTGTCTAGTGTAGGGAGATGGGCTTAATGGTGGGTCCTGCAGCCCCTTCCCACCCCCTGCCCCCACCCCCTGCCCCCACTCACACCTCCACTCTCCACTGACTCTGATTCTACAGACAGAGAGTGCCAGGGAGTCTTCCCCATTGGTCAAGATGGCGCACCAATGTGGCAAAATCTATAAAGATAAATGGATAGGGCCTGAACATGCCAAAAGCTCGAGAGATAGGGCCCGAATGCACCAAAAGCTAAAAAGATGGCCCTAGCTTGTTTACTCAGTGGTTGAGGCGTCAGCCTGTGGACTAATGATTCACGGTTCAATTCCAGTCAAGGGCACATACCTTAGTTGCAGGCTCAATCTAGGACCCCAGTTGGGGCCCATAGGGGAGGAAATCGGTCAAATGTGCCTCTCTCACATTGATGCTTCTCTCTTTATGTCTCTCCCCCTCTTTTCCAGTCTCTCTAAAAAAAAAAAAAAAAAAAAAAAAAATCAATGGAAGAAATATCCTCGGGTGAGGATTCAACAAAAAAAGCTAGAAAGATGAATGGATATGACCCGAGTGTGCCAAAAGCTAGGAAGATAACTGGATAGGGCGGGGGAAAGGTCTTCCCCTCCCTATTCCTACAAAAATAGTGGGCTTGAACAGGTAGGGGGGTCGTCTTTAAGATGGGAGTCAATCATTCTCCCAGGTCATAGCACCTGAATAAACCTCTTTCCTTTTGCAACAGCACCTGTCTCATGAGGCTGCCTTTCATTGTGGCAGGCAGCCAAACTTGTGTTTCAGTTATAGTTTTGGTGACCCAGATGGGACAGCACGGACCTCAGTAAGTCCTGGAGGGCCTGGGCTAAGGTCCCAGCTGCCTGTGGTAGGCTGACCCTGGGAGCAGGACTGTGGGGGATTGAGCCCGCAAACCAGGCATGTGCCCTGACCGGGAATTGAACCTCAACCTCCTGGTTCATAAGTCAATGTTCAACCACTGAGCCATGCCAGCCAGGCTAAACATGACTTTTATTGGGCACAGTGCCCTGGAATTAAGTACTTTCTGGTCTCTTCATCTCTCTTCCACCCCAATTGTGGACTCCCTGCAGGCTAGTAACTAGCAACACAGGACAGACCCATCTTCCTTAACCTTTGTTGAATGAATCAATAAGGGAAAATCTAACATTTTAATAAAAATGATAGTAGCAATTCATAAGTGGTTACTTACCCTAGATATAGGGCTATGTTTTTCTTGCAAGGATGTTTAATCAGGCGTGTTGCAGATGAAAAATACAGGACATTCTGGGCAGATGGTTGCAAAATCTTAATATCAATAATAAGAAACACTTGATGAAAACAATGTCCTAATGTGCAATATTGAAAATGTAAAGGTGAAATCTAAATTAAGCAGGTGCACTGTATCATTTTCCTGTTTTGATATTATACTCTGGTTATGTCAGATGTCATCACTGAGTATAGGGTATCTGGGGTGCCTATTTCTGAAACCTGCCATGAATCTATCATTTCAAAATAGAGTGAAAAAAGATTCTGAAGCTAATTCATAACACATCTCATTCCACATGTTATTTTTTTATTTCCAGATTATTAGTTATTAGAGAGGTGAGAGGACAAATTGTAAAGCTAAGAGGTTAGAAACCAGCCACTTTGAGATTATTTAGAAATGCTGACACCTCTTCCCAAATGACGTAATGTCAATAGGTAATTTATTTTAACAAGTGAAATATTTTTTTCATCATACATATTCTTTTTTAAATTGAATTTATTAGGGTGACATTGGTTAATAAAATATATAGCTTTCAGATGTATAATTCTATAATACATCATCTGTATATTGTATTGTGGTCTCATTATCCCAATTTCTTCATGCATTTTAGGTACACATGGGGGGAAAGGAAGTTTCCTGTTGTACTGTCATATAAACAAATATAAACAAATTTGCTTCCCATGTTATTGCAGATTTTAAAATCTCCTGTCACACAGAAGAACACTGGTGATCTGATTTCTAAACCCACTTCTGTCTCCTGGCTTTGTCCAGGTTACTTGATCTCTACTTTTTTAGTGAAATGGGAAAGATAAATCCTTTATTTCAAAGGGCAATGGTAAAGATTAGTGTTGTATATCTAACACAACACTGGCACAACAAAAATACTGGGAAATATTCTGATTTAGTTATTAGATTCAAGTGAAGAATGAATATTAAATATGGAGTCACATACCCCTGGAGATGCATGATCATCATGAGTTACCTTTCCTGTCCTCACCGTGTGAACACTAGAGATAAGTGACAAGAGAGACCTTCTATCAATGTTTATTGAATATTCAGCATGACTCCCACCAGAATGTCTCTGGGTTAGCTCTGAAGTACCTGTTCTTGATGCTTTTCAGTTATGGAAGCCCCTGTAAAATCTAATTAAACTGGGGGTCCTCTTCTCCCACAGAGAGACACATGGATACCCCCAAATGGAGATATTTCCAAGTGCTCATAAAGGCCCATTTGCAGACCCCAGATTAGGAAGATTAAGAATTCCTACTTCGTTTTCTTTTTCTTCTTTTTGTGTGTGTGCGGTGTTGGTGGCTGGGAGCGTGTTGGTATAGTTTACAGCAGAGGTTCTCAATCTTGGATGTGCTAGAAGCCCCTGGAGGGCTTGATAAACTTTATATGGCGAGGCCTCACCTGTAGATCCAGGGAACTGCAGTGGTAACAAATTCCCGGGTCATGCTGTTCCTGCTGATCCAGGACCACACTTTGAGAACTCGTATGGGGAAATGGGAGAATTAGATGAACTCTTTACAGACTTTGAAACAAATCGCCCTAGTAAATCTTACTGGAAAACCCTACCCCACAGTGACTAGCTATGTGTCTTTAGGCCTGTGTCTCTTTAATTTCGCTGGGTCTGTGTTCACAATCCTAAAACAAGGTTAATGAATCACTAGTAAAGATAAAATGAGGCCATGCACCAAAGCACACGTTCACTATTTCATCACCAAACAGGGCCCTGCTAAATGTAACAGCTCACTTCTGGCAAGAGCTCCCCGAGGACAGGAACTGGGCTTTACAGCTTCTGTCTAGCTCGTATAGCACCTTGCGTAGCCTTCACTAATGTAACAGTTACTGAAATCTAATAATCTAGATATGGAGAGAATAAAATAAACATTCTACACTCTCATGAAGCTACTATTTCTAGTGACGGCAACAGATAAGAAAAAGAATTGTCTAAAGAAAATGACAAGTTAGTGATTGATAGTAAAAAGCAGATATGAGGAGGGGGCCTTAAATGACGAAGTATTATGTAAGTCGGGACAGAGATCTGATTGACGAGGAAAGAGCCATGGAGAAACCAGGAAGCAAAGCGTACTATCGGTGGAAGTCGATGCACCAAGTCTCTCCCATCCCCAAAGCTGGGTCTAGTTGGGCGTGTCCCTACAGTGTGCCCGGAGCAGTGACTGCGTGGGCAGAGAACAGATGGGTGGTTGTCAAATCCCTAGGAACCCTTGGCAATACCTAGAGGCATTTTTGATGGATGGGTAAAGCCTGGGGAAGTAGGTACACCTGGCATCTAGTGGGTGGCGGCCAGGGATGCTGCTCAACATCCAACAGTGCACGGGACGGCCCCACCCGCCCTACGTGTCAGCTGCGCTGCTGTTGAGAAACCTGGGGCCAGAGCATGCGAGGAAATGCAGGCTGCTCTAGGAACTCGGGTTTTATTCCGGGTGCCACGGGGAACCAGAGAAGGGGAATGACGAGATCAAATTAGTTTATCAATTCCTCTGGCTGCCTAGGAAGGCACAGCCTGGGGTGGTGGCAGTGGAAGTGGCTTGAAGGGTTGGAACAGTCCAAAGTTTTGAAGTGGCAACGGGAGGACTCGGTGATGGACTGGATAGGTTAGAATGGGGTGAGAGAAGGGGAGGTATCACGTTTGATTCCTGAAGAGAGAACTGGGAAACCTCAATCCTCCCGGGATTCCACCCAGGCCTCCGCTCAGAGGAGCCAACCTTCCTTCCCGACCCCTGGCAGCACCCCAAACCCGGAAGGGCGGCCGCACCGGCACAACGGCTGAGCTCTGGCCACCGAGCAGAGCCGCAAGGACGCTACGGAGACAAGCATCAACACCAGCATCTGGTTAGAGGAGCCGCCGCCGCCACCACCGTCGTCAACCGCCGCAGGGTGCTGCTCCACAGTGTGGGCATGCGCAGAAGAGAGCCTTGGCACCGGGTCTGGGGTCGCCGCGGATCCTGAGCATGCGCACCTTGGCTCCTGGGAAGCCTAAATCCACCCACCTCAACAGTCCCCTTCTAGAACCTGGACACGCGCGTACAGGCACACGCGCATGCTCTCACTGGAGTCTGAGCATGCGCGCGCCGTTCCCCGCAACAGGCCCCTAGAGCATGGGCAGGAGGACGGGGCTGCCGGGGCGCGTTGACAACTTCAGCTTGAGCGCAGTGTCTCCCGGGGAAGTTCGAATTCACCAACCAGGAGCCTGAGCATGCGCATATCACTCGCACACCCTAAGCGCCCACGGGTGCACGAGGCTCTCCACACGTTCCCGAAGGTTCACTTTCAGCAACAGCCGGTCACTTTCCTGCGGGTGAGAGCGCGTGCTCACCTCCACGTGACCCGAAGAGGCCTGGGCGGTGCCAGCTGGTTGGCTAGAGGAGGTGGGTGCGTGGAGAGAGCTTGAACCCCGCCCCCTCTTCAGGCCCCGCCCCGCCCCGCCCCGCAGGCCCCAGAGCACGCTCCCGACGTCACGTGCACTTCAGTCCAGTGAGCGGAAATGACGCAAGCCCTGTGCGCCACCAGGATGGCCGGGCCATGGCGGCGGGCACAGGATACGTGCGGCTGTGGGGCGCTGCGCGGTGTTGGGCGCTACGGCGGCCACTGCTGGCTGTCGCCGGCGGGCGGGTGCAATCTGCGGCCGGAGCGTGGTTGCCCAGAGGCCGGCGGGCCTGCGACACTTCTCCTCCGTGGGCGCTTTGGGGCCGTGGCCCCACGGCTGCCGGTCAGTGGCGGGGGCTTTGGGAGGCGAACAGCCGGGGCGGCAGCAGCGGATTCTCGGGGGGCGAGGATGCCCCTGAGGGCGGCGTGGAGGATGGCGCCGCCGGCGCGGGGGGCAGCGCGGGCGGCGGCGAAGGTCCCGTCATAACGGCGCTGACACCTATGACCATCCCGGACGTGTTCCCGCACCTGCCACTCATCGCCGTCACCCGCAATCCGGTGTTCCCGCGCTTTATCAAGATTATCGAGGTAATGCGGTCTCCTCCGTTGTCCTCCGTTTCCCCACCTCTGCACGCAGCGAGTTGGGCCGAGGGAAAGTTTAGCACCCTCATTTCTCCAAAGTTTTTCAGACACGAAGTTTATCTAAGGCAGGAGTTGGAATTTTGTCTGTTAATCACTAGCTTGGTGAACTGGAGCCAAATTCCTCCTCTAGGAGCTCTTAAGGCAGCGGTTCTCAACGTGTGGGTCGCGACCCCTTTGGAGGTCGAACGACACTTTCACAGGGGTCGCCTAAGACCATCGGAAAACACATATATAATTCCATATTGTTTTTGTGATTAATCACTATGCTTTAATTATGTTCAATTTGTAACAATGAAAATACATCCTGCATATCAGATATTTAAGATTCATAACAGTAGCAAAATTACAGTTATGAAGTAGCAACGAAAATAATTTTATGGTTGGGGGTCACCACAACGTGAGGAACTGTATTAAAGGGTCACGGCATTAGGAAGGTTGAGAACCACTGTCTTAAGGGGAGTTGGACCCAGCGAGCTTAGGACTGTGCACTTAGCGTGTCATCACAGGCATCCGGCTCCGAGAAGAACCCGAAAAGCAGTCTTGCGCCAGTTACTTTTCTGCAGATGTTGTTGGTAAATGTTTTCTAACTCCCCAGAGTGGCCTTTCTAGTGATGAGCCTCTCTGGGATCAGGATTAATTCCTTTCTTAAACAAGTATTTCTAGATCATGTGCCAAGTTCAGTTCAGTGAACAAGACAAAAATTCCTGCCTTTGGAGCTCATATTTTAGCGAGAAGCAAGAAGCAAGATTAGTAAGTAAAGTATGTGCTGGAAGAGAATGAATACTACAGGGAGTAAGAGAGCAAGGGACAGATGAGGAAGGTGCGAGGGGAATCTTCTCCGGGGGGTGCGGGGGAGTGTTCTTACCCACTACCATGTCGCCAGCACTGAGGTACAGCAGTGAACAAATCAAACAGTCCCTGTGCCTAAGGAACGGATGTTGTAATGGAAAGAGACAGGAAACAAGGTCCTTTCAGACTAAGAAACCTAAAGGGAGGGTTGGGTGGGGAACTAGGGTGATGTAATAGAGAGAAAACATTGTGAGTGCAAGGAACTTGCCTTTTTAGAGTAGGAAGGACACAAATACCTCCCTCCCCCACCCCACCCCTTTTTTAATGATGTGGAAACTGGAGTCCATGGAGGAGAAAGGTTATCTTTAACTGTCTAAGCAAGGTCATACAATGAGTCAGCCTCTGTATTCACCCTCCAACTTCGCCCCCTCACCCCAGTTTCTGCTAAGTAAATCTCAGGGATGCCTTGGAAAGGGACAAAACAGAGGGGCAGCAGCCAGCCAGTGAGCAGGGGACAGAAGAGGCCCCTCCACCCCCTGTTTTGCACTGCTGCTGATGTCTGCCTGAGCTGCTCTTCCAGGGCCTGCCTTGATGTTGAGTAGTGGTTATTTGGAGGTCCCAGGGTAGGACCCTTTGGCTGACTCCACCATCCCTAGTTCTGTAACCTTGGGCAAGCTGTTGCTCTGGGCCTTCATTTTCTCATCTGTGAAATGGACATGATAGTATCTTCTGTCTTAGAGTTGTTGTGGGAAATGAATGAGGTCATGTAAAGGATCTAGAATGGTACCTGGTGCTTAGTGTGCCTCAGTAGTAAGCAGCTGCACCTGTTGTCTTTTATGTGGGGCTCTTCAGACATTTCAGAAGCCTGCCTTGGAGAGCTCTTTCCCATCTTTGACCCACCATCAGCAGTCCTCTCTACCCTACCAGGTCCGTGGGGCCAGGACTGTTCACCAGGTGTGGTCCCCTCAGCCCAGCAAAGGGGCAGGTGCCCGAGCAGAGATAATGATTCTTCTAAGACAGCGGTTCTCAACCTGTGGGTCGCGACCCCTTTGGGGGTCAAACGACACTTTCACAGGGGTCGCCTAAGACCATCGGAAAACACATATATAATTACATATTGTTTTTGTGATTAATCACTATGCTTTAATTATGTTCAATTTGTAACAATGAAAATACATCCTGCATATCAGATATTTACGATTCATAACAGTAGCAAAATTACAGTTATAAAGTAGCAACGAAAATAATTTTATGGTTGGGGGTCACCACAACATGAGGAGCTGTACTGAAGGGTCGTGGCATTAGGAAGTTTGAGAACCACTGTTCTAAGATGTTATGTCTGTCCATCTGGAGCTAGCCAGGAGGGTTAAATGAGTCGCTGTGGATAGCATGAGACTGGCATGTGGTACTCATATTTTTGTAATGAAAAGGGATCATGCCAAAGAAGGGGAGGTACCAAGATGCAACAGTCAGCTGTTAGCAGAGGAGAAATGAGGGAAACTTTCGTGGACCCAGTTAGTGTTTCTGAACTTGTTAACCAAGCTCCGATTACTTTTGTTTCTGTAGTTGACTGCATGGGGCTAATTTGCCCCAGTAGGTTCTCTTCTTATCAGTGGCTTCGGACTGTAGACTAGAGCAGTGATGGCGAACCTATGACACGCGTGTCAGAGGTGACATGCGAACTCATTTTTTTGGTTGATTTTTCTTTGTTAAATGGCATTTAAATATATAAAATATCAAAAATATAAATCTTTGTTTTACTATGGTTGCAAATATCAAAAAATTTCTATATGTGACACGGCACCAGAGTTAAGTTAAAATGCTGACACGCTGAGCTCAAAAGGTTCGCCATCACTGGACTAGAGGCTCTTAATTTTTATTGGGTTGATGTACCCTCCTGATGGACCTTTCTCCAGGGAAAAATGCATCCATAGTGACAGGAATTCCCAGACCCTAAGTTAAGGGCCGCTGTTAGAGTTAAAACACAGGTTCTCAAATTTTGGTGCTTGGACCAGCAGCATCACCTGGGAGCTTGTTTAGAATGCAGACTCTCAGGCCCTCTTTAGATTTCCTGCGTCAGAAACTATGTGTGCTAAAGACTGAGAGCCATCAAGTTTAGGCAGTCCAGTCTGGGAATTAGCACAGGCTTGAAAGAAATCATTTGAACCCTAAAAGACATCTGTGCACCACCCCCCATCAGCTGTTTCCTAAGACATCATTAACCCCGTACCTGTCGCTGAAATGACATCAAGAAAATGTGCTGTGATCTTGGGGGTTTCAGCGATCAATAAATAGGGTAAAGATGTGATTGGGAAATACTTTCAGTGAAGACTAGAGGAAGTTAACATCCTATGGTGTGGGCCATATTTGAATTACACACATTTAGTGTAGTTCTGACACTGATGAAATCAGTAAAGTTTAGATTTTAGGCCTTATATTTTGCCACTGAAACAGCTCTTGAAATTGAGCCTTAAATCAGTTTCTTAGTTCTGGCCACTTGTCTACTTAGAGTTTTCTTTAGGAAGGGGGAGAACCACCGAGGAATGCAGTGGTTCATATATCTGTCTTTTGTTTGTTTTTGGTCCAGGGGTTCCTGGACTAAGTTGGTTAGTGACCTCGATCAGATTAGCATGTCCCCAGAGAATAATATAGAAAATGTTAGAGCTGCTATCAAAATGTCAGCTAGAAAACCTACCCTGCGTTTCACTTTGGGGTCATTGTCATGCTAGGTTAAAAATAAGAAGTTGGTTGAGCTGCTAAGAAGGAAAGTCCGTCTTGCCCAGCCATATGCCGGCGTCTTTCTAAAGAGAGATGACACGTAAGTGTAATTTTTCCTTCGCTCCTTTGCTGAAGTCGCCCTGGAGTGTAGCTCACCACCAGTTTTGCTCCCTAAAGTAGCCTGGACCTCTGACCCTTGACCTGAAAGAAACCAAGTAGAGCCTACAGGGGACTCAGCCTGGAGCCAAGCGTTCCTTTATAGCAGGGGTCCTCCAACTTTTTAAACAGGGGGCCAGTTCACTGTCCCTCAGACCGTTGGAGGGCTGGACTATAGTTTAAAAAAACAACTATGAACAAATTACTATGCACACTGCACATATCTTATTTTGAAGTAAAAAAACAAAACGGAAACAAATACAATATTTGTATTTGCATGTGGCCCGCGGGCCGTAGTTTGAGGACCCCTGCTTTATAGCCTGGACTGAAGGCTTGGCTGGCAGCGCTGGGCTTCATGCCTTGTCAAGATGTGGGGGGGTATTGACCTCGAGGACCCTTGGTGTTAAAACATGCACACCTGCAAGGCCGCTTCAGCACAGAGCGAAGTGGGCAGATAGCACCGCTTTGGATATGTCCACCTTGACTCCTGGCAGGAATTAGTTCCACTTCCAAGTTAGAAGTCTAGGGTGTCCTGAGTAGGCTCTGTCCTGGGATTTTGGAATGGAATGAAAATTCCATCCAGGATGCCTCATGGCCAGGAGCTACTCACCTGTGCAGTTACCACTGGTATTCTTTAGCTGACAGGTACTTTACTGGGCTCCAGAGCCCCTGTGGGAGCAAGGAGGTCACTGTTGGTTTTCAGTCCAGGCCAGTTGAGTTTTTTGTCTCTCCCTCCTCCAGCCTAGCCTGAGACACTCCATGGGAATTAGAGAGCCTGTGCCGATGTTCCTTTGTGTCTCTCTCCCTCAGTAACGAGTCCGACGTGGTTGAGAGCTTGGACGAGATCTACCACACGGGAACGTTTGTCCAGATCCACGAGATGCAGGACCTTGGGGACAAGCTGCGCATGATTGTCATGGGACACAGGAGGTTCGGGGGTCTGTGGGACACTGGTGGGAAGGGTGGTTCTGAGTACCCCCAAGTTCCAGCACTGACTCACCCTTCTCAGTCATCCCTGCAGCCTGACACTACAGTGACCACACCAAAGCTGGAGATTGAGGCTAAGACATGTCATCTCTGGAACCTCCCTTCTCAGAGTTCCCTTGTTAAAGTGGCAGTATGGGTGGTCCGTGAGAAGTCATTTCTTTAATGCACGTTATTTTAAAAAGCATCACAAAAACAAAGTAGCAAGTTGCCTCATGTCTCATGTCTAGGTGTCTGCTGTTCACAGTTGGGCTTGCTTTTCCTCCAAGTGCCTGCAGATAATGCTGTATTGTCATTCCTAGCAATTTGCAGTTTTTCACCCAGACACACTTCCTTGTGGTCCATGGAATTTTTAACTGTCAAAGGACTGCATATGTTTAAGTCCAGTTTAAGCCCTTGTAATTATCACGATTAATTTTAAAAATCTGCAAGGTTGAAGCTCTCGATAGAACAGCAGTTCTCAACCTGTGGGTCGCAACCCCTTTGGCGGTCGGACGACCCTTTCACAGGGGTCGCCTAAGACCATCCTGCATATCAGATATTTACATTACGATTCATAACAGTAGCAACATTACAGTTATGAAGTAGCAACAGAAATAATTTTATGGTTGGGTTGCAACATGAGGAACTGTATTTAAAGGGCCAGAAGGTTGAGAACCACTGCGATAGAGGAACTAACCAGCTTTTCACATGTGTTCCAAGGAACATTGGTCCTGTGAGATGCTTCACAAGAGTCCTGTGATCGAACACACATGAGAACATTTCGGAGTACAAGCTGATAACGTGTAGTGAAGATATAGTGGATGTTCTGAAAAGCCCCTCATTGGAGACACTGACAGCATTTATTGAATTCAGTCTTCCATCGTTTTTCTCACCTAGCCTTTTTCTTGTGTCAGCTGGCCGCACCCCAGATACACTCTGGGGAAAGGGCCTGTGCCGGGCCCTGATTCTGTGAAAGTCCTGCTGGCACTCCCTGCACTGAGCCTCCACACCCCTTCCTCTGTTCCCGCTAGTCTCTTTAAGGGAAGAGGCTGTTTCTCTGTGTCCTGGAAGGACTCATGAGCCAGAGGGAAGAGAGTAAGATTCGGTCCGAATTAATAAACAGTGGTGCCTGCTAACTGCCCTGCCTTACAGAATGCGGTGCCCTATAGAATGAGCCCTCTCTCCTGAGGCCAGGCCTCCTTTTCTCTGTGCACCTTGCTGATGACAGCTGGGCACCGAGTAGGCATCTGTGGTGGCTGTCAGACCCTTCTCTGAGGAAGGCACCATTGTTAGTTACTGTGTGACAGAGGGGAGGCGGAACACGTCATACAACACCTGGATGGAGAGACAGGGTGGGAGCACCCCTAGTGGGGGGACACCAGAGGCATGAAAACAGGTCACAAGTGACATCAAATGGTGGTGGGTGCTTTAGGGAAGGGGGGAGATGAGGATGGGCAGGGTGACAGGATCTGGCCTCCTTGAGGAGGTGCCCTTGAATCGAGACCTGAATAACACGAAGGGGTGAGCTCCAAGTAAGAGAGGGAGGCAGAGTCCCAGAGATGGGCTCTGCCGAGGTCGCAGCTCGTAATGGTCCCCAGAACTGGTTTCCATTGTCTTATCCATCAGTTTGTGGAGGACAGTGGGGCATTGGTGTGGGAATGGAATGGATGGGTCTGCTGGAGTCTAAGGGCAGAGGCGGATGCTGGTCTTTGGGCTCTGAGAAAATAGCTCAGTCTTCAGCTCCAGAGTTTGTAGTTACCCTGCCCTGTGCCCAGCAGGACCCTTAGTTATCAGCACTGGGGGCCTCATTAGGGCACGGCCCCTCCCAACCTCAGCGGCTCCATCTCTGCCTCGCTCCCGGCTACAGGATTCACATCAGCAGACAGCTGGAGGTGGAGCCGGAGGAGGCCGAGGCTGAGAAGCAGAAGCCCCGCCGGAAGCCCAAGCGGAGCAAGAAGGAGGTGGAGGAGGATCTGGGTGTCAGGCGCCAGATGGAGGTGGTGGTGGAGCCCAACTCAGGCACCCCCAGCGAGGTGCTCATGGTGGAAGTCGAGAATGTTGTCCATGAGGACTTCCAGGTCACAGAGGAAGTGAAGGTAAGTCGGTACTCCTGAGGAAGGGGCTAGCCTGTTGCAGCACTCATTGTTTGAGAGTGCAAAGCACACTTTTCCTCACAAAAGTCCTTGGGAGAAACTGGGATGAGAAAAATGAAGGAAATCCACTGGGGTCCTTAGCTGCTCTGGAAGGAGGCAGGGTTTGAACCCAGGTCCAGCCACAGCCTGCAATCTCCGGGCAGGTGCCTCCAGCCTTCCCCCCAAGCCTGGTGCACCGGGGCGGGGAAGCAGGGCACATTCCTCGGGAACTCGGGCTCTGAGACAGGAAAGAAACAGCCTTCTTCCTGGTGAGCCAACTTTCAAGGTGGTGGTGGGAGTGTCTTTCCACCTGCTCTTCTAGTGCAACTTCTAGACAGGGTGACTGCTGGGTAGGAATATAGTGAATAGCTTTGGTCTGATTCTGAGGCACTGTGGTTTTTTCTTTTCTTTTTTTAAAATTTATTTTTAGAGAGCGAGAGAAATATTGATTTGTTATTACACTTAATTTGTGTATTCACGAGTTGATTATTGTATGTGCCCTGACTGAGGATCGAACCTGCAACCTTGGCATATAGGGACCATGCTCTAACCAACTGAGCTACCCAGCCAGGACACCAAGGCACTGTCGAGAAGTTTTGTGGGGCAGCTTCTGAGCTCCGAGGGAAGGAGTGCTGTGATTGGTTGGTGATGTTAGCCTTGGGTGCTGGAAGGGGCTTGGCTGCGTTTGCCACTGGCCTGTACCAGCAGTCCAGGGCCACCCGGGCCCTTGAGAGCAGAGCTATGTGGGAGAACCTTCCATGGTGGAAATATTCTGCAATTCGGCACCATTACCTGTGGCTATTAAGCACTCTACCTATGGCTGGTGCAACTGAGCAACAGAACGCCCATTTTATTTAAGTGAATAGCTACCAGTGGCTGCCGAACTGAGGTGTGGGTTTACATGTCATAAACAGCACAGCTTCAGAGTTTCCTATGAGGATTGTGTAGTAGGGGAAAGGCAGACATAGATGGTGTTATGAAAAGAATCGAGGACCAGGCTGGGGGGCTGGTGCAGAAAGCCCTTGTCTTGGGAAACAGGCTGGGCTGGGAAGGGGCTGCCCCTTCGTCCGTCATGCAAGGCACATTCGTGGGAAACGGTGCTGAACCATTTGTAGACGACCTGTATGTAGCAGAGCAGCTCCCCCACTGTGATTTATTGAAAGTCAGGCCTCAACACAAGGGCTTGAATAAAAAAGAAAAAAGAATCGAGGACCTTGGAGAGACAGTGCACTCATCCTTGTTCACGCAAGGGCGATGGACCTTCAGCTGGCTTCCTTCTATAAAGATCAACTCAGGCAATTCAGGGACAAATCCAATAACTAGATGCCACGAGATTACACTAGAAAACCCCAGCCGTTGTGGCTGCTTGCTTCGTGCCCACCGGTGCCCTCATTGGAGTACAATATGCTGCAAACCGGCCTTCTGGAAACAAATGAGGTGTGGGTGTGTATGTTGTAAACTGCCTGGTGGTCCTGCCAGAACAAGAGCAGCCTCACTGTGGCAGGGAACAAAGGCAAGAAGGAACGCAGTACCCATAGGTCCACAGCCTAGGGCCCCACCTCCACAGGGACCTGTGGCCAGGTTCCAGGAGGAGCAGACTGAGAGCCCTAGTGACTCAGGCAGATCCCAGACAAAGAAGTCACAGCCTGCGTGTTATGTGGCCAAGGTTGAGGAGTGTCAGTTGTGAGTGATAAAAGAGTAAAGAAAACCCCCGCTCCCTCTGTAAGAAATGCCCCCCCCACCTCCAAAACGCCTCGTTCTAAGATTAGAATGGTGTAAGGAGATGGAGTTGGTTTTAGTATTTGCTCAATTGGTTCGGTGTCCCCGTGACTGGTGAATTCTGGCTCTGCTCCTGGGTCTCTAAGGCCATCCTTGGCCAGGACCAGGTGGGAGGGTCTCCCTAGGGCCACAGTGCCCCTCTGCCCCACTGGCCCCAGGACCCCGTGATCCATGCTAGTCTTCTCACTTTCCAGGCCCTGACAGCTGAGATCGTGAAGACCATCCGGGACATCATTGCCTTGAACCCACTCTACAGGTTGGTGTCCTGCACCCTCCCCAACCGGAATGTGTGGCTAGCCCTTCCTGAGGCCAGGCTGGGCTCTCTCTGTGGCACCTGGGTTGGCAGAAATTTTTCTCAAGAGCGTCCTGGTTGAAAACCTTTTGGGGGCAGGAATTTGACACCCACGCCCAGTCCTGTGCAGGTGGAACCTCTTCCCTTCTAACAGGGACATCCTGGGGTGGGATGGCTGACCTGGCCCAGGTTCTTTGCCTTCTTCCTGCTAACAAGGATCTGGATTTGGCTGGAAGCCTTTGTTGTCATTAGTTGGAGTGAAGGGGGATCTTATGAGGTTACCATGTGGCTGCCGCAGGGGGCTTCTATCTGGGCTGGAGGTGTTACACTCATGATTCTAGGATAGGGGTGGGCAAACTTTTTGACTCGAGGGCCACAATGGGTTCTTAAACTGGACCGGAGGGCCGGAACAAAAGCATAGATGGAGTGTTTGTGTGAACTAATATAAATTCAAAGTAAACATCGTTACATAAAAGGGTACGGTCTTTTTTTTAGTTTTATTCATTTCAAGCAGGCCGGATCCAGCCCGCAAGCCGTAGTTTGCCCACGGCTGTTCTAGGACAAGGAGGCCCTACTGGTCCTGAAGCTGGGGAGGCCCATATGCAATGCTGGCTCTCAATGCTGCTAGGGACCATGAGACAGGGCCAGCAGGAGTGAAGTCCCAGCTGCTGTCATGGTCCTCGTGCCCCATGACAGTATCCCTCTGTCCCTTCCAGAGAGTCTGTGCTGCAGATGATGCAGGCGGGCCAGAGGGTGGTAGACAACCCCATCTACCTGAGCGACATGGGTGCTGCACTGACTGGAGCAGAGTCCCACGAGCTGCAGGATGTCCTGGAGGAGACCAATGTGAGTTGTCCGCACGTGCACTGTGCCGGGCCTGTGCTGCGTGCTGGGCCGCTTCCCAGGCTGGCTGGGCTGGCTGGTGTCCTCAGCTCCCTTTTTGAGATGATTTCACAGCAGCACATGCCCTTCATTCACATCCAGCTCCCTCATTCTTTTTAACTGCTGCATAGTATTCCATCAGGTGGTGCCCGTGATTTAGTGGTGGCATATTTGAGTTGTCACCAGTCTTTTGCTTTTACAAACACCTGTACAAACATCCTGATCCACACAGCTTGAGTACCTGATGGAGTTTTATCTGTAGAAGGTGTTTCCAGAACCTGGCTTGTTGGAACAGGGGTGCATGCCTCTTTTTGTTAAAGTGTGGCTAGTGGTCTGTTACAGTTTAGGCCAGTGATGGCGAACCTATGACACGCGTGTCAGAGGTGACACGCGAACTCATTTTTTTGGTTGATTTTTGTTTGTTAAATGGCACTTAAATATATAAAATAAATATCAAAAATATAAATCTTTGTTTTACTATGGTTGCAAATATCAAAAAATTTCTATATGTGACACGGCACCAGAGTTAAGTTAGGGTTTTTCAAAATGCTGACACGCTGAGCTCAAAAGGTTCGCCATCACTGGTTTAGGCTCTCTCTAGCAACAGCTTGCTGAGTGCCCCGAACCCCCCCACCCCCACCCCCCACCCCTGCAGAGATGGACACCATTCTGATTGATGTCTCCTTTTTCTGGCAGATTCCCAAGCGGCTGTATAAGGCCCTGTCCCTCCTCAAGAAGGAGTTTGAGTTGAGCAAGCTGCAGCAGCGCCTGGGGCGGGAGGTAAGTGGGGTGGGGACAGCCCTGAGCTGAGAAGCCCTTCTGTGCTCCGAGGGCTGCGTGCACTTGGGCTGTGAAACTCATTAGGTTAAAAATTACAACTGATCCTAGCAGCTGAACCCAGAGAAAGAGGTCTCCATCTGACCATCCCCCTTCGAGGGGGAGGAGCTCTCTGCGTTCAGAGTCCTGGGGAAAATGTGTGAAATGGGAACAGATTGGGAAAGGTTCCAAAGCTTTTTTCCAAGACTGGACTGTGTATTCTCTGGTCTGAGGGCAGCTTCTTGGCCCTGCAGGTGGAGGAGAAAATCAAGCAGACACATCGCAAGTACCTCCTGCAAGAGCAGCTGAAGATCATCAAGAAGGAACTAGGCCTGGAGAAGGAGGACAAGGATGCCATTGAGGAGAAGTTCCGTGAGCGGCTGAAGGAGCTCGTGGTCCCCAAGCACGTCATGGACGTTGTGGA
The DNA here is from genome assembly GCF_014108235.1 of Myotis myotis. NCBI lineage: Eukaryota > Metazoa > Chordata > Mammalia > Chiroptera > Vespertilionidae > Myotis > Myotis myotis. The sequence continues at coordinate 81,553,737 of NW_023416368.1, read as the reverse complement.
TGAGGAGCTGAGCAAGCTGGGCCTGCTAGACAACCACTCCTCGGAGTTCAAGTGAGTGCCTGGGGGCAGCGGTGCTGGCTCCTCTGTCACATCTGGCTCTCAGAAAAGCCTGTGACCTGGCAGGGTCTGGCATGTTGACCCAGAACGCCACCGGCACTGGCACAAGCACTTGTCTTAAACAGCCCGTGACATGCATCAGTCCTCTCAAACCATCCTGTGTGGAACCTGCCTTTGTCACCCCCATTTCTCAGATAAATCAGGGTTCAGGAAAGTCAAGTCAGTGACCAGGACCTCTAAGCTGGTTGTCGGGAACAGTGATTTGAACCCAAGGACATATGGCTTTAAGCTAGTGCTTCCAGCCAGAGCCAGGAGTCCCTGAACCGTCACCCCGTGGCCACCCTCTTCCCTTGGCTTCTGTCCTCTGGCCTCCCTCTTGCTGCTTTGAGAGTCAGCCAGGAAGTAAGCGTATTTTATTGGGAACTCAGCCTTGACGTGGCTGTGAGTCAGGATGGCTGCCCAGGGTTTGGGCAGAGAGGCTCAGGGCCTGTGGTGTCAGATCCCCGGGACTGGGCGTTGCTCCTGGGCAGTTTGTGGACTGGCAGGTCCTGGAATGGCCCTTCTGAAGGGAGGACCCAAGCACCAGGCCCCTCCCTGACTCAAGATGTCTGGGGAGGGCGACACTTTCTACAGGACCGTGGGAGATGCTGATGCCTCCATTTTAGAGGTGCCCCAGCTTTTCTTCCTCAGGCAGCTAATGAGCTTTCATGCTGCTGTCACAAGTGTTTATAAACTAGAACAGCGGTTCTCAACCTGTGGGTCGCGATCCCTTTGTGGGTTAAACAACCCTTTCACAGGGATTGCCTAAGACCATTGGAAAACACATATAATTACATATTATTTTTGTGATTAATCACTATACTTTAATTATGTTCAATTTGTAACAATGAAATTGGGGGTCACCACAACATGAGGAACTGTATTAAAGGGTCGCGGCATTAGGAAGGTTGAGAACCACTGAACTAGAGCCTTAAAACATGAACTAATCATACAGTCTCTTATTAGGACCCTACTGAGGGGCCTCTTCCAGGCCCCTGTCCCTGATACACAACTCCCAGGCAGGGTTACCCTCTTGGTAATGCTGACCTGCCACCACCCAGGCTTCAGTCTCCTCACTTGCCCTGGGTTAGGTTGTCCCCTCCATTCTAACCACTGTCCCTTCCATGGTGTTAGACCCTGAGCAGTCCCCATGCTCGCTGTGTCTCTGGTCTGGGAAATGGGCCTGGCACTTGTGGCGGGAACCAGGATACTTCCCAGTTGTGGCCCTCACTGAGATAGCTTTCCAGAGTGCTGCCAGCCTGCCAGCCAAGTGCACTTGGTGTAGTTCACGCTTTGGGCTTAGTGGGTACCAGCCACATGGATTTGCAACAGCAGGGGCCAGGTGCCTCGCGGGGACCCACTCACCACTCTGATCTGTCCTGTGGCAGCGTCACCCGCAACTATCTGGACTGGCTGACGTCCATCCCATGGGGCAAGTACAGTGATGAGAACCTGGATCTGGCCCGGGCCCAGGCAGTGCTGGAGGAGGACCACTATGGGATGGAGGACGTCAAGAAGCGCATCCTGGTGAGGCCGCCTATACCCTCTTCTGTGGGCCCCGGGGTCCTGGGCACAGGCCAGCCTAACCCCACATCCAGGCACTTGGTCGTTGCACCTAGGGCGGATGCTGAGCGGCGTGGTCTGTAATGGTCTGGATTTGCATATGGGTCTGGATGCCTCGGGGGCTGGGGCCCAGGATCCCCTCCCTGCTGTTGGGGAGACCCAGAGAAGCCCCCTGGTGAATGTGGGGGTCTGGAGGTACAGAGGGGTTCAGGAAGGTAAGGGGTAGAGGGCCCTGGCCAGAGGTGTTGGATTGGCTCAGAAATGTCAGGGGCTGCCAGAGCCAGCCTGCCCTACTCCAGGGGCTCAAAGATTTACAAGGGGAAGAAAACAGGCCTGGCTGAGGGCATTGGGGCGTGGGCAGACCAGGAGAAAGGAGGAGGCCATTGGGATCCACAATATAGAAGGAAAGAGCCTGTTATGTGGGGGAGCTGCCTAATGGGCCTGTACTGTAGTCATCCATAGTTGATTGTCAGTCACACATGTTCTCCTGGCATCTACTTGTCCCATTGGTGCCTCAGGCCGTCCCACCCTGTGGCAGATGACACCTGCAGTCAGGTTGGCTCCTCCAGGACAGGCCTTGTCCCTTCTCACCCCCCAGAAACCTAGAAAGTACCAGAAGGTGGCCAGACTCAAGTCAGGCACAGCCCTTACTCTGCACAAAGGCAATGATTGTCTCATGGGAGCCCACCTCTGCCCACAGGAATTCATTGCCGTCAGCCAGCTCCGAGGCTCGACCCAGGGCAAGATCCTCTGCTTCTACGGCCCCCCTGGTGTGGGCAAGACCAGCATCGCCCGTTCCATCGCTCGAGCCCTGAACCGAGAGTACTTCCGCTTCAGTGTCGGTGGCATGACGGATGTGGCCGAGATTAAGGGGCACAGGTAGGCCCAGCCTCCTGGATCTGCTCCTGCCTTTGTTAAAGTGATTGGGGTGGCAAAGTAGTAAACTCCACTCACACTGGAGTTAGGAACTGAAAAGTTGAGGCATCTAGGCCCGGCTGAATCCAGGTGCTCAAATATTGGATCCAAATCTTGACCCTTAGGGAGGGCTTTGTCAGCATTTCCAGCTTAGTTCCCACCAGCAACTCCCCCAGCAGCCCCACCAGAGTTCCAGGGCTGGCGCTTGCCATTCTGCCTGGGCTGTCTGACTAGTGACTGAACTAGAGTGAGGGGCAAGGTGGTCTCCCCAGTGAGAATGGGCCAGCCCACACCTGTGAGGCCTGAGCACCTGTCTTGATTCTTTCCTCTCTCATCAGACCCCGAGCAGGGGCTGGTATCTTCTGTGTTCCGGGTCTTAACCATTTGTACACCATAAGCGTCTATAGACGCAAGTGGGGAACCTTTTTTAATTAAATTCAAAATATCGTGGCAGTTAACTGGTTACAGCTACCTGGCCCTGTGCTTGGCACCCTTCCGGGGAGCAGTCAGTATATTTTGTTCTCCTGGGGCTTCCCGCCATGCTGGCCTCCACGGAGGTTGGTTCTTGGAAAAGTGTAAACTGCTTGAGACACAAGTGTAGCAGATACACTAGTATTTGTTCTCAGGTTGCCAGTGTTCAAAGGTGGGGTGGGGAGGCCGGATGGGGAAAAGGTAGCGCTGTCATAGGCTATTCTTGGTGCTTCTCCCTAATGACTAATAGATGCGTGATCTCTATGGACCACCCACAGGTTTTCCTGTTCTCCCTTGTACCTGGCCACATGACCTCCTACCTGCCCCCAAGCCCTGGCAAACTAGTGTTTAAGGATGATTTGAGTCCATGTTACAAGTTCCTTTTTGTTGTCTCTGAAAACATGGATACTTTTGGCCACCCACTGGGCAGGGTGAGTTGGGTGTGACCTCCACCCCTCACTGACTCGAACCCGCAGGGAGGTGGGCAGTCTCTCGGCTTCCTGGCACAGAGCCTGGTGTGAGCTCCAGGAGGGGTCAAGAAGGGACAGGGCCCACACAGCATTGGAGGCCTCCAGGCTGGGATGGTGCACATATTCCTGGGAGACCTACTCTGAGGGTGGAGGGGTGCAGGGAGCTGACCTGGGAGGCTGGGGAGGTTCTTGCCTCAGTACTGACCTCTGAGCTGGTTGAGCAGGAGGCTGAAAGTTGGGGGTGGGCCTGAGGGAAGGCAGAGGGGACCCTGGTACCCCCTGTGCCCTAGTTGGAGACTGCCTAGGAGCTGTGGCAAGGACCACTCCCCAGGGTGAGAAGAGGCTTTGACTTAGTTTCTGCACAAGTGCAGGCGGTCTGACGTTGGGAGGTCATTGGGGAGAGGTACCCAGAAGGATGGGCAGGTGGGCACTTTTTGCTGATGCTAGTCTGGGATTCCAAACAAGGACAAGGACGGGGAACTGACTGACTGCTGTTGTCATACTGAAAACTGCCAAGCTCCCCTCGGCCCACATGGCCCACCCGTTGTCCCCTTGCTGCCCTCACATTCTTCCTCTCTCAACTCTCACTCTGTTCCTGCCCCAGGTGTTGGGGATGTTCCTGGTGCCGGTTTCTGGCTGCTTCCAGCCCTTCTTGTTCTGTTGGGTTTCACTGGATATGAGGTGCTGACTAAGGGGATGGGTCTTAGGGAGACCTGGCTGTGAATCTGTCCCCTGCCCTGAATCTGAGCTGGGAAAGGAGGTTGGGGTGACTGAGTGCTCCGCAGATTGGCCTGGCCAGAAGTAGCCAGCATTTCCCCCCAGAGGGCACGTGGCACACCGAGGTCCTGGATCTCCAAGGGAGCTGGGCCTGCGAGTGCGCACATGGCCTCCAGTGGATGGGGCAGGCACTGACTGCCCAGCGTGCTGTCTTCCCCAGGCGGACGTACGTGGGCGCCATGCCAGGAAAGATCATACAGTGCCTGAAGAAGACCAAGACGGAGAACCCCCTGATCCTGATAGATGAGGTGGGTGTGCGCCCTGGAGGGCTGAGCTGTGGCTGCGCTTCCCTGAGGTTCAAACCCTGTCTCCAGGGCCCTCCTAACCCAGAGCTCCGGGCAGCCCTGACCAGGCAGTCTGTGTTCACAATGAAACCCATGGCCTGGTGGCTTCGATGGTCCCTGAGTCACTGTGGGCGGCCTCACTGCAGCAAGGCCCTCTCCTGCCCCAGAGGACCCCATGTCTGCCCAGTCACGCTGTGAGGCCAGTTCTCTTGTCCCTTCTCAGGGCTTCCCCAGTTCTGGTCCCTGGTGCAGGTGGGGTCTGGGCCCACTTGGTTCCCCTGCCTCAGTGTCTGGTAAGCAGGTGCAAGGGGCAGGACAAGGTGCCAACACCAACTGCCCTCTGATGCCCTTCCAGGTGGATAAGATTGGCCGGGGTTACCAGGGGGACCCCTCGTCAGCATTGCTCGAGTTGCTGGATCCTGAGCAGAATGCCAACTTCTTGGACCACTACCTGGACGTGCCCGTGGACTTATCCAAGGTGTGTGTCCTGCCTGGGGCCTGACCCTGGCAAGGAGAGGTAGGGTGGCCAGTTCTCCAGCACCTCACACTGGCTCCCTAGGTGCTGTTCATCTGCACGGCCAACGTCATTGAGACCATCCCAGAGCCACTGAGGGACCGGATGGAGATGATCAACGTGTCGGGCTATGTGGCCCAGGAGAAGCTTGCCATTGCCGAGGTGAGGCCAGGTATCCCATCTGGCAAGCCCTGGGGAGGGGTGCCCCACTGTGCTCAGGCTTGAGCATCTGAGTGCACACTAAGTGCTGGGCACTTTGAGTTGAGGAGTCAGTCCACAGTGCCTCTGCTCTCAGAGCTCCCATTCCCGTTCTAGTCAACTATCAAACCTGAGCGGGAGGGAGACAGGATACTGATCCCCGTGTCACGTGTGTAGTATGAGGTCTAGCCAAAAGAAACATGTGGCGTGTTGTAAACTATAATGTCACACCTCTGACACCAGGTGTGGGGTGTTTGCCCCCACCAGCCAGTTTTCTGGCTGGGTGTCCTGCATTTCAGTGACACTACCCAGGGTTAGCGGCAGAACTTATAGGTTCCGGGCTCATCCCACAGAACTGCCCCAACTTCAGGAGCCACTCACAAGTCCCGGCCTCTCCTCTGACCAACCAGCTGTAAGCTGGATTCTTACAGCCAACCTCTTCCTCGGGTTTGATAGTTGACTAGAACAGTTTACAGAACTCAGGAAAAGAGTTTAGTGTACTCGTTTATTATATAGGATGTACCTTGGAAACAGCCCAAAAAGAGTGACACGGGATGAGGCATAGGGAAGGGCTGCAGTATTTACTATTTGGAAAGGGTTTCTCCCCTCCATGCCTTTGTAGCCCGGAGACGGCACTGGGCCCCAGGGGGAAGGGGGGATAAGGACTCGGGTGGCAGGGGTGCTGGGACTCCCTGCCATATCTGCCCTCCATCCATAGGACTCAAAACGGGTGAAGGATGGGCTGATTCAGGGTCTGGGTGGGGGCTTCCTTCAAACCCCTGAAGGGATATGACAGCAGGGACACAAGGACTTCTGGGAGCTCCAGGGCCAACTGCAGTGTCAGTTGGCTCTGTTCCCTACCTAGTGCTCAGGGCTGTCTGTCCAGAGACTGCTGTACAGCAGGAGTTGTGCTGGGCTATGGGTGACCATGGAGCCTCTGTCTGCTCCGGGCAGCCGCTACAAAACCTTGTCTGTATGTGGGGTGAGCCCAGGAATCAGGGAGGCCTTCCTGAAGGAAGTGACATCTAAGATGCCATCTGGAGAGAGGATAGCAATTGGATCTGGGCAGAGGATGTAGTAGGAGCAGGGGTGGTTGGCTGGGGGTCTGTAGGTTGTGGACCCCACTCTTCAGGGTCCTGGCACCCACTGAGCTCTGCCCAGATACTCTGTTACCATCCCTCCAAGCCTTACTGGCTACTTTCACCATCAGTGCCACCCTTTAGCCTGCCCTGACACTCTATGTTCGTTCATTGGTTGACCCCAGCTTCCTCAGGGACCAGAGTTCCATGAAGGCAGGGTCCACCTCAGTCCTGTCTTTACCAGCCAGGGATCTGTGGCTGGGTGCTGGGCCCTGGATCCTGAGACCTGGGGATGAGGAAGGTCCCAGGAGGATCCTGACAGAGCTCCCCTCTGCCAGCGGTACCTGGTGCCTCAAGCCCGTGCCCTGTGCGGCCTGGATGAAAGCAAGGCCAAGCTGTCGTCGGACGTGCTGACTGTCCTTATTAAGCAGTACTGCCGGGAGAGTGGAGTGCGCAACCTGCAGAAGCAGGTGGAGAAGGTGAGCCTAGAGGGTGTGATGTGACCGAAGCGAGCCAGACACAGGGCAGATGCTGTCTGACCCCACTCCTGTGAGGTCCCCAGCAGTCAGACTCACAGATATCAAAGTAGAATGGTGGGTGCCAGGGGCTGGGGAGTTTTTGTTTGGGAAGCTGAGAACGTTCTGGAGATGGACGGTGGGGATGGGTGCAAAACAGTGTGAAATGTACTTATTGCCACTGAGTTGCACTCTTAGAAATGGCCTACAGTGGTACATTTTTTATGTGATGTGCATTTTACACAATTTAAAAATTAAAGCAAAAGGAGATGGATGTGGTGAGTGGGGGCCGGCTGCCCATCATCCTGCCTCACCCGCCCCAGGTCTTAAGGAAGTCCGCCTACAAGATTGTCAGTGGTCAGGCTGAGTTGGTGGAGGTGACACCTGAGAATCTACAGGACTTTGTGGGGAAGCCGGTGTTTACTGTGGAACGCATGTATGAAGTGACGCCACCTGGCGTGGTCATGGGGCTGGCCTGGACCGCCATGGGTGAGTGCTGCACGTCCTTCCGTTTGTCCTCTGGGACAAGTTTGTACTTTGTTGCCCTGAACCACCCTCTGGCTGGCTGGTGGCGCACAATGAGACCAAGGGAATTGGGGCTGTTGGAGAGGTGGCCACAAGGTGGCAGGTGTACTCCATAGCTTTATTTAGGTGATGCTTTGACAGGCTTGCATGTGGGACAGTCCTTCACAGCATGAGACCCTGGGACACCACCCAGCAGGGGAAGGGGTGAGAGGGAACTTGTGTCCAGGTGGCATTGCTCCACTTGGCCTTCAGGGTCTTTTAGAGCCCAGGGCTTGCTCTGGCAGGGGTTGCTCTGGCAGGGGTTGGGTGCTGTTTTGGGGGGTTTGTAAAGGAAGCAGGCTCTGGTTGACAAAAAGTTTGCTTATTTGGGTGATATTTAAAGCTATGTAAGAATTTGTGCCTGGTGTTGGCAGCCTGTGTGAAGGTACACAGGGTAGGGCCAGTGCACAGTGGTTCCCTTAGGTGGCATGGGCGCTGACATGAGACAGAGGAGGTGCTAGGCTGAGGAGAGGTGGGTGAGGAAGTGTTGCAGATGGTGGCCCAGCATTGAGGGGGAGTGGCTACCCTGGGAATCTATCTATCTCAGAGCTCACAGCCCCTACACACTGGTGTCTTCCAGGAGGCTCCACGCTGTTTGTCGAGACATCCCCAAGGCGGCCTCAGGAGAAGAACAGCAAGGACAAGGACGGGAGCCTGGAGGTGACAGGCCAGCTGGGGGAGGTGATGAAGGAGAGTGCCCGCATTGCCTACACTTTTGCCAGGGCCTTCCTGATGCGGCATGACCCCACCAATGAGTACCTGGTGACTTCACACATCCACCTGCATGTGCCAGAGGTGAGCCACAGTGCCCACCCACCCACCCACCCACGCAGCCTTGCATTGGGCCTACCATCCACCTGCCTCTCCCCACCAGGGCGCCACTCCCAAGGATGGGCCGAGTGCTGGCTGCACCATCGTCACAGCACTGCTGTCACTGGCCATGGACAGGCCGGTGCGGCAGAACCTGGCCATGACGGGGGAGGTCTCCCTCACAGGCAAGATCCTGCCAGTGGGCGGCATCAAAGAGAAAACCATTGCGGTGAGTGCTTTTCCCTTCCCCGCCCTCCACTGCCATATAGTCCTTGGACAGGTAAGGCACAGCAGACCATCTAATGGCCCGTTTTATAGTGGGCATGGGATTTGGACCTAGAGCCCATCTTGAACTGTTCTAGGTGTCTCTATACATAGGACCCCCCCCCCCCCCCCATGAACTCCTCAGTGACTTTGTGGGCTCCTTGAGGAATGGGGCAGCTTCATTGCTCACGTGGCCTGGCACTGAGAACCTTGGGCAGGCCCCTCATCCCCTCCCCCGCGTCCAACTCCTGGCAGAGCCCCACTGCCCTGACTAGTATAGATTGGGCCAGGACTGTAAGACTCAAAAAATTTGAAGTTTTGCCTACATTTTCAAAATTACGTTTTTCTCCAGCTGTCATTGCATTTTTAGGAACCTTTTTTCCAGCAAGGGTCATTTGGATATCTATAGCATCCTTTGCGGGCCATAACAAATTATCCACTTAAAAATTAACCTGTGCCCTAACCGGTTTGGCTCAGTGGATAGAGCCTTGGCCTGCGGACTCGAGGGTCCCAGGTTCGATTCCGGTCAAGGGCATGTACCTTGGTTGCGGGCACATCCCCAGTGGGAGGTGTGCAGGAGGCAGCTGGTCAATGTTTCTCTCTCATTGATGTTTCTAACTCTCTCCCTTCCTCTTTGTAAAAAATCAATAAAATATATTTAAAAAAATATATATATATATTTAAAAAAAAAAATTAGCCTGCTACACTTGGTCAGACTCAACCCTAATGCCTTGGCAGGGCCAGACCAGATCTCTTGAGCCTTAGCCTGACATTCCCCACCCGTTCTAAAGGTAAAGCAATGGATGCTGATTCACACACAAGGCTGGGCAGTCATTTGTGGTGGACTCTGAGGGAGCCACACTCCAAGATCAGCCCTAGGCTTCTTCAGAAACCAGTGCCCCTATCTGAGCACTGGGTCTGGGCTACCATGAACTGGAGCCCCACCAAGTCCTCCCCCTCCTGGACTAACCCAGTGTCCCCTGCATCCTAGGCCAAGCGTGCTGGAGTGACATGCATCATCCTGCCAGCAGAAAACAAGAAGGACTTCTGCGATCTAGCTGATTTCATCACCGAAGGCCTGGAGGTCCATTTTGTGGAGCACTATTGTGAGATCTTTGACATCGCCTTCCCCAAGGAGCAGGCGGAGGCCCTGGCTGTGGAGCGGTGATGGTGGCCTAGGCACTGCAGGTGCTGATAGGCCCATTCTGAGCTGAAACTGCACTGGGGGGAAGGGGCTCTGGGAAGTTGAGCCAGGACTCAGCAAGTGGCCCAGAACCCAAGGCCCTCAATTACAACTTAATCATGGAATCTGACATATATGAACTATTTAATTATGATTAAAGACCATTTCTAGTACTACCTGTGTCTTCTGTGTCTACCATATGGACCAGCTTCAATGTCAGCACAGGAGCCCCAGGTTTCTGAACAAGTTTTATTACAGACAGGGAGGGGCTGGGGCTCAGTCCTTCTTGGCTGCTGCCTTCCTCATGGCCGCAAGGACATTGCTCAGCTCCTCTCTCTTCCTCTTGGCTCGAATGTGTGTCCCCACCTGCAAGCAAGGTGGGCCATCAGCCTGGGGCCCAATCCCACCCTCTGTCCCTCTGGGCACACATGTGTTTCCACCTGCCTGGCAAGAGGCCAAATGCTTCCACCCAATCCCACCCCCACCAACTGCCCACCTACCCTTTTCTTGATGAATTTCAGGGCCCTCTTGTCCTTAGAGACCTTGAGCAGCTCCATGGCGCGCCGCTCATAGGGGGCAAAGCCGCACACCTCTCGGATCATGTCCCGAACGAACTTGGTGTGCTTGGTGAGGCGCTGGGGGTGAGGAAGGCCATCAGGACGAAGCGCTCCAGACCCAGACCCTTAGGGTCATGTCTGGGCCTCAGCGGGAGCATTCTGTCTGGTGCAACGGAAGCAGGAATCCTCCCCATCCCCCCAATGTCACCAACACAGCAAGTCATGCCTGGTCCTTTCCACAGGCTGCCATGCAGAGTTGGGGCTACTCAATAAAGTGTGGATAAAAAAGGGGCCCTGAAACCAACACAAGTCTTGCTCAGCAAAGTCTTTAGTTATGAGCAAGTCTTTGTGGGTAGTCTGCTAACCGCTGTGGTGAAAGGTGTTCAAGCAAACCCTGCCCGCTGTGCTTGGGCACCTAGGCGAACACCTCTGATGGCAATGCCAGAGTAATCCATACCCCTCGAGGGGGTGACCGCCCTCAAGAGCACAGTCTTAACGATCCTGCTTTCTTCCGTAAATTCCCTCAACTTCAAATGCATTAAATAAGTGGCAGACTGTTAACCTCGGGGGAAATTTTAGATCTTGCTTCCAGGCAATGGTCAGTTTGGCTCAAATAAACTCATGAAAATTCCCTACAGGTGTGGACGTTTCTTAGGTGGTCGGAGGCCCATAAGCCCTGACCTGCCCGAAACGCCCCAACCCGACACTGAAAAGCATCAGCTGGCCAACCCCACGCGACGCCCACTCTAGTGGGCAAACCGCTTCTGTCAAACCCGCCCCACCTGCCCCCGCTTCCACCCCGCGGGCCGGAGGGTCGTGGTGTATGGCCCGGCCGGGCGTTCGCCGGGCAGACAGACATAGGGACTTCACTCACTGCTCTGGCCGGCCCGGCACCCACTTTCTGCCGCTCAGCCCACCGCGGGCTCCCCGCTCCTCTCGGCAGCCTGGAGCCTGTGCCCTGGCCGCGCCCTCCGCCCGGGAAGCCCTTCCCACCTCCCGACCCGCAGCAACCCGAGCGCGCGCCTCCGAACTCACCCCGCGGCGGCGGCTGTGCCTCGGCTTGCTCACGTTCTTGGTCACCTTGTGGCCCTTGTTGAGGCCCACGGCCATGGGGTAGCGCAGAGCCATGGCTGCGGACAAGGGGGAGAGGTAAGTCCCGGCTCGGCCTCTGCTGCCCAGAGCGCAGCGTCCCGGCGCCCCCGCAGTCGCTCGCTACACCCAGCCATTCCCCCAAGCCGCACCGGAGGCCCTGGGGTACGGATGGCGGCGGATCCCCCCAGCACCGAGATGAACTAACCTGCTGCTCCTCAATGGCTGCCGCGGCGGAAGGGCTGGCGGAGCGCGGAACTCTGGGATATCTATTCCTCACGGGTTGCGCGGGCCAGAGGCAGGGATACTGCGAGCGCCCCCTGGCGGCTGGAGGATTTCCTGCGGTCTCGTGAGCATGCGCATTTACCCCAGCTGGCCCTAGTGAGGGGTCGGAGTTGGTGGGCGTGCCTATGGCAATGGTGCCTCCCTATTCCGGGGGGTGGAAAGTTCGAATCTCACCTCTGCTGGGTGAAATCACATCTCAGCCGCTAGCTGGCGCCAGGGACTTCAATCTCACAATACCTGAATTTCTCTATTTACAAAATAAGGGCAATAATAGGGCATATTCCAAACCAGGGGTCCTCAAACTACGGCCCGCGGACCACATGCGCCCCGCAGAAAACATTTGTTTTTTTACTTCAAAATAAGATATGTGCAGTGTGCATAGGAATTTGTTCATAGTTTTTTTTTTTTAAACTATAGTCCGGCCCTCCAACGGTCTGACAGTGAACTGGCCCCCTGTTTAAAAAGTTTGAGGACCCCTGTTCCAAACTGAACGAGATGTAATGGTACCTGACACAAAATAAAACTTCCATAAATGAAGGCATTTTATATGAGGCCAACCTTTGAGTTAGGGCTAAGGAAGGCGATGTGGTATAGTGCCCGTTGGTGGCATTTGAGGTGAATCGATTTTTTTTTAATATATATATTTTATTGATTTTTTACAAAGGAAGGAAGAGGGATAGAGAGTTAGAAACATCGATGAGAGAGAAACATCGATCAGCTGCCTCCTGCACACTCCCCACTGGGCATGTGCCCGCAACCAAGGTACATGCCCTTGACCGGAATCGAACCTGGGACCTTTCAGTCCACAGGCCGACGCTCTATCTGCTGAGCCAAACCGGTCAGGGCGTGAATCGATTTTATTTTAGGTGACGCAGAGATGAGAGGCATGATAAGAACAAAAAAATTTTTTTTTCTGTTTTTTCTCTTTCAATCCTAATGTTAAGTGTGTAGTCCTTGATGCACGTTAGTATTATCCATGCACAAACCATGTATTTTGTGTGGCAAATGCCTTTGGTCCACCATCAGTACCCTTCCTACTGCCCGGACTTGCTTGGTGAGCCCCCCTCCCGTCTCCCAGCCTGTTTCTCCACCTGTGAGATGGGGTTGAGAGCTCTAGTGCACACACTCTTCCCTGCCTGCTGGAAGGACCAAGACATTTGAACAACAGATGTGCAAGGGGAAAAGGATTTTTATTATGAAAAGGGAGGCGGGTACAGAGCAAAACACATTCCTTCCCTTCTCCCCCTCTTTGGACCCTACCATTGGATAGATGGTTTTGTGGCTCTCTTTTGCTCAGGGCAAGGAGTGGAAAGAACAAATCAGGTGGTTCCCAGGGAGCCCCTAGGGCCGGCTCTCCACATCACCTCTCTAGCCTTAGTTTCCCCATCAGCGCAATGGAAGCAGCAATCACATCAACAATGACTACGGAGAAGACTGAGCTAATGCCTTCCAGGCCCCTGACAAGGTACTGGCGTCTGTGAGCCAGAGATTTCATTGCTTCCGGGTGCTAATGGTTTTTCTGGTTTCCCTTCCTGTATTGATGATGCTGTCTTGGGTCATGGCCGCCCTCTCAAAGGCGTCTGTTTGTGTCCCACCTTCAGGCGGCTGGGGGAAGGGTCCTCTCTGAGAAGATGGAGGAGCTCAGGCCGCAGCAGTGGCAGTGACATTGAGCTCCTGGCGGACGAACCAGGCCCTTGGGTGAGGCAGCCAGGCCCGGAGAAGGCAGAGGACGTGGAAGCGCCACGGGTAGAAGACGTGGGAGACCCGCGTGGCACCGCCCCGGATCACAGCCAGGGCTGCCTTGGGCCCCGGGGCCGCCTGGGCCCTGGTGACACCCCTGGGGACAGGAGTGCTTGGTGCGGACTGGGCTGGGCTGGGTGGCCCCCCACAGGCCCCGGTTCCCGCCCCTGGTCTTACCTGACTCCCTCCTTCGCTGAGGCGCGATCCTGGAGGCCCAGGACGCACCTGGTGATGGCCACGTTCACATCCTGCACACGCAGCTCCCGCTGCAGGGCGCCAAAGAAACTGTCCAGCGCGAACTTGGCCGCGGAATAGGGGCTGGAGAAGGACGCGGGCACACGGCCTGGGGGGGCGGGAGGGTAGCCGCTGAGCTGCCACACGCTGCGCCCCCTTCTCGAGGTCACCTTCCAGCCCCATCCAGGCTCTCCCCTCTCCCCGCCCCGCGTCACGCACCGAGCAGCGAGGACACCACCACCAGGGAGCCCTTGCTGTCCGTCAGGCTGGGCAGCGCCAAGGAAGTCAGTTGCACGTAACTCAGGAGGTTCACCTGGAGGCGGCGACGGGGAGTCAGGCCGCAGGCTCAGAAGGTGGAGGCCGGGGCTGGTCGGGGTGGGCGGAGCCAAGGCCTAGCGAGGTGGAGCCTGGAAGCAGGAGGGCAGGGGTGGGGGCAGGAGCCCAAAGGGGGGTGGGGGGGGTGGAGAGGATGGAGCCTGGGAGGGAAGGGCTAGAGTGCCAGCAGTGTGAGGAGCCACAGTGGAAACGGGGTGAAACCAGCAAACTTAGAGACGGGACCTGGGGACAGGAGGGATGGCGCACCCGCCCGGAGGTGGGAGGCAGATTCGAGCAGGGGCGGAGCACCTGCATGAGCCAGCGGGTCCCTGGGGCGCTGTGGGCCCGTGTGCCGGCGGGGGCAGCCCCGAGGTGGTTCAGCACGAGGTAGTCCAGGCCGCCTGTCCGGGAGAGGCCCATCAGCGAGATGCTAGTCCTGAGGCTCCACCCCCGGGACTCCTCCCGAGCCCCGCCTCCTAAACTCTCAAACTCCACCCAGAGCGTGGATCCCAGGAGTACCGCCCTCGGTAGAGCCCCTTCTCCCCCGAGATTAAAGAGACGCCCCCGACTCCCCGGATCCTGACAGGCTACAGGCTACGTCCCTAATCCAATGGAGCTCCCCAGATGCAAGGAGGCTCCACCCCTGGTTACGCCCCAGAACCGTATAAATTTCCACCCATTACTACCACACCCCCCACGCCAATTCCGGTCCTGCCCCGAAGGTCTAAGCCAAGGCCCCGCCCCTCACCCAGCTTGTCCAGCGCAAACTGCACCACGAGCTCGGGCACCTCGCGGGAGGCCATGTCCGCAGCGATGAAGAAGACCTTGGGAGCGCCCAGCTTCCGGCAGTTCCCTACCACCTGGGGGGCCAGAGCTGCCCGTGGGCCCCTCCACCCCGCAGGTTCCCTCCACCTGCCAGACGCGCGGGACCCCAGCCTGAAGCCCCCTCCCGTACTCTGAGCCTCCCTTTCAGTTCCCAGAGCTTTACAACTGGGGTCAACTGGCATCTGTTTCATTTGATCAGTCATCACGATTTAAAACTCAGGAGCTATCAAATAAATCTCAAGGTTTCTGGCCCACTTGAAATTCTGGAAGGTTTGTGTCCAAGAGCTGTGCATGTCCTCGGAACGCTGAGTTGCTAAGAAAAGTGCACCCACCCCCCTTTTCAGTTTGGGAGCCCTATCATCACAGCCTTTGGACATACCAATACTGCCATTTATTGGGGAACACTCCTGCTTTACACTCACTGTCTTACTGCATCCATCCGATACCATAGCCCACAAGAAGGGACTTTGTTTTCCCTTTTGCAAATGAGGACATTAAGGCTCACAGAGGTTAAGCAACTTGCCCAAGGTCACCTGGGAAGCCAGGGATCTTTGCAGGGATTCAAACCCAGACCTCATTTTCCACCACACTCGCACCCTCACCATTACACTGGAAATGGGGTGTCTCACCTTCTGCAGGAAAGCCTCAGTGTGGGCAGTGAGCACCAGGTGGGAGCCCAAGCGGGCATAGTGATAGGCCAGTTCCTCCCCAATGCCAGCACTGGCCCCTGTCAGCAGCACGCGGGCTCCCTGGAGGCTAGCTGGCAGTGAGCAGAGATGGTCAGCCTAGAGCAGTGGCTCTCAACCTTCCTAATGCCTCGACCCTTTAATACAGTTCCTCATGTTGTGGTGACCCCAATTTCATTGTTACAAATAGAACATAATTAAAGCATAGTGACTAATCACAAAAACAATATGTAATTATATATGTGTTTTCCGATGGTCTTAGGCGACCCCTGTGAAAGGGTCGTTCGGCCCCCAAAGGGGTCACGACCCACAGGTTGAGAACCGCTGGCCTAGAGGGTGCACAGAGCAGCTGGCCGGATTCCTCTCTGTCCCACCCCAGGCACTCACCTGGGTCAAAGTTGTCAGCCCAATAATAGGTGAAGAATAGGGCTCCCAGCCCAGTGAGGAGTAGCACCTTCATGGCCCTCCCTGGGTCTGCAGTGAGAGAGAAGGGTGGCCAGCATGGTCCTGGGCCACAGCCACACCTGTTTCCCCAACTGCTCCTTTGTTTGAAGAAGAGCATCTTGGCCCCTAGACTTGCGCCTCTTCTCCATCACAACCACCACCACTTGGTCCGGGTCACCATACAGGTCACCTGAACCACTCTACCAGTCTTTGGGGCTTTCTCCTTCCAGGCAACAGCAGACTCTCATCTTGCCTCCCTCTGCTGAAAATTCTCCCAGATTCATTTAGGACAAAAGTCACACTCCTTGATGACCAAAAAGGCCCTTCACGCACCAGCCCCTCTTGCTCACTCTGCTTTTTGTCACACCAGCCTCTTTGCTGTTCCTGAGAACCAGCCAGTCACCATCTGCCTCAGGGCCTTTGCACTGCCTGTTCCCTCTGCCCTAAATGCTCTTGGCAGATAATCCAGTGGCTTGCTTTTACTCCTTTCAAGTCTCAGCACAAAAATTACTTCTTCCCAGGGCACTTCCTGGACCTCTTTTTCTGAAGCACTTCCCTTACTTGCCCTTACCTCTAGAACTTCTATCTCCTTCTCAGAACTTAGCATCACCTGAAATCACCCTGATGATTTGTTTCATGTTCACTGTCACTCAATTCTCCTACCAGTGGTTCTCAGCCTTGGCTGCACATTAGAATCACTTGGGAATCTTTTTAAAATCCTGATTTCTGGGCCTCATCCTCCGGAAATTCTGTTTCTTTGTTATGGGGTGAGGCCACAACATTAGTAACAAAGAAACAGAATTTCTGGAGGATGAGGCCCAGAAATCAGGATTTTAAAAAGATTCCCAGGTGATTCTAATGTGCAGCCAAGGTTGAGAACCACTGTCCTAGGTTGTCAACCCCACGAGGGCAGAAGGAAACAGAAACCTACTTCTCTTGTTTTTTTTTTCACTGTTAGGTCTTCAGTGCCCCAAACTGTGTCAAGGACACAGCAGGTGCTCAATAGATACTAGATTAACACAGGAATGTGGGAGGCAAGAGCTGGGGGAGCCCCGAAAGACCACCTTGGAGACACCTAGGAGGAGTGGGAAGGTCCCCATGTCATGAGAGTTAAGGTATGAGAGTTCAGCTTTGGGAGCGATTTACTTGGCCCAGGGAAAAGGCAAAAGAAACAGGCTGGCTGCTTAAAGTTTGGGGAGTCATAGGTTTCCTTTGAAAGGGGCACAGGCTCATCACATCTTGGGGTTTCTATCCTCTGTACTCAGTGGGACAAAGAGGAGAGGGCACTTCTAGGACCCAGGATGCTGAGAGCTGGTGCGATTGGGGAGCTACCGTATCCCTAATCTCTAGATCCAGCCCTATGTCCTTTGCCCCACAACAAAGCTCCAGCGACCTCCCCTCCTCCCCTATCTTTACAGTCCGCTCCTCCCACCCTGCTTCAGCCAAGCAGCCAAAGGGATGTGTCAAAAGAAGTCTGGTGTGCCCCTTCCTGCTCTAAACCCTCCAAGGGCTCGCCACTGCTCCAGATGGAGAGCAAGCTCCTCACACACCCATAAGGCCCAGGGGGTCTGGCCTCTGCCCACCTGTCCATTCCCATCTTCTCCAACTCCTGTCTATGAGTCGTTCTCAGAAAAGTGAACTTGTCGCCCTTCCCGGTCACACCAGCAATTCTCTCAGCAGGGAACGCGCTCCCACCTCCTTCCCTTCCAGGGAAAGCCCGCGAAGCCCCTCAGCTCAACCCTCTTCCCACCCATGTAGGGATGGATGGATGGATGGATGGATGGATGGACGAACGGACGAAGCAGCTGGGCTTAGATGGAGGTGGAATAGGGGAACCGGATCCTCGCAGAATCCACTGGCCCTCTGACCTCGCCGGGCCTCAGTTTCCCCGCTGTACAAAAAGGGCGTGCGACCTGCTCCGAGCTCCCAACCGCTCACTCACCCTCTCCAGCCTGTTTCTTCCGCCGGGAACCGGGGCTGGTGGTCCCTGCCTGGGAGCCCAGCGCAGGCCGGTAGGGTCTACCCTTCCGGCGGGCGGCCCCCGACCAGGCCCCTCCCGTAGAGCCTGAGTCACGTGACTAAGCCTGCCTCTTTGCAAGGAGGCACCAGGCCATGAGGACTCTGCGACGCCCGGAGTTGCCAGGCAACGGCCTACCTGCTGGCTCTTTTGATCCCAGCCTCAGTCTCCAGAAGGAAAACACTTCCCACCATTCGAAACCGCTCACGTGACCTAGACCCACCTCTCTCGAACAATTCCGCTCTCGTGTTGCCGTGGCAACTGGCTTCTAGGGACACTCTTCTTAGGCCCTTGCCCTGAGTCACCCGCGCGGGCGCGGGAGGATCTCCCGGGCTCCGACATCTTCTTGGATTACCCTCAGGCCTCACTCCAGACACCCTACTCCTCTTTTCATTCACACCACCGAAACCGGACTACATTTCCCAGGAGCCTTGGCGGCTAGGCGAGCCCTCCGGCGCCTCACGAGGCAGTGCTGAACACATTTCCCAGACAGCTTTGCGGCGGCCCGGCCCATAAGATTATCTCTCCGCACACTTTTGCGGTGGGACCCAAACCTCTAGCATTTCTGAACGGTAACGAGACTCCGACTCCCGGAGGCCTTTGCGGCTGACAAGGGAAACTACACTTCCCAGAGGCCTCTGCCGCTTCGCTACCGGAAGCGGCGGGCAAGGCGACTGTCCTTGCGTGCGGAGTCGAGCGGCTATGGTGTCCCGAGTGTGGTCGTTGATGAGGTGCGTGTGGCGGGCGGGCCCCTAGCTCCCGAGAAAGTCCTCCCTGCGGACACCCTCTTCTGGTTCGCTCCCCATCTGCTCTTCGTTTCCCGTAGTGTCAGGTGCCCTATGGGGAAACTGAGTTTCAAGCAGAGAGGTGATTTCCGAGGTCGCGCGAGCCCTGGCTTTCGTATTCTCGGAATGAGATCTCTCCGAGTCTCCGTCGCCTTCTCTGTAAAGTGGGAGTGCCGCACGCCATTTATTGGGAGGTGAATGCGCGCCCAGAGCGGAGCTGGACATGCAGGAAGCGACCAGATACACTTGGAAAACCCTTGCGGGTTACTCGCGGAGGGTCCCTCCTCGGGACAGAAGGCAGACAGTCAAGGGACTGACGTGTCTTCACTGTTCCCTGCTCTGGGCGGAATCATTAGTGATCCACTGTCCCTTTGCGGGCCTCAGGTTATAAGTTGAATTGGCTGAGTACTCCTGCTTTGCACACTATAAATGGAGAACTGTGCCTAGCAGGGGTCAGGCATGCCTCTGAGTAGCAAGGTGCCCAGTCATTTCCCTATTAGCTGCCTGGCTTCCAGTATGTCACATTTTGGATTGTGGGGCTCCCTAGGGGGACTAACTCCTACTCCCATAGGCCTAGGGCCGCCACCCCCCCCCCCCTTCGACCCCCATACATCCCGTGGGTGGCCTGCAGTGTTCCCTAAGGTGCTGTCGTTCCCTTCCCTGCATTCAGGTTTCTCATCAAGGGGAGTGTGGCTGGGGGAGTGGTCTTCCTGGTGTACGACCAGGAGCTGCTGGGGCCCAGCCACAAGAGCCAGGCAGCCCTTCAGAGGGCGGAGGAGGTTGTCCCACCTGCCATGTACCAGTTCGGCCAGTACGTGTGTGAGCAGACGGGCCTGAAGATACCCCAGGTACCCCATGCCGGGAGTGAGGCTGAAGCTTGATGGGAATCAACTTTGGGGTGGCCTTCAGTCCCTGGTCCCTGCAACCTTGCTTGGTTCCTGCTCACTGGGGCATGCGCTGCTTTCCCTGCCTCAGGAGGGAGTTGGGGCTGCCAGGCCCTTCCTCTTTCATCAGCCCCTTCTTCCTTGTCTCTTCCCAGCTCCCAGCCCCTCCAAAGTTTAACTTTCACATCCGTGAGTCCTGGAATTCAGGTAGGCCCTGGTCCCTCTGCTTGGGGGTGTGGCCCCAGGTACCCTAGTCTAGCACCCCTGACCCTGCTTCCTGGTCATGCCTTTCCATCACTCCCCTTACTGCTGTGTGTGCCTCTTGCACATCTAAAAGGGAAGGGGTGGAGGCTCCAGGGAGGTAGGAGCAAGATGGGGCCTCTTTTTGAGAGCTTGGGCCACCACTGGAGCACATCAGGGTAGGTGGCCTCAGACAAGGTGAGGTCCTGTCCGTCTGTTTCCCGGTGTGGAACTGACAAAGTTGGAAGTGGCACCTCTAAGAGCATGGCCGAGTTGGGTGTCCCAAGGGGTTGGATTAAACCCTTTGGCTGTAGGTGGGGAGCCTGACCAGGCCTTGGGCCCTTCTTCCCTCCCCACAGGCATCATTACGGTGATGTCAGCCCTGTCGGTGGCCCCTTCCAAGGCCTGTGAATACACCAAGGAGGGCTGGGAATACCTGAAGGAGCGAATCAAGTAGCCTATCAGAGGCGGCTGCCTTCCCCAGTTGGAAATGGGCATGGGTGCCCTGGACCTCAAGCCTCTGGAATGGGACCCTAATCTAAGGGCAGCTCGCGGCCTTGCCAGCCCAATAAAGGACTTTGGAAGTGTTTCCTGACCTGTGTGCTTGCCCCAAGAACGTGGGGTGGCCCTGCTTTGAGTGTGTGTGCTTCTGGCTCCTGGGGGCTGCTCCCGGCCTGATCTTGGTACACACCTTTTCTGTCTGGTCCCTGACCACCAGGACCCTCACCCCACTTGGGAAGTGGGTACAGATAGGTGGCCCCAGTGCTCAGGGCACTGGGAAAGGGTTGAGAAAGTACTGAAGGCCAGACTGGGCTGAAGGGGCTGGGGTCTTAGCGGACTGAGCCTTGGGTAGGCAGTCTGGGAGCCAGAGCTCAGTAGAATGGGAAGAATTCATCTCTCCTGTGCCATCTACACTTCCTATCTTGCCTGGTCTCCAGTCTGGTAAGCACAGGCCTGGAGGTCATTGCCCTCCTGACTTCATCTAATGGAGGTGCTCTGCTCCCTTCAGAAGCCTTCCCTGGCATTCCTACCCACACTGGATCAGCTGTCTAGTGATCTGAACGTGTCTGCTGGGAGGTTGGGCTGTCTAGATGTTCCCAGCCACCCCACAGTTGAGAGCATCCCCTATTGTGGCACTAGGAAATCTGTGCCCCAGTCAGGGTAGGAGGTGGGCATAGACAGGAGCCAGAGGCTGATCCAGGAGCTGCCCTGAGGGCAAGAAGACCCTGGCTATGGTTCTCTGATCCAGCATGGAATTCTCTGTTCCCAAGAGTGCTGGGGTGTTTGTCCCTCAGTTTAGGGATAGAGCTCACCCAGGCCCTGATTCTGGAAGCAGCAGCAGGTATTACACGTGAGAAAAGTAGAGGCCAGGCATTTCCCCAGAGAAGCAATGCATCCGTTCACCTGATGACAGAGGTGTAGCTGATGATGGGTGGCCTGGCCTGCGGTGCTTGGGGACGTAAAACCCACAGTGACCTGTGCTACCATGGTCTCCATGGTGGGTCTCCCCTGTCCATTGTGGCAACTGGATGCTGCGCAGCTCCCTGTGCCGCCTCTGCACTTGCTGGGCCTCTACTGGGATGGGAGCAGGCCTAGGGTGAAGGCAGGATGGGTAAGGCCAGGGAGCATCCCTGATCCTTGGTGCTGCCCAAGAGGGAGCTGGTGCTGGCCATCTTGGAAGCAGGAGTGTGGCCCAGGTTCAGGACCCGCCCAGCCTGGCTCTCCACCCACTGAGCCCTTCCCCCAGTCCCATCGGCCCATTTTACAGATGGAGACACTTGTGCAGCCAGGTTAAAAGCCCAACCCTGTCCACCAGGAACCCAGATGGTTAACCTTAAACCCTTCCTGGGACACAGGATTTCCACATGCCTCACCCTGATGGGCCCATGAGGGATGTATACCCTGGCTGTGCCATATGCTCCACCAGGCTCCCTGAGTGCTCTCAATCCAGAGTCTCATTGATGGGCTGCCTCCTGCGTGCCTCACACTGGGGATGGAACCCGAAACCTGGGCATGTGCCCTGAGAATCAAACGGTGACCTGGTTCTTAGGACATCCAGTCACTGAGCCATGCGAGCTGGGCTCAACCCACTTTTATCATCACTATTTTATGAAGTGGGGAGAGACCTGCTAAGGCCACCCCACTGCACTCGAGCAATTGTTAAAAGCCCATTGTCAGTCCAACAAAAAGTGCAGAAAAGGAAACCAACCTTTGTAGGCCGGCAAGGGGCTGCCCTGAGGGCATGCTCGGCTCTCCTGGCACCCTCACCTCCAGGAGGCTGTGTCTTGCAGCTCCATGAACTTTGTGTGTGTGTGTGTGTGTGTGTGTATTGGGGCATGGGAGGGTCCCCTGAAACTGAACCCAAGCCCTGGTCTCTACAATCTCTATGATTTTAGTCACTGTCCACATGCTGGGTCCAGGATCAGCTGCTGGCTCCTGACTCCCATTGGCTACTCACATCCTCCATGTGGATCCAGCGCCAGCCCAGAGACCAGAGTGCCACTCTTGATCCCCTCCATTGCCTCACCTAGTCAAACCCCCAATCCCTCTTTGTCCACTTGTATCATTACCAGTGCCAAGACCACCTCCCCGATCTCCCCACCTCTAGGCTGGCCCCACCAATCTTTCCCAAAGTCAAGTCTGATCACGGCACTACCCTGCTCAGAAATACCATATGGCTCCCCACTGCCCTCCCTGTGAGCCCAGATACCTCCCAAGGACCCTCTTACTCCTCTAGTTGCCCACAACTCATGGGCCCCCTCAACCAGCCCACCACCCTTCCTCCTGGCTGACTCCCCTAACCTATTCCTTCTCAGACTGAGTTGAGGGCCCACTCTGGGCTTCCTTGGCACCCTGTGGGTGCCCCATCACAGCGCCTACCACCTCAGGGCAGGGCTTCCTCACCTCAGCATCACTGATATTCAAGGTCAGATGAGTCTTTGGGGGGCCATCCTGGGCACTGTAGATAATGAGCAGCATCTCTGCCTCCATCCCCAAATGCCAGTAGCACCCCTTATTTCCCAGTCATGACAACCACATGTCTCCAGGTGCTGCCAAATGTCCTCTGGGGACATAATCACACTAGTTTGAGAACTGCCTTCGGGGTTGGTATGAATACCCTGTGGCTGTCTCAGTTCTGGAGTCAGAACCTAACCAGGGTCTCACTGGGCTAAAATACAGATGGTAGCAGGCCTGGCTCCTGGAGGCTCCAGAATCCATATCCTGGCCTTTTCCAACTTCTAGAGGCTGCTGCATTGCTTGGTCCTTGGGTCCTTTTTCCATCTTCACAGCCAGAAGTCTTCCTCTCTCACATCTGTCTCCCCTGCTGCCCTATTTTTTTCCTAAGGACCTGTATGATGATATTGGACCTACTTGGATAACCCAGGGTCACCTGCCATCTCAAGTTCCTTAATTTTTAAAATCTGACCTGACAAGTCCCATTTGCCACCAGAGTTCACTTTGCCCGCCCCGTCCCTGTCCTGGTGGGACTGTGCTAAGATGGTGAGTTCTGCTAAACCCGAGGTGACGGAAAGACATGAGCCTCAAGGATCCCGTGTGTGCTGGGCTCAGGGTTTCCATGTCACCCGCTGAGAACAACGTCCAGCTGATGCTCTGTTCCCAGAGCTGTATGCTGGGCAAAGGCTGAGCCCCTTTATGCTGTCCAACGTTGGGCCACATGGGCTGCAGCAGCCTGGTCTTCTTCCCATAGGTGCCTGAGGGCCAAACCAGCTTTTATTAAATCTGGAAGTACAAGGTGAGACACCCACACAGACAAACCACTGTGTGTTTCTCTGCGAACAGTTTTGTGGTCAACAGGGATCCTAGCGGACCAGAACTTGGGAGCTGCTCTGTGGCCTTCAGAGAATTAGGCTATTTATATCTGGGGTGGAGGGAAGATGGGATGGGGGATGGGGAAGAGGGGGAATAGGTGGGAAGGAGAGGGGGAAAGTCCCACAATGGTACCTCTTAAAGCAACCCAGTAGCTGCATTTTACAGTTAAGCAAACGGAGACTCAGAAATGAAGGAACTTGCTCCAAGGCAGGAGGTAAAGGCAGAACTTGGTCCCCTTGTCACAGATCAGTGGTTGGTCTCTGGCAGAGGAACAGTGAGCCCATTGGTTGAGCAGAGGGGCTATGACTCCTTGAAGCCGAGGGTGGGAGATAACTACCAAGCTGCAAATCCCTGGATTACAGACAGGAATGTTTGGTCCCTGAACACACCTGCCTCACACTGTCCAGCCATAAGGTCTCCTTCCTTCTCATTCCTGACAACACCCTTTCCACACTCAGGCCCTGCCCCTCCCCCAGCAGAGTTCATCACTTCCTGGTATTAAACAGCTCCTCTTCCTTCAGCTCCCCACTTTGTTGTTAACGTGCCCTCACCCCACTAGGATGTAGTTCCACTCATGTGAGGTCCCTAGAGGAGTTAGATCCATGAGTCAAAGTAGATGATGGGTGCTGGGGGAGAGGGAAGATAAGTTAGTTTACTGCATTCCTTTGGGGAAATAAGTTCTGAAGATGACTGGTGATGGTTTACACAGTATGAATTAAATGCCACCGAACAGTGCACATAACAATAGTTAAAATAGTAAATTTCATATTACATATATTTTACCATACATACAGAAAATAACAGCCTGTTCAGCAAGGACTACAGGATTGCTGGAAACCCCCACAGTCCCTGAAAGCTGCCCCTTTCAGCCCTCCTTCCCTAAAGGAAAAGCTGTGCTGAGTATAATTTCGTTTTAAAGAGAAGTAAAAATAGAGGACGCTTTAAATAAAGGATATGTGGACAGAAACACATTTATTACAAAAAAAAACCAAAAAACAAATTCACATTGTATCGAGCTACAATATGGCAGCAGATAAAAAAAAAAAAGATATTGTACACAGTTTAAGATAACTCCTAAAAGAACATACTCTGGTTGCCACATGACGGAACGCAGGATTCCAAGCACTTAGTAGCGGCGAGTGAAGCGGGCGTCGTTGGGCCGGCTGCCCCGGCTCTGGCCAGCAAATCCACCTTGCATTCCGCCACGCGGGATCACGTGGCCCCGAGAGGCCCCAGCTGGGGTAAAGCTGCCACGCCTGGAACAAATGCAGATGCTCATATGTTCGGAGTCTGTTTAATGGGATGTGTTGGGTGCCTGTGGGTCACATGCTCTTCGAAACCCTCTTCCCTCAAGCAGCAGCACCATGGGACAAACCCCGCACCATTTTAGGACACAGCACACTAGAGGAGTGTAATTGGGAAGACTTGAATGTTTCTAACACTTCCCCAAGGCAAGCCAACATATGAAGAGGAGACTAGTACAGAGAGACCAACAGAATGCCTTACCCTGACATCCTTCCCCTGTTCATTATGTGACCTCGCCCAGAGTGACCAGACATGCTTCTCTCACCACCTGGAAGACAAGAGACACTTTTCACAAGGTGCTTCCAAGCACAGAATGTAGTTTAGAAGACAATGACAAGGATTCTGGTAAGTCCAGTCCCTTTCTTGAGCCACCCAAACAAATCTCACAGGTCTCCAGTGCATGTACAAGCACCTGAACACCACAGGGCTGTCCTCACTAAGTTACGGGGGGGAGGAGTTACCAACACCCACATCACTCTTCTGTGGCAACCCTCACTCCCCATCCCACCCCCACCCAGTCATTAAGGGGCTTCTCCTCTACCAAGCCCTGGGTAGGGAGAACAGAGAAAGCACTCCTGCTCTCAGAGGAGGTGGATTAGCAATGATTAGTGAAGAGCAGGTGTTGCTTAAGCTTTCTAGATGCTTCTCTTCCGACAGATGTGTCCCTGAGAGCCAGTTCTTACCTTGCCACCTCTTGTGGTCCCTGTCTATCATGCCTCCATCAGTAGCGCCCTGCCATGCACGGTCATCCTCAATTCTTCGGCCATGGTCCCCCCAGTCACGTCTGTCCCTTGGAAAGAGACATCTCTGATTTGGATTGCCCACATCTCTGCCTCTCAGAACAGCAACAGCAGTGGGCTCTGGAGCTTGGGGTTAGCATTCTGTGTTCCCAGCCCCCCATCCCTTCAGGCAGTGGGGACTGAGGGAAACAGGACTGGCTCTGGCCCCATGCTACTCAAAGAGCTCCAAGGTGGCCTGAGCCATGGTTGGTGCACTGAGCCACAGAGCCAGTGCTCATCACATCCCCCAAGATGGTGGGTCCTCAGCCTGTCAGCTATATGTGAGGCCCACAAGGGAACTGTGGAGTGTGAGACACAAACCTGGGTGGAGGAGGCAGTCCCCGGCCCTCGCTCATCCTCTTGTCAGAGCCATATCCACCCCACCTGTCACGGGAGTCCCGTCCATGGCGCTCTGGTCCTCCGTGGCGTTCAGGATAATGCTGAATGTTAAAGAGCCAAAATGAAAAGGCTTTAGTATTATCCCTGCATCCCAAGGCCTTTGGGGCAACAAGGTAATAAAGACAGCTACTCAGAAGCACTTGCACACCCGAGTCAATGTTGCCAGGCACGCTGCACACTGCCTTATGCCACACATGCCATGCATCTCACAGGACACAGCTGCATCCCTGAAGTCTGCTCATGGCCTGGTGACGAACAGGTGCTCAAGAGTCAAGGAAAGGGCTGAGACTCACCCTAATCAGAAGGCAGAGAATTGAGGGACTGAGGGACGGAGGGGTGCTGGGACCTAGCAACTGCTCCGTGCCAAGAATGGGCCCCTGTGCTAACAATATAATCAACACCCCAGAGAACCACAGCGTGGAAGGGCCACGAGGGATCCTTTAACACAACTCACTACTGGGCCTGGCATCATGTCCCTGATTTGCCACCGGCTCTGCACCATCAAGCGCTGGGCTGGTGCAGCCCCAGTAGTGCCTGGCCCCATTTTTCCTGCTCCATGAAGGAGGGATGAGAGAAGCCGCCCCTGTCTGCTAGAGGAACACCCATGGATGACTTTTAGGGACCAGGGGAGGTGGCTTTCCCTCCTTGACTTGCTGTTCCACAAACCCAACTAGTGACCTTGGGAGCTTTTGCCCCAGGATCACATTTGACATGAGAGGGAACTAGAAGAGAGCCCTGGTCATGAAGCCCCTCAGATGCTTGCTCCAGCAGTCCAGTCACTGCCCACAGCCATGCTCACCTACTCCTTAAGCTGGGAGCCCTCCAAGGCCATGCGCTTACATGGAGCCCTAACTGCCACCTGGTCTCTTATCCCTAAATGTGCACGGACACCTCCACAAGAGAAGATAAGGGGGTTAATTTTACTAGGTGGACAAAATAGAGCATTGTCCCTTCAAGGGGCAAAATAAAAGACCAAAGTGCTGTCAAATGAAAGAAGAGCTGTTTAAAATGGACCCCTGAAATAACACTTCTACAAAAGAAATTATAGCTCATGATTTACAGAGCTTCATCTGATTGTGGACAAAGAACAAGATTTAAGAAAGAATTAATTTTTACATGTAGCCTTCTATTTAAAGACACATAAGTGGACAGAGGAGCATTTAATACAGGGAAGCAGGAATGTTCAACTTAGCAAGACCTGGTTCTTTAAAGCCCATTTCCACCTCTTCCTGGCATTTTAAAGTTTAACCAACATTCTTTTGTCCAACTAACTAGTCCATCTAACAGTTCAACAAAGCCCCGAGGGTCTGTGCTCTTTCCCCTTTCTGATGTCATATGTCATCATCTGCCATTTGGGGCAGCCCTAAAAACAACAAACCCTTTCAGTTTTTCATTGTCTGATGTCAGATGAAAACCCGCTAGCAATAACAGCTATGTGTGAGGGACTATGCAAACACTTTCTGTGCACATGTGGTCTCATTTATTCAACTACCTATGTGGTAGAATAACCTCATTTCACAGCTCGAGAATTAGGCTCGGCAAAAGTGGTGGCACCAGGCATGACCCTGGTTCTGATTCTAGAGCCTTAACAGTTTAACCACTGTGTTCAACTTTTCCACCAAAGAAAAGCCGTAAGACTGGGTCTAGATTTGGCTGCATGTAAGATTTATCTCCAAGAGTAGAGAAAACAAGACTCAGGCGAGGATCACAGAATTACTCCTGAGGTGGCAGAGGAACCCCTCAATATACCAAGGAACCAAGCCATCCCCAGCCACGTTCTTAGGAAATGATGGAACAGGCCGGGAAAGATGCTGGAGTCAGGGAAAGGACGGACTCATAGGACACCAATTCTGCTGAACACCACCCTGACCACAGCCTTCTCTCAATCCCTTTGATTTTCCATGTAAACCACTCAAGAGTTGGGGCTCCTTGGGAAATTTCTCAATCCACATGTAAGATAGGAAAGTAAGTAGAAAACTAAGCTTATTTCCTAAGGTGTTAATTCTGCAAAGAGAATGAGTGTGGACCAGAGACTGAGATGCTATCTGAGGCTCAGCAGGGAAGGCTGACCAGTGACCACAGGTACACATGGACTCCACAATAAAGAAGTGTGGCATCTGTCAGCTGTGTGGGTCACAAGGTACATTCCTACAGAGCCTTTCAGACTCACCCAAGGCTTTCTAGCATTTTACTACCAGTGCATTTAGTTACTAGGCGTGTAGAACTTCAGGTCAAATCCAAAAAGGGCTTCAGAAAACCTGCTGAGATTTCCAAACAAGACGAAGCACAATTCAAATTGTCATCCCACAAACAGTGAAGGGCTGCCCTTCTCCTTTACTCATTCTTGCACTAATGCAAAAGGGGGGAGGAGGGAAGGCTGGCAGAAGAACAAAAGAGAACTCAATGGGAAAACTTTGCCTACAAGCATAGCTTCTGATTTACCTGTCCTTCTCTTTCTCCCATCATTGACCTTGAACCTTCTCTCCTGAAAGAGATAATTGAAAAGAAACCATAAGGAGATATTGGTTAGACCACCAAATAGAAAACATCTCCTAAATTGAATCCAGTATTCCACACACACACTGTTCAAATGGATTCACGGAACCTAAAAGGGCCAACCTCACTTCCTCGCTGGTAAGAATGACCCAGGACAAATGTCATCTGCATTAAGTAGGCAGGATGATGAGGGCCCAGCTAACCTGTCTACTGAGTGGTCAGGGTAGCGGCCCCGGTCTCTGTGGTCAAAGTCATGGAAGCGGTCGTGGCGGCTGAAGTCAGAATGGTAACGCTCATCCAGGGCAGCTCTCTTGGCTTCTGGCCAATAGGCATCATCTCGCCTGGAATGGGAAGTAAGAAAGGGCTGAGTGCATTTCCCCCCTCCAAACAGACCATCTTGTGGGAACTGGTGAACTTACCCCCCGAGACTACCCCTGATCCCACCACTTAACTTGATCAACAGAGTATTCTTTGCTGTACAAGCTGAGAGAGACTGGAGGGGTGACATAAGATCTGACTGAAAGCCCTGGCTGGTGTTGTTCAGTGGTTAGAATGTTGGCCTGCGCACTGAAGGGGGTCACAGGTTCGATACCTGGTCAAGGCATGTATCTGGGTTATAGGTTTGATCCCCGACTTCTGTTGGGGTGTGTGTAGGCGGCAACCAATCGATGTGTCTCTCTCACATAGATGTCTCTTTCTCTCTCTGTTTCCCCTCCGCCCCCACCTTCCCTCCATTCCACTCTAAAAATCAATGGAAAAAATATCCTCAGATGAGGATTAACAATCAAACAAAAAATCTGACTGAATGACTGTTCTATTTTGTTCAACACATCTGCTTCCCCTAGGTAGAAAAGCTTTGGTTTGCCTGTAAGAGGTGATCACACATACTCATCTGCAGAATGGCCACCATGAGGGTTGGCCTTAATCTATCAAGACAGCAAGCAAGAGGTGTTATCGGGGCTCTATAGTGTACTTCTGTGTCTTTTACCATGACACTGACTTGATCCATTAAAGACATCCAGTGGGGAGGACTTTTAGAAGTACGTGAAGTGATGTTTGAAAACATTTGAGTAGAACAGACTCCCAGCATCAGTATTCTGCACAAAGGCATTAAAAAGTCCTAAAGGAGTCTAAAGACCTCTTATAGAAGTCATGTTGTATGTTATACAGAGACCTCTTTTAGCTCATGAGGTAGAAAAAAGATAAATGCATTTGGAAACACTCAGAAAGGATCACTGCTGGGATTATCACCCAGAGTACTCACAGCAGGGTTCAAATTTAGTCCTCTTTTTCACTCGTGGTTAGCACTTTCATCTCACATAACACATCAATATTTTTTATAAGTTTTATTATTTGAATAAGCAAAAACAAATTACTGCAATGATTACAAAGCCTGGAAGAGGCCCAGAGCAGGTGCTCTTTGGTCTGCCTGCCTGCCCAGCTGCTCTGGGTACCTGAACTTCCTCCTCCCTCCTCAGAATCTGTTCTGGGACTGGAAGATAGTGACTTCATCAGCACAATTTTGCCCAACTATTTCCTCACTGGACCTCAGACCATTGCAAATTCCCTGACCAAGTACAGGACATTGAACTGAACTGTAGCAAGTGCTTCCTTTTAAATAAGAATCCCAAGTGAACAGGACTTTGGGGACCATAACAAAAACCTTAATGTCATAGGCCACCCGAGGGCAGCTGGTGGGAGCAGCTCGCTTACCGGCCATCCACGTCATAGGGCCTCCGCACAGTGGGCCGCCGTTCCTGCTCATAGCGCAGCTCCTGCTGACGCCACAGCTCCTCCCGCTCTCGGTGAATGCGCTCTTGCTCCTTCCTGCGCTCGTGCTCCACGTGCATGCGCTCGCGCTCTAGCCGCTCCCGCTCCATGCGCTCCCGCTCCAGGCGGTGCCGATGGAAGGCCAGCCTCTCCCGGGCATACTCCAGCTGCTCCCGCTCCTCCTGCTCCCACAGTGCCTGCATGCGCTGCTCCCGCTCACTGCGCTCACGCAACCTGTGGGCAGAGAGCAACAGCTGCAGGGGACCAAAGGCCGCAGTGCTGGTGGCACCACCCAGTGGGGTGAGCTTTACGAATGCAGAGCAACCATGGAGCACTGCAGAAATGCAGCTTGCAGGGCTGGGTCTAGACCTGCAGGATTGCTGCTCTAGCAGGAAGAACAAGGAGGAAGCCCACTGCATCCAAAAAAGCAACAAGAGCCCGGAAACTAAAGCATTCGCTCTGCTTCCGGATGAATCCAAGACCAGCCAGGTTACAGCAAAGGGGTATGTATAGGGTCTGTAATATAAACTAAGATCTTTCTGGAGTTCAACATCTGATTCTGTAAAATTACCCATTAAAAATAAGAACAGCCCTAGCTGGTTTGGCTCAATGGATAGAGCGTTGGCCTGCAGAGTGAAGGGTCCCAGGTTTGATTCCAGTAAAGGGCACATGCCTGGGTTGCAGGCTCAATCCCCAGTAGGGGGCATGCAGGAGGCAGCCGATCAATGATTCTCTCTCATCATTGATATTTCTCT
This sequence comes from Myotis myotis, assembly GCF_014108235.1. NCBI lineage: Eukaryota > Metazoa > Chordata > Mammalia > Chiroptera > Vespertilionidae > Myotis > Myotis myotis. The sequence continues at coordinate 81,522,598 of NW_023416368.1, read as the reverse complement.
CTCTTCTCCCTTCCTCTCTCTGAAATCAATAAAAATATTTATAAAAAAAAACCAGAACATATTTCCTCATAGCTAAGTCTGATTTAGAACCTTTGCTCTCTAAATCATGAACTTCAATTAGTCACTGTGAAACCAAGCTAGTGCAGTAGAATCAAATCATTAGATGCTGTTATATAAATTCAGGTGAATTTAACCAGCAAGGGCCTGTAACAGCTGAGTGGTGAAGTGCCAATGAGGCCATGCAGGGCCCCTGCCCCATGCTGGAGAGCCTTTCTTCTGGTAGTGATACTGATCATACTGTAGCACGTTTCCTCCAGTCTCTGTATACCTGCGAGCCTGTCTCATTTCCATCTTTTGCTATGCATTTAGTGACACATATTTGTACTAACAGAAATGCATAATCTTGCCTTGTTTTGTGTCTGCATTTTGGACAAAATGGCAGCTTCCCTGGTTCACGTAACACATCAGAATCCTCCCATATCTCCATCTCTATAGATTTCAGGAAGAAGCCCTTGGAGTAGGCAGGTTTACATAACCAGCAACCAGAGGCAGACCTCATGGTTGTTCCCAAACTCACAAAAAGGGACACCATATCCCCATTTTCCTGTGCATAAGTTCCTCCAGGGAGCTGTGAAGAGGTCGCATTACTGTGCCCAGACATCAGGATTCCGAAGTGTGCCTATGCAGAACGTCTCCCTAGGCTGTCTGCCATGTCCACTCCCACCTCTACCAATACCCGTCTCCCATACTATAATTCAAACGGTGGATCAAATTAAACTGGTGAATAAAAAGCTGGTCTCACTGCTGTTTTCATCTCAATTTCCCTGATCCCCAGTGAGGCTGAACCACTTTCTATAGGTTTCATGGGCACTTGTATATTGTCTTTGATCCATTTTACTACCAGGTTATTTTTTTCCTTACTACATTTCAAATGACCTTTATTCCCACCTGTCATATGTCTTTTGACTTTCTCTTCCGTCTTTCATTATAGAAAGGTTAAAGTTATGATTTAGTCTACTTCTACCTCATGAGTTTTCAGGCCTTCTAAAGCTAAAATTCACAAATATATTTACTTTCATATTATATGAATTAATTTATTTTTATGCTTGTGTTCAGTCATCAGTTCATTTTAACTATTTAGTCAAGGATGTTGGTGAGTTGGGAGACCCAAAGGGACTATCCAAAGAACAAATGACCTGAAGTCATTTTTGGGAGAGTCCATCACTAGTGGGAAATGTCATTTTTATCAGGTTAATTTCCACATGTACATGGTTTGGTTCTACTTATTTGCCAATTACATCATGAAAAGGAAAATTTCCTTTGCCCAATGCCTTTCCCTCTTAGGCATAAAGTTCTTTGTGGGACATTAAAACAAAACAGTACACCCTGTTCCCTTTCCTCTCTCTTACTTTCCTAGACTTTTTTTTTAACTAACAATTATTTTTTAAACTACAGCTTAAAAGTTCTTTCTTGATAAGGAAAATTAACTGTCACTCAATGTGGTCAATACTATTTGTGTTTAGTTTTTAAAAAATTATAAAAATATTTTTTTCTTGGCTTATTTAAGGATGAGGACATCTCAGCTCACTCAATATCTGTCCCACCATTTTTCCATTTTCATAGCTTCCGGAGCAAATTGGTGTTAACTAGCATGACTGCACCGAGAAGCATTCCATATCCTGCCACTGGTCCCTTCCATAATCTTCAGGAAGAGATGAGCCTATTTACATGAAAAATAATTTGAAAAAGCCGTAAGTTGATAGTCACAGCAAGGCAACTGAAAACCAAAGGGGAAAACAGGTTTAAAGAAGTTCTCTACCCACAGGGGGCTTTGAAACAGCCTTGAACACAGTTATAACCAGTTCAGGGCAGCAATCAACCAGTAAACATTTCTAGAACCTGACTCACCTGCGGGACTCGGAGTCTCTTGATTTCCGAGGCTCTTTGACTCTATCAAAGGACACAACAGACCGCTTCTCTCTGCTGGCTGATTTGCGATCCTGGCTCTTAGAAACCTGGAACATTAAGAAGTTGAGGTAGAAATGACAACAGGAACAATCATGTCCAGGTCCAAACATCCAACATGAAGATAAGAAATGAAGATTAACGTTTAATGAGACAATTAAGTAACAACTCATTCCCTCCTAAGGAACTTCATATTTTGCTTATAATTCAAAATCACAGATCTTCATCACCATTTAATACTAATATATAGGTGATGCAAAAGTAGGTTTAGTTTTTCGTATGGAATACAATACAATAATTAATAAATAACAAAAGACCAAAGAAGTATTTTTAATACTTTGTCTTTTGCATCCACAATAAATTCCTTAATCTTGTAGTTTTCATTCATAATTTAATGTGCGGTGAGTTTCCAACGGAGGCCCCTTTTGGTATGTTGGAAGATTCCTTATTTGTGCCAACTGCATTCTTTTTGAGCTCTACCTATCTTAGCCCTGGAATCCACACTTTTATCTTGCCATTTTCTAAACATTTTTTTTTAAAAAATGTATTTTTATTAATTTCAGAGAGGAAGGGAGAGGGAGAAAGAAAAACATCAATAAGAGAATCATTGATCGCCCGCCACCTGCATGCCCCACATTGCCACACTGGGATTGAGCCAGCAACCCAAGCACATGCCCTGACCGGGAATCGAACCATGAGCTCCTGGTTCATAGGTTGACGCTCAACCACTGAGCCATGCCAGCCGGGCCTAAACATTTTTAATAAAGTAAGGATAAAGGCTATAATATATTAAAATATTTGCAAAAACACATACAGATTTCCATAATAAAAATGTTGACTTGCAACTGATGCACACTACTCAGTAGCTGGAATGCTTTGTCATCTGTGCAGCACAGGGGCTAACACAACTGGCCTGAGGGTGGAATCTGGGATCTTGATGTTCAAAGTGTCCCCAGTGGACAGTTAACTGGTATGGGTGGTTCACTATGCCTGAACTGTGCAAACTATAGTTACACAGAACACCTGCTTTCCTTCTGGGAGTTGGGAATTTGATACATGCTAAGTAGCCAGCCCCCAATAAAAATCTTGCCTGAGACTCTAATGGGCTTCTGTGGGCAGAAGCATCACCCGTGGGTTGCTGCATTTTCACTGCTCTATGAGCCTTCATGGGAGGGAGAGAATACAAAGGAGCCCATAAAGGGTTCCCCCCAAACTCTGCCTGTCTTTCCTATGATCCACTGTGTATCCTCACTGCATCATTGTAGCCAATCTTAGCTGGAAGTACATGTATATGCTCAGTCCACGAGTCCCTCTAGTGCAGTGATGGCGAACCTATGACACGCAAACTCATTTTTTTGGTTGATTTTTCTTTGTTAAATGGAATTTAAATAAATAAAATAAATATCAAAAATATGTCTTTGTTTTACTATGGTTGCAAATATAAAAAAAATTTCTATATGTGACACGGCACCAGAGTTAAGTTAGGGTTTTTCAAAATGCTGGCACGCCGAGCTCAAAAGGTTCGCTATCACTGCTCTAGTGAATCACTAAATGTGGATGATCTTGGAGACCCACATCTATCAAAGTTATAAGGCTGTCAAAAGTTGAATGTATGAATATCAACACTGTCCGTGACCCTAATGGAAGGGAGACTGAAGCGGTAAGAACCTAACAACACAGGTACTTTGTGGATTCTGTGTTCTGCAGAGCATCTGCAAGGAGACAGTACAGGATGAAGCTAAGGTGGCTGGAGGTTGGCTGGGTCACATGTAGATTAGGAATGCACGATGAAGTACTGCCGAAACTTTCAGGGCAGGCAATGAAAATGGACTGATAAACACTGGCTCAGGGAAAAGGTCAACCACTCCCATGTTTGAATCTTAAAATTAGCTTTAGAAAAAAAGAGCAACAATTCTCATCAGAACAAGTTAAGTATAAAGGAAAGCATTTACTTATTTATTCAGAATTTATTGGGGAAAAAGAGTTTATTGAAGCCAAACTGATAGCATGTGCCAGAAAGCAAGATCTCAAATGCTCCTGAAGAAAAGCTTTTAAGCTTTCTTTCTTTTTTTTTTAGTTCAAGGTATCTACATTTTGAAAAGGTAGACAACCTTTCTCAAATTAACCTCAGTAATTCCCTAAAACACACTTAGAAATGTAAATGGAAGAAATGTCAAATGAAAACAACTGCTAAATACCCTAGTTAGAAAATCAATACTCACTCTCTCTTTGGATCCCGATGTTTTGACACTAATAACAGGCACACCTTTAGATTTATCCATTACTACAGTCCGCTCGGTTCCTCGACTACCTACAGGAAGAAAAGTGTCAGTGTTAAGGTAAGAAACAAGAAACATCCAAATGAGAAAAAAATACTGAACTCTATAGAAAATAAATCTAGTTTGTGTTGCCAACTGATGACAGCAAACCAACAAACCACAACGGCCAGGAGCAGAACTCAAAGTGAGCTCTCACATATCGATTAGGCGGTAGCTACCTGATTTTGTGGTTCGAGATCGCTCTGAAGGGCCAGGTTTCTGATCATCTGGATCTTTACTCTTTTCTCCACTTCCATCTTCACCCTTTTTAGCATCATCCTTTCTGTCAGCTTTATCTTCCCTTTTAAGGTTTGCTGATCTAGGTAAGACCCCAAAACAAAGAAGTGTGTTAGATCAGGTATTCTGATAAACAAACCAGCCACTATCAGGTTCCTGCAATGAGCACCAAGTGCCAAGAAGGAGGATGCCTCAACTGGCATCAACAAGACAACAAAGAACAAGGAGCCCATCCGGCTTTCCCCAAGTGCCCCTGGATTAAGGAAATCCAGCACAATGACTGGTGCGGGAACCCCCTTACAACAAATGGGAAAAACAAATGGGGTCAGGGGCCTCGTGCTCTTCCCTATCTGTGGAGAACTTGAAGGATGTGAAACAAAGAAAAGAATCGTCTTGGCCACAATTTCCTTAGAGAAAAGAGTAATACCTGTCACTGGTGCTGGACTTCTCTTTTTTCCCTTCACCGTCTCTTTTGTCAGACGTTTTCTTTCCAGCAGGCTCATTTTTTGCCTGAAAAATAGAAGCAAATTGAAGTATTACCTTATTGTTTCCTCAAATAGTCAAAGTCCTGGAAGAAAACGGCCCTTTACCTTTTCCACTGAGATCATCTTCCCGTGGAGCTCAGTCTTGTGCAGGTGGTTAATGCATTTTGTGGCCTCTTCCGCTGTGGACATTGTCACAAAGCCGTAGCAGCGAGCTCCAGGACTCCGAGCATTTGTCACAACCTTGGCACCCACCACCTCAAAGGAAAAGCACAGAAATAGGTCTCGGACACGAAACCCTCTCACACAGTCATTACGGTTCATGCTGCTTTCCTCTGATCTACTTCAAGTCAGGCCTCCTCCCTGGTATGAGGGAGGAGAAAACCCTGTCACCAGGTGCCTGAAAAGAGGCAGATGACTGGGGAAGATAATGCTACCGTCTTGCAGTTAACTACTCCAAGGACCTCCTCCACTTATGGCTGTTTCTCCAGGGAACCAGGATGGCAGTGTGGCAAAAGCAAGATGAAGACAGAGTTCTGCAAATATTCCTTTAACATTATCTCAAACTTGTAAAAAAATTACTCTGAATATATAGTCATAGATGTGAGCAGCAAATAGAAACACATATCTATATAGATGGCTATCGACATAAGAACAAGTTTGCAACGAGCACTCTGGAAGGCAGAATCCATCTCACTAGGGATAACAACAAGTTCATTAAGATGTTTGAGGCACTAAAGGTACACCCTCACATACTGAGTAATTCCTCCAAACATTTCAGCAAGCTGATGTCTGGCACCAGGTTCAGGAGAAGCCCCATAGGAGCCAGTATTCATCCTTATTTTCCACAAGGAATCTTAGCCCCAAAGGAAGGTTTCAGAGTGGTCTAATTCTGTGTTCAATGAAACCTACAATGCTCCCAAGAAGCCATGGGCCTCAGAGTGACATTTCCCTGTTGAGAGCACCCTTCTCCTCTGAGGGCCACAGAGGAAAGAGGAAAGGGCTCAACCTGGATTACTGAGGCCCAGGGAGTCGTTAGCTATTTCTATCACCATGGCATGTTTAATTTTCCCTTTGTTAGCTCTTGGACATCAATAACCAAGGTAAATACTGTTGGTTTGATCTCTTATAACTTGCTCAAGCCTTAAGGTGAACAAGGGTCTGCACCAAGTTTTACTTTGGCTTGCCCCAAAAGCTGACTCTAAGAGACAAGGAGCCCTGGATGTAATTTATTTGGGAGGTGAGTCCAGGAGGCACAGGGAGAAGGTGAGAAAAAAGGGAGGAGAGCCAACACAAGTGCCCTAACAAACAAGGAGCTGTAGTGGGAACCTGGGGGGGGGAGGCTGGTGCATGAGCGTCTATCAATCACTGCCATCACCAAGAGCTGACGAGGGAGGGAAGAGGGGCTGGGGGTGCAGAGGGGAAGTGGCCATAAATGCTCCAGCTGTGGGTAAAAACGGTATGGGTGCCCTGGTCAGGGTGTGTGCAAGAGGCAACACATGTGTTTCCCTCACATCAGTATTTCTTTCTGTCTCTCCCTCTCCTTTCCACTCTCTCTGAAAACCAATGGAAAAACTATCCTTGGCCCTAGCTGGTTTGGCTCAGTGGATAGAGCATGGGCCTGTGGACTGAAGGGTCTCCGGTTCAATTCCAGTCAAGGGCACATGCTTGGGTTGCGGGCTTGATCCCCAGTAGGGGGTATGCAGGAGGCAGCCGATCAATGATTCTTTTCTCTTATCATTGATGTTTCTATCTCTCACTCTCCCTTCCTCTCTGAAATTAGTAAAAATATATTTAAAAAAAAAAAAATCCCGTGACGAGGATTAAAAAAAATTTTAAAAAATCAGGCCGCAGATGAGGGCCACAAGCAGGGCACCCATAGCTCTGCTATAGCTACATACCATCTTCAGGAGGCAGCAATGGAAGGTCCCCCGGTGTACAGATGATACAGAAGTTCCCATAAGGGAAGTGACATGAACCTCGCCACACAACTGTGAGTGGCAGAGCTGGAACCTGTCACTGGTCAAGATGCAAAGGCCTTGTATGTGTACAGCCTCAATTGTGCTGTCCTGCAGTTACCACTGTCTCACAGACGTTCTGACAGCATCTCTCCGCCCTGCCCTTTGCTACAGCCCCTGCAGCCCTTCTTGGGTTTAAGTCCTGAAGCCTTAAAAAAGTGGTAGCTTGGGGGCAGAGGATGAGGGAGAAGAAATAGAAAGTAGAGGAGGGTCTGGGAGCTTCTACAGATCTGTCACCTCCACACACAGAGGGGTAGGTGATCCTGCACAGGCCATGAGCTGTGAGCTCAAAGAACAGCAAAGTGTCAAAGTGGTCACTGAGAGGACAGTAATCTGCATAGAAAGGCTATAGTAAATTTGGCTTAAAGACATCTTCTCCAGAAAACCCTTGGTCTTACCTTTCCATATTTGCTGAAAAGATTCTTCAAATCTGTAGCTCTGGTGGTGGAAGAAAGTCCACTAACCCAGAAATTTCTACAACTGCTACGACCTATTTAAAAAAACACAGAGTCTGGTCAAGAATATTATTCATACAGTATCCTGAGTCTTAGTCATAGAAACCAAATATGTCCCCCCCACTTGTCCAAGATACCAGCAGCCCCCAAAGCCCACTGTCCTTACACAACTGGAGTGACACACTAGGTCCAACAGGACCGGCAGCAATGCCCCTTACAACAGCAAGCCAGGAGCTGTTCGATGAGAGAGAAACATCGATCAGCTGCCTCCTGCACGCCCCCTACTGCGGATGTGCCTGCAACCAAGGTACATGCCCTTGACCGGAATCGAACCTGGAACCCTTTCAGTCTGCAGGCTGATGCTCTATCCACTGAGCCAAACCGGTCAGGCTATGGTTCTTTTTATAACACTGATTAAGAATGAATCTGGACAGTAAAATTTCAGTTAAAGAAAAAAATTGTAATAAAGAGGTAAGGTGCTGATAAAGGTGAAATACCAGGTAACCCCAAGATATCTGACACCAGATCATTTTTTTCCATTTCCAAAGTGCCCTCATGAAAACAAGGGCCTGCATGACATTAATACATCAACCCGGAAGAACTGGCCTGCTCCCCACTACCCAGGACATGCAGAGTGAAGAGCAGGAGTGGAAAAAGGCCCCATGTAAGACACACAGACACATCTGGCTGAGAAATGCACTAATATACCACAGTAGTGCTGAGGCCACACACACTGCAAGAGACTGCCATAGAGATCTACCTTTCTCCTCTTTGGAAAGCCGTTTTGTATCCGAGTCATCTTCGACAGAACTAGAGAGAAAAGAGAATGTCACTCCAGGAGGAAGAAGCAGAGAGGAAACCAACTCAAAATGATAAAATATGTGCTGAGGTTGCATACCTACCCGAAATTTAGTTCTGAAAAAAATGGTACCCCGACAAACTTGTATTGGAAATCTGACCTAACCATAAGATTTCACACCCATAGGAGTTAATTAATTCGGCTGGGCTAAAGATAATTAGGAAGAATTAAAGAAAACAACCATGACAGGTTGAGAAAAGAAAAAAGATTATATAATCAGTTTAAAATAAACAAAGAGAAATAAAACATTCTTTAGAGGTAAACTACAGTTTCATCAGTCTGGCTGGCCAATTGTAGAAAAAACAGCTTATGTGTGTCATTAAACGACCAATGAAAAGGAGATAGCGTCTGGTCTAAAACTGAGAAAAAACAAACCTCATTTTCTGATCAGCGCCCTCACTGGCTGAGGACTCTTTAGGAGCCGGAGGGACTTCATTACAAGCTTCAAAAGCAAACTTCTTCACGTCTTCTTTGCTATCTCTGGGGTCTGGGCTTGAGGCTTCCTGGGGCGCTTCTGCGACCTCCTCGCTAGAGGCTTCTGCGCGCTCTGAGGCTTTACTACTCTGCTCAACTGGCTCCTCTAGCCCTACAGGCTCACAGTCCATCCTCTCGTCACCGCCTGTCTGCTCCACGGGCTCCCTTTTCACTACCGCTAACAGGGTGTCTGCCTCGCTCCACTGAGCTTGTGCTGTTGACTCGCTGGCCAAATCTAAATCACCCTCCTCCGGGTGGCCGCTGCCAAAAAGGTCCTCTTCCTCCGCAAGCTTTCTGTCTGGCCCCACGCTACTTGTATCCTGTGCAAATGGCTGCTCCAGCTCGGAACCTTCTTCTTTTACTGGCTCAGATTTACAAGTTTCCCCCAAAATGTCGAGTATTTTCTCATTTTCTACGGATTTAACAGGAATAGAATGGCACAAGGTTTAATTACCAGGGAAATAAAGCAATCACAAATGTGGAACTGGCACGGCTGCCACACTAACACGAAGAGAACTGCTAGCTACACAGAGATTGGAAAACCCGCGGGTACACATGTTACACTGGTTACACTACCTGCACTCCAACCGACTGCTAGAGTAAGCTGCCACGCTACATGGAAGAGAAAAGCATCCCAGAGATTTAACCCCAAAACCTTCTGGCTGATTCTTGACAGTCTTCATTCTGTCGTCGTTTACATATGACTCTTCCAAATTTAGCTTCCAAAGTCCAAGTTGCTTAACTGAATGTATGACCATTCACTGAACAGCTCAATTTCCAAATTTCTTTGAATTTCTTTTAACAGAACAGTCCAACATGACAATCAGAATCTCTTCCATCGGTGCTCTGAGATATTTGAAGTCCAGAAAGTGAATAGTATTTGTTTGGAATTCTCATGAAGAAACTCTTTCCTCTTCTGGAATCCAGTTATGTCTCAATGTTTTAAAATTTATCTCCCTACCTCTACCTGCACTGCCTGAATTAAAAACCATAAAGTTAAGGTACTGTCCAATATCACAAGATCTGTTTTGTGGGGTACAGCAGTATTAGCTCGAGAGGCATGCAAACTCTTTCTACATGCATTTAAGTGCCATTTATATTTAAAAAGGCATGAGGTCTCATAAATACATTTTGCAAAATGAGAAATTAGCCACTTTCACAGATCTGGTGATATGGCTGGGTTTCCAATCTCTATGATCCTGGTATGTTCTGGATCGTAAACTTTTAGAACAATGTACACTATATTATGGCAACTTTTTAAAATTTAAGAATTCAAATTAGAGAAGGTGGAAAACTAGAATGATTCCAAACCCCCGCTGATAAATTTTTCATTGAACAGTACCTGGCTCCAAGGATGGCTCTTCAATTTCCTGCGAAAAAAACAAAAATAAATAAAATAATATAAAAAAATGAGATTTGTGCTAGCTAGCAATAACAAAAGACAAATTTTTAAAACACAGACTAGAGCACTCACAAATGCAACAGGGGGAGAACTTGCTCGTGAAGGAAGAGCCCACACAGCTGGGATTCCAGCTCCTTCCTCTGGGCCCAAACCCCACATTTCAGGCTACTACTCTCAAGGAACCTGGTATCTGGTTTTCATTTTTTGCTGTTTCCCCAGTGCCTGGCAACATTTCACTTTTCATGGTGATGAAATGATCACATGCCTATCTGTCCCTCTAGGCCAGCGGTTCTCAACCTGTGGGTTGAGACCATCGGAAAACACATATAGCATATCAGATATTTTACATTACGATGCATAACAGCAGCAAAATTACAGTTATGAAGTAGCAACGAAAATAATTTTATGGTTGGGGGTCACCACAACATTAGGAAGGTTGAGAACCACTGCTCTAGGCAGAACTCTTAAGTGCAAGGAGAGCAGTGTTTTCATTTTTCTACTTTTAGTGTCTAACAGAATGCCTGACACATAGCAAACAATCAGGTTTTAATTAATATAGCATTAGTTTAGAATATTCACAAGACTGAGGGAATACAGGCACATGTCATTAAACTGTTATTTCGCAGTTGTACCAAAGCTACCCCCTTGTCATCTGAGAGCTCTCCAGGATTACATGTATCTCCTACAATCAAGGTCCCCACTGGGCCAGGCCCAATTCCCAAATATCCTTCCAACCCTTCTCAGGAAGCCCTGTCAATTTAGACCATTGTTATCCCTCACCTACAATAGCCTCTGGTTTACTATTCCCATCTCCATCTGTCTGCACTTTTGCCACCATGGTGAGCACATGTCCCTCTGTGGCCTAAGGGCTTTAGCAATGGCCCCTCACACCACCTCCCTCCCCAACAGGCCCACTTGTACCCTGACCTCACTCCCAGCCAAGTCTTACATTTAGGTCAGAGGTCCTCAGCTCATAGAAAGGTCATCCTGAATGACTTCAAAGGCTACCCCACTAATGAAGGGCCTTTCTCTCAATATGTAATCCCTGTTCCCTACCTCTGTACAAGGTACATTATTCTAGAATTCCAGTCAATACTGATGAGCACTGACTAGGTTCCAGGTGCAAATTTAAACACCTTATGCATACATATATTAATCATTAGACAGTACTAGCAGGTTGGAACTATTATCTTTCTTCTTAGATTAGGAGACTGGCACAGAGTGAACGATAAACATGCTCAAGAACACAGCACACAGAGCCCAGATCTGAGCAAAGGCTGTGTACCAGTCAGGCCAATTCCCAATGCTCTGTTTACGTGTGTACTCCACGCATGGAAGACAGGCCCTGTGAGGATGGAGACCAGTCTTTCTTCTCACCATCGCATCACAGGTACTTCACATATACCCCATAAATGGTTGTGGATGGTCTGTATCTTCCCCTGGGAATAGACCTGCCATTCTAGGAAGCCCTAGGAAATTGTTCACTTTATTCATAGTTTCATTTAACTATTAATCAATTTGTTTTTAACATAATATATGCCACTTTGGGAAGTAAAACTCTATGAGCAAAACAAAGGATCACTCCAGGCAGAACAATTCTCTCCTTAACTTTTTCCAAAGAAAAAATGAATATATTCCTATTTGTCTCTGGAAAGGGTTATATGCTTTCCATTTTAACTTGGGAGTCTTCGACCTAGAACAAAAACTGAATGAAACAACCAGACCTGGCTCTTCCTTTCTTTTCATAGGGATAAATAAAATGCATCTCTTCACAGTTGGAGAGACATCAGCCCTAAAGTGAGCTGGGTTCCACGAAGTTTTATTTTTTGAGGTTTGCATACTTCTTGAGTCTGGGGTTCTACTTAACCAGTGACAACCAACCTTGCCCTGCCTGGCAGAGCAAATGGAGATCTTATCTGAAAGGTGTTCTAATTAAGCAGCACAGTTGACATAAAAAAAAAAACACAAAAAACAAAACAATAAAAACAATCAAGGACTGAAATAAGCTAATTGTATTTTCATTTCCTTAGAACAGTTTCTATTAAAGCCCTAGCCGGCTTGGCTCAGTGGATAGAGCGTTGGCCTGCAAACTGAAGGTCACGGGTTTGATTCCGGTCATGGGCATATGCCTGGGTCGCAGGCTCGATCCCCAGTAGTGGGTATGCAGGAGGCAACTGATCAATGATTCTCTCTCATCACTGTTGTTTCCATCTTTCTCTCCCTTCCTCTCTGAAATCAATAAAAATATATTAAAAACAAACAAACAAAACCAAAAAAGTTTCTATTAAAAATTAGACGCAAGCCCTAAACGGTTTGGCATAGTGGATAGAGCGTCGGCCTGTGGACTGAAGGGTCCCAGGCTCGATTCTGGTCAGGGGCATGTACCTTGGTTGCGGGCACATCTCCAGTGGTGGGTGTGCAGGAGGCGGCTGATCGATGTTTCTTTCTCATTGATGTTTCTGACTCTCTCTCTCTCTCTCTCTCTCTTCCTCTCTGTAAAAAATCAATAAAATATATTAAAAAAAAAAAAATTAGACGCAAGCCCTGGCCCGCGCAAGGAAGGGCTGTGCGTTCAATTTCCAGTGAAGTGCATGTACCTGGGTTACATGTTCGATCCCTGGTCTTGGTTGGGGCGTGTACGGGAGGCAACCAGTTGATGTGTCTCTCACATCAATGTTTCTTTCTCTCTGCACCCCGCCCCCTCTAAAAAAAAAAAAATCAATGGAAAAAATATCCTTGGGTGAGGATTAAAAAAAATTAAAAATTAGACCCAAGTAAGTTTATTCCAACAATTTACATACATATAAGTCTGGCAGAAACATTAAAAGGAAACTCAAGACCCAAATTTATTGAAATCATACCTGTAAGTTAGTCCACATCTCATTTGTTCTCATCTAAGGTTTAATATTTACACAGATGGTAATGAAACAGTCAAGATGATATAGTAATCAAAAAAATTCCTTCATTTTCCATAAGAAATTCTCCCAAAGGCAGAAACAGAAGTCTTGGAATCCACCTGTCCCAGCTGTGATGTCTGTGCTCTGCCCACCCTACCCCCCCTGCATCCTAGTCTGGACCCCATCAATCTTCCTTAGGGAGGGAGCCCCCCTTGCTATTTGACCTAACAGTCTTTCTGCAGAGGATGCCCTCAGCAATCAAATCAGCAAAAAACTTTCCCAAATATGCCCTCTCAGTTACAGGGAAGCCATAGTAATTGAGTGGAAAGTCAAGATGGTGAGTCCTTTGCAACAGGTACATTGTATTTAGGGGAAGGGGAGCAAAACCCTCTCTGATGGTTTTGCTGACAAAGTAGGCAATGTTAACAAACCTTGAATGACTTTTCCTTGGGAGTGCAACACAATGTCTGCAGTGGTTTCCAGAAACTGTAGTATAACCACTGATGCTATAATTATTGAGAGACACAACAATTTACCTGTAATATAGTGAAGTCAGATGATGAAGTATCTAAGTTATTTATAGTTTCTCTGTCCTCTAGCTGTAAAATAAACAGAGAAGACAGTTTAATACATCAATAAGATAACATAATGGAACATCTATACAGTAACAAGTAACAGCCATGAAAAATCACTTATGACAACGCTGGCCGGTGGGTGTGGCTCAGATGGTTGGGGGCTGTCCCGTGTACTGAAAGTTTGATTACCAGTCAGGGTGCATAACTGGGTAGTGGGCTCAATCCTTGGTAAGGAGCTTGCAGGAAGCAGCCAATCAATGTTTCCCTATCAGATTGATGGTTCTCTCTCTTTCTCCCTCCCCCTTCCTCTCTAAAAATTAATTTTTAAAAATCACCTGACAAAATTCTGAATACAGTGCAGAAATCAAAAGAGCAATATAGTGTAATTCTGCTGGGGGTTTGGAACCTATCCCCAAAAATAAGCGGGGCTACTGTAGTACATAGACTTTACAAGTAGATTGGAGCATGAGGTTTAGAGACTACTCTTCAAGGAACAATGCCCAGAATCAGGCGTTGGAATGGATTCTTGGACTTCAGTGGCCACCACCACCTTCCCGAAACCTGGATGCCAATGACAATGGGACTGTTGCCCCTGAGGTGGCAACTGCCCCAAATGGAATGGCATCTCTGAGAACCCTGCCTCTTACCATTATCAACTCCCAAATCAGAGTATGGGGACAGAAGCAGAGGACTGGAAAAGCCCCAATGATCCATCACTTTGTCTGTATACCTAGCAAATTTATCCTCATAAAAGTAAAATAATCTAATAAATGGTACCAAGACAACATGGTGCATGAGTTAAGTACATGGACTCTGGAATTGGTATGGTCTTAATTCTTATCCTCTTATGATCCTGGAGATAGTTCTTTACTTTTTAAATCCCCAATTTCTTCAATTAAAAATGGGCATAATCCCACCTATTTGTCATACTGTTGTTTTAAAAAACAGCCCAGGCCAGCGTGACTCAGTGGTTAGAGTTGGCCATGCCTGAAAGGGTCTCAGGTTTGATTGCAGGTCCTATCCTGGCCCTATCAGGGCAAGTGAGGGAGGCAACTAATCAATGTCTCTCTCCCCTCCTGCCCTCCCTTCCTTTCTCTCTAAAAAAAAAAATGGGAAAAATATCCTCAGGTGAGGATTAACATCTCCCCCAGGTCCCCCACCAATTAAAGAACATTAATGCCTAATGCCTGGCAGACAGGCCTTCAATAATGTCCCTGAAACGTTTAATGTAGCATTCTGCAAATGTACAGCATATACTCCACTTCTCATCTATTATGACATTTGAGGAATTGATGCACTCAGGGCACATTCTAGAGCAGTGGTTCTCAACCTTCCTAATGCCGTGACCCTTTAATACAGTTCCTCATGTTGTGGTGACTCCCAATTTCATTGTTACAAATTGAACATAATTAAAGCATAGTGATTAATCACAAAAACAATACGTAATTATATATGTGTTTTCTGATGGTCTTAGGCAACCCCTCTGAAAGGGTCGTTCGACCGCCAAAGGGGTCACGACCTGCAGGTTGAGAACCACTGTTCTAGAGACTACCGAGTACCTACAGCATGTTCTTGAAGCTGCTCAGGAAGCTCTTTCATTTCTCCCTCTAGCTCTCTACTATCAGACAGAGTCTCTGGGAGATTATCAGCATCATCATCTTCCACACAATCTGCAACACTTCCATTATCGATTTCTGCTTCGTCTAACACGCTGATATCCATCATGTCAATGTCCTGCAAGTTTTCCAAACTGGCTTCAACATCCTCCTGTGACATAACAAAACATAGCCATCAACAAATGAACTGCTACTGGTCTATCACTGAGCAGAATCACTGTCAATGCTACACATACCTGTCCATCCCCAGAATTTTCCTCCAGCCCATTATCTTCCACACCTTCTTCTTCTGGTTTACGTCCTGAAGAGATAATTGTCAAAGCAGGAGATTAATAACATGCATTTTTCCAGAAGCAATACATTTTTTTTGAAATATTTTTATTGATTTCAGAGAAGGGAGAGGGAAAGAGAGAGAAACATCAATGATGAGAGAGAATCATTGATTGGCTGCCTCCTGCACACCACCTACTGGGGATCAAGCCCACAACTTGGGCATATGCCCTTGACCAGAACTGAACCTGGGACCCTGCAGGCTGATGCTCTATCCACTGAGCCAAACCAGCTAGGGCCAGAAGAAATAATTTTTGACTTTTATAGGCCCTCAGCACTACAGAAATGGCCACCTAAAACACCTGTGGCACTTGCTAAACTGAAGGACACTGTGTAATCCAGGAATGGTAAGGCTATTCTGGACAAGGCAGACCCTCTACCACCTAAGCAGACGAGATTCTATTCTTATCCAGTGGCTGTGGATGTGGAAGTATGAGGAGCTGGAAACTGGTTCTTAGTAAGGTGAAAGCAGGCCAGACCTTTCTCAGGCCTGGCTTTCTTATCAAGTGGCTTTGGTTATAGGGAGAATAGTATCTTATACAAATGTGCTGCTTTTTACCTAAGAAACATGAAGCATGTTTTCCCACAGTAACAATGACATAAAGCAAAACATAAATAAGCAGGAGAAAGCCTGGCCAACGTGGCTCAGTGGCTGAGCGTCAACCTATGAACCAAGAGGTCATGGCTCAATTCCCGGTCAGGGCATACGCCTGGGTTGCGGGCTTGATCCCCAGTGTGGGGCATGCAGGAGGCAGCTGATCAATGATTCTCTATTATCATTGATGTTTCTATCTCTCCCTCCCTTCATCTCTGAAATCAATAAAAAATATATATATTTAAAGAAAATAAAAGCCAGTAATAACTACTACCTAGAGTTAGCTCTCATGTTGTCACACACTGACGTACATAGATGTCTTCCCATATTTTGCTATGGATAGACTAGATGTATTATGTTTATAAAAATGGCACTGTACTGTCATTTTATAATCTTTTCACTTAACATGTTGTGAACATATGGCCATATTCTTTTGTTGTTGTTGTTAATCCTCACCTGAGGATATTTTTTCCATTGATTTTTTTCCCTAGAGAGTAGAAGGAAAGGAGAAAGGGAAGAGTGGAAGAAAGGAGAGAGGGCGAGAAAGAGTGAGAAATATCAATGTAAAACACATCAATTGGTTGCCTCCTGAACACACCCCTACTGGAGCCAGGGATCAAACCTACAACCTTTCAGTGTATGGGCTGAGGCTCTAACCATCAAACCACATGGGCCAGGAAGTATTTCCATATTCTTTTTTTAAAAAAATATATTTTATTGACTTTTTTACAGAGAGAAATAGAGAGTTAGAAACATTGATGAGAGAGAAACATCAATCAGCTGCCTTCTGCACACCTCCTACTGGGGATGTGCCTGCAACCAAGGCACATGCCCTTGACCAGAATCGAACCTAGGACCTCTCAGTCCACAGGCCGATTCTCTATCCACTGAGCCAAACCATGAAGATACCATCATTTATCTAATACCTATGGCTGGAAATTTTAAAAAACGCTTATAAAGACGAATACTCTGGTGATTTTTTTTTTGGCATCTAGGCAATAATCCTCTTAGAATGTTTCTAGAAATGGCACCATCAGGACAAAGAGTATGTGTATTTTTAAGGCTTTGATTAAAACAAACGAAAACATACACATTATCGCAATATCCCAGAAGACAGTTATTTCAATTCACACAGTTCCATCAACAATGAATAAAACTGCCAATCTTTCTGAATCTTTGTTAAAATCAGCCATTTTTCTTTTCCCTTACCAATGTGCTAGGCAAAAAGAAATACTTGTAACCTGAATTTATCTGATTACTGCTTAGGTTGAAATTTTCTTGTTGATCACTTGTAGTTTTATAACTCTCATTTATATCCTTTTGCCATTTAAAAATTTGTTCCACTTCTCAGTTTATTTAATTAATTGATTTATTATTTTTTGGTTAATCCTCACTGGGAGATATTTTTCCATTGATTTTTAGAGAGAGTGGGAGAGAGAGAGAAACATCTGTAGCCTCCTGCATGAACCCTGACCAGAGTCAGGGCTGGGAAGGAGCCTGCAACCAAGATACGTGCGTGCCCGACTGGAACTGAACCTGGGACTCTTTGGTCTGCAGGCCGACACTCTATCCACTGAACACAACTGGCTAGGGCTGTCCACATATTATTTATTTTTAAAAATGTATTCTTACTGATCTCAGAGGAAGGGTGAGAGAGAGGTAGAAACCAATGATGAGAAAGAATCACTGATCAGCTGCCTCCTGGACACACCCCCACTGAGAATTGAGCCCGAACACAGGCATGCACCCTAACCAGGAATCAAACCCATAACCTCCTGGTTCATACGTTGACGCTCAACCACTGAGCCATGCCGGTCGGGCTATTTCTCATTTTTTATTGGCACATCGTACATACAACAGATATTTTCTCACAGTCTTTCACCAATCTTTTATTTATGGGTTCTGGGTAAATTTCACTTTCATGTAGTCAAAGCCATTAAACAGTTTTTATGTATAAATGTTCTTTTACTTTCACGTTTAAAAGCCCTTGTCCATACTAAGAATACATAAATAAATATTCACCTGTATTTACTTCTTTATTGGTTTTCAATTTAATACTTGACTCAGTTTTGTTCAGACTGAAGCTATTTTCCAAATGACTGTCGCATTTGGAAACTAATTTTCCTAAAACATTTACTAATTTTCCCCCTCACCACTGATTTAAAATGTTGGTCCAACTCATTATTTTATTCTTATGTATGCCTGGGACTTTGAATTGGAAGGAATGGCTTAACTTCAGGTGTTTCAAGAGGTTAGTAATTTAAGATTAAGAAAAAAATGAACATTAAGAAGCTAGAGCCCAGCCAGCATGGCTCAGTGGTTGAGTGTTTACCTACGAACCAGGAGGTCATGGTTTGATTCCTGGTCAGGGCACATGCCCAGGTTGTAGGCTCAATCCCCAATGTGGGCTGTATCAATGATTCTCTTTCATCATTGATATTTCCATCTCTCTCTCCCTTCCTCTCTGAAATCAATAAAAATATATTAATAGAAGGAAAAAAAAAGACGCAGCTAGACACATTTTTGGCTTGTATTCATTTTTCAGACAACTTTAACAGCACTTTAAAAAAAAAGTGAAACAACTTACTCGAACTTCCGTTATCCAACCTTGTAAATTTTTTAAAAAATATATTTTATTGATTTTTTTACAGAGAAGAAGGGAGAGGGATAGAGAGTTAGAAACATCGATGAGAGAGAAACATTGATCAGCCACCTCCTGCACAACCCCTACTGGGGATGTGCCCGCAACCAAGGTACATGCCCTTGACCGGAATCGAACCTGGGACCCTGAGTCTGCAGATCGACGCTCTATCCACTGAGCCAAACCGATTAGGGCGAACCTTGTAATTTTTTTCTTTCTTTTTTAATCTTTACCCAAGGATATTTTTTCCATTGATTTTTATTTTATTTATTTTTATTGTGAACTGTTTATAACAGTTCACAGAGGGCAAGACTGTTGGCACTTTCATCTAAACAGCAGTATATAGGTGGTTATTTAAAATGAGCAAAATAGAAACATGTAAATAATAACAGAAATGGCAGAGCTGAAACAGAATGAAAATTATTAGGCATAAATAAAAAAATTTATGGGGAAAATAAATTTTTGGTCTCTAGAGTTAGGTTTGCTAAAATTAAATCAATTCACTATTTTACTTTCAAATTTTTGTTTTTCAATTACAGTTGACATGCCATATTATATTAGTTTCAGGTGTACCTGATCGACTATTTTCAATGTGAATGAAGCATAAAGGAAACCAAAGATATGACAATTGAATGAAATGCATGACCCTGGATTTTCCTTTTGAATTACGGAGAACATTACTGGAAAAAATGTCTAAATCTAAATAAGGTCTAAGCTTAGATAACAGCATTGTATCAAAGTTAATTTCTTGATTTTGTGAACTAATGCCATGTAATGTCCTTGCTGTTAGGCAATACTGTATGTAGTATTTAAGGCAAAGGGGCACATACTTGCAACTTATTCTCACATAGTTCAAAAAAACAACACATACATACATACATACATACACAAACAAAAGACCCAGTAGCACAATACAGGTAATAGCTTAAAAAGCAAACGTGCCCTAGCCGGTGCCCTGAGCACTAGAGCATATCGGCCTGTAAACCAAAGGGTCTCAGGCTCATTCCTTGGCCCCCCAGGTCCAGGCACATACAGGAGGCAACCAATTGATGTGCCTCTCTCACATTGATGTTTCTCTCTTTTTCTCCCTTCCACACACTCTCTCTAGAAATTAATGGAAAAAATAACCTGGGATGAATATTAACAATACATAAATAAATAAAATTTAAAGCAAATGTGCTGATTTTGCTTTTCCAGTTCCAACCAGATGGTATTTGCAAACAGTACCTCCGACAGAGGTTTAATTTCCAAAATATATAGAGAACTCATAAAATTCAACACCAAACCAACAAACAACCCAATCAAAAAGTGGGCAGAGGAAATGAAAATATACCTGTCCCAAGAAAACATACAAGCAGCCAACAAATATATGAAAACAAGTTCAACCTTACTGGCAACTAGGGAAATGCAAATAAAAACTACAATAAGATACCATTTCACACCTGTTAGAGTGGCCATTATCAACATAACAAGCAATAACAAGTGTTGGAGAGGTTGTGGAAAAAAGGGAATCCTCATTCACTGCTGGTGGGAATGTAGACTATGGAACCACTATGGAAAGCAGTCTGGCGATTCCTCAAAAAAATTGAGAATAGTGCTACTATACAACCCAGCAATCCGTCTCTCCTGGGTATATACCCCAAAACCTCGAAATCATGTATTGGCAAAGATACATGCAGCCTTATGTTCATTGCAGCATTATTCATGGTGGCCAAAACATAGAAACGACCAGTATTCCACGATAAGAGGACTGGGTAAAAAAGATGCAGTACATATACAGAATGGAATACTACTCAGACATAAGAAAGGATGAAACAACATGGATGGACCTTGAGAATATTATCCTAAGTGAAATGTCAGTCAGAAAAAGTTAAGAACCATATAATTTCACCCATATGTGGGTTATAAAATTAAAACTTGTGAACATGAACAACAGTGTGCCAGGGGACGGGGGCGGGGCGGGGGGGAGGTGCGTGGGAGGAAGGGGATCTTAATATATGGTGACAGGAGAAGATTTGACTTTGGGTGGTGGACACACAGTGCAATACACAGATTTTGTAACATAGAAACCCACACCCGAAACCTGTATGTTCATGTTGACCAATGCCATTCCAAGAAAATTAATAAAAATTAATTAATTAAAAATAAATAAAAGATTCTGCTAAACAAATTATTGGTGTCAAACTACTTTGGAGGAGTGCTGAGATTATGTGTGATATGCTTTCAGGGATCCTGATTAAAATAATCAGCATGCTGATTTCAAACCATCTTTAATTTGTTCATCAAAAGGGTTAGAAGAAAGAACTCTACAGTATTTTTAGTTAAAACCTCGATACAACCTAATAAGGTAGTTGAAAATAATTAAGTAGAAATTGCCATATAAAATATCACAATGTACTATAAAGCTCAAGATAAAACTAATTCTGCTGGGCAAAGAAACCAGACACAAAGTGGTTATACTTGCCCTAGCGGGTTTGGCTCATTGGATAGAGCGTCGGCCTGGGGACTGAAGGGCCCCAGGTTCGATTTCTGTCAAGGGCATGTACCTTGGTTGCTGGCACATCCCCAGTGGGAGGTGTGCAGGAGGCAGCGGATCGATGTTTCTCTCTCATCAATGTTTCTAACTCTTGATCCCTCTCCCCTCCTCTCTGTAAAAAATCAAAATATATATATTTTTTAAAAAGTGATTATACTGAATGGTTCTACTTTACATGAAGTTCCAGAGCAGGCAAAACAAATCTATGGTGACAATAATCACAAAATTTTGTGGGGGAGGTGAGTAGGGGAGAGTGTGACTGGGCAAGAAGAATCTGACAGAACTATTCCTTATTTTGATCCCTACCTACCTCAAAACATATGTAAAAATAAATTCCAAATGAATTAAACATCCTAATGTAAAAATAAAACCATAACCATTAGCTCTACAATGTAGAATATTTTCTATATGTTAAAAACACAACATAAAGTCTAGAAAACATACAGAATAGGTTGACAGCACTGCCTAAATTAACAATTAAAACTTTAATGATCAAAACACCACAAACAAGTTAAGTCAAATGACAGACTGGGAAAGAAACAATTGCAACATTTTATAGAGTCCTTAGAAGTGAACAAAACAAACAACCCAGTAGAAAAAATGGGCAAAGGGCATGGAATGGCAATTTGGTAAATACAGATGGCCAATTATCAGAAACTGTCTAATCTGTGAAGAAATGCAAATGAAAACCTTACCTGCAGAGAAATGCAGATAAATACAACAAAATATCTTTCTTCTACATAATTGGTAAAAATAAAAAAAGATAATACCCAGCGTTAAGTGAGAGTTTAAAGAAATAAGCACACCCCCTCACATTGTTAGGTGAGAGACTGACCAGCACAGACTGTTGGAATAACTGTTATAAAATAAAATGCACATATCCTTTGACCACAGAATTTTACTTCTAATTATCAAAAAATATATTTCTTTAACCACAGAGACATTTCTGGTTTATGGTAGCACTGAAAATTGGATATGCTGACTGAAAATTGGAAAAGAATCTCAACATTCTAGTACCAAGGAGACTGATGAGCTACATATTGTTGTACATCATATGAAAGATTACTACTAACCTATTTAAAAAGAATAAGGTCTTTTACTTGTAGAACTTGGAAGAATGTCCTTAACATGTTAAGTGAAAAAAGCAAATCCAATCCTATCCTATCCTATATAATCCTATCTAATAAAAGAGAAACATGGTAATTGGCGTACGACCACTACCCTTCCCATTGGCTAATCAGGGCGATATGCAAATTAACTGTCAGCCAAGATGGCTGCTTGAAACTAACATGAGGCTTGCTTGCTTCAGTGATGGAGGACTCCAACGTTCCCCGCCTGCCGCTGCAGGCCTCTGAGCTGGCAGTTTGAAACATAGTTACAAAAAAATAGAAGCTAAACAAAACCAGAGAAAGCAGCTTTCAGCTAGCAGGGATCTCAGACCTGGAGTTGATACAGAGTTTCAATTGTAGAACCGAAACAAACCAGATACCTGCTTTCAGGAGCTGAGGCCTAAGAGCTGGAGCCTCAGAGCTAAAGCTGGCCCAGAATAAAAAAAGAAAAAGAAAAAAAGGAGCAGTTGGGAGCTTCAGTCCCAGCCTGAAAACAGCCCTCAGCCCCTCACCCAGACTGGCCAGGCACCCCAGTGGGGACCCCCACCCTGAAGGGTGTGTGACCAGCTGCAAACAGCCATCATCCCCTCACCCAGGCTGGCCAGGCACCCCAGTGGGGACCTCCACCCTGATCCAGGACACCCTTCAGGGCAAATCAGCCGGCCCCCACCCGTGCACCAGGCCTCTATTCTATATAGTAAAAGGGTAATATGCCTCCCAGCACTGGGATCAGCGGAGCCACGAAACCTCCCAGTACCAGGATCAGTGTGACAGGGGGCAGTGCCCAAACCCCTGATCGCCCTGCGGCTCTGTGTCTGACAGGGGGTGGGGCCACAACCTCCCTATTTGCCCTGTTCTGTTCGTGACAGGGGAAGGCGCCTCAACCCCCTGATCGGCCCTGCTCTGTAGGTGATAGAGGGTGGCGCCCCAACCCCCCTCCCCCCCCCACGGGCCCTGCTCTGTGTGTGATGGGGTAGAGCCAAAACCTCCCCATCGGCCCTGCCCTGAGTGTGACAGTGGCGGCGCCCCAACCCCGATCCGCCCTGCTCTGTGTGTGACAGAGGGCGGTGTGCCAACTCCCCTATCGGCCCTACTCTGTGACAGGGGTGAGCTCCTCAACCCCGATGGGCCCTGCTCTGTGCGTGACGGGGGGTGGCGCCACAACCTCCCCATCAACTCTGCCTTGAGTGTGACAGGGGGCGGTGCCCCAACCCCCCAATCGGCCCTACCCTGAGCGTGACTGAGGG
Organism: Myotis myotis; assembly: GCF_014108235.1. Classification (NCBI taxonomy): domain Eukaryota; kingdom Metazoa; phylum Chordata; class Mammalia; order Chiroptera; family Vespertilionidae; genus Myotis; species Myotis myotis. Next base: position 81,498,842 of record NW_023416368.1, on the reverse strand, counting down.
TGGCATCGCAACCTCCCAATCTGCCCTGCTCTGTGCATGACAGGGGGCGGTGCCCCAACTCCCCAATTGGCCCTGCTCTGAGCCCTACCAGGGGCTGCACCTAGGGATTGGGCCTGCCCTCTGCCACCCGGGAGCAGGCCTAAGCCAGCAGGTCGTTATCTCCTGAGGGGTCCCAGACTGCGAGAGGGCACAGGCCGGGCTGAGGGACACCCCCCCCCCCCGAGTGCACAAATTTTTGTGCACTGGGCCTCTAGTCCTATATAATAAAAGCCTAATATGCTTCAATCCACGGACTGATGCTCTATCCACTGACCCAAACCGGCTAAGGTAGTACAATTTTTTTTTTAATGGAAAAGGAAAGCAAAAAGAAGATTCAAAAGCTCCCACTATGACTGTCTTTTTCTGTTGATTTTCCAGTACACTTTCCCTTGGCAAAGACATTTACTTGGGCAAAGGCAAAAATACACAATGTATCATGGACCACAGAAGTGACTTCATTCCAAGGTGAGGTCACAACTGCAGCTCTCCCACAGCTTACACCACAGTGTGGCTGACAGTGGTGCCTGCTTCTTGGACATTTCAAACCCAGTTCTTTCTTCATCCCTGGCCAAGTAATATAAATATTTAATTTGATTTGGAGCCTGAGCAAAAAAGCCTCCAATCACCCAAGGAACCATTCAGAACAGTCCAAATGCCCAATTTTAACAGATTCTTTCTTAAAACAGTAGTTCAATGTTAATAAATTACTGAGTAATTACCGAGGGGAAAGAAAAACAAGGAAGATAAAGCCCCTGTCCTCAACAATCTGGTTATGCCACGTTGCAGAATGACATAAGCAAGATATAAGGTCCTGGCAGTGTAGAGGACCTAAGGAGTCATGAGTTGCTATTGGTAGTTTCAGAAGTTGTTGCTTGATGAACTAGGACATGAATACAGACAGATAGGGAAGAAGAGTGGGCAGAAAAACAGAAGGCCAAGAGAATGAATCACATTTTTTGCAGCCTGATGAAAGGGGAGGAAGGTAGTGGGGGATGAAGTGGGAAAGAGAGGTCTGGGTCAGATTATGAGTGTCATTAGTGCTATGTGGAAAGTGGTTTTTATACAGCAGGTAGTTTTTTAAAGTAATGTCTATAAAAGTGACCACTCTGTTTTGGCCAGGAAGCATTTAAAAGGGAAGTTAGTTTCCACAAGTCACAGCAATAGTAGACTCAAACCGTCCTAAATACTCTTTTTTAAGGAAGGTGAAGGGCCCGGATAAGCAAAGACTGCTGAGAAATCTAGAGGAAAATGAGTAAAGGTGTAAATGCCCCTTCTACCCCCTGAATTCCCAAGTATCATAGAAACAAAATACAATGATATGTCCCAAACACAACCAAGTAAATGAGGCATATTAGCAAAGGAAGTAGTTTTGAAGAAAGCTCAACATTAGGAGTGATCATAAATTCCTTGATACCTTTGCTAGATCTTTTTGATGTCTTCTTGTTTCCTTCAGAGGTAATTTCAATTTCATCAGGATTACCCCCTTCATCTTCAATTGCCTAAAGGAAAGGTAAATGGGGAAAAAAATTTCACCATGAAAGTCAACAAAGACTTGACTTTCACAGAAGCTCGGGGCCAATGATTTGGAAGTGCATCACCTCCACCGTTTCCATTCTTTCTCTTGCTCTACACACTGAAGCAAGGGCTCTGGAGTTAGACTCTAACAGTTCTAAGCTGTGTGGTCTTAAGGAGATTTACTTAATCTGTTTTCTACTCCATAACATGGGGTTACATAAAAATACAGTACTTACCTTTAAAAGCTGTGTGAGAACTCCATCACCCATGTAAAGCAAGCACTGAACAAACATTCGCCTTATTTTTAACATTACCACCACATTCTGGGTTATCCCTATTCCTGGGCTCAATGGAACTAAAAAAAATGAAAAGGCACCCCCTCCACTTTCCTATGACTTCACCCAGCAATGTGCTATCTGACCTCAGGGACCCCTCTCCATGCCACGCCTGCACTCGACACTGTCTGTATAGAATACAATTCACTGGCTGAGTTCCTACTGTGTGTGGCACGGAACAAGACATGACATGTAGTACCTCATCTATGACTGACTCCAAAGGTCTTGCTCTCAGCCACTAAGAGACTCACCTCAAAGGATACAGAATTACAGAAGCTCTTGGCAAGCCCAGCCTCCCACCCCAGGAACTTGTCGTTCACTTCAACAGCTCCACCCACACTCAGCAAATCAGTACTGAACATGTCAATGATGACATCCCTGAAAACTGGGCATCCCTGAAATGTCAATGATGACATCCCTGAAATCAGGTTCAGGATTTACTAATAACCCTTTCTGTTTTTACTGTACTATCCAGTGAGCATAATTTTCTTATAAATCCAATTCAAATACTGCATTTTATTTGTATACCGTTTCAGATTCTCAGGAGTTTCCAGCTTGCTACCTGAATTTAGAATGGGACTTGGGGGGTCCTGCACCTACCTAATCTGTATCAGGAGCAAAGACAATCTCTCCCGTCTCTCTGAAGCCAGATCTAGAAAAAAATCAAAGTGCTGCCCTGGGATCAAGGAACAGACAACCAGAAAGCCCCTAACTCTCTTAGCTAGGGACAGACAATGCTGGACCACTAAGAGACTAGAAGAGCTGCTCTAGACAGGAGGTGTACACTTCACCCTCACTGTCTCATTGGGGTGCAGTGTTTACAGGGTCATCTCTACGGGGACTGAGGGCTCTGAGTCATCCTTATAGGCCTTGGCAAATTAACTTCGTTGTGTGTTCCCTCCATCTTTTCCTCTTTTGCCCTTCCAGGAAAAATAAACCAAGGAAGGGATACAAACTGGATGACAGAAGTAGAAGAGAAAGATCAGCAATAATTCCAGACTTGCTTGGGCATGTAGTAGATGAGTTCATAGGCTCACGGTATTTATGTAGTGCCTACGTGTCTGAGAAACCGAAAGGAGGGAAAAGGTGGGATGGATTTGTCCCCTCAAAGGTGACAGTGATGGAAGATTCCTGAAGTCATACCAGTCTCAGCCACCAGCCTGACAGGAGGGTTCAATCCCATCTTAGCTCTGCAGGCTTGCAGACTGGGAGGAAAAAAGTAAAAAAAAACACCCAACTCAATTTTATTGCCAGGAGGCTCTGGTGGCTAAGAACATGGACTACATCTTCCCAAGTGCCAACCCTCACACCCTCGTTGCATTTTCTCCAGGTAAACATCTTGGTTAATGAAGAACGGCCTGTCCTGAATAAAGGAATTTAGTGTTCACAGTGAATAAAAGTTAAGGAGGTTAGTATCCATAATGAAAGAATATAAGCTCTAGTTAGAAAGGCCCCAAATGGCTCTGGGCGTATCACCTCACCACTCTTGAGCCTGAGCTTCCTTATCTGGGAAAATAGGAAAAAATACCTACTTCCTCTCAATAGCAATCAAAATAAAACCCCAATCCTCAGTTGTTTGGGAGCCAGGGTGGAAGGCTGAGAGGGTCTCAAGACACGAGGAGGAGCCTGGCCGGGCGCCCAGTGGTTGACGTTAACCTATGAACCAGGTCACCGGTTCAATGCCGGGCGGGGCTGCCGGCTCCATCCCCGGTAGGGGGCGCGCAGGAGCAGCCATCAATGATTCCCTTTCATCATTGATGTTTCTACTTCTCTCTCCCTCCCTCTCTGAAATAAAAAAAAAAACAAGACCTAGGTGGGGAAAAGGTAAAAAAAAAAAAATGAAGCGAATAAGAAAAACGTAAGGGATGCAAACATTGACTTAACTCCGCATTTTTCGCACCTACCCTTCAGTACCCCGTAAGGTAGGGAATACAGCCCCCATTTTGGAAATGACACAGAGGAAAAATGACTTGTGACAACGATCAGATCCCCGGTGTTTACATGTGCCAGGCAACATGCCAAGGCCTTTCAGGCCACCTCACTTAGTCCCCGAAACAAAAGCACGATGTTTTCCCTCTTTTTACACAAGCAGCAGCAGGCTCAGTGAGGATCAAACGTCTTCCATGCGAAAGATCCAACCCCCGAGACCCGACAGAGCCCTAAGCCCAGGCGCACACCCTGCCTGCCTTTCGGGGTGAGCCATCTCGGTGTCCCCCGAGTCTGCCTTTTACATTTCTGGTCACTCTTGCAAACAACACTTTCCCTTCCGTGTCATACCCCCGAGCTAGGGATGGCAAACCCCAGATTGGTTTTTTTTCCCCTTTAAATGTCTTCTTGACATGCTCGCTTTATAAATTAACCTCCCATTCAAGGCTTGCTGGCCCTAAAGGGACAATCAACATCCATCTTTGTCGAAGACTCCCGCGGCCAGCGAGGGCACAGGGGCTCAGCCGGCCTGGGTTCCAATCCCGTCGCCTCCTCTCCCCGACCGTGTGACCTTGGCCGGGTCCCCCGACTCCCCCAGGAAGTGAGGATTTCAGGGCGCCCCGTCCACTTTGTGGGAAGCTGGGAAGAGACGGCAAGAGGAAAGCCCTCCGCGAAGTGGCTGCTGCGGAAAACAGGCCCTCGGTCGATGTCACCCGCCATCTAGAGCTGCGCGGCTACCGCGGCTTCCCCGTCGCGTCACATTTTCTCCTCCTCGCCCCATTGCGGCGCTAGGATTTGCACCTGGGCCTGGCTGGGCGCGCAGCCCCCGCCGGGGCCTAGGAGGAGCCGGGAGAAGCACGGAGCGCCAGGCCGCAAATGGGGCCGGAGGCGGGCCCTGGGACCAGAGGAAATCTGTTGCGGCTGCGGGAGTCCCACGACCCCACTCTTGTCCACCTCGAGGGCCCCGGCTCTACCTTTCTGAGCCTCTCCATCAGAACGCTCTTGTTGCCGCTCGAGTCCAGGTTCCGTTTCTTCAGCTCCGCCCGCAGATCGATCACCCGCAGGTCGCTGAGGCGCCGCGTCCCGGTCTCAGACGAGGCGGAGCTCAGAGCCGCAGCGCCCGCCGCACCCGAATCGCCTAGGCCTGAGAGAGTCTCCGCCATTCCAGGGACCCGGGCTCTGCCACCCACTTCACACAGAACCGGGCCGGGGTTCTCTCAGCTCCTAGCACAAAATGGCGCCGCCTGCCAGAGAACTGCTCCAGCGCCCCGGCTCGCCTCGCTTCTGCGCAGGCGCACCTGGCGCAGGCCCGGTACTCGGTAGCGTCTGCAAATGCGTGGTGAGCGCCTTGAGGGATGTGCGCAGGCGCGTTGCGTCTCTCCAGCCTCCGCGGCGAAAGGCCGGGACGCATGCGTGTTGTCTATACGGCGCCTGCGCATAGTGGCTGGGAACGCGCGGTTGGTCGGCGCACTAGCCCGTGGCTGCGAAGAACGCCTGCACAGCCGGAAAGCGGGGCGGGAGGAAGTGATTGCGTTTTCCTCTTAGGCGGCGCCATTTTGTGCTCAGAGCCGCTACAGCCGCTGTCGGTGTGGGGAGTAGGTGCCGGAGACGGGGAACTCGGGATGGCGGAGACCCTGGCAGGCTCTGGCGACTCGGGTTCTGGCACGGCCGCGGTTGGTCCGGGCGCCTCGGAGGCGGGGACGCGGCGGCTCAGCGAACTGCGGGTGATCGACCTGCGGGCGGAGCTGAAGAAGCGAAACCTGGACACGGGCGGCAACAAGAGCGTCCTGATGGAGCGACTCAAGAAGGTGAGGGGGCGCGGGGCACGGGGGTGGTGCAGGAGGTCGGAGTGCGTCCCCGAGTGGACCTGTCACCGCGACCTCTGGACCCGGGCGTCTGCGGCCCGCCCCCCTCTTGGCGGACCCCCCGGGCTGAGCTGTCCGGGACGAGGGGGCCTGGCTGTGTGACCTTGGCCCGTGATCGTCTCTCTCTGTGCCTTGTTTCCTACCAGGTCATCGCCTCAAGTGCGCTGGCAGCCTGCCTGCCTTAGACGCTAGGCTGGCCCCTGACTCCTCCCAGGCCCGAGTTTTAGGTTGGGCGCCGTGACCTTGTACAAGTGCCTGTATCTCTGAGCCTCAGTTTCCCTCCCTGGAGAACAGATGACTGAAGGACCTTTGAGATCTTGCAGGAAAGGGAGCCGTGCTTGTACCTGGCCCGGCGCCTTGGCACTTACCATACCCGACGCCAGACTGCTCTTCTCGCGGGTGGCCTGGCCGACCCCCTGTCCTTTGGATCTGTTTGAGATGTCACTTTCAGTAACGCACAGCTCCCCCGCCCCCACTTTCTCCTGTCATCCTCTGTTTATTCCCCTCAACACCACCCATAACACAAACTTGAGGATGGGGGATTGTCGTGTCTCCAACCAGAACAAGCTTCTTAAGGGGTGGGGGGACCTGTGAGTTTACTGTGAGCCCCAGCCTTGTGCCAGGCAGGAGGGAAGCACCGAGGTACCTTCCCCAACCCGATCTGTCTGTCCTCCCTCCCCGCACTCCCCCAGGCCAAAGATGGCTTGGTGGACCACCGCTCAGAGCCCATTGCCCATGGAGACCAAGTACAAGCCTCTTGTTATTATTTGTTATATTAACTTAAACTAGAAGGTTGGGCAGTTTCAAGGTTAGAGGCCAATTTGGAACTGGTCATTGACCCTGATTCTGAACACCCTTTCACACACCCCTTTTTTGGGGTGCCGGGAAGGGGTGGGGTCGTGTGGCATCCGTGCAGAGAGAACCAAGTTGTGCTGGGTTCTTCCTGTGTCTTGTGGGCTTGAAGCCCAGATAGCAGAACAGACTTGCTCTTTGCAAGGAAGAGTTAGAAGTTGTTATTTAAAAGCAACAATGTGTGCCCTGCAGCTCTTGACAATGTAAAATCCATCTCTTCCTGACAGGCAGTTAAAGAAGAAGGGCAGGATCCTGATGAAATTGGCATCACATTGGAAGCCACGAACAGGAAGACGGCAAAGAGATGTGTTAAAGGTATCTACCTGTAGTGCCTGCTGCTAGAGGTCCGAGTGTTTGAGAGCCCACTTGCTTAGAGACCTGGTTTTTTAGTACTGTTTCTGCCCTCCCGGCCAGGAGGAGAATGTCTTCAGCTGTCATTGTTCTCCATCTCCTAATTAGGCCTGCTCTTCACCAGCTAACAAGTGACTGTCAGGGTGCTGGAGGAGGACACCAAGTAAAATTAAAATACATGCTAAAAACATCTCAGTTCTTGCCATTGGTATTAAAAAAGAACTAGAGCTGAAACCGGTTTGGCTCAGTGGATAGAGTGTCGGCCTGCGGACTGAGAGGTCCCAGGTTCGATTCCGGTCAAGGGCATGTACCTGGGTTGCGGGCACATCCCCAGTAGGAGGTGTGCAGGAGGCAGCTGATTGATGATTCTCTCTCATCGATGTTTCTAACCCTCTATCTCTCTCCCTTACTCTCTGTAAAAAATCAATAAAATATATTTAAAAAAAAAAAAAAGAACTAGAGTAAGACACTCTAAAAGCTGTCCTGACTGGTTTGAGCACCTGCTTGGCTTCCTTCCAGGTTTTAAAAAATAGGACTTAAATCAACGAAAATGACAACAACCCAAGACCAAATAGAACTCAGCTTCTCTATGGTCCAAAATAGATTGTCAGAGTATTTGTATCCAGCCTATTTTTACTAGTGTGATTTTTAAAAAATTAAGATATAATTCAAATTCTATAGAATTCACCTGAAGTGTACAATACAGTGCTCATTCACAAGATTGTGCAGTCATCACCAGTGTCTAATTCTAGGTATTTTCATGACCTCCGTGCCCACTAGCAGTCACTCCCCATTTTCCCAGCCCTCAGCCCGTGGCACTAATTGACTTTGTCTCCTTAGATTTGCCTATTCTAGACATTTCATATAAATAGAATCATACAGCCTATGGCCTTTTCTGCCTGCCTTCTTTCACTGAGCATTATGTTTTCAAGGTATATTTACGGCATGCCCCAACATTAATTCCTTGATGGATAATACCTGTTACTTTTTGGAAGGACTTAATTTCAGAAAACTTTGAAATCTTACTGCCCTTATTGTAGGGAGGAATTACTTATTGGATTAAAGTGATCAAGAGGAGCCCTAACCGGTTTGGCTCAGTGGATAGAGCATCGGCCTGCGGACTCAAGGGTCCCAGGTTTGATTCTGGTCAAGGGCATGTACCTTGGTTGTGGGCACATACCCAGTGGGGAGTGTGTAGGAGGCAGCTGATCGATGTTTCTCTCTCATCGATGTTTCTAACTCTCTATCCCTCTCCCCTCCTCTCTGTAAAAATCAATAAAATATATTAAAAAAAAAAATTAAAGTGATCAAGAGGAATTAACCAAATGTCCTCATTATTAGGTTTTACAGTGATAAGGACAATATAATTCAGGTAGTAGAGGACAGTTTAGAAAGTCAAAAGAAATTAATTTGTAGCATTTTCAACAATTTCAGTTTACTTTTTAAGCAGATTTTCCTGGCAGGAAAACTTTTCTATAACGTATCTAACTTTTAAAACTTGTATGGTATAAGTGTTTTGAAAGGTTAAATTTTTTAGTTAGGTTTCATAAAGAGCTACATTATGTTTAATTTTAAAACATTGATTTTTTTTTTTTTGCTATTGTATTGATCCATACTTCACTATTAACACGGACTGACCAAATGAATACAGACTATGAGAGACTGGTCTATAGCAGGAAACCTACAATTACCTCTGTCTTTTTTTTTTTTTTTAATATATTTTCATTGATTTCAGAGAGGAAGGAAGGGAGAGAGAGATAGAAACATCAATGATGAGCAAGAATCATTAATTGGCTGCTACCTGCATGCCCCCTACTGGGGATCAAGCCCTAAACCCAGGCAAGTGGCGTGACCGTGACTGGGAATTGGACCATGACCTCTTGGTTCATAGGTCTCACTGAGTCATACCAGCCAGGCAACAACTATGGTTTGAAAGCCTGTTTTACGATAGCTATGAAACAACTTAAGTTAGTTTAAAAGTTTTTAATGTAGATGCTCATTTAAAACTGTTGAGATTTAAGGTTTATGAATCGAAATGTTCTTGTCTCCTAATGGGGATCTTTACATCATTAGACAAACTGAACCTTAGCTAGGTGTTTTAAAAACCTATCTGAATGTCTGGATTAAAGCTTATGTAAAATCAAAACTACATGGAATTAGCATTTTGCCTAGAAAGCTTTGGTAATAGTTCATTCGTATATAGAGAATGCTTATACCAACACTAGAGGCCCAGTGCATGAAATTCATGTATGGGTAGGGTCCCTAGGCATGGCTGGCGATCAGGGCTGATCAGGGCCTTCCTTCATTCTGTGCCGCCCCCTGGTGGTCCATGCACGTCATAGCGAGTGGTCGAACTCCCAAGGGGTAATTTGCATATTAGCCTTTTATTATATAGGGTAGCTCTAGCAATGGTCTCTTCCTTGTTTTCAGAACCAATGCCAAGAGAAGGAACAGGTAGGTGGTCTGAGTCCAGGGACAGAGGATAGCACCTATAGGTTGTTGGACTAGCATATCCTTTGGAGGTGTTTGGGTTCTTGGTTAGTGATTTGAAGTATTTCATCATCATGGTGTCCTAGTTGAAATTAGATCCTCAATATTACATAAAAGTGATCAGGAAGAATTAACCAATTGTTTTCCAGAGTCTGTGCAAGAGTGGGACTAATTCTGGGAAGTCAAGAGTGACTGTTGCCTTTTAAAAGTAAAGAGTAGCTAAAATTGTGGAAGATGTCTGGATGTGTTTTGAAAGATTAAATTTTGGAATTAGGTTTTATGTGAGAAACTAAAATTTGATTTTCTAATTTCTGTCCTGTTGTCCCCCCACAACCCCCGTTTCAGCTTTTAGTCAGGCCCTTGAGATTGGGGTGCAGCCTATCTGCTCAGTATTTGTCATTCCCACTCTTATTTAGGGCACTTTTTGGTGAAGCTTTAGGGTGTGCATTTTTCTTGTTTACATCCTGTTGTGTGTATTGCAGGCTACTATTTAGAGGCCTAGAAATTGGTTGCAACTGCCAAACATTTTTTAGACAGTGTATTTCAAAGGGTATGCTGGGCTTAGATATAATGGAAGTGGTACAGCTGAGTTTTTGAGTCCCAGCTTTGGAACTGAACCAAATTCTTATGTGTCAAATGCAGATAATAAACCTGCTAGCGTTGTGGGGAGTATTAAATAATAAGATGTGGAGAGTATGGTATCTGACATATAAAACTACATTTCTTGAGTGGTTACTGATGATAATAATAAATGAAATACTTAAGGTGTAAACATTTTAGTTTGAATCTTTAGTCAGTTTCTGTCCTGGCTAGGGCCTCAGTTGGTGGGAGCATCATCCCATACACCAGCGGTTCTCAATCTGGGGGTCGAACGATCCTTTCACAGGGGTCGCTTAAGACCATCGGAAAACATATATAATTACACTAGAGGCCTGTTGCACGAAAAGATTAGTGCAATAGGCTTTCCCTTCCCCTGGCTGCTGGCACCAGTTTTCCCCCTGTACCCAGGACCCAGGCCTGCGCTCTGGGCGGAGCCATCTTCAAGCCTTCGCTGCCCACTCGGCCGCCCCGGGCCGGGTCGCACACGGGGCACCTGGGCAGGCCGGCATATTGCTGCTGCCCTGCCCGGCCGCCCCAGGTCGGGTCGCACAGCGGCCAGGCAGGCCAGCCGATCGCTGCTGCACCGCCCGGCTGCCCCGTGTCAGGTCGCACACAGGATGCCCGCTGCCCCAGGTCGCAGATAGCAGGCCCGGATGGCGGCAGGGCGGGCGGGATGGTGCTGTCCCACCCTGCCTGCAGTATGCAAATTAGCCGCCATCTTTGTTGGTTAATTTGCATATTGTGCTGATTAGCCAATGGGAGGCGTAGCGAAGGTATGGTCAATTGCCATGTTTGTCTATTATTAGATAGGATATTGTTTTTGTGATTAAATCACCATGCTTTAATTATGTGCAATTTGTAACAATGAAAATACATCCTGCATATCAGATATTTACATACGATTCATAACAGTAGCAAAATTACAGTTATGAAGTAGCAACGAAAATAATTTTATGGTTGGGTCACAACATGAGGAACTGTATTAAAGGGTCATGGCATTAGGAAGGTTGAGAACCACTGCCATACACCATAAGGTTGGGGGTTTGATTCCCAGTCAGGGCAAATACCTAGGTTGCAAGTTTGATCCCCCGTTAGGTGCCTACGGTTGGCAACAGATCAATGTTTTTCTCCCTCCCTCCCTTCTTCTCTCCCCCTTCCTCTCTCTCGAAAATTAATAAAAACGTATCTTCAGGTGAGGATTAAAAAAAAGACTGAGGTTTCTTATGTTTAATTTTTTTATTTAAAAATTATGAAAATAATATTTTTCAATAATTTGGAAGATGTAAAAAGTATGTATATAAAAATAAAATGATCTCTAATTATACCACTCCATATTTTAACCATTGTTGTTGGTTGCTTCAGTCATCTCCATCTGTATGCATCTTCATGCTTGCATGTATACAAACATACATGTGCTTTTTAAAAGGCGATCTACATGGTTTTGTTTCTTTTTTTACTTTTTTAATTTTATTGATTTACTTTAGAGAGAGAGACATTGATTTTTGTTCCATTATTCATGCATTCATTGTTTGATTGTTGTAAGTGCCCTGACCAGGGGTCAAACCCACAACCTTGGCATATTGGGATGATGCTCTAACCCAGTGGTCAGCAAACTGCGGCTTGCGAGCTACATGCGGCTCGTTGGCCCCTTGAGTGTGGCTCTTCCACAAAATACCACCTGCGGGCTCACATGTACAGTGCGATTGAAACTTCGTGGCCAGTGTGCAGAAGTTGGTATTTTGTGGAAGAGCCACACTCAAGGGGCCAAAGAGCCGCCGCATGTGGCTCGCGAGCTGCAGTTTGCTGACCACTGCTCTAACCAACTGAGCTACCCGGCCAGGGCCTTTTTTTTTTACCTTTATGGGAATTTTACCATATTAAATATTCTTGAGAGCTTATTTAAGTTATAAAACATTGTATGATGTACCATAGGGTTTCACAACCTTAGCACTGTTAACTATTTAGAGTAAATAATTCTTTTTTAGGACGCTGTCCTTGCAATGTGGTATGGTGAGCAGCATCCCTGGTCACTCACTTCCACTAAATAGATGCCAGTAGCATACACACTTCAGGTCTGATGCCCTCCAAAATGTCTCCAGATAGTGCCAGGTTACACCCCACTCTCCCCATCAACTTGCATGCTGGTATCTACGTATGAACAAAATGTGCTATAATTTCTTTCCCTTTCAGGTGTTTAGGCTATGTACACTTTCTAGAAAGAATAAATATGTTTTGAATCCCTTATCAGACATTCTAGTGCATGTCCTAAGGGGAGTATGTACATTTTTCAGGCCTCACCTTTCCCTCTAACCCAGCGGTTCTCAGCCTGTGGGTCGCGACCCCTTTGGGGGTCGAACGACCCTTTCACAGGAGTCGCCTAAGACCATCGGAAAACACATATATAATTACATATTGTTTTTGTGATTAATCACTATGCTTTAATTATGTTCAATTTGTAACAATGAAATTGGGGGTCACCACAACATGGGGAACTGTATTAAAGGGTTGCGGCATTAGGAAGGTTGAGAACCACGGCCTAACCTCTTGGGAATACCTAGCATTAACTGTAAATAGTTCTTTTGTATTCATAAGACTCAGATTTTATGGTAGCCTTTGCCCCCCAGATAAAAGTTCCAGAGCTGAAGACTGATGAAAGGCAGGCAGCCTGCTTGAAATGGTGGAATGTAGGGAAAGCCAGCAAGTTTATAATCCAGAATGTTATTTGAAGTTGCATTTCTTTAATTACTAGATGGATATTACATTTTTAAAATTATATTTGTTGTAAAATGCCTGTTATCCTTTGCTCTTCTTTTGGGATGTTTGTTTTACTTTGGAGTGGTTTTGAAATTTTTTGAAGCGCTTAGGTATTTTGTTAAAAATCAAATGCTTTTGTTTGATAGTATTACAGAAATCCTAGATATTCATATCCTGATGGAGACAAAATTGCACACATTAAAACAGGCACTTCGCCTGACTGGCTCTGTGGTTGAGTGTCTACCTATGAACCAGGAGGTCATGGTTCAATTCCCGGTCAGAACACATGCCTGGATTGTGGGCTCTACCTCCAGTGTGGGTTGTGCAGGAGGCAGCCGATCAGTGATTCTCTCTCATCATTTTTGTTTCTTTCTATCTCTTCCTCTCCCCTCCTCTCTGAAATCAATAAAAAAAATTTTTTTTAATTAGTAAAATACTTTAAAAAAACCCAGAAAACAAAACAGGCACGTCTTCTAGTTTCCTTGTAACATGTTCTGAGATTGAAATCTATCATTCTGCTATACTAATTATAGGGCTAGACCTGAGTGTTATCTGATTGAACAATTGTTCTGTAATTAGGACAGAAGATAGAGGAAGAAGGCACAGAAGATAATGGCCTAGAAGAGGATTCCCGAGACGGGCAGGTATGTGGCATGACAGTGGAGACAGCAGCAGGAGCGCCGAGTTCTGGTCTACCTGGTCATTGATACCTCTCATTCCTCTTTATAGGAGGATGTGGAAGCAAGTTTGGAGAGCTTGCAGAATATTGACATGATGGATGTTAGTGTGTTAGAAGAAGCTGAAGTCGAGAACAGCAGTGCCCCAGACTTTGGGGATGATGGCACAGACAGCATCCTCGATTCCCTTTGTGATAGCAAAGAGTATGTGGCTGCACAGCTGAGTGAGCTTCCAGCTCAGCTCACAGAACATGCTGTAGGTAACACTAAGACACGTGGAATGTGGCAGGAGGCCCAAGGCTCCCAGTGCTTATGTGCTGTTTATTTGAGCAAGATCATGCTAAGGGTTGGTTGATTAAATAGCAAGCAGCGAAATCAGTCACCATAAACATTTAATTTAGGAACTGAACCTTGGTGGTAAATTCTGTCCATTTAAACTCAACATAGGTCAGATATTAATTAATGAATAACTTCTCCGTTAATGTTTCTGTAGTATTGGAGACTATTTCTAATTGGGTGAGAAACACTTTCTAAGCATAAGCCATAAAAGGTTGCACAGTTAATAAAAGTATTTTCCTTTTAAAATAGGTAAAAAACTAGAAAGATAAAACAAAAACAGTGTAAAACTTCATCATCCAGATAATCTTATAGATGTTTTAGAAAGTTTACTCTATGCATAAGAATAGACATAGTCATCCCCTGGCCAGTTTTGTTCAGTGGTTGGAGCATCAGCCCACTGACTGAAGAGTCCTGGGTTCATTTCCAATTGGGGGCATGAATCTTGGTTGCAGGCTCAATCCCTGGCTCCAGTAGGGGTGCATGAGGGAGGCAGGCAACCGTTATGTCTCTCTCACATCGAGGTTTCTCTCTCTCTCTCTCTCTCTCTTTCTCTCTCTCCCCCTCCCCTAGCCCCTCCTTTCCACTCTCTAAAAATCAGTGGGAAAATATCCTTAGGTGAGGATTAACAACAAAAAATAATAATAGCCCTAGCTGGTTTGGCTCAGTGGATAGAGCATCAACCCTGGGACTGAAGGGTCCCGGGTCCAATTCCAGTTAAGGGTACGTACCTCGATTGCAGGCTCAATCCCTGGCCCTGGTCGGGGTGCGAGCAGGAGGAAAACAATCATTGTGTGTCTCTCCTCCTCATACTTCCCACTCTCTAAAAATCAATTGCAAAATATTCTCAGGATTAACAACAACAACAAAAAGAATAGTTGGTCACCCTCACTGGTTTGGCTCAGTGGATAGAGCATCAGCCTGCAGACTGAAGGGTCCCAGGTTCGATTCCAGCCAAGGGCACATGCCTGGGTTGCGGGCTTTATCCCCAGTGGGGGATATGCAGGAGGCAGCCAGTCAATGATTCTCTCTCATCATTGATGTTCCTATCTCTCTTTGCCTTTCTGTTCCTCTCTAAAATCAATAAAGATATATTAAAAAAAAAAAAGAGTAGTTGGTCATATTAAAAGAGATGAAATACAGTGAAAAAAATATTTGTCATCCCAGTAAAACCCCTTCCATTAAAGGGAATCACTATTAATGTCCTGGTGTGTAGGGTAGGGCTTTAATTCTGTTACCAGTGTCCCCTTCCCAAGTTCTCCCAATATTTTGGCATAGAGCTCTTTGTGGTGGCCATCCTAGAAATAATGGTCATTTGAATCTTACCATCTTGGCATGCCCAGCCATTCTAGTTTGGTTGTGTTGTTTACTTAAGGCATTACAGCTTTAAACTAAAACAACTGCCCTCGAAGGACTAAACTTTAAACCTTCAAGGACAAAAGCCACAAACTCCGAACATCACTCCTCAACCTAGGATAATATTAAGCAAGTGATTTTCCCTCTAGGCGTGATCCTGTTGTATCATGTTAATTATTTTCAGAGCATGTCCTTGGTTTCTAACTTCTTGGTTAATGAAGTGTCCAGGTTATAAGGTTCAAACCTATAAAATGATAAAAGAAATATTTGGAAAGGGATATTTTTGTATTTCACTTAGAAAGGTAAAAGACCTTCAAATTTAGTAATCTTTAAGATAAGTGGAATTTGTTTTTTTTATTTTATTTTGTTTTTTGATATAGTAAATAGTCAAGTTAAGTGTTTGTTAAATACAGCACTCTAGAAGAAAGTTCCCTGTTACTGTTATTTTAAAAGTGTTGCTACCAAGTGAAATTGGAGGAGTACCTGGTTTTGAGTTCTGCTTTGGGAATTCTATGGATGAGTGGTGTATTAGACCATCAGTATGTGGAAACTGCCTGGGAGTGAATTCATTCATTCATTTGGGCAATGCTGACAGAATACCTACTGTTTGCAAGCCTCTGTCAGTGATGTTGCTGTTATCCAGTGCTAGAGCAGGTGTGGGGACAGGGAGGCAAGTAATAAACTGAATAATCTAACCATTAACTTGTGGATGGCAGTAGATATCTGAAGGAAATAGATACATGGGTTGCCTGGAACATAGTGAGGCCTAGACCTAGGCATTCACAGCTCTGAGCCCACAAAGTGACCTTCCATTATCTTCCAGGTAGACGGGGAAGGCTTGGAGAGCACTTTGGATGCTTCATCGTTGGACTTCAAAGTACCTTCGGTAAATGAACATCTGTTTCTGCATGATTGGAAACTCTATATGAGTGGTTAGTTTTCCGTATTTGGAAACGATGTGTAGGTGTATGTGCAAAAGATTCATTGAGGGTTGATATTGAGCTGGGTGCTAAGGATAAGAGATTGAGAGCCAAACCGATCAGTTTCAGGATTTGCAGTCTAGTGGGGGCAGGGTTAATAACCAGCAAAGAATGTAATGGAGGAGAAGTTTAAGTAGTTGGCCAGCCTAGAGGGCTTCCTGGAGGAAGGCCTGTTTGAATTAAGGTCTGGCATTGGTCAGGAGTTAGCCCAGTAAGAAAGAACAGAAGACTTTGGGAACATGGCTTATTGTAGGAATGGCGTGCACAGGGTAAGGGCAGAGAGGCAGTGGGGCTGCAGAAGCAGGTGGGTCTGACTGCCAGAGTGGGGAAAGGATTTGGCTGGTGTTCTTGTTTTCAGTGGGAAGTCAGGGAAAGGTTTTAACAGGTTCCAGTTATAAATAATAGTTTATGTTGGGAGAAACACATTTTTTTCTCAAGTCTGGTTTCATGTATAAAGCAGTGGCCATCTGTGTAACTTCTGCCTTGACTGTGGGAGTCTGCCAGCTGCAGAGGTATTAGATCAGCTTAAAACTTGGTTTGGGCCGAAACCGGCTTGGCTCAGTGGATAGAGCGTCGGCCTGCGGACTGGGGGGTCCCGGGTTCGATTCCAGTCAAGGGCACGTACCTGGGTTGCGGGCACATCCCCAGTGGGGGATGTGCAGGAGGCAGCTGATCGATGTTTCTCTCTCATCGATGTTTCTGACTCTCTATCTCTCTCCCTTCCTCTCTGTAAAAAATCAATAAAATATATATTTAAAAAAAAAAACAACTTGGTTTGGGATGGTCAGACTCTGAGTGGAGAATTGAACAGGCTCAATGTTACCACTGCCTTTCTGCTTTTGCTGGGGAGAAAATGGCAAAGTGATTGTATAATGGAATGCATTGTTTTGAGTGGATCTGCCCAATTTTTAAGTGTCTTGTGGCTTTTCTTTCTTATTATTTATTTATTTTTATTTATTGTCTAAAGTTTTACTTGTGTCTCCTTTTTCTCTGCTTGACCCCCTGCCCCCAGCCATTCTCACCCCGGGCAAGCCCCCACCGCCCCAGTGTCTGTGTCCATTGGTTATGCTAATATGCATGCATACAAGTCCTTTGGTTGCTCTCTAAACCCCCTCCCCCTTGCCATTTGTCTCTGGATCTATTCTTGTTCATCAGATTATGTTGATCATTATTTTCTCTTTTCTTTTTTAATTAGGATATTGAAGAACCACTCTTGGAGCCAGGTACTGATAAGAAAAACACAACAGTTATGGTTTGAAAGTTTTTCTCACTACATTTTTTTCAAGCTGTCTATATATTTTATGCTGTATTATGGTGTTGTAAGTGATTTTAATGGTGGACAATCCAGATCGTACAAGGATCAGAGATTGGAAACCCATTCATATCACCAGATCTGTGGAACTGCTGTTCTGGTTTCTAGAGGTCAGATGTATGTGGTGAGATGTAATGATTTCATCTCTCTAACCACATAGAGTGGCATTTACATAATTTCTCCTTGTGATTCTTCCATGTGTTTCTACACATGAAACAGATCTTGTGATATTTCTCTGCAGTCAATTTGACTAATACAGTTAAGGCAGGCTAAAGCAATTGTCAGGGAACTTATAACCTGAGAAGTGACTGGATTCCAGAAGAGGAAACAGAGTTTCTTCATGAAAATTTCCAGCATATTATTTCCCTTATGGACTGCGGTTATCTCTCGCCATCTGAAGAGTTTCTGGTGTTCCTATTGGACTGTTCTGTTAAAAGAAATTCAAAGAAATTTGGAAATTGAGCTGTCATTGAATGATGACTGCATTCGGTTCAGCACCTTGGACACTGGAAAAATAAGTCAGAAGACCCAGACTTGAACAAAACATGAAGAAGACTGTTGAGAAGCAGCCAAGTGGTTGTAGGTGTTTAAATCGGTGGGGGCCTGTTTCATGTAGCGTAGCGGCTTACTCTAGCAGTCGGTTGGAGTGCAGGTAGTGTAACCAGTGTAACATGTGTACCCGCGGGTTTTCCAATCTCTGTGTAGCTAGCAGTTCTCTTCGTGTTAGTGTGGCAGCCGTGCCAGTTCCACATTTGTGATTGCTTTATTTCCCTGGTAATTAAACCTTGTGCCATTCTATTCCTGTTAAATCCGTAGAAAATGAGAAAATACTCGACATTTTGGGGGAAACTTGTAAATCTGAGCCAGTAAAAGAAGAAGGTTCCGAGCTGGAGCAGCCATTTGCACAGGATACAAGTAGCGTGGGGCCAGACAGAAAGCTTGCGGAGGAAGAGGACCTTTTTGGCAGCGGCCACCCGGAGGAGGGTGATTTAGATTTGGCCAGCGAGTCAACAGCACAAGCTCAGTGGAGCGAGGCAGACACCCTGTTAGCGGTAGTGAAAAGGGAGCCCGTGGAGCAGACAGGCGGTGACGAGAGGATGGACTGTGAGCCTGTAGGGCTAGAGGAGCCAGTTGAGCAGAGTAGTAAAGCCTCAGAGCGCGCAGAAGCCTCTAGCGAGGAGGTCGCAGAAGCGCCCCAGGAAGCCTCAAGCCCAGACCCCAGAGATAGCAAAGAAGACGTGAAGAAGTTTGCTTTTGAAGCTTGTAATGAAGTCCCTCCGGCTCCTAAAGAGTCCTCAGCCAGTGAGGGCGCTGATCAGAAAATGAGGTTTGTTTTTTCTCAGTTTTAGACCAGACGCTATCTCCTTTTCATTGGTCGTTTAATGACACACATAAGCTGTTTTTTCTACAATTGGCCAGCCAGACTGATGAAATTGTAGTTTACCACTAAAGAGTGTTTTATTTCTCTTTGTGTATTTTTAGTGGCTGATTGGATTCCTTTCTTTTTCTCAACCGACTATGGTTGTGTTCTTAAATTGCTAAGTGTTCTCTTCAGTTAAATCGAATTGACTTAAGAATCTGATATTGTATTTTGGGGGGCCAGATATCCAATATAAGCTTGCAAAGATGTCTTGTTAAAATTTTATTTCAGACTAATTTTCTGGTAGGTATCAGTTTTAGCACACATTATATTTTTAATTTAGTTCTCTTTTGTTTTTTTCCTGCATGATTAATATTAACTTTTGTCTCTAGTTCTTTTAAGGAAGAAAAAGATATAAAGCCAGTCATTAAAGATGAAAAAGGTATGCTTTAACTTACATGGTGGGGAACCACCTATGGATCCCTTGGCTTAGAAGGGAGGGGCCTGGAAATTGCCACATTCTGGAATTTACAGTGAATCCTATTACAACTCTATTCTCCATTGAATAATATAACAAGAGTTATAGAAACTGCTATCTTGGATGAGATTTGATCATTGAAAAACATTTCAGTTTGTAATAACTTGGACATGATTACTCCTCAAGTAAGAAAACTCTGTTTTTCCCATCCAGATTTTCATCTCTGTCGTAGGTGTTGGCAATAATTAAATTCTTGAATTAAAGGTGGAAATTGAAAAGAAAAAAGAAGTGTTGGAATTGGATGTGGTTAGGGTTTAAGAGAGAGCCACATTTCAGGAGTGGTCATACTTTCTATTATTCCTGATGGCAAAGCATAGTCTTCTCTCTCCTGCTCCAGGTCGTATCAGCAGCAGTTCTGGTAGGAATTTGTGGGTCAGTGGACTGTCCTCCACAACTCGAGCAACAGATCTGAAGAACCTTTTCAGCAAGTATGGAAAGGTATGCTCTCCATTATGTCTGTCTTGCTACCCAGCCTCAATTTAGCATTAAAAAATATACTCAAGCCCCTCTGGCATGGGTCAGTGGTTGAGTGTCAACCTGTGAACCAGGAGGTCACAGTTCAATCCTGGTCAGGGCACATGCCTAGGTTGCGTGCTCAATCCCCAGTAGGGGGTGTGCAGGAGGCAGCCAATCAGTGATTCTCTCTCATAATTGATGTTTCTATCTCTCCCTTCCTCTCTGAAATCAATCCTATAAAAAAAGGCTAATATGCAAATCGACGGAACAGTGAAATGACTGGTTGCTATGATGCACACTGACCACCAGGGGCAGCCACTCAATGCAGGAGCTGCCCCCCTGGTGGTCAGTGCGCTCCCACAGAGGGGGCGCTACTCAGCCAGAAGCCTGGCTCATGGCTGGTGAGCACAGCAGCAGTGGTGGGAGCCTCTTCAGCCTCCACGGCAGCACGACTGCTGATATCCCCTGAGGGCTCCAGATCTGTGAGAGCACAGGCCAGGCTAAGGGGACCCCACCCCCCACCGAGTGCATGAATTTCGTGCACCAAGCCTATAGTAAAAAATATATACTCAAGAGTTTAGAACCCTACTTCATGCTAATTTTATTGTGGGTCATTTCTAATTTAAGAAAAGGCTGGAGGAGGAAATCCTTAAGGGGGAAAAACTCACCTGGTTTCAGATTTGAGGATTTTTTTTTCTATTTGAGAGTGGTTAACAGGCAAAACAGATAATCATGATGTAGAACACTATGCCGAAAAACTGTGTAAATAGCTACAATCTTCAAGAAGCTGCTATATCTTTTGGCTTATACAAAATTTAAAGCTGGCATGCTGAGGGTTTTTTCCTTAACAGTAAGTTAAGTGTTGGCTTTTATATCTTATAGCATCTTAAGTATATACTTTAAAAACTAGAACGTGATAGTGGTTTACAAATAAATCACCTAATATGCTGCTAATTGGGAGCAGGTGGAAAATAATACAGTTCTAAAACTTTCCAAGGAGCTTAAAGGACTTTTAAAATAAAAATGATTCTGTTGCTTTGGAATTAGGTGACGAAGCAATCTTTTTATAAGCCATAGAGACTGCCCTGGTCTCCGGGATGCCTGTGGGAAATGGCCGTCTAAGGGGGGAGGTAGGGGACAATGCCTAGAGGAGTTGAGAACTTGCAGGGATTCTAGGCAGTTTGAGGCTGACTCATCCTGGCTGCTCAGTCATATCTTTTACTCAGATCCATGTCACCCAATTAGGTATTGGTGAATACATTAGTGACTTGGGCAGTATGGGTCCAGAAGAAGCATTCAGAAGGGCTTAGAAAACTATTAAGCTGTAACCTACTCATTTATTTTGACCTCTTTCTGAACTCAGGTACTGATTATAAAGCCTAAGCAAACAGATATAAGATCCCTGTCATTATAGATCTTACAGGCTGGTAGAAAAATCATTTACAGAATAAACATATACAACACATTCAATAAGTATGTTAAGGAAAATTACAGCGTGTCAATCATATGGTAAAGAGACCTAATTTAGATTTGGGGGTGTGGGTTCAGCAGAGCTTGCTGAGGAAGCCATACTTAGGGAAGACCTGAGTGATTGGAGTTGAGCAAGCCTGTGGCTCTGGGTAAAGGAAGGCCCAGTAGTGGGACAAGGCTTTGCAATGTGGATGAACTCATCAAAGGCTGCTGTGCAAAGCTCCAGGGCAGAGTGCAAGGGGGAGGAGGAGTGGGGAGACAGGGATATGTGAGCTTCTCATGGTATCTGCCCTTATTTGGGTTTAACTGGCATTGGAAATGATGCCCTTGCAAGGATTATTAGTTTAATGGAAAGGTCAAATAACCCCATAATTGGCTCAGCCCCTTGACCTTCAGGAGAAGTAAGAATGCAAAGCTTCTCTGCCCAGAGAACTGACACTGTGTCTTCAGCAGAGGCTTCTTTCACCTTTGTCCCTGTATGGCGTGCTCTGGGCTTCTGCAGGCAGCGCAGCACTTTTCCATCGGGGTAGCAGAACTACAAACATGAGGGTCTACAGGGAACCTAGAGAGCATGGACCACTCTCCCCACCCCCTTGTCACAGTTGGGAACACATACAAAAAGAAGAGATGGCTTATTCAAGTTGACCCACTTAATCAGAGGTGGTCAGAGCCAGAACCCAGGGCTCCTATGTCTCAGGGGGTCTTTGCACT
Organism: Myotis myotis; assembly: GCF_014108235.1. Lineage (NCBI taxonomy): Eukaryota > Metazoa > Chordata > Mammalia > Chiroptera > Vespertilionidae > Myotis > Myotis myotis. The sequence goes on along the minus strand of NW_023416368.1, from coordinate 81,476,919 downwards.
TTCAAAGGGGTTGGCCTTACCCTCACTTCAGATGTCCTGTGGGAACATTTGTGCAGTGGGCTTTAAATCTGATTTGGTTCTGTGTTTTCTTTCTCTTGTTCTTGAATCATTTATTCCTTATTTATTTGCCACCTTTTGCATTGGTTATTTTTTATGATTTGTGGCTTATTACCTATGACTCTATATATAACTAGTTGGCCCAGCTGGAGTGGCTCAGTGGTTGAGCATTGACCCATGCACCAGGAGGTCACTGGTTCCATTCCTGGTCAGGGCATGTTGTCCACCCCCCACCCCCTACCCCGTTGCAGGCTGGATCCCTAGTATGGAGCATGCAGGAGGCGATCAGTCGATGTTTCTCTGTCATCGATGTTTCTACCTCTCTGTCCCTCTTCCTTCCTCTCTCTGAAAGCAATAAAAAAACACACATAATTTGTTGATATTATACCAGTACCGTACAACTGCCATTGCCCCCTCTCAGCCTTTGTGATGTTGTCATTATACATTTTACTTCTATTTAGTAAACTACACAGTATATTATTGGCTTGTTTTTTGGGTTTTTAATTTCTCATGTGTTCACAATTTTGAGTGTTCTTTATTTCTTTTTGTTTTTATCCAAGTTCCCACTAGTTAATTATTCTCCTCCCTCCTTGAACATTTCTTTAGGGCAGGGTTGCCAATGAGGAATTTGTATGTCTGCAAGTCATTCTTTTTTTAAAATATGTGTTTATTGACTTTTTTAGAGAGAGAGGAAAGGAGAGAGAAACATTGCTGAGAGAGAAATATCAATCAGCTGCCTCCTGCACTCTCCCCACTAGGTAACTAGTCTGCAACCTAGGCCCAGGGAATCAAACTGGGGACCTCTTGGTGCATGGGACAATGCTAACCAACTGAGCCACACCAGCCAGGGCTGCAAGTCATTCTTTTACCTTTTTTTGCAAGCTGGTTTCATTGGTGTGGAATTCCAGATTGGTTGATTTTCTTCCAGAAGGCAAAGCTGCTCCACTGCCTTCTGGCTCACATTGTTTCCAACCAGTTGGCTGTGCTTCTCACCTTCATTCTTAACACACATATGACTTTTCTTCCTCCGGCTGCCTTTAAGATTTTATCTTTCTCACTGGTTTGGAGCACTTTGCTGATGATGTGTTGATTTTGTTTGCTGGTTTTTTCCCCGAGCTCCTTGCCTTCGAGGACTCCTCACATTGCCCTACCAGTCAATATTGCTCCGGTTTCTTTCATATCAGTCTTTATTTTTTCCATTTCATTTTGAGTAGCTTCTCTTACTATGTATTCAAGTTGCCTAATCTTTTCTTCTGCGGTGTCTGTTGTTAATCCCATCTAATGTATTTTTTCATCTCAGAAGTTCATTTTGAGTGGTTTTAAATTAGCGTCGATTACCTGACATGCACAGTTCTTCCTTTGTCTTTTTGAATAACTAAACCAAGTGCTTAGTATCCTTGGTCCACTAATTCTGTCATTTTGTCATTTCCGAGTCTGATTTTATTGGTCCATTTGTTTTCTTCATTAGAGTTGGACTTTCTTACTTCTTGGCTAACCCAGTCATTTTTTTCTTTTCTGGGCTAAACTATTTTAATAATTTGATGAACTACAGCTTATCACATCACAAAAAGTATTTAATGAAAAACAGTTATCCCCTGTTTTCACATTCCTTGTCTCATGAGAATTTAGAAGAAGATTTTGCACTTTGTATCTTTAAGGCACTGTATTTTTAAGAGTTCACACTAGAAACTGACAAGTCTTCTTCCAATTAAGGAGCTGCACACTTGGGGTGTTTGGTCAGCTTGTGGTATTTCTGAGTGAGGTCAACAGACTTCTGTCCTTGTTGAAAGGGGAAAGACCACAAAATTACATTCCATTGATTTCCCATTTTAACTCCACTGAAAAGGTAATTCACTTCCTCAGTAAAGTTTTTACGAATTTTTCAATCTTACAGATACAGTCTTTCCAAATGGGGTTCATAAGTATTCCTCCAGAGGTAGTGTTCATGCTGAGCTGATGTCTTCGACATGGGGTCAGCAGAATTTCAGTCTCGATGTGCTTTCTCCTTTACTTCTCTAGTTGTAGAACTTCCATTCAGCCATCTTTCAGGTGGTTCTGAATGATGGTTGTTCTGTAGTTTAGTTGTAATTTTGATTTGGTTGTGGGAGGCAGCGAGTACCAGTATTAACCTACACGCCATCTTGGTTCTCTTTCTAACCCAGTCGTTTTTTTGTTAATATATTTTTATTGATTTCAGAGAGGAAGGGAAGAGGGAGAGAGAGATAGAAACATCAATGATGAGTCCTGACCAGTTTGGCTCAGTGGCTAGGGCGTCGGCCTGTGGACTGAAGAGTCCCAGGTTCGATTCTGGTCAAGGGCATGTACCTTGGTTGCGGGCACATCCCCAGTTGGGGGTGTGCAGGAGGCAGCTGATCGATGTTTCTCTCTCATGGATGTTTCTAACTATCTCTCTCCCTTCCTCTCTGTAAAAAATCAATAAAATATATTTTAAAAAAGAAAAGAAACATCAGTGATGAGAGAGAGAATCATTGATTGGCTGCCTCCTGCCTGCCCCCTACTGGACATTGAGCCTACAACCTGGGCATGTACCCTTGACCAGAATCGAATCCAGGATCCTTCAGTCTGCAGGCCAGTGCTCTATCCACTGAGCCAAACCAGCTAAGAGTAACCCAATCATTTTTTATTGGATACCAGACTTTTTTGTGTGACTTTTACCTTGTGAGCTAGTTATTCTTATATCCCTGCAAATGTCCTTGAGCTTTTGCTGGGGCACAGTTCAGTCACTTGCTCAATCAGTGCAGAGGCTTGCTGTTAACCTTTTTAATCAGGCCAGAGCTCAGGGCTAGCTTCATCCACTCCTCGGCAACATCCTTCTGAGTGCTCAGCCCAATGCCCATCAATTACAGGCTTTTCTATCCAGCCATTGGGTTCATTCTGGGAGAAGTGGGCCTTTTGCAGCACTGAGTGAGCCCCGGGGATTGTTCCCTCTGCTTCTGCAGGTGGTCATCTCCTAGCATTGGTGGTTTTCTCACACACACACGCTACTCAGGACCCTAAACAGTTCTCCAAATGTCTCTCTGTGTGGTACTATGACTGGTTACTGCTTTAGTCTCCTCAGAGTCTGACCTGTGCTCATCTCAGGGATATCAGCCCCCTCAGTTCCTCCTCTCTGCCCATGGCCTGGAATCTCTAGGCCAGCAGTTCTCAATCGTGGGTCGCGACCCCTTTGGGGGTCGAATGACCCTTTTACGTGGTTGCCTAAGACCATCGGAAAATACATATATAATTACATATTGTTTTTGTGGTTAATCACTATACTTTAATTATGTTCAATTTGTAACAATGAAATTGGGGGTCACCACAACATGAGGAACTGTATTAAAGGGTTGCGGCATTAGGAAGGTTGAGAACCACTGCTCTGGACAGTAAGAATGGGCAACCATAAGGCCCTCATGTGTTTCCACTCTAGCTGTTGTCACCATCCTGTGTAGCCTGGTGCTTGGTGTCTGAAAACCCTTGTTGCTTACACTTCCTCCCATTTTTTAGTAGTTTCAGGTAGCAGGAGAGTTAATGGTTGGTTCTCCAGGCTGGCTGGAAGTGGAAGTTTGCTCTGTATCTGTGTCAGAGGTCTTCTTAGCCTTGGTCCACATAGATTGGGGTGCATTTCTGAGTAGATATCGCCTCTGCTGTCCATGGATAGAATGGAATTAGAGAAAATGATCTGAGTGGGAAGGGCTTTTGATTAATTAACAAGTTGTCATTAGTGAAGTTTAACTGTCTTAGCGCTCCCTGTTTTTTTGTCACTGTAGAGCTGATCTTGTATCAAAAGCAGTTGTATTTTGATAGGTCAGTTATTTTTAATAACTAGGAAGAACTGACAAATCCTGGAGAAGTAAAAGCTATTTTTTTTTTCAGGTTACTTATGCTTATTTGTTTAGCTGTGGTCATGGGGATTATCCCAATTTTCCATAAAATCCTCTTGACCCTGCTGCAATATCATGGCATAAAAGACTCAAAGTGCCACGAGACAGAAGGACAAAGGGTTTTGTTTTCTTATTATTAACCATGATTTTGGATAATGTTTGGGAACATTTTATATAGATGGCCAGATGAAAGATACCAAAATGTCTAATGGAAATAATTTTGATGATCAGTTAACTGCTAATAACTTTTTACATTGTGTGATTATTTGTATGAGAAAATAAGAGTGCCCTTTCCCATAAAGGTTGTTGGCGCCAAAGTGGTGACCAATGCCCGCAGTCCTGGGGCTCGTTGCTATGGCTTTGTCACCATGTCGACATCTGATGAGGCTACGAAATGTATCAACCATCTCCACAGAACTGAGCTTCATGGAAGAATGATCTCCGTAGAGAAGGTAAGGCAGTCCTTGCCTATTCTAACTCATGAACTTTACATGGGGGAAGACCTAGTCCATGAGCCATTTCTATCTGCATTATATTTTTAGGCCAAAAACGAACCTGCTGGGAAAAAGCTGTCCGACAAAAAGGAGTGTGAAGTGAAGAAGGAAAAAGTATCTAGTGTTGACAGACATCATCCTGTGGAGATCAAAATTGAAAAGTAAAGTAATTTTTTTTAAATACTTTTTTTATTGATTTCAGAGAGGAAGTGAAAGGAAGATAGAAACATCAGTGATGAGAAAGAATCATTAATTGGCTGCCTCCTGCATGCCCCTACTGGGAACGAGCCCGAAACCTGGGCATGTGCCCTTGACCGGAATTGAACCTGGGACCCTTCAGTCCGCAGGCCGATGCTCTATCCACTGAGCCAAACCAGCCAGGGCTAAAGTAATTTTTTAAACACTTTCTCTTGGGATGATGGCTGGGAGGAGGGCAGGTGGCAGCCACAGGGTCGCTCATGAAACAGGCATGTGTCCTTTGCATAAACAGCCTCACCAGCTTCTCATTTACATCACAGGTGATTTTTGCATCTTGCTGCTACTTCAGTATTTAGCTTTCAACAGATACTCATTTCATAATGCTAAAAAATGGATTCCGATGATTCTTTTTTTTTAAATATATTTTATTGATTTTTTACAGAGAGGAAGGGAGAGAAAGAGTTAGTAACATCGATGAGAGAGAAACATCGATCAGCTGCCTCTTGCACATCTACTGGGGATGTGCCCGCAACCCAGGTACATGCCCTTGACCGGAATCGAACCCGGGACCCTTCAGTCCACAGGCCGACGCTCTATCCACTGAGCCAAACCGGTTTCGGCCAGATGATTCTTAATAAGTATGTACGTCTAACCTAGTAGCCTGTTGAAAAAACAAAACAAAATGAATAACATGTTTTTATTTATTAAATATATTTTTATTGATTTCAGACAGGAAGGGAGAGGGAAAGAGAGAGATAGAAACATCAGTGATGAGAGAGAATCATTGATCGGCTGCCTCGTGCACGACCCCTACTGGGAGTCAAGCCCATAACCCAGCCATGTGCCCTTGACCAGAATCGAACTTGGAACCTTGAGTCTGCAGGCCAATGTTCTATCCACTGAGCCAAACCAGCTAGGGCAAAATTTATTTTTTATTCCAAACATCCTGGGCCCTTGCACAGCCTCTGAAAACTTGGAATCATTTCGTGGTCCAAGTTGATTTTCATGTGAATCTTGCTTTTTATCCCAGCAACTGCAAAAACCCAGCTTTGCAAAGATAACATCGTTATTCAAAGGAATGTAAGCTGGTTGAATATTGAAATGAGCAGCCTTAAGCTAGTATTTTGTGCAGTGCCTGGCAGTTGTCAAGTATTTTTGTGTTTCCCTCAAAAACTTGAAATATCCCAGAGTACCTATGAGTTCACTGTGGTACATTGGGGGTACCTTGGCATAGGAATTTGGGGATCACAGGTCTGAGATACTATTTTTATAAAGGAGGTGATTTGTAGAAATAGGGACAGACCTTTCACAGCAGGCATTTATTATACTTTTATCAAAACAATATGCTTGCCCTAGCCAGTTTGGCTCAGTGGATAGAGCATCAGCTTGCGGACTGAAGGGTCCCGGGTTTGATTCCGGCCAAGGGCACATGCCCAGGGTGCGGGCTCCGATCCCCAGTAGTGGGTGCGCAGGAGGCAGCCGATCAATGATTCTCTTTCATCATTGATGTTTCTGTCTCTCTCTCCCTCTCCCTTCCTCTCTGAAATCAATAAAAATATCAAAACAAAACAAAAGCCATATGCTTATCTTTGGGATAGGTAGAATTTGGTGACGTGCTTGATAACAGTGCTATTCTCAGAACACTGTGTGTCTGTTTTACGTTTATATTGTCAACACAATTTATTTCCACTTCCAGGTCCACTTGGCATTCTAAAAATTAAACCCTTTGCTAAGAATCTGTAAATTTCACAGTAATTCCATTTTGCTGGGGTTTTTTACATTAAGAAAATTTATAGTTGAGTAAACATGGGTGTGGACATCAATACTCATAAGTTAGGCTTGGTTTTTAATGGTGTAATTGCTGGTCTTCACTGTGACCAAGTTAGAAATTGTAGGCCCATGAGAAATAGCTATCAGATGAGCCTTCATGTACTTAGAAGTAAGACCCATGATTTTATCAGCAACTTCTTGAAAAAGGGACACATCTATTAGCAGTGCTAAAAATATCTATTGTTAGAATATGGGAAGCTGTTGAGAGTTGTTGGTTTTCTTAGTGTCTTGAGATGCTTTTCGTTCATTGATGTTTTTGAATCACAGAAGTGAGATGTGTTTATGGCAAAAAGAAAGGGGATAATAATCAGCTAATGTGTGTGTGTGTGCAGGGGAGTCCCTTAGTCCCTGGAAGAGTCCTGTGAGGTCTGCTCTGTGTAGAAAGAAGAGGAAACTGGCTCAGAAAGGGGACCCAAGGTCACATAGCTCAGCTGGCAAGCAGCAAGGCCAGAATTTAGTCCTAAGCTGTTGCCCTCAGTGCTGGAGCACTTAACTGGGTGATGAGCTTAAGGTGTTTAAAACCAAACGGCCTTCAAGTGGTTTGCCCAGGTTGAATATTTCAAAATTTGTTTTTAACCTTATTTATTTCATTCAAATAAACACCTTTATTAACCTTTCCTTCTATATTAAGAATTTCTAGGCTTAATCGTCAGCCTAAGTCAGTGGTTGGCAAACTGCGGCTCACGAGCCACATGCGGCTCTTTGGCCCCTTGAGTATGGCTCTTCCTAAGCCTTAGGAGTACCCTAATTAAGTTAATAACAGTGTACCTACCTATATAGTTTAAGTTTAAAAAATTGGGCTCTCAAAAGAAATGTCAATAGTTGTACTGTTGATATTTGGCTCTGTTGACTAATGAGTTCGCCGACCACTGGCCTAAGTGAAATGGAGAAGCTTGTCCATAGAGGTGGCTTGTCTTTGTTGTCATGGATTAGTAGTGATTTTTCTATAATTGTTGTTTAGAACGCACACACTGAAGTCAGGCAAAATACCACTACCTGGTGGGAACCTTTCTGGTATATGTCTCTCCAGCCTTTTTTCCTATGTGGAGGTGTTTTCTTTGTTGGTTTTCTTGTGTGGGTTTTTTTTGCTTGCTTGTTTTTAACTTAGTGTTATCAACAAGTTTGTTGTGTCTCTAGGAGGTGCCATATGAGTACAGAACAAGTAGGGAGAGGTCTCCTATTGAAACATTTTTCAGGTCTCCTTGGAGGGAGGAGGCACCACTGCAGAACGTTGGAAGAGGTACATCAGAGATGATTCATGGTGGCTTTATTTGCAGTCATATAGTCACTGGAACCAATTTCTAGTCTATCTTAAGGGAAATGGAAATAACTGTGCACTGTTGGGTAGCAGTTGAAAGGAACCAGATCTGTGTATATATCCACACAGACTAACCTTTTTAAAAAAATAATAATAATAATAATTTTATTGATTTTAGAGAAGAAGGGAGAGAGAGATTGAAACATCAATGATGAGTGAGAATCATTCATCAGCTGCCTCCTGGCATGTGCCCTGACTGGGAATTCTGGTTTGCAGGTCAGTACTCAACCCCTGAGCCACACCGACTGGGCCAGACTAACCTTTCAAGCAGTGATTTTTCAACCGGTGTGCTGCAAGAATTTTTAAAACATGCAATACCTGACGATTTAATCAAGGGTACGGACCTCTTTTTCCTTAGATTGTCAAAATAAAAAATGACAATAGCCATTTGGTGTGAATGAATCAAAATCATACCTTTTTTTTTCTCTTTGTCACATCGGCAAAAAAATACATTTTTTGGTGTGCAGCAGAATTTTAGTAATTAGTTTGTGTGTGCCATCATCTGAAAAAGGCTGAAAATTGCTGCTTTAAAGCATGAGGTGAAAAGCGCTGAAGAGCAACATATAAAGGCCCATCCCAGTATGTTAGTCTCCAGAAATGTTGTAAAACATCCCTGAAGATCTTCAGGGTTATGTGAAAGTACCCAGAAAGGTTCGAGAGGTGAGCCAAATGATTGACAGTTATGGCACCATGGGTGGTGATGTCTTGTCTTGGGGATGGGACGAGTGTGTCTGTGACCTTCACTCCATCTATAGTATTGTACTGTAAGGGAAACCTGCCCTGGTTGTTTTTTTCTCATCTGCCCGGGGACCAAAGGGTCAAGTGATTCCAGGTCAAATGGCACGTATCTCAGTTGCAGGTTCCCTGGCCCTGGTAGGGGCATGTGTGGGAGGCAACCAATCGATGTGTCTCTCTCACATCGATGTTTCTATACTTCCTCCCTCCCTTACACTCTCTAGAAATCAGTGGAAAAAATATCCTCGAGTGAGGACTTAAAAAAAAAAGAAACCAATATGTTAAAAACATTTACAGCCCTAACTGGTTTGGCTAGGTGGATAGAGCATCGGCCTGTGGACTGAAAGGTCCCAGGTTCGATTCCGGTCAAGGGCATGTACCTTGGTTGCGGGCACATCCCCAGTAGGAGGTGTGCAGGAGGCAGCTGATCGATGTTTCTCTCTCATCAATGTTTCTAACTCTCTATCACTCTCCCCTCCTCTCTGTAAAAAAATCAATAAAATATATATATATATGAAAAAACATTTACAATTGTCAATTTTGGCACACACCATCAATGATTATGGTATGTGCTTACATTTTTAAAATCTTCAGATTAAAAGTTTTTCTCAAAATGAATATCAATTTAAAAACACAGCTTTGTGCTGTGGAAGTCTAGGAGAAAGGAAGAGTGAACTGAGAGGGGTTTCTTTGGCCAGTGTGAACTCTGTTCAGGTTGTAGGGAAAAGAAGAAAAGAAGTGCTAGTTAGAGAATCCAGCAGGACCTGGCTTTCCTGTCCTGGGGCTTGGCACATGGTGGGCATTTAATCACTAGAATTTAATTGCCTGAGACAAACACCATTAGGAAATATAGAAGACATTTTAAATGGCAGCAATGATTTATTTCACCACTTAGAATAAAACTTCCTTGCCTGGCCAGTGTGGCTCAATGGTTGAGCATTGGCCTATGAACCATGAGGTCACAGTTTGATTCTCAATCAGGGCACATGCCTAGCATGTGCTTAAATCCCCAGTGGGGGGTGTGCAGGAGGCAGCTGATCAATGATTCTCTCTCAATGATGTTTCTATCTCTCCCTCTCCCTTCCTCTCTGAAATCAATTCCTATATAATAAAAGCCTAATATGCAAATCGACCAAATGGCAGAACAACTGGTTGCTATGACTCGCACTGACCACCAGGAGGCAGAAGCTCTACGCAGGAGCTGCCCCAGGCCAGCCAAGGCGGGTGCAAGCACCCCCCTCCCCCCATCGCCCCACTGGTTGCCCCACAGATTGGCCCTGATCACCAGCCAGGCCTAGGGACCCTACCTGTGCATGAGTTTTGTGCACCAGGCCTCTAGTAAAAATAAAAAAGAATAAAACTGGTCTGGCTGGTGTGATTCAGTGGTTGAGTATCCACCTATGTACCAGGAAGTCGCTGGTTTAATTCCCCATCAGGGCACATGCCTGGATTTCGTGCTTAATCTTTAGCAGGGGCGTCAGGAGGCAGCTGATCAATGTTTCTCTCTCATCACTGTTTCTATTTCTCACTCTCCCTTCCTCTCTCTCTAAAAAACAATCAAAATATTTTTTAAAAAACAAAACTGCCTTTGGTTGAAATGTTAGAGTTTCCATATTTGCTGGCATATAACACAGCATTTTATTTTATTTTATTTTATTTTTAAATATGTTTTTTATTTCAGAGAGGAGGGGAAGGGAGAGAAAGATACAAATATCAATGATGAGTGAGAATCATTGATTGGTTACTTCCTGCATGCCCCACACTGGGGATTGGGTCTGCAACCCGGGCTTGTGCTCTGACCGGGAATCGAACTGTGACCTAGTTCATAGGGCAACGCTCAACCACTGAACCACGCTGGCTGGGCTAACAACATTTTAACTCCTCAAAGTATGCAGATATTGCCAGGTACCAAGTGTTAGTGGGTAGGTGGCTCACTGCTTCATGCTGTAGGAACATCCGGTCGTGGTCCTGTACCTCCATTCTATATTATATTATACCTGTTTGGGGAGAATTTTTTCCCTACAAAACTTAATATTCCACATATACAAAATGTTTCAAAATGAGACATTTGAAAATAGTTTTTCACAAGCATTCTTCCATTGTGTCTACTTGCATACCTGTCATATATATGAGTGCTTCTAGCATCTTGGAAAAAACATCCTCATAAGCTTGCAGTTTTATCCTGCATATTTCGAGATGTGATAGTTAACTTAAGTGGGAATAGGGGCTGTGTCTGAAGAGGAGAATATTACCACAGTTTTCAAATAATTCTCCCCATCCACTTGCTGCTGGCCTGGTTTGTTTTGCGCATCAATCTGAGCGAGCAAACTGCTCCTGTTAGAGTCTCAGGAACTCAAGTTTGATAACCATGTTTTTACATAGAACTGTAATTAAGAAGGAAGAGAAGATGGAGAAAAAGGAGGGGAAAAGGCCGGAAGACATTAAGAAGGAAGAAAAAGACGAAGACGAGCTAAAACCAGGAACTACAAATCGGTCCAGAGTCACCAAATCAGGTGATTAGAGGCTAAGTGTTCCTGAGGGGGGAAGAGCCTGTCAGAATGGGCTGGTAGGTGTCATAATCAAGTAGGTACAGCGAGCTTTTTAGTGACTTTGCTTAGTTTTGCTGCTTATAGGAAGCCATTAAAGCAACAAGCCTCAGGTGATGAGGTGGCTTAAAGGAGTTTCTACACAACAGCAGAAATGCAGAGATATTCTGGTTAGTGATTTAACTGTACTGGCAGCTCAGTGACCAGGGTTCTTATTTTTCCTGAGTCTTTAACAGGAAAGAGTGGGGGGTTTGCCAGAGGGGTATGTCTTAGTTCTTGTAACTAATTCAGTACAAGTCTGTAGGTGTGTAATCTTACTTTTCTTGCCTGTATGGTAAAGCCAGTTCCAATGAAAAACAAAAAAACGAAAAAATCTTATGTCTGTAGACTGTGGAGTAGGAGCAGTTGCACTTATAGTGTGCCACATCTGTTGTCATATAAAAATTCCTTGTACTCTGCACCTTCAGATTTGCATGAGGCTCCACAGAATGTTTTGTGGCAAAAAAAAAAAAAAAAAAGAAAAGAAAAGAAAAGAAAGAAAGCCTATCCCCTCCCCTTTCCAAAAAAGAAAACCAGAAACAAAACCTGACCATCTGGAGCACTGGGATTTGGTGCAGTGCATTACAAGTTAGATCTTAATCATTGGGGTAATTGGCCAGCAGTCTCATGAGGAAAGTGTTTTTAAAATGCTCCTGGAGTATTGCAAATTTCCCTAAATCCATGGTTGTTCTGGCAGTTAGAGCCTGCTTAGCTTGTTGTGAAGAGGAAGAATTGGTGTAGAGCCTTTATTGCTGAAGACTGATGAAGGGAAGCCCACTTTGGGGGTGGGGAGGGCCTCCCTCGGAGCCAGCAGTATCTAATTCAGAGCACAAGAGCCTGGTTCTGCAGAGCATTCCACACTGTGTGATAGGAATAAAAATTGAAATTGGTTATCCTGGAGCCACTAGGATTGAGTATGAGGGGTAAAGGAAACAAACCTACAGGTGAGATTTGTTTGTGTACATGTTGCAGAATGCACTTTGACTCAGATTTAAGTTGTAAGATGCAGGCAAGTCCATTCTAGATGAGCAAAGACCCAAACACTGCCAGCCATTTTCCGCCCAGTGTAGCCATATTGGTAGTGCTTCTTTTTTGGTAATCCTCGCTAGAGGATATTCTTTCCTTTGGATTTTAGAGAGAGTGGAAAGGAGAGAGAGGGAGAGAGAAACAATTTTTTTCATCATGAAGACAGGGACAAGACACAAAGTCTTTAGCGTTAGCATTAGTCACTTGACAGCTGGTTGTGGGGAGGCAAGAGCCCCCAGCTGGCTTGTGTACATCAGCACATTTTCACAGATTGCTGTGTTTTTTCCTGAAGGAAGCAGAGGAATGGAACGGACAGTAGTAATGGATAAATCAAAAGGAGAGCCTGTCATTAGCGTGAAAACCACAAGCAGGTCAAAAGAAAGAGTGAGTATTGCTTCTGCCATCTCAAGGCCAGCCGTTTTTTATTTGCATTGTGAAAACAACATTGTTTGGCCTTTAAAACAGGAGTTCTTTGAAGTCCTTGGGAGGCATATTGTTAACTCTTTAGATTATGCATAGAAACATGAAATTTGATTCTAGAACTTATTTCAGAACAATGCTTACCCATGTTTGCTTTCCAGAAATGTGTTCGCCCTTCTCTGATTCTTTGTCAGGTTATACCATCTTCTAGGAGAACTGGTTCCCAGTGACAGCTGGAAGGACAAGACCCAGGCTTTACAAATCGGAGGCAGCTTCTACTCTTTGGCTAATCTAATAGCAGTTTATTCATTTTCTTTAGTTGATTTTCTATTAAATTAACCAAAAAGAAAAGTGGAGTCCACCCTAAAACTGTCATGTCCTCAGACAACGAGCTACATTGCTTATTAACCTGTGCACATAGCTGGACAGGCTAGGGGCCTCTCATTTTGCTCTTCCATTCTGGAAAACAAACCCTCTGTTTCCCAGATGAAGATTCCAGCTAATATGTTAATGAGGAGAGCAACACTTTTTCAGTGAATACACTTTTTTATGATTCACCCAAGAATACTTTGTGTTGTTAAGACTTAAGTTTTAAATTAACATTTGGATTTCATAGAGAGCAATTTCTAATGCCATTTTTTCCTTGGGCTACATGGAAATCATACAATACAGAGAAATAAACAAAAAAGACCCATAAACTTACCACTCAGATAACTGATGTTAAAAAAAAAAAAAGTAGTAGTAATGTAAACATGATTAAAGCATTCAGATAGTAAAAGAAGGCACAACATCAGCACAATGGAAGCCTCTTTTCTGCACGGGCTCCTCACTTCTCTCACAGTACTGTACACACAACACATTGTGTATGCTCTGAAACACCACCACTAACAGGTTCCTATAACTTGCTCTTGGACACTTTGTGCATAATATACTGAGACATACAGTGCTACTTTCTAATTTAATTTTGAAATTGTTGCAGATTCACAGAGAGCTGTAAAGAATAGGACAGAGGTCCCATGTGTCCGTCACCCAGTTTTGCCCAATGATTTTATTTCCTGTAACTGTAGCACAATATCAAAGCCAGGAAGGTGATGTCGATGTACAGTGTGTATGCAGTGCTAAGACATTTAATCGCTAGTGTAGATGGACATGTCCCGCTGTTGAAAACTGCTGTGGGCAGCCTTCCTATGCCTCCCTCTTGACAGACTTGTAACCACCACTCAGTGGGATTGCTAGGTCCAAAGGTGTGTGTGTGTGTTCTTTGTGGTAGATGTTATCAGGTGCCCTTTAGAAAGTTACAGAGGATGCTGACATTCCTGGGGTGCGGAGCTTGTGCTGAGTCACCAGTAAGTGGCGAGGCCATGTTGTGACCAGGAGTACAATTTGAGGACTGCAGTGCCTGTTGGTCTCTGCACTAGATCGCATCCTTCCCCCGGAACCTAGGGTGGCTGTCCCTCCTCATTCAACCTGCAGTGTGTGTGATTACACTTTAAGCTCTGTCCGTCTCATAGGTGAAGAGTGTCCTATGATGTTTTGGGGGTGAATCTGTCCTCTATTTGTATGTCCCTCTCTATTCCCCCCAACCCCCACAATCTCTCTCTTTTTTTTTAAATTAAATCTTTATTGTTCAGATTATTACAGTTGTTCCTCCTTTTTCCCCCCATAGCTTCCCTCCACTCGGTTCCCACCCCACCCTCTGCCCTTACCCCCCACCACTGTCCTCATCCATAGGTGTACGATTTTTGTCCAGTCTTTTCCTGCACCCCCATACCCCTCTCCCCGCCCCCCGAGAATAGTCAGTCCACTCCCTTTCTATGCCCCTGATTCTATTATATTCACCAGATTATTCTGTTCATTCGATTATTTATTCACTTGACTTTTAGATTCACTTGTTGATAGATGTGTATTTGTTGTTCATAATTTGTATCTTTACCTTTTTCTTCTTCCTCTTCTTAAAGGATAGCTTTCAGCATTACAATCTCTTTTTTTAGTAGAAGAGCTGGTTCTAATCTTTGCCCATCTTCCTTCCAGGTTGCTTTGTCTTTCATTGATTTTTTTTTTAACCCCCTGTGTGGGCTAATTAAGAAATTAAGCTGAACAGCATTTTTTAAAAAGATTTTAAATTGATTTTTAGAGAGAGGAATGGAGAGAGGGAGAGAGAAAGAGAAACATCTATGTGAGAAGAAAACATTGATTAGCTGCCTCTTGCATGCCCCCACCAGTGATTGAATCTGCAGCTCAAGTATGTGCTCTGACCAGGAATTGAACCAGCGCAACCTTTTAGTGTACAAGATGACACCCTTAACCAACTGAGCCACACCGGCCAAGACAGAGCAGCTTTTTAAAAATGTGGTGTCCCAGACCCTGTCCTGTGTAGGAGGTCCTGGGTTCTGGGCTATGTGAAAGCTTCCTGGGAGAGTTTGACTTGTGGCCAGTCTTGGGTGTCTCAGCCTCTGAGAGCCTTAAAGATGTTAGTTGGCCATCGTTGTTTCCTACCTTATGCCAGAAATAGAATAGTCAAGTCTCCCATTAATCTTTTCTACCTTATTACAGTACAATACCTTGGATTATTCTGTTTTAAGGCTGCCTGCCTGAGCCCTGACCTAGCACTTGAGAAGTGAAAGATGCAGCCCTTCATCTTAGTCCAAACAGCTGGCTCGACAGCTGCCCCCCAGTGACTGAAGGGGCCATGTGGCTCTGCTACACTAGAAAAACTGCCTGTAGGTTTTCTGAGGTTTCATCCCATCTTTTCTCTTCCCTTAATATCCTTTGCTTACAAGGTTTAAAAGCCAGACTATAGGGCCCTAACCTGGTAGGTCAGTTAATTAGAGCGTCATCCCGACACACCAAGGTTGTGGGTTTGATCCCTGGTCAGGGCACATACAAGAGTCAACAGGTGAGTACATAAATAAGTGGAATAACAAATTGATCTCCCTCCCTCCCCCCCACCCCCACCCCCAAAAGCAGTTTAAAGAAAAATTAAAGACAGACTATGGGGTGAGCAGTGTGACTCGGATGTGGAGTGAAGCGGCCTGTGCTCGGGCCTCCATGTAACCTGAGTGCGACAGAAGAATCTTAGTCTAATCCAGATAATGCATATTTAACTTTCATTGTACATTTGTTGTAATCATTTTTCTGACATTAATAAACCAATTTTGGTGAACAGAGCTCCAAGAGTCAGGATCGAAAATCAGAAAGCAAAGAGAAGAGAGACATCTTGTCGTTTGACAAAATCAAAGAGCAAAGGGAGCGAGAGCGCCAGAGGCAGTGGGAGCGGGAAATCCGGGAGTCGGAGAGGCGGCGGTGAGTGGGCTGAGCCAGGCTGCTGGGCTGCTGGGCTCCTCTGGGGGTGGTTGTCCTTTCTCCCCAAGTGAGTCTCCTCTGTAGCCTGGGCCTGCAGGCCATCTTGTGTGTTTCCCCTGGGCCAAAAGGATAGTATGATATTCATCAAAAGCCTTTTTTTTTTTAATTGAATTTATTTGGGTGACATTGGTTTATAAAATTATACGGGTTTCAGGTGTACGACTCTCCAGTGCATCATTTGTGTATTGAATGTGTGTTTACATCCCACCATCGAAAGCCCATTTCTGCTGAGCATTTCCTCTGGCTGATGGTGGGCCCTGGCCCGTGGAGCCCACCCAGGGATGGCTTTGATGGAAGGGTCCCCAGTGTCGAGGCCTCAGTCTTCCCTCTGGAAATGTACATAAGTAAGATTTCTTTAAAAAGGCAGCCAAGAAATGTGGCAGTTTTATTGGAGATGTTATAGGAGTGGCTTCTTCACCCCTGGATGTCTGCAGTTCATGGCCTTTCCAGGCATCAGGGGTCGCAGTCATGTTCTTTGCCCCTCTCACCTTTTATTAAGAAGATAGTTTATTGAAGTAAGCCTGGCATTTCCCCTTCTGTGTTCTGCCATATTCTGTATAGACATGTAGAGCCCCCTTGACATTTCCTTCCAGTGGTGGCCCATGAACCAAAAGTTTTCCATCATAGTGTTTGGAGAACTTACTTGAGCTAAAGTAGATCACATACAAACCTCTTAAGTTATGCTACGTTTGCTTTTATCTGAAGTCATGTGATCTCAGCTCCTGCCTGTGTCACTTTAGAAAATAAAAGCACATTGAGAAGCCTTTTGATTCCATTCGGAGGTATTTTGCTTCCAGCTCGCTCATGCTTGGTTTGGAGCCTTTCCAGGCTGGTGGAGTGTGCGACAGCGTGTCCTCTTCTCACACAGAGAGGGGTGGGCCCAATCTCTGCTCAGCTCCTGGTGTGCCGTGACTGAGGACATGAGACCTTGGTCCCAGCTGCCGGTGCCAGGCCAGCATACAGTCACCTCACGAGCCTTCGCCTGTCCCCACACCTTCCTAGGTCTATTCAAAATGACACTCATTTAAAAATACAGTGTTTTTAGAGGGAAGATGTAGAAAAGAGCTGGCTCATTGTACAGCATTAACCTGCAACAGAGTACCCCTTCACCCTCAGGGAAAGCTACTGTAATCGCTTCTTAAGGGTTTTCTCTGTATACACAGCAGTTACCCTTTGCTTTTCTGATTTTTTTCTGCTTTACTGATGTGTGGCTTTATTTGGGGGCCTTTGAGCCAAGTCCTCCTGGCCTGGACCTGAGCTCTGTGTCTCCTTGCTGTCGCCTGGTCCCTCTCAGCCCACCTCTTTTTTGAGAAAGGGAAAGTTTGGACATTGGGGCTTCTGGCTGTTCCAAACAACTTAGCGGGAGTGGGTAAGCACCTGCCGTCTATAGCCTGGGCCCAGGCCAGTGAGCATCCAAGAAGTCCAGAATGGCCAAATGGAAGTATCCTGCCCCTTCGGAGGGCAGTGCCTCGATAGCCAGGGACCTTCACGGTGGGAAGTCAGAGTGGCCTTGCTGTGTCCCTGCAGAGAGCGCGAGCAGCAGCAACGCCTGGAGGCCTGGAAGGAGAAGGCACGGCTGCACCGCCTGGAGGCCTGGAAGGAGAAGGCACGGCTGCACCGGGAGCGCCTGGAGCTTGAGTGCCAGCGTCACCTCCTGGAGTGGGAGCGCATGGAGCGGGAACGGCTGGAACGAGAGCGTATGCGAGTGGAGCGTGAGCGCAGGAAGGAGCAGGAGTGCATTCAACGTGAGCGCGAGGAGCTGCGGCGTCAGCAGGAGCAACTGCGCTATGAGCAGCGGCAGGGGCTCCGGAGGCCCCATGATGATGGGAGGTAGGATCCAGCCCACCTCCCATTCCAGGAGCTGCTTTGGCTGCTGTCCATCTGAGTGTTGGAGAATCGGGGCCATTTAACACGCGATTTGCCTGTCCAGAACTCGTTGCCCTCACCACGAGTGTGTAGTTTAATGTCACGATCTTCTGGCTGTGCAGCTTTCTCCCCAGCTGAGTTCATCGGAGAATCTTGATGGTTCCAGTGCTGAGGGGTTTGTGATGCTTTCGCGTAGGCCGGGCCTTTATTTGCACTGTGCTTCCTGGTGGAGCGTCACCACCCTCCAAGTGCTGCTGCCGGAGATGACCAAGCGTGCATTAGGCCCGCATTGGCCATGGCCGCCACTCCATATCGTGTCCTTGTAGGCGGGGGAAAGGCACAGAGTCGGCACTGTGGGAAAGGACATTGCCTTCTGTTTTAAAAGTAGGTTTATTGGTCTCTGGCTTCTCTGAGCTGCTTAATTGTCAGTCACCCATCACCTCACCACCCATGAGCCTAGTTTTCTGGTAAAAATCAGGAAGAAGATAATTGGATGCTGTCCTAAGCTGTATGTAGTTCACTATCACCTGATTTCATTCCCTTTGCCTTTTGCCAAAATCTCAGGGGGAGGTTCAGGTTATAGAAGATGGGAAGCTGAAAACGTGGCACCTCAGAATACCAGTCCTAAAGACTCAAGTATTTTATTTCACTTGCATTTGAACTCAGGTGGGGATCAAGGTATTAACAGCCTTATGACACAATTAGCTCACAGCAGTCTGATGTTCAGAATTGTCAGCTGAGAATACTCATGCCTCTTGGCAGTTTTGGGGATATTAATTTATCAAGTCAAAGTGATAGTGATTGAATGTTTAGAAATGAGCCCTGCAGGACATTTTAAATGATGCTGGGTCTGGAGAGAGAACTCCCCTCCCCACCTTCACTCTCTTTTTTCCTTCGTTCTCTTTCATAAGTAAAATTTACATCCTTTTTACAATAGGCGAGATGATGCCTATTGGCCAGAAGGAAAACGTGTGGCCCTGGAGGACAGGTACCACCCAGACTTCCCTCGGTACGATCACCGCTTCCACGACTTTGACCATCGAAACCGAGGCCAGTACCAGGACCATGCGGTCGACAGGTCAGTCCCCCACCCCCTTTTTGCAGTAGAGACAGGCCTCCCTCTGTTCTCTTAATGTCTGATTTACTTGTGATGTCCTAGTGGGTACGCTTTGACCAGCCACACATGGGATTTAGAAACAGGCCTTGAGCAAAGTGTTGGAATCGCTGGTCAGTTATGGCATCCGGGACTTGTCTGGCAAGAAGGTCCCCCGGAGCTCATTTCATCCACTGTCCTTTGCACAGAGAGGATGGATGGGGCCCTCGGCAGGACCTGAGCCTCAGAATTCCCCAACACTCAGCTCTCTTGGGGGTGGCCCAGGCTCTGGGTTTTGCACCTTCCTAGAGATTCCTCCCTGTCCCTCCCGCCAGCACCAGCCCCCCAAGATTCACTATCACCCAATCTAATTCCTTTTGCCTTTTGCATAGTCGGGGAGGAAGCAATTAATATACAGAGATGAGGAAGCAGTTTTTAGAAGAGGTGTGACCTGCCTAAGCTGGTGAAGGCAGAGTGGGCAGGAGGGTGTACTGACGGGTGTAGGTTTCTGTGCCAGCAAACTGCAAAGAGAACTGACCAGAGAATGTGGGCCTTGTTTGTGTTGTGAAGGTCAGGGTGGGTTTTAGCCGTGTTGTTTTCCTTTGCCGTGCCTTCTTCAATGAGGACTAGATTAGGAAGACAGCCCTCACTTTTCCAGTTGAAGAGTTCTCTCTCTCTGGGAGAAATCTCACTGGGCTCCCCTGGGCTGCATATCCTGGAGCCATTTCACCATTCATTAGCTCTCTGTAAGGGAAGAGAGAACAGGGAAAATGTGGCTAAAAAGCTACTTATTTACTTCATTGTGGCTGGAGTTGCTTTGAGATTTGGTGTGAATCAAATGTGTTGGGCCAGAGGTTAGGTTTCCCTGTTACCGGGCCACAGGTAAATGAAGTCTTAGCTTCATTCAGGGGTGTCTGCTTCTGAGACCCTTCCCTCCAGGGTATTTCAATAAAATTAATATTTCCACCTTCTTAGGATCTGACTTTACTCCCACCCCCAGGGAAAGATGTGAGCCAGCTTTTTTTTTTTTTTTAAATCAGGCAGTTCTTATATGGGGAAATAGAATGAGTACCCCAATTGTGGGTTTTGTGGGACCTGTAGAAATGTTGTATGGTACCATCAGCTGCCATTGGAATTAAATTTTTTTTTTCCAGGAGGGAGGGCTCAAGGACAGTGATGGGAGAGCGAGACGGACAGGTGAGTAACGCCCAGATAATGGGTCCCTGCTCTGTGTCTGGGTGGGCGGGGGAGCATGGACATGGCGTTCTGGAGAACGAGTAACACACAGAATTGCTTGTTTTCTGATAAGTGGGGGCTTTGTTCAGATGCATAGGGCTTGTTCTTGTTTCATTTTATCTAGCAGAAACTGCAAATAGCTCTTATTGCCAGCTTGCTTAGACTCAGAGTCTAAGCAAGGATCTTGCTTAGAGTGCCTCTGAGTCTCGGGACTGTGGGTACCCCAAATGGGGTGTAGCGGCCTGTCAGGAGGTCATTTAGCCCATGTTTTGGGAGGTCCCTCTGTTTCAGGTACCTTTGGGGTGTATCTCAGTGTCTCTAACCTGCTGATACCTGGTGAGGGGTGCATAGGTGTCAGTTCAGAGAAAAGGGGAGCCTGCCAGGAGAAAGGCAGGGACAGGCATCACAGCATAGTTTTTAAAACAAGAGTGTGTTTGCTGAGAACACTAGACCAGGCCCATCACTGCCCAGATGTGCTGGATTCCTGAGCACAGAACTGGTTGGCCAGGGCACTGAAGTTCTCTTCAGCGCTTGCCTCCAGTGTCAGCTACTGAGGGGCCGTGCCACCTCCATAGGTTGATGGCAAAGGAGGAAGTCGGAGTGGATGGGGTGGAAGGGGACCTCCTATCAGCAAGGAAGACTCTAAGTGGCTTTTCTCAGTGGACCTCACAGCGCCAGAGAGGCTTGTGCTGCCACTTTGTGTGGCACCGGTGATAGAGCTGTAGGGACGCTCAGTTCTCAAGCAAGGAACCAAAGAGCTCTGCCAAGAGCCCCTCTGGTATTGTCAGGGTCACAAACAGAGCATCCAGCAACTAGCAAGATTCAGAATGGGCCTGGGCAGGTCCTTTCAGAGTGGCCAGAGGTGCTGTGGCACACCCTGGCCCACCCCAGCAGTGTGTATAGGTTGACAGGCCTTCCAGAGATGAACCTGTGCAGGCCTGTAGGGAGTGAGAAGATGGCTAGAGTCACCCTGTCCTTTTGCCTTTCAGCACTACTCAGATGACCGCCATGGCCATGGAGGACCACCAGAGCGCCATGGCCGGGACTCTCGGGATGGCTGGGGGGGCTACGGCTCAGACAAGAGAATGACTGAGGGCCGGGGGCCACCACCTCCACCCAGGTTAGTGGGCAGGCCATGATGGTGGTGGGCATCTTCCCTTGGCTAGAGGCCCGCCCCTCTGAAAGTGAACTGTCTGTGTGCATCTTGCCAGGTTGCCTGCATCACCCCAGTTATGAACATCTGTATCACAAGGCCCCTGCCTGCTGAAGGAGACATCCCTGAAGCCTTTCTTAGATTTGTCCCCCTAGACCAGCGGTTCTCAACCTGGGGGTCGAACGACCCTTTCACAGGGGTCGCCTAAGACCATCGGAAAACACATATATAATTACATATTGTTTTTGTGATTAATCACTATGCTTTAATTGTGTTCGATTTGTAACAATGAAATTGGGGGTCACCACAACATGAGGAACTGTATTAAAGGGTCGCGGCATTAGGAAGGTTGAGAACCACTGCCCTAGACAGTAGAGAAGCTTTACTCCCCCACATCTACACACACACACCCCAAAGTTGTCTTTAGGAATTTTGAAGGCCAGCATCTTGGATACCAGAAGGTTCTACTTTATCTCTCGTGGGGTTTCAGGTGTTCAGTCTGATAGATTAATGGAAAGTGTGCTCCCCGAGTGACCTACTTAGCACTCCGTCTTTAACATTTAAACCATTTTCCTTAAATTGCTGTGGGAAAAACAAATGAGAGAACTCTCTTTCTCAGACTGGAGATAGCCCTGAACAGCATCACTGCATGATTGGGCACTGTCACCTGTAGGCAGATATTGGAAACTTTCGGGTCTCTTTGGGGAGCAGTTTTGCATTTGCCCTCCTAGACGTGTTGGGGGCTCTGGTGGATTCCTAGTCCTTGCCTCTGAGCACTGGTCAGCCCGGTGGCCAGTACACTTGTCATTCTAGACTCAGCCTTGGTCTTATCATTCCTGGACAGTCATGATGACTGCTGGGACCATATTTGGATTTTAATCTCCCAGAATTTCTGCCTGAAACAGTTTTTTTAAAAATATGTTTTTATTGATTTTAGAGAGAGGGGCAGGGAAAGGGATAGAAAGAGAGAAACACAGATTGGCTTTCTCCTACACGATCCCTACTGGGGATTGAGCCCACAACCTGGGCATGTGACCTGACTGGGAATCAACCGGTGACCTCTTGGTACATTGGTTGACACTCAAACCACTGAGCCACACCAGCCAGCCTCTTTTTCAAACAGCTTTTTTGAGACATAGTTCACATGCCGTATAGTTCACCCATTTAAGGTGTACAATTCGCCGTAGCAGGTTTGGCTTAGTGGATAGAGCATCGGCCTGTGGACCAAAGGGTTCCGGGTTTGATTCCCGTCAAGGGCACGTACTGGTTGCAGACTCCTCCCCGGCCTGGGCTCTGGTCCGGGCTCGTGCAGGAGGCAACCGATGGATGTGTTTCTCTCACGTCAATGTTTCTCTCTTTCCCTCTCTCTTCCACTCTCCCTAAAAATCAATGGAAAAATATCCTCAGGTGAGGATTAAAAATATAAAATAAATAAAGTCTACAAATTCAGTGGCCTTCAGTATTTCATAACAGTCTATTTTAGAATATCTTCACACACCAACAAAAAAGTCTTGACCTGTCCCCATCAGCAGTCATTCCCCATCCCCTCCACCAGCCCCTGGCAATCACTAACCCACTTCCTGTGTTTCTGGATGTGCCTGTCCTGGACATTTCACACAAATGGAGTCACATTCTTTATGGCCTTTTGTGTGTGGCTTCTCTCACTGTGCATCATGATTTCAAGTTTCATCCACATTGTAGCAAATGACAGTGCTTCATTCTTTATTGTTTTAATTTATTGCTTTGAAAGAGAGAAACATTGGTTTGTTGTTCCACTTATTTGTACATTTATTGGTCGCCCCTGATATGTGTCCTGACTGGAGATTGAACCCAAAACCTTGGTGTTTCAGGGACAGTGCGCTAACCAACTGAGCTACCTGGCCAGGGCCTTTTCTCTTTATTTTTTTAGTTTTGTGAGTTTATTTGAGCCAAACTAATAACATATGCTGGGAAACAAGATCTCAAATGCTCCCGCTTCACTCCTTTTTGTGGTCACATAACGTTCCCCAGTATGGATGGACCACGTCTTGTGTATCAGTTCATGAATTGATGGACAAACACTTGGGTTATTTCCATTTGGGGACTATTATGAATTATGCTTTTAAGAACATTTATGTACAGGTTTTTGTTAACATATGTTCCCTCTAGACACCTAAGAGTGGCATTGCTGGTTCCATGGTCACTAGGAGTTAAACCTTTTGAGGAACCGCTGCTGTTGTTTCCCCCGGAGGCTCCCCCATTTTCAGTTCCCACTCGCCGTGCGTGAGGGTTCCAGTTTCTCCACATCCTCACCAGCACTTGTTACTGTCTGTCTGTTGTTGTTTTTTTTTTTTGTGTGTGTGTGTGTGTGTGTGTGTGTGTGTGTGTGTGTTTAATCCTGACCCGAGGATATTTTTCCATTGATTTTTAGAGAGAGTGGAAGGGAAAGAGAGAGAAACATCAACATGAGTGAGACACACTGATTGGTTGCCTCCCACACACACCCCAATCAGAGCCGGGAATTGAGCCTGCAACCCAGATGCATGCCCCTGACCAGAATCAGACACCTGGCCAGAATCAAACCCTCAACCTTTTCAGTCCAAGGGCTGACACTCCATCCACTGAGGCAAACCTGCTAAGGTGATCTTTTTGTTTTGTTTTGTGTGTTTTTTTTGAGAGAGAGAGAGGAGAGAGAGAAACATCAATTTGTTGCTCCACCCATTTATGCATTCATTAGTTGTTTCTTGTATGTGCCTGACCAGGGATTGAACCCACAACCTTGGCATATCGGGACAACGTTCTCATCAACTGAGCTACCTGGCCAGGGCCTGTCTGACAAGAGGCATGGAGTAGCTGGGATGGGGTGCGTCTCAGTCATCTGGTTGAGATGTTACCGATGCTCAACACCTTCTTGTGTGCTTATTAGCCATGCGTGTACCTTCAGAAAAGTGTCTGTTCCCATCTTTGCCCACTTCCCTCAGAAACAGCCGGTACAATGTGTGAAGGCTGAAGCCATGCCACAGTCTTCTCTAAAGGCATACTGGCACGTATCTACTTATTTTTCCCTTCCGTTGCAGAGGTGGACGTGACTGGACGGAGCACAGTCAGAGGCTAGAGGAGCACCAGGAGCGTGCCTGGCCAGGCATGGTAGAGGCAGGCACGGCAGGCCGGGAGCATGCCAGGTGGCTAGGTATGGGCTAACTCCTATCCATGAGTGAGGGTGGGGGGCTCCCAGGAAGGGTTGTCCAGTTCCAGAATTCTCCACAGGCCAGCCTCCCCCCAGCTTTTCCAGAGACTTCCAAGAAGGGAGTGTTTGCAGACTCTTTCTTCTCTTCCAGGTGCTGAGAGGGGCCTCTCTGGGCCCTCAGGGACAGGGCACATGGCGAATCGGGGTGGAATGTCGGGGTAAGAAGTTTTGTCCCCGGATAAAATTGATTTGTTCCTGCTCCTCACTTCCTCTCCCTTTTTTGCATGTTTGATCAACTTGCTGGGTTGAATGTTTTGAAAACAAACCCCCAAAGCAGCTCTTGGTAACTAGTGCAAATAACACTCTCCAGGGCCCCGGAATGTGGTCTGTAATTAGGATGTTTCTCACCTGGAAAAAGCCACGCGGGCTCTGAAGGCTGCAAAGCTGTATGCCGCCATGTAATGGTGAAAATGTAAAGCACTTCAAGGGGACAAACGTGTGCCTTTGTTCCTAGGCAAGGCGGCTTTGCACAAGATGGGCATTCCCAGGGCCACGTGGTGCCTGGTGCAGAACTGGAAGATGGAGCACTGGCCGGCCAGGACCGGGGCAACAGAGTCCCACCCCCCCACCCCCATCCTTACCCCCACTTCACTCGCCGCTACTAAACCCCACTCCCTCCGCGTGTTCAGGTAGGCAGATGCACTGTTGAATTTCTTAGCCAGTTACCTTGAACTTGTGGAATCTTTTAAGAAACAAAAACAAATCCTGCCACCATGTTGTAGCTCGGTAATATGTGAACTCATTTTTTTTTTTAATAAGCGTGTTCTTGTTCTGCCATTTTTGAGAAGGTTTCTGTAATGAGGCATTCCATTTTTCATTAATAAAAGTTTACGGTTCGCATTTCAGTGTGTGTTGTGGTGATTACAGAGCAAAGAATAATACCGACCTTCAGCAGCACCATTGCACACTTGGGTGGTGGCTGCCAGCTCATCATACTTGAATTCTCCCAACCGTTGATAAAGTGGACATCATCTCCCCATCTGAGAAATAAGGAGCTAGGTGCAGGGGCTAGGTCACGTGCCCGAGGTCTTAGCGCTTGTAGGTGGCAGAGCTGGGATGGGAATTGGGAATTCTTCATTGAGGGGGGAGGGGTGTGTGCATTGTGGAGCCTCTGCCCAGTCACTTCACTCCTTGTGCCAGAGTGCCCGGGGCAGCGTCCAGTGATGGTGTGCGGTTTGGGGGCCTGGCTAAGGGATGGGCACATGTGTTGGCCCTGCAGTGCTTGGGAGCTGCCCTCGGCCCCCAGAGCACACTGGCTCTTTTAAAAGGGCTGCCTCTTCTCAGCATGGGCTCAGTGTGCCCGATTCCATCATTTTTCTGGAAGTGCAAATTTACATGTGAAGTCTCCTCATTTGTGATAGAGTTGATTCCGGTTTTTTTCATTGAAGACTTACAGAACAAGCACCTCTGCCCAGCCAGTGCCACATCACAAGTCCAAGCAGGCCCCTCCAGGGTGACACCACAGTGAGGTGCTTCTCTGCTAGAAGAGCAGTGGCACAGGCAGAACCGCCACAGAGAGTGGGTGACTGCAGGCATGTTGGGGCAGAAAAGCCCTATCCGTCATCTCATTAGTAGAGGTCTGGTGGCCGCAAGGCTGGGGCAGGAGGGAGGGCTCGCTTCCCACCATTCCTGGCCCTGGTCCAGTGTGGTAAGAGTTAATCCACTGTGCTGCCTGCTGGGAACCTCAATTCCCTCCCCTTGGTAACTGGGACAGCCACCCCACAGGCCCCAAACAATTGCCAATTCTCCCTGAATACCCTGTGTTCCTGCTGGGCTGTTTAGTTTTAAAAGAGCAATCTGAAAATCCTCCCCAGCATCAAAGGCAGGCAGTGCTGGCCCCTCCGTGTCCTATCTGTTTGAATTGCTGCAAATAAACACTTTGTGAGCTTCCCCCACCACACGGGTTCGTAGAGTCATTTTCCAATGACAGGTTGACAGGACATCGGCCCCATGTTGTGGACGGGGGATGACATGGCATATTGCCTCCTCCACAGAAGTCTGTCTCTGCAAGGTTTAGTCTAGAAATTGGTATCTGGGCTTTCTGTTTGGGGCCCAGAAAGCCAGACTTAGCCTGGGGTAGTGGGTGAGACCAGTTTTTAGCTGTTGTTATGTAGATGTAATGGAACAATTACTCCAGCAGGCAGAGTTGCAACCTGAAGTGCCACCAGGACGCTCAGCTGGGGCACAGCCACCAAGCTGCTTGAGGAAGCCTTGGAGACAGTGCAGGCTATTCCCCCTGGACAGCCCCTTCCTAGTTAGCTGGGCCTTTTTTTGTGAATCTCACTGAAGGTATTTTTTTTCATTGATTTTTAGCGTAGAAGGGAAGGAGAGAGAGAGAGAGAAACATGGATGTGAGAGACACATCGATTGGTTGCCTCCTGCATGTGCCTCAACCAAGGCCTAGGATTGAACCTGCAACCCAGGTACGTGCCCTTCACCAGGAATCTAATCCTTGACCCTTGCGTGCACAGGCTGACACTCTAATCCATGTCACTGATCCATGCCAGCGAGGGCCCAGCTCTGTTTTATATAGAGACACAAAATACATTAGTTTGCTAGTGCTGCCGCAACACAGTATTTCAAACCATGTGGTTTGCAACAAATTTATTCTCTCCCAGGTATGGAGGCTAGAAGTTCAAGATCAAGGTGTTGGCAGAGCTAATTCCTCCTGGGGCCGTGAAGGAGAATCTGTTAGAGGTCTCTCTCCTTGTTTCTGGTGGTCGTTGGGCAATCTTTGGTGTTCTTGCCTTGTGGAAGCATCACCCCATCTCTGCCTCCTTTACCCAGCCTCCCTGTGTGTTTGCATCCAAATGTCCCCTTTTTATAAGGACACAGTCTTACTGGATTAGGGTCACCCTAATGACATGTTACCTGTGTAAAGGCCTTATCTCCAAATGGGGTCACATTCTGAGGTCCTGGGGGCCAGGACTTCATATGGCTTTTCCCAGGGGTGCAACTTCTGGGTAAATTAGGAGAATTGCTTATTGTTCAGTACAGAACCTTACCAAGAGTTGCTCACCATTTCTGTGAGCAGAGCTGCTGGGGTCTCTGCCTCCCTGCTGATTCTGCCTGATGGGCATTGTCAGAATAGGTAGGTCCTCACCATCGTGCTCAGTGTCCAACACTGTTTTTTCTGTCTGTGTCTGATAATGCATCATATTGGTTGGAGTGTTCCTTTTTTTAAGTTGTGTGTAGTTAGGTTATATTCACTCTGATTTTTATTTCAGGAGAGAAAAGAGGTGGAACAAAATATCTGTTACATAACAGGGGCTGCAGCCCTGGCCAGTGGGTTCAGTGGTTAGAGCGTCGATCTGCGGACCAAAGGGTCGCAGGTTTGCTCCCCAGCCCTGGTGGGGGTACATGCAGGAGGCAACCAATCACTGTGTCTCACATCAGTGTTTCTCTCCCTCCCTTCCACTCTAAAAAACCAACAGAAAAATAAAAAGGACACTCAGCTTGTTCCATCCTTCGGCTTCTGTGAATAATGCTGCCATGAAGACAGGTGTATCTGCCGTTCTCCTGGGTGGATACTTTTAACTTTTGAGGAACCACCCAAATGTGGCTGCACCATTTCCTATTCCCACCAGCCGTGCACAGGCTTTCTAATTTCTCCACACCCTTGCCAACACTTGTTAATTTCTGTTTTTGTTTGTTTTATTTTGCTTTTGTTAATCCTCGCCTGAGGATATTTTTCCATTGATATTTAGGGAGAGGAATAGAAGCATAGATGTGAGAGAAACACATAGATTGATTGCCTCCTGCCCCAGGCCCCGGGCCAGGTAACCAAGGTACATGTCCTTGACCGAAATCGAATCCAGGACCCTTTGGTTCACAGGCCTATGCTCTATCTACTAAGCCAAACTGGCCTGGGCTGTTTGTTTGTTTTATAATAGCCATCCAGACAATAGAATACTATTGTATTCATCCTTAAAAAGGAAGGACATTCTGACACCTGCTACGAAGAGGATGAACCTTGAGGACATTATGCCCAGTGAAATAATCCAGTCACAAAAGAACAAATACTGTGTGATTGCATTTATAGGAGGTCCATAGAGGAGTCAGATCTATAAAAACAAAGTATATGGTGGGCCCTAGCTAGTTTGGCTCAGTGGATAGAGCATCGGCCTACAGACTGAAGGGTCCCGGGTTCGATTCTGGTCAAGGGCACATGCCTGGGTTGCAGGCTCGATTCCCCAGTAGGGGGTGAGGCAGCCGATCAATGATTCTCATCATTGATGTTTCTATCTCTCCCTATCCCTCTCTGAAATCAATAAAAATATATTTAAAAATAAATAAAAATAAAATACTTAAAAAAAAGAAAAAGAAAGTTTATGGTGGGAGCCAGGTGCTGGGGTAGAGGGATGAGTAGTTAGTGTTTAATAGGGACAGAGTTTCAGTTTGGTAATATGAGAACGTTCCGGAGATGGGTGGTGGGGATGGTTGCACAACATTGTGAATGTACTTGATGCCATTGAGCTAAACACTTAAAAATGGTTACATTTGTATTTTATCACAATTTTAAAATAATTTTAAAGGTAAGGGATCTGTTAGATATTAGGAGTGAGAACCACTGGGGTATAAACTGAGAAGCCAGGCTCAAGAACCAGACTGCTTGGAATCAACCCACCTGTCTGTCTGCCCACAGGAAGTTACTAGTTTTTCTCTGCTTTGGCTTCCGTAACTGGAAGAAGGGAATAGTGATAGTATTTACCATAGAGGGCCTTCGCTATGATTAAAGGAATATAGCCCTGGCCGAATGGCTCAGTTAGTTGGAGTTTCGTCCTGTACACCAAAAGGTTGCAGTTTTGGTTCTGTCAGGGCACATACCTAGGTTGCAGGTTCGATCCCTGGTCAGGGCGCATATGGGAGGCAACTGATCAATGTTTCTCTCTCATTGATATCTCTCCTTCTTTCTAAAAATAAATAAACAGCCCTAGACAGTCTTCAGGCTTGATTCCAGTCAAGAACATGTGCCTTGGTTGCAGGCTTCTCCCCAACCTGGGCCCTCATCAGGGCTCGTGCAGGAAGCAACCAATTGATGTGTTTCACATCAATGTTTCTCTTTGTCTTTCCCTCCCTCTTCCAGTCTCTCTAAAAAGCAATGGGGCCCAGCCGGCATGGCTCAGTGGTTGAGCGTTGACCAGGAGCCAGGAGGTCATGGTTTGATTCCCAGTCAGGGCACATGCCTGGTTTGCGGACTCGATCCCCAGTGTGGGGCGGGCAGGAAGCAGTCGATCAATGATTCTTTCATCATTGATGTTTCTCTCTCTCTCCCTCTCCCTTCCTCTCTGTAATCAATAAAAAGATATATTTCTGCCCTAACCGGTTTGGCTCAGTGGATAGAGCGTCAGCCTGCGGACTGAAAGGTCCCAGGTTCAATTCTGCCCAAGGGCATGTACCTTGGTTGCAAGCACATCCCCACTAGGGGGTGTGCAGGAGGCAGCTGATTGATGTTTCTCTCTCGTGGATGTTTCTAACTCTCTATCCCTCTCCCTTTCTCTCTGTAAAAAATCAATAAAATATATTTTAAAAAAGAAAAAAAATGTTAAAAAAAAAGAGATATGTTTCCTATTTTTTTAAAAAAAGCAATGGAAAGAATATCCTCTGGTGAGGATTAAATAAATAAATAAATAAATAAATAAATAAAATAAACATCCTCCAATGAGGATTTTTAAAAAATTAATTATACTTATGAAGCTCAGAATTGCTCCTGGCACATAGTAAGTGCTTAATAAATGCTGACAGGCACTGAGAGTCCCTGCAGGAACAGGGCCCAGGATGCTCATGTTTTACAGGAAACCTGTAAAATGAGGAGGGGCTAGGGAAGAATTTATTGGCTCCACAAATACAAAAAGAAGACTGTAAAATCAGAATTAATGCCTTATCAAGTGTCTCCACATCTACAAAAATGTGTCAGCTTCATCAACTGCTAAATTTTGTATTCATAAAGATTTCATTACATTTCAAAACAGCTCCTAGGTTAAATTTTCTCACTTTGTAGGAATTCCCATGCCTGCACGATGATTGCCAGGCTTACATTGCATGTGTTACTTTTAGTCAAAAAATTTCAAATGCAACGTTGTAAAAAGGGCTTTTTACTTTTTAAAAACACATCCACAAAGTCGTTGGTTAGTGGGGATGGGGTGACTTTTAACTGGCTTCCAGGTTGAGGGGCGGTATCTCTACTGTGAAGTATCACTGTCCCTCTCTTGGTCACATGGTCCAAGATGAGGCCCAGATGTCATAAAGAGTCAAAAACAGAAAATAAAGACTTGGCCAATCCACCTGGGATGTAGTAGACACAGAGTAGTAAATGCTTACTGAATTTATGAAGAGGAGACAGAAAATACATAATAATTCTGTATTTTCAAGTTTTCAGATGGCTTCGTCTCTTGGATGGCCTGCACTGGCGCTTTTGAGGCATGGTAGAAAATTCCTCTCAAGTGTTACGGGGCCACTAGATCCTGTGTCTTCTGGTGTCGGCAGTAAACACCGGGTGGAAGACTATCTGCTGAGACTCAGAGGGAGCACCTCAAACATGATTGGACGTGTGCAGTCGCAAGGCTGCCATGACTGAGACAGGACTGAGGAAGGCGGAGGGAGGTGCTTCTTAAAAGTGCACCTCCTGCTCTGGCCCAGTAGCTCAGTTGATTAGAGCATCTTCCCTATATGCCAGCGGTTCTCAACCTGTGGGTCGCGACCCCTTTGGGAGTTGAACGACCCTTTCACAGGAGTCGCCTAAGACCATCGGAAAACACATATACAATTACATATTGTTTTTGTGATTAATCACTATGCTTTAATTATGTTCAATTTGTAACAATGAAAATACATCCTGCATATCAGATATTTACATTATGATTCATAACAGTAGCAAAATTACAGTTATGAAGGAGCAACGAAAATAATTTTATGGTTGGGGGTCACCACAACATGAGGAGCTGTATTAAAGGGTCGTGGCATTAGGAAGGTTGAGAACCACTGCTATATGCTAAGGCTGCAGGTTCAGTCCAGGTCACATACAAGAAGCAACCAATGAGTGCCTAAGTAAGTGGAACAACAAATCGATGTTTCTCTCTCAAATCAATAAATAATTTTTTAAATGCACCTCACTCCACCTCCAGCAGATCTGAGACTTGGATTTCCCAGGACCCAAGTCAGACCTGCTGGTTTGACTCAGGCCCTCCCTCCAGCCACTCCTGGGATCCTGACGGTTGAGAAGTGCTGGGATGGTGACCCTTTGGAGGAGGCCTCCATGAGGGTTGGGTGACTTGAGACCAAACTAGGCGGGAGAGTTCCAATCCCAGCTCTGCCCTTTGCCACGTGGGTGACCTTGAGCCCTTCTGAATTTTCTTGTAAAATGGGCAGGGTGATTCGGAGGATGTGAGAAGACGATGCATTTAAAGTGCTTCACACAGTGTGGGCGTGTAGTAGGCGCTTAACAAATGGTTGTAGTTGCTGTTAATTCTTCTACAAGAACCAGGTCTAAGTTAGGCTGTCTGCCTCATTGCCAAAAAGCCCGCCCTCTAAGGCAGCGGTTCTCAACCTGTGGGTCGCAGCCCTTTTGGCAGTCAAACAACCCTTTCACAGGGGTCGCCTAAGACCATCCTGCATATCAGATATTTACATGACGATTCATAACAGTAGCAACATTACAGTTATGAAGTAGCAACGAAAATAATTTTATGGTTGGGTCACAACATGAGGAACGGTATTTAAAGGCCATAAGGTTGAGAACCACTGCTAAGGAGTACGTGTGGCCTTAAGATGTGAGGAAGGGGTCCATTTGGAATCCATGTCCATCGTGGCAGCTGTAATCTATGATATTGCATGAACCATTTTTAAAACCAAGAGGCCCCAGGTTTGGCCTCTTGAATGCTGCATGCTGCGGGTTTAAGTGCTGGGAGCTGCTGATGGCCTCTTGCCGCTTCTTCCAGTTCTTCAGTCTTACCTACCTCATGCCAACCTGCTGAGAAACTGCAGGAGCGTCCCACATACCCAGCCACAGAAACCTCGAGTTAGGCCCCACAGGGAGGCTCATAAAAGGCACTGAAGCTTCTCCTGCATAGTTGCTGCCGGCCACGGCGGACCAAATGTTTACAGACTCAGCTGAAATGAGACCCAGCAGGGTAGATTTCACAAGCAGCCCAGAAAATGTCCCTTCAGCCCCTGTCCCTGGAAAAGCAGGGCACAGAGAGGGAAGAAGCCCACTTGGCCAAGCCCCCTCCAACCCCCAGCAAGACAAGATCAAAGATCTGGGCTCAAGAGTGTACCTATGAGCCTCTTCTAGCTCATTCATTCATTTAGCAAACACTTACCTGGAAGGGCATTCTGGGAGAGGGAACAGAATGTGCAGTAGCCCCAGAAAGGAAAGGGTGCAGCACCTCAGAGCAAACAGGTGCAGGGGAGACATGGAGTCAGGCAGAGTGGCCTCCAAAGTCTGGGTGATCAGGGATCAGGTGTCAGCTAGCGGGTGATGTGGGGGGGGAGGAAAGGGGCGCCACTGAGAGGAGATCCCTGCCCTCTTAGCAAGGTTCTAGGGTGACTGTCCCCTCCCCTCTCTGGGACCTTCCTTGCTTGGGGATCCAAATCCTCACCGTCCCCACACACCCTTCCCTTGCAACCAGCACTTGCCCCCGTCAGGGAGCCAGCAGCAGCCAGCCCTGGGGAAGGGGTGAGCCACGGTGGCCGCATGGGCCTCTTCAATAACTGAGCCAGGCCCCTCTGGTCATCCCTCCCTGTGTATCCCTTATTAGCCGCATCCTCTGTCCTCTGCTCTGCCCTTGTCCAAACAGAGGCTGGCCAAGGATAAAGCAGGGGACCACATGCTCCTCCAGGTATGAGGTCCCCTCCCCAAAGACCAGAACATAGGAGGTAGGTGTGGCTGGCAGGCGAAGCTGATGAGGTTGGTCATCATACCCCACCCGGACTGAGTCATAGCGACAGCCTATGGTGGCAGGAAGTGCCAGGATGATATCACTGGGGGACAGGGCACAGAGGATGTGGCTAGTAAGAGGGGTGCATAGGGAGGAGTGATTGAAGAGGCCTTGGGCTCTGGCAGTGGGGAAGAGGTGTGAGGGGAGAAAGAAAAAGAGAGATGGAGAGCCACAGAAGACGAGACAGAGCTGGAGAGAAAGAGACAGAACAGAAAGAAAAAGAAGAGAGAAGAGGCTGAGACACAGAGAAATAGAGACACAGATGCAAATAGAGACATCAGCAATCACAGATGAACACAGAGGGACATGAGACCCACAGAGGTGTTAAGCCACTGAGCTGTCATGCCCCCTGTCCCTTGTACCCACCAGGTGGCGTCCGAAAGCCACACAGCCATCGCTGACTAGCGCCTCCTTAGCAGGAGGCCCTGGGCCCCAAGGAGGAGGGATGGAGGTGGAGGCTGGCGCGGGGGAGCCTCCCTAACCTGGCCATCCCAGGCCAACGCCCTGGGGGTGTGTGCATGCCTCGTGTGTATATCTATGCTTGTTTGGGGCTGTGTCTGTTTTGGTCTGTGTGCTTTTTTTAAATATATATTTTATTGATTTCAGAGAGGAAGGGAGAGGGAGTGAAAGATAGAAACATCAATGATGAGAGAGAAGCATTGATCGGCTGCCTTCTGCACGCCCCACACTGGCGACTGAGCCCGTAACCCGGGCATGTGCCCTGACTGGGAATTGAACCGTGACCTCCTGGTTCATAGGTCAACGCTCAACTACTGAGCCACACCAGCTGGGCTGTGAGCGCTTGTTTTGAAGTGGGTGTGTCTGCATAGGTCTGGGAGTGAATGTTCACACGTGTCCTTGAGCGTGTCTCTGGGGAGGAGAGGTGACTCTCTGTGTCTCCTGTCTCCAGACCCACAGAAACCTGCACTACCTTTCCATTCACCTTCCCCGGCAGCTCTGTGTCGAGTCACCGAAAGAATTAGAGAAGTGAAACATTTATGGAGCACTTACTGGTGGCGCCCAGAGTCTGTCATGGGACCCCCAAGGAAAGGTGACAGGAGACAGAAATAGGTGTTCATGGAACTGACTGAGCAAAATTTAGGTTCTACCAAACCTCAGCACCTACCGTGTGCCAGGCCCTAGCTAGGGGGCTACTTTTAAGCTGTGGACTCAGTTTCCTCGTCTGTAAAATGGACCTGATATTAGCATCTACCTCATCGCTCTGCTGTTAAGTGATGAAGTGAGTTGAGTTTTGTAAATCTCTTTAAACACTGCCTGGCACAGCCTAAGGACTCAGTAAGTGTCAGAAATCACTTATAACTGCAAGCACATCCATTAACCCACGGGTCAGTGGGAGCCCCTGAGAATCCTCCCCTCACTGCTCAGGATAAGAGGATTGTCCTAAAGACCTAACAAGGTGGGTGCCCAGATGCTGCACAGAAACTTCCCTTTTGGTCTAGCTCACTGGTTCTCTCAGTCAGTGTACAGAAAAATGAGATCATGATAGGTGCTGTTCCAGGCATCAGGGACTTGGCAGTGAACAAAACAGACAAAAATCCCTGCCTTCGGGGAGTTTCTGCTCTCGTGGAAACAAAACACAATAAATGAAATTGATTTGTCACTCGACAAAGGTGAGTCATTATAATTAGTTATTCTCCATCAAAGGCTTTCAATGCACTTTGCCATTTTACCTTCCAGAAAGATGGTACTAACTTATTCCAGCAACAGATGTGTCTATTGACTTGCACCCTCACAGAACTTAATATCTTTGTTGAATATTAGAGGGGGGGAGAATCCTGGGGTGATTAAACACTTTTTCATGTGAGTCTTTACTTTATGATTTCCCACCTATGTCTTTTATTTTGATTATTTTTTAAAAAATAATATACCACTTTTTTATTTTTTAAAATGGTACAGCCACTTTATATTTATTTATTTATTTTAAATCCTCACCCAAAGATATTTTTCCATTGATTTTTATTTTTCATTATTTTTTTATTGATTTCAGAGAGGAAGGGAGAGGGAGAGAGAGAAACATTAATGATGAGAGAATCATTGATCAGCTGCCTTCTGCACGCCCCCTACTGGGGATGGAGCCTGCAACCTGGACATGTGCCCCTTAACCGGAATCAAACCTGGGACCCTTCAGTCCGCAGGCCGCTTTATCCACTGAGCCAAACTGGCTAGGGCTGTCTTTTACTTTTAATTTTAATTTTTTTCATGTTAATCCTCACCTGAGGATATTTTTCCCATTGATATTTAGAGAGAGTGGAAGGGAGGGGGAGAGACACAGAGAGAGAAACATCGATGTGAGAGAGACACATAGATTGGTTGCATCCCACATGGGCCTGGACCAGGACCAGGGATCGAGCTTGCAACCTAGGTATGTGCCCTTGACCAGAATCGAACCTGGAACCCTTCAGTCCAAAGGCCGATGCTCTATCCACCAAGCCAAACCAGCTAGGGCTATGTCTTTTATGTGTTCAAAGTGACATCCATGTTCTTTGCATGTCTCTGTTTTTATTTCTCTCTAATGACTCTTTACATATGAAGGATGCTACTTTTGAACATGTTGCTAGCAAGTAGCCTTTGTTTTTAATAGAGCTAGGAATAACGTAATTTACCATCAGGGACCACCATGAGCCCTCATTTACCAGGTATCCTAGCAATGAATTTCTTATGAAATTTCTTTGGAGTGGGACACATAGACCCAAGAAGTAGTAGCGATGAAGAGAACACTCTGACCTGATAAGACCTCTCTTAGCTCAGGATTTGTGTCCATCTTCTAAAATAGATTCCACATTGCCAGGGACCTTTCTAACATAAGTTAGATCAGGCCACTCCCTTGTTTCAAACCGTCCCATGGCTCCCCATTGCTCTTCGAAGAAAATCCAAACTCCTCCCCGTGCCCTTCTCAAAGCCACCCTTTCCACACCACATTTCCCTTTTGGTACCGAACCAGGTAGAGGCACCTGAGCTCTCCTGCTAACTCATTTCTGCCAGGTCCCAGGGCCTCTGCTTCACCTTCCTGTGTGGCTTCGGGGAAGCCTCCATTTTCTCGTCTGAGAAACAGAACAAAAGTACGGACCTCATAGGGTTGGTGACAGGGACCCAATGGGGTAACTGATTGGAAAGCATGGAGGGATGTCCATTTGCTTTTTCCATAACCTTGTTAGCATCTCTTCCTGGGGAAGGAGAGACATTGGCAAACAGCTGCCTGGGGACTCACTTTCTTGATCAAAGTGCGGATACAAAGTTAGTATTATTACTAGACCAGGGAGGACAAACCCTTCAGGGCTCAGGGAGTGCACAGGATCTGGTAGGGATTGTAGGGAATTCGTGTCCCATCCACAGAGGGCCCACCGCTGACACTTGGATTGGGGGCCCAGTAGAGCTCCAACCTCTTATATGGAAACACTCATTTACCAATTCTGTAAAACAAAAACAGCCCTAGCTGGTTTGGCTCAGTGGCCAGAGCGTGGGCCTGCGGACTGAAGGGTCCCGGATTCAATTCTGATCAAAGGCACATGCTTGGGTTGCAGGTTTGATTCCCCAGAGGCGGCTGTACAGGGGGCAGCCGATCAATGAGTTTCTCTCATCATTGATGTTTCTATCTCTCTCTCTCTCCCTCTCTGAAATCAATAAAATGTAAAATAAATAAATACAACAAAAGCATTGTGTGGGCATCTGGGCTTGCAGTTTGAGAGACTGCTGGCCCAAGGGAACAAGTCTAATAACAAACCTCTTTTGGCCCTGGCCAGTGGGGCTCAGTGGTTAGAGTGTTAGCCCATGCACCAAAGGATTGTGGGTTCGATTCTTGGTCAAGGGCACCTACCTGGGTTGCAGGTTTGCTCCTGAACTGGGTGGAGGCATGTGTGGGTGGTAACAAATCGATGTGTCTCTCTCACATTGATGTTTTTCTCTCCCTTTCCCCCTCCCCCTCCCTTGCTCCAACTCTCTCTAAAAATCAATGGAGGGAGGGGGGACAGGGGACAAAACTCTTTTGTGTCACAAGAGACTAAACATCGCCCTAACTGGTTTGACTCAGTGGATAGAGCGTTGGCCCTCGGACTGAAAGGTCCCAGGTTCGATTCCGGTCAAGGGCATGTACCCAGTAGGGGGTGTGCAGGAGGCAGCTCATGGATGTTTCTCTCTCATCGATGTTTCTAACTCTCTATCCCTCTCCTTTCCTCTCTGTAAAAAATAAATAAAATATATTTTTTAAAAAAAGAGTGACAGGTCAGAAGCAGATTTTTTTTTTTTTTAAAAAGAGAGACTAAATATCTGTGATTCCAGAATTTGGCCAAATTCAGTGGATATGTCACCCGTAGGGGCAAACTGGCACAGCACTCCCCCTCCCTTCCTATCTGCCTGCAGTATTGGGGGACACCAGCCCCACCCACATGTGTCACTTCTGCTTCAGAGGACCCATGTATTCTGGCCCGCTTTTAAAACCTGTTCTTCTCACTTCCCACTGATCCTCTGAACTCCCTCAGAACCTTCCCCAACATTCATTTGCCCCCTAAGACACCCAGAAGTGACCTGTGTGTTGATTACTACCCGGAACCCTGACCCTTCTACTAGTGAGCCCTGGATTCTAGAATGTTCATGAGGAGGGGTGAGCACTCTGAGGGTCTAGAGCACCAGGCCTTCCAAGATGCGGGGAGTCTGCAATTTCAGGGATCCTACGGTTCTGAGCCTCCCAGGTTCCAGAACTCAGGGATTCTCCAGCTTGTCCCTGTCCGCCCGGCTCTTCAATAATTGCCCCTGACAGATAATAGTGTCTCTGGGCAGAAACCATGATTCCTCTAATCCAGCAGCCCAAGCCCAGGGCCTGCTGCCCACAGCCACCTGGCTTTCCCTAACAGCTTAATGAGAAAGTCAGAATTAATTGGAACTGGCACCCAACACTTACAGGGCTCAGTGTGGCCAGCTTGGCCTCCATATGTTAAAGCCAAGTGTCCCTGGGCCTTGCCCTGATCTATCCTAGACATCAACAGGTATGACACGTGAGGCCGGGAGCTTAGCCTGATAAGGGAGGTGGCCGGGGCCGTGATGACCTGGTTCTGCAGGTAGAGCCAGCCTGCTCACCTTCCCTGGAGAGCGTGCACACCCTCGTTCTACCACGTCCCTCTGTCTGCCTCAGTTTTCCTCCTTCGTTGGATGAGCCAGCCTCATGGTTTGCTGTAAATTGCTCAGTACATGCATTGTGCTGGCTGGAATCTGTCCTTGGCTCCCTGGGGAGACTCCCAGAGGGATAGAACTAGTTTATTATTTCAAGAGCTATTATCAGAGAGATTATACTGCTTCACACTCCAAACCCCAAATTGTGAGATGGCTCTTTTCCCCAAACCCCAGCGACAAGGTGAATTATCAAACTTTTTCACCTTCAGCAACCTAACAGATTTCATTTAAAGAAGGTATTTCGCCGAAACCGGTTTGGCTCAGTGGATAGAGCGTCGGCCTGCGGACTGAAAGGTCCCAGGTTCGATTCCGGTCAAGGGCATGTACCTGGGTTGCGGGCACATCCCCAGTGGGAGATGTGCAGGAGGCAGCTGATCGATGTTTCTCTCATCGATGTTTCTAACTCTCTATCTCTCTCCCTTCCTCTCTGTAAAAAATCAAAAAAAAAAAAAAAGGAGGTATTTCATGGTAGTTTTATTTTATATCTAGTTTACCGTGAGTGAAAATGACTTCCTCTCATATGTTTAGAAGACACTGTATTTCCTTTTTAAAAAAAAAAAAAATGTATTTTTATTGATTTCTGAGAGGAAGAGAGAGGAGGAGAGAGATAGAAACATCAATGATGAGAGAGAATCATTGATCAGCTGCCTCCTGCACACCCCCTACTGGGGATCGAGCCTGCAACCCAGGCATGTGCCCTTGACTGGAATTGAACCTGGGACCTTTCAGTCCACAGGATGATGCTCTATCCACTGAGCCAAACCAGCTAAGGCCTGTATTTCCTTTTCAAAAACTGTTCATATTTTTTGCTTTTTCTATTGGCCTTATTGGGATACAACTCCCAGCCAGGTCATTATTGAGCTTTTGAAGCTTTTTACATATTAAGGAAATCAGCCTTTTCTCTATCAGTCTTGGAAAAGTTTTCCTGGCTTTGTCTACTGACTGTCTAGTATTTGTGTGT
Organism: Myotis myotis; assembly: GCF_014108235.1. NCBI lineage: Eukaryota > Metazoa > Chordata > Mammalia > Chiroptera > Vespertilionidae > Myotis > Myotis myotis. Next base: position 81,437,354 of record NW_023416368.1, on the reverse strand, counting down.
GTGTGTGTGTGTGTGTGTAAGAATTTTATATTTGTCTGTAGTCAGTTATTAATCTTTTAATTAAAGACTTCAGGGTTTAATGTAATGTTTTAACAAACTAGGATTATTATTTTTAATTCCCATGTTTTCTTCGAGTAGTTTATAGTTTGTCTCTCTCTCTCTCTCTCTCTTTTCTGGGAAGGGTAATCCATCTGGAATTTGCTTTTAGCCACTTTCAAAATCTTCATCTGAAATCTCATGATTGTGTAAGAAGCTTCATAGTCAGCGGACAATAGCGTGAGTGTTGAAGCCAAGTGGCTGGGATTCAAATCCTGGCTCTGCCATTTTCGCTGTGTATTGCCAGGGGAACTGTGCATCCTCTCTGTGCCTCAATTTACTCGTCTGTAAAATGGCAGATAACAGCGTCATGTGAGAATTAAGGGACGTGTTCTATTTTTAAAAATATTTTTTATTGATTTTAGAGAGAGAGAAAGAAACATCACTTTGTTGTTCTGCTTACTTATGCATGCATTCATTGGTTGTTTCTTATATGTGCCCTGACCTGGGATTGAATCGATAACCTTGGTGTATTGGGACGATGCTCTAAGCAACTGAGCTAACCAGCCAGCCAAATTGCATTTCTTTCTGAATATCCTCTTGAAACTAGACAACCAATGGGCCTGTCACTACTTGAGCCAATTCAGCAGAGACAGGGTTGATTCATATATGAGCGTTTATTCCAATACCGCCAGCAGTATGGGAGAGCAGCAGGTCATCCACAAAAATCTGCTCTGCAAACCCCCATAAACCAGCTGCTTATATCGAGTGGGACTAAGATGACTTGGGGAAGAAGGGGTTGCAGGCATGGGGAAGTAGGCTTTGCGGGCTGGGTGGGACTCCATTTTTTGGGCTCAAAGGTTGTTAATCTTTCCATGATAATACGCAGTTCTTGACTGAGAATGGACCACATTCCAAGGCTGACTCCCAGGTCCTGGGTGGGGATACAACTCCCAGCCAGGCTAGAATGTCCTTTCTTTAACCAGAACAAGGCAGTCATGGTTAAGAGAGCATGGTTAATATTTCCCATAACCATAGCTAGTCCCCAATATTCTATTTTTTGCCCCTACCACTCTCAGCATAGACAATTATCAGTGACTGTGCTTCAGGAACATTTCTCAGTGCTCTACCCTCAGTCATTTCATCCTCATAACAGCTCCATTGGACAGATGGGAACATGGAGGCCCAGGGTTGTTAAGTTCTTTCCTGGGATCTTTCAAGGGTCAAGGTCGGGGTTAGAGCCCACACTCTGTCCACTGCCCCGTTCTGGCCTCAGCCTCCCTCTCTCCCTCACTCCTGCCACTGCTGGAGGAGTTCCCAGGGGGCTTCATCTTAACTGGCTTTTAAGTATAGACTGAATCATGAAGGTCAAACCAGCATCCTGGAGACCCAGAACTGGTCAGTCCTGTCCTGGCGGGTAAGACAGTGGGCAGGCGCAGACAGCAGGCAATCAGGGAAGGCTTTTGGGAAGAGGTGTGACTGGAGAGGCAAGAGGAGCCTGAGAAAGGGGTTGCCAGGGAGGGGGGACATAGGATTGGGGATGGGTGAGCCCCTGCTCACAAGCCTCCTGTGGCTGCCACTGACCACAAGCCTTTACTCCTGCTTTCCCCCGACGAGGCACACACTGAACTATATAGTTGGTGATCGCGGGAAGGTGTCTCCTTGGTGGGAATGTTGAACTCCTATTCATCTGCCAAAGCCCTAGCACCAATGCCTACCCTGTCTGGGAAGCCATGCCTACATACTGGCCTTTCCCAGCCTAGGTTCTCTCCTCCTACTTAAGCCCTGACCTCATAGGGCTGGGAGTGTCTGTGTCCAAGTCTGTATCCCTCACCCTCAACTGGGAGACCCTTGAGGGCAGGGTCCTAGGTTGTGATGTCTCTGGTGCTTGGCATTGTCCAGACCAACCAACAGAGCAGATGCTGGTTGAATGTGTCTTGAAGGAAATAAGTGTCTTGAAGGAATAAATGAGTAAGCGATGAATAGAATTCGCAATCACTTATTTCCCTCTGCCCACAGCCCTCCAGTGTTCCCACCTCCCTCAGGGTAAAAGCCCAAGTCCTCCCCAAGGCCCACATGGCTCTGTAAGACCTGTCCCTCATCACCTCCCTGACCTCACCTCCTCCCTCTCTCCCCCTTGCTCACTCTGCTCCAGCCACCAGGGCCTCCTAGCCGTTTCTCCAACCACCAGGCATGCCCCTGCCCCAGGGCCTTTGCATGTGCTGTTCCCGCCCCGTCTGCAGCACTCTTGACCCTTTGCTTGACTGACTCACTGCTTCTCACCTTCAGAACTCAATTCAAATGCCACCTCCTCAGAGAGATCTCTCTTGACCTAGATCTCTAAGAGATCTCTCTTCCCTTCCTTCTTTTCCGCTCCCTAGCCCTTCCCAGGACAGGGTGCATTGTGATGTGTTTCCTTATTGTGCGTTTTGTTCGCGGGTATCGGGGCGCTTCCAGGAGGCACTTGATGCATCAGTGCATGACCGGAGGGGTGTCTGCGGGTGGGGGCGAGGGGCCCTGGGTCCGCCCTGCCCTCGGTCTGCCCCGCCCTCAAGGGGCCTCCCTCGGGCACAGCGGGCGTGGCCGGGCGGGCGGGGGCGGGCTGCTCGTCCCGTCGGGCGGGTGCGCTGGGCACGAGGGGCGGGGGCCCGAGCCGGGACCGGGCGGGGAGCGCCCAGCGGGCGCCATGGGGGGGCTTCGGCGGGGCCTGTCGCGCTGGAAGCGCTACCACATCAAAGTGCACCTGGCGGACGAGGCGCTGCTGCTGCTGCCGCTCACCGGGCGGCCGCGCGACATGCTCAGCGACCTGCGCGTCCAGCTGGTGGGCCAGGGCGTGAGCTCCTGGAAGCGCACCTTCTACTACCCCCAGACGGTGTGCAACGTGCGCCTGCAGGACGGCTCCGTGCTGCTGCTCGTCAGCGACCCCAGGTGGCGGGGCCGGGGGGCCGGGGTCCCGGGGTGAGAGTGGGTCCAGGCTGGCGGAGGCAGGCAGGGAACCCGAGGGCCTGTGGGGGTGGGGGAGGGGAGTGAGTCAGGGCCTGGCTGGGGTCCGGGTAGGTGGGACGTGGGCGGGCGGGTAGACCAGGGGTCCTTCCCGGCCCCTGGAGCGCCTTCTCCCCCGGCCCAGCACTGCCCTGGTGGGCACCGGCTGAAACGGGAATGGAGGGAGGCAGGCAGGCACCCAGAGACGCCAGGAGTGCGGCTGGATGCCCCCTGCCTGCTTCCTTCTTTTCTCTGCCTCTGTCCGCCTCTGGCCTCCCCTCCCTTTCTTTGTCTCCCCTCTGCGCGGTGCTGTCCTATTTATTCCACTTCCCAGCATTCTTTCTGCCTCTCTATGGCTCTGTCCATTTCTGTCTGGCCATTCTGTCTGCTCTTTTCTCTGTCTCTCTCGGTGCATGCCTGTCTCTGTTTGGCTCTGTCTCTGTCCTTCTGAGTCTCTGGTCCTTCTCTCTTCATCCATCTCCCCCACTACACCTGCCCACCCGCATTCCCATCCTGACACTTGCTGCCTCCACTCTGACCTGGCCATCTGGAGTCCTGGCCAGGGTGACCCCGAGGGAAGGATCTCAGGGGCAGGGGGAGACGGTGGGACGGTGCAGAGAAGGGCTTCTGGGCCGTGGGAAGAGCACACATGGAAGCCTGGGGCTGCCCCGGGAGGTGGGGGAGACTGGCAGGGGCTGGCCACAGAGCTCCACCTTAGAGATGTTGGGCAGAGGACACACTGGAGCCATAAGTGTAACCCTGGAGTTCATGGAGGTCGTGCTTGTCGGGCCACCGAGGCTGGTCTGCCAAGCCTGGGTGATGTTTTGAGAGCAGGAGCCTCAGATGCTGGTCCTGGAGACTCAAGGTGTGTGTGTGGGAGGAAGGATTTCAGGGGCGGGGGAGACAGTGGGATGGTGACCGATGGGGGGTGGGGGCTTGGGCTGGGAGAAGGTGTTCCTGGCAGTGCACCTTATTCTACAAATTCTGGAAGCGGGACAGCCCCAGACATCCACACACCATAATCACGTTCAATACGCAATAAGCATTTATTGAGTGCCTACTGTGTGCCAGGCCACGTGCTGGGCATTGGAACCCAGTGGGGACTCAGACCAGGCCTGCCCTCTCGGAGCAGACATGAAACCAAATAAACATATGATTAGTGTCAGATTGGAATGTGTTACACCTTCCTCCTTCCCTCCCTCAGCTCCTTCAGGTCTTTGTTCACATATATAAGTCCTGGCAGAAATATATATATAAATTGATTTCAGAGAGGAAGGGAGAGGGAGAGAGAGATAAACATCAATGACGAGAGAGAAACACTGACTGGCTGCCTCCTGCACACCTCCTTACTGGGGATCGCAACCCCGACACGTGCCCTGACCAGGAATTAAACCGTGAACTTCTGGTTCATGGGTCAGTGCTCAACCACTGAGCCACACCAGCCAGGCCCCATCCCTGCTTTTTTTTTTTTTTTTTAATATATTTTATTGATTTTTTACAGAGAGGAAGGGAGAGAGATAGAGAGTTAGAAACATCGACGATAGAGAAACATCGATCAGCTGCCTCCTACACATCTCCCCCTGGGGATGTGCCCGAAACCCAGGTACATGCCCTTGACCGGAATCCAACCTGGGACCCTTCAGTCCGCAGGCCGACGCTCTATCCACTGAGCCAAACCGGTTTCGGCCCCATACCTGCTTTTATCTTTCTCTCTGACACTTACCAACCCCTGACTTCTCTATATTTTTCTAATTTGTTTTTTAACTCCATCTCCTCCAGCAGACTGTAAACTTTACGAGGGCGTTGTTCATCCTCTTCACTGCTGCCTGGCACATAGTACGTGCTCAATAAATATTTGTGGAATGTATGGTCTGGAGGGGAGGAAAGGGCTGCTCAGAGCACTTTCCTGGAGCCCTAGCAGTTCCTGGATGTGGGGGAGAAGGTCTCTGACTTGGGGGTAAGTCCTGGCAGACGTGGGAAGATGCATCAGCCGGACACTGAGCAGATAGGTGAGCCCGTGAGCGCGGAGGTGAGGGCTGTGTCCGGTCTGCAATCTGTGTCTTCCTGTTCTCCTTCAGGTAGTCTGGGTTGGAGGAGGTGGAGCCATGACCGAGGGGACCGAAGATGCTGGCTGAAGGAGCAGGCTGGGTGGGGGACACCTTCGGGAGGTAAGTCATTCCAGGGACCTTACCTATTGTGAGGACCACAGTTGGGGGAAAATGAGGCCCAGAGAGGAGAAGGGACTCACCTCTTTTGAGTGTCACCTCCCCCGCCCCCAACTCCAAACCCCTGTGCTTTTCACCCCTTGGGCAAGGACACTGCCCTTGCCTTCTCACTTACCTTTACACTAACCACGTTGCCCCTAACATGAATGATGTTGCCCAGACTTGCTGTGTGGCTTTGGGTGAATGACTGCCTCTCTGGGCTGTCACCCGCCTCCTCACTTTGTACTCTTTGCCTGAATTTCCGTAGCTCGCACCAGGTGGCTCCAGACAGCCAAGCTCCCTCTAAGAATGGCTGGCTACCTGTGGCTGGAGGGCCATCCTTGTCCCTCCTGGGGGGCACCAGGCCCATGGGGAAGGAGGGAATGACTGCAGGCGTTGCTGTCCACACCCATCGGGAGGGGATAGTAGGGAAAAGGGAAGAAGGAAACCTGGCCAGAGAGCTGGTGTTTCATGCTCCTAAAGGCCTGAATTGAGATTGTCTTGTCCACCCCTCCTGCTATTCCAGGTTCTGGGCTCCTAGGGTGGACAGTGAAACACTGGCCTGACCAGCTGATGCCCACTGCCATGGACAGTCCTGAGGGAGCCCCACTCCCTGACACTGAGCGAGGACATGGTCGCCCCAACCCAGCCAGTCAGGTTGTACTGTGTGACCCTGAGGCCATGCTGCAGGAACCACTGTGCCAGCTTGGGCAGCGTGTCAAGAGAAGCACAGAGGAGAGAGGAGAGGAAATCAGGCAGCACCTCTCCTACCTTGTACATTCTCTTGGCCCAAGCTGTGCCCCTGCCAAAGGCACCATCCACACCCCTCTCTGCGGCTCCAGCCCAACTGGAATTCCAGCCTCCTCCAGGAAGTCTTCTCGGATGCCCTCCTGCCCAGCCAGTGAGCACCGCATCCTCTTGTGGGTCCCCACAAGCCCCTCTACTGTGAACAGCCTTGGCTGTGGGGTATAGCCAGTCGCTTAGGAAATCTCAAATGACTGAAGGTGGAGACTGGGGAACGCAGCCCTCTCCCCGTTCTCCAGCGGCGTTCTGTGTTCTACCCTTTTCCCCAAATATCTCCTCTCATTGCATCTGTGCCCGCCCCCTTGGCGTGCCCTCCCTTAATGCCTTGCCCCCTGCCTGCTGCATGGGGTTTCCTGGTTGTGTTGGAAGGACTCTGGTCGAGTAGGCAGAGATCTGGGGGCCCCTGTGCCTGGTAGAGCACTGAGGCTTGGGTGGTAATCTTTTCTTTTTCTTTTTCTCCATCGCACTCATTTTTATTGTGACAATAAAGCACGTTTTTGCGCGGTCCCAGATGCCGACAAGAGCTCCTTACTGTTGGCTGCAGCCGCTCACCCTGCTTTCCACGCTGAGCCTGGTGTCACGGGTGGTGATTTTGAGGACATTCCAGGCAGTGTGCTGTGGGAATTCTGGGCACAAGATCCCCCAGATAGAATGCGGAGCCTCAGTTGGATCTCTGACCTGCAGCCGCGTGGAGGCTGGTCCTTTGTGCAGACCGGGAGGCTGGTTGGGGGTGGAGGGTCGGGCCGCGCGTGGTGTGGCGTTCACACTCCAGCTGCTGGCCTCGCACAGGGAAGAGGCACGGGAGCCTGGGAAGAAATAATGTTTTAATTAAGAAAGAGTCATGGTGGCCGCAAGGCCCAGAGCGGAGACAGGTAGATAAGACATCATGGCTGTGGCGCTTGGGGGCCCAGGGACACCTCCTTCCAGGGCCCAGCAAGGAGGTGGGGCTTTTTAATAATCATCCCAGCTCAGGTCCTCAGCCCCTCCCTGCCAGGGTCTGTCCCACAGATGTGTGGGGCCAGCTGTGCTGTTTAACAGCCGTGGTGGCTATGATTATGGCCCATTTTACAGACGGGGTGTCCAAGGTCACCACCCCCCCCTCCAGGCTGCTACTCCAGCAGCCCTTGAACTGAGGGGTCCTCAGCCCAAGCAGGGGGTCCTGGGTGAGGATGGAGGAGGGTTTCCTGCGTCTAGAGGGGATGGGGGTGTGGGGAAAGCACTTTCAGGGAGTTTTCACCCTTAACAAACACTATGCAAATTTAATGCAAATAACATGCAAATCGCCACCCATTTCTTAAGCCTCGGCAGCTCTGGCATGTTGTGAAATAATAATGTTGGACCTGTCCCTTGGTGTGGGTCTGGAGGCGAGATACGAAGCCTTTCCCTTCTTTCCTCCTCCCTTTCTCTTTCCTTCTTTTTTCCTTTCCTCCCTCCCTTTTTCTTCCTTCCTTTCTTTCCTTCCCTCCCTCCCCTTCCTTCTCTCCCTCCTTTTCCCTTCCTTCACATTCCTGAGATGAACACAAACAGCAAAAATGGCTTCTGGTGTCACTGTTTTCCAGGTGGGGAAACCGAGGCACAAGCCTGACCTGAGGTCCCAGGGCCACGTTGGGAAAGTGTCCCCACCAAGTGTCCTTAGCAGCCAAGGTGGGTGGTTCCTATGACCCAAGGAGAAGAGCTGACAGTGGCTGGACAGGCTCACGGGGTTTCTTGGCCTTAAACGGCAGGCTGCTGAGCTTGGATCTGGAGAAATCTCTCATTGACTTGCCCATTCCTCCAGCCCTTCTTTCTCCTCCCACTCCATCATCATATTCCTTGAATTCTGGGCACAACCCTTCTGCTCCATTTGCATGCCTTACCTTCTCTGTTTGGCAAGCTTCTATTTATCCTTGAAAACCCCAGCTCCAGTGCCCCTTCTTCATGAAGCCATTTCTGATCCTCTAAGAAGATCCTCTATTTCCCTCTGGGCTTCTGTGGCCCCGGTCTCTTTTTCTGGTCCGGCCATGGCCACTTGGGGCCAGCAGTGTCACGGTACACCCTGACAGTTCCAGCACCCGCCTGGTAATGACACACTTCCAGACCTTTGCATATGCATATTCTCTACCCAGAATGCCCTTTTCAGTCTTTCGCACCTGGCACACCCCTAAATTTTCAATGCCCACCACTAATGCCCCACCTCCATGTGGGCTCTACCGCTCTCTCCCAGACCACACCGGGGTCCTGCAGCCTCCATCCCTCTTTCTGGCCCACCCCTGCCCCTTGGAACCGGGAGGTCTGTGTGTCCTCCCAGTCTGGGGGTTGCCTCTGGGGACCTGGGGTCATCCAGGTTGGGACTAGGTACAGAGGGGCTGGCTGTCTTTGAATGTGTATTGAACAAAAGATTAAGTATTTGAAAACAAAATCAAATTCAAACTTCATAACTAAGCGCTTCCTTCATCCTTTCCTCTTGCTCACGTCCAGGCCTTTGCATAAGCTGTTTCCTTTGCCAGGAATGCCTTTCCCCTTGAATCCTATTCTGGGGGACCCCAAGCCAGGCGCCTCCCCTCTCTGGGCTGAGAAACTGGGGGAGCCCGCCCCCCACCCCAGGGCCTCTCAGGCTCCTGGCTCCACCCCAGGAGCAAGTCTGGGCTGTGAGAAGTTTCGGGTGAGACTTGGCAGCCACTTCTCTCTCTGGGGCCCACGGCGTCCCAGGGAGGAGCCACCGCCTGCCTTAGCTGCCCACCTGGTCTGTGCTCTCAGAATGTCAAGGGGAATTTTCCTGGGTGGCAAGTAAATCCAGACAGTTCCCAGAGGAGGCACCTGTGGCTTCGCTAGAAACCACACTTACCCGACCTCCGGCTTCAGTCCTGTTCGCTCTCTCTTTCTCTCCTCCCCCCTCCCTCCCTGAACTCAAAAGAACCTCCTTCCCCCCGCCCCCACCCCACCCACGCCCTGAATGTGACCTGGGACATTTTCAAAAGCTGCTGGGGCCATGCAGTTTGAAAGAACTGATTAAGCACCACCAGTTTACACGGGGACAGCGTGGTGACCAGGACACCCAGCCGTGGGCCCTCCTGGGGCTTCAGGTCCAGCAGAAGGGACAGGCTACAGCGTGGGGGCCGCTCCTGGGCTCCCCGACCCAGCCTTCCTCTGAGTGACCTTGGGTGGTCTTTGTCCCGCTCTGGGCCTCCGTTTTCCCAACGCCAGAGGAGGGAGGTGTGTAGGGTGGCTGCGCCAGGAGCTACTCTCATGGCACAGGCTGTTTGTTGGCAGAGAGATCCTGACTCATCCCCGTGTCCAAATGGGTTTGAAAGAATCCTCCAAGGGGAAAAGAGTTGTAGGAAAAAAAACAAAACAAAAAAGTCACGGAGTTGACCACCCAGCCTGCCATCTGACTCACCTGGGAGGAAACAGCCTCCCTGCCACCCCTGCATCATCCGGGAAACTTGCCGGTCTCTCCCCTCGTGGCCGGGGCTATCCCCTGCAGGCTGCCGGCCTCACGGTGAGGGCTCAGGCCTGGCCCCGAGGGCTCCTGACTAGGCACTGACCTCACCCTTGTGTTCTGAGCTCCAGACCCACGAGACCCCAGGCTGGGGTCCCACCCTTTCTAGCTACAGGCACTTGCATGTGCTGTTTCTAAGTGTGGAGTTCCCTCTGTTCACCCCTCATCTTTCATTCTCTGATTTGCAGGTTCCCTGTCCCTTCCTTGGGGAGGCCCGAAACAAGTCTCCAGTTTTGCATTCTCACACCAACCTGTTCTTTCCCTTTGTGGCATTAATTATTTAGATTGTTATTCATTCAATGTGTATTTTTCTCTGCTAGCCTGGGGGCACCGTGAGGGCTGGGAAGGGGTCTCAGCTGATCACCACTGGATCACGCGGCATTTAATAACCCAGTGTGTGCTATCAACAATAACATATACATATAAAAAATAAGCCAGTGGACAGGACTGGGCTACCAGGGACAGCCTCCCTTCTCAGGCTCAATGAAGGCCCCCTGCCCCAGCTCCTGTCACCATCGTGCCCAGCTCCAGGTGGCCAAGGGGCACAGGGGCTCGGGATTGGGATTCCAGGCATTCTGGCTCCTGCCACTGTGATAAATGGGAAAAATTCAGAATGAATTATTGGCTGCTCCTCTGGCCTGATGTGGACAGATAAAGAGTGTCCTTGCTGCTGCGTCTGCCCACCACCTCTCAGGAGTTAATTAGAGGTTGGGAAGTGGCTGGCTCAGGGGAAGGTCCCAGAAGGCGCTGCTGCCGGATGGAGCTGGGTGCAAAGCCTAGCTCTGCTGGGCCACTCGGGCAATTCACTTTCCCTCTCTGAGCCTCAGTTTTCTCACTTGGAAAAAGGAAAGAGGAAACATCCTTGTCTGTTGGGATGAATTTCTCGGGAGAATCACCTTGAGCTAGGAGAGTGGCATACAGTAGCTATCCAATGAATGCTGCAGAAATGGCAAGTTGTCTTTGCAGGCTTAATTCTTCCTCTCCAACCACCACCAGCAGAATGAAGTGAGGGTTAGGGGCAGCATCCTTACCCAGGGGTAGATTTGTTTCCCTCACATGGCGAGAGATAGCACAGGGCAAACACAGGTCTGTTTGTAAGAATTGATCTAAGACAACAACCACAAAGGACCAACAGTTTGTCTGAACTACTTCCTTTTCCGTCAACTTTCAGATTGCCTGACCCCATTGCCAGGGTAGAGTGCCCTCTGGTGGGCAGTGCAAAGGTGGCATGAATACAAATGTCATCAAGTCAGCCTCGCACTGACTGGTAGAAAGATCATGGAAGCCATAAATGTAATTTAAAACTTTCTGGTACCACTAGCAAAAAGTAAATGTAAGCAGGTAAATTTTATTTTAATAATATTTTATTAAAATATTATTTGATTCAATACATTCAAAATATTTTAATATGCAACCAATATAAAAATTTGTTAATGAGCTGTCTTACATTCTTTTTTTCATACCAAGTCTATAGAATCTGGTGTGTATTTTATACTCACAGAACATCTCAATTTGAACTATTAACATTTTTATTTTATTTATTATTATTTAAAAATATTTTTATTGATTTCAGAAAGGAAGGGAAGGGGAGGGAGAGAGAAAAAAACATCAATGATGAGAAAGAATCATCAATCGGCTGCCTTCTACACAACCCCCATTGGGGATCGAGCCTACAACTTGGGCATGTGCCCAGGTTGGGAATTGAACTGTAACCTCCTGGTTCATAGGTTGATACTCAACCACTGAGCCATGCTGGCCGGGCTATTATTATTATTTTTAATCCTTATCCAAGAGAATGAGGATATTTTCTGCCATTGATTTTTAGAGTGAGTGTAAGGGAAGGGGGAAACGGAGAGAGAGAGAGAAACACTGATGTGTGAGAGACACATCGATTGGTTGCCGCCCACATGCTTCCCAACTGGGGGGCGGGGATTGAACCTGCAACCCAGGTACATTCTACCCACTAAGCCATGCTGGCCAGGGCTGAACTAGTAACATTTTATTTTTTATTTATCTTTTTAATATATTTTTATTGATTTCAGAGGGGAAAGGAGAGGTGGAGAGAAATAGAAACATCAGTGATGAGAGAGAATCATTGATTGGACACCTCCTGCATGCCCCACACTGGGGATCAAGCCTGCAACCCAGGCACATGCCCTTGACTAGAATTGAACCCAGGACCCCTCAGTCCGAAGGCAGAGATGCTCTATCCACTGAGCAAAACTAGCGGGGGCTGAACTAGTAACATTTTAAATGCCAGTGCTCCCATATTGGACAGTAGAGAATTAGGGTATGTGATTATTAGCTCTTGCCTGGACCATGCAGTCCCCTCTGTTCTGGTCCCCCAACTCCAGCTCCCACCCTCATCCTCCACAGTCTGTCCTCCCCTCAGAAGCCACGAGAGGGCATCTGTGAGCCCCTGAGTCAGGACCCACCCCTCCTCTGTCCACAGCCCTCCTTGGATCTCATTGCCTTTGGGAGCAGAGAGGAGGACTAGGGCTTTTGCCCTGAATGAGGTGGGAGCCCAGGTGAGTCATGATGGTGAAAGAGTATTCCAGACAGAGGGAACAGCCAGTGCAAAGACCCTGAGGCAGGACAGTGCCTGGCCTGTTAGAGAAACAGCCAGGAGGCCACTCATGTGATCGGAGCAGAGAGCATGGGGGAGAGAGGGCGGAGGGAAGGGCAGGGAGAGGAAGGGAGCGTGTCCTGAAAGGCTCTGTGGGGGAGGACTTAGGTTTTTCTTCCCAGATGGATGGTAGGCGGTGGGTTTAGCAAGAACAAAGGCTCTGAGGGGTTGGGGGAGACTGGTTGCATTGTTTCTGAATTCAGGACAGGCAATAACCCACCTCAGTGGAGTCAAGGGTTCCAAACCTGCCTCTCTCTCCCCTTAGCCCAGTGGCTTGAGGCCAATGACTTGCCCTTCTGGGCCTCAGTTTCCAATCCATAAAATGGGTCCATCCTCTGACAGTGTTGAGGCTGTGGATGAAAAAGGGGCCACGTACTACATCTGACACGGTCAGGGGAGCCTTGCAAACTCAGAGACCGAAAGTAACCACATAGGATGGTCTAAACATCAAAATGTCTAATTAAAAGCGGGTCATGGCTGGTAGTCATGTCTTAGGACTGTAGTCTCCTTGACCAAGGTCAATCTTGACCTGAGTGAGGTTTCTGTCTGTTGTCTTTTTGCATCTAAGAAAACACACCTTTGGAATGTCAGAGCAATCTTTTCCAGACCCCTCAGGGCACACATCTCATCAGAGCTCGAGACTACAGAACCCCTCATTGTCATCTTGTTCCCCGAATATCACCTCGATGTGCTGTGAATGTTCATTATTAACTGCCCTGTACCCACCAGTGTGAAAGAACAGTGTGTCTCTTCCTGTCACTCTTTATCCAAATTCTCAGAGATTTTCCCACTTTGCTTTCCCCGCCTCCCTAAATCATCCACCAACGGATTTCCTGTCACCCTCCTGATGTCTCCTCCTTGGATTCTAATGTATAAAATTATGCCACGCCGGCACGACCAAGGGTGATTCCGAGTGGCGGGTGTGTGTGTGTGTGTGTGTGTGTGTGTGTGTGTGTGTGTGTGTGTGAAAGGATTAAGGAAAGACAGACAAGAGAATAATAGCTGGGTCTCGGTGGGACGCTGCCTCCCTGATGAGGAGACAAGGACAGAGCCCACAAGCTGTGTCTTTATTTTATAGCAGATGTCACGAGGCAAAGCAAAGGCGTGATCATGTTGTTTACAGCATTCTCGCGAGTTCCAACCTCACTCAACTACATGCACCTGAACTCTATCACAAGGCACGTGGGGCTACGTGTTCGGACCATAGGTTCCAGCTCACAGCCACAGCCGTTGGCTATGATTGTGCTGGGAGGGCCCTGCCTTCCAGCTGGGACTTGCACGTGGCAATGAGAGGACCCTGACCTTCCATTAGTCCAAGCTTGAACCTGGTCAAAACACCGTAACTGCGTTCCACATAAAATAAGTTGCAAAACTGCCATTCTCTGGAGCATTTTTTCAGTTCATTGAGATTTTGCTTCCTGGCCATTGTCATTAGTTTGACTCAAATCTACACTAATAAAAGAGAAACATGCAAATTGGTGTCACTCTGCTATGCCCACCAGCCAATCAGGATGAGTATGCAAATTAACCCAACAAAGATGGCAGTTAATTTGCATATGCAGGTGCAGAGCGAAGACTGAAGACGACTGAAGACTAAAGACGATTGAAGCCTGAAGAGGCTTGGCTTCTCTGCTGCCGCCGGAGCAAAGGCCTGGGTCCGGGGTGCTGGGATCAGGGTGAGAGGAGAGGCACTGGCCTTGGAACAAAATTTAAGGAGGCTCTACGAAACTCAGTCATCTGGATAAATACTACTTTAATGCAACATTTAAGAAACAAAAACCAAACAATGAATGTAAAAACATCTACAATGAACAAAGTATCAGTGTGAGATATTGGCAGGATCTGACCACACACTGGCTCCACCCTGCCGCACTGCCTGCCCCTATTCCAGGCTCTTGCAGCATCTGAGAGGCCCTTCCTCCAGCACAGTCTCCCCTCCCAGCCTGAAAGGCCTCTGATTAAACCTTAATTCCCCCTAATTAAGCCCAGGGATCTGGTGGGGCGGAAGCATTCTAAGGAGGGAGGCCCTGGCAGGGTGGGCCAGCCTGGGCTTCCCTGGGGGAGAGGGAAGCGGAAGGGAGGCCACTGAGAGGCTGTGGTGGGAGCCCAATCTTAATTAGCTCCTCAGGATTAATTCCTGGGCCCAGGGACAGGCTGAGGCATCTTTTCCTCTAAGCCTACCCCCATTCTCTTGCAACGCAATATATTTATTTTAAAAATGCTCTTTTGCCCTGGCCAGGTTGCTCAGTTGGTTAGAGCATCATCCCGATCCCCCAAGGTTTTGGGTTCAATCCCCCATCAGAGTCAGAGCACATACAAGGATCAACCAGTGAATGCATAAATACGTGGAGCAACAAGTCCATGTTTCTCTCTCTCCCTAAAATCAATCAGTCGATTTTTTAGACTTCTTTCTTTAAAATATATTTTTATTGATTTCAGAGAGGGAGAGAGAGATAGAAACATCAATGATGAGAGAGCATCATTGACCACTGCCTTCTGCATGCCCCCTACTGGGGATTGAGCCTGGGCATGTGCCCTTGGCTGGAATTCAACCCTGGATTCTTCAGTGGACACTCTATCCATGGAGCCAAACCGGCTAGGGCAGTGGTAGGCAAACTGCAGCTTGTGAGCCACATGCGGCTCTTTGGCCCCTTGAGTGTGGCTCTTCCACAAAATACCACATGTGGGCACGCATGTACAGTGCGATTGAAACTTCGTGGCCCATGCACAGAAGTCGGTATTTTGTGGAAGAGCCATACTCAAGGGGCCAAAGAGCTGCATGTGGCTCGTGAGCCGCAGTTTGCCGACCACTGGGCTAGGGCAATCAATACATTTTTAAAAATGCACTTCTATACTCTACCATGAAAACATCTATATATATAAAAGGCTAATATGCAAATTGTCCCCAAGGGAATTCGACTGGGAGACCAGGAGTTCGATTGCTCGCTATGACATGTGCTGATCACCAGGGGGTGTCATGGAACAAAGGAAGGCCCCAATTGGCCCTTATCGGCGGCCAGGCCTAGGGACCCTACAGGTGCATGAATTCTGTGCACCGGGCCTCTAAAATATATATTAGACTTCTTTTTTAAAAATATATATTCAACCCGGGATTCAAAGTTAATGCATAGGTATTATATAAACTTTGGGGATATATATTGAAATGAATATGTAACTACTGAAAAATGATCTATGTGGTCTTGTATAGAGCCATGGTAACTGCAGCTGCTTTGTGAGCACTGAGTATGTGCCAATTGTTTACACACATTTCTTAGCTCATCTCACAAGAGCTCTGAGGGTATTATTACCCCATTTCCCAAGAGCTTGCCTGACTGTAGGATGTGTGCTCTTGGGCCCAGTATATACACCAGAGTGGGTTCCAACTTGATATCTTGGCCTGCAAAGCCCCAACAGGCTGTTCTATGCAGGAAAGCCACTTTGGGTTTCAGGTGAAATTGGAACTTGTGATTTTTTTAAAAAAATATGTTTTATTGACTTTTTACAGAGAGAGGAAGGGAGAGAGATAGAGAGTTAGAAATATCGATGAGAGAGAAACATCGATCAGCTGCCTCCTGCACATCTCCCACTGTGGATGTGCCCGCAACCCAGGTACATGCCCCTGACGGGAATCGAACCCGGGACCTTTCAGTCTGCAGGCCGACGCTCTATCCACTGAGCCAAACCGGTTTCGGTGGAACTTGTGATTTTTTATTTTATTTTATTTTTTTCTCTTGGGCCTCCAAGCATTTGCCTGGACAGTTCCCTCCACCAGGAATGCCTTGCCTTCCCAGGTGTGAATCCTCCTGGATATTCCAAACTCAGGACACATATCTGCAGGAGGCTTTCTCCGTGACTCCCCACACTGAGGCTTCACAACTTCCAACCAAGGGCCCCCAGTCTCCCCCAGCCTCATGCGACCAGCTGCAGACATGTATTTGCACATGCCCAGGGGTCTGCTCCGCACGCCCCATGTCCCCACAGCCATGTCTGTGGGTGGCAGGTCATGTCCCCCCCCCACCCCAGCCCCCCTCCGTCCCCTCAGCCTCACACATCAGCCCCGCTCTCTGCCTCCAGCCGGGAACAATTATAGTGTCAGAGATGTTGCTGTCGCCCCAGACAGGTCGGACTCATGTTTAATTCATCTCGGGGCTAATTATAGCCAGGCTGGGGGAGGGGAACGGTAAACTTGGTTTCCCAGACCCAGCCCTTCCTGTTGCCAGGGTGGCCTGGACAGGGTGGCAGGCGGGACAGTGTTTTGTGTCCCTCGCCCCACCCCCAACCCCCAGCTCGGGCCAGCCTTGCGGCACCTCCTCCAAGGGTGCAATCCTGGAGGCAGCACTGATGGCAGAAACGCAGACACAGGGCAGGGCGGTGCCATGGAAGGAGGCGCGTGGATTCCAGCTCCTGGCACCTTGTGTGAGCATCCATATGCCTTCTTTCCTCCTACCTCCCTCTTTTCCGCGGACCAAGATGGATAATAATCACCTGGGATGGCTATTACTAAACTGGCAAGCTAGTCCACCATTTTCCAGGTGAGCCCATCGAGGCCTGAGGTCGCAGCGGAGATGGGGGGCCCCTAACCATAGTGAGTGATCATTGTCAGCCTGTAGAGTTGGGTGACGTTCGGTGTTGTTTGTGGGGTTTGGCCCTCCTGAGATGCTAGCGACATCTACCACCGCCAGCCTAGAGGGCGACGCTGTGCCAGGCACAGTCCTGAGCGATGGATGCGATTCCCACTGCTCTGGGATGTAGCCGGGGGTGGGGTGGGGGGTTGGGGGGGTGAGTGAGGCACTCGCCTAGGGGGCAAAGCTCCGGGAGGCACCAAGGAACTCAGCACGAGAAATGCCACTTTCAGCCACGTTTTAAAGAAACAAGACGGAAGGTCCCTGTGAAACACAATATCCAAATGTGAAATACAGACAGGATCCTGCTCGGGGAGAGCTTGCATGAATGTTTTGATCCATTCAACAGCCCCTAGGAGGGGGGGGACTGTGATGACCAACACAGAAGGGGAAACTGAGGCACCCAGCAGCGAGGTGACATGCTCTTGTCCATCCTGCCCTCCTCTCTGCTCCACCACCCTTGTCCTGGCCCCGGCTGGGTCTTTGTTCTCCCCTCCCCAGCGTGGACCCCTGCGTCCTGTGCCCACCGCCCCTGCCGCACAGCTCTCCCGGGTTGCTGACAGACGGAAGCTCCCGGCTCCGGAGCCTGGGCACTTGCTGCTCCCTCCACGCCTCGGCGTCCCCATGTGTATCCTGGGGGCGGTCCAGTCCAGCGAGAGGGGTGGCGAGAATCAGGTTCCCCCCCCCCCCCCCCCCCCCGCTGCTCGAGGGGCCAGCATTCGTGGGCCTTCCTTGGGGACAAGGGTGACCCCCTTCAAATCCCAGCTGAAATGTATGTGCACTTGGGAGCTACGATTCCAGAGCCAGCGGGCCTGGGCTCGAATCCTGCCCCCAGCACTTGCACGCTGTGTCCTTTCAGGCAACACTTAACCTCTTTGTAGCAACGGCCCCGTCAGCAAAATGCCTCTGGATTAAACGGATGCGCGGGAAGCTGAGGGCGGTGCCTGGCGCACAGTAGGTGCTCAAGGAGTTGCTGGAATCCCTGGGGCCAGGCCCTTGGCTTTGAGCTCCAGGTCCTGGGCCACGCAGGTCTGACCCGTTTCCCGTAAAGATGCGAGACCTCGGCTCCCAGAGGGTCCGGACAGCACTGAGGTCGGCCCTCGCGCCTGGCCCAGTGGGGATTCCAACCAGGGGCTGGGCCTCCGGCGCCCGCGCTGACCCCGCTGCGCCCTCTAAGTCCCCAAGAGGGGCCGAGGCGCCCCCAGGTCATACAGCACCGGAGCGGGAGAGCACACGGGGCCCTCTTCCGCGGGGGCAGCGCCGTCATCCCGGCTCCAGGCTGGGGGGCTGGAGGCGGCGGCTGGGATGAAGGACCGAGTTCCGGCGTGGAGCATTTCCATGGCAGCCTGGCGGGAGCCCGCCGCTGCGATTCAGGGTCCGCTGGAGCGGCTGCTAAAAATAGCCAGCACCACCGGGCTCATTAGCTGCCGGGCTTTTGGCTGCCAGGTACCCGCTCCCCGCTCTCCTTCCCGCTCGCGCGAGGCCCGGCGAGGTTGCAGGAGGCGAGGTTGCAGGAGGCGAGGTTGCAGGAGGCGAGGTTGCAGGAGGCGAGGTTGCAGGAGGCGAGGTTGCAGGAGGAGAGGTTGCAGGAGGAGAGGTTGCAGGAGGCGAGGTTGCAGGAGGCGAGGTTGCAGGAGGAGAGGTTGCAGGAGGAGAGGTTGCAGCAGGCGAGGTTGCAGGAGGCGAGGTTGCAGAAGGAGAGGTTGCAGGAGGCGAGGTTGCAGGAGGCGAGGTTGCAGGAGGCGAGGTTGCAGGAGGCGAGGTTGCAGGAGGAGAGGTTGCAGGAGGATGCGCGCGGGCAGGCGCAGCCTGGTCCTGGGCCCTCACCCCGCGGACCGGCCTCCAGGCCTGGCCCCTCCTGGCCTTCCTCTCCGGGTCTTCCTCAAAGGCGAATCTGACGGCACTCCTCCCCTGCTCTGAAGCCTTCCTTGGCTCCCCATTGCTTTTGACCTCAAGCCCCCACACTTCACCCCCCTTACCTCCCGGATGTCAGCTCTCCCTGCTCTGGATGTCTCTCAGGGGCCGGAACCCACACATACTGCCCCCTGGGACAGAGCCTTTGCTCCTGCGTCCCTCCCCAGTGGCCCGCGCTGCCTTCTCCGTTTCATTTTTCGCATCTCAGCTTACACATCACCTCCTCTGGAAAAGCCCGCAGCCCCGGCTTAGCTCTGGGGCCTCTGGTAGGTCCCCTCCTGCCAGCTCTGACACTGACCTGTGAGCTCTGAGGGGGAAGGATGAATGTGTTTTGGTTCTAGCATTAGTCATAGCACATGGTACACAGCAGGTGCTCAATAAGTGTTTGTGGACTGAGTAAGGGAATGAGATTACCCAGCTCTGATAGAGGCATGTCCTGGGGTCATCATGGTGGGCGTCCAATCTGAGGCTTCCTACTGTGCTCTGTCCCCAGGCCAGAAAGTCCACTGCCCACCTTCTCTCTCCAGGAGGCTCCTTCATCCCCTTCCTCCAGGGAGGACTGCTGTGTGACCCGGCTCTGTCACTCACCCTCTCTGATCCCCTTTCTGCGTCACAGATCGCCTCAGACATAAGGACTTGGAGGTTGAAAGGGTCCAGCTAGTGGAGCTGCCAACATTTGGGAAGGAGAGGGAGGGAGATACGACAGTGGAGAGGATAGAAAGATATTATCTGTTGAAGAACCAGTGGGCAGCCGCAGATGAACGGTTTTCTGAGGAGAGAGCCAGAAAGGAGAGTTTCCAGGCTGAGCATAAGGTGCTGAATTTGGCATGGAATCGCTTGGTTGCAGCAAGAGGCAGGAGGCCAAGAGCAGACTCAAAGGGAACTCTGCAGTGTGGGCAGTGACAGTGCACAAAACTCTTCACTGTTTGAGATCTGTGTTGCCATGAAGCTATGATCGCAGCATCATCAAACCATGGCACCACCCCCGGCTGTGATGGAGGCTCCACAGGCACCAGGGACCTAGACTTCTTCTATCAGCCAAACCTCCCCTCCGTCTGGTGGGCCAAAATGACTGCTTCAGCCCCTGCCATCAAGGCCACCTTCCAGACGAGAGAGGAGGGCGGAGAGGAGACAGGGTAGAGGAAGGCCTATTCTTATCTTCGGGCGGTTACAACCTGGAATTTACAGGCACCATTTATGCTCACGTCAGCCACGTAGTCAAACAGTGACTCTGGGTTGCAAGAAGGGCTAGGAAATGTGTGTAGTCTTTAACTGGGCAGATTCTTTTTTTTTTTAAACTCTCACCCGAGGATATGTTTTCATTGATTCTAGAGAGAGAGGAAGAGAGAGGAAGAGGAAGAGAGAGAGGGAGAGGGAGAGGGAGAGAGAAATAGAGAGAGAAACTTTCAATGAGCCACACTGGCCAAGGCATGGGCAGATTATATTTTTATTTATTAATTTATTTTTAAATATTTTAATTGATTTCTGAGAGGAAGGGAGAGGGAGAGAGACAGAAACGCGATGAGAGAGACTCATTGACTGGCTGCCTCCTGCACGCCCCCTACTGGGGATCGAGCCCACAACCCAGGCATGTGCCCTTGATCAGAATCAAACCTGGGACCCTTCAGTCCGCAGGCCAACGTTCTATCCACTGAGCAAGACCAGCTAGGGCCGGATTCTATTTTTAAAGGAGAAAGTAGAGAATGACTATTGGGGGCCAGCCCACAGCTACTGCCACCAAATGGGTTGGGAAGGAGGAGTCAACATCTGTCAACATTAAATACTCCACCTTGTCCTCGGGATGACCTGCCTCTGTCACCTCCCTGCCCTCCCCTCCTGCCTCTCTTCCCCTTGCTCACTCTGCTCCAGCAACGGGGGCCTCCTTGCAGTTCTTTCAACACACCAGGCACGGTCCTGCCCCAGGGCCTTTGCACAGGCTGTTCCTGCTTCCTGGAATGCTCTTCTCCCAGATCTCTCCATGGCTCCCTCCCTCCTCTCCTTCAGATCTCTGCTCATAGGTCACCTTCTCAGTGAGGCCTTCCCTGAACATCCTGTTTACAATTGCAAACTGCCCTCCCTCCCCAATTCTTGCTCTATTCTGCTCGAATTTTCTTCCCAGCACTTAGCATTCTCTAAAACTCCATAGACAGGGGAACTGAGGTCCCAAGGGGAAAGGTGATTCACCCCAGGTCACATGCTACTGGGTGGCAAAATAGGACCGTGTTACCTGCCAAGTTCCCATTTCCTCTCTGTCACTGACACTCTTCCTCTACCTCTCTTCCACCCAAGAGCTTCCTATAAATTTCCATTCTGCCCATGTTTCCTGGAATGAATTTCTGTCGCTTTCGGCCAAGAGCCTGGGATGACCAAGGGACACCTCTATCCTGCCAGGCACAGTGCCTGGTGCATTAGCTGCTATATTACATTTAATTGCCACACAAACATGACAATGTTTGCAGATATCAGAGCACACCCATAATGCTCTTAGTCCCAATTCTCAGGGCAGGGAGAGATGGAGGCATAGTGGGGGGAAGGCGTGGTCCTGCTCACACAGCCAGGCGGTGGCAAGGGGCGGATTCCACCCTTCCGACTTCCTGGCCACCATTCGATGAGGCTCACTGCCACCCGGGACAGTGCGCAGCTGATGGTCTTGGGTTCAAACCCTGCCTGTGCAGCCTTGGGCATCTTCCTCTCCCTTGCCAGACCTCAGTTTTCTGTTCTGAGAAATGGGATCCTAAAAGCTGTCCTGGGTGCATCCCACTGAACGTCCCATTGTTCCCAGAGCCTGGCATAAAGGCAAGGACATCAGCCAGCTCCCGAGGGCTGCAGATGCCCCCAACTCAGACACCCTCCAGTTCCCGGGCCTCGCTCCATACTCCCTTGGCCCCCCCCCGTGCCAGGTTTCTGTTTAGTTTAATAATCTCCTGAAAGTTTAATTGTTGTTTTATTCATCCGTGACCTTTCTCTCTCATCTGGAGACGTATTATTGCTAATCTACAAATTTCAAGAACCAGATTTATTTGCAAAACCAATTACCTTCCTATGCAAATGACCTCTTTCCACTCCCGCCTCCCTGGCCAGCTGGCTGCTGAGGGGTGAGGGGGAGCCGCTGCCCGCCCCTTTAGAGCTGCTGCTCAAACACTTGGATGCAGACTTATCTATAATTCCTCCAAGCGGGTGGCCCTCTCGGCCCGGAGTTAATCAGAATCTCAGTAATCAAGGGAGGCCCTGACCCCACGTCTCTCAGTTCTGACCTCCGAAAGGGGCCTCTTGAAGTGGCCAGAGGTTCTGATTGCCTCCCCACCTGGCCCTTCTGATGGGAATGATGGCTGTTCAAGGGTTCATTCATTCATTTGTTTATTCATTCATTCAGAATGATGCATCGAGTGTCTACTGTGAGCCAGGCACTGTTCTAGGCTTTGGAAGCAGAGCAGGGAATAGGCAGGCCAGAAGGAAAGAGGTCCCCATCTTGATGAAACTGACCGAGAGAGAGAAAACAGGCGAGGTAAAGAAGGAAAATACATAGCACAGCCCACAGTATGAATGCCAGTGGAGGCCGTGACCAGTGTGGCTCAGTTGGTTGGGCGTTGTCCTGTGCACCTCAGGGTTGCCGCTTCGATTTCCGGTCAGGGCACGTGCCTGGGTTTCGGGCTGGATCCCTTGGAGGGGGCATGCAGGAAGCAGCCGATCTTCACTCTCATATCGATGTTTCTCTCTCTCTCCCTCTCACTTCCTCTCTGTCTCAAAATCAGTTTTAAAAATCTTTGAAAAAATGTATTTTAAAAATTTTTCAGTGATGGACAATCAAGCAGGAGAGGGGGATGGGGACTGTCAGGAATGGGTGTTCAGGGGCCCTGGACCCTTTACCCACTTCTTCACTGCTTCAGTCACAAAAAGGAGTTGATTCTTAAAATGCCAAGCTTGGTCCTGCCTCTGGGCTTTAGCACATGCTGTTCCCACTTCCTGGAATGCTTTTCCCAAACCTCTTGGTTAGACCCACACGTCGTCCTACAGTCTCAGCTCACGTGTCACCACCTCAGGGAAGTCTTTCCTGATTGCCCCAGCTTACAAGCATCCCTCCCCTTTCCTTGCTTTGTAATTCTGACCATTTCCTGAAATTAGATTAGGTATTTGTGTGATGATATCTCTGTATCACTCTATTTCAATATCAGCACCTTGAGGACAGAGGAACTGTGTCTGTTTTGTTCACAGCTATGTCATCAGTACCCAGAACAGTATCTGGGCACTCAATAAATATTTGTTGAGTGAATGAATGAATGAATGAATGAATGAATGAGTGAATGAATGATGCAGCGGCCAGGAGGCCAAGCTAGCCGTGATGTAGAGGACATAACTTCTTACCTCAGCCCTTCCCCATACCCTCCTGGAGTGGCTGAAATGTTCCCATTTTACAGCTGAGAACATGGAGGCTGCTAGATTAGGCGTGTGGCTTGGCCAGCAAGAGCTGACAGGGCTGAGGTCAGAAACTAGGGGCTGAAGGGATTGCCCTCAGTGGTACTCAGGGCCCCTGCAGCTATCTGACATGAGGAGGGAACAGAGCCTGGACTGGGAGGCATGGCCTTGCCCATCCCGAGGCCTCCAGTTCTTCACCTGGGCCAGGGCCTTCGAGACTCTCCTCACCTTGGTTTCCCTCTCACCTCTCTGGCCGGGCCTTCTGTCTCCTCTGCCTTCTTGTCACTTCCTATGGCTGATTCTTGTTCCTCCCGTGGATACCTGCCGTTGAGTCAGACACCAGACATCTGCCTCTCTTTGGCATATACTGTTCCTTCTGCCTGTCACACTGTTCCCCCTTGAAGCCTTTCCATAGCCTGCCAACCTAATTAGCCCTCCCCCCAATACACATCCCAGAGCAGCCTGAATGTGTCTCAAGGAAATGGCTCGATGTCAGTGATGGAGTTGTTTGTTCAATTGTTTGTTTAACATTCACCTTCCCAACTGGACACTAAGCTCCAGTTGAACAAGGGCCTCAACTGTCATTTAAAAAAATTTTTTTAAGGCAGAGAGAGAACAGAGAAACATCAATTTGTGGTTCCACTTATTTATGCATTCATTGGTTAGTTCTTGTATGTGCCCTGACTGGGGATCGAACCCGCAATCGGGGCATATGGGAACCATGCTCTAACCAACTGAGCTATCCGGCCAGGGCGCTTCTGCTGTCATTTTTATCCTGATGTCTACAGCACCCAGCACAGAAAGAAAAGCACTTGGTGGTAGCTTATAAATGTTCGTTGAGTGATTGAGCAGTGGGTGGGCAGATGGGGGGTGGATGAATGAATGGGTGGGCAGGTGGGTAAGTGTGGGACTGTTAAGTGTTCATTCATTCATTTGTTTATTCATTCCAATTGACCGGTGGGTGGGGATGGGAGGATGGATGAGCGGTTGCATGGGTGAGATGGATGAAAGGATGGGGGGATGAGTGTGTGGGGGGTGAATGGAAGGATGCGGGGCATGGGTGGGTGGGGGGGGTGAGGGAATGTGTGGATGAGTGGAAGATGGGTGGGGAGTCTTGCCTTGGTGAGGCAGGCTGCCCCAGCCGGTGGCTCTGAGGACCTGTGTGGGGAGGAGTGGGCATGGCCGCGGGCCTCTAGCTCTTTCTGCAGGGCTCAGATTGCCTCGGCCCTCACACCTGCACTCCTGCTGCCCATAGCGAGCATATCCCCCTGACGGGGCCCCACTTTTAGCCAGGAATGCAGCCCCCAGCCCTCTGCTCTTTACCCCTTCACTTGATTCAATCCTGGCCACCTGCCGGTTCAATTATTCTGCCGCTGGGGTGGCTGGCAATTTTCTTTCAGGGCTGAGAAGCTGTGTCTGTATCTGTGTGACTTTGAACAGCACGGAGACCCAGAGACAGAAACACAGAGACAAAGAGAAGAGGAGAGAGAGGGGGGGGTGGTAGGGCAAAAGGCAGTCTGGGCTAATCTCATTCCCTCCTCCCCCGAAAGCTTTTATTTATTTATTTTAAAAACTATTTTTATTGCCCAGCTGGTGTGGCTCAGTGGTTGAGCATTGACCTATGAACCAGGAGGTCATGGTTCAATTCCCAGTCAGGGCACATGCCTGGATTGTGGGCTAGATCCCCACCCAGCAGGGGGCGTGCAGGAGGCAGCCGATCCATGATTCTCTCTCATCATTGATGTTTCTATTTCTTTCTCTCCCTCTCCCTTCCTCTCTGAAATCAACAAAAATATATTTTAAAGAAATAAAGAAAGAATATACAAAAGTAACCTTCCCAACTGAGCCACACTGGCCAGGGCCCTCGCTCCAAGCTTTTAAAATATTCAAAACAGTGACCACCTGGCAAGAATTCCAGAATTTCCCCCCTGTGACCTCATTTTACTTTTCCATCTTTCAACACACACACACACACACACACACACACACACACACACACACACACTTCAGGACACAAAACTCAGCCCAGACTTTGCTGAGGACCTTGCTAGTGACTGGTCAGCTCAGGGAAAACGGAGATAGTGAGCTCCTCATCCAGAGAGGAGTCCAAGCAAAGGGTGTAGAAGTTCAAGGTGCCCATTTATTCTGCTTTGGACCCTTTAGATTTTTTTGAGCTCTTGCTAAATGCCAGGGGCTGTGATGGAGGGTGTGAGGGGATAGAGGGAGGAGGTGAGGGCTGGAAGGGGACAGAAGCAGTTTGTACAGGGCCTTGGGTGCTGGAGGATTTTGGCTTTTATCCTGAGGGAGGTTGGAGCCCTGGAGGGTGGTGGACTCCTGTCTCAGGTGCTCAGAAGTGCCCTTTGACTGCTGCTTGTGGGAGGTCAGTTGTCAGGGGACCAGGGCAGAAGCTACTGCACTGGTCCAGGTGAGCAATGATGTGGGAAGAGCCGTCCAGGCAGAGGAAGCAGCCTGTGCAAAGGTCCTGGGGCAGGACCGTGCCTTGCGTGTTGGAGGAGCAGTGAGGAGGCCTGTGTGGCTGGAGCAGAGTGAGGGAAAGGGAGAGAGGGAGAATGTGAGGGCAGGGAGGGGCCAGGGGCCAGGGGCCAGGGGCCAGGGGCCTCCCTGGTGGATGTCAGGGAGGACTTGGGCTTTCGTCCCCAGGGAGGAGGGAGCCCTGGAGGGCTCTGGGCGGAGGAGGGATGGGACTGACTCAGGTTTACCACGGAGGCTGTGAGTATTTTGCGCCTCTTTGGCTGCTGACCTTGGGCAGGTTCCCCCTTTCTCCAGCTCTTGAGCCCCCCTCTCTGCACGGAGGTGATGGACAGCGTCGTTTCCCAGCACCCCCCTCAGCAGCCTCAGGATCCTCGATGACTCCACTGCCCTGGATCACGGGTGATTATCTGTGAGCACGAACCCTCCCCAGGGCTTTGCAGACAATAATGAAATCACCTCATCTCGTGATCAGGGACTTAACGGGCCGTCCTCACCAGCTGGCGCCTCTCTCCAGGGAGGAATTCCCCAGGCTCAGGCCCCGGCAAGAAGGGAAGACGCTTCTTTTTCTCTGTGCCTCCCCCACCAGGAGTTTAAGCAAAACCAGCTGCTCCCCGGAGAGGACTCCTGCGGTACCATCTTCACAAAGGCGCCTTGGAGTCACTCTAATTCTCACGGTGCACCCTCCTTGCTGGGTGGTTCTGGGCGACTCCCCACCCTCTCTGGACCTTGGTTTTTCTAAACTGGCTCCTGACGCTGCTTCTACACCTCCTGTGAGGGGCTACCTGGTGGGAAGCACAAGGCGGGGTCGCCCTGTGAGAGGCAAAACCTTTCCTTCTGCTGCTTGGCTCCCCCCCCCCCCCCCCCTTTAAATTGTGGTCAAATACACATAACATGCAATTCGCTGTCTGGGCCATTTTTAAGCGCACAGCTCAGTGGCATTAAGTACATTCACATTGTGCAGCCATCACCACCATCCATCCTCAGGACTGTTTTTCATCCTCGCAAACAGAAACTCTGTATCCATTACTCTCGCGTAACAAAGTATCTTAGCGATACTTCCATGACATTCCTTAGTCTTTTATGTAGTTGCAAGGGACTCCTGGTGTGGCTGGATCATCATCCCCTCATTTATTTACCCCTCCACTTTTTCTAAGCTTTCTACGCAGGTTTAACGCCCGCGTTATGCTATTAACCACCGAGCTATTCGGCTAAGAACCCTTGCTTCCCGGGGTGATAGCAAACATATTTAGTTACAGGTACAGCTGGTGTCACTGACCAATGAGAATGGCCGGGCCGGGCCAGGTCCCAGCAGTGCTGTTAGTGGCCGGAGCCATCATCTATGTACCAAGCATTCCTGGACAATGACAAGCCCAAGGTCATGGCCAAGTCCAGGACACAAGCTGTCCTGCTCCCTGTCTGCCAGCGCTTTGGTCTGAGGCTTCCTGAAGCCGGCCCTGCCGCCCGACACCCAGCAGGCATTGCTCCTTCTTCTGAGAGGGTCTTGGTGGTTGGAAAGAAAAGGCCTGTAGATTGTGAGCGAGACTCATCGAAAGCATCGGGGACTAGGATGGCACAATGGTCCTGTTTGTGGCAGCTAAAGGGACCCGGAACGCTTAGCTGGCCCCTGGTCCAGCCTGGAAGAGCACCCCCTTGCTCCGGAGCCCCCCGGGAAGGTGGGTGGAAAGGGAGGGAAGTGGGATGCCTGGTGAAGTGGAACTTAACATTTTTTAATCAGGACGGGCTGCCAGCCACCTTTCCTCTGTAGAGTGGGGGCAGCCTCACTCTGTGAAGCAGAACTTCTTTATTCAGGGAGACTCCGTTGAACAATTTCTTCTGGTTTTCATTCGGATTCAGGGCGCCCACGGTCACGGGGGAATGTCGTTCGGTGATGACGTTGCTATAGCAGATCGGATATGTCAAACCAGCCCCAAATCCTATGGCTGGAAGCACTTATTTCTGTTCATGAGCCTGCAGATTAGCTGGTGATCCTTCTAGGCCTAACCGGGCTGGCTCCTGCCCTGGCACTCCACTTGGGGCTGGGGAGGCCACGCTGCGAATCTTGGCTGGGCTGTCTTGTTTGGGGGTCAGCTGGCTGTTGGCTGGGACCAGCCTGGGATTATTCACATGGCAGCTGGGCTTCAGGAGAGTGAGCGGAAGCGTGCCAGGCCTCTTGAACGTGGAAGCAGACCCTGTTCCAGAGGAGCCAGGAGCTGACCGCGGCCCCAGCTGGGACCTTGATTGCAGCCTTTCGAGACATCCTGGAGCCGAGGATCAGCTAAGTCATATCCGGACTCTTGAGCCACAGAAATGGGGTCAAGAGATAATAACCAAGTGTTGTTTTAAGTATCTATGATTGTGGCAATTTGTTACACAGCAATAGCTGGTTGATACACCTCTCCCCATACCCCTTAATGTGCAGAGTGGGCCAGTGGGGGTGAGGTGGAACTGACCAAGCAAAGGGGTGAAGATCTCGTTTCCTTTCCTTCTGAGGCTCTTTCTGACCAGTTGAGGTGGCCCCGGAGGGAGATCTAAAGGCAGAAGACTCAGTGGAGTCAAATCCAAGACCCCTGGGCGGGACAGTCAGAGGATGCTGAACCTCTGGCTTCAGCAAGTGGCTCAGGACCACCCACCGTGAGCCAGATTGGCTCAATCAGAGTGAAGTCCTGAACGTTTACTAGATTTCTGGGGGGAATTCTGCTGTGGGAGAGAAGACACCCTTTCCCTCAGGTGTTACTGAGCTGGTGGAAACCTGGTCTTCCTAGAACAGTGGTTCTCAACCTTGGCTGCACATTAGAATCACCTGGGAATCTTTTTAAAATCCTCATTTCTGGGCCTCATACTCCAGAAATTCTGTTTCTTTGTTATGGGGTGAGGCCATAACATTAGTGACAAAGAAACAGAATTTCCGGAGGATGAGGCCCAGAAATCAGGATTTTAAAAAGATTCCCAGGTGGTTCTAATGTGCAGCCAAGGTTGAGAACCACTGTCCTAGAAGCTGTCTGATCACCACGTAGGAAGCATCTTTCCATGAAAAGAGCCAATAGAGAGGAAAGAAAAGGATCTTGATGTGATTTGAGCACCTGGATTGAACTGTACCTGAAGCTGTATATATATATTGTGTGTGTTTTTTCTTTTTACAATAGCTCCCTTTTTCCCCAAGCTGATCCGAATCAGGTGTTGCTGTTGTTGCTTTGCCACTTGCAGACCAGAGTCCTGACTATTGATCCAGTTTTGCTGAAGCTGGTGGTACATGGCACTGTGTGAATTTGCTGGGACTGCCATGACATCGTACCACAGACTGGGCGGCTTAAACAAGAGAAATTTATTTTCTCACAATCCCGGAGGCTGGAGGCAAGTCTGAGACAAGGTGTCAGCAGGATTGGCTTCAGCTGAGGCCTCCGTCCTTGGCTCCTAAAAGGCTGCCTCCTCCCAGTGTTCTCCCGTGGCCCACCCTCTGAGCACGTCCGTGTGCGAATCTCCTCATATTCTAAGGACACCAGTCCTATTAGATTAGGGCCCACCCCTGTGACCTTACTTTAACTCAATTACCCCTTTAAAGGCCCCATCTCCAAATCCAGTCACATTCTGAGGTCCTGGGGGTTAGAACTTCAACCTATGAATCCGGGGGCGGGGCACAATTCAGCGTGTAACAGGCACAAAGCCAGGTGTGTGTGTGTGTGTGTGTGTGTGATCAGCAGAGCTTCTCTAACTGCAGACCTGTCTTGGTTGGTCCTACTAGGGATCAAGCCCGCAACCTGGGCATGTGCCCGGCGCGGGAATTGAACCGTGACCTTCTGGTTCATAGGTCGATGCTCAGCCACCGAGCCATACCCACCAGGTTTGGACTGTGCTCTTAACCTCTGCTCTCTCTTTGGCGGGATCCTGCCTCTGCGTGTCTCGGTGATTGACTGGCTACCCTTCAATGCCTGGTGAGCCTGGATGCTCTGTTGTGCCTCTCAGGCCCTCCTCTGCACTAGGAAGCTGGGCAGAGACCGGGAGAAGGAGGGACGGAGGACTCCAGTGAAGAGGCGGGGAGAGATTGATCGTGCAGAGTCCTGGGCCTCTATGGCCATGCGGCCGGTGGCTTTTGTGGAGATTTGTTGCATTGCAGACTCAGCACTTGGCCCGCTTCCCCTCACCTACGGTGCCCCAGTCTCCGCCAGAAAGAAAAAGGGCCTAGTGAGTCCCTGGAGCTGCCAAATTACCCAAGCAGGGTCCTGGGTGGCCCCTGTAGGCAGCAGCTTTCCCCCCAGAGGCAGGGAGGGCAGGGTCTGTTGCCAGGCAGAATTGGATTCAAGTTCTGGGTCTGCCACCCACTGGGTGACCTTGAAGTGTCCTTCAAGCTCCCATGCCTCCGTGCTCTCCTTTGTAACACCCTTCTCTAGAGGCTCAGCATGAGCATGAATCTTGGAGGTGGTGTGGGCTGGGTGAATGATCGCCACGGCAATAGTAATGATACACACAGCACAGTGGTTAAGGAGGCACGGGCTTTGCAGTCACACACACACACCCGTTCAAATTCCAGCTTTTGGAATTTCTGAGATTGGGAGGACCCCCCACATGTCCCATCCCTGGGGGTCTCCATGTTCTTATCTGGGCAGTGAGCCCAGCAGTATTTTGTCCTCCGTGGAGGCTGTGAGGAGGAGTTGGACAGGCCAAAGAGGGTGAAGGTCGTAACCCCCAGAGCCCACGAGGGAAGTGTTAGTCACATGGCAAAGGGGAATTAGGTGCAAATGGAGTGAAGGTTTCTAGTCAGCTGACTTCAAGACAGAGAGATGGTTGTGGAGAGTCCCAATGGGCCCAGTGTAATCCCAAGGGTTCTTTGGGAAAATGGAAGAAGGAGGAAGGACAGGGAGAAGCAGAGAGAGGGCAGCACCAGAAGGACTTGAGCAGCTATTGCTAGCGGTGACGATGGAGGAAGGGGCCATGAGTCAAGGATGCAGGCACCTCTAGACGCTAGAAAAGGCAGGAGAAGGACTCTCCCCTGGAGCTTTCAGAGGAACCAGCCCTACCCACGGCTTGACTTTAGCCCAAGGAGACCCTTGTCGGACTCCAGACTGCAGAACAGTCAGAGAGTCAGTGTATATTGTTTGGCTAAGTATTTCATTAAGTTGGTGGTAACCTGTTGTGGCAGCCTAGGAAGCTCATACAGGTGGTAACTGGCCTTGGCAGATGTGGGAGTCAGGAGTACGTCCATTGTTCCCTGCCTCCTAACACCCATCCTCCCACTCTTCCCCACCTCCAGAACCACTGCTGGATGGCACTCTGTTAAAGACTGCCAGACTCCCTTGCAGCTAACTAGCGAGGAATGACCATGTGACCGAGTCCCGGTTGATGAGATTTTGGGATGGGCTTCGGGGAAGACTCCATAAAGGAGACAATCCACTGGAGAAAATCTACTTTGTCCTTCCGCCCTTCTTCCTTCCTGCTGCTAGAATAAGGATGTGGATGGTTGGATCTTTGGCAATGTGTTCGACCATGAGGAGCAACATGGTAGACATACTGAGGAAGATACAGGACTATGTTCTTGGACAGCTAAATCAATCAATCATCCCTGGATGAACAAGTTATTCATTTATTTAACAAGCCATTGGGAACTTGCTAATGAAGCTGATAAAAATTCCTGTCCCCAGGGAGCTGACATTCCGAGGAGAAAGAGGGGGAGGAGGAGGGGGAGGAGGAGGAGGAGGAGGAGGAGGAGAAGGAGGAGAAGGAGGAGGAGGAGGAAGAGAGCAGATAATGAAGAAATACCTAGTGTCAGGAGGTAAGTGCTAGGGAGGAAGATGAAGGGGCTAAAAGATAGAGAGTAGAGGGATTGATAGGCGAAGGCTCTTGGAATAAGTACTTTAGGTAAAGATCTTAATGAGTAGAAGATAGAAAAAATGTTTCTTAATACTGAAGCAAGTTGACTTGGGTTTTTCTGTTACTTGCAGCCAAAAGCATTGATACTGCTGTTCTTTCTTTAAGTTCTCACACCATACCCATGGGGTGCAGAAGCAATGATCACCCTGTTTTACAGATGAGGAGACTCCGGCTGGGTGGGGAAGTGACATGCCCAAGATCACACAGCTAGTAAGAGGAAGAGCCAGGAGAAAAACCCTTAGTGGCATGGGCAGCTGGGAGCCATGGAAGGTTTGAAGCTAAGAATCATGCAGTGAGATGTGGGGATCAGGTGGGGGAGGAAGCTGCGTATCCGACCTCCACACTTTGCTTCCGCAGTTCCCCCGCCTGTGATGGCTTCTCTTTCCAACCCCAGCTGCAGCCACACCTCCTCCCGGAAGCCCCCCGGCCCCCTCTGTCCTCATCATCTCATCGTGCCCTTCTGCTGAGAGCTCAGAGGGTTGGGGACAAGCGGTGTGTCCCTCTCCCTGCCACCGCGCCATCATGTTTATGCATCGCTCCGGAAAAAACTGATTACATTCCAGCCTGACCTTCTCCCTGTCAGCAGGGCCCATCACTGCATCAATCATTCGGCTCAGAGGGGGAAAAATTATTTTGTCTTTAACGATATTTAAAAGTGCTCAGCGGGGGCGTCATGGGTACTGGGCCCAGGCAGCTGCTGGGCTCTGCATCTAAATCCCCGCTTCCTGTTTGCTTTCTCCCCGCCTTAGAGAAACTACTGAAGCCTCTGGTTTGCAAACTTAATTTCCACCCCCGGAAGCCACCCCATTTCCAAAGGGGAGCCGCCCGTCTTCCTCTGTTGGTCTCGCTTCGTCTCTCTGCCTTGACTCTCTTTGTCTTTCTGTCTCTGACTCTCTGTCTCTCTCTGCCACTGTCTCTCTTTGTCTCTGACGCTTTGTCTCTTTCCGCTCTGTCTTTGTTAGGACTCTGGGAACCCCAAGTGATCGCTCCATTTTTTTTTTTTTAAATCCTCACCTGAGGATATTTTTCCATTGCTTTTCTGAGAGAGTGGAAGTGAGGGAGGGAAGGGAAGAGAGAGAGAGAGAGAGAGAGAGAGAGAGAGAGAAACATCAGTGTGAGAGGACACATTGGCTGGTTGCCTTCCGCACACACCCAGAATGGGGGGCAGGGAGTGGACCTGCAACCCAGGTACGTGCCCTTGACTGGGAATCAAACCCAAGACCCTTTGGTGCACAGGGTGACACTCTAACCACTGAGCCACCGGCCCGGGCCCAAGTGACCTCTTGAGTGCTCATCCGGAGGGGTGCCTACAAGTCAGTTCCTCCTCCCCAGCACCCTGTGATGGACATGCCATGATCATGTCCACTTTCCAGTGCTGGAGATGGAGGCCCAGAGAGGCAATGCTCTTTTGTCACGGTCACACAGCAATAATCACAAGGCTGAACTGGGGAGATCTGAAACCACAGCTGTCTCTTACCAGCCCTGGTCCCTTTAATCAGCCTCACCTGTCCCTGAAAAGAAAGAAAAGCTGTTGTCACTTCCTCCTGAAAGCAGGGTAGGAGCCTGGGGGCTTGCAAGTCTCAAACCTCAGGGGTGGGACAGGCATTGAGTAGCTGCTGCCGCAGTCTCCTCCGGCGCCTGAGCCTTCGTGGGGCGGTAGGGGGCTGGGGTCCTGAATGCCACGGTGGGATGGCCAGGTAAAGTACAAACTGTCCAGTTAAATTAGAATTTCAGATGAACCATGAATAACTTTTTAGTATTAGTACATCCTCAATATTGTGTGGGATGTACTTATATTAAAAATTCATTTATTGTTTGTCTGAAACTCAGATTTAACTAGGCCTCCTGTATTTTTAAATATATATATATATATATATATATATATATATATATATATATATATATATATATATATGTTTATTGATTCCAGACAGGTAGGGAGAGGGAGAGAGAAACATCAATGATGAGAGAGAATCACCGATCAGCTGCCTCCTGCACGCCCCCCACCAGGATCCAGCCCACAACCGGGGCATGTGCCCCTGACTGGACACGAACCCGGGACCCTTCAGTCCGCAGGCCGACGCTCTTGTCACTGAGCCAAACCAGCTAGGGCAGGCCTCCTGTATTTTTTTAAAATATATTTTATTGATTTTTTACAGAGAGGAAGGGAGAGGGATAGAGAGTTAGAAACATCAATGAGAGAGAAACATCGATCAGCTGCCTCCTGCACATCTCCTACTGGGGATGTGCCCGCAACCAAGGTACATGCCCTTGACAGGAATCAAACCTGGGACCTTTCAGTCCGCAGGCCGACGCTCTATCTACCGAGCCAAACTGGTTAGGGCCTCCTGTATTTTTATTGACCAAACTTGGCAACCCCCACTTGGGACTGTCTCTAGAGGAACAGAAGGTTCTGGACACCGTGGGGCAGACTCATTTATGCACATGGTCTGGGTGTGACAATGCGGTCTCCAAGCACGGAACACACTGAGAGATGTGTGGGCGCTATGGCTCAAGACCCTTTGCTGGAGCCAGGGCCGGCCTCCATCACTTGGAAATGGCAGCCTCCACGGAGGTTTAACCTCCAGGGTAAAGCTGGCCAGAAGCCCAACATCTCACGAGGGGACAAAGAACGCAGCCAGACCCAGGCCACTGTCTTCCCACCCCCTCGTCCTGCACCCACGCCGACCTGCCAGCCACCCCATCATGGCCCACCCCAAGGCTGGTGGCCCTGCCCTCAGGGTGTCAGTACCTCCCGTTCTAAATTTCACCCCAGAAATCAATTAGGTCCTTGGGCAAGTTGATTATAAATCAGCTATTTTCATAATTGTTATGTCTTTAATAAATCAAAGCTGTGCACATTGCCGGCAAAACGGTGCTTTTCTCCGGGGTCATCAATTACCCAGGGAAGACAGGGCCGCGTCCACAGTCCCTCGTCCAGCACCGGCCTGGAGAGGCTGCCGCCGCCCAGGGAGCTCCTGGACCTGGGCCAGGCTGTTCCATTACAGAATTGCTTAAGCAGCGTTTTAAATAACAAAAAGGGATATCATTTAATTTTTTTTTTTTTGCAACGTGGAGATCAATACGCTGTCCTTCAGATGGCATGACGGATCGTCTTGGCCAGCTTCTCCGAGTTAATCCAATTTCCCTGGGTCTGGCTGTGACTGGGTGGGCTGGGCCCGGCCTGGAATGCATGAGTTTGCAGGGTCTTCCCAGCCTGGGCCTATGAGCGCTGCGGGTATGTACGCAGCGGGGGAAGCAGGAAGGTGGGCAAGGAGCCAGTTCCGCAGGGCTGCGAATCTCAGCCAGGGATGATTCTGTCCCCCGGGGACACTGGGTAATGTCTGGGGACATCTGTGGTTGTCACGACTGGGGCAGCTCCTGGCATTGCGTGGGCAGGGGCCAGGGATGCTGCTCAGACCCCACAGGGCCCAGGACAGCCCCCCACAGAGAATGTCCCAGCCCCAGTGTCAGCAGTGCCGAGGGGCGAGCAATTCATGAAGGGCAGCAGGTGAGAGGTCTTCCCTCTCTTTGCTCCTGCGCCCCGTGCCCTGGTTATTCTGAAGCTCGGGGCCCAGGTTTGAGTTCTGGGTCTGCTGCTGATGGGGCTATACTTCGGGGACAAACTTGGCTGGTTAGTTTCTCCCACCACAACATGGGCCTCTGGGTTCCTCCCTGCCTCCCTGAAGGGCTCAAGAGGTCCTAGAATCAATTCTTCAAGTCAGCCAGTATATATTGAGCGCCTACTGTATACCGAGCACCATTCTGGGTATTGGGGATCCAGCCACCAAGATGGAGGAAAGGCCTGCCCTAAGGTGGTTTAAATTCTAATTGGGGGAGAGAGAGTCCCAAGTAAATGAGGAAGGCAGTTCCAGAGGTCGAAGGAAGTAAGAAAGAGAGTGGCTGCTGGTGGTGGTGGTGGTGGGGCAATTAGGGCAGGAAGCATGGGGTGTGGATTAGTCAGGGCTCTCCAGAGACACAGAACCAATCGGATATAAATATATATATAGGCAGAGATTTGTTTATTATAAAGAATTGGCTCATGCAATAATGAAACCTGAGATGCCCTAGATCGGATCCCCATTGTCTGCGAGCTGGAGCCCCAGGAAAGCTGATGGTGTAAGTCCCAGCCCAAGGGCAGAAGACAGATGTCCCAGCTCAAGAAGTCAGGCAGAGAGGAAGCTCTCCCTTCCTCTGCCTTTTTGTTCTCTTCAGGCTCAACAAACTGGATGCGGCCCACCCACACTGGGGGGAGCCGCACGCTCTACCCAGCCTACCCACTCAAATGCTGTGCACCCCACGGCCCAGCCAAATAAAAGTTACCACGGGGGGCTTTTCTGAGGAGGTGACATTGGAGCAAGAGCCCTCTGGCAGCTGCCGGGGGGCAGTGAAGTCTTGGCTTAGGTAGCAGTCAACTTCCTGACCTCCCTTCCCAGGGATTCTACTGCTTTGCCACATGTGGGCATGACATTTGGGCTGAGGAATTGGGGGGCAGGGAGGAGGGGTGGAACAAGCCAACCAGGTATGAGCAAAAACCCGGAGGTGGAAAAACTTGGGGAGTTTTAGAAAGAGGCTGGGACCTGATGTCAGAAGAGAAAGCGAATGTTGATTCTTGATGGCCAATTGGAATGCTGGATCAAACCATTCCTGAAGTCCACACTACTTCTGAACCAAATGAAAACCTGGCCTCACTTTGCCTTGTGAGACTCTAAGCCTGGAGGACATGCAAGAAACCTACAGACTCTGTGGTCAGAAATAGGAAGAGCTGGTACAGCAGTCTTCCTTCTCCTTCTTCCTCTCCTTTTTTAATGTTTTTATTGATTTCAGAGAGGAAGGGGGAGGGAAAGGGAGATAGAAACATCGGTGATGAGAGAGAAACATTGATTGGCTGCCTCCCACATGCTTCCTACTGGGGATTGAGCCTGAAACCTGGGCATGTGCCCAACTAGGAATCCGACTGGTGATGCCCTGGTGCATGGGGTGATGCTCAATCAATTGAGCCACCATCACTTGCTGTTGTCAGGATGAACCATTTGGATTGAAGTCTTGGCAGCTGGGAGCCATAGAAGGTGCTGGAGCAGAGAAATGACTCCCTTAACCGCCGTCCCCCCCCCCCCCCCAATCAAATGATTGCCCTTTTTCTTTCTCTGGCTGGCTTGGAGAAGGCCTCAGGTTGGAGCCGGCTGGCTGCAACCCCCCCAGTCCCGTCCCCCCCCCCCCCCCCCCCCCCCCCCCGTGCCCCAGACCGGCTGCTGGGCTGTCATCTCTGCGGGAAAGCCCGGGAACAGGAGCCGAGAATGACCCGTGATTGTCGCGGAGGCCTGTGCTCTAATTTCCACGGATGGGTTTTGAGCGGCTAATGTAGTCCCCGCTGGGCAGGAGATGGAGCGCTCGGCAGGGCCTCCAACACTCGAGCCTTTGAGACCCATCTACAGCCAGGGCTGGAACGCTCGACCTTGCCTGTGCTGCCCTGGGCCCGGGAACCTCCCGTCCTGGGGCTCTGAGTGGAGAAGGCGGGGCAGAACCCTTTGCCTTCATGGATCTGGCCAAGCCGACGTGGGTCAGCGGGGCCAGGCTCTGAAGTGGGTCTCTAGGGTTGGGTTTAGGATTTAGAGGCGGTGGGACTGGGAGGGGTACAGTGTCCTCTGGAGATGGACGGGGAAACTGAGGCTCAGTGAAGGGCAGGATCCAGCATCCGACTCTGGAGTTGGGCTCAGCATGGGTTAGACCCGTGGTCAGCAAACTGCGGCTCGCGAGCCACATGCGGCTCTTTGGCCCCTTGAGTGTGGCTCTTCCTAAGCCTTAGGAGTACCCTAATCAAGTTAATAACAATGTACCTACCTATATAGTTTAAGTTTAAAAAATTTGGCTCTCAAAAGAAATTTCAATCGTTGTACTGTTGATATTTGGCTCTGTTAACTAATGAGTTGGCCGACCACTGGTTTAGACTCATCTCCAAGCGGGCCCCAGGCCAGTGTTTGTTGAATGAATAAAGGAATCCCACAATGACCACACCGGGGTGCCGAAGGGCGGCGTCAGGACACTGAGGCAGTCACCATAGTTTTCGCACACAAAACCCCTTCAAGGACGGATGTGGTCATGACCTGTCTCCCTCAGGGGCCCAGACACTCAGACGGGGGGGGGGGGAGGCGGGCCTGGTGTGCAGTTTCTCTCCCAGACCCCCACCCCAGCCCTGGCAGGTGGGAGGCAGTGGAGACAGCTGTGGGGTGGGAAGTGGAGGGAAGACAAGTAGCTCTGGCTGGAGCCCCGGGTGTGAGGGGCAGGGGCAGCACAAGAGTGGAGACAGTGTGGGCAGGGGTCCTCAGACTTTTTAAACAGGGGGCCAGTTCACTGTCCCTCAGACCGTTGGAGGGCCGGACTATAGTTTAAAAAAAACTATGAACAAATTCCTATGCACACAGCGGCGGCAAAAACACCCGGCGGGCCGGATAAATGTTTTCGGCGGGCCGCATGTGGCCCGCGGGCCGCAGTTTGAGGACCCGTAGGCTCACACTGTGGGGGCTCAGCCAGGCCATCCTGCTGGAGATGGGGCCACCATCCCGGGGTTCCAGGTGGGAGCTTGGTCCTCATTTGCTGAAGGAAGAAACACCTGACTGATAACACGGAGTCCCCCGCCTCGCACCTCTCCACTGCCCCCTGCAGGGACTCGGCTCCACTGAGCCTGCATTTCTGTGTCCCTACTGTGCACAAGGCAGACCCAGCGGGAGACTAGAAGGAGGACGATGTGTGGCAGCAGAACAGAAGACCAGGAGGCGTCTCAGGGAGAGAAAACCTCCGAGACTCAGGCGGACGAAGACCCCACTCAGCAAGACACCATTGCCCTGGCGCGCTCCGCTCTGGCTTGGCCCCAGGACCAGGGCCGAGGACAGCAGGGTTTTACTGTGCGCTTTTCCTTAAAATAAGACACGAGATCCTAACGCAGGACGCCTCTCTCGGATTCCTCAAGAAAGCAGTGCACTTTTTGTTATTAGATTGTTTGCAGCGGCTGAGGTGGCCTATGCAAATGGCGCTGTGATTAATTCCCCCCCCCCCCCCCCCCCGCTCTCCCCCGCCTGTTGGAGTTTTCACGTCGCCCACGTGCCCCCCGCCCCCCACCTGTGGTGAGTGGATCCTGGGGTGGGTGGTGGTGCAATCAAGCTCAGGTGGTGGTGGCAGTTCATTTCCTGACAATAAGAAGTCCTCCACCCCCACAGGGACATGGGCACATGTGTCATCAGAGAAAAGCCTGGGGCGGAGACAGGGGGCACAGAATCTTCAGGAGGCGGTTTGCCTCAAAGTGTGTTCCGGAGGCGGCTCTGCCCAGGGCTTGTTGTAGATTTGCTCATTTGGTCCCCACGCAGGTCCGTGGTGTTGGCACTACCATTTCCCCATAATGGCCCACGGAAGCGAGGTGACTTGGCCAGCGTCACACAGAATGGGAGCGGCAGAGCTGGGATTCCAGCGCAGGCAGTCTGGCTCTTACACACCGGCCGGGCTTCTGCCTCTGGCTGGTCCGTGCAGCTCACAGCCTCCTAAGGCTTCCCTCGGCCCCAGGCAGCTGAGACTCTAAAGGCTGGAGCTTTGTGGGCCGCCTCAGTTCCCTCCCTTCTGCCACCAGCTGTCCTTGGCCTGCTTCATTCCTTTGCCAAGGCTGCAGCCTCGCGCCTTCCGGGAATCCTTCAGCTATTCCTCCCAGACCAGTCTCTCCGGTTTCCTCCTTGGTCCTCAGGGACACCAGGCACTGACCTGCCTCAGGGCCTTTGCATGTGCTATTCCCATTTCCTGCAACACCCTTCCCCCCGCTTCTCCATATGGCTCTTTGCTCTGACTCCCCACCCCCCCCCCGCCCCCCAATACTCTTCATCTCACCAGCGTTGCTGCTGTCTTCTGATGTCCATCATCCTGCCCATGAGGACAGCGGCCATGCTCCTTTTGGTCACTGCTGAATGTCTGATGTTAAATGGTTGAGCAAATCTTTCCAGCAATCCTGAGTCCAGGCCTATGATTGATGCCCATTTTACAGATGGGGAGACTGAGGTCTCTCCAATGCCAAGGCTTTGCTCAGTTTCTCTATTCTGACCCCTTTTGGGCCATGACCCCTCTGGGCATAAAGGGGTAGGAGGAATCATGGCCCCTCCCCAAACACGTCCACATTCTAATCTCTGGAACCTGTGACTATGATTGTTTTCATGACATAAGGGGCACTTTGCAGATGAATTAAGATCCCTGAGATGGAAGATTACCCTGGATTAACCAAGGGAAGGGGTGTGTGGGGGGGAGCCCAGTATCATCACAGGGTCCTCATAAGAGGGAGGCAGGAGGGACAGAGTCAGAGATGGAAGTGGCTACGCTGCTGGCTGTGACGATGGAGGAAGACGCCATGAGCAAGGATGTGGCGCCTCTAGAAGTTGGAAAAGGCTGGAAACTCCGGGAGGACCAGCCGTGCTCACACCTGGCTTTAGCTCCAGGAGACCCTTTTAGATGCTGACCTCCAGGACTAATCAGAGAATCAGTTAGTGTTGTTTTCCCAGCTTTTCACGAGGTTTGTGGTCCTTGGTTACGCAGCCCGAGAAAACTCATACCTGGGGCGACTCTGAACAGCCTTTCCACGTACACAAGCCCTTTTCCTGGAAAGGCCACCGAAGGCCCTGCTTCATCCGTTTCAACACACTCCGTGTAAGGGTGCTCATGTGGAAGGGCAGTGGCTGCAGGGAGGCCCTGTGACCTTGGCTCGGCCGTGCTGACCCTGAGCAGCCTCTGTTTTCTCATCTGGAAAATGGGAATAACCTTCATCCCCCGTCCCACCGGCTGGTGCAGAGCCCCAAAGTCAGGAACGACTTTAGCAAGGCTTTGCCACATGTCCTGTGCTGTGCCTAATGGGGACTTAGAATCCGGCCTGCCCCTTCCCCGCTCTCTCTGGGCTTCTTTCTGCACCCTGAACGCCCATCCTCCCCACCCCCCGCCAGGCCTTTGCCCACACTGTGCCCTCCGCCTGGGACTCCCTTCCATTTCACCTGTTTTTCTCTTGCTCACCCATAGAGGACCTGGAAGACCAGACACTTCTCACGCGAGGAAACAGTCCATGATGGCTCAGGGTACCCCGGGTGCGTCTGCCAGCGCCTCTGTGACCCCTGTCAGAGCCCTCAGCCCCCTGGGGCTGGAATCTGCTTGGTCACAGGATCATCTGTGAGCGCAGGAGGGCGGGGCCATTTGCCTCAGTCACTGCTGTGTCCGCCGTGCTCAACACACAGCCTGGCGCACAGTAGGAACTCGGGCAGTATTTTGGCCTGAGCACCTGAATTAAACAGCATACGCTGGAAGCATTGTTATTATTAGAGAAAAGGGCCCAGGGAGGGGAGGGAAGGCACCTGCGGCCTCCTGGGAATGAGCCTTCAGATGATGTTAAATGGTGCCTCTGTCCTCCAGGGGCCCCTCCTCCTCACTGCCTCTGGTAAGGAGCCCTGAAGGAGGAGCTTGCCTTCTGCCAGCTGGGTGACTTCGGGCAAGCCCCGCCCCCCCGACACCCTCACAGCCTACATCCCTCTAAGGTGGGAACGTAAAGGGCCAATCGCCCAGCCAGTGTGGCTCAGTGGTTGAGCGTGGACCCATGAACCAGGAAGTCATGGTCCGATTCCTGGTCAGGGCACATGCCTGGGTTGCAGGCTCCATCCTCAGTAGGGAGCGTGCAGGGGGCAGCCGATGGATGATTCTCTCTCATCATTGAATTTTCTGTCTCTCCCTCTCCCTTCCTCTCTCTGAAATCAATAAAAAAATATTCACACACACACACACACACACACACACACACACACACACACACACACCACATAAAGCGCCAATAATGGACAAGGCACAGAGACAGCAGTCAGATTCTTGAGGTCACACAGCAAGTCCTGAGGAGTGAGGGACTGCCCCTCCCCCCAGCCTTCCTTCTCGGGGGCCCGGGGAGCATGGATGGCCATCTCCCCGGCATGGGTTAATGAGCGTCTGGCAGCCAGGCCAGCACAAGGACAAGCTCGATGAATTTGTTTTTGTGGATATCTCAATGCAGCGGCCCCGGCCAAGCGCGCCCGCTGGATGCCTCGCCCCACTCCCGCGCCCGCCCCTCGCCCGCCTTTGTCAATATCTCAAAGTGCCAGGCGAAATCCCCTTCAATGCAAACCTCTGCTGAACACTGGAGGATCTCTTTTATTTTCCCCTCCCTGTTTATTTATTCTCGCCCTCCCTCTCCCCTCCTCCCACAGCTCCGACAAGAAACGATTAAACAGCGGGGGACGCCAAAAAAAGATGAACAAAGACAAGATTCCGGGCCGAACGGGGGATTTTCAGGTGGAGAATGTGGCTGGCAAAGGTGGAAGTGGAATTGAGTGGGTTGAAAGGAGGCCGGTTCCCAGCAGAGGATTCTACCAGCTCGGGGCACAAAGGCAGCGACTGCGGCCGCCAACACCTGCTCCCTTTTCAGAGGCCACAATGGGGAGGTTAAGCTTCAGCCACCGCCTCCTGTGGGGCTCGGCTGCCCCGGATTTGCGGGGACACAGCGGGGCAGCTAAGGGGGTCTCTTGGTCCAAGGCTGTGAGTGGGGGGCTCTGACAGTCAGAACAACCCAAACAACAATCAGCAGGCTTGGGTTTGAGTCCCAGATCAGCGCTTTAGCCAGCATTTCCCGAGTACCTACTGTGTGCCAGGCCCCGGTGCTTGGCCCCGGGTACCCATCAGTGAATGAGATGGAGACTGCTTGCCTTAGCCTGACCTTTCCATGGGCTGTGTGACCTTGGGGCCCTGCCTTTGGAGGTCTGGGTCTTGGTTTTCTGCATCTGGAAAATAGGATGGCGTTTACATCCCTCCCACAGGAGATTAGAGAATGTCTAAGAGATGCCTGTTGCAGAGCGAGTGTCCCTAGACACGTGGCATCAGGGTTCCCCCCACCCTGCTTTGCACAGGAGACATTGGGGCTGGACCATTCTCTGTGGGGGGCCCTCCTGCACCCTGTGGGGCATTGAGCAGCATCCCTGACCCCCACCCACTCGTTACCAGGAGCACTCCCCGTCATGGCAACCACAGATGGTCCTAGACACCGCCAAGTGTCCCCTGGAGGGCAGAGTTGCCTCCCGGTGAGAACCCCTGCTTGGCAATATTAATTCTTAGAAATGAGTTTGCTGGGCTAAAGCATCTGGATGCCCACAGTTTTTATTTACTTATTTATTTATTTGTTTGTTT
Source organism: Myotis myotis (assembly GCF_014108235.1). NCBI lineage: Eukaryota > Metazoa > Chordata > Mammalia > Chiroptera > Vespertilionidae > Myotis > Myotis myotis. The sequence continues at coordinate 81,394,703 of NW_023416368.1, read as the reverse complement.
GTTTGTTTATGTTGTTACTGTTGTTAATCCTCACCAGAGGCTATTTTTCCATTGATTTTTTAGAGAGAGTGGAAGAGACGGGGAGAGACAGAGAGAAACACTGATGTGAGAGAGACACATCTATTGGTTGCCTCCCGCACACACTCTGCCTGGGCCAGTGATTGAGCCTGCAACTGAGATACGTGCCCTTGACTGGCACTCGAACTCAGGACTCTTTAGTCCGCAGGCTACGCTCTAAGCCACTGCACAAACCAGCCAGGGCCCCACAGTTTTAAAAAACTGACAGATGTCAACTGGGCCTTTGCCTTTTCACACCCTTAATGGCAAGATTGCGAAGCTGTAACAATGACCCTCCCCATTACTGGCCGTATCATAACAGATGAGACCACACATTCCCTGGCCCAAGGTGAGACTGCAGGAAGGACTTCCCGCGGCAGTTCCTCCTCCTCAACCCCAGCCCCAGCCTCTGCGTGGGGGGAGCCCACTCCCTCCCTTGTCCTGGGGATGCGGAAGGAGTCTGACGGAGGAGCTGGCCCTCCTTAGCGAGAGAAATATTCTGCTTTGAGCTGAGGCTCTGATGGGGCTTCCTTCACTGGCTGGAGAAGGGAGGGACAAAAATAGCAGGAGTGGGGGCTCTGAATTTGGGGTGTCCCTGTCTCTGGCACAGAGAAGGAGAACTCTGGACGGTCTCTGACTAGCAGTCCATGCCCTGGCCCAGAAGGGGCGCGTCCCCGTCCTGTTCCGCCTGCTGCAGAGTGGTGCGCTACAGGGCAGAGACCACGGTTGCTTGAGGGTCAGATGTTGAGGTCCTTGGGTCCCTAGCACCCCTCACCCACATTCACTGTTTCCCGCTCCCTCATCAGTGCTCTGACCTGTTCGGGCTGGGGACATAGCGAGGCTCCCAGGGCTCACAGTCCAGGCGGGAAATGGACATGTGACATGGCTGGTGAGAGCTCTAATGGGGGCTTTCGGGCAGCCGCAGAGTCAGCGGGGCCCCTGCCCAGCCTGGAGGTCAGGGGAGATGACTTCTAAGCTGAGCCTGGAAGAGGAAGGCGGGTAAGTTGGCTGAAGGTGGAGAGCAGGGAGCCTGATCGGGTTTTAGGAGCCCTTTGAGGGGAGTGGATAGGAAGGCTCAGGATTGGAGGCGGGGCGGCCAGGGAGGAGGCAGAGGCTGGGCCTGTAGGGGGTTAGTGGGAACAGGTAGTGGGAACTGGTAGGCAAACGCTGGGGTGGCCCTGAGATGGGAGTGGGTTTGGGGGCAACGTCGAGGATCTGATGCCCAGACAGGGGTCCCTCCAAGGCCCAGATGCGGGGGTGAGGGGGCCGGCAAAGGGAGCCATGCACATGCCTCCTGAGCAGGCGGACAGCCCGACAGACGGCCTTTATCAGCTCCAGAGCCTCGTTTAAAATCGCACCGTGGCGGCAACAAAAGCAATTTGCCTTGTGAATTTTCATTCTGAATGGATGATCTGCTTTTAATCAAGCAAGGCGTCCCAAAACGCTCTTAATTACCCCGAGTCAAGGGCTCGGCTGTCATTTTGATGTTGAATTTCAGGCGGGCAGGCGTGATTAGATTTTTACAAAACAGGTTCTGGGGAGACACGGCTGGAGGAGAAGGATGTTGGGGTGAAGTCGGACACGGCTGGCCGGGATGTCTAATTTGGAACCACGGGGTAGGGGGCACGGCTGGAGCCAGGCCTCGGGCAGGGAAGTCAATCTCAGGCTTGATTGTGTGGCCCTGGGCAAGTCCCCATCCCTTTTGGGGATTCAGTCTCCCGTCTTAAAACGCAGCTTACTGGTGTCTGCGTGGGAAGGATAAAATAAGAGAGCACTGGAAAACCTCGCAGCATCAGACAGTTCATTCATTCATTCATTCATTCAACCAATATTCATTCGACCTACTGTGTGCCAGGCCCTGTTTTAGGCACTGGACACTGAGTCACAGCCAAGACAAGCGACTTAAATGATGGACCTACTGTGTGCCAGGCCCTGTTTTAGGCACTGGAAACTGAGTCACAGCCAAGACAAGCGACTTGAATTTGTTGATTTAAATTCCCACCTCCTGGGTCTAACCACAAACATATCACATCTCCCAAATTCTCAGATGCACGATTTTCAAGTTTTAACACGTCTGAGGTGGGGATATGTCTTCTCCGCCTGTTCCATGATTTAATTGGCGGGGCTGCTTTCTCCCTTAGCAGGATATAAAATAAAGATGGCTCTTCTACTGATCTCATCTCAGAGTCCACGGAACAGAGTAATAAGTACTCTATTCCGGCAGGGCGTGTCTGCAGGCAAGAAAAGCTATGGGGGCAGGAATAAAAGGTGGAGCTTCAAAAGACTTCAACACAAGCCGAGAGAAGCACTGCAGCCCACACCACACCGCGGGCCGGGGAAGTGGAAATGTCTGCATTGACCACATCTCCCTTGGCTGCAGTGCATTTAGAATACGCCCGACCAGCATTCAGACTCTCAGCAGGGATGGAGTTCTGGGTATCTGGGTTTTGACGTCCCCTCTCACGAGGTCACGGTGAGATGGTGGGAGGAACTGAAAGCTTGGGTGGTGGCTACGTGAGGCGTCCCTGGGGAAGGTCCTGAGTTTTGTTGTTTGAATCCTAATGGGTAGGCTTGAACAATGCTAGGGCTGGCAAACATGCCTCCTGTTCTGCTCACACTGTCAAAACCCTTCCATTCTTATTACATCAACACATGCTTGGTTTTGCTGCAGTAGCACCCAGCCCCCTGTCTCAGAGGCTAATGACATCAAAGGTTTCTTTCCCATTCATGGTGTATATTCACTGTGGTTTTAGGGGGCTGGGGATCTGCCCCATGTTACTTGATGCCAGAAGAGACTGATGGGGCCACCACGGTGTGGAATATTGTTGGTTTCTGGGACAGAAAGAGAGCTCTGGGGGGGTCTCTCACTAGGGATAAGTGCTCTGGCCCAGAAGTGTCACATACAGTCCCACCCAGTCCTACCAATCAGAGAAGTGCAGTCCTATCATGTGCTCACGTGACGGTCAGCTATTGCTGTGTGACAAATACCCACCACATCTCTTTGCAGTTCAGCCACAAGCATTCAGTTCTCATGTACACGTCGGCAGGGCAGCTGGCCTAGGGTCCGATCTGTGAATTGAGTCCAGATCTGGCCCGTGTGTTTCTCGTCTTCCTTGGGTTAGTGGCTACTCAAGACCTATTTGTCTCATGGCAAAGGCAGGAGCACAAGTGGGCATGCAGGAATAGGCCATCCTTAGGACCTAGGCTCAGAATTGGCGCACTGTCACGTTGGCTTGTGTTGCCTTGGCCAAAGCAAGTTACATGGCTGGGCCTGACATCGATGGGGCAGGGAAGTGTATTATTCCCGTGGAGTTTGGGGAGAGATTGAATGACATTTGCTGAGTAATAATCGAATCTTTCATACCCTAGAAGGTGAAGATCAGGAAATACTTGGTGAGAGCATTATTCGTTGCCACACAGAACAGAAGCCATAGGCATCAATGCCCAGGTTCTAAGTGGGAAGTCCAGGGGAAGGTGAGCTTCAGGCGTGGCTGGATCCAGGAGCTCATTTCTCTTTGTCTTTCTGCTCTGCTTTATCTGCATTGCTGTTCTCGGGCTCCATGAATCTTACTGTTCCTGGGTTAAGTGCAGCACAAAGAGCCTGTGCTGGGATATTTTTTTGTTTCAGGTGTCAAATCTCTGAATAGCATGTGACAAAGAAACAGCAACTTTCATCACTTGATTGACAGGTAAAATGCACAAATTATAGCCTTCTTTTCCCACTGCTCCCATCACACTCCTGGTCACACTGAGCAGTTCATCTTCTGCAGAAAGCTCTCCTTTCCTCCGGCTCCCCCCTCCCAGCGTTTCTTCACGCACTACCTCCCACACCTCCAGCGGGAATCTGATTATACAGCCCAGTGTCGCGGGATCCCCGGGGCGGGTCGGAGTTCTCTGCACGCATCCCTGACCCTGTGATCCCTTCTCAGGTCTGACCACAAATGCCTTTGCTCGAACCCAACTTGGCAGTCCCGGCGTGAGCCTTTTGATTGAAGCCAGGAAAACGGGGCAGCAGTTTGCTTAATTGATTTGCTCTTAATTGGCTGTCGTCCCAGATGCTCCCCAGGGGAGGGAGCAGGGCGGAATCTGGAGCTTACTTTGGGCACCTGCTGACCACCCACCCACCCACCCCTTCCCCAGGCCGGCAGGAGAAAGAGCTGGACCCAGACCCTCCCAGCCCCAAGTGCTGAGGGCTAGGCCAGAGGGCGTGACCAGGTAAGGCGTGGAGCTGAGAGCACTGTGAGTTCAACAGACTTGGGTTTACATCCCTGTTTGGGCCTGGCTGGTGTGGCTCAGTGGTTGATCATCGAACGATGATCCAGGAGATCATGGTTCGATTCCCGATCAGGGCACATGCCCGTGTTACAGGTTCACTCCCCAGTGTGGGACGTGCAGAAGGCAGCGGATCAATGATTCTCTCCCATCATTGATGTTTCTATCTCTCTCTCACTCTCCCTGTCTCTGTGAAATCAGTAGAAATATATGTTTTAAAAAAGAAATATTATTATTTAAAAATAATATATTTTTATTGATTTCAGAGAGGAAGGGAGAGGGAGAGAGAGATAGAGACATCAATGATGGGAGACAATCATTGATCAGCTGCCTCCTGCACGCCCCCTACGGGGGATGGAGCCTGCAACCCGGGCATGTGCCCTGTACCAGAATCGAACCTGGGACTCATCAGTCTGCAGGCCGATGCTGTATCAAAGGCAGCATTTCTGGCTCTGACGACATCGGGTCCACTCCGCCGTGTTGTGTGGAAGCCGCCATGGGTCGGTGAGCTGGGCGTGGCCGGGCGCCAATGAAACCTTATTTATGGACACTGAAATGTGAATTTCTTATCATTTTTGTGTCCCCAAATATTATCCTTTCATTTTTCCCCAACCATTTAAAGAAGTCCAAAACAGGTCCTGGCTGACCCCTGATGTAGACACAGCATTGACAATAGTCCTCATAAAGTCCTCAACAGGCCTGGCCGAGTAGCTCAGTTGGTTAGAGTGTCGTCCCGTTACCCCAAGGCTGTGGGCTCCATCCCCAGTCAGGGCACGTACAAGAATCAACCATAAATAAGTGGAACAACAAATCAATGTTTCCTCTCTCTGTCTCTCTCTCTCTCTTTCTCTATCTCATCAATTTAAAAAAAAAAAAGAAAGAAAAAGAAAGGTCCTGGCCAGTGTGGCTCAGTGGTTGAGCGATGTCCCAGGCCGAAGGGTTGCTGGTTCATTTCCTGGTCAGGGCACATGCCCAGGTTGCAGTTCAATCTGCCGTCGGGGTGCGTACAGAAGGCAACCGATCGATGTTTCTCTCTCTCCCTCTTTCTCTAAAAATCAATAAAAACATATATTGTTTTTATAAAAGTGCTCAACAAATACTTACTCCTGTTACTGTGGTTTAATGTAGAGTCGTAAGAGGGGTCTCAGAGTTAGGGGGTGAGAATGAAGAAGGACCTCAAACATCGATTTTACAAATGAGGCTGCTCCTCTTCCCAGCCATTGGACTCGGAGAAAGTGGTTTGGCCTCTGAGCCTCAGTTTCCCCATCTGTACAAGGGGTATGGCATTACTTCCCGAAGACAAGGTAACGACGTATCCCTTCACCCTCTTTTGTGACTATGCTGCTCTGTCAAGCATGCTCATCTCTGCCCTTCAGGCTTCCATGACCTTGCTCTCGAGGTCCCTTCACCCAGAACGTCCCCCCTCCCGCCCCCCCTCTCACCGTTGCCTCTGTCTCATGCCTGCAGGTCAGCACAGAGGCTGCCTCCTCCAGGAAACCTTCCTCGACCCCAGGGTGGACCAGAGAGCTTCTCTGGGCTCCCCCTCGGTCCTGTGCACCCTCTGGCCCATCACAGCAGATGCCACACTGGGCTGTAGTGTCAGTGCTACACCAAGAGGACGCAGGGTTGCGTCTGTTCTGGGTACAAGGCTGGCAGGGAGGGGACACTACAAACAGGTGTGTCCCCCCTGGACAAGAGGGACACTAGTACGTGTAGGTGGCTTATGAGATGTTGTTTGTTGGCCCACACGGGTCATTACATTACACTGAAGGAAGAACATTCTTTTCAATTCTCTTTCAAACCCCCTCCCCAGCCACACTATCCAATACAATAGCCACCGGCTACACATGGCTATTCACATTTAAATTGATTACATGGAATTGGATTGAAAGCAGGTTCTCAAAGAGTTATTTGTGCACCCACGTTCATAGCAGCATTACTCACCACAGCCAAGGGGTGGGGGCAACCCGAGTGTCCATGGACGGATAAAGGATAAGCACAAGGTGGTCCATCCACACAATGGAATATCCAGGCTTCACCAGGAGGGAAATTCTGACACTTGCTACACGTAGAGAAGCAGGGAGGGCATTGCGCTCAGTGAAAGAAGCCAGACACAGAAGGACAGATGCCGTGTGATTCCGCTCACAGGAGGTGCCTAACGGAGTCAGATCCATCGAGACAGGAAGTAGCAGGTGGGAGCCAGAGGTGGGGTTGGGGGGCGGGGAGGTCGTGTTTAATGGGGGCAAAGTTTCAATTTGGGAAGATGGGAAAGCTCTGGAGACGGATGGAGGTGATGGTTGCACAACAATGCAAATGCAGTAGTGGGGTGAATTAAAATGCAGTTAGAAGTTTCTGGGAATATATCCTAAGAATGCTGAAACACCAATCAGAAAGAATACATGTAGCCCTAAGATCTGGAAACAGCCCAAGTGCCCATCAGTAGAGGAGTGGATAAAAAAGCTGTGGTACATTTACACCATGGAATACTATGCAGCAGTAAAAGAGGAGGATCTCTTACCCTTTGCAACAGCATGGAGGGACCTGGAGAGCATTATGCTAAGCAAAACAAGCCAGTCGGAGAAAGACAAGTATCACATGATCTCACTTACATGTGGAATCTAATGAACAAAATAAACTAACGAACAAAATAGATCCAGAGGCATGGACGCCTGGAACAGACTGACAGATCTCAGAGGGGCGTGGGGACAGGAAGGGATTAATCAAAGAACTTATATACACACTAGAGGCCTGGTGCACGAAATTCATGAAGGGGGGAGGGGTTCCCTCAGCCCAGCCTGCACCCTCTCCAATTCGGGACCCCCTCAGGGGATGTCCACCTGCCGGTTTAGGCTCGGTCCCAGGGATGGGGCCTAAACCAGCAGTTGGACACCCCTCTCACAATCCTGGACTGCTGGCTCTTAACTGCTCACCTGCCTGCTTGCCTGGTCACCTCTAACTGCCCCCCTCCCGCCCCCCGCTGGCCTGGTCGCCCCATGCAGCCTGCTGTTCAGTAGTTTGGTTGTCCCTCACTAACCCCCCTGCCGGCCTGGTCGCAGGCAGCCATCCTGTGAGGGTGTGATGTCAATTTGCATATCACCTCTTTATTATATAGACTAGAGGCCCGATGCACGAAGCTTGTGCATAGGTAGGATCCCTAGGCCTGGCCAGCAATCAGGGCCAATCTGCTGGGGATGTCCCTTCCCCACCCCACATTGGCTGGCCTGGGGCCTGTGGGCTGGGGGCAGCTCCTGTGTTGAGCATCTGCCCCCTGGTGGTCAGTGCATGTCATAGTGACTGGTCGTTTCGCTGTTCAGTCGATCTGCATATTAGGCTTTTATTATATAGGATAGCATAGCCCACGGACACAGACAATAATGGGGTGAAGGCCTGGGGTAGGGCAGGGCTGGGTGGACTGGGGCTGAAGGGAGAAATGGGGGACATCTGTAATATTGTCAACAAGAAGGAATGGTAAAAAGGTAAACTTTATGCTATGTAGTTTACCACAATTTAAAAAAATTAGATAAATCCATACTTTTGAAATGCAGTTCCGCATTTGCGTTGGACACATTTTAACTGCTCAGAAGCCGCATGTCCCTGGTGGCTCCCATAATGGACAGGACAGATACAGGCCATTTCTTTCATCGCACAGAGTTTATTGAGAGTGAGTTAAAGTCTCTTCACAGGCCTAATATTCCTTTTAAGGAGCGAGGAGGCCCAGGGCACACAGCTTGTGGTGGCAATAGGGAGACTCTATTAAACGGGTTTTGTTTTCACTGTGGATCAGTCAGCTCTTCTCCTCACAAAGGACAGAGGGCGCCTGGGAACAGCTGAGTCAGGTCTCTCCTCTGTTCACCCCCCCCCAGGGCTCCCACATCCCTGGAGGTAAAAGCCCAAGTCCTCTCCACAAGGCCCTGTATGCCCTTCCCCCTCCTCTCCCTGCCTCATCTCCTCCCTCCTCCCCCTCACTCACTCTCCTCCAGCCACATGGGCTTCCTAACTTTCTCCAAAACACCAAACACAGTCCTGCCCCAGGGCCTTTGCACGGGCTGTTCCCTTTGCTGACAAGCTGCTCCTTCAGAAAGCTACATGGCTCCCTCACTCACTCAAATGTCTCTGTGGTGAAAACTTTGTTTTCATTCTAATTAAAAATTGCAAGTCTTGACCCATACTCAGAGCTTAGAGCCATCTCCTATCCCACCCTCCAGACAAGAGCCTGGGGTTCAGGATCTGGGACTCTCTGAACAGTGCTCCGCGGATGGGGAGTCCAGAATGCCCTGGCCTGCCCATGACCTTGTCCTCAGCCTGTCCTGTCCCCGGATGGCGCCGCCCCCTCCCTCCAGGAGCTCAGAAATTCGCCAGGCGCACAGATGCCAGACGGGAAAATTAATTGGGCCTTGCTGGGGCTGCTCTCCCTGCTCCCGTCAATAACAGCCGTAAAGCGGATTTATGTGGCCTCACTGGCTCTGGATGGAACCTGGGAGGAGGGGCCGTGTGCGAGGAAAGTCAATCTCTGGCCACAGGAACAGGCGGCAGCTGGGGCTCCAGGACCAGAGCCATCCTCCTGCTGCCTTGGTCGAGGCTGCGCCTTCCCCGCGTGCTTTTGGAGCATTAACGGTTTTAATGGGGAGGTGGGGGCTACTTTTTATGTCTGTTTTAACCAAGAGGGAAACTGGCACAGAGAGGCTAAGCAACGTGAGGTTGCACAGCCTGAGCAGGAACCTGGAGCAGGCCCAGGCAGGGGAGCGTCCAGCCCTGGTGAGCACTCAGCGGCTGACATTTTACTATTATTCTTACAGTTTTTGTTGCCCTCCAACTGCAGGGAGAGGCAAGGCCTCTGCATCTGCCTCTCCTTCTCCCTGGGGCCCTTTCTTCCATCCCTGGACCAAATCCAGTGCCTCCCCACCCCCACCCCATGCAGGCACCGCTGGGACAGTTTTGATGGACATGTTTTTTGCACGGAAAAAAGCTGGAGGAATTGTATTTTGCCAAAAGTGTCAGCTGGAGAGAAAATATTTCCTGCATCTCTCATGAGTGTTGATGTCAGAGAGCTAGTGTATTGGTGGGGGCCAGGGGTCCACACGATAGGGCCGGCTGCCCCAGTCAGCCCCCAACCACCCCCTCCCCAACTATGCCCAAGCCTAGCGTCCTACCCCCTCCTCTCCGGTCTCTGCCTGGCTTCTCCCCTTGGATAGTCTCCACTCTCTGACACCCTCATCTCTCTTTCTCCACAATGAGGAAGTGACATGGGAGCCGTGGCTTGAGTTCCCCTGGAGAAGGGGGGTAGTGGGAGGAGCACTCCAAGCAGAGGGCACAGCTCATGCAAAGGCCCTGGGGCAGGACTGTGCATGGTGTGATTTGAGGATCCGCCAGGAGATCCATGTGCCTGGAGTAAGAGTGAGCGAAGGGGAGTGAGGGAGGGGATGAGGCCAGGGAGGGAATGGGTGCAGGGACTTTGGGGTCACGGGGAGGACTGGGGATTTTATTCCAGGAGCACCAAGGAGCCCTGGGGGGGGGGGCGCTTTTGAAGGGAGAGGGACACCAAACAAGCACCCTCATATACAGAGGAGGTGTGGGCAGCAACCCATCAAAATTCAGAATAAACCAAACTCGGTCTCCGCCGCTGTCTAGAACTAGAGACACCCTGATCACTTGGTGTTGGCATTGAAGTACCATTAAATGGAAACTACCCGAAGGCGACCACCGGGGGGCGCACAACCCCTGCTATCTGTGTAAAGGAAAACTTCGCAGCCAGGATAAAGGATGTCAGCTAGGTGGGCAGACGCTGACCCGTGTCGGGAATGCATGGAAGGGGGCAAGAGGAAGCTGCAGGACAATGACGTAGAAGGAGAAGGTTCTGGAAGCATCTGCATCAGTGTCAACGTGACCTATGCCAAGGTAAGAAGATTCAGCTTTATTTTATGATTACTTGTTTTATTCTTGCCCGGCTGGTGTGGCTCAGTAGTTGAGCGTCAACCTATGAACCAGGAGGTTTGATTCCCAGTCAGGGCACATGCCCGGGTTGTGGGCTTGATCCCCAGTGTGGGGTGTGCAGGAAGCAGCCAATCAGTGATTCTCTCTCATCATTGATGTTTCTCTCTCTCCCTCTCCCTTCCTCTCTGAAATCAATAAAAATACAAAAATTTAAAAATAAATTAACTAGTTCATGCATTTTGTAGGTTCCTAATGTTTTACTGCCCCTCTCTAGTTCCCAAACATGTTCATTCCAGACGAAAGCCCAGGACCCTCAAATATTGCTTTGTAACATTTAAAAATATTTTTTTATTGTGGTCAAATATACAAGGTTCCATACCGTTGTTTGTATGGAAAGAGGCGTGCAGGTTACGATGGATACAATAGCTTTATTAACTCTGTCTCATGTATTCACAACCGTAAACCTAGTTTTGCCCACCTGTATGTGATACCACCAGCTCCGGTGGCCCAGGTCCCTTAGCTTGTGGCAGCATCACCCCAATCTCTGTCCCTATCGTCACTGGCCGTCTTCTCCGGCTCTGTGTCCTTCCCTCTTCCTACACAGACAGCACTCATTGAGCGTAAGGCCCTCCCAGATCCAGGGTGATTTCACGTGAGATCCTTACCTAATTACACCTGCAAAGACCTTCTTTCCAAATAAGGTCACATTCTGGGGTCCGGGTGGTCATGGATTTTGGGGGACACTATTTATCCCACTATACGGTGTAAGGTGCCTTATTCACAGGTTCAAGGATTAGGACGATAGCATCTTTGGGGGATATTGTTCTGCCTCCCAAACCGTTGGTCCTGTGTGTCCCTCCCCTGCCCAGTGCTTTCCCGTGGCTCCCCATTGCCGTAGACAAAGAGCTGCTTACTGCTGCCCACAGGGCTCTGTGCGGGCGGAACCCACGCCCGCCTCCCACACCCCTTCCCCGCCTCACTCCACCTCCAAGCTGTTCTCACACAGGCCAGGCTGGTTCCTGCCTCAGGACCTTTGCATAGGCTGTGTCCTCTGCCTGGAAAGCCCTTTCTTGCCCTCGATCTTCTCACAGCTGCTTCTCATTGGTCTCTTTGGTGATGCCTCCCCAGACCACGTGCTCAAGCTGCCCCACCCCCTCCACTGTCATTGACTGTAATGTAAACTGCCCACCCCGGCTCCTGTCTTCCTCCCATAGCCCGTCTCCCCACAGCAACCGCCAGAGGGAGCCTGTGAGCACGAGTCAGGTGTAGCCGCTCCTCTGCCCACAGCCCCTCCCGGCTCTCACTTCTCTCCTGGTAAAAGCCCAAGTCCTGCCCGCTGTCCACAAGGCCATACACGACCTGCCCTTCCCCTCCCCGCCCCCCACGCCTCTCCCTCTCTCCCCCTTGCTCGCTCTGCTCTAGGCACTGGGGCCTCCTCACTGTTCCTCCATCAGGCCAGCCAGGGACCTGCCCCAGGCTTTTGGCACAGGCTCTTCACACTGCTTGGAGCGCCCATAGCAACCTCCTTCACTTCCTCCAGGTGTCTGTTCAAATGTCACCTGCTCAGTGAGGCCTCCCCCCATTTATAATGTTCGATTCTCCATCGTTGGCACCTTGGACCTCCTTCCCTGCTTCCTTTCCCCCATAGCATGTATGACCCAACATACCCCACAATTACGTACAGTGCTTATTGCTCGTTGCTCAATCTCCCCCCTGGACATGAGCTCCGAGGGGCAGAACCTTGGTCTGCCTCCATCACTGCTTGTCTGCAGGCCCAGCCCAGGGCCCTCAGCCAGAGGAGGGACGCGGAGGAGTATCTGTGTGACCTGGAGTGACATGTGTTCCACCCTGGAGCCTCAGTTTCCACATCTGTATAATGGGATCCTGATCTATCTATTCTTGGGGTTGTTGAGAGTCTTGAGCCACCCCAAGTCTGCAGAAGCACGAGGCCGGCTGGGCTCTGGTACCCAGTAGGCACCTGACTCTTGCTTCCTTGGTCCATCACTGAGACCTGGTGTGGGAGGTGACAGCCCTGCAGGTGCCACTGGCTCTGGCTGTCACACTTGGTAAATTGCAGGCAGGCGGCTCCCACAGCTGCAAAGCCAAGGGCAGTGGGGACGAGACTGGGACTATCTCAGGCCCCTCTCCCCCTTTTTAGAATAGTTTATTGATTTTTAGAGAGAGGAAGGGGGAGAGAGAGAGAGAGAAACACTGATGTGAGAGAACAACATTCACGGGCTGCCTCCTGCACATCCCCCACCAGGGATGGAGCCTGCAACCCCAGCATGTGCCCTTGACCAGGAATCGAACCAGCAACCTGCTGGCACATGGGATGATGCCCAACCAACTGAGCCACACTGGCCAGGACCTCAGGTCCATCTTGAGACTCAGGGCCAGGCTCAGAGGAGAGGCCTGGGAACCTCCTTCCCCTTCTCTGGGCCTCAGTTTCCCCATCAGCAAAAGAAGAGGCTTGAGTTCATGGAGGCATCTCTGGGTTCCTGCAGCCATGCATGAGCCCTGCGTGCGTTTCTGACAAACCCTCCTGTGGCTTTGAACCTCCATATGTAAAGTGCAAGGGTGAAAGAAGAAATAAGGTCTGAGCACCAGGGCAGGTAACCATCCATCTCTTTTATGCACCATGCCTATCTCCCAGGACAGCGCCCAGAGCTCAACAGACAGTAGGGATACCCCCGTCATGCTAGCTACATTGATTGGGCGCCTACTGTACATCTGGCCCCACACTGAGAACTTGATAGGCGTTATATCAATTGTAGGCCTCAGACAGCAGCCCGGTGACATAGGTACAATTATTATGCCCATATTGCAGATGGGAAAACTGAGCCAAGAAGTTGTGGGGGCAGAACTGGACCCAGGTCTCTCTGACCCCAAGTCTGTGCTCTAAACCGCCACACTCTACAACCCCAGGAAACGTTTGTCAAATAAATAAATGAGTGTTGATTGAGCCTCTGGGAAGGGGGAGGGGGCTCTTGGCCACTTTTCATAATGGCACAGGGGCCTCCAGTTTCCCCCAAATGAGGTCATGGCCCAGACCCCCTGCTGCTCCCTACATCCTCCCAGCGCAGCTGCCGCCTTGCAAAGACGAGTCAGGGAACCTGATTTCTTTCTTGAACCTGGAGCCAAAGGCTCCCCCCAACCCCACCTCCCGTCTCCTTGAGACCCCGGTGGCAGGGGAAGGAATAAAATATATACAGGAGAGGAGGGAGGGCTCTCTCCATTTGTCCACCTGCAGCCTCCTTTAAAGACAAGCAAAATATTTTTAAAAGCAAGCGTGCCAGCCCACAGGCTGCCTGTGAGTGCGTGCGCGCGTGTGTGAGCGCACGCACGGATCTATGAAATATTTAGGCAGCGCCCAGTCTGTTTATGGCCGTGATTAATCTCGTGTCTGGTTGGCGGAGGGAGAGCAGAACAAAATGACTCTCCTCTCGGGGCCAGGCTCCTTTCCCAGATGGGGCGGGGGGAGGAGGGGGAGGAGGAGAATTTGGGAGGCAAGTGGTGGCCTGGACGCCAGCCTCAGGAAGCTTCTTCTAAATGCCCCTGTCCTGCCTGCCTGTCCCCCACCCCCGTGATGGCCACGAAATCCCCAACCCAGCCGGTACCCCCTGTCCCCTAGGCACTGGGCTCAGTGGTTATTTCATTTTGTCTTTATAGCTTTGTTGAGATATAGCTGGCACACAATAGACTGCAAATACAGGGGTGGGCAAAAGTAGATTAAGTTACCAGCCATCTTTACCTAAAAGATAAATTATTTTGTACCCGTAAGTAAGGGTACAAAATAATAACAATAATAATAATAAGACACCTAATAAAGTAAATCACACAACAATTCATAGATGACACAATGATACATTGTTTCACACACTCACAAAAGTATGCCCACTTTTGCCCAGCCCTGTGCTGAAGGTAGCACACGCGCACACCTGTAAAACCAGCAGGACAGCGAACACGTACACGGCCCCCAAAACGTCCCCAGGATTTTTGGTAACAGCCACTGATCTGCTTTGGGTCACTCTGAATTCGTTTGCATTTCTTTTTTAAAATTAAAAATATATATATTTTTATTGATTTCAGAGAGGAAGGGAGAGAGAAAGAGAGAGAAACGTCAATGATGACAGAGAACCATTGATTGGTTGCCTCCTGCATGCCCCACACTGGGGATGGAGCCCACAACCCGGGCATGTGCCCTGACCAGGAATCGAACCGTGACCTCCAGGTTCATAGGTCGATGCTCAACCACTGAGCCAAGCCGGCCAGGTTCTTTTTTAAAAATATATATATTTTATTGATTTTTTTACAGAGAGGAAGGGAGAGGGATAGAGAGTTAGAAACATCGATGAGAGAGAAACATTGATCAGCTGCCTCCTGCACACCCCCCACTGGGGATGTGCCTGCAACCAAGGTACATGCCCCTGACCGGAATCAAACCTGGGACCTTTCAGTCCGCAGGCCGACGCTCTATCCACTGAGCCAAACCGGTCAGGGCCTGGCCAGGTTCTTTACGTTTCTAAGGTACAACCCAGCGTGCACGCTGTTGCGCCTGGCTTCTTCGGCTCAGCCTAGTGACTCCGGGGTTTGTCTGCGTTGTGCGTTTCTCTACGCTCCGTTCCTTTTAACGACTGAGGAATGGTCTGTGGCTTGCGTGGACTGCTGTATGCTTGTGCCTTCACCTGTCGGTGGACAGTTGGACGGTTTGCAGGTCGGGGCTGTTGCTGATAACGCTGCTCTGAACGTGCGGGGACCAGTCTCTGTGTGGGCACGTGCTCTTGTCTTTCTTGGGTAAATTCCTCGGAGTGGAATTGCTGGGCCGTATGGTGGGCGTGAGTGTCACTTTTTAAGACACAAGGGGGCGTTTGAAAATGGTGACAGTGCCTGGGAAGCACTAGATGTGGGTCACCTTGCTCCATCCGTGAGACGGCTCAGGGACAAGAAGGGGAAACGGGACAGGCCATGCGGCTGGGGAGTGGCAGAGCTGGGACTCGAACCCAGGGCCGTCTGAGCCCAGAGCACTGCCAGGGGGGCTGCATTCCCTGAGCTTGGATGGAAGTGATGGGCACATGCAGTGCCTTGCTGTTTCCCACCCCGGCCAGGAGCGATTCTGACTATGTATGGTGTCATCCCCTGAGAGCCTGGTGTCCAGTAGGTGCTCAATAAGTGCACTCAGAAATCACGGTGCGAGTCGTAAGCCGTAAGCTGCAAATCAGATCTTATTCCTCCCCCACCTGAAACCTGCAGTGGCTCCCTAGCGTGCCTTTAGGATGAAGCTTAAACTCCATAATGCGACCTAAGACTTATTTGAATCCTGGCTCTACTCCTGTTCCAGCCACACTGCCTCTTTGCTGTTTGTGAAACGCAAATGAGGCCCTGCCACAGGGCCTTTGCACCTGCTGTCCTGGCCGCCCGAACCCGCAGCACCTGTTAGTGCTTTGCACCTGAGCGGCTCCTCCTCCTCCTCCAGTTCCCAGCTCAAAGATCACCACCTCAGGGAAGCCTCCCTGATATTCCCAACTGAACCAGGCCCACCAGGCCCCTCTGTGGCCACCCATCACCCTTTGTGTCCTACCTGCAGGCCTTTTTGCTTTATCCTGTATTTATTTATGTCTTAAGAGACCCAGTGACACTCACAGAGGTTTGCTGTCTGCCTGCACCCGCTCTATGCCCTGCACCTCCCAAGTGTAAACCCATCTGAACTTCTTACGACTTTGTGTGTCAGGTGCCATCATTAGCCCCATTTACAGATGAGGAAAGAGAGGCACAGAGTGATTCAGGCAGCACAGCCAGGAAGCATCTGCGGGCCGGGTGCATGCGTGCAGTGTGTCACCTCCGCGGGGCCAGCCTGACCTATCACAGCTGTCTTCCCGGCCCAGCCCAGGGTCCAGTTCCGCCGGGGAGACAGCCCTATTGTCACAGATGAAGCAGCAGAAACCCTAGGGGGGCGGTAACTTGCCCCATGGCCAGGCTGGCTTTGAACCTGCACGTCGGACCTGCCAGCCCTATGTCCTTTTCCATCCCTAAAGCCGAAACCAGCCCCCGCCTCCTTGGTGAGCCCCAAACCTCAGAGTGGCCTCCACGGGTGCTGGCTCAGACTGCGAACAGATGCTCGCTATTTTAAACCCACTGTTTAACTCATTAAGACAGCTGTTTCCCATCCCCAAAGTCGGCGGAATTAGAATTAAATTCATCCCAGAATTAAACACACACATACACACGCATACCCTGCCACCATTTGGAGGCAAAACTTGTTAGCATTTAGGCAAGCTGTGCTGCTCTGGCCCAGGACGGGCTGGAGATGCCACAGAACTAATGCCACTCCCCACTGGCCGGTGCGGCTCAGTGCGTTCGAGTGTCGTCCTGTGCACTGAAGAGTCAGGGGTTCCACTCCCAGGCAGGGCACAGACCCAGGCTGCGTGTTCGATCCCTGGTCGGGTGCATTGGGGAGGCAACCGAATGATGTTTGTCTCTCTCTTCTTTCCTCTTTCTCTAGAATCAATGACAAACATGTCCTCGGGTAAGGATTAAAAAAAAAAAGGAATTGATGCCGCCCCCAACCAGTGGCGGGCAGGCACTGGTGCGTGAATACCCCAGCTCCCCTGTCCCTGGCGTGGGCATCTTGGGAGTACACGCTGGAGCTCCAGGGTGCCTCCGGAGGTCCCGCCTGGGACAGACCCATCGGCCCGGCGCAGGTTCCTGCTCCCTTTGCGTCCCGTGCGGCTCCTTCCCTCCCTCTCACTTCCCGGCTCCATCCTGGGAAAGCCTCCCACATAAGCTACTTGCACCCAGATGCTCGTCTCCAGGCTGCCCCCAGGGAACCCAGGTCGGCCAGGCCCTGGGCTGCACACGCACTAAGACGCAGACTGTTCCTCGCGGTCCGCAAGGCCGCCGTGATCCAGCTGGTGACCGGCCGTCCCTGCTGTCCACACAGCCATCGTGTCCTCCAGCTCTGCCCCAGACACGCACCAGTGACCATGCCATTCCGCCCCCGCACAGGCTTCCCACCCGCCTCCTGCTGCCAGCTCCGCCTCCTCCCGGTCTCCACGCACAGGCACAGGCCCGCCATGTGGAGGGACTGCCCATCACCCTCTGGGCCAGCATGGCCTCTCTCAGCCGGTCTTCCTCATCCCTCACCTCCCTCTCCTCCCCTCCTTCTCTCCTCTCCTCTCCTCTCCTCTCCTCTCCTCTCCTCTCCTCTCCTCTCCTCTCCTCTCCTCTCCTCTCCTCTCCCCTCCCCTCCCCTCCCCTCCCTCCTCTCCTTCCTCCCACCTTTTCTCCTTCTCCCTCTCCTCCTCTCCTACTTCTCCCCCTCCTGCTCTCTCTCCTCAGCCCCCTCCCCTCCTCCTTCCCTCTTCCTTTTCTTCCCCCTGTTCCCTCTCCTACCCCCTTTCCTTTTCTTCCTGCCCCTTCTCCTCCTATTTTCCCTTCCTCCTCTCCTGCTCCCGCTCCTCCTCCTCCCCTTCTCGTTCCCTTTCTCCTCCTCCATCTCCCCCCTCCCCCTCCTTCTCTTCCTCTTCTCTCCCCTCCTCCTCTTGTCTTGGTTACTTCTGGGTCCCCAGTGCCCAGCCCAGAGACTGGTACACAGTAGTTGCTAAGCAAAGATTTGATGAACAAATACATGAAATTAACTGATGCCAGTCAACAAAGGCCTGATGCCCAGGTGGCACCCCAAGAATGAGGTGTGCTTAGAAGGGAAGGTCTTCCCTCATTTCAGGCTCCCATTCAAACCTCCCTGCCTCGGGGAGACCTCCCTTGGGCACCCCAATGACTGCCCCTCTGCCAGGCCTCTTCATTTCCTTCACAGCACTGCACACCCTGAAATCTTTTCATGTGATGGTGGTTCACTTATTTATTTCATTGTTTATTGGCTGTCTCCCCTTCTCTCAGCTGAAACACAGCCTTGGTGAGGCCAGGGGTTCTGTCTTGGTCGCACTGTGTACCCACTGTGTACCCTGTGCAGACGGAGCTGTCTCCTGCAGTGTTTTCCGCCTTTAATTATCCCCAGTAAAAACTGGGACCTTGTGTTATAGTAGGCAGTTAGACCTTAACCAAAGGGGAGGGAGGAGCCAGTCAGCAGCAGACATCTGATTAAGCTTTAGTCACCCGGACCCGCCCCACTAATGGGGGTGGGGGTGAGGGTGGGGGAGGGAGGAGCTGGTGCAGGGGAAGGCCTTTCACTGGGTGCTGGGCAGTAGGAGCCCCATGGTGAGCATAAAGGGCAGAAAATAAACCTGGAAAATCTAGGCGAAGATCAGACCGGATAAGAACGCAAGCCTGGGAGAAGCCGGGAGAGGGATTGGACAGTTGGGAAGAAAGCCTGCTCCCTCTGACGCCCAAGCAAACAGGGAGGCAGAACAAAGGCCCAGTCCCCTTTGGCAGCTGCGCGGAGCAGAGTGCAGCTGGGAGCAGGGCCGGTGCAGGGCTATGGGAGCCTGGGGTGCCAGGGTCATGGCGCCAGGGCTCTGGGCCCGGCCTCCCGGTCCTGGTGGGCGCGGGTGGGGGCCTGCAGCCCCGGAAGGACTTCCCCCCCCAGAGACATAGCTAAACGCCGGGTGGTGGGTGAGGCGCGGGGCGTGGTGTACCAGGGGCAGATCAACAACATCACCGGCTTCCCTTGCTGGACCCACTGGGCAGGCGCCTCTTGGGGTGCGGCAGCCGTTTCAGGGGCATCTGTGCTCTAATAAATCTTGCCACTATCGCTTAAATCTTCCTGCACACGCGCCCCTGAAGTGCCTTTCCTGGGACTCCATGGGAGAGCCTGTTTCCTCTAGAAGCACTTGGAGCAGGAAAGGTGGGAAGACAGATGAGGCAGCCTGGCGTCGGGCAGCAAGCCCGCTCCTTTGCAGCTGGATGCCCGTCCCGCGGGGACCAGGCTGGCAGGGAGCCAGTGCGAGAGGCAATTGGGAAGCTGGGGCAGAGGGAGTGGCCCAGCCTCTGAGCCTGGCACCTGGGCAGGCTTCCTCCCGGGAGAAGCCAGAAAAGCACAGTCCAAGCTCGAAGGGTGATGGGAGGGCCCAAGGGCAATTGTGTCCAGAAAGTGTTTTACATGCGGGGAAGCTTAGCCAGTGCGCCAGGGCCGTGCAGAGCCCCAAACCCAGCTCTCCCCTGGCACCACCTGGGACCACAGAGACATGTCTGGCCTTCAAGCTGATAAAGTCCACTGGGCAGCTACTGTGGGGAATGGGGGGGGGGGGGGGAGAGAGAAAGAGAGAAAGAGAGAGAGAGAGACAAGACTGTGGGAGAGAGAGACCAACAATGGGAAACATAGATCTAGAGACCCAGGCGCAGGGATGGGCATACAGACAGGGACAGACGTAGACAGAGAAAGCACACCACAGGGACTGACAGCCGTCAGATAGCAACAGAGATTCTGAGACAGAGACGTTGAGAGACTGAGTCAGGAAGTCAGAGAGAGCCCTCGCCGGTGCGGCTCAGTGGATAGAGCATCAGCCTGCAGGCTGAGGGGTCCCCGGTTCAATTCTGCTCAAGGGCACGTGCCTCGGTCGCAGGCTCGATGGAAGGCAACCAGTTGATGTGTTATCTCTCTGGCGTCAATGTTTCTTCTCTCTGTGTCTTTCCCTCCTTCCACTCTCTCTAAAATTCAATGGAAAAATAGCCTCCAGTGAGGATTAACAGCAAGAGAGAGAGAGAGAGAGAGAGAGAGAGAGAGAGAGAGAGAGAGAGAGGGAGAAAGGGACAGACAAACAGAAGAGGGGAGACAAAAGAGACACCGGCAGAGAAAGGGAGAGATAGAGAAGGAAGGGGAGACAGGAGCAGGTTGATAAAGAGACAGAAATGGAGACGCTGAGAGAGGAGAGGCGGAGAGAGGGCCGGTCGGCCTGCAGGCGATGATTCACTGGCCCCTTATTACGGACCTGGCAGACCTCCCGTTTCCCCTCCTCGCCCAGCCCCTGGGGCAAG
Source organism: Myotis myotis (assembly GCF_014108235.1). Taxonomy (NCBI): domain Eukaryota; kingdom Metazoa; phylum Chordata; class Mammalia; order Chiroptera; family Vespertilionidae; genus Myotis; species Myotis myotis. The sequence goes on along the minus strand of NW_023416368.1, from coordinate 81,374,516 downwards.
ACTGCTCTCCGCCAGCCCAGCCCTGTTGGGTGTGTGTGTCCTGCATACCCGCCCGTGAGCGGGGACGTGTAGCATTCAGTTTAGCAGGGGGTGCACTCAGGGACGAAGGAGATGCGACTGACTTCTGGGGCAAGGAGAGTGCACACAGACACCCCCATCACCCCATCTGGTAGCCAATGGTCGGAGGAGCCAGACGCCTCCGCGACATCCACTCTGGGCATTACTGCAGGAGGTCCCCACCAGGAACACTCGGGCAGAGGGATGGGTGCAGAGCAGAAAGAAAACATCAAACTGATAACGGTGCCAGTGTCTTTCTAGGAGATTCTGGAAGCCCCTGTCCCCCACGAGGTTAGTGGTCTGCGGATAGAAACCCTCTCGTAGGCAGAACAAGGACTATATTGGTTCATCTCACAGGGGTTCAGGTGTTGTGTGGCCTTCGGGCTCAGCGGTGTTTTAAGGACCCGGGTCTCTCTCTTTTTTTCCTGCTTTCCTGTGCATTCTTTTATCCTTAGGCAGCATCTTCATCTGTGTTCCCCGGAATCAGACCCCGAGACAAGGATTGGAATGCAAGTAATTTATTTTGGAAGCGATCTCAGAAAACTCCGGGAGGGGAGTGGGGTAAGGGGGGCAGGAAAAGGAGGGAAAGCAGCAAAGGACGCGTTGTCCTGTGTCAGGGCCTCAGTCTGCTGGGGCCTCTGGGAGAGGGTGAGGGACTTGCACCCCAGACTTAGCTCCTTTGAGGGGCAATAGAGACCAGGTATTTGCCCACTCACTCTGACCAGTCATTGGTTCAGCCCCTCAAACCCTCTCTCCCTATCTCTGTACCTCGCTCACCTCAGGACCTTTCCACATGCCAGCCACACCCGGAATGCCGTTCTCTGTCCCCTTGCACAAGGTCATCCTTACTCACCCCCAGTTTGATCGCGGTAAGACCGTGCCTTTGGCTGCTCGCACCCAGTGCAGCTCCTGGGACAAGGGCTCCAGTGTGTTCATTGCCGACATCTGCCATAACAGAGTCCCACACACTGGGGACTTAAAGCAGCAGGCGTTTATTCCCTCACAGCTCTGGAGGTGGGAAGCCCAAAATCAAGGTGTGGGCAGTGTTGGTCCCTTCCTGGGGGCTCAGGGAGACCCTCTCCTGGTTTCTGGCCGTGGCCACAGCCCTTGGCATCCGTGACTTGCAGAAGCCTCCTTCCCATCTCTGCCTCGGTTGTCACATGGCCTTCTCTGTGTCTCTTCCCCTTCGCCGGCTGAGGGCCGTTGTGAGAGGTATTAGACCAGTGGTTCTCAACCTGTGGGTCGCGACCCCTTCGGGGGTCGAACGACCCTTTCACAGGGGTCGCCTAAGACCATCGGAAAACACATACATAATTACATATTGTTTTTGTGGTTAATCACTATGCTTTAATTATGTTCAATTTGTAACAATGACATTGGGGGTCACCACAACATGAGGAACTGTATTTAAGGGCCACGGCATTAGGAAGGTTGAGAACCACTGTGTTAGACCAACAGAGAAAAAACCTAAGGAATAAGTGGTCAACCTGGCAAAATGCAGCTGAGAGAGAACTCTGTTCCCAGCAGGAGGAGAGGCATTTGCAAAGCTCTAGAGGCCACCCAATCATGATGTAGGTGGAGCCTTGAAAAGCATCTGGTTTTTGAGGTTGGCAGGGGCTCGACTGGGGGGGTGGGGGGCACAGAGAAGAGGGTGGGCTCTATCTGGAGGCGGTGGGGAGCCATGGGAGAATTTAAAGCATGGGAGAGGTGAGAAGACTGGGATTTTAGAAAAATCCCTGACTGCCATGTTGTGATGAACGGGAAGGGCTGCAAACTAGAGGCAGGTCTGTTCTGGGGGGAATGACGACGTCAGAGCCTAGGGTGAGCAGCAGTCTCATGTATTACCTCATTTAATTTTCACACCACCAGTTCTATAAGATCGGTTACTTATCATGATGCCCATTTTACAGAGCCGGAAGCTGAGGCCCAAAGAAGGTAAGTGATTTACCTACATCACACAGTTGAGCCAGGAATCCAGGCTTGAGCAGGCTGCCTAGTTGAGTAGGAGACAGACTCAAGGTGGGATGTTTTGGGGATGAGAAGTGGGGAGGACGTGAGGCTGATGCCCAGAGTTCTGGCTGAGGAATGGGGAACAGAGACTCAGCTGGAGAGAAACCTCTAAAGCGAGAGAATAAAGCGGGTGCAGGAGGCCTACCAGGCAGTGAGGATGTGTGGCCACCCACCCCGGCCAGCCCCACCTTGCCCTTGGCCCTTCTCTCTCCCTTCAGATCAAGTCTAGTCAGACTCTGAGTGCACATGAACTCAGATTCTCCCTGGGTCACGAGAAATAGCCGGCACAGGGAGAAAGGTCACTGTAGACGGAAGAAATAGCCTGTGCCAAGGTCCTGGGGCAGAACCGTGCTCGGCACGTTGGAGGAACAGTAAGGTAACATTGGCACTTTCTTTGTTGGGTCACTGAGAGGCACAGGGAGGTGATGCCTGTGGAGTGTGAGTGTGAGTCCTGGATCTGCCACTCGGGGCCACAGGCTCACATAAGGCCTCACACAGTAGAGGAGCCGGGGGTGCTCCGAGGCTCCCAGAACACTTTCTGAAGACTGCTCCCCCCCCCCCCCCCCATTAGACACCTAGGAATTCTATCTCGACTACAGGCTCAGGCCGCTGGGGGCAGAATGTAAGTGGATGATGTCACAGAGGCTGGGGGCATCTAGAACCCTGAGGGGTCCTGGCCTCGGTGCCGTCTGCCAGCAAGGCCACCTGGCAGGTCAGTTCCTCCTGAGACCAGCCTTCAAAGACACAATGCAAAGGCGCCTGCCACCCGGAGCAGTTCCTGCCTAGGGCCGCCCGGGTCCCAGCCGCTCTGCTTACCTGCCTCTGAGCCTCCCATTTAAGCTACTTCCATTCCAGCCTGGGAGGCCCCGAGATGCCCAAAGGCCTCCCATCTGCCACCCCCAGTGGGACCTAGTTCACTCGGAGCAGGAGGAGGAGGAAGGGCGGGGTGGCCATGGGGCGGCAGCGGCGGGCCCTGGCCCTGAGGGCGGTCAAGGCCTCCCTGGTCCTCTTGGCGCTGCTGGTGCCCTCGCAGGCGGTGGTGCGGGCCGTGCTGGATGGCAACGCGAGCACAGTGGACTTCGCGGACTTGCCGGCCATGTTTGGCGCGCCCCTGGCCCCCGAGGGTGTGCGGGGCTACCTGATGGAGGCCAAGCCGGCTAACGCGTGCCACCCCATCGAGCGCCCGCAGCCGGTGGGCAATGGCTCCCTGGGCGCCATCGTGCTCATTCGGCGCTACGACTGCACATTTGACCTGAAGGTGCTGCACGCCCAGCAGGCCGGCTTCAAGGCCGCCATCGTGCACAACGTCTTCTCGGACGACCTGGTGCGCATGGCCCACGTCTACGAGGACCTGCGGCACCAGATCTCCATCCCCGCGGTGTTCGTGAGCGAGGCCGCCTCGCAGGACTTGCGGGTCATCCTGTGCTGCGACAGGTCCGCCCAGGTCCTCTTGCTGCCCAACTACCCGCCGTGCCCGGACCTGGACTGCCATCCCGTGCTGGCCATCTCCTGGGTCCTGGGCCGCACCCTGGCCCTGCTCATGTCCACCTTCTTCATCCTGCGACACCTGTGGAACTGGCTGTGGTCCAGGTGGGCCTACGGGCCCGCCGTGGTCAAGGAGCCGGCCTGCCGGAGGGCCCAGGTCCGGACCTTCACGCGGCTCAACGACGTGTGCGCCATCTGCCTGGACGAGTACCAGGAGGGCGAGCAGCTCAAGATCCTGCCCTGCTCCCACACCTACCACTGCAAGTGCATCGACCCCTGGTTCTCCCAGGCCGCCCAGCGCTCCTGCCCCGTGTGCAAGCAGTCGGTGGCCAGCACGGAGGACAGCTCCGACTCCACCATCGACAGCTTCTGCGACGAGGAGCCCGCCCTGCTGGGCCACCATGCCCCCATCTGCGCCATCCAGGCCCGGCTGCGCGCCCGGAGGCTGGCGCTGCTGGCCCGAGCCAGCCCACACCACTCCTGCAGCCCCACCTCCGTGGGGGGGGCCGAGGCGGCGGAGCCCTCTGAGCGGCCCCCAGACCCACTCTGAGGACCACAGACCGTGGCCGGCGAGGAGCGGGCTGGGGAGGGTAGCCATAAGTGTTTCTTCTAGTCTGTAGAGAATAAAAATGGGTTTGAAAGCCGTTTGTGCCCTGGCTGCTGTGGGGCCACCCGCCTCTGGCCCCTCATGCCACCCCCGTGATGAAGGCAGGGGAGCCCACGGCCGGCTGCCATTGTCTGTGGTGAGTGAGAAGATGTGGGCCGGCGGGGAGGCGGGAGGTAAGGTCTCTGTGTCCATCCCCAGGGGTGGCCATGCCCAGGCGGGTGCCTCGGTTCCAATCCTGGGCGCACGGCTGCTGATCCTGGATATGTTTATTCATGGTTCACTTAAATGTTTTTTAAAAAAAATAAACTTCTCATTTTGGAATCATTTTAGATTTAAGATAAATAGCTAAGGTTCTAGTGAGTTCTCATGTGCCCTCACCCGGCTTCCCGTGACGTTCACATCGTCCATAGCACAGCGTGTTCTTCATAACCAAGAAGGCAACATGGGTGCCTGTGATGGACGAAACGCCGGCTTTAATTTGAATTTCCCCCATCATTCCAACTTTTGATACTGGAAAATGTCAAACACACCCAAAGGAGAAAGAATAGAATAATGACCCCGCCCCCCTGTACCCATTACTCAGATTCAATAATGATTTCCTGTATTTTCTCCACTTTCACTCACTCCCCGCTCCCTTGCTATTTTGATGCAAATCCCAGATTTTTTTTTCATCTGTAAATATTTCAGTTTGGGTAGAGAAAGCAGCAGTTCTCAGCTGGGCGGGTATTTTCTCCCCAGCGGACACCTGGCAGTGTCTGGGTGGGTTTGGAAGCCATCACGGGGGCCGCGATTAGCCTCTCGTGGGTGGGAGCCAGGGATGCTGCTCAGTGACCAGCCCCAATGTCCACAGTGCTGAGGGGAGAGGCCTTGCTCTTTACGATAACGCCTCTCAAAAAACAACCCCACAAATACCAGTATCATGTTCAAAATAATGATTCCACTGGGGACACCTGGAAGTGTGAGCCGTCCTGGTGTCCCTTTCTTTTGTTTGTCTGAGTCAGGGTGACGGGCTCCTAACTCTCGTCATGGGGAGCTTTCCCCTCCATCTCTCTCTCTCTCTCTCTCTCTCTCTCTCTCTCTCTCTCTCTCTCTCTCTCAATTTTTCCTTGCTCTTTACTTGGTGAAGCAACTGGGTCATTCGCCCTTTGGTGATGTTCTTGGTCGTCTGGGTTTTGCCAATTGGGTGTCCCTGTGGTGTCATTTAACATGTTCCTCAATCCTGTGAATTTCCTGTGAATTTCTACTTGGATTCAGAGACCAACTCACTTGTGGTTTAATTTTATGGTGAACAAACAAGGTGCTGCGTCAGTCCCTAGCACGCCCCCTTTTGTAGAAGACTTGGGCCACTTTAAGGGTTCTTCTGGGATATGAGTGAGGGGCTCTTACTTGGCCATGGGGCAAGCATGATCAGGGAAGTCATGGCTCTGAGGCTGGAATAGTGAGAAGGAGGTGAGGATGCAGGAAGAATGTACCAGGCAGGTGGCACAGCACGTGCAAAGGCCCTGAGGCAAGACTAGGCCTCATGTGTTGGGAGGAACAGTGAGGAGGCCCATGCGACCAGAGCACAGTGAGGGAGCGGGGGAAAGAGAGGTAAGGGCAGGTGTGCAGGGCCTTATAAAGCTTGGTAAGGAATTCAGCTTTTATTCTGAGGAGCTGAGTAAAACCACTGGAGGTTTCAAGTAGCTAAAAAAAAAAAAAAAAAAAAAAATTCCTGTTAGCAATAGTTCCAGGTCTATTTTATAAATGAGGCAACTGAGGCCCAGAGAGGCCAAGTCGCTTGCTTGGGGTCACACAGTGTGTGGCGGTGATGGGATTTGGAGCCTGTAGTCTGGTCTTGGTGGATTCACAAGTGAGTGCTGGCATGTACTCAGAGGTTTTCCTTTTTACACACATAAGTGTTTTCCACCCGTGCTTTGCTGGAGCTGAGAACCCCTGAGGTGGTTTAGGGGAAGCTTTTCCCTTCTCTGATGGACGAAGGCAACGACGGGCCCTCAGCCGAGGCTTGTGTGTGTGCTGGGGGCTGGCCAACCAGAGCAGCTTCAGCACCTGGGGCTTGTTTGCTCATGAGCGTGAATAGTCAGTTCCGGGAAGGCGTGGAGGCCCCAGGTGTCCAGAGCCCAGGCTCCTGCCACCTCATTGCTCCGCATCCTCAGCAGGTGGGACAATACTATTTATTGGAGGCGGTGAGAACGGCACCAGGTGTCAGACCGGTGGCCTCAGACTGGACCTGGGTTCAGCAACCGTGGTACTTGAGTCCTGGCTAGGAAAGCAGTCAGAGCCAAGCCTCGAACTACGAGAGACCATCTATTTAGAAGATCACAGAGGTGGAAGAAACGGGCTCAGGAAACAAGTCACAGAGGCAAAAGAAGGTATTGGTAAGGAGCATGGGGGGAGGGAAGGGGGGAGGGGACGGGGGAGGGGGAAGGCACGGGGTGCTCCTGGGAGGGAGAGCGCACTGGTCCCCATCCTAAGGGTTTTGAGGGTGGAGAGTTTAGGGGAGGTCTCGGGGGAAGATCTCAATAGAATATTCAGCCACTTTCACACGTGTCCTTTCAGGGTCTAGGTCTCCACTGATTGGTCGGTGCTGGTGCTGGGACAGGGCGACATTATTCAATGCAGCTGGTCCTGAGGGCAGGGCTGGCATCCTTGACTGATTTTTCTGCTTTTCTGGGCCTGGAGCTGAAATACAACCGAAGCCTAGATGTTATCTCTAGGGAGGAAAGGTCAGGGGCCTAAACAATGACTAGTGAGATGCTAGGAGAGGAAGGCCCCCCTGGGAGCGAGGTCCCACCCTACAGTTGTCCCTTGCTAGACCCCTGGGGCTTTCCACCCTGGTGACCTGCTGTACCTGGCCCATCACGCTCGCTCTGCGCTTGTCTGTCTAACTGCCTAACACAGTACAGCTGCTTGAACTCCAGCCCTCACATCCGCATTCCCGTCAGGAAGAGGGGTGAGGAAGGGCTCCCCTCTCTAAAGACATTTCACAGAAATTCCACACATCACTTCTGCTCATAACCCATCGGCCAGAACGTAGTCACGTGGCTATACTTCCTGAAAGGAAGCTGGGAAATGGAGTTTTTATCCCGAGTGGCCAGCAGTGCAGCTGAAAACCATGGGCTCTGTTATGGAAAAGGAGAGGACAGGTGTTAGGAGTGGCCAGCGTTGCCTGCCTTTTAGATTCCTTGACGGTCACAGGCACCACAGGGGAGCAGGTACATCCCAGGCACCTGACTTCTTCCCACTATTAAATCTTTCTGAGCCTCAGTTTCCATCTGTAAACAGAGGGCAGTAGCAGCACCTGCCCTGCAGGGTTCCTTAAGCATGGCTGGTTGTACATAGTGCCTGACACCTACTAAGTCAGTGGTTCTCAACCTGTGGGTCACGAACAATGAAAATACATCCTGCACATCAGATATTTACATTATGATTCATAACAGCAGCAAAATTACAGTTGTGAAGTAGCAACAAAAATAATTGTATGGTTGGGGGTCACCACAACATGAAGAACTGTATTAAAGGGTCGCGGCATTAGGAAGGTTGAGAACCACTGTACTAAGTGATCTGTCAGTATCAATCAACTAAGGGACATGCCCACAGCCCGGCTATAAAAGTGGGTGATCAGCTCTGTGATGGGAGGAACTCAGGCGCTGTGTTAACTCAAATGGAGGTGCCTAACCCAACCCAGAGAATCTGGAAGGCTTCTTGGAGGTGGACTCTTCTGAGCAGAAGGAGCAGGGGTCCGTACTGCAAAAAGGAAAGTGATTCTGGCGGCTGGAACAGCATGAGCAAAGGCCCCAAGCAGCCTGGACTGGCATCTGGTGGGTGCCTAGATGCACACAGAGCCCTTGCCCCCAAATCAGGAATTGCCCCCTCGGAGAAGGGGCCTTAGCTTTATCACAGCCTCCTCAGTCCCCCAACAGCGAGGCTTGGGCCCTCCTCCAGCCGCCTCCAGGGAAGCTGGACGCTGCCAAGGACCGTCAGCCCATGCCAGCCCCTGGTCCTTCCTGGTGGCTGCTCTAGGTAAACACCAGTGGAGCCTCCTCATGCCCATCCAGGCAGCGGCCCATCTGTGTGGTCTAAGGGGCCGTGTGGCCAAATGGAGGGAGCTGAGACTCAGAGGAGGGGTGACCAGCCTTGGTGCAGGGATACTAGAAGCAGCCAGCATGACTACTGAGCACACACGGGCGGCCAGGTGCCTGCACGGACTCCTTGCGCCCTGAGCCAGGTTCCTGCGCATACCCCCATTTTCCAGAGGAAGAAACTGAGTCCGTGAAAGAGGATGTGTCTTGCCCAGGGCCACACACCTGGACGCTGACCGAGCCTGGTGCAATGGGGAGCTCGCTGCTGCAGCTGAGACAGCTTTTCCATTTTTAAATGGCTCCGCCTTCCAGTTCTGCAGCCTGCTGGCCTCCACTTCCCCAAGTGCGGTCGTGATGCCTCCTGTTTGTCTGATGACCACATGTGCTGACCACCTCCTCGTCCAAGCCTCTGCCGGGCACCTTAGACATAGCAGAGGCCAAGACAGACCCAGTCCCTGCCCAGGTGGGCACCCAGCCTAGTGGAGGGAAGGGACCGTGGCAAGGCAGTGTCGGGGTGAGTAGGCTGTGATAGGGCGCACAGGCGAGGGCTCAGAGGGGCACCTGCCCCAGCCTGGAGGGTCAGGGTAGGTTTCTCAGGTAGGGCATCCACCTCAAGACCCAAAGGATAGCCCTGACCGGTTTGGCTCAGTGGATAGAGTGTCGGCCTGCGGGCTGAAAGGTCACAGGTTTGATTCCAGTCACGGGCATGTACCTTGGTTGCGGGCACATCCCCAGTGGCGGGTGTGCAGGAGGCAGCTGATCCATGTTTCTCTCTCATGGATGTTTCTAACTCTCCATCCCTTTCCCTTCCTCTCTGTAAAAAAATCAATAAAATACTTTTTTTTAAAAAGACCCAAAGGATAGAACAGAAGCAGCTGGGCAGGGGTGGGAAGGGTGTTCCAGGGGGGAAGGAACAGCATTGCAAGGACTCAGAGTCTTAAAGGCACAAGGGCTCTTAAACGTTTGGACGTCTCCCCAGCTCCAGGCACACACCCACTTGTAGTTATAACAAATAATGTCACTTCAAGTTCCTAACCACGCCCTCTTCGGCAGCCTGAAAATGCTAGGGTTCTATTATTCTAGAAGACAAATGAAAGTAGGTCCTTTTATAACCAAATCCAGTGTCCAGACTAGGAATCAGAGGCCCAGAGAGGTTTAGTGACTTGCCCTGGGACAAGCATCTCAGCAGGGACAAAGCTGGCATTCAAACCTGAAGAGCCTATCTTTGGAGGCTGTTGGCATCACTTCTATACGATCCCCGTCCCCGTGAAGAGTGGTGGGAATGAAGGGGTGAATAGTGGAATGAGAAGCAGAGTGATCACCCCTCTCCTCTCAGGCCAGGGAGCTTAGGGCATTCCTCACCCTGCCCAAGTCCCAGTTCCTCCTCCCAACCTCTTTTGGTGGGTGCCAATCCTCTCTGATTTGGATTGAGGACAGTGTGTTCTTCACCTCCTCTACTCCACCCCCCCTGCTCCTAATGATAGGACCAGTGAGAAGCAAATTCCAAGGAACTGTTACTGCCACTCCCAGCAGCCAATGGAGGCAGCTGCAATATGGCGGAGGCCACAGGAGGCTGGCTGCCAAGATCTCAGCCTAGGCGGCATCTGAAAAGGGGGAAGAGAAGGGGATCTGCAAAGGCTGACTCATCACCTGGTTCTCTTTCTTTCCTCCTCCCCTGTCCCCGCCTCCTCCCTACTTCGTTCTCTTCCTTGCCCATCCCTTCCAGCCTCCAAGCCGAGCCCAGGAGGGGAGGACGTTTTTTAGGAACAGATGGCTGCCTTCTTTGCCCAGCGCTCTGCCAGTTAACGCCGCCTGTAATTAAACTTCCCACAAATTAGCTGTCAGCCACGCTAAAGGGAACCGTCCCTCTCAAATGCCACCTTGACTTGCTGAATTGTGAGCCTTGTTGACAAAATAATTAAGGGCAGAGGGAGGCGACCAAAATTTGGAGCCTTTCCCCCCTAATATCTCTACCCGTGTCCAAGGCCAAACACGCCCCTCCAGGACTTGCAAGGCTTTTTTTTCTGAGGTCCCGTGAGTTAATGCCACCCGTTTGGGAGGAATTGCTAGTGAGCAACTTGTGGGCCAGGCACTGCGCTAGGAGCCGGCGACACAACGGTGATCAAGGTAGACACAGTCATTGCCTTCTCGGAGCTCACATCCGTGTCACACATTTTTTATAGCAAAGGAAATAAATGAAGTTGTTACAGCTGGGGAAAAGCATTCCGAGAGAAAGAACAGCCAGTGCAAAGGCCCTGAGGCAGGACCAGTCGCGAAGGGAGCTGGACCAGGTGCAGAGGGAGGAAAGGGGAGAAGTGGGCCAATTTGGGGATAGACTTTGCAGGCAGCAGTGACAGGATTGGCTGATATATCGTGAGGAAGAAGAGGGTAAGAAAAAGGGAAAGAAGGGAGCGGCCAACTCCCAGATGTCTGGCCTGGGGGCAGAAGAAATGGATAGCTGATCAACAAAGATGCCAGAGTCCCATAGAGCAGTGGTTCTCAACCTTCTGGCCCTTTAAATACAGTTCCTCATGTTGTGACCCAACCATAAAATGATTTTTGTTGCTATTTCATAACTGTAATGTTGCTACTGTTATGAATCATAGTGTAAATATCTGATATGCCGGATGGTCTTAGGTGACCTCTGTGAAAGGGTCGTTCGACCTCCAAAGGGGTCGCGGCCCACAGGTTGAGAACCGCTGAGCTGTTCACAAAAAGAAAAGTCTTTAGCCTCATGCAGGCCAATTGCCAAGGTCCAGGGAGTGTGGTTGGATGGAGTGAGGCCCCCAGTCCAGGCCTCGCACCCCAGGCTCCCCTGGGGTTGGGTGGCCCAGCATTAAGGATGGAGGTGAATGCTACCCACAACTGTTAGGATATAATCAGGTCCTGATGGCTGCAGAACCAAGCCCCCAGGACACCCCAGGGGAGACCAGGATGTGCCTGCCAAATGCCCATGGGCTGCAGAGGCTTAAGGTCCAGCTCTCTGGGGTCAGAGGAGGGTTATGGGAGCCTCGCCAGGCAGGCAGGAAGGCCAACACGGACCTCTGCGTTCTTGCTCCTCCCAGGATACCTTGCAGCCCCACAGGACAGATTTCAGGCCCCCAAAGCACCTCAGGGCCTTTGCACAAGCTGTACGTGTTACTTGTTCGCCTCCTTCACTACTCCTTTCTTATCCTTCAGGTCTTTGCTCAGGCACCGCTTCGTCCAGGAAGCCTCCCTGATGCCTCAGCCTGAGTTAAGTGCTTCCTTGAGGTCCCCTCCCAGGTCTGTGCTTACACCATTATGGCCCTGGCCACCCTGTGTTGTACCCACCCGACACCGTGTCTGTCCTCTTCCCCCATGGACTGGGAACCCCAGGAGGTCTGGATCTGCCTTTGTCACTCTCTGTTCCCACTGCCCAGCAGAGTTGGTGGCACACCGTAGGCTCAATAAATAATAGTAAATAATAACAGAGCTTATCGGAAACCCTTGGGGCCAGATGTGTTTCAGAATTCAGAATGTCCTAGAATTTAGGAAAATATTGGATGCAGTCAGCAAGTGTTATATGGAACTATCCACCAGGGCCTGGGCCAGCCCCTCCCCCTCCAATCAAACACAGTAGCAATATAATAGGAACATTCACAAAAATGGGATCAATAGAGCTTATTAATAGCTAAAGGCCATTAACTCTTGATCTCAACGAGTTTTAGAGTCATCCTGATGAAAACTTTCTGTTTTTAGAGCTTTATTTTAAATAATTTATTTTTATTGATTGCAGAGAGGAAGGGAGAGGGAGAGAGAGATAGAAACATCAATGATGAGAGAATCATTGATTGGCTGCCTCCTGCATGCCCCACACTGGGGATCCAGCCCGCAACCTGGGCATGTGCCCTGACCAGGAATCGAACCGTGATCTCTTGGCTCATAGGTCAACGCTCAACCACTGAGCCACACCGGCTGGGCTGTTTTTAGCTTTTTAGATGTTGGAGTTGTGGGTGAGGAACTGGAGTTGTTGGCTTGTGGCCAATGTTTGTTGTGTGCCTTCACCTGCTTGGGCACAGAGAGGCAGTGTTTGCCTTGATCAAGAGCATGGGGTGTTTCAGGGCCTGGTTCAAATGCCAGCTTTGCCCACTTTGGAACTGTGGGGTGGGGACAGGAAACACCACCTTCCAGAACCTTGGTTTTTCCATCTGTAAAATGGACATGATAATGTACCTAATTTGCCATGCTGTTGGTGGAGAGGATTAAATAATTTCGTTTATATTTAATTTGTATGAAGTGCTTGGAATGTCACCAGGCCACTGTAAGTCCTCAAAAGCTATTTGTAAGCTGTATTTATTAAATTTAAAAAATAATAATTAAATAGACTGGAGAAGACTGAGGATAATTAAGATTATAGGCACCATAATCACCGAGAAAGTCACAGTGAGCAAAGATGTTCATTTCGAGGCATGCGATGAGACTTCAGGACAAACACAAAAGTGTAGAAAACAAGAAGAAAAGTATTACGTTTTCTCTCTCTCTCAATTAAAAACACACGTCCTGCCCTAGCTGGTTTGGCTCAGTGGATAGCGCGTGGGCCTGCGGACTGAAAGATCCTAGGTTCGATTCCAGTCAAGGGCACATGCCTGGGTTGCGGCTCGATCCCCAGTGGGGGGCGTGCAGAAGGCAGCCAATCAATGATTCCCTCTCAGCATTGACGTTTCTCTCTCTCTCTCCCTCTCCCTTCCTCTCTGGAATCAATAAAATATATTAAAAACAAAACAAAAACAAAAAACACACGTCCTCAGGGTCTTTTCTGGGGTGACAGAACTGCTGTTTATAGAGATAGTGGTTACACAGGTGTATATATTTGTCAAGACTCCTCGAACTGCATATTTAACCTCAATACAGGCAAAAACCCCCCACACATACAGATGAATGCCCGAACGCGTGCTTGCAGTCTCCTCCACGGCTGGTGGGAATGCAGCGTGCCACAGCCCCTCTGGGCAACCGTTCGGCAGCTTCTTAAAAAGTTAAACACACACCTACCATATGACCCAACCATCCTCCTGGGTGTTTGCCCAAGAGAAATGAAAGCATATGTCCACACGAAGACGTGTCTGACAATGTTCGAAGCAGCTTATTCAGAACAGCCAAACACAGGAAACAACCCAAATGCCCAGGAACCAGCGACCAGCTAAATGAGCCGGGCCCCTCCACACACGGGAATGAGCCCCCAGGAGGAGTGAGCTATACTCAGACACGCAACCACTTGGAGTGAAAGACGCCAGATTCCAGACTATGTCCTGTATGATTCTATTTATAGCAATTTTAAAAATAGGCCAAGGAAACTGTGATGATGGAGAGCAGAAAGAGTTACCTAGGGTGGTGGTAGGTGGGGGGCGGGGTACTGACTGGAAGCGGGCCAGGAATCCTTGCCTGGTGGAAGGAGGCATGCTGCAAAATGCAAGGGAGCCCTGGAAAACTCAGCCAGAATTAGTGCAAAAGAACCCAGGGTGACATTTCCCCCCCCCCCGCAGGAAAAACAAAGTATCAAAATTTTAAATAAAGACCGTATTTGACCTTGCACTTGCTAGCCTCACCTCCACTTCCCTCTCCCTGCTGGGGTTGGGCAGACGTGCACCCAGCCCTACACTTCAGATTTGTGCCTTGGCTGTGTGGAAGTTACACCTCAATGAGAAAGTTAAGGAAAAAAGAGACCAGGTGCACAAAACAACCTTATTTACTCTCGAGAACCCACATTTTTTTTTTTTTAAGTCCATTAGGATGCGTCTGGGAGAGAAAGGGGATAAAGGAAGAAGAAAAAAGTATGGAAAGCCAGTCGCGGTGGCGTGGGGATGGGATCAAATAAATGTTTGTTGAATAAAGACGGCAGTGAACAGGGCACGGCTCCCGGCAGCACCCGGGAGCGCCCAGTAAATAAGCAAGTGAAGAAGGTAGTTAAGAGGTGAGCCCTGCACGCCGTCCTCCCCTCCGGCCTCTGCCACCCCTGCCGGCTTGGCAGCCCCTGACCGCAGCCTCGCTGCCTCCCCTTTCCTCCGCCGCCTGCACCTCTGGCTGGGAGCGGGAAGGAGCGGTGACGGCCCGGTGGTGGGTCCCTCTTCCCCATGAATGATCCCGTGAGCCCTCGGAGGGCAGGGACCGGGTGCCATTTCGCTACCGCTGTTTCCCCAGTGAGCTCTCGGGCTGGCATTCGGCGGGCGCTCAATACACGTGCAATTGTCCTGCAAGATCACATCTCCGGGGCCTTTTGACTGCTCGGAGGTGCAAAGGGGAGAAGGGTCTTTAGCCTTCGGGCTCCTCTGGGGAGACGGTGCACCCCTGAGCTCAGAGGGGGGCAGGGCAGGCAGGGGTCTCTAAGTCCAGCCCCTTCTCGCCGGGGTCAGAGCCCAGCGAGGGGCATGAGTAGGCGGGGGTCTCACAGTCAGGAGTGGGTACAGGTGCCACCCCGGGGGGGAGGGGGCGCGTGCGCGAGGCTGCGGGACCCCACCCCCCTTGCTTCGGACTGGCTCCGCTTTCCTGGGGGCGACGGGAGAACGGCCTCCAGGCTGGCCAATGGGAACGTGGAGTGGGCGCATTACCTCATCAGGCAGCACGGCCATTGGCTGAGGGCTCCCGATGGGCGGGAGCCGAGGAGCAGATGGGACCAGCGGGAAGGGTCTTGGCAGAGGAGGAAGAGAAAGAGAGGGAGGGGAGGAAGCCCGCGGATGAGAACACTGCAGTGTTTGCCTGGCTGTGAGCGGGTCTTTATCGTGTGTGTTTCGCCCTCTACTCCCTGTCGCCCCCTTTGCCTGGCCATCCCAAGACTGATTTTAGGGGGGAAGCAGGAGGGAATGAAGGGTCCCCTCACTCCCTCCGAAATTAGGAGCCCCCTCCCCCAAACACACAAAGTGTCCCCAAGGCAGCATGGACAGACCCCCTTCCCCCAAATCAAACAGGACCTCAGTTTGCCAGTCCGCCTGGGACATCACCATTCATCCCACAGGGCATAGCCGGCCATGGAGCACCCGCAGTTTGCAGGCAGTGCCTCTCTGGGCCTCAGTTTTCCTCTGTGTGAAATGGGGTTGATAAAAGTCCCCACGTCTGGGAGGTGGGTGCTGTGAAGATCCATTCATTCAGCTAACAAGCACACATTGAGCACTTACTGTATCCCAGGCCCCTGTTGGGTAATGGGGATACAGCAGTGGCCAAGGCAGGCCTCGGCCCAGCTCCTTGACCTTAGGCCTGGTGAGAAAACAAACATGAACAGATGGACATCCATTTCAGAGGGCCTCAGTGTTAGTCTTATGCGGAAAATAAAAGCAAGGGGAGAAGGTGTAAGGAGAATGAGTTGGAAGCTGCTTTAAGCTCAACAAAGAGGGCTTCCCTGAGGAGGTGATGTTTAGATAGAATAAAAAGAAGCATTGAGAAGATTTGGGGGAGTAGCATTCCAGGCAGAGGGAGCCAGCAGGTGTAAAGGTCCTGAGGCAGGACTATACCTGGCGTGTTGAAGGAACAGCAAGGAGGCCCATTGGCTGGAGCAGAGGGAGGGAGGGAGGGAGGGAGGGAGAGAGAGGGAGAAGGTGAGGGCAGGAAGGGGACTGGGACAGGTCATGCAGAGGCTTGTGGGCCACAGAGAGAACTTGGACTTTCTACCCTAAAGGAGGTGAGAGCCTTGGAGGGCTGTGAACAGAGAAGAGACAGGACCTGACTTGGGTGACCACAGGTGTGTGTCCCCTCCTCCCCCCATGGCTGTGTCAGGGAGGATGGACTGTGGGAGGATGGACTAGGGTGGGAGCAGGGGGACCAGGGTGGAGGGGACTGCGCACTGGTCCAGGTGGGTGATGACGGAGCCAGACCAGGGTAGGAGCCATGGAGGGAGCCAGAAGTAGATGAGATCCAGATAGATTTTGGAGCCAACAGATTTCATTCCAGAGCAGGAGTGGTGAGCAGTAGCAGAATAATTGGGCGGCCTTTCCCTCCCCTACTTCACCAGGCCTCTACACTCTAGACCACGTGAGTGAGTGAGCCACCCCTGGCTGAGAGGGCCAGGGAATGGTATGCCTGGGCCCTGACTCAGGCTTCCTGTCCAGGCGTCTTTGACTCATCCACAACCCCCAATCCTCACTGGAGTCCAAGTGTGCCCCCCAAGTGAGACCAGTAACACATCACAGCCCCCCACAGGCTTTCTGCAGGGTCCCCTCACCCTCTTGGCTGAGAACCCCAACTCTGCAACCCTAGCCGGCCCGATACCTAAATCTCCCCTTGGTGGTTAGTGTGGTGTTGTCTTGCATACCTCCAGGACTGGGAAACTCGCTCTTTTTGGCTGCATAGAAGATCTTACGATTGACCCCCAAATCTGCCTCCATCAGCAGGGATATCTTTGTTTTTCATTTTATTTTTAATGCAAAACCAGACTTGTTTGTACACACACCCATGAAGGAAAGCAGTCTTCTGTCAGATGGGGAAGATTAAGATTCTGACGTGGCTGATTTGGGGACCTACGGCCACGGGAGGGCTTGCGTTGCTGCCGTCAGATGTGAGGTCTATTCACCTGACACTTCAGCAGGCTTTTGAAACAGCTCTTCCTCCTCAGGGCCTGCTTGCCCGATCCCTGTGACATACACGCTGCCGTTCCAGGTGGTTGGTGTACTTCTGTTTGCCCAGGTACTTCCCCATGAAGGGCAAGGGGTCAGAGTCATTGCTGGCAGCAGCGGCGGTCTTCGGATCCAGCGGGCGTTTGGGTAACTTGTTCTGCAGAGCAGACTAGAGCGTGCTAGCCAGTTCCCCGGTTTTCTCTCAGGCCTCTTACTCACCGAAAGGCAGAGTTTACCCTCTCGTCCTCTTAGATATCTCAGGAATTGCTTCCCATGCTCTCTCTCCACTTCAGTTTGGTCTTCAAAGAATGAGGCAGCCCGAGGTTCTCCCGGGCCTTCAAGGTGGTAACAGGCCATGGATACCTAAGCACCACTGTGGGGCAGCTCGTCAGATGCCGTGGGATTAATAGCCGCCCGATGCGCCACAGAGAGGGGGTGCTGGGCTGCCATCTCAGCTTTAGGGAAAACCAGGCATAAGCAGGGCTTGGCAGAGAGATCTTTTAAAATATACATCTGAGCTTGCTCCCATCACCCCCAGTCTCCGCAGTCAGCCTGAAAAGACCCGGGGAAGTCTGGTCTCTGCAGACGTCTCCCGCTCAGCCCTCCCAGTCCCAGCCAGCGTAGCCTGCCTACTTCCTCCTCAACCTTTGCACAAGCTGTTCTCGCTCTACTCCGAAGGCCCTTCTCCCTCCCTCCCTCTCTTCCTCCCTCGCTCTCTTCCTCCCTTCCTCCCTCTCTTCCTCCCTCCCTTCCTTTTTTTCTTTTCTTGCCTGCCTCTTTGACACCTCTTTAGGTGTCAGCCCTTCTAGGAAGGCTTCCCCCCACCCCTGGGGGAGGTAAGGAACCGCTTGGTCCCTCCCGCACACATTTGTATCTCCCCCAACTGGCCTTGTAAATTAGAATAACCACTCGCCTGCTGCCCACCTCTAAATTGGTGGCTGCCTGCAGGGCTCTGAAAGTCACCAGCCTCGACTTCTGTGGAAATTTGATTCTCCCCAGAACTGCACCCCCCAACCCACCACCCCCGGCTCTCCCTGGGGGCATCATTAGTTTAAAACCATCTCCTCTGATCTGCTCACCACAGGCCACCTCCCGAGAAGCACTGCCACTTGCCCAGCCCCTTGTGAAGAGTGAGTGACTAACAGCCATTAGATTAATGGGAAAGGCGCAGCATTTTCGTTTCGGCTGCCTCTACAGACTAAATGTTCCCGTGTAATTACAATTAAGGACACTCTCGGATGTGCCTGCTCCTGGCTTTCTTGCCTCTCTCCTCCGATTTCCCCTCTGCTTCGGCCTTCTCGTCCTCAGCTCCCTTCCCCACCTCCTCCGTCCCCGAACCTGCCTGCCCAGAAACTCCGTTTTTTCTTTCTTCCTGCCTCTCTTCGTGTCTGCCTGTCCTCTTTCTCAGTCGCTGCCTCTCCTTCTATAGCTCAAATTCCGTAATCTTTCCATGTCTTTCTCCATCGCTTCCTGTCTTCGCTGGTCTGCCCCTCCTTTTCTTTCTGTCTTTGCCAGTCTCCAGAGTCCTTCTCGCCCCGTTGTCCAGGTCCAGCTTGCATTTTAAAGTGCACAAGCCTCACGTGTGTGGCCTAAGAATCATCGCATGGGTATACACCCGCGTAGCCACCACCAGGTCAAGACAGAACGTTCTCGTCCTCAGAGCTCCCGCTGTGCCCCCTCCCAGTCAGGCCTCCTCAAGGGTAAATGTGGTTCTTTTCTTAAATTTTTTAGTTTTTATTTCACAGAGAGGAAGGGAGAGGGAGAGAGAGATAGAAACATCAGTGATGAGAGAGAATCATTGATCAACTGCCTCCTGCACCCCCCCCCCCCCCCCCCCACTGGGGATCGGGCCTGCAACCAGAGCATGTGCCCTGACCGGGAATTGAACCTTGACCTCCTGATTCATAGGTCAATGCTCAACCACGGAGCCACACCAGCTGGACTTGTTTTTTTTCTTCTTTTTCTTTTCCTACCCTGATCCTGGGACTGAGCACCCTCTGCCTTCCCCAGGTGCCCCTCCAGGGCAGGGCCAGGCGAGGGGCCATGTGCCTAGGACCCTGAGAAGCCTCCTGTGGATGAAATGGCCCTTCCCAGAAGCCAAGTATGGGCCCCAGAGGCCCCCAAGGGACTTACAGGCCAGGGCCTGGGAGACAGAGGTCCCTGTGTAGCCAGGACACCCTTTGTCCTAACGCTCTTTAGGTCCTGGTTCAAAAAATCTGACATTATTGCTTACCAGGCTCTTATGAAGACAAAGGCCCTCCCAGGTCCTTGACCAGACCTATAGGTGAGCCTTTTAGCACAGGGGACCTTGAGGGACCGGGGGCCTTCACTTCTCCTTCACCTGTATGGACAGCAAAACTGAGGCCCAGCATGGGACCTGCCCAAGGGCACAGAGTGAGTCCGGACCCGGTAGAGTTAGGACCCAGGTCTCCTGGGGACCAGGGCAGGCTGGTCCCTGTTCTTTCCTGAGCCTCAGTTTTCCCCATATGTGAAATGGGAGGTTGAGGGTTGAGTTAGGAGATGCTGGTCTCTTGGCTGTGAATCTGAGGCTTTGGTCCCTGCCCCACTCAGGTGGGCAGTACCACGGAGAGCAGCAGGGGTGGGGATCGGGATGCGTGGGTGGGGAAGCTTTCCTCCTGCCTGTAAAGTTCAAGGTCAAATGTGGGCCTCCCAGGAGGGAGAGCAGGTTATGATACGCACACTATCCCCTGTGTGGTGTTGTGAGTTTGTCAGCACTTTCCCTGGTGAAATAAGACACAGGAAGGATAGGTTTTGATAGAGGGAAGGACTGGGCTTCTGAAACGAATCTAATCCTGACTCATCCTGTCGGAATCCCAGATTCTCCCTGACCTGTCCCGCCTCCACGCCTGGTCAGTGGCCCATCCCTGGTACACTTCAGCGTCAGTCCTTTGCTTAGGGGAGTCTGCCCTCGGGGCCATGCTTTCCCTTCCTGCCCGCCCTACCCAAAGCCGCCCAGTCTCTGAAAACAAGGCTTTCCCAGCCTGACACATTTTTCCTCTCCCCGACAGTGACCTAGCCCAGGGCTGTGCCTCTAGTTGCAAAGCTATCCTAATATATAAAGACCCAGGGTCCGTCATGACCCAAATGTTCAGATGGATGACCGAACACCAGGCTAGGTTTCTGGCTGGCATGGTGGAAGTCAGTCCTGGGTCCCAGAGGCATGGCGGGAGTTGGTCCTGGGTCTCGGCCGCCCATGGCGGGAGTCACACGGCGCGGCGGCAGGAGGAAACTGTAGGCCCCAGCTGCCCTCAGCGCAGTGGTGGAAGGGAGCTGTGGGAACCGAGCCATGCTGCGATCGGACTGGCCTGTTGGCCCCCCCCCCCACCCCCCCCGCCGCCCTGGCCTGCAGGCCCAGGGAACAAGAGCCATGCTGCGATGGGACTGGACCCTATCTGAGGGGTCCTGGATTGTGAGAGTGTACAGGCTGGGCTGAGAGACCCCCCCAAAGTGAACAAATTTTCATGCACCAGGCCTCCAGTAATATTTATAATGACCTTCCTCCCCTTCCTCCTCCTCCTCCTCCTCCTCCCCCTCCTCCTCCTCCTCCTCCTCCTCCTCCTCCTCCTCCTCCTCCTCCTTGCATTTACTGAACAATCACTGTGCCAGGCATTGTGCTAATGGCTTGACCTGAATCTTCTTGGATAATCCATTGTTCACCAGACTTTGAAGACAAGCACAACCATTATCTCCATTTTACAGCTGAGTACACTGAGGCACAGAGAGGGTGCAATATTTTGGCTAAGGTCATGCAGCCAGTGAGTGGCAGAGCTGGGATTCGAACCCAGGTCTGGATGACCTCCCGATGCCACCCCGACTGGAAGTGAATGTCAGAACATAAGCTCAGCTTCTCTTCCCTCCATGTGGCTGAAACTTGGTTTACAGACACCAGAACGCCTGTTGTCAGCAGCTCCTCTGGCCTCTGATAAATCGAGAGAATTAAAATCCATTTAGAGGGAAATCTCTAAATAGGTCTGTGTTGTGTTTTGTGTGTGTTTTTTCCTGTCTTTTTCCCCCTGCTGTCTCCGCCTGGGTAATGTATTCCAGGAGCAGAACTGAATCTGACTTAATTGAATTTAAAAGCAGGTATTACATCTGCACCTTGTAAGCAAAGGCGAGTGGAGGAATCGCTGCGAGATGGAGCGTTTCTCTCCAGTGTCGCCTGGATCTTTGTGCCAAGGAAGTGGCGTGGCGAGAATCTTCGTTCAGGGCTACTTTCTGGGGCTCTCCCGGGGCTGGGCCCTAAAAGGGTGGGGTTTGGAGGGGGAGAGGCCATGGGGACTTGCAGGTGAGGGGCTCCTGGGCCTCTGAGAATGGACACAGTGAACCCTGTTGCCTGCCAAGGCCGACTTCGGAGGTGGGGCCAACCAAAAGCTGATGTGTCACCTCCTCCCGGCTGCCTGCTAGCCCCACCTCCAAACCGTGTCCCCATCTGCCCCTTCTCACCGTCTCCCCTGCCTCCACCCTGACCTGAGCACCCATCATCGCTTGCCTGGACTCACTGTTCCATCCACAGCAGTCAAAATGACCTTTTTTTTTTTTTTTTTTTTTTTTAAGAGACGGGGTCTCACTATGTTGTCCAGGTTGGAGTGCAGTGTCTATTCACAGGCGCGATCCCACTACTGGTCAGCACGGGAGCTTTGACCTGCTCTGTCTCTGACCTGGGCCGGTTCACCCCTCCTTAGGCAACCTGGTGGCCCCCTGCTCCCGGGAGGTCACCATACTGATGCCGAACTTAGTGCAGACACCTGATCGGCATAGCGCCCTACAGCCCAGAACTCCTGGGCTCAAGCAATCCTCCAGCCTCAGCCTCCCGAGTAGCTGGGACTACAGGTGCTCACCACCAGGCCCGGTTTTTTTTTTCTTTTTAAATTGTAACTCTTTTTTTAAAAAAGTATTTTTTTAAAAATATTTTATTGATTTTTTACAGAGAGGAAGGGAGAGGGATAGAGAGCCAGAAACATTGATGAGAGACACCGATCAGCTGCCTCCTGCACACCCCCCACTGGGGATGTGCCCGCAACCAAGGTACATGCCCTTGACCGGAATCGAACCTGGGACCCTTCAGTCCGCAGGCCGACGCTCTATCCACTGAGCCAAACCGGTTCGACTAAAAAAAAGTATTTTTAAATTTATTTCAGAGAGGAAGGGGGAGGTAGAGAGAGATAGAAACATCAATGATGAGAATCACTGATTGGCTGCCTCCTGCACACCCCACTTTGGGGATGGAGCCCGCAACCTGGGCATGTGCCCTGAACGGGAATCAAACCCTGACCTCCTGGTTCCTAGGTTGATGCTCAACCATGGAGCCACGCTGCTGGGCAGAACTTCGTATCTTTTAAGGCTGCGTAATATTCTGTTGTCTGGATGGACCGCATTGTGTTTATCCACCACGTCAGTGGACAGGGGTTGTTTCCAACGTCTGGCTGTTGTGAATCATGCTGTTATGAACATGGGTGTGCAAACGCCTATTAGAATCCCTGCCTTCAATTCCTTTGGAGATACACCCAACAGCAGAATCGTGTTGTATGATAATTCTATGCCAGAATGATTTTTAACAAATGCCACTCACTCTCCGTTCTAAATTCTTCCCTGGCTCCCTTTTGTCCACAAGAAAGTTGACACACCTTCCCAGGGCCCTCCAGGCCCTGCCAACTTCTCACGTTGCATCTTCCACGACGTTTCCATCTTCCAGCCCCACCAAACTACCTTCACGCGCCCAGGCCTTCACACATGCTGGTTCCCCTCCCTCCTGAGGGCTCTTCCCCATTTCGTATTTCGGTTTGATATCTTGAAAGAAAATACATATTTTTATTGATTTCAGAGAGGAAGGGAGAAGGAGAGAGAGATAGAAACACCAATGATAAGAGAGAATCATTTATCTGTTGCCTCCTGCACTCCCCACACTGGGGATCGAGCCCGAAACTCAGGCATGTGCCCTGACCAGGAATCAAACTGTGACTTCCTGGTTCATAGGTCAACGCTCAACCACCGAGCCACGCCAGCAGGCTTGGTCTGATATCTTAATTCCGCCTCAGCCTTCCCCTCTCAGCTTTTTCTGACCCTGGGGAGCCTTCCCTGGTCTCCCAGGCTGGATCAGGCATCCCCTGTGCGTCCGGAGCGGCCCGAGCCTCCCCCGCCATGGCCCCGACCATGGGCCACTGGCGGCCTGTCTGTCTTCGACACCAGTTGTTTGGAGCTGGGTCTGTCTTGGTCACTGCTGTGTTTCCAGAACCCAGACAGGGATACAGCATACAGTAGGCGCTCAATAAATGCTTGCTGGATGCTGACATCACTCTCTTCTCCCGTAGACCTTATGTCCTTGGGAAACAAGACACAACCACGTCCAACTTCCTCCATCTCATGGCAGATTTCTAACCGTGTCTCGGGCTGTCGATTAGAAATAGACCCAGTCGATGTGCTTGTTTTTAGTTCTGCAGTACGTCTGTGATGGGTGGGCGGGCAGGTGGGAGTACTATTAAGTGGGGAGGATTTTCTATATGTTCCAGATTCTGGGCAGACTTTCTTCAAAAAGCTATCTGGCCCGATCTCAAAATGAGAAAGTCATTAGGCACACACACTCACTCGCTCTCACACACACATTGCAGGAGACCATCTCATTCCTGGAAAAAAAAAAAGCAATTAATACGCAACTGCAAATGCCACCGTCTGCGCGTGGAGACAGTGCAGCCACCGCCGACAGGGAGCAAGAGGCAACGGTGTTTTGTTTTTGTTTTCCCCCCCCCGAAGCACGTCAGAGTTCTCCCTAGAAGAGTCGACAACTGAGTTAGGGAGTCGAGAGGTTTTCCTTGTGCCGTGTCTTGGGCTGGGAAGCAGTCCCAAGGGGGAGGGGAGGAAGCCGATGTTCATGAGCAGGTGACTGCCAAGG
This sequence comes from Myotis myotis, assembly GCF_014108235.1. NCBI lineage: Eukaryota > Metazoa > Chordata > Mammalia > Chiroptera > Vespertilionidae > Myotis > Myotis myotis. The sequence goes on along the minus strand of NW_023416368.1, from coordinate 81,350,813 downwards.
GCAACTGGGACTCAGTCCCAGTGGGGCTCCTGGGCGATGGCGGAGAACATGCACTTGAGTTGTGCCTTCTGAGGTACAGGAACCGGGGTATCTATGTCGCTGGCCGAGGGCAGCTCCCTGGTGCTTCCCACCTGCCCCTCACCCTGCTGAGAAAGCCTCAGCGACGGAGAGGCTGCGACCGCCGAAGGGTGCTGTCGGCTGGCCTTGAAATGTGGGCGCCAAGGGCATGCGGGGGGCGGGGGGGGGCGCGACAACCACTGCATCTGCTGCACACAGCGGCATTCACAATGCATCATCATTCATTTAAGAAGACTCGTCCCCTGGCTGGTGTGGCTCGGTGGTTGAGCGTTGACCCATGAACCAGGAGGTCGCGGTTCGATTCCTGGTCGGGGCACATGCCGGGTTGCAGGCTCGATCCCCAGTAGGCATGCAGGAGGCAGCTGATCCGTGATTCTTTCTCGTCACTGATGTTTCTCTCTCTCTCTTCCTCTCTGAAATCAATAAATTAAAAAAAGATTGATCAATTCCCTACTGGGTGTCAGGTGCTCTGCTGGGGGCTGGGCCAGTGCTGGTCAAGACAAACTCAGCCGCTCCTTCTGGAACTCGAGGGCACGTTTCTGGCGGTTAGACCTGCGGTGGGAAAGCTCAGGCGTCTGAGGCAGCTCAGGGGGGACGCCTCTCCGCCTTGGGCGGGGCTCAGGGAAGCTTCCTGGAGGTGACTTCTAACGATGAGTGAGTAGGTGCTAGGTGCGTAAGGAGGAGCAGGGCAGGGCAGGAGAGTGGAGCAGTGCTTGGACTAGGAGAGTTTTCCAATAGTTTAGACTTTTTCTTGAGGGCATTGGGGAGCCACGGAGAGGGACGGTGGAGAGGGGAAGGGTCAGGCTTATACTTACAGTCGATCGCTCTGCTGTGTGGATGCTAAGAGGCTGTCAAGGAGGCTGTTGCAGGAACTCGTGTTTGTCTGAACAAGGTAGGAAGGAGCAGAGAGAGGAGGTGGTTTGTAGACAATAATAATGAAATCAGTAAGTCTTAGTGAGTGTGGAAATAGGGTAGGGATAAGGAAGGGAGAGATTAAAAAACCATTTTTTATTGATTTTGAGAGAGAGAGAGAAGCATCGATGTGAGAGCAGAACATTGATAGGCTGCCTCCTGCATGCCCCCTACCAGGGATCAAGCCTGCAACCCAGGCATGTGCCCTGACCAGGAATCAAACCGGCAACCTTTCGGTGCATGGGACGGCGCCCAACCAACTGAACCACACCAGCCAGGGCAAGAAAGGGAGATACCGAGTCTTGTTTCCAGATTTCCAGAAAAACTTTGGAACTCTGTTGAGATGGGACACAGGATGAGGAGCTGGTGCAGGGTAAAGTGGTGCACTGAGGGGTGGGTAGGTTGTACCAGGACAGCCAAGAGGAGGTGACTGGGAGGAACTGGCTAGAGCTCCGGAGCCACATCTGATTGGAGTGGAGTTCAGGGCATCGTCAGGGGGTTAAAGCTGTGGAAACAAGTGTCTGAATTTGGACCACCCAGGAAGAAGGCCAGAGCATTAAAAAATAATAGTAAATGAAGTTCAGTTTTCTTTTCCCAAAGCAAATGTTAGAAGCCCAGCTCTCTGGCTTGGTGCACTAGCTTCAGTTCTCCCCAAGGTGGTGGTCCCTGAAAACCTATCAAATCTCTCAGTCTGCATTCTTTGGCCTCGTGCCCACGGCTGACCCAGTCAGGAGGCCAGGAGGAACAGGAGTCAGTGATTGGCTGAATTCACCTAACCCTAACCCAGCCGTGGGCAAACTACGGCCCGCGGGCCGGGCCCGTTTGAAATGAATAAAACTATTGAAAAAAAAGACCGTACCCTTTTATGTAATGATGTTTACTTTGAATTTATATTAGTTCACACAAACACTCCATCCATGCTTTTGTTCCGGCCCTCCGGTCCAGTTTGAGAACCCATTGTGGCCCTCGAGTCAAAAAGTTTGCCCACCCCTGCACCCATCCAGAACTACTGGGCGGCAATTAAACCATAGGATTGAAAGGGGGAAAGGTATAGATTGGTCAAGATAACACTACTTACTGTAATACACTCGCAAAACTCCATGACTTGATAAACAGTTTGTTTCCATACAAAGTGGAACCGGGGGTTTCTGATTAGCAGGCAGCTTTTCAAGACCCAGTGGCTCAGGGACCAGCCTCTCTGTCCTGTGGCTCCTCCGTCCTCTCTGCGAAGAACATGGCCAGGACTGAACGTGATGGGCGCATCACTCCCACCCCGTTCCATTGGCTAAATTCAGTCACGTGTCCACCTCAAACACAAGGGTTGCTGGGAAATGTAGCCTTGCTGTGTGCCTGGAAGAAAGAGGGTGGAGCAGAGCCCCCAGACAGCAGCCAAGTCAGGGCAGTGCTGCCTCCTGACGGCGAGGAGAAGAAGGCAGGCTGGGAGAGGACACAAGTGCCCAACAGGAGGACCCCAACCACGAAAATCATGCAGAGAAATTCTCTAATTCACCTCCTGATGTTGATTAAAGGGACGGGAAATGTCCTCTCTAGTTTCGAAGCTCCTTCTGGGGAGGAATCCGATGTGTCTTGGTCAAGACGTTGTCACTATACCCTAGGACGATGCCTGGCACACAGCAGGTGCTGGATATGCATTTACCGAATGGGTGAATGGGTGGCTAGGTTGGAGGGTGGATGACAGGCTGAGTGGTGGGGAGATAGTGAATGGGTGATGGATGGATGATGGGTGAGTGGATAGACAGTGGTTGGTTGGTTGGATGGATGAACGGATGGATGGGTGAGACCATCCATTTATGAATGAAACCAACCCTTCTCCATCTTTGGGCTGCACTGATATGGCTATGGACGCCGATAGTGTGAACCCCCCAAGGGGCCCCTGGCCATAATTGTAGAATCATGGGGTATGGGGACAGTCTTCTGCTTTTCAGGTAGATGGACGCCCACCTGATGGCCATGAGAGGGTTTTAGGTGCTACATGAAACCCCTTTAAATACCCACCGAGTCTCCCAGGGAGAGAGAGCTGTTCCTTCCACTTCCTTTTAAAGAAGAAAGTCTTACTTGGGTGCTAGTTAGTCTTTAACGCCCCCCCTAACACACGGGGGCCTCCCCTTTGGACAAAGAAAGAGAGCAGGCCCCAGCTCAGAGCCTCAGAGACAACCGTCTCTTGTCAGAAATTAATAATATGATTTTGTTTATATTGAGTTAGCTTTTACTTATGGTCAGGGATGCTGGCTTTTCATTTATCGTCATGATAAACAATTCCCTTGTCAGTAGGTATAAGACTTTAAGAGTGGGCCAGTTCCGCCGTGGCCGGTGTGGCTCAGTGGGAGAGCTTTGGCCAGCACTGAAGGGTCTCCCATTCCATTCCTGGTCAAGAGCATGTGCCTGGGTTGCAGGTTTGATCTGCGGCCCATTCCGGCCCATTTGGGGCACGTGCTGGAAGCAACCCATCGATGTGTCTCTCTCACATTCCCTCTGACATCGATATCTCTCTCTCTCCCTCCCTCCCTCTCTCTAAAAACCAATGGAAAAAATATCCTCCAGTGAGGATGAGTAACAGCGATGAAAAAGAGGGGCCAATTTGAAAAAGTATTCAGGAAATGATAGGAGAGGTGACTGGGAGGTGGTGTAAGATGGACGGCGACTTGGGAATCTGAGGCTGGGGCAGCCTCACTGTTGCCGTGTGACCGGGAGCCAGTGGCCTCGCCTCTGATAGTCAGTCTCCTCATCAGAAAATGCTTCCAGTAACTCCCTTGTGGTGGGATGCTGTGGGCGGATAGGTGAGTTAGCTCCGCTGTGTGGCCCCGGGACTGGGCCCTTGGTCTTGTCTGTCTGCCTCAGAAAACAAGCGGGGGATCAGGATGGAAGCTCTCTATCAAGCAAGAGAGGCTAGGGATCGATTCACTATGGGTAGCAGCAATCTCTTACCTGTCCAGTCCTTGGGAGACTTGGGGGCTGTCTTTTATTGTCGGGGAGACTGCTTTTAACCTATTCTCAGGAAAGATGCTGGTGCCCATCACCTATGCTGTTCTTCCCCTCTGGAATAATCCTGTGCACAGCCCAGCCGGCGTGGCTCAGTAGTTGAGCATCAACCTATGAACCAGGAGGTCACGGTTCGAGTCCCGGCCAGGGCACATGCCCAGGTTGCAGGTTCTGTCCCCAGTGGGGGGTGTGCCGGAGGCAGCCGATCAATGATTCTCTCTCATCATTGATGTTTCTATCTCTTTCTCCCTCTCCCTTCCTCTCTGAAATCATTAAAAATATATTTAAAAAAATGCCGAAACCGGTTTGGCTCAGTGGATAGAGCGTCAGCCTGTGGACTGAAGGGTCCCAGGTTTGATTCCGGTCAAGGGCATGTACCTGGGTTGCGGGCACATCCCCAGTAGGAGATGTGCAGGAGGCAGCTGATCGATGTTCCTCTCTCATCGATGTTTCTAACTCTCTATCTCTCTCCCTTCCTCTCTGTAAAAAATCAATAAAATATATATATATTTTTTAAAAATATATATATATATTTAAAAAATAAAATAAAATAAATAAACCTGTGCACTGATGCTGGACAGAGAGGCATTGCCACCGGGGCAAAGTTTTCAAGCACCTGGCAGTGCATCAGGGAGAGACTTCTGAGAGGATTTATGGGGCGCTCGGGGAGGGCCTCGTCTGCCCAGGGCAGGGCTTGGGTCCGCCCTGGAATGAGCTGTGTGTGTCCTGGAGCCTGGTGACCCCGGGGATGAGCACCCCGACCTTTCTCAAGAGTCTGGCTGCATCCTCTCCTCCACCCCCCACCCTCCTAGCCCACACTGGTGTGTTTTCCCTAGATGACATTTGGAATCTTTTAATAGTTGTCACATTAGCATACATTTGCATACCTTATGCTAATAGGGCTATTTATTTTTGAAAAAGCACTTTGACTTGTGGGGCCCTGTCTCGCTGGGGATCTCACACCAAGCTTTACCTGGAGACCGTCTACTTCCCTGGAGGGGCGGTGTTGCATCTGCCAAAACCCGGGGTGGGGGACCACGACCTCCCAGACGCACCCCAGGGAGAGGGAGCGTCGCTGGCCCGGGCCTTTGCTGGGTGCCTGGGCTGAGCTGGCGCCAGCAGCTCAGAGGTGGGTGTCTGTCTTGTGCCCATTTTGCAGATGAGACGGCAGAGGCAGAATGGACACCGTGTTGGTGGAGCACCAGATCCCCACCCGGGGACACGGCTTCTCCTCTGACATCTGGCTCCGCAGGGCCATTCTGATCTTCCAGAGAAAAACGGAACTCCACACCTCCCTCCCGGACCCACCATGGCTTTGCTCCTCTCGTGGCAAAACTCCTTGAGAGCGTTATCTACACTCACCCTCCGGCTCTTCTTCTCTAGCAGCTTCTTGAGCCTCCTGGCCCTCCATCACGGAAACCCGCTCTCTGCAAGGTCAGAGATGGCCTCCCCCGCACCCCGGCCCTGCTGAACCCCCTTCTCCTGAGAACTCCTCAGGGACAACCCCCTTCCACTCCTGGTACTCACTGGCTTCCCTCCTACCTCTCCCGGCCCCTCCTGCATCTCCCCTCACCCGCACCTCCTCCCCCTCCCGCCTCCCCTGTGAGGCCATTGCGTCTCTAATGCCCCTGCTGACCCTGCCACCCAGAGGCTGGTCTTCAGCCTGGGCTCCCCTGAGTGCCAGACTCGGGGTCCCTCCACACCTCCACAGGGGGGCTCATGGAGATCCCCTACTGAACACAGCCACCTTATGCCAAACCTTCCCCCCAAACCTGCTCCTCCCCTGTCCCCCATCCGTGTAGCTGCTCAGCCAGGATCTTGGAATCACCCTGTTACTCCACATCCTCAGTAAACCTCGGCCTCCCACTTTTAAGAATTACATTCAGTTCTCAACCAGCTGAGCAGTTCATCGGTTGAGCATCGTCCTGTGCACTGCAAGGTTGCTGGCTCAATTCCTGGTCAGGACACATGCCCGGGTTGTGGGTTTGATCCCCAGTTGGCGCACATACTGAAGGCAACTGATTGATGCTTCTCTCTCACATCGATGTTTCTCTCTCTCTCTCTCTTCCTCTCTCTAAGCATGTCCTCAGGTGAGGATAATTAGAAGAATAATTACATTACGTTTTCTCCATTCCCCCTGACTCCACCCGGTAGGCTCCCTGCTGACCTCCTCTTCTCTCACCCCCACCCCCCTGTGCTCACTCTGCTCCAGCCTCCCTGTTCCTCCAACACGCCAGCACGGTCCAGCCTCAGGGCCTTTGCACGGTCATTCCCTCTGCCTGGACTGATCTTTATATAAGTCATTTTTGTTTCTTGCATCCCCAATAGCCCAGCACGGAAAACAATACTCAGCACACAGTAGACACTCAAACATTTAGCATAGAAAGTACCTCTGGAACAAACATCCCCCTTCACACACACACACACACACACACACACACTATTTGTGGTTGTTATATTACTGGGATGACAGGCGATTTCAACTGTTTTTGTAGACTTGTTTTCTAATTTTCACCCCAAAGAATGAAACTCCATTGGGTCCTAAAACAAAAGGAAATGTCAGGCAGCTTCGGGGCGGTGCCCCCCCAGCCGTGGGACCCAGGCAGGCGGCGTTTCCCCTGAACCCCCACTTTCTCATCCAGGAAAGGAGGATGATCCTAGCTCCACCCCCACAAAATCCCCCCGAGAGCCAACCTTCCGAGTCTCACAGAGTGAAATCCAGGCCGGGGCAGTGACATTTGCAATGCATGAAGTTTAAACATTTTCAATAAAGGAAAACAAACCCGCCGCCCGCTCTCTGATTTATAGTAATCGCACACCAGCGGCGGTGGATGTAATTGTCCAGCGGAGGGGGCGGCAGGCCCTCCCTCCGGGCCCGTCGGGGCTGCGGCCCCGGTCAGGTTAAGCAAATGCATTACTGTAATAACTTGGGAGGCGGCTGAAGCCATTAGCAAGAAGGGAGAATAAATATTATCCCAAGAAGCTCCAGAATCGGCGGTTTTATCACTGAGAATTGTCCCCGTGCTATTTACTTTCAATTTAAATTTTCGGGAAAGTGGCTCTTGGCACATTTTATGTATGAAGGAGAATGACTGGAATTGAAAAATGGCCTGATTTTGCCATCCACGAGGAAAAGAGCCACGGTGTCTCGGAGTCCTGCTCTGTCCCTCTGACTCGCTCTCCCTCGGGCCGCTCTTAAAGTCTCAGCACCGGGGCCCACGCCCAGGCACTTTCCGGAGGCCGGGGGTCATGGAGTGAGATAGCGAAGGACGGGCGTCATTCCAGTGCAGCTGGCCTGACGGAGCCTCTGGCCGGCTCTGTTTGTTGACGGATGGGGGACGCTGAGGCCCAGAGTGCGGTTGTCACGGCTACTTGCCTCGACTTGCTTAAGGCCTCCTTCCAACTCCACCTCCTCTCACTCAAGAGCCTTCATTGGCTGCCTGTGGTCCCTGGGACAAAGCCAGGCTATACCTCACGCTCAGAATAGGATTCAAAATGGATTGCAGATCTACATGTAAAATGTAAAGTCATAAAACACCTTGGTGAAAACATAGGCGCAAATCTTCCAGTCCTAGAGTTAGGGGAAGCGTTTGCAAGCATGGCCCCAGAGGATGAGCCATGACCAAAAGAATGGGTAACTTGGGCCCTGGCTCAGTTAGTTGGAGTGTCATCCTGCACACCAAAGGGTTGCAGGTTTGATTCCTGGTCAGGGCACATACCTAGGTTGTGGGTTCGATCCCTGGTCAATGCACAAATGGTAGGCAACCGATTGGTGTATCTCTCTCACATAGATGTTTCTCTCTCTCCCTTTCTCTCTCTCTATCTCTCTCTCTCTCTCTCTCTCTCTCTCTCCCTTTCTCTCTCTCTATCTCTCCCTCTCTCTCTCAAATCAATAAAAACATCTTTTCGGGCGAGGATTTTTTTAAAAAATGGACAAATTGGACTTCGTCAAAATTTAAACTTTTGGTCTGTGGAAGATGCTGTTAAAAGGACAAAAAGGCAAGCCACAGACTGGGGAAAATGCTTGAGAGTATCTGACAAAGGATGTGTATCTAAGATATACAAAGGCCTCTCAAAACTCAACAGCAAGAAAAACAACCCGGTTCAAAAACGGACAGAGACAAACAGACATTTCACTAAGGAGGATACACAGATGGCATATAAGCACATGAAAAGTTGTTCACCATCGTTAGCCATTAAAGAGATGCACATCAAACCACAGTGAGCATTTCCCTACACACCTGTCAAAGTAAAAAATAGCGATAATGCTCAGTGCTGGTGAAGATGCAGAGAAACTGAATCACCTATACATCGCTGGAAGAGTCTGGCAGAGTTTTATTTATTTATTTACTTATTTATTTACAGAATTAAACATGTGGGGGCGGGGGGGGGGGACCTAATCACATACTTGCCATATGCCCCAACAATTGCACTCTTGGGTACTTATCTCAGAGTGATGAAACTTTTATGTTCATATGAAGACCTGTACATGAATGTTTGGGGCAATTTCATTTGAAACCTGGAAAAAACTCAGATGTTCTTCAATAGGTGAATGGTTCAACCAACTTCGGTCCATCCATACCATGGAATAATACACAGTCATAGAAAGGAATGAACTAGTGATAAATGCAACACCTTGGATGGATGTCAGGGGAACCGTGAGGAATGAAAAAAGCCAGTGTCAAAGGTTATAGACAATCCAGTTCCACTTAATAACATACTTGACATGACACAAGTATAAGGTGGAGAACAGACAGGTGGCTTTCAGGGAGGTGAGAGGGGGTGGCTGTGGCGATAAAAGATAAGCGTGAAAGATCCTTGTAATGGAATCTTCTGTGGTGGTCACATCACACACACACACACACACACACACACACACACACACACACACACACAAAGGAGTGCATGTAAAACTGCTGAAATCTGAGGGAAGTTGATGGATTTTATTAATGTTAGCTTCCTGCTTATAATAATGTTAGTTTCCTGATCAGGTCTGTGGTGAAAACTGAGGGAAAGGTGCATGAGATCTTTCTGTATTCGTTTTTCTTTTTATAGCAGCTTTATTGAGATAACTCATGCGCATACAACTTATCCCTTTAAAGCATACAATTCAATGGTTTGTAGCATATTCACAGAGTGCAGCCATTCTCATAATATAATTTTAGATACTATTATGCTAATATATTTAAATAATATAAGTAGTTAAAAATATCGATCAAATCAATCAAATTATAGGATCATGTTTAGATAATATAATTTTAGAACATTTTTATCACCCCCAAAATAAATCCATTAATGTCCCAGCAGGTGTGGGTCAGTTGGTTGGGTGTTGTCCTGTGCATGGAAAGGTTGCTGGTTGGATTCCTGGTCTGGGCACAGGCCTGGGTTCCAACCTTGATCCCCTGTAGGGGGCGTGCAGGAGGCAGCTCATCAATGTTCTGCTCTTACATTGATGTTTCTCTCTCTCTCTCTCTCTCTCTCTTTTTTAATTAAATCTTTATTGTTCAGATTATTACAGTTGTTCCTCTTTTTCCCCCCATAGCTCCCCTCCACCCATTTCCCACCCTACCCTCCGCCGTCACCCCTCCCCACTGTCCTCATCCATAGGTGCACGATTTTTGTTCAGTCTCTTCCTGCATCCCCCACACCCATTTCCCCTCCAAGAATAGTCAGTCCACTCCCTTTCTATGCCCCTGATTCTATTATAATCACCAGTTTATTCTGTTCATCAGATTATTGATCCACTTGATTTTTAGATTTACTTGTTGATAGATGTGTGTTTGTTGTTCATAGTTTGTATCTTTACCATTTTCTTCTTCTTCCTCTTCTTTTTTTAAAAAAAATATTTTATTGATTTTTCACAGAGAAGAAGGGAGAGGGACAGAGAGCTAGAAACATCGATGAGAAAGATCGATCAGCTGCCTCCTGCACGCCCCCTACTGGGGATGTGCCCACAACCAAGGTATATGCCCTTGACCGGAATCGAACCTGGGACCCTTCAGTCCGCAGGCCAACGCTCTATCCACTGAGCCAAACCGGTTCGGCCTTCCTCTTCTTAAAGGATACCTTTCAGCATTTCATATAATACTGGTTTGGTGGTGGTTAACTCCTTTAGCTTTTTCTTATCTGTGAAGCTCTTTATCTGACCTTCAATTCTGAATGATAGCTTTGCTGGATAAAGTAATCTTGGTTGTAGGTTCTTGGTATTCATCACTTTGAATATTTCTTGCCACTCCCTTCTGGCCTGCAAAGTTTCTGTTGAGAAATCAGCTGACAGTCGTATGGGTATTCCCTTGTAGGTAACTGAGTTTCTTTCTCTTGCTGCTTTTAAGATTCTCTCTTTGTCTTTTGCTCTTGGCATTTTAATTATGATGTGTCTTGGTGTGGTCCTCTTTGGATTCCTTTTGTTTGGGGTTCTCTGTGCTTCCTGGACTTGTAAGTCTCTTTCTTTCACCAGGTAGGGAAGTTTTCTGTCATTATTTCTTCAAATAGGTTTTCAATATCTTTCTCTCTCTCTTCTTCTGGCGCCCCTATAATTTGGATGTTGGTACGCTTGAAGCTGTCCCAGAGGCTCCTTACACTATCTTCATATTTTTGGATTCTTTTTTCATTTTGCTTTTCCGGTTGGGTGTTTTTTGCTTCTTCGTATTTCAAATCTTTGACTTGATTCTTGTGATCCTCTAGTCTGCTGTTGGGAGTCTGTATAATATTCTTTATTTCAGTTAGTGTATGTTTAATTTCTAGTTGGTCCTTTATCACAACCTCGAGGGTCTCATTAGATTTCTTGAGGGTCTCATTAAGTTTGTCGGCGGTTTCTAGAAAATTCTTGAGAAACCTTAAAAGTATAGTTTTGAACTCTATATCCAGTAGTTTGCTTTCCTCCATTTCTGTCATTTGTGTCCTGTTTCTTTGTCTCTGCATTTTTTTATGCTTCGCTGTGTCGATAGAGTGGCTTTCTGTACTAGGTGTCCTATAGGGCCCTGTGGCTCAGCCTCCGCAGTTACCTGAGGTACACGCTCTTGGTGCACCCCCTTGTGGGCTTTGGGCACAGTCTTGTTGTAGTTAAGCCTTGATTGTTGTAGGTAACACTGGGAGGGATTGACCTCCAGGCCAATTGGCTGTGAGAATCAGCTGTATCTATGGTGGGAGAACTTCTGTGCTGGAGACACCCCTCCGCAGTAAGACTTGCTTCAATGGGGCTTTGGTGCTCACTGAGTCTGCCCCCTGAGTGTGTCCTTTATGAATCCGAGGAGCTGCAATCTGGTTGGTCCCACTCTGACCACTGGGCACAATGGCTCCTGGATCTCTAAGGAGGTGCTAATCTAGCCTCCGCCTGAGGCTATCCAGCAGGAGCCAGCTGTGATGCAATACAAGTTGCCCTGGGGCCTTAGGCCAGCTGCAGTTTGTTAGGTAATTATCAGATTGCAAAGAGCCAGGCCTTTCATATGCAAAAGCCTCCGTGGCTTGGGCGGGGCGGGGTCCCAGGGGATCAACAGGGAGGAGTGAGCAGTTATGGCTGCTCTCAGTCCTGCCCTCAGAGGCCCTGCTTCTCAGTGTCCCAGCAATTGCTCAAGCAGCCCCGAGAGAAAGCTGCCCTCAAGTTCCGACCAATGCCAGACAGTCCAGTTTCTCCCGTATGAGTCTGGGTCCCCAGAGACTCGCCCAGAACTGGAGCTCAGAGCTTGAGACTCCCTCCCGATTGAAAAAGACAAGCATGTCCTCAGCCGCCAGCCCTCTCTGCATGCGCCTCTGTACCTCTGTATTTTACTTCCGCACCGCACCTCCTCTGAGTCTCGGTATGCTTTTCTCTTTCCTTCTAGTTGTAGAATTTCCACTCAGCCAGCCTTCCTGTGGTTCTGGGTGATGTCCATTTCGTCTTTTAGTTGTATTTTTGAAGTGGTTGTGTGAGGCAGCAATCTCCGGTGTTTACCTATGCCGCCATCTTGGTTTTTCCTCCTCTCTCTTTAAAATCAATTTTAGCCCAGCCGGCATGGCTCAGTGGTTGAGAGTCGACCTATGAACCAGGAGTCACAGTTTGATGCTTGGTCAGGGCATATGTCTGGTTTGCAGGTTTGATCCCCAGTGAGGGGGGTGCAGGAAGCAGCTGACCAATGGTTCTCTCTCATCATTGATGTTTCTATCTCTCTCTCCCTCTCCCTTCCTCTCTGAAATCAATAAAAATAAATATTTTTTAAAAAAGAGAATCTCATTAGCAGTCAATGCCCATGCTCCCCTTGCCCCAAGCACTGGCAACCACGAACCCACTTTCTGCCTCTCTGGCTTTGCGTGCTCTGGACATTCATATGATATGGCCTTTTGTGTCTGGCTCCTCTCACTGAGCACCATGTTTTTAAGGTTCATCCATGTTGTAGTGAGTGTCAGCCCTTCACTCCTTTTCATGGTCACATAACATTTCATTGTATGACTTGCGCAAGTAAATATCGCTACTGCTTCAGCCTACCTCATTTCTGATTTGTTGATTCTCATTTTATATGGGAAAGTGATTGGTGACAAATATTTTATAATCACCGTTGTACAGCGCTCTGTGAAATGCGTGCAGGGTTTACCACAGCCGAAGGAGCTGGCAGTATCGGGAGTGATGACTTAAAAGCGCACATAAATCTAAACTTAAATTATAAAGACCAACTCCAAATGCATTCAGGATCACTCCTGCGATATATTATCTTGTTTATTAACAAAAAAACCTTCACTTGTGCATCTTTATGAGTGTGTCTATTTAAATTCATAAACTTTGAAAAAGGTGGATGACTCCAATTTCTTGAATTTTCACTTAAAACCTTTAGTATCATGTAATTTGTGATATTTGTCTGTCTTTCGAGATGCATTTATGATGTATAACCAGGGATAGGTATAGATTCTTGTATTCAGCTAAAATATTTCTTTGTTTTTAATTCCACGTACATGTATAATTCCTTTCAGTAGGCAGGGGCAGTGGGGAATCTGGCTGAGATTTCACCACAATTCCATGACTGAGCTGAAAAGGACAGTCACAGTCAATCTCAGGGACTAATGCACATTATATTTTATATCAAAATTATTTTCTAATTATAGATTTATAGATTAGCAATTTTTTCTCCATCGTTTTTTTAAAAAATATATTTTATTGATTTTTTACAGAGAGGAAGGGAGAGGGATAGAGTTAGAAACATCCACGAGAGAGAAACATCAATCGGCTGCTTCCTGCACACTCCCTACTGGGGATGTGCCCACAACCAAGGTACATGCCCTTGACCGGAAGCAAACCTGGGACCCTTGAGTCCGCAGGCTGACACTCTATCCACTGAGCCAAACCGGTTAGGGCTCTCCATCGTTTTTTTTAAAAAAATAATTCTTTATTGTTGAAAGTATTACATATGTCCCCTTCTCCCCCCCCCCCCCCCATTAACCCTCACCAGCCCACCCACCCCTGCCCCAGGCCCTCACCGCCCCATTGTCTGGGCCATGGGCCATGCATATATGCATAGGAGGTTCTTGGTTGATTGCTTCCCACTCACCCTCCCCTGCCTTCCCTCCGAGATTCTGCACTCTGTCCCATTAGATTAGCAATTTTTTATTCCCGCGTGCTTGTTAGGTTTCTCTACCATTATTTTTTAACCTAGATATAGTAACCAAGGGCTAGGTAGATGCTTGGAAATAACAGATACATGTAAACTAGAATTGTATGATTTTTATATAAGTTTATGGCATGCCATTCTGTTTTCTCTGTTTTAATGTTTTATTTATTGATTTGAGAGAGAGAGAGAGAGATTTATTGTTCCACTTATTTATGCATTCATTGGTTGATTCTTGTGTGTGCCCTGACCAGAGGCCAAACCCACAACCTTGGCGTATCAGGACAGCGTTCTAGCCAACTGAGCTGCACGGCCAGGGCTGTTGTCTCTGTTTTAAAACTTAAATGTAACCACATGCTTCCCCTCCCCCATCTGTTACTATTAAAATCCCTATCCTCCTGGACATTTGTGACTACTTATCGGTTTGTGTGTGCGCGCGCGCGTGTGTGTGTGTGTGTGTGTGTGTGTGTGTGTGTGTTTAACTTCACACAAATGCATATTTGTTATATCTTATTTTTCTCTATATTGACCAACACAAAGAAAGCTAGAGAAAAAGAAGTCAAAGTTGGCACAACTTCTGCAAGAATCAGATCTATCAAAGCACCTCTCTGTGGCACCCACTTGAAGTGATAAAGGAGTTACTTACAGAGGTGTCGTCAGGGTAATGGGAAGCCCCCAGGGCACAGTGCAGCACTTGGGGTAGCTGTTACCCTGTCTGGGTCTGAGTGGTCGGAGTGGGCAAAGGGGGAATGTTTGCTGAAACCCAGTGGAAGCTGAGACTTGGAAGGGCTCAGCAGCTCAGTAGCAGTGCAGCAGAACAGAAGGTGGGAGAATAAATACCCCCACCCCTCATTCTCTCTCTCTCTCTCTCACACACACACACACACACACACACACACACACCACTGCTGTCTCCCATTGGTTGAACACAACATGATTTGGCCAATAGGAGACTGAGAATTTTGTCTATGCAGATGAGCCTCTCCCAGGACCCGGGCCTACATGGGAAAGCATTAAGACTAGATCTGGGGAGGAGGATGGGCAAATGGGAAATTTCTAGCACAAACCCAGGCCTCCAGTCTTCCCGGGGCCTGTCATCTGAGTCCCCCATAGAGCCTGGCAGCTCCCTGCTGATGCTTCATGTGGCCTCTGTGTCTCTTGCTTTGGGGTGGGCTGGGGCTCGCTGGGAGATGCTGCTATGTGGGCTGAGCCAACTCAGAGTGGGTCATAGAGAGGGTCTCTGGTCGGAGGACATGACCGGTGACTCTGGCTAGGATTGGGCTGACATGTTTCCTTCCAGGGTGGAGCCTAAATTATTCATCCTGATCGTCAAGACCCTCTCCATCTCCAGCCCAACTCCTCGCCTTTCTTCTCCTCCAACCTGGTTCTCCCGGCCCCGCCCACTTCTCCACCTGCACATCCTTACATTCAGCTGATTCAGTCTCAACACTCTTGGCACCAAGTCTTTGCCTACACGGAGCTCCCTGCCAAGCACACCCTCCCACTGCACACCCCCTCTCCAAATCCTACCACTGTGAGACCGGGGAGGCAACGTGTGAGCTGGAGCTTAAAGACAAGGAGGCGCTCATCACAGGAAGAGCCCTGGGCGGAGCGTCAGGAAGAGGGCACTGCAAGGGCAAAAGCACCGAGATGGGGAGATGGGCCGGAGGAGGAGCAGGGAGGTCGGCTGGAGCAGAGTGGGGGGCAGGGAGGAGGTGAGGGCAGGAAGGCCACTGAGAAGCTGGATTTTAGGGGTTCTCTTAGACCAGGGTGGGCAGCTTGAGCTTGACTTGAGTGCAATGAAGGATTCTTAGACAGTGTCAGTCTTCTCAGGGCGCTTAACAAAATACCATAGATTGAGTGACTTAAACAACAGACATTGATTTCTCGAAGTTCTGGAGACTGGGGCGTCCAAGATCAAGGTCCTGCAGATTTGGTTCCTCATGAGAGCCCCGTGCTGGCTTTCGGATGGCTGCCTGCTCACTGTCCTCACAGGGAGGAGAGAGGAGCTCTCGTCTGTCCCTCTTCCTACAAGGACACTAATTCCATCATGGGGGCCCCGCCCGCAGGACCTCATCTAAACCTAATTACCTCCCAAAGGCCTGCCCTCCGAATATCTCATTGAGGGTTTGGGCTTCAACATAGGGACTTGGTAGGAGAGGACATAAGCATTCAGATCATAACAGAGTTTGAATGAATGAGTGAGTAAATGTTTGGATGGGTGAATGAATGAATAAAAGCATAGGAGGCTGATTCATAGCGACAGGCTTGGTCCGCTCCGGGCCCATCACCACCTGGTCCTTCTCAATATCCCTCGAGGCTGCCTCCTCCCCCAGGCTGGCCCCCGCCGTGGGCCCCACGGGGACAGGTTGCTCCAGCTGCAGGAGGAAGGCCCATCCTGCTCTATCTTAATGACTCCCAAACAGCTCCACAAAACCAAATGGTTCATCACAATTATTATAAAATATTAAAATGACTAACAAAATAAATTATTCACACACCTCATGTTCTACTTCCAGGTGTTTGGGGACTAATGAGATTTTTGTAGTCGGGGAGTAAGGAGTGGCCTTTGGGAATCGAGGAGGCGCTGAGACCGCGTCTGCCAATCACGTCATCATATAGACGGAGACACTGAGGCACAGGGTACCGGAAGCAGAGGAGGGACCGGAGGAGGACACAACGACCATCGATGCTCCAATGCGATGTAGCCTGCAGTGGCCGACGTGCAGGCCGGGGGGAGGGGAGGGCCTTCTCTCCCCCGCTGACAGGTGGCTGGAAAAAGCTGAGTCTGTTGCAAATGGTGAGAAGGGCTTGGAGTTTTCAGAATGGTGGGGGTGGGGTGGAGAGAGAGACAGAGACAGGCAGAGACAGGCAAAGACAGAGAGACATTGAGAACCATTGAGAGACAGAAAAAGAATCAGAAAGAGGCAACAGAGACACCGAGAGACACAGGAAGAGACACAGAGACAGAGAAACCGAGATGCACAGAGAGATAGAGAGAGACAGAGAGACAGAGATAGATACAGAGATAGAGACAGAACGATGCAGAGACAGAGAAACTGGAGACTGGATTAGATGTTACTACTATCAACTCATGATCCCCTGAATTCTCACTTGAGTAGATAGAACAAAGGCCGGGGCCAGGAGGGGCTTAGGAAGTGAGGGTGCCCAGCGGGGAGACTCCTCCTAACAGAGGCCACCGAGATAGGAGCTGGGGTGGGAGTTCTTTGGAAGAGCCATGTGGTTTCCTCTGCCCTGCCCTGTGCAGTGCAAGCTTTGTCCGGAAAAGCAGCAGCAAGCAGGACCTGGGAGACACCCACAGCGCGCCGTTCAGCACTCTGGACAGCGACATGCTACTGGGGCTAAGAGAGGACACCCCTGGGGGTCAGTGGCCCCAGCAGTGGGCTTTCTACCTGCCCCTTGGTGTGCCTCCCCCCCCCCCCCCCACACACACACACATAGATTATATCCGCCTGCTTTAACGGATTCTTGTCCTTCTCACCCCAGACTGTCAGCCCCTCAGGGCAGGTACTATTGTCAGTTTTGGTTCCTGCTGTGTCCCCAGCTCTTGGACCAGGGCCTGGCTCACAGCACGTGGCCAATAAATGCGTGTGGAATTGACGAATCAGAAGATGTCAGAATGACTGCCCCGACCTCTAGCCTTGTGGAAACTTGGGGTTCGCCGCTGACGCCCAGGCATAGAATCTTAGAATCGACACTAAATCTTAGAATCAGGAAGGAAGGAGTCATGGAGCTCTGCCACTCCAGTTCCCTCCACGGGCTCTGGGGCAGGCTCTCTGGCTTGCCTAGGTTACCTCCCGTGATGGGGACCTCGTTACCACCCAAGGCAGCTCATTCAGGTTTTGGAGAGTTCCACGGGTATGAAAACCCTTCCTTAAGGACAGAGCCCGCATTTTTCACCTTGCCATTCCTCTTGGTCTCAGATACCCCTCCCCTGCTTCCTGCAAAACCAGTCCATCCCCTCTGCCTGGGAGTCACTGGGTTGGGAGGATGGGATTTGAGGGCAGGCATCCTGCTTTCCGAGGCTCTCTCCCCCTTCTTTGGGCTTCTCTGAACATTTCCGACAAAGATGATAGCTGAGGTGTCGGCTGATAACTAAGGTGTGGTGAGTTGATAATGAAAAGGTTAACTGATAAGGGAAGTGCTGGCCGATAAGAAAAATACTGGAAGACAACTGCGTCAATGTCAGGTAAGAACTGAAGTGCTTTGGCCCACAATGCCTCCGCCCTCCCTCCCTCCTTTCTTTCTCAAGCATTTATTGACCACCTACTATATGCCAGGCCAATGCTGGGATGGGAGTTATAAAAACAGATCAGATGCAGTCTCTCCCTCGGGACACGCCCTCCGACACGTCTGAGGTCTAAGCTCTCCTGGAAGCCCCAGAGCCAGCAAAGTCTTTTAAGACACCAAAGCATGGAGCCATCATGGTGGCCTGGCAGGCGGCGGGCAGACTTCCCCCTTCGGCTCCTGCCTGCTGGTAAAGTACACCCCTGAGTGTCCCCTGCTGTTGTCACTTCTGGGCCAGCTCCCTTCTCTCAGGGCGGGCGTGGGTGGCGGGTGAGTTCATCTGGCCCCAGTGGCTGTCACTCAGCCCTAGTCAGACAGGAGACAACACGGTTGCCATGGAAACGAATATGCTTCCCCCTGGGGGGGCCGGTGAGCCAAGGGAGCCAGAAACTGTTTATGGATGTGTGAACTGAGGCACAAAGTGACCCAGGCTTGGTGACTCAAGTGGTGGTGGTGGGGGGTTGGGGGGGGGTTTAACTCCTTCACTGCCACTCTCCTTCCCTCTCTGCTCACGCTCCAGGTCCTGGAGGAACCAGGGTTTCAGCGTCAGAACTGAGAGTGCTAGTCATGGAGTGACTCTAGCCCGGCTCTCACTCCAGGCGACCCCCAACCCCTCCGTGCCTCAGAGGCCTCATCCAAAAAGTGGACATGCACTTGTATTCAGGGAAAGAACACAGACACCTGTCGCAGGCCTGGTGCTGTTCTGACTCCCCTGGGTTGTCTAGACCAGTGGAGAAGGGCCAGACAACAAAGAAATAAGTGAATTAAAGACAAATCAACAAGTGCCATGGGGGGAAGTTAGAGAATGGGGGATATGATAGGGAGAGGAGGAAGAAGGGCAGGGGACATTTAGCTGGGGGTCAGGAAGGAGCTCTGAAAGGAGGTGACATGTACGCTGAGACTCCAAGAATGAGCTGTCTGGGAGAAGGGTGGTCCTGATTGCGGGAACAGCTCATGCAAAGGTCCTGGGGCAGGACCATGCCTCCTTCATTAGAGGAACAGCGAGGAGGCCTGTGTGCTGGAGCAGAGTGAGTAAGAGGGGGAGAGGGAGGAGGTGAGGGCAGTGAGGGGATGGGGCAGGGTAGTGCAGGGCATTGTGGGCCATGGGAAGGACCTGAATGCTTACCCCACTGAGGTGGGAGCCCTGGCGGGCTGTGGGGAGAGGAGGAGGCGGGACCTGATTCAGATGCCCATAGGCAACCCCTGTGGCTTTTGTGGGGCGGAGGCGGGGGGGGGGGGGGGGCACAGTGACTCTGACCTGCCAGGCGGAGGCTGCCTTGGCCAGCCTCACTGTGTCCTCTACTATGGTTGTGCCGGATCATTTACATATTGAAAGACAGAGAATTTTATTATAAAGAATATTCTTTTTATTTCTCCTTTATATTATGAGTAGCAAGTTATGTTCTTTGAAAGTACATGTGTAGGTTGGTTATGTTGTCTATGAATTTTACTCTAGGGTGGGCTGAGACTCACAGCACGGGGGTGGCCCCTGGTGTGGATCCCTGTGACAAGGCCTGGCGCACAGTAAGCGCTTGGTAATCAGGGCCTATGGTCCATGGGGCCACAGGACAGAGGTGGGCGGGGGGCAGGGTTCTTTCTGGCTTCTGGGATTTTCAGACACAATGATCCCATGTCTCAAGGACCCAATCACAGCCCCCCCTTCACCCCCCCCCCCCCCAGCTCTCTTTTTATGATGAAGAAACAGACTTCCAGAGAGGGCAAGCCATTTTCCCTAGATCACACAGCCTGTCATGGTGACCCTAAGATTTAAACCCTGGCTGTTTGGGCCTGCTCAGATGCTATGGGATGGCAGAACTTTGCTCTGCTTTAGGGAGAACCCCAGTTCCCCGCTCTCTGCGTAACCCCTCCCTTCGGCCACAGTGATTGAGTCAGGGGCGGCCACGTGACGTGCGTCAAGCCAATTAGAATCAGCTGTGGGCTTTGCAGGAACCAATAGTCAGGAAGGTTTCCATTTCTATTTGAGTTGCTGACTGGGAAGAGACAAGTAAGGCTGGATCTCGGGGTCTCTTTTGACTCCATGGATGGGGGAGCCTGACTCTGAATGAAGCGCACTCAGGGGAGAGCCAAGCTGAGTCAGGGAAAGAGACAGACGTCCAAAAACACAATTTCAGCTCCTAGATCCAATAACATCTTCTCAGCTCCTGGATTCAGCTATGCCTGAAGCTGGACCCAGGACTTTACAGTTGCAAAGCCTGTTTTTATGTGGGTTGTTGTTTTTAAGTCACTTCTTGTTGTTTTGTTTCTTCTAATCTGTTTAAGTTACATTGCTCACAATTGGAGGCACCAGAATGCCTACCCTCGAAGTCCACATCCCATCATGGTGCCAGGCTTTCTTGGTGCGCTGGGCAGGCATTAGAAAGAGGCACAAGGATGATATGTTCATTATCTTTTTAAAAAAAATTCTTTATTAGTTAAGGTATTACAAATGTGTCCTCACCACCCCCCCCCCCATTAAACCCCCATCCTCCCGCCCCAATCATGCTCTCATCCCCCCGTTGTCCATGTCCATTGGTTTGGCTTATATGCACGCATACAAGTCCTTTGGTTGATCTCTTCCCCTTGCCCCTTCCCTCCCCTACTTTCCCTCTGGGGATTCATAGTCTGATCGCTGTTTCTCTGTCTTTGGATCTGTCCCTGTTCATCAGTCTATGTTGTTCTCTATATTCCACAAATGAGTGAGATCATGAGGTATTTATCTTTCTCTAACTGGCTTATTTCACTTAGCATAATGCTCTCCAGTTCCATCCATGCTGTTGCAAAAGGCAAGAGTTCCTTCTTTTTTTATAGCGGTGTAGTATTCCATCGTGTATATGTACCACAGTTTTTTAATCCACTCATCTGCTGATGGGCACTTAGGCTGTTTCCAGATCTTAGCTATGGTGAATTGTGCTGCTATGAACATAGGGGTGCATATATCCTTTCAGATTGGTGTTTCTGGTTTCTTGGGATATATTCCTAGAAGTGGGATCACAGGGTCAAATGGGAGTTCCATTTTCAGTTTTTTGAGGAAGCTCCATACTGTCTTTCATAATGGCTGCACCAGTCTGCATTCCCACCAGCAGAGCACAAGTGTTCCTTTTTCTCCACATCCTCTCCAGCACTTGTCGTTTGTTGATTTGTTGATGATAGCCATTCTGACAGGTGTGAGATGATACCGCATTGTCGTTTTGATTTGCATCTCTCGTATAATTAGTGACTTTGAGCATGTTTTCATATGTCTTTCGGCCTTCTGTATGTCCTCTTTCGAAAAGTGTCTATCTAGGTACGTTGCCCATTTTTTGATTGGATTGTTTATCTTTCTATTGTTAAGTTTCATGATTCATTATCTTGATTGTGGTGATGGTTTCATGGAACTATACATGAGTCCAAACTTACCAAAACGTGCACTTTTACAATTTATATGTCAGTTATGCCTCAATAAAGGCATATGTTTAAAAAATAGCATCTTTTCAGCTCCTGGATCCAGCCATACCTGAAAGTAGGAACCTTTGAACTTTTCAGATACAGAAGCTGGTTGATGTTCTTTGGGGGAAAGAATAATTTTTATTTCCTTGTCAGTTTTGTTAACACTTCTCTGTCTCTTTCATGTCACAAGATAAAGGGTGTCCCAAAATTCACGCAAGAAGTAATTTTGATAGAAAACACAGGTTTATAACTAAAAATTGTAATTTTTTATTGATTCATAAAGTATATAGTATAGGGTTATGTATGGAATAGGATATCAGGTAAATGGCCTCCATGGCTTTGCTGGCACATACACACTCTTTTGTTGAAATTTTCCATGACCGAAATGCGGCTGCGCAGGCAATAACAGTTAATGGTGCTCGCTATCACGACATGATAATCCAGTTTTTTGTGCCGTGGAGGCCATTTACCCGATATCTATTCCATACATAACCCTATACTGTATAATTTATGAATCAATAAGAAATTTACAATTTTTAATTATAAACCTGTGTTTTCTATCAAAATTACTTCTTGCGTGAATTTTGGGACACCCTTTACAAGGGAAACCAGGAGAGGGGAGTGGTATGATGCAATGCCTCTAAAGATGTGCCCAGGACACTGCTGTGGATAAACATTTATTTTTGAGCCCCTCTAGGAACTTGTTAAACAGATGTCTCCTCCGCAGGACTTATCAGAGCCTTTACTATACAAATGGGACAACTCTGCGGCTTGCTTTATGCGGTGTCCCAGCGATCCCCAGCAGGTCTGAGCCCCAGATGGACACAACGATCACTGCTCGTCAGTGCCCCCTACGTTGGCCTCTTCCCTTGCCAGTCTCCATCTCCCCTCCCTTTCTGCTGCTTCCCAGAATGACCTCTCAGGTCATTTGCCTTATAGAACCAGAGCTCCAACCCCCCTCCCACTTGGATCTCATTGTTTATTTGCTTTTTCCCCTACCTTGTTGGAAAACATCAGAAAAACCAGACGGCCCCTTTCCTTCTGGCCCATCTTCTAGTCAGTCCTCCCTCTGAGCCTTTGCTTATGCTGTGCCCCCTGCCTAGAATGCCCTTCCTGTCAACCTAACCAAATCCTCACTCTGTAAGTCGGGATTCCAAAGTGATTCTGGATTGTGAAATCCATAGCACGACTTTGCATGGTGAGAAGTGAGCCCCTTCCCAATCCTCCTTCATTCCCTCTGATGCCAGAAAGAAGAGAGACTGCACTGGGGCCTCGGGTTTTAAACGCCCCCCCCTTTTTTTATCTCTCTCACGGATACTCTTTTAAGCAAAGTGAGAGCAGGCTCCAAGCCATGGTGGGTAGCAACACCTCACTAGGTGGAATAATCATATTTTGTCTCCACACACGCATTTGCCACCCACCTTCTATTTGTGGCAGGTGCAACTGGCTCTCATTTCTAGGAAAGAAGCAGAGCTTCTGTTTTTAAATAAATCCCGGAACAGGTGGGGTGCCTACGTGGCAACAACCATTACCTATGATGCTTGGGAAATGCTCTCCTCTTTCAGGAAGCCCTCCTGGATTGCCCTGGCCAAGCCTGCAGGGTCTCTACTTTGCCTTCCAAAGCCCCACCATTTCTGATGAGGGCCCCCCTGTGTTGGCACACAGAGTGCAGTTTTCACCTAAGAAGGGCAACCTAGAGCACTTGGCAGGTGTCTCTGGGCCTCAGTCTCCCTGTCTGTGCCAAGAGGAGAGCGGAGGTGGGGGTGGGGATGACTGCAGTGCTGGCATGGGGGTGGGGGTGGCAGGTGCCTCCGTGCCAGCTGGGCCTGCCTTCCCACAGCTGCTGGCGTTGCCATGGTTACCACACAAGCCTTCCCCCCATCCATCCCCCACTGGCTAGCCCTTCACCCTCAGACCAGGTCTTTCCAGGGACCGTGCCTCCTGGGTGTCATGGAAACGGTTTCCAGGCACCCACAGCAGGCGTCCTCATTGGCTGGCAAGCTTGCAGGCAAAGGTCACCCTCGGGGTCACTTCTAGGGACCAGATCCAGGTTTCTTCAAGGTGCCCAGAAAGTGGGATGTCTGCTGGGCAATCTTGATTTTTAACCCATTTGCTCCTGGGGCTGAGAGTCTCAAAATCACCTGGGTGGGCTGGGACCTTTAGGAACGCCCCCCGAAACTTCAAAAGCCCCCCGCACCCCCAAAACTCTGTTTTGAGGCAATGAACTGGGCTCGCTCTGCATATGTGGTGCTGAGTGGAGCCATCAGGCAGCCCCTCCCTCTTCTTCTAGAACCTTCTCCTAGCAGTGGTGGCTGCCACAGAGCAGGGGCTGGGGGCTAGGACACTGGACTCAGGAGCAGAGGAGAGCAGGGCTGGGACTGGGCCCTAGGGGGATGGAAAAATCAAACAGCAGGTAATGCACCTGTCAAGGCAATTCTTGCGCGGTAACCCATTTAATCCTTAAACAAGGTGGGTACCACTAGCCCCATTTTAGCGACAGGGAAACTGAGGCCCAGAGAGGTCAAGCGCTTTGCCCAAGGTCACGCAGAATGAATAGCAAGTGGCAGCATGGGTTTGAAACCAAGCTCCAAAGTCAACAATTTTTCACCACCAGGCTCTCAGATGGCTCCAGTGTTGTGACTGAAGGTGACATCTGCCACTGGCGATGGGGCAGGGGCCTGGGACGGAGAGGGGCTGCCAGGAGGGCGCTGGGACCCTGGGTAGCCAGAAGAAGAGATAGGCACTGCCCAGGGGTGTGATTCGGGGGCTTCCAGGCCCCTCTGAAGTCTCCATCAGGGACTGCGGAGCCGCCCCAGACACTGACAACTTGAGTTTAAGAAGTGAGCCCACTGCGTCCACCCAGCTTCAGGACAGTCCCCTCAGGCCCCGCCACTCTGCCCCTTCCAAAGAGATGCTGCAGCTGACACCCATGGACACTCGGGAAGGACACCCAGGCCAAGAAGAGGGCACAAGAAGAAAAACTGAATTCAGGGCGACATGCGCTTGATGATGGCTTCTGGGTGTTCAGCCCTGTGCCAGAGGTAACCAAGCGGCCCCGAGGCGGTGGGTAGACAGGGCTGGACACAGACATACCCAGTCCCTGGGGGCCAGGGGGCCAGAGAGGGGACCTCCAGGGCCGGGCAAAGAGATGATATTGGAAGAGGGACGTTGAAACGGGGCTTACAGGGTGAGTAGGAATTGGCAGCCAAAGGAGAAGAGGGTTCTTGGTGGAGGAAACAACCAGGGCAAAGGCCCTGGGGCAGGCAGTGTGTTTGTTGCAAAGTGACTCATGCGGCCAGATCAGAGGGAGCAAGGGGAGCGTGGGAGGACATGGGGTCAGGGAGGACATGGAGACTGCTATAGACTGAGTGTCCGTGCTGCCCCCCACCCCCCAGTATATATGTTGAAACCTAATCCCCATGTGATGGTATTAGGAGGTGGGGCCTTTGGGAGGTGATTAGGTCATGAGGGTGGAGCCCTTCTGAATGGGACGAGTGCTCTTATAAAGCTCTCAGTTCAAATGCCACCTCCTCTGAGAGGTCCTCCCTGACTGCTCACCAGCGTGGCTCCGTGGTTGTGTCGACCTATGGACCAGGAGGTCACGGTTCGATTCCCCGTCAGGGCACATGCCCAGGTTGCGGGCTCGGTCCGAGTATGGGGCGTGCAGGAGGCAGCTGATCCATGATTCTCTCTCATCATTGATGTTTCTATCTCTCCCTCCCACTTCGTCTCTGAAATCAATAGAAATATATATATATTTTTAAAAAAAGAGAGACCCCAGGGCGCTCCCTTACCTTTATGAACCAAGAACAGCTCTCACCCAATACTGAATCCACCAGCACCTTGATCTTGGACTTGCAGCCTCCAGAACCGTGAGAAACAAATGTCTGTTGTTCATAAGCTCCTCGGTCTATGGTGTTCTGTCAGAGCAGCCCCAATGGGCTGAGACAGAGATTGACTATGCAGCGGAAGTTAAGAGGGCTTCATGGAGGAGGTGACGCTTGAGCAGATCTGGGGAGAAAAGGGCTCCGAGCACAGGGGAGGAAGCAAAGAGCAGTCGGGAGGCCCATGCGGCTGGAACAGGGCGAGAGGTAGTGAGGGCAGGGGAGCAGCTGGGACCAAACCTGAGAGGTGCTATTGCACTAGTCCAGGTGAGTGACGGTGGTGGTCTGGCCAGGCAGTGGCAATGGGAGTGGCATGGAGACACATGCTTGGGTTCAAGGCATAATTTGGAGTTCAAGCCCCACATTTTGCTGATGGAAGGAAGTCGGCTGGAGGAAGTGGGAGGGAGGAAGGGAGGGAATGGAGAAATTAGGGATGACAGTCGGGTTGGGGCTCTTTCTTCCCCAGCCAAGAGAAATCATCAGGCAAGTTTTGGCCACAGACAGATGGTGAGACTAGGAGGCGACTCAGGGCCACCTAGCTTCCCGAGACGTCGCTGCGCTTTGCGGCGTCCCAGATCCCACCAGCTGCTGGCGACATGTGGTCCAGATGTTCCATCCCGGGGACATCTGCGCGGGCCTTCCCCAGCAGCCAGCAGGCTTCGTCTGCAGTCCGACATCTGGGACGCCTTGAACGGGGAGGCTTCAGGGTGGAGCTGGGGCAAAGAGGGGTCCTCTATTGTGAGCTGAGAGTCTGTCACTACCTCTCACCGGGAGGGGACACATGGGCAGCAGAACCCAGCGTGGACGAAATGGTGTTTGAGACGGGGATCTGTGCTGCTGGGATTGTCAGCTATAAACCCCTCTCTGGGAGGGGGAAAGCTGGGGGGTCCCACACCAGGCACTTGGGGCTCACAATTTCCCATTGCAAATTCCTACGTCCAAGCCTTTGCCCAGCCATTCCCCCTGCCAGGAGTGCCTGCTCACTCCTGTTATTCATTCTCTCAACAAGTATGCCGTGAGCACCTACTGTATACCAAGCACTGCTCTGGGCACCAGAAAGATAGCAGTGACCAAAATAGACCCCCGCCCTGCCCCCCCCCCAAAAAAAATCCCTGATCTCAGGGGTCTCAGTCTAGTGTGAGACAGGTAATAAATTAACAACTAAGCAAAACATTTTAGAAGAGAGTAAGTGCTGGGAAGGAAACAATATGTGATGTAAAAGAAAGAACCAAGAAAGCTTTGGAAGTTGGGAGCAGTCAGGGAGGGCCTCTCAGAGGAGGTGGCATTTGAACTGAGAGCTGGAACAAGAAGATCCAGCCCCCAATGAGGGGAACGTTTCAGGGGGAACAACAAGTGGGAGGTCCCTGAGGCAGGACAGAACTGTGCCTGGCATGTTGGCAGAACAGTAAGGAAGCCCTTATGGTCTGAACCAAGTGAGGAAAGGGGAGAGAGGGAGGAGTGCGGGCCAGGAGGTGAGCAGCGGCTGTGGTAGGGATGGCAGGACGTGGAGGAGCCTACAAGGGTTCAGCTTTAGCCTTGCGTGGGGAGGACTCACTGCACAGGCAGAGCCCAAGAAAGGGAGCAGGTGTGTGCAGGGCATTTTCCAACAGACCTCAGAGAGGGCGAGGCATTTGTCTGCAGACACACGGCGATGACAGGTACCAACCTAGCCTTTCCCCATAGCTCTGAGATTCGGGGACCTCATAACTCAACAGAAACGTTTCTCCAAACCAATAGGAAGAAGAGGGAAAATAAAAAAGGGGGGAAAGCTCAATATTTCCATTGTTCTTATCCAAATAAATTGAGATGTATTTGTGAACGTGTCAAGGAAACCTCCAGGAGAGAAACTATAAAATCACACAGCTGCTCCGAGGGCCCGTGACAGACAGCTCAGATTAATGTAGCTGTATTTTTACGGTCTGTTAACAACTGATATGGGTTTTAAATATATTATCTTCCATTGTATTGTCTGTCATTTAAAAAACTGCTCATGTCTCCCGTGTTTGCTTTTAAAAGGTTCTTATAGAACCTTCCGCAGCTGAGCTCCCAAATCTTTTTTTCCTGTAGATATATCATTGCACATCTTCTTCTCCCCCTGAGCAACGTTCTCCCTGGTACTTTCATGGGCAATTTACCACAGAACCTATTGGAACCCCTTGGGTTTCTTAATTCAGAGAGCAGCTGCAGGAGGCCAGATTCCTGTCTGGCTGGGGATTTCTGAGATGTGTAGGCGGAGCTGCCCCAGTTTGGATAAGCAACGGTGAGTATGTCTTCGGCCTCCATTTCCATGTTTAACAAGAGGAGTCCAGGGAGCTCAGCGTCTGTTTACAGACACTTGTAGCAGTCAGCTAATGCTGTGATGATGCCATGTAACAACCCCCCCCCCCAATCTCAATGGCTTATAACAATAAACATTGGTTTCTTGCTTATGAGTCTCCACTTTCTCCCTTGTTGTGAATTCATCAGCTTCAGAGATTCCTGCCAAGTCTGAACTCCACCCTGAACTGCTTTCTGTGCTCTAGACCAGGAAAGCCAGCGTCCCCCCCCTCCCCCCCCAGCCTTAGGCAGGACTCACATGGAACTTACCATCATTGTTACAAGCCTTCATGTCCTCTTCTTGGGAATGGTCCCATCACCCACCTCGTTTCCCCTTGATCAAAGACCTGGGGGTCTGTTGTCCCTCCTCCCACATCCTCACCCGTCGTCATTTGTCAGTTTCCACAGCCTGTCCATTCCACCCCCTGAATATCTGTCCCATCTATTCCCTTCTTTCCATCCCCACAGCCTCTGAACCACTCAATTCATCTTAATCTTATCTCTGGACAACAGAAATCACCTCCTTCCTAGTCTCATGGCCTCCACCATGTCCTCCTCCTCCTTACTCTCCCTGAAGCATCTAGAGTGGTGATGTCTTTTTAAAAAATTTTAACCTGTCAAGTCTCTCTCCAGCTCTTGTGTATCCCCAGAGGTGAACATCCAAGCCACGCAACCTGGTCTTCAATGTCGTCATATAAGACCCCCATGAAATCTTCCACGTTCTCCCTAATTTTTTCCCTAAATAATTCCACACGCCAGCCAGACTATTTCACTAATTCTCACCTCCCCACCCAGATGCCCAGCTCTTTCCAACATCCAAACCTTGCACATGCTGTTCGCTCTGCTTGGAATTCCTCTCCGCCTCGCAGACTCCTGCACATCTGGTGCGACCCAGCCTCCACGGCGCCCCCTCCAGCACAGGGCGTCCTTGTTCTGTGCCCCACTCGACACCCAGGACCTGTGGCTCCCACGGGCACCTTGGCACTCTTGCCTTTGTTTGATTCCTGTCGGCAGGAGCCGCATTTTCCTCCTGTGGGCATCACCCGCCCCCACCCCGGGAATGTACGTGGCTCTAACTACACAGAGGGAAGACGCCCGAGCACAAGGTATTAATTACCGAGCCTGGACAATTAGAAACGAGGCTGGAAGACTACGGATGCGCGGGCAACCACAGAGCCATGTATAACGAGGTACTAATTGTGCAAGGAAGACAATTAGGAAGGGAGGTTTTGAGTCACTGGCTCTGCAGTCTGGACAATTAGACATCGGGCCATATATAAAGGATGTGCTAATCTCTTGGTTCAGACGATTAATGGGGCACCCAGGAAATAACAAAGCAAAATGCCACCACGCAGCCAGGCACAGAGCCAGGTGGCACAGCCTTGGGGACTGGAGTCTGGCTTCCTGGACTCGAGTCTTCCCGCGGGACCTTGACAAAGAGACTTCCCCTCACTGAGCCTCATTCTTCTCATCTGTAAAATGGGGGTGTTGCTGGCGCCTGGCACACAGGACTTTCAGTGCTAAATCCAGGGAAGTTCTGGGTAAGTCTGGACGAGTTGTTCGCCTATATAACAACTTAAAAAATAAAATAAAAAAGATCAAGCAGCAAGCCTTTCGCACCCAGTGGCCCACAAACCTAGGACCCTTAAAGACTCATTTAGATTTCATGGAGCACCTGAGCCAAGGGCGTCTTTTTATTTCCTGAGCACTTGTTAATAAAGTAATAAAAATAATTGCAGACAAACCCCTAGTCTTTGCCCCTGGGTAGGCGGCAGAGCACGGCTCAGTCAGCAAGGAGGTTGGCACTGGGGACCCAAGGTCTGGCCCTGCATCCCGGTCGCTGGGTGACCTGGAGAGCATGGACCTCGTGGGCACGGCTGGCTGGGCGGGTTCGCAGCGGAAGCTGACCAATTACGTGCGTCTCCATCAGGCAGTGCGTGGGGTGGGGGAGTGGGGGTTGTTGGGGGGGGGTGGAGCTGTGCCACCGCCCTGGGGATGAGCCGCTCGGGGTGCTGGGAGATGAGGCTGGAACGTTTACAACCTCTTTCCCATCCTGTGCCTCCATCTGGGTTCTGCCTCCTCATCACCCACTCGGACCAGTGCAGTTGTCTCCAACCTTCTCCCCCGGCTCCAGCCACGACCCCATGGTCTGTCCTCCCCGCAGTAGCCACCAGAGGGCGCCCGCGAGCACCGCAGTCAGGCCCCGCCCCTTGTCTACCCACAATCCTCCAGGACTCCCACCTCCTTCCAGGTAAGAGCGCACGTCCTCCCTGAGGTCCACAGGTGCTGCTGGCCTGCTCCTGCGTCTCCCTCCTCTCCCCTCCTTCCTCGCTCCCCTCGCTCCCCTCGCTCCCCTCGCTCCCCTCGCTCACTCTTCTCCAGCCACACAGGCCTCCTCCTGCTCCTTCAATATGCTGGGCGCCGCCCTGCTTCGGGGCCTTGGCCCAGGCTGTGTCCTCTGCTTGGGACAGCCTTCCTGCACAGGCCCCTCCAGCTGCTTCCTTCTTCCCATTCATGTCTCCGCTTAAATGTCACCACGGAGACACCCTCCCTGACCATTCCGGCTGAAGTTGCACGCACCCCTCTTTCCTGCACCACCCTGCTTAAATTCTGGCAGCGTGTCACTGTTCCAAGCAATTGTTTTGTTTCCTTGCATAGTCTCTCTCTCCAACTCACAGCAGCTCCAGGAGGGTGGGAAATATCGTCACCTCTGTTCTCTGCGGGGTCTCCTGTGTCTGGAGCAGGGACGAGCACACAGTGGTCATCAGTGTTTGTTGAACGAATAAAGGAACACGCAGGGGCAGAGAGGGTACGAACCCAGAGGTGGCATCAAAGAACTCATGTTTAACCCCCAGTTCTGTTGTACACTGGCTGTGTGATCTTGCACCAGAAGCTTAACCTCTCTGTGTCTCCATTTCCCCATCTGTCCAATGGGAGAGTCTAGTGAAATGATTCACGTAAGTAATTCACATGACGTGCCTTGCACAGTGCCTGGCAGCTAGTTGGGTCTCAGTCAGTAACCAACTATTGTAGAAAAGCCAGTGTCCCACCTGTAGGACTCAAGACCTTCCTCTCAGAGACCTCGCCCGGTCAGGACACAGGGACCAGCTTCTTGCTTTTTATGGCGTGTGTTTCCATGCAGTTCAAGTTCTGTGGTTTCTCTACCAGGCCCACCTGCTGCACACGTCACCAACAACTCTGCAGGGCACAGCCTGGAGCACACCTGTTTGCACACGCGTGCAGATGAGTCTCTGAGTTGGCGACGGAGGACGAGAGTTGCTGCACCGCCGTCTGATGTTGTCAGCTGCACACCAGCTGTGAGTCCTGTTTCTTTAACCTCATCAGTAACTTAAAATAGATATATATAAATATATTCATATTTATATATATATATATATATATATATATATATTTTAAAGAGGAAGAGAGAGATAGAAACATCAATGAAGAGAGAGAATCATTGATCGGATGCCCCTGCACGCCCCACACTGGGTATCAAGCCTGCAACCCGGGCGTGTGCCCTGATCGGGAATTGAACCGTGACCTCCTGGTTCATAGGTCGACACTCAACCACTGGCTGGGCTCACCCCATCAAGACTCGATTCCGTCCATTCCCCCCAGTTTTTTCCCAATCCGATCAGTGCAAAATGATGTAGTTCTGGTTCTGTTTTCCATTTCCTTGACTGCAATGACTTTTCCCTCTCCCTCCTCTTGGTAGACTGGACATGCCCAAGAGACACGGCTGTTGTCACCCAGACACAACACGGGTGTGTGTGATGCCTGGCCTGCCAGCCAGCAACTCAGCTCAGGAAGGAGCAGGAGGAGGCTGGAGAGAGGCTGGTGCGTGTGCTCTGAGCTGCTGGTGGGGCCCCCAGTCCCCACCTCCACCCCCCATCATCGCGGTCACAGCGTGTTCTGGTTAAATGGGGAGACGCGCCCCATGGGGCAGCCTCTGCATTCGCTGACTGTTGGGAGGTCAGAGGCAGACTGCCCACCGCCGCTCAGCAGCCCCCAGGCCCCGCAGACCTGGAGTGTGAGCGGGGAAGAACTGAGGCTGCCCAACCAGGCTGATTCCCCATTTTCCTACTGACGCCATGGGACCTGGAGTAAGTAATGTCCCCTCCCAAACCACCATGTCCATGTCTGTGAACGGAGCACTGACAGCCTTCCACCTCCCAGAGCGCCTTCATTTATTCATTCCTTGAGCCAAGCTCTGTTCTAGGCCTTGCAGTTTAGGGCAGTGAGTAAGACAGACAATATTACTATAGAGACGAGACAATCTGATGAGGTCACAGGCAGTAACCAATAGAGAAAATAACCAATTGTTTCGAAAGGGATGTGAAAGGGGAAAAACGCAGGCGAGAGAGTAGGAAGTGATGGGGACACGGTTCCTTTAGACAGAGTAGTCAGGGAGGGCATCTCTGAGGAGGTGACACTTGAGCAAAGATTTGCAGAGGGTAAGCAGAGACCCAGGTTGGGAAAGCACTCCAGGCAGAGGGAACAGCCAGTGCAAAGACTCTGAGGCAAGCCTGCGTGTGGAGAGAACAGGGAGGAGGCCCGTGTGGCTGGAGCAGAGTGAGCCAGGGGAAGAGAGGGAGGAGGTGAGGACAGGGAGGGGACAGGGGCAAGCTGTGTGGTGCAGTGGTTAGGCCTGGGGAGCCAAACCATTTAAGTCTCTGGCTCCTCAGTGGCTGGTGACTTCGGGTCCAGAGAAGCCCATACAGGTGCTTAGCATCCCCCAGCCTCACTTTCCTCATTTGCCAAGTGGAGGTGATGAAACCGTCAGTACCTGCTTCATAGAATAGAGGAGGGCCTGAGCAGGGGAGGAAGAGATTCAACCTGTGACTGCTTTTAAAAAAACACACACCGCGACTCTCTCGGGCTGGTGGTCCGGGAGGTCCGGAAGGTTGGTGACCGCTGCTGTAGACAATAGTGACACTTCCTGTGAGGGGCCCAATGCCTGACACGGCTGGTCTTGTCAGATCCTCACTTTAACCCCCTGTGGTCATGGACACCCTATTATTTCCACTCCATGGCTGAGAAAACCAAGGCCATTTCTTTCTTTCTTTTTAAATATAGTTTTATTGATTTCAGATAGGAAGGGAGAGAGAGAGATAGCAACGTCAGTGATGAGAGGGAATTATTGATCAGCTGCCTCCTGCACGCCCCCTACTGGGGATCGAGCCCACAACCCCAGCATGTGCCCTTGACCGGAATCAAACCTGGGACCCTTCAGTCCACAGGCCGACGCTCTGCCCACTGAGCCAAACCAGCCAGGGCCCAAGGTCATTTTTATTAGCATTCCACCCCAATGTTACCTGGGTTTCCTTTTCCCCTCTTCCTTTAAGAACAAGAATTTGTTGATGCCCCTTATCTCGGCTCCAACCACAAAAGTAACTAAACAGACTGAAATGTAGTAATAAACTTGGCTGTCATCTGCCCCAAGGAGCCAACATGTGTGTTTCCTTGTAGTCTTTTTTTCTATGCGATTATATACATTGTAATCTATTTAATGGCAGCCTACTGGTTTTTTAAAAAAATACGTTTTCATTGGTTTCAGAGAGAGGAAAGGAGAGGGAGAGAGAGCTAGAAACATCAATGATGAGAGAGAATCATCAATCGGCTGCCTCCTGCATGCCCCCCACTGGGGATCAAGTCTGCAACCCAGGCCGGGATTCGAACCCTGACCTTCTGGTTCATGGGTCGATGCTCAACCACTGAGCCACACCGGCTGGGCAACAGCGTTTTTTAATTGATTCTCTATTGTTAAGTGTTTAGGCTGTGTTTGAGGGGTTGCTATTATAGACAAGGAAATAACACCCTTATAGCTGCATATATGCTCACATTCACTATTATTTTTTTTGGAAAATGTCCTAGAATGACTAATCAGAGGGCAGGCATTATTATAAGCTTTTCCTCCTTTCCTCCCTCCCTTCCCTTCCTTTTCTTTTACTAATTTAAAACAAATTTATAAGAATCCTTACAGAGACCTCTTTGTATCAAGTCGATTTTCACATGCAAAACACACACAAATGAAAGAATAGTGACATACTTCCTTTTAGCAAAGTGGGATGGTCAAGGTTCTTGACGCAAAATATTGTGTGATGAAGTCCTTGCTGTGAGTGACCCTGAATGAGGGGACCTGATTTCCTCTTTGTCCTTAGAAATATATTCTTCCCTTATTGATTCTTTTTAAAAATGTTTATTTATTTTTTAAAAATCTTTACTGTTGAAAGTATTACATATGTCCCCTTTTACCCCCATTCCAGTCCTCCCCTGTCCCTCTGACTCCTTTTTTTAAATAACTTTTTAAAAATATGTTTCATTGATTTTTTTTAGAGAGAAAGGAAGGGAGAGGGAGAGAGAGAGAAACATCAATGAGAGAGGAACATCATCGATCAGCTGCCTCCTGCACTCCTCCTACTAGGGATTGAGCCTGCAGCCTGGGCATGTGCCATGACTGGGAATCGAACCAGTGACCTATTGGTTTCTGGGAAGACACTCAACCGCTGAGCCACACCAGCCAGGCCCTCAGTGACTCTTGCTTTTGAGATGTATCCGGGCTGTCCTCCTCTAAGAACTCATCCCCGGAGATATTCATCTGTACTATCAATTTCACCATCAGCCTTTGTCTCCAGGGCTGCTCTGTCTTTGTCCTCATTGTTTTTATTTTATTTTATTTTTTAAAAATACATTTCTTTATTGATTTCAGAGAGGAAGGGAGAGGGAGAGATAGAAACATCAATAATGAGAGAGGATCATTGATTGGCCGCCTTCTGCACACACCCCACTGGGGATCGAGCCCGCAACCCGGGCATGTGCCCTTGGCCAGGATCGAACCTGGGACCCTTCAGTCCACAGGCTGACGCCCTATCCACTGAACCAAACTGGCCAGGGCTGTTTTTATTTTTATTGCGGTGAAATTCCCACAATGATCATAGATTTGGGATGTGTCCTTTTGATGCAGATTGCCCAGTTCTCACACATCCCTCTGCCCCTGGGTTACCGCTGTTACTGTTTTGCTGCATTTCCTTCCAGTCTTTTTTCTGTTCATGTAGGATGTGGGTACCTGGTGTCTCCACATCTGCTTCATTTTCCCCCTCATTACAAATCTAATTTGATCAATCACTAAAGTGAGGGCAGGGGTTGTTGTCTTGGACACTGCGGCGCCACTGGTGCCTGGCACAGCCTGGCACATGGACACGCGGTAAATACGTGGTGGGTTCATTCATGAGCAACATCTCAAGACTTGCTTTATTTTGCAACGCAGTGTACTGACATTATAGGACTCCCCTCCCCCGAAGCTTGTGAATATGGGCATGAAAGGATCAGTACAGGCTCAAGAACAGATGACCCTTATTCAAATGGAGACTTAAGGCGCCCCCCCCCCCCCCAACCAGTGTCTCCTGCTGTCACACTCCTGCTTAGTGGAACCTCAAGGTATCACCACAGGGTCTTCTGGAAACATCCAATCTATTCTCCATTACAGTTGGGGAAACTGAGGCCCAGAAAGGGGAAACGTTCTGCCCAAAGAGCCACAACAAAATAACAACAAGAGGGTCCCTTTTGCTTTTAAAGGACAGTGACTCGGATGGTGACATTCGACTGGGATGTTGCCATTTGCAGTCACCTGGTTTTAGTGGCTCATCACTCACCCTTTGGGTTATTGTCTGCGCTCCCAGGCTCAGGCCCACTCTTGCTGAAAACTCAGGTCCTGCAGCCTCACGGGATTGAGACTAATAATACGTATTGTTTTTTGGAGCACTTATTGAGCACCTGCTGTGTGCTAGGCCCTGTGCTTCACGTACATTCTCTCTTTTGCCTGTGGCAACATTCTAGTAAGCTTGGCACCGTTATTACCATACCCATCTTCAGAGCAGGAAGACTGAGGCTCAGCGAGGAGGAGGGAATCGATTCAAAGGGTGCGAAGAGAGAGAGGGCAGCCAGGAGGGAGGCACAGCTCCTGCAGAGACTCGGAGGTGGGCCAGCAGATGGTGCACAAATATGATCAGAACCCTCTGGGCAGGTGCTCCCGCACCTGGTCTCCATCCTCCTCAGATGGCCCCAGGGGTTGGTTTGACAGACAAGGAAACGGGCTTGATCTAGAGAAGTGGTTTGCTTAAGCAGAGAAACCGAGGTCCAGAGAAGGGAGCGAGAGTGGGGGGCTCAGGTGAGGGGCCCGTGACCCACTGGCGAGGAGGGAGGCTCTCTGGCTGCCTGCCAGCTCTGCGGAGAGCCCAGGGGAGGTGATGATACATCTTCCCGTGTTGAAAATTAATAGGGAGGAAATTTATTTCAGTGCCATGTGGATGTACCTTTCCTGCTTTTCTCCCTCCCCCAGGCCACACACATGGTGGGGCGGGGGGATTTCAGAACGGGGGACAAAACAGGGAGCCCAGATTCAACAAAAGAAAGGGTGAACTCTCTAGAAGGACAGAGAGAGCATCGAGTCCCGTACCAGGAATAGGGAGGGGAAACGGAACCCAGAGGCGAGAACACAGCCCCCCTCCCCCCTCCCCCGGTCACCTCCGCGCAGTGTCCATTCCCTCAGGCCAAGCCCCGCTGGAGCCCCGTTGCCCCGTAGCACGGAGTCAGCACACAGGTGGAGCGCTCTGTGAAGTGCGCTCACACGCGCAGACACACCCAGGTCACACGGACAGAAACTGTGGCCCAAGGGGCTTGGGTGCATGACATGCCCAAGGTCACTCAGCCAGGGGTACTTGGCGCTCGGTTCTGCTTGCGACCCGTCTGTGATTTTTAAACTGCAGGCATCTCTCTCTCTCTCTCCCTCCCTCCTTCCCTCCCTCCCTCTCTCCCTTCTTCCCTCAGAACCATTTAAACGATTACAAAGATGCTATTTTTATCTCGGGGAAAATTCAATTATAGACATTGACCTTTATGTTTTTCCCCAGGCTCACGTGCTGCGGGCCCAGGGTGTGGAAGGCTTCTGTGAATGTTCGCAGAAGAGAAACGTCTTCAAAAGCAGAAGCAACTCAGAGGTAAGAGGAAGAGCAGAGGCCAAGGGTGCGGGCCCAAGGCCACAGAACCGGAGGCTCCAGCCCCCAGGGTGAGACCGCAGGGCAGGAATTCCCTTGTTGTTTCCACATTTGGGGGCCAAGGTCAGGCAAATCCAGACTGCATTAGTTTTGAGTGTGGTCTCTTCATGGGTTCCCCCCTCACCCCCACCCCCCTCATCATATTTCCTGTTTCCCTGGACACATATTTCAGGGGCTAGCAATAGCAGAAGCTCAATGGGTTGGGGCTTCCCTTAAGTATTTAATTATTCAACAAATACGTTGATCGGGAGTCAGACGCTGTCCTCGGTGCTGGGAGGAAATGGCCCACAGAACAGAATGAAAGTGGCCAGAGCTGATATCGCTGAGCTACTATTGTTGTAGGTAGGAATGCTATCTGTCCATCCATCTACCCCCCAACCCATCCACTCATCCATGTATCCATCTGCCCATCCAGATACCCACTCATCCATCCACCCATTTACCCACTTATCCATCCATCTACCTATCCATCCCTTATCCATCCACCCATCCATCTCTTATTCATCCATCCATCCCTCCCTTATCCATCCACCCACCCATCCACTTCTTCATCCACCTACCCATGCATCCATCCATCTATTCATCCATCCATTCATCATCCATTCTCCCATCCATTCATCATCTACCTACCCACCAACCATCCATCCATCCATCCATTCTTCCTTTCAACCCTTCTGTGTCTACACCTGCTGAGCTCAATGTTCTGTTCCCTCTCGGCCTGTCCTGCTAACTCCCCTGCCACCTCTGGCCATTCTCTTGATGTTCTCAAAGCAGGCCCAGGTTTGACTCCGTGCCGCCCTCCCCTACATCCTGGGCACTGCACACCTTCATCAGCCTGAGTTTGTTGAAAGGACCAGAGCCAGCCAGGCTGTCCCTCTTGGTCCCGGGCTCTGGGCTGTGCTGAGGGTGGAACACAGAGCTCCCTCCCACACAGCCCTTCTCTGCAGGACCAGCTCTGGGGTCCAGGCTCAGGATCCACAACATTCATATCAGCTGGAAAATATCCCTTTGGGGGGATTTTTCTGGCCGGGGAGCCAGGTTGGAGAAACAACCTGCCCATGCACCCCAAACTCCACTCGCTGATGTCCTCCTCCTTGATCAGAAGACCTCTTAGCGCCAGCATCAAATCTTTCTTTGAATTTTGAAATTTTTCTTGTTTCTGTTTCTCTCACCATCCCCTGAGGAGTGGACAGAACTGAATAGAGAGAGTGGAGACCAGCACAGAAGAGTCTTGTCCCAGCTCGGCCCTGCTTTCCTGCAAGAACTTAAGGCACGTCCTCAATCTAGGCCTCAGTTTCCCTAATGGTGGGATGAAGCAATGCTTTCTTGCAAGGAGGTGAGATTATACAGACGTGCCCACCTGTGGGGGAGGGGGGACCTTCAGCTGGTGCTTGACGAATGGCCTTCTCATCTTCAGGTGAGGAGATGTTTACAGACAGGACCCCGATGAAAATGACATTGCATGAGAGTTACCCACAGCCCCATGGTGGGCACAGCATGCTGGGTCAGCCACCTGGGTTCATGTCCCCGCTCTGTCATGGCGCACTGTGGGCAAGCTGTGCTCCCTCTCTGAGCCTCAGTTTCTTTATCTGTACAATGGGGTTACAGCCCCCCACACCTCAGGACTAAATGAGTTACACATCCAATGCCCTTAGGACATGTTCGGTGATTCGTAAGTACCAGCTGTTATTATCATTTCTATTGCAGCCCCCAGACATCAGCAGTCCCGGCGTCGTGATGTGTGGTCCTCAGATATTTTTCTATGCTTAGAAACAATTTGGGGATCATAAGTGGGATTCTATTTAAAACCACTTTCTCCCAACTGATTAATAACTGCAATAATAGTTAGGCCTCCTAACCCAGAGCTGGGCATTTATATTTCATTATATCCTCCTAGCAGCGTAGAAAGGAGATGTTTTTATTAGTCCTCATCCACAGAAGAGGAAAAGGGTCCTGCAGCGAAAAGAAAGTCTGGCTGCCACCCCAGATCACCCCGATGCAGAGGCTGGGTGGTTGGCTAGGCTGCCACTGCGGGGAGGAGGGCGCCCCTCCCGGGGCAGCCTGGCCAGGCTCCACCCCCGTAGACTTCCTCCTGAAGTCATGGCAACCTGCTCCTGTGAGATGCTAATTAAGGCAAATAGGAGAAGATTCCCACCCTGGACTCTTACAGAGAACTAGATGCCCAAGGTGTTCCGGGAGCAGCCGGGGCCTGAGGGACTCGGTTTCCCCAGGTTGCATCACTTGCTGGGAGGCTGGGTTCCTGTCTGGGAGCAGAGAGGAGAGGGAATGAGCTCACCAGTTTGGAGACTGTAGATGCCAACCATGGACCAGGTGCCAGGCACTAAGAATTACATGCACGATTCATTCAAAGTACAAAAAATACAGTCTTACATACTTCTTTGTTTGGATAGGGAAGGTGGGGCAGGGTATACAAGGTATTAAGAGTAAGGCTTGACGGCACCTGCCTTATGCCAAACCCTCTGCTCAGCACCTGATTGGTGTTAATTCATTCTCTCCTCATCCAAACATCCCTCTGGGGGGCGAATCACCATTTTTGTTTTGTAGGTGATGACACTGAGGCACAGAGAGGTTAAGTCACTAGCCCAAGGTCACACAGCTGGTCAAAGGCCAAGCTGGGCTTTCCACCACTGCCTTTTGAGGTATGAGAGTTCAGGGAGAAAAAAATTCTCCTCCCCACCCTGGGCCCAGTCATCCAGCGCCCACCCCTAGAGGCAGCCATTGTCACAGGTCCCTGTTCCTCCCGGCAGCGTGTGCGCACATAAGCACCTGTGCACTTTCCCTCCCTGCCTGCTTTTCTCACACGCGCGTGCACTCAAGTGCCGTCCTGCACTTTCCTTGCTATCACTTAGCAATACACCTTTGAGATCATTGCTCCTTGGTACCTGGCTTCTCCTTCTGTATGTTGCTGTCAGTGCCTCTTCTAAGATAATAAACGGACAGTTTTTAATATGGTAAAAGACACACAGTATATAATTTACCATTTTAACTATTTAAAATGTTAACATGTACAACTCAGTGTCATTAGCACATTCACAATATTGTACAACCACCACCACTATCAAGATCCAGAAACTTTCCATCTCCCCAAAAAGAAAAAAAAATTTAATGTTTTAATCCTCACCTGAGGATATGTTTATTGATTTTAGAAATAGAGGAAGGGAGAGAGAGAGAGAAAGAGAGAGAGAAAGAGAGAGAGAGAGAAAGAGAGAGAGAGAGAGAGATCAGTGTGAAAGAGAACCATTTATCGGCCGCCTCCCATCCGCACCCCGATCTGGGTATGTGCTCTGACTGGAATAGAACCCGCATGGGCAACACTCCAACCAACCAACCGAGCCACACTGGCCAGGGCCCGTCTTTGTCATTGTTAAGTTTCCAGCTATATGGCATTAAGCACATTCACACCCATGCACAACCATCCCCACCACCTCCAGCACCCACCACCCACGTTCTGTCTGTGGAGCTGACTCTCCTAGGGACCTCCTGTGAGTGGAATCACACGGTCTCTGTCCTCCTGTGTCTGGCTGATCTCACTGAGCACCATGTCCTCAAGGTTCATCCGTGCTGTAGCACATGTCCGAACTTCCTTCCTTTTTTGTTGTTGTTAATCCTTACCAAAGGATATATTTTTCCCATTGATTGTGAGAGTGAAGGGAAGGGGGGGAGGGGGAGAGAGAGAGAGAGAGAGAGAGAGAGAGAGAGACATCAATGTGAGAGAGACACATCGATTGGTTGCCTCCTGCATGCGTCCCAACTGGGGCGAGGGATCAAACCCGAGACCTGCTCTAACCACTGACCCACACCAGCCAGGGCAGAACTTCCTTTCTGAGGCGGAATCCCATTGTCTGGCTGGACCGGGTCGTGTGTACCTGTTTGTTCGCCCACGGACACCTTTGGGCTGTTGTGAGCAGCGCTGCTGTGAGCGTGCACGTGCAAGTTGCCTTCGGAGCACCTGCTCGCAGTTCCTTGGGGGATCCCACTGGGCTGTTATAGCCAGGCCCCGCGGACGGACAGTTGGGCCGCTTGCACTTTCCTGTTGCCATCGCAGGCAAACTGCACTCGGCATTCTCACCAGCGCGGGGCCGCGGGCAAGTCCCCGCATCTCTTGGCGCGTCCGCTTCCGCACCTGTGATATGGGCTGATCATACTCCCTCCCTCACAGGGCTGTGGGAGAACCAGCTGTGCAAATGGTGACACGGGGCTTGGAACAGGGCCTGGACTCAGTCGGTGCTCAATGAGCGCCCGTCCTCCTGGGACCGTCGGAAGTGCTTTGCTCTTCTGCCCCCTTCGGAGTGTCAGCTTTGGAAACTCAAGATCCAGGAGGCGGCTGGCTGATTGAATGTGGGTGGCAGGGAGGAGACCTATGGGAAGGAGGGCAGGTGGGTACTTCACAGGAGTGACAAGGGCCCAGGCGGCCCCGTGGGGCCTGGCTCACACTCCCACCTGTGCCCTCGGACACGCGGCCCGGGCATATGCCGGGTCCGGGAAGTATCGGCCGAGATTCACTGGACGTTATGAGCTCATCTGCCTTCCAGCACAGGCAGGAGAAGGGACACAGGTGGGGATGCCACCGTGACATCTGTACGGGTGCCTCTTCAATCAGACCGGCTCACCAGCCCCAGAAAGGCAGCTCTGCGAGGCAGCCGTGCTGGGCATGAGAGTGAATGAATCTGCTACTTGGTCCGTCCAGTCATTCATGCGTGCATATACTGGGCACTTACTGTGTGCTGGACGCTGTCCTACGTGCTGGGACCCAGCAGGGAACAGGTTAGCCGGTTGTGGTGTCTGGTGGCTCATACTCCCATTTGACAGATGAACAAACTGAGGCTCGGGAAGGCAGGGACTTGCCCAAGGTGACACAGTGCTAGCAGGAGAGACAGCCATTGAACAGGTAAATCATCCCTGACAGACGCATGGATTTTTACCAGATGGGAATTAGAACTGAGAAGGGAGTGAACGGGCAGAGAATAATTGGGCGTGAGCTCAGAAAGGGAGGTCAGGAAGGCTTCTCCGTGGAGATGACATTTAGGTGGAGCGCTCAGTGATGTGATGAAGCTGGGGGTTCAGTCAAGAGTTTGGGGGGCTTCCAGTCGAGATGGTGGCATAGGTACATGCTGTGCTTGCCTCCTCCCACGACCGCATCAAAATTACAACTAAACTGCAGAACAGTCATCGTGCAGAACCGCCCGAAGTCAAGCTGAACAGAAGCCCTGTAGCTAAGGATATACAGAAGGAGACACACTGAGCCTGGCAGGAGGCCGGAGACCTGGACCTGGCTGGCCCCACCCGTGTGGTGGTTAACAATCAAGAGGGATATCTGGAGGAGCAAGGGGCTCCAGCCGCCCCCCCCCCCCGCTTCCCCCCTCCACCATCCCACCTCCCAGCCCAGGGTAGTACCAGGAAGAGAAGTCCCCATAACTCCTGCCTGTGAAAACCAGGGGGACTGTGGCTGAGTGAGAGAGACCGAGGGCAGCTGGAGTCCCAGGCTTTCCTCTTAAAGGGCCTGTGCACAGACTTACGGGGACCCACAGCAGCTCCTAAGGCGCCAGGGACAGACAGGGAGAACGGCATTGCCTGGTGAGGACTTTCTCCCAGACAGAAGGCCGGGCAGAGGGCATTGTTCTCTTGCCGAGCCCTCCCCCGACAGAGCCAGCAGACAGGCACCATAGCTAAGTCTCCATCCATCTGGTTGACACTGTTCGCCCCCTCCGGTGATTTCCTGAGACCCCATCCAACTTGCAGGCCCTTTCTGGTCGCTTTTCCATGCAACCGGCCTATCTTGGCTCATGGTGTGGACTTTCCTAAAATCTCTCAAAAGGGCAGTACCCGGCTTCGATGTACCACAGACCTCTTGCTAAGTGACCCCTGGTCCGACACTCGTGGCAGCCAGCCTTGTTTGAAACGTGGCCTCTCCTGGGCACCTCCAAGCCCAGGACAAGTAGCAGCCTTCTGCAGATCACCCTGTGTCAAGGCCCAGTGCCCCCAGGCAGAGCACAGATGGTGGTTGACCTTGGCCTGCACCTCCCAGGAGGCCCCAGAGCCAGCGGACCTGGTGGACAGCTTTAGACCAACCACGCTGAAGCACCGCCTGACCACTCCACAGGCAACACACTCAAGGGGTGGACTCAG
The DNA here is from genome assembly GCF_014108235.1 of Myotis myotis. NCBI lineage: Eukaryota > Metazoa > Chordata > Mammalia > Chiroptera > Vespertilionidae > Myotis > Myotis myotis. The sequence goes on along the minus strand of NW_023416368.1, from coordinate 81,308,114 downwards.
CAGGCACCGGAGCCCTGATCAAGCCAGTCCTCCTCCGTGGAGTCAGCCCCTGCTCATATAGTCGTGAGCAGTCCTCACAGCCCATTGGCCGGGGGTAAATCCCTCCTCTTGATGTACCTACAGCAGTCAGGGCTCAGCCCTAACAGGAGGGTGCACATAGTCCACACAAGGGGTGCACCCAACGCGCCCAGCTCAGGTGACTGGAGAGGCTGCGCCACTAGGCCCTGCAGGACTAGGCCCTACTGTATGAGGCCAAGGAGACATGGCAGCTCTACCTAATACACAGAGACAAACATAGATGGGCAGCCAACATGAGGAGACAGAGAAACGTGTCCCTGATGCGAGAACAGAACAAAACTCCAGAAAATAGAACTAGACAAAATGGAGACAGGCCATCTACCAGATGCAGAGTTCAAAACACTCGTTATAAGGATGCTCAGAGAGCTCCGTGAGAAATCCAACAAAGAGATAGAAACATAAAAAATGGAGACAGAAAACATAAAAAAGAACCAGTCAGAAATGAAGTCTACATTACAAGGACTCAACAGTAGATGAAGCAGAAAATAAAGTCAGTGATTTGGCAGATAAGGAAGCATCGACCTATGGACCAGGAGGTCATAGTTCAATTCTTGGTCAGGCCATATGCCTGGGTTGCAGGCTCAATCCCCCATGTGGGGCATGCAGGAGGCAGCTGATCAATGATTCTCTCTCATTATTGTTGTTTCTATCTCTCTCTCCCTCTCCTTTCTTTTCTGAAATCAATAAAAATATATTTTTAAAAGAGAGACAAGGAAGGACCCAGCAATTCCACTTCTAGGTACTTATCTGAAGAAACCCCAAACACTAAATTGAAAAGGCATATACATCATATGTTCATTGCAGAATTATTTACATTAGCTAATATGAGGAAGCAACCTAGATGTCCATCAATAGATGAATGGATATAGAAGAAGGGAAATTATACACACACACACACACACACACACACACACACACACATATACACACACATACACATACAAAGGAATATGACTCAACCATAAAAAAGAATGAAATCTTGCCATCTGCAATAACATGGATGGGCCGGGAGGGTACTGTGCTGAGTGAAATAAAACAGTCAGAGAAAGACAAATGCCAGATGATTTCCCTTATATGTGAACTCTAAAAACCAGAATAAATGAGCGAGCGAGCAGAATAGAAACAGACTCGTAGATACTTGCCAGGTGGGAGCGGGTTCGGGCTGCGGGTGGAAAAGGCGAAGGGATTAAGAAGTACAAACCGGTAGTTACAGAACAGTCATGGGGATGTAAAGCACAGCCCAGGGGTTATAGCCAATACTATTCTAATAACGCTGCGTGGTGTCAGGTGAGCACTAGATTTATTGGGGTGATCTGTGTGTAAGTTATATAAACGTCTAACCACTGGGCTGTACACCTGAGACTAATACAATATTGCACATAAACTGTAATTGAAAAATAAAAATTTATTTATTTATTTGTTAATCCTCACCCGAGGATATTTTCCCATTGATTTTTAGAGAAAGTGCAAGAGGGAGGGAAAGACAGAGAGAAATATCAATTTGAGAGAAACACATCGATTGGTTGCCTCCACCAGGGCCCAGGCCAGGGAGGAGACTGCAAGTGAGGTATCAAACCTGGGACCCTTGGTCCACAGGCCAACGCTCTATCCACTGAGCCAAACTGGCTAGGCTAAAAAAATTATTTTTAGAAGAGAATTTGGGAAACAGTGTGTCAGGCAACTGACACAGCCAGTGCAAAGGCCCTGGGGCAGGACCATGCTGGCATGTTGGAGAAAGAGTGAGGCCCATGTGGCTGCAGCAAAGTGAGCAAGGGGGAGAGGGAGGAGTTGAGGGCAGGGCAGGGGCTTGTGGGCCATGTGGAGAATGTGGACTTTATTAAGAGCACTGGAGACCTGTGGCAGAGAGGCAGGACCCAGTGACCTAATATTCTGATTCAAGCTCTAGAGAGACTTCTCTGGCTCCATGTGTGAAACGAGCTGACAAGTGCAATTAATTCATTCATTAATTCATTCATCTATCCATCCATTCATTTCCCTGGGGGCAAGAGCAGCCACAGAAGGCACTAAGCAGAACAGGGGCAGGATACAGTGTGTGTTGAAATGTTCCCTCTGACTGCTGAGTGGAGGGTGGAGTGTTGGAGTGAGAGGTGGGGATGGGAGTTAAGGGACCAGGTCAGAACTGAGTAGCAGAGGGAGGTCACCTCTGCCCCTTGTATCCCAGGGTGGTTCAGCCCGGTCTCAGCCTGAACATAGGTTGCTTCCCAAAGTTACCCCGGCCCAGGCACTAGCGAGATGCTTTGGCGGTACCCCCTCCTCCTCCTCACAGTTCCCCAAAGTCCCTCTAGTCCATGCCAGGTAACAAAGGAGGTAACGTGACCCCAGTCACCTGCAGACATAAATGTTGAGGTTGGAGCACCAGGCCAAGGCTTGGGAGGCAGCCAGGCACAGGGACAGCCCTCACTGTGGTTGGCAAGGAGCACCCTCCGGGCAGGCCCAGGTGGAGGGAAGTGAGTTGGGGCCAGGTGTGGGACACCCCTTCCAAACTGAGCCCCAAGCCCATCTGTCCCTGTGCCTGCTTGGCCTTATGCGCACTGCCACCAGGTGGGGGCGTAACTGGATGGTGGATGCCAAAGCTTGGAGAGCTCTGGGGACAGAACCCAGGTGCAAGATGCAGCCGAGGGTGTCTGCCAGATTTGGAGGACGGAGTTGGAACCAACCCTGGAGCTGGGTCTGGAGATAAAACCGAGTCGGCTTTCGCCCCTGGGCTACAGGGAGGGAGGTCTGGGGAGCCGACACCGACCATAGCCAAGCACGGTTGCTTGCTGGGCACGTCGCACACACCACTCAGCCCACAGAGCAGCCCCGGGACGGGGAGATTTCTGCTCTTTCTTTGCAGAGGAGGGGATGAAGCTCGGTGACCGGAGGGGACTTGCCTGAGGTCTTATAGGGAAGAGGCAGTTCAGCCAGAATTTGAGCCCTGGTCTGTCTGCGTGCAGGGTTCATCCCACTGTCTTTCCCAGGAGGGTGCAGAGCAGTGGCTCTCAACCTGGGCTGCACATTAGAATCGCCTGGGAATCCTTTTAAAATCCTGATTTCGGGGCCTCGTCCTCCGGAAATTCTGTTTCTTTGTTATGGGGTGGGGCCACAACATCAGTAACAAAGAAACAGAATTTCCGGAGGATGAGGCCCAGAAATCAGGATTTTAAGAAGATTCCCAGGTGATTCTAATGTGCAGCCAACCTTGGGATGGCAAATGCGACACACAAATCACAATATTCCCCTCGGCTGCCCGTGGCAGGCATCACTAACCAGTAACAAAACTATCCCGCGGAGACAAGATCCAGGCATCACTAATCAATTGCAGCACCCTTTCCCTGCAGAACTGGACACGGGTTCAAAATCCAGCCCCCAGTGAGCAACTTCCCATAAATGAGTGGGTGTGCAGTCGGAATTGTGAAGGGAACACAGACTGACAAAGGTTCCTTCCTCTTCCAGGTGGACAGATTTAATCCCATCCCTGTTAAAAATCCCTTTAGTTTCTTTTCATTGCCTCGAGGATGAAATCCAAATTCCTGGCCCTGCCTTTGATCGTGCTGTTCCCTCCTGCCCTCCGTGCCATCTCTTAGCTTTTCAGAGAGCTCCCCACAGCCAGCCACTCTGCTAAAGTCTCCCCAACTTCTACCCTCCCCCTATGTTACCACTAGAGGCCCGGTGCATGAAATTCGTGCACAAGTGCAGTCCCTAGGCCTGGCTGGTGATTGAAGCGCAAGTGTCTGGTGTGGAAGGGCAGACCCCCCGGGCCCCCACGCACCCCCCTCCACCTGAGTCACTGGGCCCCTGCCTGGCTCCCTCAGTGCCTGGGAGCCGGTCAGTGGCCCCACCACCACTGCTGGTCGCCATCTTCTGGGTGATCAGCGGGGCGATGGGGCCCCGCTCACACCCGCCTTGGCCTGGCGCCTCCTGCTCACCTGCTCCACCATCCTGCTGCAGTCCCTCTCTCATCAGGGCCTATCAGGGCTGGCAGTGCTTCCACTGCCACCTGCTGCCAGCACCACATCGCCCATGCCTGCCATGCTCTGTGCTGCCCCCTGGTGGTCAGCGCATGTCATAGTGAGCGGTCGAACTGGTCGAACTCCTGGTTGAGGGGACAATTTGCATTTAGGCTTTTATTATATAGGATGCTTTTGTTTCTTTGTAGCAATTGTCACAATTTTCAACATCATCTTTATTCCTCAGTGTGCTTGTCCCTCCCACAAGGCAGGGGTGTGGTCTGAAGTGTCTGGAACCTGGAATGGGTGTGTTGGGGTCCTCGCTCCCAACTCCAAGGGGAAAGAATCTGATTGGCTCAGCCTGTGCCCTGGTCCACCTGTCAAGACAGGAAGGTGGGGGTCCCAGTGTGAACGAGGCAGGGGGTGCTGTGTTAGTGAGGTGGAGGGTCAGGGCAATTCTCAGGAAAAGTCCATGGGCTGGGCAGACACCCCACTTGGGCTATGAAAGCAACAACCAAAACAGTAAGAAGAGCTAATAATAGCAGCCAATAGTCATAGCCAATATTACAGTGTTAACATGAAAACATTGCTCATATTTGGCAGATGGGAACCTGAGACTAGGAGACGGAATGCGATGTGCCCAAGATCACACAGGGAGCACTCAGATGTTCACTAGAGACCTCCCCCCCAGGAGGAGATACGCTCCTCAAGACCCGGCCAATAGGAGGACGCCCTCCACCCCCTCCACCCCCACCCCCACATAATGTGCAACAGGAAATGAGAATCCCTTCCCCAGGAGAGGAGCCCGGGCCTTCCTATCTCCTGAAAGGGCCTCAAGGGCAATTCCCTCCCACAGCATCGCCATCCTCCGTGACCTTCATTCCATCTTGGCATGGCCCCAGGAACATGTCGGGCTTCAGCTTCGAGCAATTACGTTCTCTTTGTGGCTACTCTGCCTCAACCCGGCGCCGACAGCTGTGGGTGAAGTTTGCGTGTGGAGGACAGGAAGTGTCTATCTTTATATTCCGGCATTAACAAGCCTCTGTCACATGGAAATGGCATTTTATTTCTCCTCCTAATAAACGAGAATGTGTTTTTTTAGCTCTTCCGCGATCACTTGATTCTCAAGTTTGAATTGTTTGGAAGCTTAAAACACGTCTGACTACATCAACACATTTTAACATTTTCCTCTCCTGAATGAGAGAAACATAAAAAGGGGAGAAAAAAGGGCAAACGCTTTGATTATATTAACAGGAGCATGGAGTGAAAAAATAGGGAGGTGACTGTGCCACTTTCTCTGCTTGGAACCTCACTAAGAGGGGTGGGTTTAATTCGAAAACTCTGATAAGCTGGAGCGCAGGGAGGAAGCAGGTAGGATAGTGTATAACATGTGGCTTTCATTGAGGACTTATCGAGGACTTAGTGCAGTGATGGCGAACCTTCTGAGCTCGGCGTGTCAGCATTTTGAAAAACCCTAACTTAACTCTGGTGCCGTGTCACATATAGAAATTTTTTGATATTGGCAACCGTAGTAAAACAAAGACTTATATTTTTGATATTTATTTTATGTATTTAAATGCCATTTAACAAAGAAAAGTCAACCAAAAAAATGAGTTCGCGTGTCACCTCTGACACGCGTGTCACAGGTTCGCCATCACTGACTGAATGCGTGCCAGTTGCAGTCCAAGGTGCAGAAAGAGCAGATAGCAAGCCCTGCCCCCCTGACATGGAGAATGTGTGGGAGAACAGGAGTTAAGCAGTCAATTACATAATTAACATCACAGTTTATTTATGTATTTACTTATTCATTTTTGTTAATCCTCACCTGAGAATATTGTTTCCATTGCTTTTCAGAGAGAGTGGAAGGGAGGGGTGAGGGGAAAAGAGAGAGAAACATCGATGTGAGAGAGATGCCCTAAGTGGGGGGTGGGGTACAAACCCACAACCCGGGCACATGCCCTGGACCCAATTTCAAACCAGCAACCCTCAGGTCAATGGGCCAACGCTCTAACCACTGAGCAACAGGCCAGGGCTATTTTTAATTTTTTTAATTGATTTGAGAGAGAGAGAAGAAGGGAGAGGGAATGAGAGATAGAAACACCAATGAGAGAAATATTAATTGGCTGCCTCCTGCACACCCCCTCCTGGGGATTGAGCCTGCAACCCAGGCTTGTGTCCCGACTGGGAATCAATCTGGTGACCTCTTGGTTCATGGATTGGCACTCAACCACTGAGCCATACCAGCCGGGCCATCACAGTTTAAATGTAAACCCCTGGACATGGGAGGGGAGGGAGCACAGGGGGGAACCTCATGTAACTTCTCAGCTGTCCTATTAAGGACGAAAAGCAAAGCAGGTGAGTGGGAAGAGCATTTCTGGCAGAAGGAACAGCATGTGCAAAGGCTGTAAGTTGGGAAGGAGCTGGCCTTGGTGAGGAGCAGAGAGATGTTGGCTGGGCCTTGCAGGTCCTGGTGAGGAGGTGAGTGTTACTCTGGGAGTCCTGGGAGTTTCCTGAGAAGCGTCAGATTTGGAGCATATGAGGAGGAATCAATGGACGAATAATTGAAAGGGAAAACATCCATTGGATAAACATTTATTGAGCATCTGCTGTGTGCCAGGCTCAGCTAGGCGCTGGGGCCACAGGAGCAACCAAGATAGGGGATAGGGCCCTTGTTTTCCTGATGAGGAAACCAAAGAGCATATAGACAACATAGATTGTCCAGGGCCACAGAGCTGCCAAGTGGCAGGAGTATCTGACTCTAAACCTTGGGAATCATCTGTCCCCCAATTCTGGTCCCTAAAGTGAAACTGGAGGGCTGCCTGGAGGAGGAGAGAAAGTGGTAAGGGGAGGAAGGAGAGAAGGAAGGAGGAGGAATGAAGAAAGGTGGAGACTTTCTGAGCAACCTACAGAGAGTAGGACCAGGGCCAGAGGAGGGAGGTGAAAGGGAGACAGAGTAAAGGAAAAACTAACCCTTGGCATAACCCCAAACCAAGGTGGTTCTGCCATGCAGGGAATGAGTGTGCAAGGCCAGCCTGTGTCAGGGAGCGGTTTCCACTCTGCGAAATCCCCTGACCTCCCAGGCCCCTCACTGGGAGGGCAGAGGGGACCCTGACCTGAGACTCCAGGGCAGCCTTGGCTGAGCGCGACTCAATTCTCAGAGTCCTGGTTTCCAATCCAGGCTCCGCTGTGTGGGTCTAGGCTGGTCCTCAGCCTCTCTGTGCCTCACCAGAGCCAAAACAGCACAGACCTCCCAGGAAAAACATTGGGGACTGTGTCTGGAACAGAGAGTGCACCCTGGAAATGCTGATTTTGCTGACACTTCCAGCTTCGGTCATCAGGAGCTGTGGCTGCTACTAAGGGCTGGTTGGGATCTGGCACACCTGGGGAGGGCTGGCAGCAGTAATTTCGCTGTGTTTCCAACTCAGCCCTCTGCAGACTCCTGCTCAAGTGCTCAGGGCAGAGTGGGCTCCTGTTTACTGGGCATTGGGGGCACAGGCTGCCCGGCCTGTGGGTGAGGGGCTCATGCGCCTCAATCTCATCACACAGCCCTTGGGGCAGCAGCCGCAGGAGTCAGAGGACTCGGGGCTGTGTGTACACCGCTGACGAGTGCATGCCTGGGGCCCAGTCCGGGGACTCCGTCATCTGGGTTAATGATTCAAATGTGCCCCCATTTAGTCCCTGCAGGTCATCTAGACCAAGGGTCACTTCGCCTCCCAAGTCTGTCCCCAGTCTAGCTACTTTCCCCCCTAAGCTGCTTGCATCCTGGTCCACCCTGTCATCACCCAGCTGGGGCAGCGCTGTCACCTCCAACCTGGTGTCCTAGCTCCCTCCTAGCTCCCACCCTCGCCCACCATGGTCTGTCCTCCCTGCGGCCGCCACCAGAGGGCGCCGGTGAGCACTTTAGTCAGGTCCCCTTCCTCCTCTGCCCACTCCCTCCCAGCCGTGGGCAAACTAAGGCCCGCGGGCCCGGATCCGGCCCGTTTGAAATGAATAAAACTATTGAAAAAAAAGACCATACCCTTTTATGTAATGATGTTTACTTTGAATTTATATTAGTTCACACAAACACTCCATCCATGCTTTTGTTCCGGCCCTCCGGTCCAGTTTAAGAACCCACTGTGGCCCTCGAGTCAAAAAGTTTGCCCACCCCTGGATAAGCCCAAGTCCTCCCTGTGGCTCCTAAGGCCTTGCGCAACCTGCCCTCACCTCCTCCCTCTACACCTCCCCCCCAACTCTGCCACACACACACACACACACACACACACACACTCACTCACACACAGACACACACATAGGCCTCCTTGCTGTTTCTCCAACACACCAAGCACCGTCCTGTCCCAGGACCTTTGCACGGACTGTTCCTGCTGCCTGGGGTGTTCTTCACCCACCAGCACTTCTCACCATAGGTTTATTCATCTGGTTTCACGTTCATCTCTCCTGTTAAGAAGGCAGCTTAGGTGCCCGTAATTGTCTGACGGATGCATTGATAAATTTAGAATGAGCTGAATCAGACCTGGGGCCAGAAGCCCAGCCCTGTCTCTCCCAAGCTATGCGAATGCCAGTACATCCTTTTCAACTCTGAGCCTCAGTTTGCTTGGCTGCAAAATAGGGAGAAATCACCCTGGGGAGGATTCGTGCTGCTCAACTGCCTGGGAAGCTCTCAGCCTACCACCCAGCACACGGCAGGTGCTCATCAGATGGAAGTTTCTGTTGTGCTATGTCCTTGACCTTCCCCCTTCCTTCAGCAGCCTGTTCCCAGCTTAGAAACAGGTCTCATGTTTTGGTTTCTCTCTGTTACAAGAAAAGTTATGTCCTCTTAGGGGACAAGGACAGTGACCCTAGGTTGGGGGGTCCGTGCACTGCTTCTGAAACACTGTGAGTCTCTGGGGCACAGGAAAGGCACCCCCCACACACACACACACATTTGAGGGCCCCAGAGTGCCAGGCACCCGGAGAGAAGCTTGATGGGTAATTGGGACGCAAGGCGAGCAGATTTATTTAGCACTTCCCGTTTTATCCTGCACGACATCTCCGCTGCCAGGACGATCCCACTCACAGCGGCATGGTTGGGTGGGAGCCGCAGAGGGTGGCAGGTGGAGGGCTAAGCTCTAGCAATGTGGGGGCATCCTTGCCCCCTCCATGTCTTGGCCAAGCTGCCCCCTCCCCGAGGCTGGGTTTCCTTTGGAGGTGTGAAGTAACACTATAGTATCTAGTAATTGCCTACTACGTGCCAGGTACGTCTCTGATAACTGCACTTGATTAAAGGCAACTAGAAGCTGCTCTCGGATGTTTGTTAACTGACTTAGTGACGTGCAGAGTGGTTAACACAGCCTGGGCAGCAGTGCCTGGCAGTGGCTGCTGCTTGATTGGATTTTGGGAGGGAACCATGTGTACAAACTATAGATAGGTAAACTGGGGACAACTTTATAACGTCCTGGGGTAAAATACACACCTTTTGGATACACACCTTGTGGTTGCCTAGTGATGGGGAGAAGAGATGTCACTTTGATCCCACAATTAGGACTCTGACCTCACCCTGGCTCCCCCCAACCCCTCCCCCCAAGCTCATAGCCTTCTAGCTCTGCCCAGAATAAGCCCGTTCCCCTTCAGCCAGGACTCCCCTCCACCCCACCCCCACCCCCAGCTGTGGTGCAGTCTATTCCCAAGAAGCACCTCATCTGGGTACAGTATGCAAATGAAGTGAGCTAACCCTTTTCACTCTCAGGAAGGTCCCACACCTGGCAGCTTGGCTCAGTGGATGGGTTACCAAGCTTCCTGCCCATCCCGGCCTCCAGCCCAGCTGTCACAGGGACTTAAGACCAGGGGCTGCTCCAGCTGGAAGGGTCCGTGGAGCCTCCTGCAGGTGCTTGTAGGAGTCAGGGAAAATGTGGAATGACAGGAAGGGCAAGCCCGAAGTAGGCACAGCCTGGGAAAACTGTCCCGAGGCAGGACTGTCGGAGGAAAGGGGACAGCTTCTGTCGTCAGGCTGGTCTTTGTTTCAGACTTGTCCCTGGGCCAGTGACGTCACCTCACAGGGCCTCTCAGCTTGAGCTATAACTTACACAGCATACAGGTCACCCGTTTAAAGTGTACAATTCAATATTTATAGTATACTCCCAAATGATCAACCACCCACAGTCTAATTTTAGAAGATTTCATCACCCCAAAAGAAACCCCAAAAGGACTCATTGCCCAATCTACGATCATGAAGATTTATGCCTGTTTCCATCCAAGAATGTTATAGTTTCACCTCTTACATTTAGGCTTAGGATCCATTTTGAGTTCATTTTTATATATGGTGTGAGGTAAGGGTTCAATTTCATTCTTTTGCATGTGAATATGCAGTTTTCCCAGTGCCACATATTGAAAAGACCATTCTTGCCCCACTGCATTGACAACCTTGATGAAATCAATTGATCGAAGATGTGAGGGCTTATTCTGGACTCTTAGTTCTATTCTATTGACCTGTATGTCTATTCTGATGCTAGTACCATGGTGTCTTGATGACCATAGCTTTGTAATAATTTTTGAAACTGGGAAGTGTGAGCCCCTCAGTTTTGTTCTTTTGTAAGATTGTTTGGCTATTCTGGGTCCTTTGAATTTCTGTATGAATTTTAGGATCAGCTTTCCAACTGCAAAAGAAGCCAATAGGGATTTTGATAGGGATTGAGCTGAATCTGTAAGTCTTAACAATATTCCATCTCCTGGTCCATGAACATGGGTTGTCTTTCCATTTATTTAGGCTTTCTTTCAACAATGTTTTGCTGTTTTCCTAGTATAAGTTATACACTTCTTTTGGTAAATGCATTTCTAGGTATTTTATTCTTTTGATCAATTGCAAACGGAATTGGTTTCTTAATTTCATTTTGTTTGTTCATTGCCACTGCATAGGAAATAAAATGGATTTTTGTGTATTGATCGTGTATTCTGCAGCCTTGCTGAACTTGTTTCCTAGTCTTAATAGTTTTTTAGTGGATTCCTTAGAATTGTCTACACACTCAATTATGTCATGTGCAAATAGAGATAGTTTTATTTCTTCCTTTCCAATCTGGATGCCTTTTATTTCATTTTCTTGCCTAAATGCCGGGTTAAAAATTCCAGTAGTTTGAACAGAAATGGTGAGAGCAGACATCCTTATCTTGTTCTTGGTCTTAGAAGGGCAACATCTAGTCTTTCACCATTAAGTATTATGTCGGCTGTCATGCCCTTGAAGTGTCAGGCTGAGGAAGTGCCCTCTGTGCCTAGTTAGTTGAGTGCCTTATCATGAAGGGATGTTGAATTTTGTCAAGGGCCATAGTCACAATTTGAACCCATGTTTCTCTGATGCCAATGCCCCAGCCCTTACCTGCTACACTAAATCAGCAGACTCCCAAAGGAGCCCCCCATGGGACCCAGTAAAGAGCTGATACTCAGCAAATGGGGTGCTCCCATGCGCCCCTTTTCTCTTTAGCATTTGAAGTGAACTTGGAGGGAGAAGGAGAGGGAGAGGGGGAGGGGGAGGAGAAAGGGAGGGAGAGGGGGAGGAGAGGGGGAAGGGGAGGGGAGGGGGAGAGAACCGTCTTTAATTTGAAGGAAGTGTAATGGTGGTGGCATCTCTGGCACACCAAAGTCACAGGGATGTTTTAGACCTGTCTCACAGGGATGTAAGGCTGGGTTCTATGCAGACAATCCTGAACTTGGCAGGAGGAGTCCTGTTTGTACGGGGCAGCTGATGGCTTCCCTGGAGTTGTCTCAACAAAAACACACTGGAGCTAATGACTAGGTTCTGGGAGTCACTGGGGGTGGGCAGGCTGGGCTGGAGGAGGAGGAGGAAGAGGGGGAGGAGGAGGAGGAGGAGGAGGGGGAGGAGGAGGAGGCTGGGAGCCGGGGAGAGTTCCCCACCCCAAGCAAAAGATGGAAATGTCCAGTGACTGAACTTTTCACCCAACGAACAATGAGTTACACCCACTGCTGGCAGAGGTTGAGACCCAGACCCCCTCCCGACCCCAGCGTTTTGCAGTGTGGAACTTTGAGGTTCAGCCATGCCCCCCGGGGAGAACATTCTCTCCTTGGTTCTCTTCAAGCTCTGGCTTGCAGGACGTCTTGGTTTGGTGGGACTGAATCCTTAATGCCTTTCTGACACTTGTTGACCTCCTGCAGCTGCCCGGAGGCTAGCACAATATCAAACTAAAATGTTCTGTTCTCCTTGTATTGATCTTTATGGTCACCTGGCCAGCCATCCTGACTTTCCCACTGACACTGGCCGCATTTATCAAGCAAGTCTTTCTTGAGTCTATACCTGGTGCCAGGTGCATGGCGTTATGCAGCTCACTCCACTCCCCCCACAACCCTAGGAGATGGAGAATACTTCTATCCCCCATTTATAGATGGGCAAACGGAGGCCCAGCTAGGGTGGGGAGACAGACAGAAACTAAGCAAACTGGCCCAAATACAAAATCATCCCAAATGATAATAAATAATCTGGTCCCAAGATGAAGGGTGAGGAGCATCCAGCCTTGGAAAGAGCAGGAGGAACAGCCAGTGCAAAGGCTCTGAGGCTGGATTGACTGATGTTTGCGAGAAACATTGAAGAAGAAGAGATTTTGTCTATCTCTTCCCCTGGACTATTAATGCCTGGAGGGCAGGAATTTGTGTAACCTGTTTTGTTTACTTCTGTGTCCCAGAGCATAAAAAAGCCTGGTACAGATTAATGGCCCGAAGGGTTGGGTTTCACAGGCACACACTGTACCGTATTTATACCCATTTTTCTTTGTTGCTTGAAAGAAATAAGTAGATGTGGTTGTCCTCTTTTATTTTTTCTTCAATATTTTTATTGATTTCAGAGAGGAAGGGAGAGAGAGAAACATCAATGATGAGAGAGAATCATTGATCGGCTGCCTCCTACACACCCCCTACTAGGGACCGAGCCCGAAACCCAGGCAAGTGCCCTTGATGGGAATCAAACCTGGGACCCTTCAGACCGCAGGCTGACACTCTAGTCCACTGAGCCAAATCAGCCAGGGCCGGAAGAGTAAGGCTCAGAGTGACTTGTTCAAGGTCCTACCCCTTAATAGGCAGAGCTGGGACTCATGCCACATCCATCAGCCTGCAGTCTCATTTCACTCTGCCTCCATTGAGCAGGCAAGGCCCGAGCGCCCATTGTGTATGAGAAGCCATACTCAGAGTGTGTGGGACCATCCACTTGATCCTTCAAAATGGGGCTGTGTCCCCACTGCTCGGATGATAAAAACCGAGGCCAGATTGCCGATGGCTAGGTCATGGAGCTTGGAAGGACAAAATAGGCTCTGCAAACCTGGCCGCTGCACTGGCCGCTGGGAAACTCCAAGCTTAATTTAGGTCCCTTGTTTAATTATTCATTCTCTCCTCTCCTCCTATTTATGACTTCCGCCTTCTCATTTTGTTCCCCAGTTAATGCCTCTTGTTTATATCTGCATCTTTGGCCTGGAATGAATGAATCAACGATTTTGGAAGAAAAAACCTCAAATTCTAAACTTGAGTTCCTTTGTGGGTATGAGGCCCTCTTCAAATACATACCTTGAAGAAATAAAATTCTTTCAACATGTGGGACACAATGACTCCACGTGCAATCTTGTTTGGTGTCAGAGCACTCACATCTCCCATGGTAATCCTTTCCTTTTATTTTTATTTTTGTCTTGTTGTCTCCTTATCCCATTTTCAAGCATCAACTATGGCTAGGCAGGCACCTTATCACAATTCATCCTTACACTTTCTCCATGTGAGCAGGAGGCTACCTTGCCCATTTTACAGATGGGCAACTGAGAACCAGAGAGGGAAACCCAGTTTGCAGGTGGCAAAACCCAGCTCAGAGTCCCACACAGCTGGTAACTTCCTGAGCTGGGGTTCCTGTGGTGGTTTGTCTGGACTCCAGGGCAGCTGACGATGATACTTAGGTAGAATGTTTGTAAAGTGTTTACTCTGCAGGAAATGCTCCCTCATCCATCCCCTCATTCATTCAACCAATACACAGGGATCCCAGAGTCCATGGAGTCACATCCTAGTATGACCAGAAAAAAACCAGGATGATGGATAGAGAATGGAGCGTGAGATGGTTGGTGGCCCAGGTCAGGGAGGGCTTCTCCGAAGACTTGCTATTTGAGCAAAAATGAGGTCTTGGAGGAAAACCACTTCAGACAAAGGAACAGCACGGACAAGGTCCCTAAGTCAGGAGTGAGCAGTTTGTTTAAGGAGCCAGCTTGTTTGGAGCATGGAGCTCTAGGGACAGAGTCGTGGGTGCAAATGCGGAGAGATGGCTGGGTTTTATTCGAAGAGCACTGGGAGCCTTGGCGGAGTTTCCAGCAGGGCATGGCAAGCACCATGGCCTTTGTGCCAATAGCCCTGGGGCTCACGCGCCAACCGGTGATCAGAGCGGTCCCTCGCGCTAACGCCGCCGCCCACGTGTCACGCGAAGCCCCGCGCCCCACGTGCTCCCGCGGCCCTTTAAACGCCCGCGGCCACGTGGCTCAACTCCGCGACCTCATTGGTCGGGGGGGGCGTGGCGGCCGCGCGGCTGCGCAGTGACGCGCGCGGGCCGGCCCCGCCCCACGGCCGCCGGCGGTGGCGGCGGCGCTGGCGGAAGGGATGACGTCACCGGCTGGAAGGGGGGCGCGCGAGCCGGCGCGAGGGGAGCGCGAGCCGCAGTGAGTGTCCTCGCGCCGCCCGCCCGGCAGCCCGGCCGGCGCGCGCATGCCGCGAGCCGCTGGCGCTTGGGCTCCGCTCGGATCCCTGTAACAGCCAGGATGTGAAGCGGGGCAGAGCCGGGGGAGCCCAGCCCAGCCAGCCTCCAGGTAAAGGGGGGAACAAAAATCCCGAATTACCCTAAAATTGCGGGCGCCCCAATGGGGGTCTCGGAGGCAGCGGAGTGGGCAGCGCGCCGGCTTTGTGCTGGGGAAGCCTGCACGGCCATTGTGCTCGGAGGACGCTCCGCTGCAGCCGGCTGCATGCCCAGTCGCTGCGCCCCGCCAGCTGCGTCCGAACAATGCCCCCGAGGGCCGGACTGGGCGGGGGCGACGGGAAGGCTCCGCGGGCGGGGCGGGGGGCTTCGCCGCGGCCGGGGAGGGGGCTGGGCTGGACTCGCCCGGAGCGCGGCGTTGGAAGCTGCCCAGCGCCGCCGGCTGCATCACCCCGGGCTGCGGGCGCAGGGGTACGTGCGTGTGTGGAGCGGGTGCTGGCCCCCTAAGCACCGGCGAGGGACCCCGGGCGGGCCCTGAAGGCAGGGGGCGCTGTGCTGGGGGCTGGGGATGCGGGTGCGCGGGCGCCCCGGAGTGGAGACCAGCCCGGGACTGGCGGCTCCAGGTGGGAGCAAGGGAGGACCCGCAGCTGCGCCCAGCTTGGCTGCTTTGCAACGCCTTCCCTCTCCAGTCCCCATCCCCTGGAGACCCCCGACTCAATGCCGTCTCCCTCGAGCGCCTTCCCGGCCTCGTCTCTCCTTTGAAAGGAGAGCGCTCCTCCATCACCCCGGCCTTGCCCCACCCTTCTGCCGCCCTGGCTTCCCCTTCCAGCCCCCCGGGCGAGGCGAGGCTTAGCCCCCAGCCCCAGGGACTCTAGCGGGCGGACGAGCGTGCGCCCGGCACCCGACCTCCCCTGGGCGCCGGGGGTCCCGGGAGAGGAGAAGCCGCCCCTACATCGCGTGCCGGGGGGTTCTGCACGCCGCTGGAGCCCCCTGGGGGCTGGGAGGAGAGGGTCGGTGACGTCATCCAGGGGGGCGGAGTCGTCGGAACGGGGTTGAAGGGGGCGTGAGGGGGATGGGGTTGCCCCGAGGGGAGGCTCCCCGAGTTCCAGTGTCCGCGCCCTGGCTCAAGGGTTTCGTCTAAGCCGCGGCCAAGTTCACTGCTCCTTATGGAAACCTTTCAAATTCAGGACCCCCCCTTAGTCCTTACCCTCACAAATCCAGGAAACTTACCCCCCCCCCCCCCCCACGGAACCTCCCTAAATCAGGGAACTCCCCGTCAACCGCTTTCTCTTCAAAATTTTCAAATCAGGGAACACCCCGCAAACTGGATATTCTAGCCACACCCCCCAATCTGGAACCTCCTCCAAAGTGACCCTTTCCCGGTTCCAACGCCTCCTCGAGTAGCTGCGTAAATGCAGCGTTTGAGAGGCCCCTTGCTCTGCAGCCCTTCTTCAGATGTAGCCCCCCCACCCACCCTGGGGACCGTCCCTCAAATGAACGAGCCTCCCCAGCGCCTCCCTCTGAGGGGCACCTCCCCTCCCTCGCCTGGGCTCAGCTGGGATTCCCCGGCTCCCCCCGTCTCCATCAGGGGGAGTTCCCGCTCTGAGCATGGGGCCCCTCTGCCGCTAGTCAAACCCCTGGACAAACAGCCTGGGAGCGGGGCTGGTGGAGCCGGGGGGCTGGTGTCCAGGCTGGGCGCTAGGACTGTGCGAAGTGGGACAAAGTCCGAGGGTTCTGGAGGGTCCCCGGGATAGGGATCCGCCCGCTCTGGGCCCCCAGTGGCCTCCATCCAGACTTTGATTGCTGAGGTTCTGGCTTTCTTTCCATGTCCCCCATTGTAGTTTTCCCTGGGGTGCAGGGGACGAGGGCCCCTCTTTGTTTGGGGCACACTGCTTCCCTGACGAGCCGCCTTCCAGGAGAGGAAGCCAGCCCTCCCCAATACTCCGATGATACCAGCTGCTGCTGCTGAAGCTTTATTAATGGCTGAGAAACCCAGTTGATTCTGCCATTTGCATAGCTCCCCTCCCCCTCCCAGGGTCCCTTTCCTTTGTGCCCCCTCCCCCTGCCAATCTCGCCTGCCTTCTGCCCTTCAGCGCTTTTCTTCCTCTGCCAGCTGATACTTTGGCTGAGGATGGTAGGCAGCTGGGGCTAGGGGTGGCTGCGTCCTGTGCCCCCAAATCCCAGAGACCACTAATTTGGGCCGATGTCTCTGGCTGGACTCCCCTGCCCCCTCCCCCCCCCCAAGATGCCCTTCACTGGGCATCTTTTGCTGCCTGTGCTGCCTGCTGTCCGTCCAAGTCTCTATTCTTCCTCTTCAGGAAGCTTTATTCTGCCCTGTCCCCGGGGCCGTGGGGTGGGGGTGGGGTGGGGGCACCTTCACCATGACTCTGCACTTATTCATGGGGCCCAGCCCCTTGGGGGCTGCCACCCGCCATGCTCTGTCACACTGAGACTTGGTATAATTGGGCTCAGGCAAACAAAACATCGAGGGAGACCTGGCTTGCCTGGTGAGCTCATGCGTTTTTCTATTCTTGCCACCTGGGCTGGTGACATCGACCCCCCAGGGGGTAACTGTCATGTCAGTGGACTTTGATAGCCTGATCCACCCGCTTTGGGAGATGGGGGATGGGCCATTCCGGTGTGGCCCAGGCTTGGCACTGGGGGGCAATGCTGGGGTGGTGTGCCTGGCTCCCCAGGGAACCCTCTTTCTGCAAGGTCCTTGCAAGCCCCTGATCTAGGCCTGTGGTGGGTGCCAAGAGGGGGGCACTGAAAACCAGGTGCCTGCCTGCTGCACAGAAATCATCGTCCGTTGACCATGCTTCTGTCTTCCCCCTCAGAGCCCTGCCTTTTCCCCTGCTTCCCGGGGGATTCCGGGCATCTCCACACGTCCGTGGATCCACTTGGAGACACGAGGCGTTCTCCCAGCACGGGGACCGCGGCCCAGGGAGCGGGTGGAAGGGAGACGCTCCCTGGGTGTCAGGGGGGAGATTTGGGAGCCATCACTATCCACCCATTTTCTTCTGTATCTGGGTCGCACAGAGTGTGCGCCTCTGGCTGGCATTTCCCGGGCCCTGGCCTGGTCAAGGAGTCAGATCCACCTTTGCTGGACAGAGGTACTCCCAAGGATGACTCAGTTTCCCCTCCTGTTTTCGGGATCAGCATTGAGCAGCATTCATTTCACAGGCGTGAGAGCGCAGCGCACACTTCCAACTGCCGCTTCCAGCATCCGGGCGCCAGGAGACCTGTGGCTCTGCTGATTATGTCTGCTGCCACATGGCCTGAGCGAGGTGGCTGGGCAGGGACGGGCAGGGACGACGTGACTCTGAGGCACAGCGTGACGTTTCCACCCGGGCGCCCTCTGCCCTGCGTTCACCTGCTAACCGTGACTTTAGTACCTATCTCGACCGTGCGAGGGGAATTAGAGCGGGAGCATGGGAAGAGTTCCGGGTGGGGAGGAAAACCCTAAAAATAAAAATGGATATTTATAAACCCAGCAGGTTTGGGCAATAATTGACGAAGCTTAATGTTTTCAGCTGAGAGCAATTTCCCCCACCCGACTGCATTAGGCTCCATTTGTGGAGTCACTCAGAGCCAGCTGAAGGTTCTTGAAGAGTGCGGTGGGCTTGGCGGGCGCCTTGCAGGCCGGGCTTCTCTTTGTGTTTGGGGGGGGTCTCGTGCTTCTGGGGGGGCGGGCTTGGCAAGGGCACTGAGAAACCAGAGTCTCCGGCTTCTCTTCGTCCAGGGCAGCCTCCCGGAACACCCTCTGGTGGTGGGCATCCCCTTTTCCAGAATTTGCAAGGAAGCGGGTGTAGGCTGCCCTTGCCCTGTCCTTCTGTGCAGCGAAAGATGCCGGGGGTGGGGTATTTGGAGAGAACTCCCCCCCACACACCTGCTCACCAGGTAGGGTGGCTCCGTCTTCAGTGGGGACAGGAGGGGACTCGATGAAGGCTTGACTGCTGTGCCTGTACAGGATCCACGTGCCAAGCCAACAAAAACCCGCCATGGGTGCTTGGACAAAGGCACATCATTTCCTGTATGAGGGAGAACCCGGGTACGAGGGTTTTCCAAACGGTGTTGAAATGTTGTCTATTTCCACCTGGTCTGGGACCAGAAAGCTGCCGGCTCGCAGGTTGGGGAAGAGGGGAGTTGAGGTTCAAGTGCATGCTACCCTATTGCGAGGATGACGGACAGTCCAGAGGCGGGCAGGTCTTAGTGCTGAGATACTCAGGAAGTAGTGACACCTGGGTCTCCTAGCCCTGTGGTTCAGTTCGTCACCTCCTCTGCCTTTCAGAAGCTCAAGGGTACGGAGTATAATATGTGGGTTTATTTTTTCCCTTTCTTTTTTGCTTTAAGGAAATAAAAGACACTCAAAAAAAAAAGAGGGGGGGAGAGTCCCGAGGTACCATTTCTGTCTTGTCTCTGGCTGATATTTCTGAAGTGTTGTGTGTGTGTAGGGGGTGCATGGGGAATATGAAAAAATCAATTGGCTTACACTTCTGCAAAGGCGAAAATTAGCGAGCGGGTGGGAGTGACTCACGGATAGGGCCTGGACTTTTCATTGCTTTATTTTTGTCTCCTTGTCCCCCCGCCCCCGCCCCCTTCTCCAAGGAGCTGCCGATCCCCCTTGCCCCTCCCCAGGCCTGTCCCGGCTGGACCTTGGGGCTGGTGTGTTTGGCCTGGCCTCGGAATCCCCGCTTTTCTTTCCTGGAATCAAGGCACCCCCCCAGAGTTGCCGAGGCCAAAGGGGTCCCAGACCTGAAAATCCTTCCAGTTTTTTGTCTAGCATCCCTTTTGGTTCCTTCTTGGTCCCATGGATTCCACTCTGGGGAGGTTTCTGGGTTGCGGTGACCCTCCTCCCCCGAAAACGTGTGAACTGGAGCTGAATCGCAAAATGTCATTTTTCTTTCCAACAGGCAGATTTTGTTCAGAACGCCCTGGGTGGTCCCTGCGACTTTTGAGATTTTCTTTTTTTTTAATCTTTGCTGTTAGCGCCTTGCAGTAAGGTTGGGAGTCCCCGGTCTTCCTACTGGGGCAACTGAAAATCCCCATTTCTTTCCCGATTCTCTCCTTCCTCTCTCCCTCGCTGTATGGCCTCGCATCTGCCCTGTCACCTCTTTGTGCGGAAACCTTCTCGCTTGCAAAATGAGGTTAGGCCTCTGGCTTCGGGGTCAGAGCCCTGACTTCTACCCCATACCCTGCTTCTTCTGTGCACACTCAGGCTGGTTAGCTGACCTCTGTGTTGCTTCATCTCCAGGATCAGGGCAGTCACAGCCTGTTTCTTGGCGAGCTGGTACGTGAGTGTGTCTGACGTAGCCCCGAGGCGTGGGACCCCCGGAGGGAGGCGGGTGGAAGGGGTAGGGGGATGGGGCAGAGAGGGCTTGGGAAGATGCTCTGTTGTCCCGCTGTCGTGTGGGTAATTGAGTGTTGGTGGAAATTTAGGGGTTCCGGGGAAGCAAGGTCGGCGCATCTGTGTGTATAATTTAGTGCCGCTTACAATTAACCCTGTGATCGGCAAATGAGGGGGTGTCGGGGGCATAATAATGGCTGCTCCGACGTATTTGGAGTTGGCGCCCGTGTCGGGCCCTGTGCCGAGTAAGCACACGAAGCAGATCCTCATGTCCTTAACCTTCACACCCCCTGTGAGCGCAGTGGCTGTGCTGGGAGCCCAATTTCTCAGGGAAACGAAGACACAGAGAGGGGTCTTCCCCGGCCTGGGGTTGCACAGCTTGTAAGTAGCAGAGTGAGAAATTGTACCCAGGGCCAACGGATGCCAGAATCTGAAGTCTTAACTGCTGCAGAGTCAGGTGCTCTGCCCAGTTGTCAAAGAAGTCATTTTAATGACATTTCACCTGCTGGGGGCACCTGAGAATGACTCTGGAGGCTCTGGGCTCCCAGTTGCCTTCCTCAGAGGGTCAGAGAAGAGCTTGGATGCTGGGCCAAGGCTGCCTGGGTTCAAATCCCAGCTTGGCCACTCGCTGGCTGTGTGACCCGAGGCAAGTTGCTCACCGTCTCTGTGGTTCCATTTTCACATCTGAAGAATGGAGAGTAATAGTACCCACCAAGCAGGTTATTGGGAGGATTACATGAGTTAATATGTATAAAGCAATGCATTGTGACTTAGTGGGGACCTGCCTTGCGGGGGCTCCCTGGCGGCCCCCCGTCCGTCCCTGGGGTTCAGCACGGGAGAGATGTTAGGATGACTCAGCCACTGCAAACTGGGGCGTTCCCCGTCGCTGGCTGCCTAATCAAGGCTGCCCCACTTCTGTAGCAGGACCGGGCCGGGCGCCTGGCAGGATCCGAGCCGCGGGAGGCCAGGGGAGGCTGGTGTGGAGAGGGCAGGCGGCTGCTTCCGAGGCTGTGGGTGCTCCTGAGATCCCAGGCGGTGGCCTCCGACCGCCCGGATCCAGGGTGGCTTTGAGCAAGGGCGGGGGCGGTCAGGGACACGTCACAGCTGTAAGGTCTCAGCTTTGACCACGGCCCCTCTGAGGGGTGCTCAGGAGAGGGTCAGTTTACAAGCTTGATGTGCAAGCATTCATCCGTTCATTCATTTGCCGATTCATTCCTTCAGCCAGTCAGTATTTGAGGGAATACCAGCTGCCAGAGAACTTGAGAGCCAGACTCTGGGTTCAAATTCCAGCTCTGCTGCTCACTGGCTATGGGCCTTGGGCTAGTTACATAAGCCGTCTGTGCCTCAGTTCCTCATCTGTAAAATGGGTGCTTTGGCATTGCTTCACTCAGGATAGGGGTATTGTGAGAGGCATGTGAACTAAGCCTGGCAGAGAAGGCACTATGTAAGTACTTTTTCTTTTTGAAAAATAATAGCAAATTAAAACGAAGTTCTGAGACTACAGCAGGGAACAAAGCAAGCTGGGTCCCTTGGGCCCTGCGGTGTTTTGGGGGCGCTAGTGAGCACATAAACAGGGTTCTGAGGCTGAAATCCGGTGGCACCTAGTATTTCACCTGACCACTGTTTCGTCTGGGGGCACATGGAGAGCCTCTCTGAGTTGAAGTTGGGGCAGCAAGGGCAAAGCCGGGGGGTGGGAGGCACCCACTTGTGTGGCTGGAGGTGAGGGAAGTGGAAGTGAAAGGTGGAGGGCCCCACTGGAAGGTGGGCTGGGTCCCCTCACACTGTCTGGAAGGGAAAACTGAGGCAGAAAGGCAGCAGGAGCATCATTCTCAAACCCACTGCCCATCAGGGCCCAGCAGGTAATGCCAGTGGGTGGTGTGGGCCAGGCAGGCTCCCCCAGCCCCTTGGGCAGCCCCGAATGGCTCCATAGCCAGATCTGCCAGTTTTTCTGAGAAAAACCAGGAATCTAGATTTTATATGAAATTGCCCTATTTTACATCTTTGGATCTTTTTCTTTTTTTTATTGATTTCAGAGAGGAAAGGAGAGGGAGAGAGAAATGGAAACATCAATGATGAGAGAGAATCATTGATCGGCTGCCTCCTGCACGCCCCCTACTGGGGATTGAGCCTGCAACCCGAGCATATGCCCTTGACTGGAATCGAACCCGGGACCCTTCACTCCACAGGCCGACGCTCTGTCCACTGAGCCAAACCAGCTAGGGCTGGTTCTTTTTCTTAAAGCTCCTCCATTTGCTGATAGTGTTACCTTGAACCACCTTACTTGCCATCGCTGAGCCTCTGTTTCCTGGGCTGTAAAATGGGTTTAAGATTGGAAATCACTTCGATGGGTTCTTTAGAGGCACTGGCCCGATAACTCCCGGGAGGGCCGAGAATAGGGCCTGGGCCAACGTCCGCGCTCGATAAACGTTGGCTCTGATTATATTAATATTGGTCATAACGATAAACTTGACTTAAATTAAATGCTGAGCAGAAGGAAGCGGCTGGCCCCGTGGGGCAGGGCTGTGAATTATCTCCTGGCTGCAGGACCCGTTCCTCACACTCTCGTCTTTTCCGGAACATACCTGTTTGCTCTAAAGGCCGGGGCATGGGGGTCACCAGCGTCATTTGTAGCACTTATTGGAGCGGTTTGCAACCAGGGGTGAGTTTGCTCCCTGGGTGGCACGCGGCTTTGGAACATCTGGGATGGTTCTGGCATCGAGTGGTGGTGGTGGTGGTGGTCGGGGGGGCAGGGAGGCTGCTCAGCACCCCCCATAGGGAATGACCCGGCCCCAGTGTCATCAGTGCTGATGAGGAGACAGACCCTGGTTCATGCTCAAGTTCCGCAGCAGCCTGAGAAATCAGGCTGTGGGCTTGTCCGTGGATGTCCACCTCCCACGCTTCGCAGGGTCCTGCTGGACTTGAACGCTGAGATTGCTGATGGGTTCCCTGTGCACCTGTCCTGGCCCCATGGCCCGGGTGATTGTCACAAGCGTGTAATTGCCGTGACGTGTGATCTAGAAATGGGGAGCAGTGGAGGTTTCTGGCGATGGCGCTGCATCTGGAATGTGGAGGGGCTGTCATGTCCAGGTTTGTTTCTTTCCCTTTCGTCCCACCTGGTCCTGGGGGCCTGGACTCCGTCCCCACTGGGGAGGGGCTTGTGGAAACGTGAGACTCTGATTTCAAATTCTGACACTGACCTTCCCACGCTGTGTGAGGCAACCTGTGGTTCTGACCACCAGGCCTTGATTTTCCCATCCGTGAAATGGGGACAAAGCTTGGCTGCTGGGTCACTGGGGACTAAGTGGTGTGATGCTGATATGGTGCCAGGCACCTGGGGTGCACACTTCGGGGCTGAATGACTGTGTCCTCCTCCCCCGCCCCCCATCTTCATGAACAGCTAGGGCAGTGGTTCTCAACCTTCCTCATGCCGCGACCCTTTAATACAGTTCCTCATGTTGTGGTGACCCCCAACCATAAAATTATTTTTGTTGCTACTTCATAACTGTAATGTTGCTACTGTTATGAATCGTCATGTAAATATCTGATATGCAGGATGTATTTTCATTGTTACAAATTGAACATAATTAAAGCATAGTGATTCATCACAAAAACAATATGTAATTGTATATGTGTTTTCCGATGGTCTTAGGCGACCCCTGTGAAAGGGTTGTTCGACCCCCAAAGGGGTCGCGACCCACAGGTTGAGAACCGCTGAGCTAGGGGGATGAGGACGAGCTCCAAACCCACGGCTTCCCAGCAGTTACAGGGAAGGGAGATCGCCTCAGCAGACACGAGCCCCTGTCATGGCCCCCACACTGCATCCCTGGCCTTGGGCTTCAGCTTCTTGGCATTTTCTCTTTTCATCCTTAGAACGGCCCTGAGAGGGGCGGCTGTGGCCCCGCTTGTGGATAGGGACATGGAGGCACACAGTGGGGGTGAGAAACTGGAATGGCTGCAGCCTTGTGTCGGGGCTGCCCCTGCCCCAAACCAAACCGAGGTGTCATTTCTGTGCTTGTGGAGGTTCAGGAGGGTCTGCACTTGGTTTACTGCTTTGCTGTTACTGAAATTCTTAATAATTTTCGGTTGCCCTGCGGTTTCATGTGGCAGTGGGCCCCGCAATTATGGAGCAATTATGGAGCCAGAAGGCTGCTTCCCATGGCGGTTGGGAGCAGAGCAGAGGGAAGGATGTTGTTGGCCAGGTCTGGGTTCCAAATCTGTTTTTGCCTCTCACAAGCTGTGTGCCTTTAGGGAAGTTGTGCCTTTAGGGAAGTTGCTTTACTTCTCTGGATGGCACACCCAAACATCCCCCTTGGCAACAAAGTCCTGCCGGCCTCCCTACCCTCTCCCTCTCCCCCTCTTGCTCATTCTGCAGCCACCACCATCCCATACTAATTGTCCTAGCCCCACCTCAGTAGCTCAGACAACCCTGCTCAGCTTACTCTGCCCTGGGCAGGGAGGCTAGGAGACCGGGAGTGGAGGTGCTGTGTGACTTTGGCTACTCACTAGCCGTCTCTGAGCCTCTGCATGTCTGAGGTGTCTGGCACAGAAGCAGTGATGAGTGGCCATTGAGAGCCAGGGATTTTGAGGATGGGGGCCAGGGAACCTCAAAATAGTCCAAGAGATTTCCATCTGGGAGAGGCCCAAATGAGCCGAGACTCCAAAAAGTGCATAGCAGCCAGGCGAGGTGATTTTAAGACTCAATTTGATACCTTTTGTGTCTAGCCAGATTTCTGGAGAGGACACAAAGGAGGCCCCCAGGAATGGGCCAGGCTTTCTTTGGGGGATCAGTTTTGACATTTGAAGAACCCACATTGGAGTCTTGACTTGGCCTCATGTGTGGTGAAACCCTGAGCCAGTGGATCCACCTGCAAGGGCCTCAGTCTGCTGGTCTGTAAAATGGGTGTGAGACTCTCTTGGGTGGTTAGAAGGATCCATACCGTGGATGCTGGAAAGTACTGGCACAAACATTGTACAGTACCATGTGATGGTTAAGGCCTTTGGGAGCAAATTGGGAGACCTGGGTATAGGGTTTTGGAAGATAGGGTTTGGGGGAGCTGGGGAGCTGTTGGGCCAAGTCTGACTTCTCTCAAGGGTGTGGAGTCATGCCTAGAGCCTCCTGCTGCAGTGCCAAGAGCAGGCTGGCAGGAGCCAACAGCAAGCCCTGGGCAGATAAAACCACAGGCCAGGCTGACACTGCGATTGACGCTGGCAGGGGCCTACCCCAGAACCACCTGAGCCATGGTGGGGAAACTGAGTCACACTAGTGTGGCCAGAGTCGTGGGAGGTATGGGGGCGGGGGTCAGTTCTGACCTTCTAGATCTGTGCTGAGGTCACCCTGCAGGCTGCATCGAGACCTCTGGACTCCCTGTCCAGTGCTCTGCCGGACACCACCCACATTTCAGTCACTCACTATGACATGTGCTTCTTGCCCTGGCTGCCTGGTCCTCCTAATGACTGAGTAGTTTTCTTTAAACCCATTCTCTTTAAAAACTTAAAAGACAATTCTTTGTCTTAACTCGTGGATGGGAAACTGGAATACCCTTGACATAAGTAGGTGGAGCTTTACAAAAAATGTGATGGGAGGAAAAAAAGACATTAAATCATTTAGCTGCTACCACAGGCTTAGAGCAGAGGCCGAGGGCTACCGAGACATTAAAGCCACATCAGACGCACCGCACCGGAGACTTCCCACCTCCGGAGGCTGTGAAACGCCTGGGATGGGAGCCGACCCCTGCCGGTTGAGTCATGGCTGCCGTATGCGGGCGGCTAGAACCGTTTGGGGGTCTCCCAGCCGCGCAGGGAGGCCAGGCCCCCTCCTGCCTTCCAACTGAGCTGCTTGGACTTTCTTGTTTGCATCTGAGTATTTCCTTCTCAACGGCCTGGGGAGAAGGTTATTTCTCCCTGAATTCAATTAATGAGCCTATTAAAAACTATTTATTTTCCCTGACAGTTGTTTACTGTGGAGAAGGAGATGAATTGGTCAGGCGTCCTCGCCAGGCAGGCAGGAGGGAGGATGGGGATGCCTGGTGCCTTGGGCGCTGGTGCTTGGGGAGTGCAGACGACGCGACGCGTGGGGTGCTGCCTTTGGGGGGCCTCCAAAACGCAGAGCCTGGACTCGGGCTGCGGGCACTGTTCCTGACCTTGGAGTGTTTGGGGAGGTGGATCCCGGGGTGGGCGTGGAGGCGGGTGGCTGGCCCCAGTGACCTCCATCTTCACTTTCCAGGCCAAAGTGTCCCAGATGCACTGGTTTGGAACCTAAGCCCTGACCCCACTGGGCCATATGATTGTGGCAGGGAGTCCCAGGATCCCTTCTCTTCCCCAAAGCAGTTGAATCCTATGACTTATCTGGGCACATGGGCACCTGGTGAAAAGAAACATTTTCCATTGTACTTGAAGCTATCTGTGCTTTATGATTCAATTCTGAGCAGCGGGCTAAATAAGCAGGAATTCCGGGAAATGCCTTCAAAGGGAGGTGGTGCTTGCTCCCTTTTACCCCCCGGCTGGAATATGGATGTGATGGTAGGCACTCAGGCAGCCCTTTTGGACCATGAGGCAGGTATCATGGATAAGAATGAGGGAATGAAAGAGATGGAAGGAGCCTGGGCCCCTAGGGTTGTGGGGTGGGCACAATAGCCCTGAAAGGCCAGCCTCGGAGCTTACTTGATGTAAAGAGAGGTCCGCCTCTCCTGTGAGTTTTTTGGCACCCGCAGCTCAACTTCATCTACCAGTAGCAGTACAGTGCGCCGCAGTGAACGGTGCTTTTCTTATCTCCTTCAGGTCTCTTCTCTTCAGATTTCCTTTTTTTTTTTTTTTTTAAATTGAGTTTTAGAGAGGAAGGGAGAGGGAGAGAGAGAGAGAAACATTAATGTGAGAGCAAAGCATTAATTGGCTGCCTCCTCCATGCCCATACCAGGGATGGAGCCTGAAACCCAGGTATGTGCCCTGACCAGGAATCGAACTGGCAGCCTTTGGGTACACAGGATGACGCCTAAACCACTGAGCAACACTGGCCAGGGCTCTGCTCACATTTTTTTTAAAATATATTTTTATTGATTTCAGAGAGAGAAACATCAGTGATGAGAGAGAATCATTGATCGGCTGCCTCCAGCACACCCCTCCAGTGGGGATCGAGCCCACAACCTAGGTATGTGCCCTTGACCGGAATTGAACCCGGGACCCTTCAGTCCGCAGGCTGACGCTCTATCCACTGAGCCAAACCGGCTAGGGCTCTGCTCACTTTTAAGTGAGGCCTCCCCTCACCTCCCTATTAAGATTTGCAAAATTGGCCTCTCTCCCCAGCTCCCCAGCCCCCGCTCCGGCTCTGCTTTTACTGGAAGCATTTGTCACCACCTCCATGTTGTCTGCATCTTATCATCTGCCTCCTGCCCTGGCTGGGGCTCCCCAGGGAGGCGCTGTGCCTGTCTTCTCTGCATGTCCACAGCAGCGCCTGTGCACAGTAGGGCTCAATGCCTATATTTTGCACAAACAGAGCGCTGGTCACAGGGGAAGACATGAGGTCTGAGGTCTTCCACCCGCCTGGCGGGCGCGCCCACACTTGCACCAAGCGTGGCTCCCGAGTTCTCCCTTTTCACCCTGCCCCCAGCCAGTTGGCCGGTCCAGGCGGGCCGAGTCGGTCCCAGTGGCTGCGCCTGATCCTTTCTCTCGCCCCCATGTTCTCACCTCAGCCTCCAGAAATAGCCCCTTTAAAATAGCCGTGTCCCTGCGAGCCTTCCGGGGCCTCTGCCTGCCCACGGATGTGACGCCTTGCTGACGGGCCGGTCTCTTTACTGCTGTGGGATTTTTAAAAATATAGTTGGTGTGAGGTTGGTTTTTTTTTTCTTTTTTCACCCCTCTTTTATGCCTGAAGAAGCCCTGTCATTCACAGGGCTGCTTTCCCATTCCTGATACTTGTCATGTAGGTTTTGCTCTGTGTGTCCCTGTGACTGTTCCATCGAGGCATGGCCACTGAGGGCTGTCTGGTTTGTAGAGCCAAGAGCTTCTGCCATAGGCTCATGCCAGCTCCAGCATGACCATGTGGCCCACAGTCCTAAAGACCGGTTGGGAAGCCCTGAGTTTGAGTCCCAGCACTGTCTCTTGCTGGCTGTTTGACTTTGGACAAGTGCCAGAACTTCTCTGAGCCTCAGTTTACCTGTCTGTGAAATGGGGGCATCTCAGGACTTAGGCAAATGGCTAAAGTTCTCTGGGCCTCAAACACAGCTAACACTCTGTAGAAGTTATAGGCATTTTCTTATGTTTTATTCTTGACATTTATTGAGACTGTGTAAATGAGTGGTTAAGAACTGGACTCTAGCACCAGGTGGCCTGGGTTCAAGTCCCAGCTCTATTCCTTATTTGCTGTGATTTCACCTCTCCTGGCCTCACTGTCCCCATCTGTAAAATGGGGATACTGATGACCCCAGCCTGCCAGGGTCCTTGGCAGGATCCAATGAGCTACTAAGGGTGAACTCCTTAGAGCAGCGCTGGACTCAGAGTGAGGGTGAGATGGCGCTGGTAAGTAATATGTTTATTTGCTAAATATTTATCAGGGAACTTCCGTGGGCCATCTCTTCCTGGAAGCGGGATCAGGGAGATGTACGCTTCTCCAGTCCAGCTGTTGGTTTGACTTCCAGGTCCTGGCTCAACCTCAAGGTCCTCCTCTCCCACCAGGACAGGGATTAAACTGGCGGGAGGGACATGCCCAGCCCAGGCCACAGGCCCTGTGCAGGGGCCTCTGCTTCCTGTGTGTGCTCAGCAGGTGCTGGGCCACCGGATGGCTCGGACTGGAGCTGGAGGCTCAGGAGAGGGGGCAGAGGGCAGGGTCCAGGGCTGGCTCAGAAACAGGGACAGGAAGGGCCCTGCTGGAGGAGGCGTGGATGTTTCCGATGCCAGCCTAGCGGCTGGTTCAGCTGCTGCCACTGCCTCCCCCACAGCTGTGCCTTCAGTCATCCGGGGAGTCTCGCAGACACCTACTGTGTGCTGGGCTCTCTGCGGGACCCAGCTGGCGAGGAAGTGCTTGCTGTTGTGGGGCTTGTGTTCT
Organism: Myotis myotis; assembly: GCF_014108235.1. Taxonomy (NCBI): domain Eukaryota; kingdom Metazoa; phylum Chordata; class Mammalia; order Chiroptera; family Vespertilionidae; genus Myotis; species Myotis myotis. The sequence continues at coordinate 81,279,012 of NW_023416368.1, read as the reverse complement.
GATCACAGAGACAGTAAGCAAAATAAAATATGTGTCATGTTAGATGTGATAAGAGGAAGCAAGAAAGGAGAAAAAGGGATTTGGGAGTGGAGGGATGAGGGTTGTCATTTTAAATGGGATGGTCGGCACGGCTTCATTGAGGAGGTGACAGTTTGAGTAAAGGCCAGAGGGGGGTGAGGGAGGGAGCCAAGTGGATATGTGGGGGAAGAGTGTTTTGGGCAGAGGGTATAGCCCATGAGAAATCCCGGGCAGGGCCATGCCTGGCATGTTGGAGGAGCAGTAAGGAGGCCCATGTGGCTGGAGCAGAGTGAGTGAGAGGGAGCAGGCAGGTTGTGCAGGGCCTTGTGGACTGTGGGGAGGACTTGGGCTTTAACCCTGGGGAGGTGGGAGCCCTGGAGGGATATGGTCAGAGGAGTGTTGGGACCTGACGCAGATGCTCACGTGCGCCCTCTGGTGGCTGCTCCGGGGAGGACGGCCTTTGGGGGCTGCGGGCAGAGGGCAGGGACAAGGGCAGAAGAGACTGCACTGCTCCAGGTGGGTGATGATGGAACTGGACCAGGTGGAGAAGTGGTAAGATTTGGGATAGAATTTGAAGGCGGACTTTTTGTGAGTCTAATCTTCATAGGAGCTTTGAGGGCGAAACTCAGACCCATTTGACAGATAAAAACGCCGTGGCCCAGAGAAGTGAAGTCATTTGACAGGTGTCACACAGACGCTGCACAGTGACAGGGTAGCCAGGCAAGCCGGCCGCTGCTGGGTCCGGCTGGGGTGCAGCTTGCTCCCCAAGTATTTAACAGCCATCACTTCCCCCTGACTTATAGATTAACCACGTGCACTTAAAGGCTGTATGAGTTTTGTTTTCTTAGTTGAGGGGTTTGCCGGGTGTCACACCCTGTCCTGTTGTAGGAAAATACATTGCAAGTGCTATGAGCCAAGCAGAACAGTGCAGAACTGGCTCTTCTGTTAGACCTCAGTTCACAGTCTGCCCTCCCTGAGTTCTTGCTTAGCTGTGTGACTTGTGGCCAGTGTCCAGCCTCGCTGAACTCTCATTTTCTGTGACATTTGTTTGTTTGCGCAGTAATATTTTTTGAGCGCCTGCTATGCACCAGGCAGTTTTAATCGGGGTGGTTATCCCTGCCTTGATCACTGTGGCCTCCAAAGTGTCAGCTGACAAACCACAGTGCCCGGGCCACGTGATGCGGGCAGGAGCCCCAGCCAGCGCTGGTGCCTTCCGTGGATCCCTTCAAGGGGGTGTCGGCAGCTTGGAGGGAAGCCCCGGGGCAGCTGTCCATGGGAGATGCTAGGTTGCTGGGGCCTGGCAACACCGGGATTGGTGCCGTGCACAAAACCCCAAAATGGCAAGTCTGGGTTGAAAAGCAGTTCAGAGGAGTTTTAGGGAGACTTGAACCTTCTAGTTTACTTACAGTTTCCATTTTGTACCTAGTTCAGGAAGGAAAAGTCCTCAAAATCTCTGTTTAAAGAAGTTTAAAAAGTTCTTTTAGCAGCTATCAAATGATAATTCTCTGTGATAAGGAAGTCGTGTCCAATTTAATTGGCAGTGTTTTTTCTTTCTCTTATTGGTAAGTACTATAACCGTGCACCTTAAATTCAGTGAAGCATGACAATTGCCAGGCCTGGAACTGGGATGGGGAAGGGGAATAAAGGATGGGAGGGAAGGTCAGGGAAGGCTTCCTGGAGGAGGTGGCTGCTGATCTAAGATGTGGAAGTTGAGTAGGAGTTAGCTGGGTAGTGGGGAAGGGAGGGTGTTTAAGGAAGAAGGAACAGTGCTGGCAGACTTCCCTTCCTGTACAAAGTGGAGCCCTCAAGATGAAGTTGTTTAATTTTGCGTCCTGCACTGGGCCCAGCACAGAGTAGATGTAAATGGTTGATGCTCTCTGTCCCAGATCTGGAGGATGACACCCACGGGGGTGTTGCTTTCCGGTGCCTGTGTTTTGAAAGACCCGAGACCCAGAGGTTTGGGTCTGACTGAAGTCCTTCAACAAGCTGACTGTTGAGCCGGGGTAACCTTCTAGGGTTCACACCCTCTGTCCCTACCCCACTACTAATGAGGCTTCCGTCTCAGGCACACAGTGGGCCTGCAGCCTGAAAGGGAAGAAACCCAGGTCAAACTGACTTTAGTATAAAAGCAGATGACAACAAGTGAATCTAAGAATCAAGTGAATAAATAATGTGATGAACAGAATGAACTGGTGATTATAATAGAACCAGGGACATAGAAAGGGAATGGACTCACTATTCTTGGTGGGGAAAGGGGTGTGGGAGATGCGGGAAGAGACTGGACAAAAATTGTGCACCTAGGGATGAGGACAGTGGGGGGGGTAAGGGCAGAGGGTGGGGTAGGAACTGGGTGGAGGGGAGCTATGGGGGGGGGGGAAGAGGAACAAATGTAATAATCTGAACAATAAAGATTTACTAAAATAAAAAAAAAAAAAAAAAAAAGCAGATGAATTGGGCCCTGGCCAGGTAGCTCAGTTGGTTAGGGTGTCATCCCGATACCCCAGGGTTATGGGTTTGATCCCCGGTCAGGGCACATACAAGAATCAATTAATGCTAATGAATGTACAAATAAGTGGAACAACAAATCAGTGTTTCTTCTCTCTGTCTTTTTTGTCAATTAAACAACAACAGCAGATGAATTGACTGGCTCTTGTAACTGAGAAGGCTTGTGTTAGAAGATACCACCTTTAGGCATAGCTCAATCCAGGGGTGCAAACAGAAGAAAAGCAGACCCAGATTGCTTAAACCACTTGCCTGAGGCCATAGAACAGCGGTTCTCAACCTATGGGTCGCAACCCCTTTGGGGGTCGAACGACCCTTTCACAGGGGTCGCCTAAGACCATCGGAAAACACATATGTAATTACATATTGTTTTTGTGATTAATCACTATGCTTTAATTATGTTCCATTTGTAACAATGAAAATACATCCTGCATAGCAGATATTTACATGACCATTCATAACAGTAGCAACATTACAGTTAAGTAGTAGCAACGAAAACAATTTTATGGTTGGGGATCACCACAACATGAGGAACCTGTATTAAAGGGTCGCGGCATTAGGAAGGTTGAGAACCACTGCCATAGAACTAGGAGGAGGTTAGGCCAAAATTCAGACTCAGAGTTGCTGCGAATGTAAAGTCTGTGGCTTGGGAAGGCTGTCCCAGGCCAGCGGGCGACAGCTCCATTTTACAGAGGGGGAAACCAAGGTTCCTAGGTGGGAAATGATTTGCTGAAGGTCACCCAGTAAGGAAGGAGCAGGGCCTGGAACTGAACTCTCATCAAACCTGTGGTCTCGGACCTCTCACCACACGGCTCTCCGCAGACACAGGTCTGATGGTAGGTTGGTCCCACGGAGGCAGCGAGGGAGACAGGTTTGCGAGGGGCCAGGCTCGCCTCTCCCCACCCAGGAATCGCCCCCACAGGCCCACGCCTGCCGCCCACCCAGATGGATATGACATTTCCTTTGCTCTTGATGAACACATCACGGGTGACAGGCGGGGAGGTCCCCGCTGGCTCTGGCTCCATGCCAGCCGCGGGCCCTGGCCAGGCCTGCCCATCGCAGTCACAGGAGGAAATGAGACTGGCAGCCAATTGTGATCCTCCGAGCCAGGCCTCGCTCCCCGCGGCCCAATTCCCTCTGTGTTTGCATTGCTTGCTGGAGCCCTCCCTCCCCTCCCCAGCAAGCGCCCGACTGACTGCTCCACAACTCCCACCACCTCCACCTCAGCCCACTTCGCCCTTGGGCATCCATGGCGTTTATAGGGCACCTCCTACGTGCCAAGCATGGAGCTTGGCTGCGGGTGGGCATTGCCACCACACATCCCGCTCGGCCACACCCGAGCTGTGTGATCTCGAGCAAGTTTCCTGACCTCTCTGAACCTTTGTTTCGTCGCTGTTTCGTCGCATGTGAAATGGAGAGAATTGGGCGAGGTATTATGTGTAAAGCACTTTGAACAGCGCCTCGCGCGTGCTGCGTGGTCTTCAGCATGAGCGAGTATTCTCACGGCCGCTGTTATTTTAGCACTAGCAAACGCCGCTCTGCTCGTCTCCCTTTTCCACATGTCCTTCGCCCACGTTAGCATCCGCCGATCCCGCCTGGTCATCTACAAAGAGTGCTTACGGCCTCCGCTCGGTCACCAGCGAGCCAGTGCAGGCCTCCTGTGGCAGCTTTGTGGGACAGGCATGTTTTTCTTCTTTCTTTGGCTGCTCCCACCGGGCCAGTGCCGCTGCCCTGCCCTCCCCCATCCCTCCAGGGATGGTTCAGTTCTAAATTTTTCTTTTGGACCCCGAGAAAAGCCTCTGCGTGTTGCAAAAGCAATCGCCGTGCTTTTTCTGGGCCCAGGCCCCGGCTGGGGGTCCAGGTTCACCAGTGGAGGCTGAGTGAGCGCCTCCTGGGTGCCAGCCCCTGAGAACAGGGTGGGGCAGAAGACAGAGGGGAAAATCCATTCCTCCTGGAGTGTAGCCGGAGGCGGACAATGCCCCGATAAATAGGCGAAGCATTTGTTAAGGGCCTACTGCATGCCATGCTTTTAAGGAGAATGAAGCTGGGGAGAGGGGTGGGTGGTAAGGAGGGGCTGTTGTAGCTACTGAATCAGGGCAGGCCTCTCTGAGGAGGTGACGTTTGAGTAAAGACCAGCAGGAGGTGAGGAAGTAGACGATGCGGAGTTCTGGAGGGAAGGTGTTTCCGAGGCTGCCCTTTGCCTGGGTCCTAAGAAGAACAGCGAGGGAGGCAGAGAGAGGAGGAGAGGGTGGGGCAGCTCCTGCAGGGCCTGGTGGTCTGAGGGCAGGACTGGGCTTGTAGCTTAAGGGAGGCAGGAGCCCTGGATGGCTACGGGCAGAGAAGGGATGGGACTGGGCTCAGGTGTCCTCAGGTGTATTTTTACCACTGCAGGGAGGACAGACTGGGGAGCGGAGGGCAAGGGCAGAATCGGGGGGACGAGCGCGGGGGTGACTGCACTAGTCCAAGTGGGAGATGATGGGGGCTGAACCAGATGGAGGCAGAGGAGGGGGAGTTAAGTGGGTGGATTCTGGAAGAATTTTTCACAAAAGCCAGTGGGATTGGCCAAATGTTTGGGGGAGGGCGGGATTGAAAGGAATAAGGATGCCTTTGATCTTAGACCTGAGCATCTGCAAGGACAAGAGGGGCAGGCATGGGGACCCCGTTGGTGCAGGACAGCCACCAGAGGGTGGAGGGGCTGAGGAGGCCTGGTGTGGGCCTCCTGCCGTGGTGGGTGTGATGGGGCCCGTGTCCCTGGGCTGCACACAGGCAGCGCCCTCAGCAAGGCACATTCTTTCCTCAGCCTACGCACAAATAGCGCCCAGCTGTACCTTTGAGGTAGGATGGGGCTTGGGTTGGGGCTTTGCCAACTCCAAGCTCTGCTGGGGCTCTTGGGGCAGAAACTCAGAGATTCACGGAGGCCCCCACTTGGGGATATAGGGGGGTCCTGGTTTGCAGACCAGGAGGCTGAAGCCCAGAGAGGTTAAGGCACTGGCCCTAGGCCACACAGCACGGGGCAGGGGTTTGACCCCACTCATGGGCCTGCACTCCCGCCCTTCCCCTCTTGGCTCCTCTTTTTCCTTCTTTTCTCTGTGTCTTCCACTCCCTGGGTTCCCAGTTCAGCTCTTGGTGGCTTCAGGCTCCCCTTGGCCCCAGCTGGGCACTCCACTCCCACCTCCATGCGCTCTGGGCCCAGGGGCTGGTGCCAGGTGGGCCTGAGGGACTTGAGCACCCTCTGCCTTACACCCAGGGTTCCCTCTGTGTCCCCCTCTCCCCCACAATCCCACTAATGATGGAAGAGGAATGTGAGAGAGGGAGGGAAATTATATACACACGAACATATAAAAATTAGTTTAGGATCTGGGCCAAGAACCACTTGCGCTTGGCCAGGCATTGTGGGTAATTCATCGCCGATTACCATAAAAGCCAGAGCCTGGCTGACAGGCGGCTGTGGGGCTTTTGTTTAAGATTCTGATGAATATATAATTTCTCTCCAGGTCTGGAGCCTGAGGTTCCTTCCCCCACAGCGGCTGCAGGTCCCCGGCCACCCTGCCCATCTCTCCCTCTGCTGAGCACTCCCCCAGGAGGGTTGTACACAGGCTCCTGCCCTCCAGGAGCCAGGCTGGCCCCCTGTCCATTGGTGACACGGCCTCAGGGAAGCGTGGCTTGGCAGTCCATGCCCACCTCCAGCCCCAGCAATCCCAGGCCTTGCAATGCGGCCCTCTCCCTGGGCCCAGTTCCCTCCGTCCTTCATGCCCACCTACTGGGCTTCACCTGTTGGCTTGACCCTGCACGGATGCTGGGGACACTGCGGCAGATGAGATGGGTGGGGGCCCAGGTTCCTTAGGAGTCTGGGCTTGGACATTTATCTGTGTTTAAAGATTCCCAGGCGATGCAAATTAAAACAACGAGATAACCATTTTTTTGCCCATCCTCTTGGCAAAATTGTCTGGAGCTTGGTAACATCCAGAATGCCACCGGCAGGAAAATAAATAAGCATCTCCCCTTCGCAACATCTTTAATTTTTAATTTATGTTTCTGGCCGGATAATGCGGACGCACGGGGCACAGTTGAGATGCAGACGAGTGCACAGTGGAATGCCTCTGCTGTCCCCCCAGGTCCTCAGTTCCCTCCCCCTCTCCTTCCCCAGAAACAGAAGTCGGAACATTTTTTTTCTGCGAAGGGCCAGATAGTACATCTTCTCCGCCTTATGCGATGGAGAGTCCATCTCTACCACTCAACTCTGCCACTGTGGCAAGAAGGCAGCCAGAGACAGTAGCCAGGTGAATGGGCGTGGCCCTGTGCCAGGAAAGCTCTATTTGGCCTGCGGGGTGTGGCTCGCACCTGGTTCTGCACCGGTCCCGTAGAACTTTTGGTGCCGCGATAGGAATGCTCCCTACCTGTACTTCCTAATAAAGTAGCCACTAGCCAGATGTCCTCTTACGCGTTGGAAATGTGGCCAGTGCAACTGAGGACTTGGGTTTTAAATTGTATTCCGTTTTATTTCATTTAAATAGAAGCAGACGCGTGCAGTCATGGCTACCGTTTTGGACGGTGCGGTTATGCAGAGCTCTTCTTCGGTGGGCGGGTAGATTTATACTCCTCTGTTTAGCCAAAGGGCAGCATCCTTTACGTGCCGTTCTGTACCCTGGTGTTTTCTTCCCCCTCTTAAAAATACCGTGCCTTAAAAAGTAATTTCATAATTGTACATCTAGCTTCCCCCTTCCAAGGATATTCTCTGTCCCCCCCCTCCCCCCCATTGATTTTTGGAGAGAGAGAAAGGAAGGGGAAGACGAGAGAGAGAGAAACATTGATGTGAGAGATGCATTGATTGGTTGCCTCCCGCAGGCACCCCGACCGGGGCCAGGGATTGGGCCTGCAACCGAGGTATGTGCTCTTGACCGAGTCAGTCTGAGGGCTGATGCTCTAACCACTGAGGAACCCCATTCCTTTTCACAGCTGTGCCACTAAGCTCATCACACTAAGAAATGCGAATGTTTTGTGGCATTATTTGGCCCCTTGGACTGCTGCATATTTAACCGATCCATTATTAATGGGCACTTATGTTATTTCAAGTCTTGCTGTGAGGATTGTTCTACATGTGTCATTTCAGGGGCGAGGACTGTCTAGTGTGTCATTTCAGGAGAACGTGTCTATCAGATACATTTCCGGAGGTGGTGTTTGCGGGCTCAAAGGGAATGTGAAGACATCCCTACACCTCTCAGCATTGAGAGAGAGACAAATGCTTCCCCAGGGGCCTGGGAGGCCGGGAGGCAGAGATGCAGCATGGCCTCGGGTGAGCAACGGGTGATCGTAATAAATGGGTCCAGCCTCTCTCTCTCTCTCTCTCTCTCTCTCTCTCTCTCTCTCTCTCTCTCTCTCTCTCTCTCTATATATATATATATATATATATATATATGACAGGCTGGACCACATATATTTATTCATTTATTTCAGAGAGGAAGGGAGAGGGAGAGCAAGATAGAAACATCAATGATGAGAATCATTGATCGGCTGCCTCTTGCACGCCCCCTACTGGGGATCAAGCCCCCAACCCGGGCATGTGCCCTGACCTTGGCAGCCTTTTGGTGCATGGGGGACAACACCCAGCCAACTAAGCCATCCCGGCCAGGCAGGCACGAGTAATTTAAAAGAACAAATACTCCGTCTTCTTGCAGCTTGCAGTTTAGTTGGGGGAATGGAGAATGAACAAAGCACAGAAGAAAAAACACATCTCATGTCAGGGTGGTACGCTGCTCTAGGAAAGAAAAATCAGAGAAGGGGAAGGGAAATGCTAGCGTGGAGGGCAGAGTTTGAATAGGGGGCCTGGCAGCCTTGGTGGGAAGGGTAACATTTGGACAGAGGTGGGGGGGGAGGGAGGAGCCGGTGGCGTCTGGGGAGCAGGCGGTCCTGTCGGGGATGTGCAAAGCCTGGCGCTGAGTCCTCCTGGGATAATTGCTGAGGCCTCGCCACTGCCTGCACCTGAGCCGCTGTCCTCACCCGTGCTGTGCCTCCTGTGGCTCCCAGTGCCGGGGCAGCTGCTAGGAAATAATTAATAATAACAATAATAATAATAATAAAATATATTTGGGAGCCAGTGGTCCGTCCTTATGCCTCCAGGTGGCTGCCAGTCCCTGACCATGTGCAGCTGTGAGTCGCAGATGGGCTCGGTGTGAGGTGCCACGAATTCTGGGACTGTTACCTCCAAGTGAAGTGGGGGTGAGGGCTGGGGATGGGAAACGCAGGCTCAGATGAGTGGCTGGGGGAGGAGCTACGAACCAGCTTCGGTTCAGGTCCCTGCTCTGTCACTTCCCAGTGCTGAGAATTTGGGCTCAACCTCCGTGCCTCAGTTTCCCCAACTGAAAAGTGTGTGTGTGTGTGTGGGGGGGGGGGGGGTACTATTCATTGAGGGATTCAGTGAGCTGTTTGTGTGTGCCTGGCTTTGGGGAAGAGAGAGGAATAATAGCCAGTGTTCCTTGAGCACCTACTGTGTGCCTGCCTCAGTTTTGAGTGCTTTGCCCGTAGTAAGTGCTTAAAGAACATTTTCAGGTTTGGGGGGAGATGGGCTTGGGTTCAAATCCAAACTCCTGTCTAAAGATGTCACCTTCTCCCTGGGCTTGAGAGCTCTGGGAGGTGAAGGTTTGGACCTGCACCTGGGCTCACACAGCAGGCCCCCCCCCCCCCCCCCCCAGCAGCCAGCTTCCTAGCCCCTGTCTTCTCAGCTGTGGGAGGTGACAGGGACTTGGCCCAAGGTTCCTATTCTCACCTCTTCCATTCTGTCCAGTGCTACTTAGGCCTCCTCTCCCCGTTTCCCTTTCTTCACATCTTTTAAATATCACCTCCTCCTGGAAGCCTGCCCCACTCTCGGGCCAGAGGAATCCCCCGTCACAGATCTGATCTTTAACTGCTCCGGCCCCTGTGTCCCGCCCCCACAGGCCGGTGAACTCCGTAAGATGGGCTGGGGCTGCCTGGGCCACTCCGTGTCCTGCTGCTCAGCCTGGGGTACAGGGGCTCTATTAATGCAGGTGGGGTGTGGAAGGAAATTGTTATCGGGCGTGATGATTGTTCATGCCTCTCGTGTATTCAGTTCTCAAGTGAAACGCTCTCTAATCCCTTACCCCTCTAGCCCCGTTTCTCAGCTACCAGCCACCTCTCTTTCCCTGGAACTTAGTGTGTTCAGTCCCGCCTCAGGGCCTTTGCGTATGCTGTGCCCTCTGCCCAGAACGCGCTCCTTACCCCCGTCTGTGCCTGGCTGTCTGGGTCTGTCACTCTTCCTCCCTAGAAGAGAAGCCCTAGGCGGTTGTCGGCTTTGGTCCCAGCTGTGTCCCCAGAACTCAGGGTAGCTCCTGGTGCAGGGGAGATGCTGAGGTTTGAGTAGCGAGTGACCAAGTCCGGGTCCCACCTCACCCTGCCTCTGGGACCTCGCCGGCCTTTCCCTCAGTTTTCCCCCTGATCTTCAAGACCCTGAACCTACAAAATCCGCTTCAGGCACTAAAAAACCCCCAGTCTTCCTCTCCTCTCTACAGGTAGGGAAACTGAGGCCCAGAGAGTGGTAAGAACTAGTTCAGGGCCACGTAGCTCACCGGGGACGGAGCTGGGAAAAGAACCTTATCCTCCTGCCTCCTGTGGACAATGATTTCTAAAGTGTGGGGCTGCCCCAGAACGAGGCTGTTTTGGGGTGACCCGGGGAGCAGGTGTCCGGTGGCACAGAGCTGCACAGACTAGCAGTGACTCCCTTTGGGGTTCATCTGTAACAGGTCAAGGAGGAAGAGTCAGGTGTAGGGCGATCTTTAACACCAACACCTGCCCATCCAACCTCTATAACCAGATCCTTTCAGGCTGCTGCCTTTGGCAACAGTATCCAGGGAAAATGGAAGAACTGTGTACATATTTTCATTGTAACAGTTTTTCTGGTCAGTTTGAGGCTAGGCAGGTAGAGCCATGCATTATGGAGTAGTTCCTAGTTTTACTGGATTCTAAAGTAAATTAGGTTAAGGCCGTGATTTCCAACCCTTTTCATCTCGTGGCACTAATTACTAAAATTCTGCGGCACACCAAAAATATATATTTTTTTGTTGGTCTGACAAAAAACAGGTATAATTTTGATTGATTTACCAAAAAAAAAAAAATAAATTGCCTACCTTTTATTACTCCAAAGTGACTTTAAAAAAAAGATCAGGTGCCTATACTTGTATTTAAGGATTTCTGGTACCAAGAGTTAACCAGTTGGACATAACCTTATTATGCGATGTGACCCTTAAGATGCGGCTCTGGTGTGTGACCTACATATCTGTGGTTCAGGACAGGCCGTTCACACCCCCACCTATTGTTGTTTTGCCTGCTGTCGTTTTTTTCATTTGATAATCTACGGGAAAGAGGTCAGTGCCCCTGAGTAAATTAGTCAGGTATTGCATGTTTTCAAAATTCTTGGGGCACACCAGTATGCTGCGGCACATTAGCTGAACATCACGGGCTTCAGGGAAAGGCATGGGCCAGCTGAATGTCAGATCGAGGGGCCTGGGCTGTGGTAGAAGTCCTGAGCAAGGAGGGGGCTGGTTTAGAGCGCTCCAGCTACTCACTGGGGAGCTGCTGATCGTAGAGGCACATTGCAGGGAGCATGTGGCCAGAGCCATGGAAGCGGCCACAGGTGGCTCAACGTGGGAAATGGTGGTGGGCCTGGTGGGGGCCCCAACCTAGAGGACCATGCCTAGCAGGGGCCCTGACCCTTCTGCTCACGCCACGCCCCCCCCTCCCCACACACACACCCGTCCCCTCGCTTCTGGAGGGGTCCGTATGTTGGCGCTGGGCTGCAACAAGGAGTCTGCCGCTGGCCAGGGCAGCTTTTTATAAATTTCTGCCCTTGGGCCTGGAGTAGCAGCCCCCAGAGAGTACCTGGGTTGCAACGCAGATAGACCCCGGTGCTAATCCAGCTTGTGGACCTGTGGCTGCAGGTGGCCTGTCCTGCAAATCGGCGCCTCCAGCTTTGCAAAGCCTCTTAGCCATTCATTTGTTCATTCATTTGTTAGCAGTGGTTCTCAACCTTCCTCATGCTGCGACCCTTTAATACAGCTCCTCATGGTGTGGTGACCCCCAGCCATAAAATGATTTTCGTTGCTCCTTCATAACTGTAATGTTGCTACTGTTATGAATCGTCATGTAAATATCTGATATGCAGGATGTATTTTCATTGTTCACGACCCACCCGTTGAGAACCGCTGGTTTAGAGAGCATTTATTGAGCACCTACTCTGCCAGGCCCTGGGACCCAGCCCCACTTTCCTGGCTCCCAGTTTCCAGGAGAGCCGTCCGCAGAGCTTTCTGTGGTGATAGAAATGCACTGTGTCCCCTGGGCCGGCCAGTGTGGCTCAGTCGAGTGAGCGCCGTACCATCACTGAAAGGTCACGGTCCAGGGCACATGCTCTGGTTTCAGACTTGATCCCCAGCAGGGCTGGTGCAGAGGCAGCCCATCAGTGTTCCTCTCTCTCTCCCCTTCTCCCTTCCTCTCTCTCGAAAATAAATAAAAACGTGTATATATTTTTAAACAGAAGTGCACCAGATCTGCACCAGTACCTTGGCCCCTGGCCTCAGATGCAGGAAGCTCAGCCAGTGTGGCTGAGGAACTAAATTTTGAATTTTGTTTAATTTTATTTAACTAGTCATACCTGGTCCCCTCAAGGAGAGTGCTGATCTGGACAATAAACAAGGAGTAAGTACAGGGTGGGGCAAGAGTAGGTTTACAGTTGTTCATACGGAGAACAATGCGATAATTAATAAATAATAATATATATAAACTGTCTCACGTACTCACAACTCTAAATCTACCTTTGCCCCACCCTGTAATTTCAGATGAAAGCCAGTGCCAAAAAAAGGAAGAAATAGAGGAAGGTGTGATAAAGGGTGATGGGGGTGCTACCTGGATTGTAGTGAGGTCAGTGAGGGCAGTCGGGGTGCCTGCGAGGAGGTGATGTTTGAGGGCGGCCTGAATGGTGAGAAGGAGACAGCCATGAAAATGTGGAGGAAGGGTGTTCCAGGCAGAGGGAATAGCCTGCACAGCGGCCCTGAGGCAGGACTGTGGCTGGCGTGTTGGAGGAGCAGAGAGGAGGCCGTGTGGCTGGAGTGGAGTGAGCAAAGGGGAAAGGGTGAGCGGGGAGGGGATGGGGCAGATGGTTCAGGGCTTTGTGGGCTGTGGGCAGAGGAGGGACAGGACCCAGGACCTGACTCAGCACCCTCTGGCTACTGTGGGGAGAACAGACTGTGGGGAGTGGGGCAAAAGCTGGAGGGCCAGGGTGGAGGTGACTTAGGTCCAGGCAGGCAGTAATGGGACTAGACAAAGAAGGCACATGGAGAAAGAGGGTCAAGTTCGTAAGGAATTTAAGAGGGAGACTTGGGCATAGTGTTTCCAGACCAGCAGGGTGGGCAGAGCAGATGAGGGGAGAAGAGTCAGGGCTGGCCCCTGGGTTCTAGCCCCAGCCGCTGGAAGGATGGAGCTGCCATCAGCTGAGAGGGGAGAACATGGGAAGAGCAGGTGCATCTGGGTCCAGCTGCACCTGAAGGCACCTGGATTTCTCTGGGAGGAGAGGAAGGTGGCTGGGCCTGGGGAACCTGCAGGTGAAAAAGGCAGGTGAGGAGCTGGGACCTGCCTGTAGTGGGCAGTGTGCCCACTGTGGTGTAGCTAGCAGGCAGATGTGGCGCCAGGACCGTGATGTGAGTGTGGGTGAAGTAGGCTCCTGGCCGGTTGGCACACGCCCACTGCCCCAGGTCATGAATACTGTGCTGGGGAAGGAAGCTGTCCAACCAGTTTCTCCCTCGCTCTGGATCCCAAGGGTGTGCAGTTTGGCGGTTGCCTGTAAATGAAACTTGGAGGGATTTTGGCCCCAAATGTGAGGACAATGGGACAGATTGGGAGAGGGATAGGCGTGTGTGTGGGGGGGGGGGAGGGGGGCGGGAGGGTCCCTACCTTGGTGTGTGTGGTTTTGGCTGAGGGGGCCCCACATCAGGGTGGGTGTCAAAGGCTGTAGGACATCCCAACAGAGATACTTAATTGGTCGGAACTTTTGTGCAGGAAGTGACAGGCCACTGGTTTGTATGTGGATGCCCCTCCCTGTGTTGTTTGTAATGTAGAACAAGTAGGAACTGATTGAACTCCGTGGGTTGGACACAGAGAAATGGTCTTACGATGGTGATCTCCATTTTCAAAAGGAAGTGCCAATGTGCACACATAGAAGCCGAGAAGGACACGGTTGGCCTCAGGACCTTTGCACTTGCTGTTTCTCCTGCCCGAGAGTCTGTTCCATAGGTGCCTGTATGTCTGATTTGCTGACTTCACCAGGTCCTCTGAGAAGTCCCCTGGGCCCCTCCGGGCTTCTGGAGCCCCATTGTGCATTTGTTGTGGTTGGGATCTCTTAGCACTGACCAGCATTGTGCTACTGACAGTGTTGGTTTCCCTATGAGTGTCTGTCTTCCTCACTTGCCTTGAGGGCAGGGGTGCTGGCTGTCATGCCCACTGCTGCGTCCCCACTGGCTTGGCACACAGTAGGTACTCAATAAATGTTTGTGGAAAGAATGAATGAAAATGACCACATGCTCACATTTTCTCTCCAGGAGAGGCTGCAATATGGGCAATTTTTATATTCTTCTTTATGCTGATTTTCTCTAAATTTTCTGCTGCGTGCGTCTATTTTATAATTAGAAGAAAAGTTATTTTGAAAAAAAAAATTACCCCCCAAATGCAGCTGCAGGGGCTGACGTGATCGAGCCCCATGCGTCTCCCCAAGGACAGTTCCTCCTGGTGCATATAGAGGACATAACTGCACGTTCGGGAGCTCCTGGGGTCAGCCCTCAAGAGCACTGGGAGGGCAAAACAGTCAGGGAGGGCTTCCCTGAGGTGGCAGCTCTTCGCCTTCATGGTGCTCAGGCCCAAACCCTGGAGTTGTCCTTGCGTCCCTGCTTTAATCTATGCCCCATTCTCCTTTAGGAAATTCTGTTGGCTCTGCCTTCTTAGTCTATCCAGAATGTGCCCACTTCTGCCCTGCTCCCTTCCTGCGCTCCCAGCTGATTCAGCCCCCTCATTGCTGGCCTGAATATGCGTAGTCACCTCCCCTCTGGACCCCCCTAACCTCCTACAGTATATGTCTTTGCAGTGGACAGAGGGCTCCTGTGAGCACTTGATTTAGTTCCTGCTCTTCCTCTGCCCATATCCCTCCAGGGCTCCCACCTCCCAAGGGGTAAAAGCCCAAGTCCTTCCTGGGGGCCTACAAGGCCCTGTATACCTGCCCCTGTCCCCTCCCTGCCCTCACCTCCTCCCTCTATCCCCCCTCACTCTGCTCCAGCCACACAGGCCTCCTCCCTGTTCTTCCACCATCCAAGCATCCTGTCCCAGGACCTTTGCATGTGCTATGCCCTCCCCTATCGCACTTCCTCCAAGCATCCATACCTCTTTCACGTTCTCTCACTTCCTTCAGGTCTTTGGTAAAATGTCACTTCCTTACTCCCTGACCTTGTTTAAGACTGAAATCCCCTCCCCCCCGCCCCCACCCCTGCTCCGTCAGACATACAGGCACCCCTGCCCCCCCCCCCCCCCCCCCAGTTTGTCTGTCTTCATAGCACTTATTGCTAACTGATCCTTGGTTATTTTATTTCTTCTGTTTCCCTTCCATTGCCCTCGCTAGAACATCAGCTCCATGAGGGCAGGGATCTTTGTCAGACTTAGTCACTGCTATGCCCCTAGTGCCTCAAACCAGTCATGGCTCATTACAGTAGGTGCTCAGAAATTGTTATTTTAAAGGGGTGGGTGGAAAAAAAAAAAAAAGGAAAAAGAAAAGTGGGCGAAGATGCCTGCTTTGTGACGAGGGTGCTGTGCGCTGGGCCCCTGCGGAGAATAAGGTTGGTGAGGAGGTCCTGGCTGCTGATGTGAAGGTTTGCTGAGGACCCGCTGTGTTCCACGCATGCCCTCTGCTGGGTGCTGGGACCCAGTACAGGGGTGTGCTCTGATCAAGACAGAGACCCCGCCCTGCCCTCAGAGGTCAGTCTGGTGGCAGAGGCAGGCCTGGGACCAGGCAGTTAAATAATGGGGTGATTAGAGCTGTGACTGGGGACATTCAGGTTGCTGTGTGGATGGAGTCACCCAGCTGGGGTCGCCCAGATGCAGGCCCCGTTCCTCGCCCACATCTCTCCACCCTTACCTAGAAGGTGGCTGTGTTCCCAGCCCATGTGCTCACTGCCGTGCTTGGAGGCAAGAGGTCATCTCCAAGGAGACATGGGCAAGAGGCCCAGAGAGGGCAGGGCTGGCTGGAGAGGGCGTTGCAGGTCTTCAGCCACCATCCCCTGGGGCCTGGACAACCCAGAGACCGGCACTTCTGCCCCAGGCGCCCTGACATCTCGATTCATTGAGCGCCTGTTGTGGGCCTGGTTCTTAATAAAGTTGGGAAAACAGGTTCTTCCTTGAGGTCACATGGGAGAGCTTGGATTCATTCCTGAGTGAATGAATGAGCCCTGTGCCTGGGCCATCAGCCTGCAAATGCAAGCAAAGCACCCACTGTACTCCTGGTGGCATTTCCTGAGGGCCCACTGTGTTCCCTGCCAAGCAGGAGGAGGTTACACTGCTTGATTTCACATCCATGTTGACACAGAGCACCTCCCGTGTGCGCCATGTGGTGCTGGGGTGCCAAGTGTAGCACCCCGTAAAGTACCTACTGTGTGCATTTCATAGTTGGGCTGTGGAGAGGGGAGATATTGGAGTATCTTGTGTTTAGCAGCACCTACTATGTGTTCTGTATGGTCCACATCCATTCACAGAGAACCTACTGTGTGCTTGGGGCTTTGGGAACTCCAGGGCAGGCCTTCCCAGTGCTAGGGGAGGTGGCATCATACACTCTATTTTGCAGAGGGGAGAACTGAGGCACAGGTTGGGAAAGGGGCAGATTGCCCAGGAGAGGTGGGGAATAGGCCCTCCCTGGCAGCCATAGCAGGGCATGGATAGCCACCTTGGGAAGTGAATTGTCCCTAAACCCTTATCAGGGCCTCCTCTGAGCTGCCACAGCTGCCTGCCGTCCCGGCAAGCCCGTCCTTTGCCCCACTGTGCAGTGCGCTTATTGAGGGTGGGGCCTCTGTCCAACCCCGCTGTGTCCCTGGACGCTTTAAATTTGTAGCAACTTGTCCATTTCTCCTCCCCCAACCTTGCGCCACTCCAGGCCTCCTGCAGCATTGTGGGTAAGGGCTCATCCTCTGGACCCAAACCTTGGTTCCAGTCCCTGCTCTTTTTGACCTTGGACAATGAACCTCTCTATTCCTCCGCCAACCCCTTTGGAAATGGGGGTGATGTTGGGTGAGGTGAGCAGGCACAGCGCTTAGTACACACCGGGAGTTCCATACCTGTGAGCTAGGGGAGTCCTCCCGAGCACTAATGGTGGGACGGGGCCAGGGCTGGGAGCAGATGGGGAGCCAGCCCCTTGCGATGCCCTCCGCTTTCCGTTAGGGTCTCCGCCCCTCCCCAAACGCCTCTCCAAGCTCCCAGAACCCCAGGGGCCTCTGCGTTCCCTGTCTCAGCCCTGGAGTTTTCAAACCCGCACCGGGGCAGCAGCCCGGCCGGGATTGGCTGCCTGGGCGGGGCCGCCCCTCCCTCTCCCCCTCCTTCCCACCCACCCCTCCCTGTGGATCGGGTGTCTCCGGCCTGGCACGGTGGCCCCATCTGTTTCCAATCTGGGCCTGCGCTCTCCGCCCCTTCCTCAGGGTTGTGCCTAAGGTGGGGGCCTCTGCCACGGTGTCCCCATTCATCCCCCCCAGACCCCAACCAAGGGGGTTAGCCTCTTTGCGCCTGCACCCCTCCCCCACCCTCTGGGGCTCTTTGTGAACGTGGGGGCGCGGCCTCTGCCATCCAGCTCAGACTGGGTGGGGCTGCTTCTGCCCCTTATCCGACCTCCAGTTTTTGGGTGTGTTTGGGGAGCCCTCTGCTGTTTGGGCTTCCAGTCCCTCCATCCGTTGCCATGGCCACGATCAGCACCTGGAAGGGGAGGGGGAGCAGGATAGGGGTTCCCTCTGTCATCAGGTTCCCAACGGGGGGGTGTCTCAGGGTGTTCTCTCATGCATGTGCATGTGGGGGTGCATAGTACCCTCTGGAAGGCTTTCCCCGCACAGGAACCCCCTGGAGGCTTCCAGGGCCCCCTGATGGGGCTCCCCCGCTGGTCCCCCGCCCCACTTCCGTCCGGAGCCCCACCCCCGGCCCCGCCCCCAGGCCGAGCTCTTAGGGCTGCGGCCTCTCCCTGCGCGCGCGGCGCTAGCGCTCTGAGTGGACGCCGCTCAGAGTGGACGCGGGACCGGGGACCGGCTGCAGCGGGGCACCCCGATCTCTGAGCTGAGCCACGGGGTGAGTGCACCTGGGGTTCTCTTGCTCCTCTAGGGCCAGTCTGCGCTGGGCTTTGTTTCCCTCCTTGTCCCCCCCCTCTAGGCTCCCGGGAGGGGAGGGGGTACTCCCGCGTTCCCCACTCACCCCCTCCCGCTCGGGCCTGGCCCAGCCACGCTCCAGAGTCGGCGCCAGCCCGCGCTGCCCGGTGCGCCCCGTTCAGGCCTGTCCCCCTCACTTTGGAAAACTCCTGACCGTTATGCTCCGCGGGGTCCCCTCCCCCCCGACTGGCCCCCAGCCCTTCTCCTCCCCCACCTCCTGGGGGCGGAGCCAGGCTGGGCAGCCTGAGCTGCCAGCCCACGGCTCTCTGCTGGGGGGCTTCTGCCTCCTTCCTCGGGGACCTGGACCTTGGAGGAGGAGGAGGCGGCTGGACCATGGGGGGTGGGAGTGGGGGGTATGTGACTGAGATCTCTGCTCTTAGTCACCCCTAAAACTCACGGAAAGTTTCTCCATCTGTCCCTGCGCCCTTCAGGTCTGTGGATCCCAGGTTGACGCTGTGTCTCGTTGGGGCTTTAATAAACTGAGGGGGTCAGGGCAAGCACATCAGTACCCACCTTCTCACCTCCGGTTCCTGACCCCAAGCTCCATGCCTGTGTACCTCCCGCTATCGGCCGACCAAGCCTCTGCCTCAGCAACCCCTTTTATTGCCTGAGAGTCCTGCTTCCCAAGATTCTCCTTAGTCCTGGGCCGCTCTTCAGAGGAACTTCCTCAACTCTCCCGCCAGGGGCCCAGCCCCCCATGTCCTGCCTGCCCCTCCCCGAGTCTCACTCCTACCCCTTAAGGCTCAAGCTGACAGAGCAGATGGAAGTTGCAGCTGGCAGTGTTTGTGCCGGCCTCCGCTGCCTGCAGTGTCTCCCTCTTACCTCAGTTTCCACTTCTGCAATGGATGTGACCACAAGAATGATGTGGGTAAAGTGCCAGGTGGGACCAGGCATGCAGTAGGCATCCAGTACATGCTGGGGCCTTGCCATGTTCTCAGGGTGGGGAGAAGGCTCCCATCCTGGAGGATGACAGGCCCATGACGGGAGCAGAGCTGTGAGGGGAGACACAGGGTGCTGGAGAAGCCCAGAGTGGGTCCTGATCCAGCCTGGGGCATTCAGGAGGGCTTCCTGGAGGAGGTGACATGATAAGTGTGAAGGCTGAGGTTTGATGGGGAAGGAGGAAGGATATGCTGGGAAAAGGAACAGCATACACAAATACCCCTGTGTGAACCAGAGGCCAGTGGGGCAAGCAAGGCACTGGGGTCAGCAGATCCGGATTTTAATGGACGTAGATGAGACCCATGGGAGGTTTTATAGCAGACACAGCCACTCCCAGCTGCAGGGGTGTAGGTCAGAGCTGAGCTGAGGGTGGGTCCTGTGGCTTCAGCTTGAAGGATGAGTTGACAGGTGGGCCAGCTGGGGAATGGTGTACCTGTGAGATGGACTCAGTTAAAAAAGGCCCAGAGGCCCTAGGCAGACCACTGCATTGTGGGAACAGTGGGAACCTTTGGGAAGGTCCCAGAACGCTGAGCGGAGGAGCTGGGGAGCCCTGGAGGGTAGGGGTGCACCAAGATCTTGGTATCTCAAGCTCCTTTACGAAGCCAGGGGACATGCTGGTAGGAGCGAGCCTGGCAGCCTGGGCACTCGGGGAGTGCAGGCTCTGGGTTCGAATGAGAACCAGTCTCTGATTTCGAATCCCAGCCCAGCCCCTTCCATGCTGGGTGACCCTTGGCAAGCAGCAGCCCCTCTATGAGCTTCAGTTTCCTCAAATGTCAAACAGAAGGAAGCTCAAGGAGCATGCCAGAGGGCTTGGCACACGGGGACACCTAGCTGGGGTTACTGATTCCCCTGCTTTGGGGCTCGCCCTTCCACTCCTGATCCTGGGACAGCCCCTGAGACAAACCGATAGTCAAAGGCAGCTCCCTCGCCCGAGTTCTGGAAGGTGGTGGGGCCGGCCTAACTCTGAGCGTTTCCCAGTGGGGGGCGTGGAGGCCCACCAGTGACTCAGAGCTAGAGCTTGGACCCTGCTGGGCACTTTGGGGGCACAGTTATCCAGCGAGGCTCAGCTCCTGCCCTTGAGGGGCTTTGGGGCTTTGTCCTGAGGAAAGTCTGGCCCAGAAGGGAGGCGGTGGGGAGGGAGAGCCTAGGGGTGGGTGTGAGGGTGGAGAGGTGGTCCAGCAACAGGTGTCCTCGCCCCCATTGCCCACTGCCAGCATCACCAGCTTCCCTTCCCCAGGCCAAGGCCGTGGGAGGTCTCCTGAGGGTCAGAGATGCGCAGGATGAACACTCAGGTGGGGCAGAGAGGGGCCCTGGGCAGCCTCAGGCCCCAGGAGACCCCGCCTCGGCCTGTGTGCTTCGCAGTCCTGGGTCATAATCACCCCTTTATGCTCCCTGCTCTGCGTGGGTACACAAGGCTGGCTCATGGATCGCGTGACCCACGCCCCGGCGCCTGGCTGGAATGGGCGCCCACTCTTCCCCCATTATCACAGGCTGGGGTCCCCCAGTGGCTGCCCAGCAGACTGTATGAGGCCCTGAGAGGGTCGTTCACTTTCCTGAGATCCCAGTGGCCAAGGAAGGACAGTCATGTGATTAAATATGGGCTCTGGACTCAAGGTCCAGAGGAGCCAGGACCCAGCTGGGGACCTGGGGCAAGTGCCTAGGGCAGGGATGGGCAAACTTTTTGACTCGAGGGCCACAATGGGTTCTTAAACTGGACCGGAGGGCCGGAACAAAAGCATGGATGGAGTGTTGGTGTGAACTAATATAAATTCAAAGTAAACATCATTACATAAAAGGGTACGGTCTTTTTTTTCAATAGTTTTATTCATTTCAAACCGGCCGGATCCGGCCCGCGGGCTGTAGTTTGCCCACGGCTGGCCTAGGGCCTCCTCTATGAGCCTCAGTTTCCTCATGTTTGAAAGGGGGCATACCCCTCCTCCCCAAAACTGGCTGTTGGGTGGTGGACAGCTCAGCACCTGGCACAGAGAAAGCTCTCAGCTGACAGCTGGGCAGGACCCTCCCAGGACCCTGGTTCCAGGTCCCGGGGCTGCTCCTTTCCTTCCTCTCCAGCCCTGGCCGAGCCTCATTTGCTGCCTGTTATTCCCTACAGCTCCCACCAGAGGCTATTCCCGCCTTCACAGCCCCACCATCTTCCGGGAACTCGGGCACTGTGGTATCCCGCAGCCCCAACGCGCCTACCTCGGTTTCCCTTTCTTGACAGTGGCAGGGCTGGTGCCCCAGGCTGCTTTCCTGAAGGAGGCGCAGGGAGACTTGGCTGGATGCCAACCTGGCCACGTCTCTTCCTGCCCAGAGCTGCCTGGGGCTCCTTGCTGTCCTGTGTTTCTGCCCTAATCTCTTCCCATCTCTCTCCTAGGGCCTCTAGGTACTGCTTCTTGCTGTTTCTTGTTGGATGACACCCACCCCCATTTCCATTCACCTTTTAGTTCTTAGCCAAGTAATAATATTAACATTAAACCTGGAGGCAGAGAGATCCAGGCAAGGGAACAGCCAGTGCAAAGGTCCTGGGGCAGGACCATACCTGTTTGTTGGAGAAACAGTGAGGAGGCCATTGTGGTTGGAGCAGGTGAGCGAGTGGGGAGAGGGCAGGGAGGGACAGGGGCAGGTCCTGCAGGACCTTCTGGGTTGGGGGAAGACTTGGGCTTTTACCCCAAGGGAGGTGGGTAGCCCAGAAGGGCTGTGGACAGAGGAGGGATGGGATGTGACCCAGGTGCTCACAGAGGTCCTTTGGCTTTGGGGTGAGGACAGACTATGGGGGGTGAGGGTGGCAGTGCGTTGGCTCAGGTGGGTGATGATGGAGCGTGACCAGGAAGACGCAAAAGTAACCGTGGGCATATTTGGGATAGGTTTTGAAGGCAGAGCCGACAGGACTTGTTATATTCTCCCCAGGTCCCTTGCAGATGACCCCACATTCGGGTCTTAACCTCTGTCATAGCAAGTTCCTCCTGAGTTCACGGGGGCTGAAGAGGCACTGTCACTTTCTATCTCCTGAGGGGTGACTGACCCTCTCCTCTCCCATTCTGTCCTGGGTGCCCACCCTCATTCCTACTTCATCATCCAGGCCTCGAAAGCTCCCCATGCTGTGTCCTCTCCCTCCCCACACCAGACCCCAGCAGGCTGGGTTAGAGGGAGTCGGGAGCTCCTGGCCCCTGCCGCCTGCACCTGGATTAGCCCATCCTGCCCGGACATCA
This sequence comes from Myotis myotis, assembly GCF_014108235.1. Classification (NCBI taxonomy): domain Eukaryota; kingdom Metazoa; phylum Chordata; class Mammalia; order Chiroptera; family Vespertilionidae; genus Myotis; species Myotis myotis. The sequence continues at coordinate 81,256,910 of NW_023416368.1, read as the reverse complement.
GAAGGCACGGGCCCAGCAAGGCCGGGACTGCAGGAGCCAGGGGGTAATGGGAGCTGCCTGTTTAGAAGGCGCTACCCCTGGCTCCCGTGGGCTGTGGAGAGTGGGGGAAGCAGCTGTAGCTCAGGCCCCTACACTGGGCCTTTCCTGCAGGTGGCCCCTGCCCTTGCCAGCTGGTATTCTAGGTGGGGAGATGGAGGCTGGAATAGGATGTCACTCCCTTGGGGGCCCATCATAGGCTGGGCAGCCCTGCATTCGAGCCCCTCCGTGCTGCAGGCTTGCTGTGCTGCCTTGGTTTCCCCAGAGGCTTGCTGAGGGCCCACTCAGCTAACCAAAGCGGTCTGGGCCTGAGCCCTCTCCCCAGATGTGGTCAAGCAGATGTGCATCTGTAGGTGGGGCCAGCTGCTGTGGTCGGCCTGGCCTCAGCGGGGCCTCCACCTTCCTCATCGGCCACTTTTACTCTTAAAGGTCCCATGGCTGGGGTACAGAGCAAGGGGCTGTGCTCGAGTTCCAGTTTCTCCAGCTGCCCAGTCCCCAACGGGTTGTGTCTGAGTGTGTATTATAGTCTGTGTACATGCCTGTCTGCACGTATGTGTGGGTGAGGGGATCTGGCTTTGTATGTCTGGATTACTGTCTGGCTGGGTGGAAGCGTGGTGTGCTGTGTGACCTGTCTCTGTAGCCTGACTGTGTGTACGCATCTCAGTCTGGGGTCCATGTGTTAGTTTACCTTCCCGTGTACCGCAGATCTCTGACCTGATTCCATATTTATATTTTGCTGCAGCCCAATCATATACCTGTATTGCTTGCCTGACTGCCTGTGTGTGTCTGTTGTCTGGCTGTGTCTCTGATCTGACTGTGCTAGTGGTCTGACTGTGGATGTATATTGTCTGCCCCACCGTGACCCTACCTGTGTATTTTGTCTGTGTTTGTCTGAGGCCTGATTTTGTTCCTGTCTGTGTTTGTGGTCTGACTGTGTGCAAGTGTTCTTTGCCTGCCTGTGACCCTGTGTGAGTTTCTTGTCTGCTGTGTGTCTGTGGCCTCTGTGTGGACCTGTGCAACTCTGATCTGCCTGTGCTGGCGGCCTGGCCATGTACGCGTAGTCCCTGCCCCACTGTGATGCTGTGTGTGTATGTTATCTGACTGTGTGTGTCTGAGATCTAATTTTGTGCCTGCCTGTGTTCGTGGTCTGACTATGCGCACATTTTATTTGCTTGACTTTGCGTGTGGCCCCATCTCTGTTGCCTGACTGTGCAGCCATCTGTGGCTGTCTCTGGTCTCCCTGTCTGTCTGTGGTCTGACTGAGTGCCTGTCTGTGGTTTGACTGAGTAGATTCCTTCTCTGAGTCTGTTCTGACTGCACGTCAGTTACTAGTCTGACTGTGTGCAGCTTGAGCCCCTCTACCTCCACCCCCCATCCCAGCTTCCTCACCCTCTACCCTGGGTCATGACCTGCCACCACCCAGTCTCCCCTGGGGCCGCTCCATGGCTGGGCGAGGTGACCGCAGCAGGGTATTTTGGGAGCCAGATGATAGGGGCTGCCCCATCATTATGTGGCACTCGACCCTGTGGCCATGGACCAGACACACCCAGAGTGCGGCCTGGGGTGGGTGCAGGGTTGCCCTGGCCAAAGGGCCTTATCCTTGGGTCTCTCCCTGCCCCCCCAACCCTCTGCCGTGACTCTGGCCAAAGTGGAGACTGGGGAGGGGGCCAGCCAGGGTTCTGCTCTTGCAACAAGGGATCCTTCTGCCTTTAGAAGAGTTTAGGTTCTTGTGGGAGAAACAGACGCTGAGTGATTACCATTCCATTTAATTTACCAACTAGGGTATATGTTGTGGAGGATGGTCTTAGTCATTTCTGAGGCCGTGGGATGTGGAATGGGGTGGGGGGCTGACCCTCGAGGGGCAAAGAGGGTTCCAGGGGAAGTGACAACTGAGCTGAGACTTGTCATGTGTTGGGAGGGAGGGGACAGCATTTCTGGCCAAGGGCGCAGCAGGGGCAAAGGCTTGTAGGGGAGACTGGGCTCAGGCGGTGTGGCTGTCAGCAGGAGCGGCTTCCTCCGGGGGCGGCGGGAGCCACAGCAGGTGGGAAAGCAGGGCAGGACCAACAGGTGTGTGCTTGGAGGATCTGACGTGGCCAAACGGGCTGGGTCGTAGGACATGGGCAGGGTTAGCTGGAACCTCATCCTTCCGGAGTTCCAGGCTATGTGGGGGAGAAATTGGGTGTTCAGAGCACATACTAGAGCTGGTGTTCAATTCTGGTTTGGGGCTTGGCTGGAGTCAGGGCTTCTGTCCAGATCTGGGGTTCAGTCTGGTGTTGGGACTCAGCAGGGTGTGGGGGCTGTTGCAGTTTGGGCTGCTGTAACGATACCAGAGACTGGGTGGCTTATAAACAACAGACATTTATTTCTCACCGTTCTGCAAGCTGGAAGTGCAAAGTCAACGTGTGGGCAGGTCTGGTGTCTGGTGAGAGTCCAGCTCCCGGTTCATAGACATTGGCTTCTTGCTGTGTCCTCACAGAGTGGAAGGGGTGAGGGAGCTCTCTGGGGCCTCTGTCATCAGGGCACTAATCCCATTCAGGAGGGCTCCACCCTCATGACCTAATCTTCACCCAAAGGCCCCGCCTCCTAATACCATCACATTGCGGGTTAGGATTCCAACATGTCTTTGGGGCAGGGACACAAACGTTCCTGTCTGTAGTCGGGGCTCAGCACTTTCTCTCCACCCGTCATCACCCTAGGTCCCTCCCCCATCGTCTGTAAATCCTGTCTTCCCCATCCTGTGACCCTTCTGCTGCCCCCTTCCTCCTGCTGCCTCCCCCAGGAAGGCCTCCCGGATTCCCCTGCTCCCCTCTCACGGCCCCTCCCTTGTTTCTGCAGACGCTGCCTCATCTGACGATTGGCTCAGCTCGACTCCTCTCTGTGAGGGACTGGGGCCATCCCCCCCTCCAGGGTGGAGGTTGGAGGTTGCAGGTCACTGCCAAGCATGGCGCCTGCCTGGGGCCCTGGTGTGGCGTCTGTGATTGGTACCGTGGGCCTCCTTGTGGTCTTGCTGGTTGGAGGCTGCGCAGCAGAAGGTAAGAGCCCGGCGCAGGGTGTGCGGGTGTCTGAGCACGCATTTATGTGTGCCTGTGGGAACGCTTGTCCTCCCCGGGGCTCCTGGTTTTGCCAAGTGGACCCTCTGTGCTCCATGAATGTTACTGAGTAAAATGCCTACTATGCACTGAGTCCTGAGAGATTCAGAGGTAACTAATAACGATGGTGTTATGAAAGCAATAACAGTAATGATGATAATGTCTGCTTCCCCAGCATCGACTCTGTACCAAGCCCAGAGCTAAATACAGACTTACCTGCTTCATCTCCCTCCAGCCTCTCAAAACCCAGCATGCCAATTCTATTACCTTCCATATTTTCCCATGAGGGAAACCTAAGGCTCAGAGTAGGCAGGGACTTAATTGAAGTCCCTCACTCCTGAGTGAGCCAAAGAGTTACCTTTCCTTGCTGCAGGTAGAAACACTAGTACCCAGGTGGCAGACACACAGGCATCCAAACCTTTCCAGGAAGGGCCAGGGGAGGCTTCTTAGGAAAGAGAGGGCATTGGAAGTGGGGCTTTGTGGGTTTGCAAGGCTGCGTTTCTGGCAGTAACATGAATAGGATGAGAGTCAGTTGTGGGCCCAGCACCAAGATCTGACCCATGGGGACACAGTGTCAGACCAGAGGGAAAGAAACGGATCTTTGATCAGGCTGGTTTTGCTGAAGACCTGCTGTGTGACCTTGGGCTAGTGACTCAGCTGCCGTTTTCTCCTTGATTGAATGAGACTCATAACATTATCCCTGTCCCAGCATTCTTGTGACAAAGACACATGATAAGCCCTCTATGCTGCGTGGCACATAGTAGGCCCACAATCCCACGTTACCACAAGCATAGTAGTTATTGCTCCTAGGTAAGAACACCAGAGACACACACAGCTGTCTCGTGCACTGGTACTTTTTCTCGTTTTCACATTGTTTTTTATTAAGCGCCTAACACCTCAGATCAACCACCATAATCTGATGAGATGAATGCTGTTATCACCATCCCGGTTGTACAGATGGGGAAACTGAGGCACACCCAGGTTACAGTACCGCCAAGAAATGGCCATGCTCAGATTTGAACCTGGGCTGCCTGGTCCCAGAGCCTGAGTTCCCCACCTTGGTATGAAACTGCCTCCAGTCCAAAGTCCGGGCATGGCTGGGCTGTGATGTGTGCAGTCCCCACCAGGGCAGGGCCTGCGCCTTCCTGGGTTCTGTTCCCTGAAGTGGGAATGGCCTCTGTTATCAGGGCACTAATTCCATTCAGGAGGGCTCCACCCTCATGACCTAGTCATCACCCAAAGGCCCTAAGAATTTTTTAGTTTTTCATTCATTATTTAACAGGGTTTCTCCCTGTGGGCACTGCTGACATTGAGGCCTGGTCATTCTTTGGGAGGGGGCCGTCCTGGCTACTGTGGGGGGTTGAGCACCATTCCTGGCCCCACCCACTCGATGCCAGGAGCACCCCCAATGTGACAACTACAGATGTCTGCCGACAAAAACGTCCCCTCCCCCAGTTGAGAACCACTGATTCAAGTACACTGGTTGGATTAATACATATTTACTACTCGCCATTTTGCTCCACTGATAATTGCCAGCTTTGGCCTCATCCCCGTTTTCAGGTGGGGAAACTGAGGCCACAAAGTGGCCATTGTGATGAGGGATGGAGATCACAGACTTCTAGTCCTGGGCTCGAATCCTGGCTCGATCATGTGACCTGGGAGGGACTGTGTTCATTCACATAAGCACCTACCCTGTGTCAGGCACCAGGTTAGACACCGGAGACAAAGCAAACATCTTACCTCCTTAGGAAGCGGCTGATCTGGCCTGGGAGGGAGGACGGTGGACATGCCCAGGAGCAAGATAAGCGGGGGATGAGGGCATGGGGGGGTGGGGGTGGGGTGGGAGGGGAGGTCACAGTGAGTAGGTGTCATCTGTGCAGAGGCTTGAAGGAGCTGAGGAGTGCAGCTCCCAGGGACCTGGGGAAGTGCCCCAAGCAGAGGGAATAGCCTGTGCAAAGGCTTGAGGCAGGACCCGGCCTGGTTTGTTGGAGAAACAGCCAAGAGGTCTGTGTGGCTGGAGCAGGGAGAGGAAGTGAGGGCAGGGAGGGGAGGGGTAGGCTGTGCAGAACTGTGTGGGCCTGGGGAGGCCTGGGCTTTATCTCTAGGGAGGTGAGCTGGAGGGCTGTGGGTAGAGGAGGGGCTGCAGCTGACTCACTGGCACCCTCTGGTGGCTCCTGTGGGGAGGACAGACCATTGTGAGCGACCTTAGGAGCTGAGGGACCAGGTGGGCGATATGGGTGTGACCCAGGATGTCAGCATCTGGCGTGTAGCAGGAGCTGGCTCAGTGGGTGTTCCCTTTGTGAGCCCGTAGTTACTATTACCGTGTGACTTTAGGCGTTGGTAGTGGGCTAGATGCAAACCCAGGTCCCCATCTTCAGGGCTGGGACATCGTGACCCCAGTAGGTGGGTCTGTTTAGCAGGAGCCCTGCCATCTGGGGCCCGGCAGGGGGGCGATGGGCACCAAGATTGGCACTGCCGGCTTCAGGGATTGGCCGAGGTCCTCGAGGAGAGATTTGAGGTGGGGGCTGTCAGGCTGCACAGAGCCTGGGGGAGCAGCCAGCGCCTGGACGAGGGATTTCTGCTGTGGAAATGGCTCCTGGTCCTGTGGGGCCTTCCCAGGATGCTGTGGGCCGGCCCAGGCAGAGTTGAAGAGGACAGTGGGTGGGTCTCTGGATCTGGCACCAGATTCTTCTCTGCGGAATCTGAAGTGGAAAAACAGAAATCAGGCCTTTCCCAGCCTCCGTGCTGTTGGCATCAACACTCGGAACCTCAGTCTCTTCATCTAAGAAACGGGGCATCTGGAGTGCTCTCAGTAATGAAGACCCCGTTACCAAGCCTGCTGTTTGCAGGGCTTGGGAGCCAGATAGGGCCGGGTTGGAATCCCAGCTCTTTGCCCATCACGAGCTGGGTGACCCCAGGAGGGTCACTCACCCTTTCTGAGCCTCCGTTTTGCCCGTCTGTGACACGGGCAGAAGAATAGTGCTCAGCCCCACCAGGCCTAGCGCAAAATGAGCGCTTGCTGGCACAAACTGCAGCTTTACCCAGTGCATATTTCTTGGGTCCCGGGCTCCTTTGCCAAGAAGAGGAGGGGAGAGAAGGAGAGTATCCAAGCGCCCACAGGAATTTTCTAGTGGTGGATGCAGTGGCTAGAGAGCTCTCCTGGGCTGGCCGGGATCTTGGCGCCACCGGGAGAGGCAGAGAAGGCGTCTGGCAGGGAGGGGGAGCCCAGGAGCGAGTAGGCAGCTTCATCGGGCCTGGCGTTAATACGCGTCAAAGTCAAGAGCCCCCTTTTCTCAGGGGTCACTGGACACAGAGAGGAGGTATGATAGGGTCCCGGAGAGTGGGCTGCCCGTACCTACCCTGCCCTGTGGCACATAGCCGGGTATTTCAGCCCAGTAGGATCAGGGCCGTGATGGGGACACCAGGCAGTGGTGGCCCACGACAAAGGGGTTCTTGACCCAGCCTGCTGCAATCTGAGAAGGCTCTCAGGGTAGGTGCTGGCCCAGCTGAGGTTGGAGCTGCCAGACGAAGGGAGGAGAGGAGGAAGGGACTCCAGGGGGGAGGAGGAGCAGTGCTCCCCCTGGGTCCACTTCCCCAGATTGGTGGGTGTAGGGGGTGTCCCCGCTCCGATAAACAGCTGTGCCTCCCGCAGCTGCTCTGCCCTTCCGTCCAGCGGTTCTGAGGGAGCATTTTCCCAGAAGTGAGACTCCTGACCTGGCCGCAGTGATTTTCCCCGTGACTTGGCTGAGGGACCCCTATGGCCCCAGTCACCATTCCTGAGGCTCAGAGGAGGGGCAGCCAGCAGCCAGGGCCAGGGAGGCGGCCAGCCCAGGCTCAGGCCCAGCCCAGGGCTCAGTGCGGAGCAAACATCTACGTCAGGCTCAAGGCTGGAGGTGAGAGGAGCGAAGATGTCCTGGGACAGAGAGGCCCCGGTTCAAATCCAGGTGCTCCCCTTTCTGAGCGGGGTGACCTTGTGCAGGGCTGTTAGCCGTCCTGAATCTGTGTAGTCCCGTCTGTACAATGGGATTACCAGTGACTGCCTCGGAGGGATACACAGGAGTCGGATGAGGTCACACTGGCCACACGCGGTGGGTCTGCCCGTTTTCAGGGGAGATGCCAGCGTAGACACATGTCGCATCAGTGGGAGCCGAGCCTTGAACGAGGGAGGTGAGGCCCGTCAGGTCACTGATGGGCACTCTGTTTTGCCCAAGCCCAGCCGGAGCGGTGAGAGGGGTAAACTGGGCGCCCGGACGTGGAACCGGAAGCTTCCTTGCGCTTTTTGGTGCTTCTGAGCAGCTAGATGTTTCCAGCGGGAACCTGGTGGCCACTGCTCTCTCCGCCGGTTTTGAGGGCTCAGAGGCCCAGTATTGCTATAGTTGGAGTTGTTCAGCCCCTTTCTGCCTCTCCTCAGACCCCAAACTTTTACTTAATAGTTTTCTTTAATTAGCTTACCTTTTTATTCAATCCTTTAAAATTTTTTAAAATTCTCTTTAAATAGTTCTAAATCTAAAAATGGTACCTCCTTCCTCCTGTGTCTAGCCACATGGCTTTTGTCTCTGGAGGAAGCCACTATTTCTAAATTCATTCTCTCTCTCTCTCTCTTCCCCTTTTCATTTTTTCTTCTCACACAAATGATAGCATTCACTGCACTTTTTTAGCCCTTTTTTTTTCATTTCATGATATGTCTTGCTGTTTTTCCCCTAACAGTTCATTTGAAAAGCATCCTTGTTTCTTTTTTTACAGCTGCATAGTATTTCACTTCATGCTGAGCCCAGTATTCACTTAATCACTCCCCTTTGGTTGGGAATATGGATTACTCCCCTCAGGACCTCGTATGCGCAGTCCTTGAGTCTGCCGGTAAAAATCCAGCAATAACTGAATTCGTTTTATGAGAGACCTTGTAGTTGGACTGTGAATGGAAATTCAGTATCCCTTTGGGCAATTCAGAGGTTACTGTGAAAAGTCAATAAAAAGGAAACAATGTTATTAAACTCTGGCTGGATACTGCCACCTGTCCTGGGCACAGAGTTGAGGCTTCTAAGGATGTTACAGACATAGTAGTTCCCAGGTGACACTTTCGTGGAAAGACGATGTCAGATCATTGTGAGGGGCAGACAGCGTGGGCACCGCGCCAGCCTGTTTCAGACCCCTCCTCAGCTGCGTGTGTCTGAAGCAAGTGTCTTGTGTGGTCAGTGCCTCGGTTTTCTGATGTGTGAAATGGGAATTATGATGGCCTTGCCCCTCAGCACTGTCAGAAGGATTAGGTGGCACTCAGATTACTAACCTGCTTGGTGCCTCAGTTTACCCACATGTCTCACTAGGGGATTAGACCAAGTATCTCCTGCCAAGTCTTTTCCAGACTAAAGACCCATCAGGGTTTGGCTAGTCACCACTGAGGGGCCTCCAGGTGCGGAATTTGGGGACCTCAGAATCTCGGGGGGTCTCCCCTTCCACCCTCCCCTGTGCACTGAGAGTGTAAACCCACATGAGGCTGTGTCCACATACAAGTGTGTGTGTGTGTGGCTGCTGATCCAGGTGGTGGTTGGTGAGGCAGGGCTGTGCAGACCCCGGGGTACCCACAGGTACCTTGCAGGGGTGGGGGTGGGGGCGGGGGAGGAGCAATCAATGGCTGCGTTTCTTCACCGTCCTCCTCTCCAGGCCTCCTGTTGAGCTTATGTGGTAACTCCGTGGCCAGGCAGGGGGGCTGAGGGGACATGTTTGCATGGCCCCATGAGGTCCTGGCCACTTACCTGGGCTCACTGGAGCCCCTCTTTTTCCTGCTCTATCCCCAGAGCCCCCCAGGTTCATCAAAGAGCCCAAAGACCAGATCGGCGTGTCGGGAGGTGTGGCCTCCTTTGTGTGTCAGGCCACGGGTGACCCCAAGCCACGGGTGACCTGGAACAAGAAGGGGAAAAAAGTCAACTCGCAGCGCTTTGAGGTGAGTCAGGGGTGTGGGGAGGTAGCCTGGGGCCGCAGCGGCTCAGTCATGGAAGTTGTCACAGAAATGTCCCCCCGACGTAACACGGACAGCCAGGGCCGGGCAAGCCGGGCTGGGCACCCTCTCCAGCGGGACCCTTCTCCCACTCACTCCTGCCATGTGGCCCCCCCGCCTGCCCAGTAAGGGCCCTGCCAGGCTGGCTTGCTCTGCCCCCTTGTGCTGTGTGGCCCTGAGCAGGGCCTTGCCCTCTCTGAGTCTTACCTGACACTCAGACTCACAGCCAACACCACTGCTCACAGAAAGGAATCTGGACACAGGCACATGATTAGACAGGCATGTCTCCACATCCAACACACCTTCACATGCCAGTCATACATGCTCAATGTGCATGGCACACACCCATGTACACATAACACTCTTTACTTGTACATACCCGGGCCCAGTTTTCTGCCTGTAGTGTATACACGTAGGACGTCCTCACACAGGTGTGTACAGCCCCCAGCTCCCCTCCCTGGACCCCTGGGACCCCAGCCTGGCCCTGACCTCTCTTCCCTGCCCACGGCAGACGATCGAGTTTGACGGGAGTGCGGGGGCCGTGCTGAGGATCCAGCCGCTGCGGACGCCTCGGGATGAGAACGTGTATGAGTGCGTGGCCCAGAACTCCGTTGGGGAGATCACGGTCCACGCCAAGCTCACTGTCCTCCGAGGTATTGGGTCTCCCCGTGTCGGCGGGGAGGCGCTGGGCCCGAGGCTTTGGGGACAAACACCAAAAGCACCTGTGAAAGTCTTGCTTTGGCTTCTCTCTTTGGGAGACCTTGGTCTCTCTTCTCTAGCCCCGAATACCACTGAGCCGAGAGCCTGCTGATGGGATTTAGTAAGCATTTGCAGCAAAGAGGCGCCTTCAGAGACTAGAGCCATGCTCATTTTTTATCTTAGTCATGCTCTTCTGATTACAAGAGGCTGACTGAACCCAAATGGGTCAAGTAAGAAAAAGTTCATTGGTTCATGTCATGAAAATGTATGTGTCCAGCTTCAGGTTCAGCTGGATCCAGGAGCTCATACAAGGGTTCTCAGAGCTCACGCTCTGCCTCCGGGCTGATTCTCTTCTACATATATCCCCAGATGCCTCAGTAACTCCAGGCTTCCAAGCTCCCACCCAAAAGGGAGGACCAAATAGCCCAGGACGCGTGCACCAGGCCCAGCTTGCCCATGCCTGAGTCTGACTGTGGCTGGAGGAACAGAGGACTCCGAAGGGCAGAGCTCTCCCTGGAGTCGAGGGTGTGCCAGTCCCTTAGACGGGCAGAAACAGCTGCACACCCCCCCCCCCCCCACACACACACACTTCCTCATACACTCACACGAATCCTTTGGTAACACTCCTTCAGTAGGCTGTTTGCTGGTCTTTCAGGTGGGCTGGGGGTGGGGCACAAGAAAATGGCTTCCTCATTATAAACCAGCAGCATTCAGACAGCCTTGCCACAAATCCCTGCCCAGCTGCTCTCTACTGCCTTCTCTTTCGCAAGGCGGTTTTAGCCCAGGGGCCTGCAGCTTGAGTTCAAATCCTGGCGCTGCCACTCTGAGGCTATGTGACCTTGCATAAGTTAATGAACCTCTCTGGGCTGCAGTTTCCTTCTCTCCAGAGTGGGATAATAATGATGCTCAGCACAAGGGATGGTTTCATGGATGAGATGGGCGGTCGCTACAAGTGCGAGGCTCATGCAGTGCTACTTGGGGAATGAGCACTTGACCAAGTCTATCTGTCTGATATTATTATTATTATTGTCATTGTTATTCTCATTTGAACAAGCCAGCTTGGCCACCAGCCATCTCAGGTGGGTGGGTTGCTCCTGTCACCTGCAGGGACACCTTGGCCCTCAAAAGTATGAGCCACAGTCGGCAGTTAAGTGGGAGGTGGCCCCACATGTGGCTCTTCCAGTGCCCTCCAGGGCGGCAGCGCAGTGGTCAGCTTGGAGCCCTGGGAGGAGGCATCCCATTGGCCCAGGGCACTTTGTCCCTGACCCTGGTGTGCGGCCTCTGCAGGGTCCTGCGCTCAGAAGCTCTGCTGTGACCATCTGGAAACCCTTAACTTTTAAACTAGAGGCCTCATCCCTTCATGTGGCCTGGGTCCTGGAGCCTGTCCTGCAGGGGAGGAGGGAGGGGGGAGGAGGGCGGAGGGAGGGGAGAGGGGGAAGGAGGGAGGCGTCCCAGGCCTGGCCCGCCTTGCTCCTCCCAGCAGATATTTTTGCCCTGACCTTTCTGGGGCATAGCGGGAACAGCCTGCCTCCCCGTGCCCAGTGCCGGCCTCCATTGTAAGCTCTCAGAGAGTTAAGAGAACAAACTGTGAATCTATTAAGTGCCCCGGGCGTCTGGGAAGGCTACGTCTCTGGTCTCTGCTCCCCGCCCCCGTCAAGGCCTCCCTGGCTCTCTGTGCTCCAGCTGCTAGAAGGACGCGAGCTTGGCTGGGCACGCGGCCCAGGTATTTGACCCAGGAGCCTGGCCTCCCCGGCCCCAGGCCCTGAGCCCCCCCACCCTCCGCCCCCTTTCTGAGCGTGGAACATCTGAGCTGCTGGGCCGGCATCCCCGCCTCTCCCTCCCTCCCGCCCGCCATCTCATTGTGGACTCCACTCACGCCTCCCACGCTGTTGTTTTAATTAAACTCCGAGGAATAGGGCACAATGTGGTGCGTGATGAACAATTTTGTTTAATTAGGAGCTCGCAGTAACGTCAGGCGGCCGCGGCCTTCCCCGGCACCCACGTGCCTGCTCCCACCCTGGCTGGCTGCCACCCACACATGCTCAGGGGGGCCCCAGCAGAGCTGCGTGCACATGGGAAGTGCTAACATGTGTAGGCGCGGCTGCATACGTCTGTGAACATGCATGCACACATATGGAAACAGGAGCACAGGGCTGCAGGCAGACCAGCCTCCCTCATGCACAGGCCAGCTCCACGCGCCAAGCATTGAGGCCCTGTTGTTTGGGCATCAGCCTCTGGTGCTGTTCTCGGTACTAATGAGAACCACCTCTGGGCCTGAACCACCTCAGACAGGGTCCTCCTGCTCCCGATAGCTCCAGGCCTGGTTTGGGGGTTCTGCAGCTGCCAACCCAGCCTCCTCCGGGCTCAGCCAGGCTTAGGTGCTAACCCCGGCCTGGCTGTGTCCTGCCTGTATGACCTGGCACAGGTGTGTGTCTGTCTGAGCCTCGGTTTCCCCCTCTGAAATAGGCCCTCTCTCTGAGGAGGGCAAAGGGAGGCACCTGCACAGAGCCTGGCACGTAGTTAGCGTTCAGGACTTAGGACCGGGGCCACTTGCCCTCCCTGCAGCGCCCCCTGCATAGGCCGCAACCACAGCCGTCTGTTCCGCGGAGGGAATAGGGTGCTGTGGCTCCGTCCAGGGTGGCTGTGCCAAGCCCTACCCTGGAGGGGTGGCGCGTGATGACTGGGCCTTTGCCCTGTTTTCCCATCTCTGTCCTCAGAGGACCAGCTGCCCCCCGGTTTCCCCAACATCGACATGGGCCCCCAGCTGAAGGTGGTGGAGCGGACGCGGACGGCGACGATGCTGTGTGCTGCCAGCGGCAACCCTGACCCCGAGATCACCTGGTTCAAGGACTTCCTGCCCGTGGACCCCAGTGCCAGCAACGGGCGCATCAAGCAGCTGAGATCAGGTGAGTGCAGGTGGCAGGAGGATCTGGGAGCCATACAGGGCAGCAGGGGGAGGGCAGCATCTCCAGGGCCCAGGCCCTGTGGGCTGATGGGAGGTAGAAAGGCGGAGATGGGGGGCAGCCGTGGAGGGCATTGACGATGGGTGTGTCTTCCAAGCTGGACCAGTGGGGATATAATGGGGCACAGACTGGCAGGGTGATGGAGCTGTGGTAGATGATAGGAGGAGAGTTCTTTATTGCTGAGTGGGTACATAATGGGCCGTTTTGCACAGTGAGTTCCCAGCGAGGCACAGAGGACGGTGGCTGTCTGCAGTGCCCAGCAATGAGGACACAGGGGGACAGACAGGCAGAGAGGATGGGAGCCACGGAAGGTGGCCTAGGGAGAGGGTCTTCTGTGCTAAAGTAGTAGGCGTCTCCAGAGGACAGAGTGAGGCATAGGCAGGTAAGGTGTGGGGAACCATGGGGAGCTGCAGGCATAGTGTCTCCAAGGCGGAAGCAGTAAGGAAGCTATGGGCAAAGGCAGGCAGAGGATGGTGGTGAGGTCTGTCTTTATGGGGCACAGACAGGCAGCCTAGCCTACTTGTCTAGGCCCGGGCTGGGCTAGGGGACCTTGGGGCAGAGCACAGGCCTCAGTCACCTCAGGGATGGAGCACAGTCGTCTCGGCATAGCACCCACGTGCCCCATCTGTGAGTCCACGTGTCTGGGGGCTGTGTGTGTCTTGTGTCCGTTTTCCCATGCTTCACGACTCGTCCATGTGTTTGTCTGGGCTTCCTGTGTGATCTGACGTGTGGCACATGCAGCCATGTCATGTGTGATCTGACGTGTGGCACATGCAGCCATGTCATCAGCACATGGTTCACCTTCTCCCTCCCAGGGCAGAGCTTGTCTGTGCACATCTCAGCCACACGTGTACCCATGTGACAGTCCCTTCCGTGCACCTGTACCCAGTGCAGTCCCCCCACGTGCACGCATCTCGGGCCACAGCCCCCTAGTCCTTGTGCGTGCAGACGCGGGTGGTAGGGCTGTGCCCGTGTGCACTCACGCATGTTTCAGTCCGTTGTGGGTCCACACGTTGGAACACACCTCTTTTTGCTTTCTCTCCCCTTCCTCTGAGGACTCCGCCTGGGAGCCACCCGTGCCTGAGGCCTCCCCGTCGTTCTCAGTGCCCCTTACTCACTGCCCGGCCACATCTTCCCAGGAGCCTGTCCGCCCACCCTCTGCTTTCTGTTTCCCTCCCCAGGGAAGACCCAGGCCCTGAAGAAGGGCGGACATTAAGACCAGTATTTCTGCACCTGGGAGAGAGATAGCCTGACCCCGCCTTCCCCCGACATGGCCGGAGATATTTGCAGCTTTGGGGGTTCAGCTGGGGGAGTGATGGCAACCTTGGGAATCCAGTTGCTTCCCTGCTGGCTTCCACCGTCATCTCCCCTATAGAGTGAAGTGATTAAGAGCATGGACCTCAGGACCTGATGCCGGGGTCAGTGTCAGCTGTGTCCTAGAGCAGGTCCCCTCTGGGTCTCGGTCCCTGGCGCTATTATGAGGGCCCGGGATGGAACGCCTGGCACGTAGTAGGTGCCCAGCGAACATACGCTGCTTTGTGGACCCTAATAAATCTGCTTACTCTGCCTCTCCGCACCCGTACCCACGAGTTTACAGGCGTCTGCACAACCACCCGTTAATGATCCTGTTCTCTCTTTCTTGTCCCTCTGTTGTAAACGTTCAGAAACCTTTGGTAAGTCTCATTTCTTCACCATGTCAACAACTAACGTTCCCTCTGTGTCCCCCGTCCCTTCCCCTCAGACTAACAGCCACCGTGACCGTAACTGTGACCCACTCCACGTGGCATGTTTACTAACCCAGCCCTCCCCCGCCAGGCGCCACGGAGCTGCAGAGACAGGAGCCCAAAAGGGAAAGAGGAAAAAAGGCCACACGGGGCATTCCAACCCCAGGTTGGGTGCTGAGGGGAAATCAGGAGCTTTGCATACAACAACCCACCTGCCCCATTCTGGGCCTTGGCACTGCTGGAAAAAGGCAAAGTGACAGAAGCCCCGGGGACTGGGGCTGCAGTGAGACGGGAGTTTTCTAACTGGGCTGATCATGGGCACTGCTCATCCTCTTTTCCCAGCATTTAGCCTGAATTCCCTGAAACCAGTTGCTGGGCTAATTCTTACTAAGGTGAGAATGACTGGTAGTGGCCCATGATTTTTCCTTCTTATGTTTCTTTGGCTACATCTTTTTCCTCTCACTACAGTGGCCATGGTCTATTTGGGCATCTTGGGAAGAAGTCCTGTTTGCTAGCCTCTAGCTTCTACCATCATAATCTATGTGTAGTGAAATAGCCCAAAGCAAGGGCTGACCCAGACTCCCAACTGCCCTAGATTCTAGTTCTCCACATTGCAGCCTTAAGCAAATTCTTATTTCTTCTCTGTAAAGAGGAGAGAGTGGCCTTGTCAAGTTGAGGATTTTGTAAGAGAGAACATGGTGGTTCCAAAAAGTTTAGGTAGAGAGCCCCCAACCTGATAGGCTGGATAGCTGAGTTCAAGGCCCACTCCTGCCTTTGACTCATGGTGTGACAATTCCCTGGCCCTTCTGGGCCTCAGTTTGCCTATCTGTAAAATGGGCCTGGGCTTGTTGTTTTTCTTCACCCTCAACATCTCTGCCCTGGCCTTAGGGTCCCCTTGTCCTCAGCAGGGTTATGAGCTGTCACTGGGGGAGTTGGGGAGATACCCTACCCCTTCCCCCCCGAAAGATGAGCAGAGGGTGGGACACTCTAGTCTGGGACCTCCTTTTTTGTCTCCCGAGTTGTCTGCCCCCGTACCCACGTGGACACACACACAGCCCTTTTTTCCTCTTTTCCTTTTGGAAGTAAAGGAGACTACAGGCCCTCCCTCTCCCTTTGACCCCCTTCACTACCCTCCCCTGTCTTTCCTACTTGGCCTGTCTGTAACACCTTCCCTTTGCTTTATTAATGCCCGGCCCTGGGGCACTAACCCGTCTTCCACCGTCTCTAACACGATTCCTGAGATCCCTACTGCTCCCTACCCCTCCCAAGAAGGAAAAAAGGAAGGGAGGTCATTGACCTCCCTCCCTCCACCCAGAAGGAAGGCAGCCAGCAGGCCTGGCCCGGCACAGACCTCCGGGGCCTCAATGCCCTCCTTCCCCAGGAGTGCCTGCCTGCCTGTGGGAAGCCCTCCTGACTGACAAGCCCTCAAACCCACCCCGCTCCTGGGAGTCTTGCCCCCTCCCCTCGGCGGGGTCTGCAAGGTCCTTAGACCCAGGCTGGCTCGGCTCGTGGCCTGGCCTGACCTCCCTGGGGCCCCCGGCCCCCAGGACTGCCTCCTGTCGTTCACCTGACTCTCTCTGCTTCCCTTACAGAAAGCACTCCGATCCGAGGTAAGAGGCTCTCTACTCACCCACCCACCCACTCATGCTCTCTCGCTGCCCACCCCGCCCCCCAGGCTCCATGGGGGGCTGCCTCAGGCCCCCCTCCACATGTCTCCTCCTCGACACCCTGCCCAGAGTTCTTCCATTCTCTGTGTCTATGTTGCTGTCTGTGGCTCGAGGGCTGAGTCCGGCCATGGTGGCTCCTCAGGCCACCTGGCTGCGGGCGTGGGGCCGCCTCCTGCTCAGGCGCCTCCCATGCCCACCCAGAGTGGGAGAAGCCAGATTGAGACCATTGCTCTGTAAGCAGCCCTTCCCATCGGTAAAGTGAGTGTACCAGCACAGAAGGGGTCTCCCAGCTCTGCAGCTTGGATCTGGGGGTTGCAGCCTGAGGGATCGGGGAGACAGGCAGTCTCAAAGGCCTGACTTTAGCCCCAGAGAATAGACTAGAATGGGCCTGGATAGGAGCCCTAGGAAGGAGTCCGTGTCTGATTCGGTTTTTCTGCGAAATGCAATGTGAGCTCGGGCAGCCTCTCTGCCCTCTCTGGGCCTCTGTGGTAATACTTGCCTTCCTGCTTCCCCAGAGCCTTGAGGTTGGGGGAAAGTAGGAATGTTAATGGGGCAGACCCTCCTCCGCTTCCCAAGTGACGTGTCCCGTGTCACTCCCCTGGGACAACCACGAACAAAGCTAGGAGGCGGGGTCTGCTGGGAGCTTGGACTGGATTTCCGGACTCTTGGTGCCAGGGACCCTGATCGAAGCCTGCGATTCTCACCCACTTGGAGATACTCACCCGTCTTCCTTTACAGGTCGCTGAGCACTCGGGTCCAGGCCTGTGATTCAGACCCGCTCAGAGAGGTTCTCTCATCTTTACTTACTTGTGAACGTGAGGGTGTGCCCTCGGTGTTGGCTTCAGGATTCCTCGGGGAAGTCCTGGGCTCACTTCCATTCACTCACGGGCACTGCAGGGCTCGATCGCAGCCTGTGCTTTAAGTATTCTTGAGAAGTTTCATTCATTCTTGTGTTCGTGGGAAGCGGCGTCTGCTTTGGGCCTGTGATTTCTGACATGCTGAGGGGAACTCGGCCCTGTTTTCGTTGGCCTCGAGGGCACGCGGAGCTGTGATTTGGGCCTGTGGCTTTAAATACGCTTGAGAGAACTGGCCTGTTTCAATTTCTATCCGCTCATGGCCAACAAATCCTTTGAGTCAGGCTCAGTGGTTCTCAACCTTCCTAACGCCGCGACCCTTCAACACACTTCCGCATGTGGTGGTGACCCCCAACCATAAAATTGTTTTCGTTGCTACTACTTAACTGTAATTTTGCTACTGTTATGAATCGTCATGTAAATATCTGATATGCAGGATGTATTTTCATTGTTACAAATTGCACATAATTAAAGCATAGTGATTAATCACAAAAACAATGTGTAATTATATATGTGTTTTCCGATGGTCTTAGGCGACCACTGTGAAAGGGTTGTTTGACCCCCAAAGGGGTCGCGACCCACAGGTTGAGAACCACTGACCTATCGGCAGGGGCGACCCAGTCCTGAAGTTTTGTTCAAACGCTTTAAAGAATGACAGCCCTGCCTCTGTTGACTCCGGGGCCCGTGTTGCACACACGTGAGGAACCCAGACCTACTAGTAGGTTCCCCTACACACGGGCACTGGGTACAACCAGCACAGCACCCCAGCTCCCGGTTCCCACATCACCAGGGTGGCCCGTCGGGTCCCCAGGGTCTCGGAATGACCGCTGCGGGTTGCAAATGCTAACCCGTCTCTCCCTTTGCCTGGGCAGCATCACTCCCTGCCTTTGCAAACACACCTTCATGGCACACGCTCCCCCGGCTCGTAGTTCATGTTGGCAGCCGTTTATGAAGCCCCAGCCCCATGACCAGCCGCTTTTACGGTGACAGTGGTGTGTTCGGGATGGTATGGGGCTAGGCACGGGGTTGGGGGGCGGGGGGAGACGAGCCAGGGGGCGCTGGCTAACGCAACTCTTTCGTCTGCCTCTCCGGCCCAGCCAGAACAAGAGCCGGGCCAGGTGGGGCTCTGGGAGAGCCCTCTGAGCACCCCTGGGCCTCCCCTGACTGGGCAAACTCTCTCCCCTCTCCCCACAGGGGCCCTGCAGATTGAGAGCAGCGAGGAGACCGACCAGGGCAAATATGAGTGTGTGGCCACCAACAGCGCCGGCGTGCGCTACTCCTCGCCTGCCAACCTCTACGTGCGAGGTAGGGAACGCCGCATCCAGGCCGAAGGCAGGGACCCGCCCCATCCCATCCTCCTCCTCCTGGGGCTCACAGCCTCTGGGCTCCCCTGTCCCCTGCAGACCTGAGCAGGAGGGCACCCGTACCCAGTTGAGGCAGCACCTTGGCCAGGCGGCTCCCCTCTCCTGATCTCCGTTTCCTTGCCTATAAAATGGGGCAGTTAAGTCCCCACCCCCGTGCCTTGTGATGGACGCCCGAGTGGGGTACCGGCCTTGGAGGGGGGTAGCAGGAGGGAACAGGGCAGGGCCTGGTAGGGGGGGTCGGGTCAGTCTTGAGCCTACAGGGCCGGGGGAGTCTGCAGGCCTCTGCCCCACCCGCCCGCCTGCCCCAGTCAGCTTCTTCTGTGGTGTGTCGTGCGTGCCTCCCTTGTCATGTGCTCGCTTCGCTTCTCCAAAACCCGTGACCTCGTAACGCGCCTCACTGCCCCCCCCTCCAGCGCCCTCCATCTAAGAGTTGGGGAGGGGTCTTCGAGGGTGCCCCCCCATGCTGGCCCTCAGCCTTCCTAGAGCCCAGTGCTCTCTCCCAGTCACCCTCAGAAGGACTCGTGGGGGCCAGAGCAAGACCAGGGCACAGCAGGCACCTGCCCCCAGCGCCGGGTTCTGTCAAGCCAGCCAGGCTTCTCCCGCCTGAGGCATGGGGCTCTTGCCCCAGCCCTGTCCCCACCCCCCCAGGAAGCCCCTGGAAGCATCTACACATACTTCCTTTGGGGTCCCTTGGTCCCCTCAAAGACCCTGGGGGCTCCCGTGCCCCCAGATGTGTCTGTGACCCCCTTATCCCTGTGCTGCTTCTCTTCGGTCCTTTCAGAAATTTTAATCCGCCTCCTCCACTGTTTCCGTTCCTCTACTTCCCGCCTCCCATGGATGCTTCTGATCAGATTTGTGGTAGAAACAGCTTCTGCCTGCCTGCCGTTCAGACTCAGGGCTGTCCCAGCTGGCTCTGTACCCTTGACGCCAGCACGGCCTCCTCCAGGCCTCAGTTCCCCGTTCGACACACCAGGCCCTGCCATGCTTCACCCGGGAGGCGGGCGGCTCCTCCCTCGCCCACAGCCCACCAAACACAGCCCCACCCAGCACACAGCCCACCGGCTCGGAAGCCGCTCCTTGGTTCTGCACCTTGGGTTTTGCATCTGCTCTCTGAGGAGGAGGCTGCATGGAGGGAGGGGACGGGGACGCGGGCGGGCGGGCGGATGGGCAGGCAGGGGGCACGCATTTGATCTGCTGCCGCGGCCCCTCTGGTGAGTTCTAGTGCGTCCATGGCTCCAACTGACTGGTCTTTGTCTAACCTGCTTATTTTTCTGCAAACACCTGGGATGGGGTGTAGCAGTCTGGCAGAGCTCAAGCAGGGTGGGGGCGGGCCTCTAGCCAGGCTATGCCGAGGAAGAGGGGCCCTTGTGTCCTCAGCCCCCCAGAGGTGGGGTCCCCAGCATGTGCCTCCTTCCTTTGGGGGGGTATCCAGCCTCCCAGTCTTTGCCTGGGTCTCAGATGCTCCATAATTGAACTTAAAAAAAGAATTGTGGAAGGCAAGTATAGATCGTGTTTGTCAAGGAAGGAGTGGAGGAAAAGGAAAAAGGTCATTGCTGTTCTTCTTTATTTTTTAATTTTATTTTTATTTTTTGGTTTAAAGAAAAGAAAACAACAAACGATTGCAGCTTTTAGCCTTGGGAAGTCCTCTTTTTACTCTCTGTATCTCCCCTATTTTTTCTCTCCTCCCCATGTCATTGTGTTCTGCATCAAACCCCCTTTACATCCCTCAGAGCTTCGAGAAGGTTGGTGTGTTTTTTTCTTTTTTACTTTCTTTACCCACATTTTTACATTCTGAAAGTGACACACACACACACACACACACACACACACGAAATACACACAGACACACACATGGACACACAGACACGCACATGGAAGAATGATAGAGAAATGAACTAAAAAAAAAAAAAAAAGAACGGAATGCGAATAATAAGCGCAAAGCAAACAAAACAAAACAAAAAACCGCCAAGCGTGAGCAAAAATCCAGAAAGACACGAAAATCTCAGCCGCGCCCAGCCCGGCCTAGGGCAGGCCGCACACATGCGATGCTTGCATTGTGGTCGCCTCTATGCATCCTGTTGGTAATGTTGTTGCTAAGTTTTTTGCACTCCTCGTCGTCATGGTAACTTGGGCCTGATGCATGCTGGGAGAATGTAAAAATTTCTCTGCATGCCACTCTTGTCGGTTCGGTTTGGTGAATTCCCAACGCCTTCTGTTGGAGTGTTTCTCGTCTTCCGTTCCGTTTTTCTCTTTTGGTTTTCTTCATTTTTCTTTCTTTGTTCCTTTTGTTTAATTATGAGGTTTTTTGTTTTGTTTTGTTTCATTTTGGGGTGGGGGGAATCGTTATTTCCCCCCCCCCTCCCATCCCTTTCACCCAGCCCCCTCCTCCTCCGAAGCGTTTTGCCTTTGGTTCTGTCTTGTGTTTCTGTGCTATTTGATTTCGGTTTCTTGGGCTGAGCTGTTCTGTGGTTGTTCTCCAAACGCATTGTGATTTACAAGCCAGTGTTCCTGTCCCGACTACCATCTGGGAGGGTGGAAGTCCCACAGCTGGGATGCTGGGCAGAAAGTGACCGCCGGGGTTCAGGGGGTGGGAGCATAGACAGATGATGGGAGGTGGCCATAGTTGGTGGGGTGTGTGGGATGAGCAGCCCCATTTGCCTGACCCTCCCCCGCCAGCCCCCTTTTACCCAGACCTGGCACCTCAGCCTTGCCAGGCAGCAGTGTGGGAAGGGGACTTAAGCAGGCAGGTTCCCATCGTCTGCCTTGGCATGAGACCACCTCCCACTCTCCCAAACAGCCCCCCAAAAAACAGGCACTTGCAGTACAGCTGAATGGGCCGTCGGCATTTTGAGTTCTTGTTCAATGTAGTGACAAGTCCAAATGTGGGGCGTGGCTCCCTTAAACCGGACCATCCTCCCCAAATGATGCATGCTTGACACTGAGGCAGCATTCAGAACAGCGGCTGGTGTGTGACTTCGTGGGGCCTGGCTGGGCACAAACACGGAACCGCCCCTCAGAAGTGTAGCCTGACGGACTGGGGAAGTACTTCGCCAGTATTCCCGGCCTGCGCCTCCCCGGCAGCGTCCGCGGATTCCCCCACCACCTCGCAGGCTCTGGGTCTAGTCACAGGTGTCTTTTGTCCAGACGTAGAGCACGGTCACTTTCTGAGCCCTGAGCATCAGAACTGTGGAATTCTGGAGAAAACCCAAGGGAACTTTGGACACAGCCTCTCCGCCCCTCTCTCTGCCTCCCCGATTCTCTCTGCCTTTCTCTCTGTCAACTCTCTTTCTCTCTGTGTCTCTCTCACTCACAAACCTTCCGCGATGCATGCTCCCATCATTTGCTCCCTCCCTTGAATAATGGCAAGCCCTCGAGAGTCCCACTCCAACCCCAAACCAGCCTCCAGTAATATCCACTTAGATTCCTAATCTCCAGCCACGCCCCAGCACAGATGATCACTGAGGGCAGAGGCAGCCTCTCTGGGGTCCCCTTTTCCCCCTCTTGTCCCTTCACTTAACTCCCAATTATTAAGCCTAGGGCCAAGTTGGCAAGAGGAGTTTGGATGCAAAAAGAGGAGATGTACTTCTCTTGTCTTTTTTAATCCACGGTGAGAGCGTCAGGCTGACCCTCAAGGAAGTTCCAAAAGATGGAAGAGAGGGGTCTCCCAGCTCCTCTACTAAAAATCATGTCCCAGTGAGTTGGAGCTGAGGGTCTCTGAAGGCCACTTGGACTTTGGGGGCAGTATTGCCTAGTGGTGAGAGCACAGACTCTGTGCTCCAGCAGACCCGGGTTCAAACCCTGCCTCTGCTTCCTGGCTGTGTGGCTTTGGGCTAGTCACCATTTCCTCATCTAAACAGTAAGGATCATTAGTATGCCTAGCTCACTGGGTAGTTGGGAGGATTCCATCCAGCTAATTAACGCTCCTCAAGTGCCCTGTGTAGTGCGTGGCACAGAAGAAATGGCTGGTGGGGTTGTGGTAGAACAGGGAAGTAGAGAGTTCAAGCAGATGATCTGGACCAGGCACTGGCCTTGTTTGGGGACCTCAGTTTCCCTGTTACGTCCTTCACAGACCCCCTGTTTGCATAAGAGGGCTTATGGGAAAGTGCTTTGAGAAGGGCAGAAGCTAATTCATTCGCTCAGATCTCATTTTTTGCTAGTGCTTTTCTGAGGCCATTTCATGATCTCATTTTCTCCTGGCTCCAAACCCGTTCCCGTGAGGTCAGTGGCCTCCCCAGAGCACGTCTCTCCTCCTGTGCCCTGTCATTCCCCCAGGCAGTTCTGTGGCCACAGTATCAGAAGGGGGCAAAAAAAAAAAAAAAAAAAAAGGCCCAGTGTGGGTGCTAGGCTACCCTTGCAGATAAGACCCAGCCCACCCCACGAGATGGGGGCCACCTGGCACATTCTGCCCTCAAGGCTACGAGCATTTACATTGTTGCCAGAGCAGCCAGCCCTGGGAGTTAATTGCAAAGAATGTCCAGATCTAACTGTTTTTTTTTCAATTCACAATCTCCAGCTTTGCTGATCCTGGGTTGCTTAGGGGGTGGACTATTCAGACTTGCCCTTCTCCTGAACTTCATCTCTGGGATCCAAAGGCCCAAAGTCAAAACCAGGCCCATTTTGTAATTCAGCTGGCAGCTGCACTCCCAGAACTCCCCTGGGGAGGTGCAGCCAAGGCTTTTGACAAGCTGGGAAGATGCCAGACTCTATGCTCCCTGGCTGTTAAAGTTGTTTTTTCTCTTTAAAATTGTAAGCCGAGAAGGTGTGAATTAGTGGCCAAAGATGGTGTCTTTCCCGCTTGGTCTAGCGACGGAGCTTCATTGAACCACGATGCACAGGACCCAGGAAATGGAGTGCCACACAGCCCTGTGGTGGGGACACGCAGGGAGAATGCAGAGCAGCTGGAGGGAGGCCTGGGGAATAACTTTCACTTTCCAGGGACTTAAGATTAGGGTTTTGGAGGAGGCCCATGTGGGGCTGGCCTCACCTACCGCCGGTCTCGAATGCCGAGCTGAGAACCTGGGGCTCGGTGCCCATCACCAGAGGGGGATCTAGATTGCCCAGTGCTGAGGTGTTCCTCAGAACCTTTCATTTGAGACCCGTCCCCCGGTTTTTTCATATCAACTCATATTACGGAATTTTATAGGACAGATTGTTTTTAAAATTAAATTTCTGGCACTCAAGCCATATAATTAGTGGACATGACCTCTGAGTGCTTCCCTTACCTCTTGGCCCCCCGAAACAGGAGTAGTTGAAGATATTGGTCCAAAGATATTGGGCCTGGAACCCCTCTCCCCTCCTCTATCTCCAGAAAGACTCCCCGTGGGGAGTGCTGGCCAGCTCCCCAGTCCTGCCGATTATACCCAGCCACGCTGCCCCCAAAGGCCCGGACTTGACCCTGGGGGGTAGGTGATGGCAGATCAGGCCCCAGCCCTTCTCCTCATCCCACCCTACCCCTAGGAGAGAGGGGGCTCCAGGGTGGACTTGGCGGGCGGCGGGAGGGAGGCGCTCTGCAGGAACACTGAGCTCTAGACCCCTCTCGCCTGCTGCCTGCCTCACACTCTTTGCATTGCTGTTTCCTCTGTTTTTTGGTGGGGGTGAGGGGACCCTTAGATTACACCTCGTCATCCGGAAAGCCCGCGTCCCAGCTGCAGCAAAGGGGGCCAGGGGAGCCTGTCGATTGGCCAGATCTCATCCCGTTTTCTGCTAGAACACAGCAGCAAAAAGGACGGGGGAGAGAGGGCATGAAAGAACAAACACCAATAGAAAAATCGATAGTGCAGCAAAACGTCCACTCAAAACTTTGCCAACTTGCCAAGGCCGCTGGTCAGCCCGTGGGCCAAGGGTCCAGCCAGGTCCCTCCAGGCCTCGCATGCTACCTGATGGCGGAGGGAGCTGGTGGAGGGAGGAGGGAGGCAGGATGGTGGGGGGCTGGGGGGCAGATGCCTAGGGCAGGCCGTACCCCCCCTCCCGGGGCTGCAGGCTGAGGGTCAGTGGAGGGGCTGAGAAGCGGGACTGTTCATGAGGCCTTGGAGCCCCTCCCTCCTGACAGGTGTAATCTAAGCTTCAACCCGCGGAGGCTGCAGAACTTGTGGCGTCTCT
Source organism: Myotis myotis (assembly GCF_014108235.1). Taxonomy (NCBI): domain Eukaryota; kingdom Metazoa; phylum Chordata; class Mammalia; order Chiroptera; family Vespertilionidae; genus Myotis; species Myotis myotis. Next base: position 81,232,423 of record NW_023416368.1, on the reverse strand, counting down.
CCCCTGCCCTCCCCACCCTCACCCTCATTTTGGAGTCCAGAGGAGCATCCAGTAGCTCCTCTCACCCCAAAATGCCCAGCAGAGCCCCCCCACCCCCACCCCCTCGGAGCTGCGGCTTGCTGAACCATGGAGATGTCTGACACTGTCGAGTTCCCTACCTGGTGCTTCAACCAGATCACCTCACTTTTGAGTTTCCCCTTCCCCTCTCCCCCACCCTTCTCCCCTGAACCCCACTTTTGGTTTTTGAGTTTCTGCCTCTTCCTGCTTGGGGGAGGGGTCGTCTCCCGGTTGCTTTGATGGTTTTTGAGTTGTTTTTCCATGTGAATCGGGGTTTGAAGCGACCCACCCCCTCCCAAACCCGCCACCCCCCCACCGCCCACCTTCCTGACCCCTCACCCACGCGGGTCCCCCCGCTGGGACCCCCCGGCTACTCGGTGATGAGAAGAGCTGGAATCGAGAGCCAGCTGGAGCGTGCTGAGGACCAAGGCTGGTGTGGTCCCCTTATAACCCGCCTGGACCCTCCATTCAGGTCGGTAATTGGGGGCGGGGGTCCCGCGGGGCCGCCCTGTCCCATGGGCTCCGCGCCCACCTTACTTTCTCACCCGCACCTCAGACTCGCAGCCGGGGGTGGAGAGATGACGTGGGTGGGTGTCAGCACCAAACTGGGCAGAACACAGGGTCAGCCGCCCGTCCTTGCCAGCGGGGAGGATGCCCAGGAACCTTGCGAGACCCCCATGGTCTGCGTCACCTGGTGCCAAAGGGCAGAGTCCTCCCCAAACTCGTGGCAAACCAGCCCCCCCTGAGGAGAGGATGGGGTGGTGAGAAAGCAAGTGGGCAAAGTGTCTTAGGCGTCAGCTCTTAGAGCTATTGGCAGATCCGTTTAGCCGATGGCTGCCGGCCACGTCGGGGATTCTAAGCACTAAAATTACTGTGGTTGATAAATGCCCTCCCACATTTCACTGACTTACAGTTAACAACCTCACACAGCCAGTCTTTTACATATTCAAGATGTATGCCTTGTCTGTACTTCTGAAAAAAAAAAAAAAAAAAAGGTACTTTCCAAATTGTGATATTTCCTGAAGGAAGATTTAAAAAAAATTTTTTTTTTGTATTGATTTCAGGGAGGAAAGGACAGGGAGAGAGAGACAGAAACATCCATGTTGAGAGAGAATCATTGACCGGCTGCCTCCTGTACGCCCCCTGCTGGGGATCGAGCCCTCAACCTGGGCATGTGCCGCAACCGGGAATCAAACCGTGTCCTGGTTCAGAGGTCGATGCTCAACCACTAAGCCACGCCAGCCGGACATGAGGGAAGATATTTTAAGATCAGATGTGAACAGGGTCGCTTGGGCGGGATGTTGAGCCTTACAGAGGGATAAATTGGGCTCACATTTAATCTTTAAATTCTAAAGCCGGCGCTTAACGCCCTTTGATGTTCCAGCAATCCCTTTCCGTGTAAGCCTTTCACTGACGGCCCTGGGCGTTGATTGTGGTGGTGGTTGGTTAGTATCCAACTGGTGGTCGCTGGGCACTATTCCGCTGACAGGGATGGGGACTTTTGCCCTCGTTGGTGTCCTCAGTGGGTAAGGACACACAAGGTTCCAAGAGCCAAATGCCAAAAAGGGACACTGGCTATGGTTCTGCTACTTTCCACGGTGACGGGAGAGGAGGCTCGCTGTATCGCTTTATCCGCAGCAGGCGCCGGGCGTTCCTGGCGCTGCTCTCCGGCCCGCCACTTCCTCTGTGTCTCCCAGCTGGCCCTGGCCCCTCTCCGAGCCTCCACTCCCTCATCCACAACCGAGCATCAGAACATTTGCCTCTCAGTGTTGCTGGGGATCAAGCGAGATAGGGATCCAATAGAAATTCTTACTCTTTCCTTTTTTAAATGCTTTAATTCTAACCCATCCCCAGACTCTCCTAAAGCAGAGGATCGAATTGGTCTTCCCAGCGGCCTGCTGAGCTCTGTCCTAGGCACCGCCCTAGGCAGCCTCATGACCTCAGGATGTCACTGATGTCTCCATGTTGCAGATGGGGAAACTGAGGCTCCAGGAAGATGAGGGGTCTTCCCAAGGCCCCAGGGCTCATTCAGCCGCTGCCGTGCCCCCACCTCTGCCCTACAGGCCTCGAGGAGCTGGACTTATTGTGCAGTTAGTTCTGGTCCGGTTTGTTCAGCCCTAAATGAGAAGTGGGCCTCGAGGGGCTTTATCGAGGGGGCTCCGGTGGGGCCGGGCTGGTTTGCCCCGAAAGTTCTTTCTCTGCGAGGATGTCACCTCTGTGGCCGCCAAGGCTCTTGGGTGCTTGGTGGGGGGGCCAGACCCTGTGTTCTGCCAGGGGTGGGGGGCACCTCCCGGGGGAAGCCACAGCCCTCCTCCTTTCAGACCCCGATTTTCAGCCCCACACCCATTCCATGTTGTTGTTGTTGTTATTTTTCTTCTTGCTTTTGGGTGTTTGGTTTTGGAAGAATTTTTTGTTTGGTTGGTGTTTTGGATTTCTCCTTTTTTCCGCTTTGTTTCTTCATTTGTTTCTCCTGGTTTGGACGTCGATGCTGTTTTCTGTCCTTGATTAATTAGCTCCCCGCGCTCATCCCCCATCGTGTTCTGTTTCCATGACAACGCAGCGTCGGGCATCCCACTCGTATGCCTCGCTGTGGATGCTGGTGGCGGTGGCTGGCCTGGACCACGTCCGCTGGCTGGCCAGACCCCATTTTCTTCCTCCAACTCCCCTCACCCTCCACCCAGCCCTGCCAGAAAGCTGCCCCCCATCTCAGAGCCCTCACCCATCACACCCCCAGTCTGTCAGCATGGCCCCTCTGTCTCCCCTCCCTGCCCTGCTCCCACTCCTTCCCTCAGGGGATGCCTTCCACGTCCTCCATCCTGTCTCCAGTGTGACTCTGGACTTTTCGTGGGGCTTCCTTTTCCGAAGGGCTGCCAGCATCTTGGCCCTACCCCCTCCTCCCCACAGAGCTCCCCCCTTCTCTCTGCCTCCATTCAGGGATTCAGAAAACAGGGGTTGGGGTTTCCACTGGGAACCCAGGCTGCAAGAGGAGGATCCAGGCTGCCTCCCTTTATCCCCTACAGCGGCAGGCCACACCCCCTACCCACACCCTCTTAGGGTGCAACTGTACCCCTTTACCATGTGAAAATTAGAGGCAGGTTGGAACGCTGAAAGTCACGAGGCCCTGTGTTGCCTTTTGAGACTCCATTCTGCCCTCTTCACAGTTAGAGACCAGACTCCTTGGCCCACCCAGGGCTGGGGACCTGCCCACATGACTTCCTGAAGGCCCGGGTCTGAGCCAGGAGTAAGCTCTTTCTGGCTGGAAGGCTTTACCAGGCTGCCCTCAGTCCTTCCCACGGCGTGTGCCGCCCCAAGGGGCAGCAAGCCATTCGGAAGTTCAGGTGCCTGTGAGCACGAAACCCCTTCCTTTCCCCACACCCCAACCCAGGAACCTGTCCAACTTCTGAAAATGGAGCCCCCGAAACGCGTCCTGCTGCCTTCATGGTCTGCGAGATGGGGACCGAAGGCTGCATCCGCTTCCCCACTAAGAAATGCACAGGACATGTCCCCGTTTTCTTCAGCGTTCAAGTTCATTCCCCACATTATTATTATTATTATCGTTGTTGTTGTATTCTGCCAGGGCTGTGATGTGACAATGTGGCAGATCACATTGGGTCACATCCGCTAGAATTAACATGCAGCATTGAAGTGGGCCCCCTCCCTCCTCCTCCGTTCTGTCTCTCCCGCCCTCTCTCTGTCCCTCTCCCTGTATTCTCTCTTTCTCTGGCCTCCCCCGTCTCTTCTCTCTGGCACCCACATGAGTATGCACTCAGGCCCCTGAGACCCAGGCCTCTCCCATGCATTCGCTCTCTCTCCGTTCCTCTTCCTGCCTTTCTCTCTCTTTTTCTCTCTTTCTCCTTCTCTCGACCAATCTCTTTTGCATGCTGTTTGTGACTCTGAGAGCTGCATTTATCAATGGAAACTTGTGAGATCCGACAGAAGCTTTTAGAAGGGTTTCTATACCCAAAAACCACAAAAATTTCATTAGAGTTTCTCATCTTTTCCTGGAGGGCCCCCCCCCCCCCCGGGGAAGTGGGCGGGGCCCCAGACACCAGAGGGAAGGGGGGGACTGAGATTCCTGGCCTGTGCCACCTGGTTCCAACTCTTCCCCTGACCTCCCCTCTTCACTCTGTCCTTCCCAGAGCCCCCCGCGTGCAGCCAGGACCCTCCGAAGCTCCCCACTTGGGAGAGCGAGTTGAGGGTCTACTCCCTGAAGCCACATCTGTCATCAAAGATGAGAAACAGCTGATAAATTTTTGTGTTCGTAACTGTGCTGTGACCAGTCCCTCTGGTCTCTGAAACCCTGTTGCTATGAAATAATGCTTCATGTCTCTGATTATATATCGATATATCTCTCTTGTTTGTGAAGTACCTTCCTTTGAAGTTTTGGTTTCTTTGTGTTGGAATTTGGTTTTTTAATTTGGTTTCTTTGTTTTCTTTTCATTTGGAATTTTTTAAAAAAAATTCAACTGGGGAAAAGGAAACAGCCCTGTTTATATTTAAATTGTTTTCCACTTTTTCCCCCTTTTTTTTTCTTTCTTTCCTTCTTCCTTCCTTTCTATCTTTCTTCTTGCTTTTCTTTCTTTTTCCCTCTGCATTCTGTCTCCCCCCCAACACCCAACCCCACGCATCTCCCTCCTGCCCCCAGTCCGCCGTGTGGCTCCTCGATTCTCCATCTTGCCCATGAGCCACGAGATCATGCCAGGGGGCAACGTGAACATCACCTGTGTAGCCGTGGGCTCGCCCATGCCATATGTCAAGTGGATGCAGGGGGCTGAGGACCTGACACCCGAAGATGACATGCCCGTGGGTCGGAACGTGCTGGAACTCACGGACGTCAAGGACTCCGCCAACTACACGTGTGTGGCCATGTCCAGCCTGGGCGTCATCGAGGCTGTGGCCCAGATCACGGTGAAATGTAAGCAGGGGGCAGGGGGAGGCAGGTGGCCCCCTGAGGCTGGTGCAGGTGATGGGGTGCAGGTAGAACACCTCTGAGTTTTGGCTTTGGGCCTTCGTGGCTTTGAAGGGGAGAGTTCTGTGGTCAGATGTTTATTGCTTATAAATTATTCTGGGCCTTCCCCCATGGAGTGAGGCATGGTCTTGCTCTGCTGACCTCACAGTCCAAAGTAGGAGACACCTGTGTATCCATGTAGCTCTGATACGGGCTGATCAGGGCTGTGATGGGGGCCACCTAGTGCCATTCACACCCCCAGAGTAAAGGCCCCATTTCCCAGGAAAGTTAGGTCAGGGAAAGACTTTAAGTTGAAAGGGAATAAGCCAAAGGAGACGGAGCATCATTTTAAGAAAAGGAATAGCTTATACAGAGACTCAGAGGGAACGGGAGGGTCAGGTGTGAGGACTGCAGATTCTCCCTGTGTCTCAGGTTTGTGGTGAGATTCAGAGGAAGGTACCCACAAATATTTTTCTAGCTTTAGAACAGGGGCCAGCAAACTGCAGCCCTCAGGCTGAATCTGGCCCTCAACTTGTTTTTATGAATAAAGTTTTATTGGCACACACCCATTTGTTCATGCCTTGCCTATGAAAGCTTTCTGGCTACAAAAGCAGAGCTTAGTCTCAACAGAGGCCTGCAAAGCTAAAAGTATTTACTGTCTGAGCGTTTGCAGGAAAAGTTGAATGAGCCCTACCTAGGTCAGCTGGTTTGTTGGTCATTTTGCCGAGGGATTGAACTCTTGATGAATGCGTCCTGAGGCCGGTGTGGTGTGCCATCTTGGGACACGCGGGAGAGAAAGCCACAGTTATCCAGGTGCTGAGACACAGCTGCCAACAATACTTGGGCCCTACTGGTGAGGAGGACAGACACATGTGAAAATGAGATAGCCTGTGTGGTGATAGGAACTGGGCAAGGTAGCTTCTAGCCTCGGTGGTGAGTGAAGGCTTAGGGAATGGTTTTGGAAGGAGCTGGCCATGTGGCCGTCTGGGCTTTCCAGGCCCTGGAACAGCAAGTGTGGGTGGGAACAGACAGGGCCCTGTGGCTGAGCAGAGTGAACCACAGAGCGGGCTGCGGACTCGGGGCCGCCTGTGTTTCCTTCAAACGTGAATATTTTTCTTAAACAGCAAATATTCTTTTTTGTTTAATATATTTTATTGATTTTTTACAGAGAGGAAGGGAGAGAGAGATAGAAGAGTTAGAAACATCGACGAGAGAGAAACATTGACCAGCTGCCTCCTGCACATCTCCCACTGGGGATGTGCCCGCAACCCAGGTACATGCCCTTGACCAGAATCGAACCTGGGACCTTTCAGTCCGCAGGCCGACGCTCTATCCACTGAGCCAAACCGGTTTCGGCAGCAGATACTCTTTGGAAGTAAATATTTTCCGCTTTATGGGCCATCGAGCCTCTGCTGCAGCCACTCATTTCTCGCGTCAGAGTGGAATAGTGGCCCTTGGTCAGCGCTGCTCCAATAAAACGGTATTTACAAAAGCAGGTGCCAGCCTTCGGACCGGCGTTTGCTGACCCCGGCTATAGCTGACGGGATAGGGGTCCTTAGGCCCGATGTCACTGCCAGGGAGACCCAGGCTCAGAGGAGCAGTCATGTAGCTGAGAGTCACACAGCTTTCCGGGCCTGCAGGCAGCACACCCGACTCGTGACCATGCCCCCCACCCGCAGCTCTCCCCAAAGCCCCCGGGACTCCCGTGGTGACGGAGAACACAGCTACCAGCATCACCATCACATGGGACTCGGGCAACCCAGACCCCGTGTCCTACTACGTCATCGAGTACAAATCCAAGAGCCAGGACGGGCCGTACCAGATCAAGGAGGACATCACCACGACGCGGTACAGCATCGGGGGCCTGAGCCCCAACTCCGAGTACGAGATCTGGGTGTCCGCCGTCAACTCCATCGGCCAGGGCCCCCCCAGTGAGTCGGTCGTCACCCGCACGGGCGAGCAGGCCCCGGCCAGCGCGCCGCGGAACGTGCAGGCCCGCATGCTGAGCGCCACCACCATGATCATCCAGTGGGAGGAGCCCGTGGAGCCCAACGGGCTGATCCGGGGCTACAGGATCTACTACACCATGGAGCCCGAGCACCCCGTGGGCAACTGGCAGAAGCACAACGTGGATGACAGCCTGCTGACCACGGTGGGCAGCCTGCTGGAGGACGAGACCTACACCGTGCGCGTGCTGGCCTTCACCTCCGTGGGTGACGGGCCCCTCTCGGACCCCATCCAGGTCAAGACGCAGCAGGGAGGTGAGGTGCCTGCAGGAGGTGTGGCTCCTGTGGGGGCAGCAGGATTCGGGGTCCCCGCAGTGTGCCTTCTGACAGGCAGCTGGCTGGCCGCGCCTGGAAGCCACAGGGCGGTTTGTTGGTCCCACGCGGCTCTTTAAAATACCTTCATGCCGGCGTTTCAAAGCAGGAAGTTGTCCCAGAAAACCCACATTCCTGGCTTCCCTTGGAAAAATCTAGTTTGGCTTAGCCCACCGGGCTGCAGTCAGACACCCGATAGCGCCCCACGGCTGCGTCTGAACAAAGGGGTGCCGTTTCCAGACGGTCTTCACGGCTGGGCCCGTGGGGGTCTGAGAGCTGCATGCCGCCCGTCTCGAAATACCCCAAAGGCAGTGGGCTGGGCTCCGGCCGCTCAGATAGAAGGACCGGGCGGGGGCGGGGGCGGAGGGGGGTGTTGGGAGTAGGGGGGCACCTAGGTGTGTGGGACCCCAGCTCTCTGCAGGTTTCTGGTCCTTTCCTCATGGGCTCAGGCTTTCTGAACCCCAAGTCCGGGAAGACTGAGGCAACCCACGCGAAGGGACAGGAGGGTGGGGACTCTGCCCCCACAGAGAGGAAAGGATGGAGCTGCACATTCCCAGTGGCGTCCCCACCACCTTCTCTGTCACTTAATTTGCGGGACGGGGAAGGCGCTGGGTGATTTGAAAAGGGGGTTTGTAAATGTTTTTCCATTGGACGCAGAGAGCGGGGCGAATTGAGGTGGACAACTGACAACAAGAGGGCAATGGGGGTCCCCTGGGAAAATAGGAATAGTGAGAACAGTGGGAGAACATTCTGGAAGCATCAGAGACAAGCAGCCGAGCTCCACGGGACTCTGAGGAGAAGGCGGCCACCGGGCAGGTTAGGTGCCCCAGGGGTGAACCCTCCCCGCCTCCCCCATCTCTGTTCCTCTGCCTCCCCAGTGCCCGGCCAGCCCATGAACTTCCGGGCCGAGGCCAAGTCTGAGACGAGCATCGGGCTCTCGTGGAGCCCCCCACGGCAGGAGAGCATCGTCAAGTATGAGCTCCTGTTCCGGGAAGGCGACCACGGCAGAGAGGTACCGGGGAGGGCAGGGGCCCGTGGGGGGCGAGGCGCAGGGCGCTCACTGGGCCCCTCGCCTGCTTGCACTTCCTCCCATGTCCCCCTGACGTCTGGGTGTCTCTCTCCCCCCGCCCTTTGCCCCCCGTGTTGCTAATGTCCCACCTCTCTCTCCTTTCTGTTTCTCCATCTCTCCGTGTCCCTGTCTCTTCCCCCCTCCCCTCTGCCCCCCTTTTCTCTCTCTTCTCTCCTGTGTCTCACTCTCTACATAATGCATCCGTGTCTGTCTCTGTGCCTCTCCATTTCCCTTTTTTGTGTCCTTTTGTGTTTCTGTCTCGTTCATAATCTCTGTCTGTTATGCCTGTTTCCCTCTCTCTGTTTCTCTGTGTGTGTCCGTTTATGTCTCTCTTGGCATTTCTTTGTCTGATTCTCTGATTCTCTGTGTCTCTCTCTGTGTATGTCTCCATTTCTCCTGTGTCTCTCCCCGCGCCCTCTCCCCGGCCCCTGCCCCGGCCCCCAGGTCGGGAGGACCTTCGACCCGGCCACAGCGTTCGTGGTGGACGACCTCAAGCCCAACACGGAGTATGCCTTCCGCCTGGCGGCACGCTCCCCACAGGGCCTGGGCGCCTTCACCTCGGTGGTGCGGCAGCGCACGCTGCAGTCCAGTAGGTGTCTCGCGGACCCCGCCCTCATCTTCTGGGGGGACCTCGGCCGACGCAGATAGCCTCTGCGCATTGACCCAGGAGGAGCCTGCTGTAGGGGGTGGGGGGCGCCTCTGGCTCGTCCCCTCCTGGCTCCTGGACCTCAGACATGTCCATAGCGCTGCCTTGCTTTCCCCACCAGGGCGATGGGTCCTACAGGCTCTGGGACCCGTTTTGTGGTTTTGCCCTTAGTTTGGGAGGAGTTGCTGACTGCACCTCTTTCCCTTCCTCTCCCTGAGGTGGGACTCATTAGAGGGGTACATGTGGCTGTAACAGCTCACACCCAGGTGGCCCTTCCCCCAACACAGGGTCTTCATGACCAAGGACAGGGGTGGCGGGAACCAGAGCCAGGGAGAGCACGGCCCAGTTCAGGGCTCTCAGATTCCTAGAGTTCTTTGCTGTGCCTGCCCGGCCTTCCTGTCACAAGCAAGTTCCCTTTTGGCCAGGACCCTGCAGCCGGGAGCTGGCTCTGGGCCACGCCGTGGCCCCTACACCGCCCTCCCTGCCTCCTCCGAACCCAGGACCTACACAAGCCCCTCCTGCTGTGTCCCGCCTCCCTCTCTCCTCTGCTCTCTCCTCTCTGCTCAGCGCAGCCTGGTGTGGCCTCTGGTGTGGCCTTCGTCGCGGTGGCCCTCCTCCCCTCCCACTTCTCAGTCAGTCGCTTTAGCCACCCAGGCCTTGCACTGGAAGCGGCCTCCCTGTTCACACGTTCAAGCCCCGCCTGGGTGTGTGCACCTAGGGGGCGTCTCGGGTCAGGGTGTCAGCTGCTGGGATCAGGGGCCTTGGAGATGAATCACCCCCTCCCCCCAGCCCTCCCTCCCCCCCCCAACCCCCCTCCATGCCGAGCTGAGCGCTCTGCAGGTCACAGGCGTCTGGGCGTGTTTGTGCGTGAGGCGATCAGTGAGGGTGTCCTGTGGCTCGGGTGGCCACGTGAGAGACTGGCACGGGTGCCGCGAAGGTGAGTACACGCTGGTCTCAAGCAGGTTCACAAAGACGGCCCACCCTGTGTGCTCCCCACCTGCCCAGCAGCTCTGGGCTGCACAGACAGCCCAGAGCCCAAATTCACACACACCCCCAATCCACCCCACAACCAAGAAGCACGCCTGCTCAGAAATCTTACTGTTTTTCATTACCCCCCACCCCCCGGCACAATGCCTGGCACACAGTGGATGCTGCGTAAAAGGCAACTGCTTTTATCTTGACGATGCCCCGAGTCCCGTGTTTGTATTTCTGTCCACACCCACCCCCTCCCAAGATGCTGTGCAGGTTGGGCCGGATTGTGAAGGAGGCGGCCTCCAGGGTCGTCAACAACGCAGCTTTGGCCCAGCCATGTGGACTTCGGGGGCGGCCCAGGACAGGGACCAGGGGCTGGGGGAGAAGGGACTCTCCACTTCTGGCCCTGAGACGGGTGGGGCCTGAGAAAACTACAGCCAAGACTCAGGGCCAGGCGTGTCCCGGGGGCTACGGGCTGCTTAGGCTGAACTCAAGGGTAGGTGGAGGCCAGACCACTCAGCCGTGGGTCTCCCCAGACACCGTCCCGCCGCCCGCCTCGTCGGCACCTGTCCGGAGCTGCCGCGGCCGCACTGGGGCCGGAGCAGGGCTGTAGGCCCGCTTGCGTCTGGAGACCCACCCAGAGCTGGGTCTGGCCTTGTAGCTCAGCGTCCGCCATTCCCTCCCTCGTAAGAAAGTCTCATAGATTAGCAGTTGGAGTGGAAGGTAGGTAACCAGACTGGGAGTGCTCTGGAAGGCGTCCTTCTTTTGTTATGGTTTTCCTCATCATCATCACGTTCACTGTTGTTTTGTATTTTATTATGGTTTTGGTTTTATTTTTCCTCCCCCTTTCTCAGCGAATCCATTCCTTCCGGCACATTCCCTGAGTGGTTTTTTTTGCTCCTGCCTGATTCCCTTGGGCATTTTTGGTTGGGGTGGCTGGTCAAGAAATGGGGGAGGGGACCCTAAGTGTCTGTTTTTGAAGGAGGGACCCCCAAGTGTCTAGTTCTGGCCTTTCACTTGAAGGGAGGCTGGAGAGCGATTCTGGTTGAAGCCCTGGGTTCTCTCACAGCCTGATGGCTTTGAAGACAGGGCTTCCAGTTCATCCCTGGATCCCCGGGGGCAGCACAGGGTGTGCATGCAGGAGATACTCTATAAACACGTGTTCCGTGAACAGAGAGGCTGGCGTGATGGTGAAGGTACTCGGTGCAAGGCCAGTACATCAGGCAAGGCCAGTGACTTTCTGGGCCTCCCTCTAGCAAGGCTGACTCTTGAGTCCTGGGCAGCTGAGGGAGTGTGGCTCCAGCCACCCTCAACTGGCCTGAGCTGATAGAAAGTCCAGGCTGAGTCAGTTTTCCCAGCCTCAAGCTGAGAGAGTCCGTGGAGAACAGCTGAGCCCAGATTCATATCCTTGCCACGTGCCCTTGGGCAGGCAACTTGCCATTTCCTGGTCTCAGTTTTTTCATCTGCAAAATGGGAGGTGATATATAAAAAGCACCAGTATGGGTGGGGGCCTGGCACACAGTAGGTACTCAGTCAGTGATAATAGAAAACCAAGCAGCTGTGTTTTGAACCTGCTTTCCCCATCTGTAACATGGGGTAGGGCTATATTATTGCTGTTCCTCTAACACACAGTAGGTGTTCAGTAAATTAATGTGTTAGATAGTAGGGGTGATAGATCTAGCTCCCTAGGAGAGTCATGAGTATTAAATGAAGTATGATCAGTGGGGTGCATTTTGAGTCTATAAAAGACTTAGGGTGCTGAGTGTGCAAAATAGGTGCATAGAACTTGAGTTTTATTATCAGTAATGCCCATAACACAGGGCCTGGCCCATTGTAGATGCTCAACCCATGGAGACTATTACTGTTATTTCATAAAGCCTTTTAACACACAGTAGGTGCTTTATATGTGGGAACTGTCATTGTTAGTACATTGCCTAGCACACAGTAGATGCTTCATATATGCAGCTGCTGTTTTTAATCTAAACACGGATTGTCACAGTGCTGGCATATAGTTGGCATTCAGTGAATGAATGGTATTAGCAGTTTGTCACAAGGTTAATCTCATGCCAGGTGCACAATAGGTACTCAAAACATGGAGGCGACTATTCTGCAAAGCCTTTGTTTGACACAATGTCTGGCATACAGTCAGTGCTCAATAAGTGGTACTTTCTTAAAAGAGGTTGGCCTGGCACTAGGCACAAAGTAGGTGCTCAGATGGGAGCCATTGTCAGTCTGAAAGGGTCCAACATGGTGCTGGTGCACAGATTTTGCTCAAAACATGCAGTTATTATCTGCAAAACCTTTGGCATCATGTGTACAAATAGATGACGCTCAATAAGAACTATTACCATCCTATCTAATAGAGAGGGAATATGCTAATTGACCTTCATGCCATCATAAAGATGGCAGTGCCCACAGCCAATAAGGAGGAAATATGCTAATTGACTGCCCCGCCCTTAAATATGGCGACACCAACAGCCAATAAGGAGGGAATATGCTAATTGACTGCTCCGCCCTCAAAGATGGCGGCACCCACAGCCACAAGATGGCCGGCAGGGGAGGCCAGTTGGGGCGACTGGGCCAGCAGGGGAGCAGTTAGGCATCGATCAGGCTGGCAGGAGAGTGGTTAGAGGGTGATCAGGCAGGCAGGCAGGCAGAAGCACTTAGGGGCAGGCAGGCAGGCGAGTGGTTGGGAGCCAGCAGTCCCGGATTGTGAGAAGGATGTCCGACAGGGATTGGGCCTAAACCGACAGTTGGACATCCCCCAAGGGGTCCCAGATTGGAGAAGGTGCAGGCTGGGCTGAGGACACACACACACCCCCACCACCACCACCACCCCCCCCCCCCCCCCCTCCCCCAGTGCATGAATTTCATGCACCGGGCCTCTAGTTTTTATATAAGGCCCTTGGCATAGTGTCTGGCACACAGTAGGTGTGCTTAATACATGGGAACTACTGTTATCCAATAAAGCCCTCAGCATACAGTAGGTACTTTGTGTATGGGGACTACTACTGTTACTGCATTAACACAGTTCTTGGCACACAGTAAGTGCCTAAGAAGTGAGAACTATTGTTTTATAAGGCCCTTAGTACAGTGCCTAGCACATGCTAAGTGTTTAATATAAGGGAATTGTACTGTTTTTCAATTAACCTCCTAGCACAATGCCTGGCACACAGTAGGTGCTGCATAAAAGGCAACTGCTATTTTTATCTTTAGAGGGCTATTATGATGTCCAGCCCATAGTAGCTGCTCAGTAAATAAGACTTACTGTTGATCTGTAATGCTTGGTGTAGCGCCAGATGCACAGTAGGGGCTCAAAACAGAACTCTGACCTTTAAAGACCTTGGCACACAGTAGGTGCTAAATATGGGCTGTGTTCTCTATAAAGCCCTGAACCTAGGATCAACACAGTAGGCACTTGCATTACTCTGGTATAGTCCTTGGCATGCTAACTGGCAATAGTTTGCTCAAGATATTGGCATCATTGGTTGATGTAAGCCATGAGGTAGCCTCTAGAGCAGTGGTTCTCAACCTTCCTAATGTCGCGACCCTTTAATACAGTTCCTCATGGTGTAGTGACCCCCAACCATAAAATTATTTTCCTTGCTACTTCATAACTGTAATTTTGCTACTGTTATGAATCGTCATGTAAATACCTGATATGCAGGATGTATTTTCATTGTTACAAATTGAACATAATGAAAGCATAGTGATTAATCACAAAAACAACATGTAATTATATATGTGTTTTCTGATGGTCTTAGGTGACCCCTGCAAAAGGGTCGTTCGACCCCCAAAGGGGTGGTGACCCACAGGTTGAGCACCACTGCTCTAGAGTCTCTGGTAGAACAGGTGTTCAGTAAATAGATGCTTTTACTGTTAACCTATGAAGCACTTAGCACCATGCCTAGCACATAGTAGGTACCCAATAAATGGAAATGGGGCTTTTACTGCTGGTCCCTGGCAGTATTGTTCTCCTGGCGCACAGTAGGTGTTCAGTAAATAAATGTGCTTACTATTACCCTATGAAGCTCTAGCCCAGCACATAGTGGATACCCAATAAGTGTGGCTTTTATTGCTATTACCTAGCATAGTACCTGGCGCACAGTAGGTGTTCAGTAAATAAGTATTTTACTATCACTCTGTGAAGCCCGTGGCATGGTGCTTGGCACATAGTAATTACCTAATGGATCTTTTTTTTATTATTCTCACTCGAGGACATGCTCTTATTGATTTTAGGGAGAGAGGAAAGGAGAAGGGAGAAAGAGAGAAAGAAACATGGATGTGAGAGTGAGGCAGTGATAGTTTGCCTCCCACATGCACCCTGACCAAGGATTGAACTGCAGCCTGGGCATGTGCCCTGATTGGGAATCGAACCTGAGACCTTTTGGTGTATGGGACGACACTCCAACCAACTGAGCCATACTGGCCAAGGCCCTTAATAGGGCTTTTATTGCTTTTCCACTTGTCACAATGGCTGCCACACTGTGAGTGCTCAATAAATAGGGCTTTTATTGTTATTCCCTGGCAGTGGTATCCCCCTGGCACACAGTTAGTATTCAGTAAATTAATGCATTTACTGTTATCTGATGAAGCTCTTAGCACCATATGTGCCTAGCACACAGTTGGTGTCTAATAAATGGGGCTTTTATTGCTGTTCCTCTGACACACAGTAGGTGTTCAGTAAATTAATGTGTTTACTGTTATCCCATCCCTGGCACACAATAGGTACCCAATAAATGGAGCTTTTGCTATTCTTCTGGCACAGTGCCTAGCAACACAGTAGGTGTTCAATAAACATTTTACCATTATTCTATGAAGCCCTTGGCACATTGTAGTTACCTAATAAATGGGACTTTATTGCTTTTCCACTTGGTATGGTGGCTGGCGCATAGTAGGTGCTCAGAAAATGGGACTTTTATTGCTGTTCCTCTGGCACAATATCTAGCACCCAGTAGGTGTTTGATTAAAAAGTACATTTAGCCTGGCCAGTGTGGCTAAGTGGTTTAGCATTGACCCATGAACCAGGGGGTCACGGTTCGATTCCTAGTCAGGGCACATGGATAAAGCCTGCAGCATAGTGCCTGACATACAGTAGGTTGTGGGCTGGATCCCCAGGAGGGGACGTGCAGGAGGCAGCCAATTGATGATTCTCGTCATTGATGTTTCTGTCTCTTCCTCTCCTTTCCTCTCTCTGGAATCAATAAAAACATATTTTCAAAAAGTACATTTACTATTCTATGAAGCACTTGGCATGGAGCTTGGTATAATATAGGGATTCAGTAAATAGGTTGTTTTTTTAAAATCCTCATCCAAGGATATGTTTTTATTGATTTTAGAGAGAAAGGAAGGCGGGCGGGCGGGGGGTGGGGGGAGTGGGGGAGGTGAGAGAGAAGCATCAATCGAACCTGCAACCTAGGTATATGTCCTAACTGGGAATCAAACCCACAACCTTTTTGGTGTACAACGTTCCAACCAATTGAGCCACCTGGCCGAGGCAATACATAGATGCTTTTGCTGTTATTCTGTGAAGCCCTTGGCACCATGCCTGGCACACAGTAGGTGCCTAGGAAATGGGGCTTTTATTGCTATTCTACTTGGCATGGTGCCTGACACATAATGTGTACCCAGTAAATGGTGCTTTTATTGCTGCTCCTCTCATCACAGTGCCTGGCACACACATGTGTGCTCCGCAGGGACTGTGGCGGCCCACTACCTAAGACCTACTATGTGTCAGATAGGTTCAGTCACATGAGTGAGTGCAGTGTTCTTGGCCAGCCCTCCCAGCCCCACCCCCACCCACCCATCTCACCTTTGGTTGACACCCGCCTCTTTTGGGTTCGACTTCTCTTTGCTTTGGTCCTGTTTTGTTTGTTATCATCTTCTTTTTTATTTTCTCTTTCCCATCTTTTGTTTCCCCGTCCCCTCCCTGCCCATCCCGCTCCCTTCCCCACCCCGACGTTCTTCCCCCTCCAATAGAACCGTCTGCCCCCCCTCAAGATGTTAAGTGTGTCAGCACACGCTCCACGGCCATTTTGGTAAGTTGGCGCCCGCCACCGCCGGAAACACACAACGGGGCCCTGGTGAGCTATAGCGTCCGCTACCGACCGCTGGGCTCGGAGGACCCGCAACCCAAGGAGGTGAACGGCATCCCCCCGACCACCACTCAGATCCTGCTGGAGGCACTGGACAAGTGGACGGAGTACCGCATCACGACTGTCGCTCACACAGAGGTGGGACCAGGGCCCGAGAGCTCGCCCGTGGTCATCCGCACCGACGAGGACGGTAAGCACCGCCCTGGCCTGGGGACCCCTGCAGGCCCCAGTCCACCCCGCCCGGGAGCCTCCTGTCTGGAAAACCGGGCTGGCTGGTGGCCAAGAGGTAGAAGCCACTGTCATGAGAGGGAGACGCGAAGCAGCTCTCACCCCGAGAAACCCCGGGCTCCTTGGCTGGGAATTCTCTGCTCTAGACCTTTGGGCACCATTGGCTCCCTGAGCCTTGTGCCTGGAAAGTTGAGCTGGCACCCCCGCCACTTGGTCCAGTGGTCGAAACCGTGGAACCAAAGTGTAAGAAGCAGCAAGTAGCGCTTGCAAAAAATCTATGGTCCCCTCACCCCAAATACCCACCGTTTAGACTTCTCTTGGGATGAGCCAGGATCTGCGGCTTCCTGGGTCTGACCCATCCTACCTAAGTGTAGGCTGACTGTGTGCTGATAACATTTAACCAGCAACTACTGGGAGACAGACTGATCTGTGCCGTTGGTCAAATTCTGGGGTGTCAGTATCCTGCCGCGGCCAGCTGCAAGGTGGAAAGTTTTAAGCTGCAAAATGAGATGGATGCCAAGGGCCTGGGGCTCGATGAAGCGAGGAGCTTCCCCAGTAACACCGAGCCCCTTTGAACCCGGTTTGCTTTCTGAGCCACGGGCCGCATTGTGTCGGATGCTTGGGGAAGAGATGAAGCAGCTCTTCATGGGGGGAGGGGGGGTCAGGCTCCGACCTGGGGGCTGGCTGAGAAGGAGCCCCAGTGCCCAGTGGGGGCCGCACTGCCTGGTTCAGACCCTGCTTGGCCTCTTTCTAAGCCTGTGACCATGGCATCCACTTTCTAGGCCTCAGGTTCCCCATCTGTACATGAGGAAAGAGCCGCTATGTGGAGGCAGGCTGTGAGCACGGCGGAGTGTGCCTAGGCCCTTAGAACAAGGCGTGGGTGCCCTCTCGTGTCATGTGGCCTGGGAGGTAGCCGTGGGCACTGGGGCTGCGCAGTTGCCCATCTGTAAATGGTGGTGTGCGCTTCGGGCGCCCAGTTAATCAGCAGCCACTTGTCACCCCGGCATCGGGCAGCTGCCCGGGGCAGGGCCGGGCGCCCCAGTAACGGCACCCCCCACCCTCCCCTTCGTTCCTGCTCCCCTCCTCCCCCTGCCAGTGCCCAGCGCGCCGCCGCGGAAGGTGGAGGCGGAGGCGCTCAACGCCACGGCCATCCGCGTGCTGTGGCGCTCACCCTTGCCAGGCCGGCAGCATGGCCAGATCCGCGGCTACCAGGTCCACTATGTGCGCATGGAGGGCGCCGAGGCGCGGGGGCCGCCGCGCATCAAGGACGTCATGCTGGCCGATGCCCAGGTGGGCGGGGCTCTGGGGCGGGGCCTGGGAGGGTGGCGTTCCAGGGGGGTGGGGATGGGCCCCACCCCTGTGCTCCTGCCCTCTCGCTGCTTCTCTCTCTCTGGCCGCCCCGCTCATCTCCTCCTCTCTCCCCTGCCGCCTCCTCCCACGCTCAGTGGGAGACGGATGACACGGCCGAATATGTAAGTAGTGCCCTCTGGCCACTGGCGTGCTCTTCCCGCGCGGGCCGTGCCTTGCTGTTCTGTGACACCCACCCCTGCACGCCCCTTGTCAAAGGGTCTCCTCCCCTGGGTCCCCGATGTACCCCTCTTGGAGCCAGCAGTCTCAGTTTTCACATCAGGCAAATGGGCCCAGCAGCCCCAGGGGCACCTGCGGGGGACCCCAGAGGGGTGACCTGGACACAAGACAGAGGTCATCTCTTATCCTTCTTACCTGGGTGGCCCCTAGATCCCAGTAACACACATACACACACACACCCCACTTGCAGTCCTCTCCATTTGCACAAGCCGTTCTGAGTCCTGGGATGCCTTTCCTACGGTGCCCACCCACTCCTCCACCCCACCACCTCCCTGTCGGACCCAGACCAGAGCTGCTCACTTTCCAGCCTGGCCTGACCCTTCTATCACCGCCGCAGGCTTCCCTGACCTAGAAATTTCTCTCTCTGCTCAGAGTGTCCATTTCATTCTGGCCCTTGAGTGAGGGCGGGGGCAGGGGCCTGGGGTTAGAAAGGAGGCCTATAGTGCCACCGTCTTCATCCTTCCAAGCTTGTTCCGGAGGCCCTGGGCCCGGCTGGGGTTGCTGTGTGACTCTGGGCCAGTCGCCGCCTCTCTGGGCTGTCTTTCTGCCTTTCATACAGAGGCCACAGGCTCTCCTGGGAGGGTCAAATGTGAGGCTCAGGGGCAGGAGACCCTCTGTTCATGCATCCCTGCCCCCTCCTCATGATCTTGACCTGGGGACCCCCCTGAACTCCCAGGCATGCTGGACGTGTTTGTGGTGTGCATGTGTGGGGACATGGACACGTGTGTGATGGTGTTCATGGGCGTGTGTGCAAGCAGGGTGTTCTGGCATTGGTTGAACAAGCAGTCATTGACGGAGCACCTACTGTAGGCTAGCTCTGAGAGAGGTGCTGCAGAAGTGACAGCTCTGAGCCTGCCCTCCCTGGGGTCACAGTCCAGTGTGGGAGAGGGGTGTCATGGGAAAGAGATACAAATACGTGTAGTTACAGCACTGGCGGAGGCCGGTGTAGACTGGTGTAAATGTCAGCTCTCCAGATGGGTGGGTGGGGCCGCCCTGATCTGTAGCATTTGGCGTAAATACTCCCACCACGTCAGTTTCAAGCTACAGCTAGGTGTGCACGGGCTCATGGTTGTGTAGTTTTCTACCACAAGGGACAAGTGACCCAATAGCCTAGTGGTAAACATAGTAGGATAGTTAGGACGGGGGTATTGAGTATTTAATACCTTTGAGCTTTTAAAATTTTTATTTTTATTTAATTGTAAGTTTACATAATTTACTTTTATATATATATATATATATATATATATATATATATATATATTTTATTGATTTTTTACAGAGAGGAAGGGAGAGAGATAGAGAGTTAGAAACATCAATGAGAGAGAAACATCGATCAGCTGCCTCCTGCACATCTCCTACTGGGGATGTGCCCGCAACCCAGGTACATGCCCTTGACCGGAATCGAACCTGGGACCTTTCAGTCCGCAGGCTGACGCTCTATCCACTGAGCCAAACCGGTTTCGGCCTAATTTACTTTTTAATATTGGCTGTGTTTAATAACTGGCTCACAAAATTCCTGAACATTTGAATATTGGCTCTCGTGAGCTGGTATAGGAAATTCCAGCACACCAATGGTCGTAGTGGAGGCAGGGAAGAGCCTGTGCAAAGGTCCTGTGGCAGAACCGGGGCTGGCGTGTTGGGGGAGCAGTAAGGAGGTCCTTGTAGCTGGAGCGGAGTGGGTGAGGGGAGAAGGAGGTGAGAGCGGGGAGGAGATATGGCAGGGATTGCAGGGCCTTCTAGGCCATGGGGAAGACTTGGGATTTTACCGCCAGGGAGGTGGGAAACCTAGAGAGCTGTGGGCAGAGGAGGGATGGGACCAACTCAGATGCTCACAGGCGCCCTCCGGTGGCTGCTGCAATGACAGACTCTGCGGTGGGAGCCTAGGGCAGGGGCAACTCCCTGTTCAGTGAGGCTGCGTGTGCCCATCTCAGCATGGACCTGCTCCGTCGGCGTCTCTGCATGAGGTTGTGTGCACGTCTTTGTCTGAGGACCAGGCCCCGCGTCCACCTTGTTTGAGCCCAGCCCTGGAAGGAGGGTGGACAGGGCTGGTCTCACCCTGCTTGCCTCACTGACGCCACCCCTGCCTGCAGGAGATGGTCATCACAAACCTGCAGCCTGAGACCACCTACTCCATCACTGTAGCCGCCTACACCATGAAAGGCGATGGCGCTCGCAGCAAACCCAAGGTGGTCGTGACCAAGGGAGCAGGTATGAGGCCCCTCCCCCCAAGGCTCCTTTGCCCCTGGAGTCCCCGCAGCGAGCGTTCTTGAGCCCATGTGGGGAAAGGGTGTGCTGGGCAGGGGGAGCCGCCAGAGCAAACGGGGTGGGGGCTGCTCAAGGGGGCATTCAGGGCCCAGCAAGGCCCAACTCCATCTCCTCGTCATCACTCTCTTCCTTAGCTACTTGGCTCCATCCAGATGCAGATGGTTAACAGCCACCGCTAACGCCCTCATCCTCCTGGCTTTACCCGGCTGCTCCCTCTGCTCAGACTCCCTCTCTTCCTGGCTGTCTCCTCCCCATCCTTTAGGTCGTTGCTTCGTTTCTACCTCACCCGGAAGCCTTTCCCACCCCACCCCTATCCCACAGTCTTGGTCTGATGCCTCTTCTGGGGCCCCCAGCACCCTGTCATGCCTCCGTCATGGCTCTGATCCCCTGTCATTTGGGGGTGGTGTCCTCATCGCTCCAGCTACCCCAGGAAGCCGCCTCTCCTGGCAGCCCTGCCTCAGTTTCCCCTTCTGGCTCCGCCCATCAGGCCCAAGGTTCTGTTTTTGCCCCAGCCACCATTGAGCTGAGTGAGGAGAGAGCCGTAGCTGTGAAAATGTAAGAGGGCACAGCCCAGGCAAAGGAGTGTGTTTGAGAAACAGTAGAAAGGCCTCCATCCCACTCCCCACACCCTTCCTCTCTCCGGGACACTCGTACACCTCTGACCACACAGTCTGACATTCAGGCTGGACACAGCCCCTCTCTGCATTGCTGCCAGCCCTGCGCATGCTGTTTCCTGAACCTGGTTAGTCTGTATATCCTCCAGGGTCCAGTGCCCATGTCACCTCCTCTGAGGAGCCTCCTATGGTCTCTCAGGGACATTGCATTAGAGCTGTGCTTGCTAAGCCGAGCCTACCGCAGACACTGTGACTGCTCATAGCACATTCCATTAAAGGTCCTGATAAGTCCTGCAGTGGGGGGGGAAGCCTGGTTTCCTTTGCAGAGCCCAGCTTTCCCCCTTCTCTGCCTGACCCCAAAACCTCTCTTGGCTCATTCATCGCTACTTAGACTGTGAAAACCATAAGGCATGTGCAGGATTTGGGCACTGCTGTGTCCCATGGGTATTAATCAGGTACCAGCGAGGGGCAAGTAAACAAGGCAAGAAATGTCTGGCTTCCTGACTAAAGGAGGAGATACATAGATGAGGCCACTGTGACGTCTGTGGGTGTTTTCCTTTATTGGGGTCTCCTTGCTGTTCCTTACGCTCACCCAGCACAGGCCTGCCTCAGGGCCTTTGCACTGCCATTCCCTCTGCCTGGAACACTGTTCCTTCTAGACCTCACTGCGGCTCCCTACCTGCCTTCTTCACCTTGTCATTTCTCAGGGAGGCCTCTCTGAGACCCACTTTTTAAAACTGCAACCCTACCCCGTGCTCCCTGGCGGGCAGGCGGCCACTGATGCTGGCCCTGTGTCCCCACAGTGCTGGGCCGCCCCACCCTGTCGGTGCAGCAGACCCCCGAGGGCAGCCTGCTGGCACGCTGGGAGCCCCCAGCTGGCACCACCGAGGACCAGGTGCTGGGCTACCGCCTGCAGTTCGGCCGAGAGGACTCGTCACCCCTGGCCACGCTGGAGTTCCCGCCCACCGAGGACCACTACACGGCATCGGGCGTGCACAAGGGGGCCACGTATGTCTTCCGGCTGGCAGCCCGCAGCCGAGGTGGCCTGGGCGAGGAGGCGGCGGAGGCCCTGAGCATCCCGGAGGACACGCCCCGCGGCCACCCGCAGATCCTCGAGGCGGCTGGCAATGCCTCGGCCGGCACCGTCCTGCTGCGCTGGCTGCCGCCCGTGCCCGCGGAGCGCAACGGGGCCATCGTCAAGTACACGGTGGCGGTCCGGGAGGCCGGTGCCCCGGGCCCCGCCCGCGAGACTGAGCTGCTGGCAGCGGCCGAGCCGGGTGCTGAGAACGTGCTCACGCTGCAGGGCCTCAAGCCCGACACGGCCTATGACCTCCAAGTGCGGGCCCACACGCGCCGGGGCCCCGGCCCATACAGCCCCCCTGTCCGCTACCGGACGTTCCTGCGGGACCAAGGTAGGCGCGCGGAGACCCCGCACCAGAGCCGGACCGGGCCTTGCGCCCACCCCCGCCCCAGCCCCCTCCCTCTCCCCCGCCAGGTAAGTGGTCACTTTTCTGCTTCCTCGTGATGCTCGAGGCGAGTCTGGACCCCGAGGCTCTGGCGTTGGCAAAGGTGGGACGTGCCTCGGTGGCACCACCATCCCCCACCCCTCTTCTCCTCTGCCTTCTCTCTGCAGCCGCGCCGTCTCCCCCAGCAGGGTCTTGGGACAGGGCCAGGCAGGGCCGGGCCAGGGCCAGGCAGGAAGGCCACGGGCACAGCGGACAACAGGGAATGCCTGGGCCGCCCCACCCCACCCGCCCGCCCGGCCCTGCCTGGCACTTACTGGGCTTCTCTTCTGCTCTCTCCCGCTGGACTGCTGCCTGGTAGTCTCGCCCAAGAACTTCAAGGTGAAGATGATCATGAAGACCTCGGTCCTGCTCAGCTGGGAGTTCCCCGACAACTACAACTCGCCCACCCCCTACAAGGTGCGGCCCCCGCAGGCGGGTGGCGGGTCCGGTGTAGAGCGTGGCCAGGGTGAGGGCTAGGTCTGGAGTTGGGGCTTGTTGGGGTGGTGGGGTTCAGCTGGACTCGGGGCTGAGTGGGATTGGGCTTCACTGGGGATTGAGGCTCCGTCTGGGGTTGGGGTTCACTTTGGGATTAGGTCTCAAAGTTGGGACTCAGCTGGGATTGAAGTTTAATCTGGGATTAGGGCTCAGTAAGGATGGGGGCTCCAGTGAGAGTGGGGGCTCAGCCTGGGGTGAGGGCTCAGCTGGGATCTAGGTTTAGTCAGGGTTGGAGGTCAGCCCAGACCCCACTGAGCCAGCCCCGGCCCACAGATCCAGTACAATGGGCTCACACTGGACGTGGATGGCCGCACCACCAAAAAGCTCATCACGCACCTCAAGCCCAACACCTTCTACAACTTCGTGCTGACCAACCGCGGCAGCAGCCTGGGCGGCCTCCAGCAGACGGTCACGGCCTGGACTGCCTTCAACCTGCTCAGCGGCAAGCCCAGCGTGGCCCCCAAGCCCAACACCGACGGCTTCATCATGGTGTATCTTCCCGACGGCCAGAGCCCCATGACCGTCCAGTATGCCGACGTCCCAGGGCCCCTCGCCCCCGTTAGCCAGCCACCATTCCTCAGCCAGGGTTGGGGCTAGGCTGGAGCCGAGGCGTGTCGGGGTGGTGTTTATAAGATGGGGGTTCCGCCAGCCCCGCCTGTGTGGTCCCCACGGAGGTCCCGTGCTTCTCACAGGAAGAGTCACTAACTGTGGCCTGTGTCTGCTTCTCCAACGTCTTCTGACACCCTGTGTGCCTGACCTACTGGTTTTGGGGTTCCCAGATTGGTGGGGAGGCCACTCTGCACAGACTCTCGGCCCCTGGGTGTGGCGGTAAGGGGCAGAGGAGACGTAAGGGCTCCAAAAATGTGTGGGCGTGGAAGCTGGGGCTTTGAAGGGTGCATAGGAATTCAAGAAATACAACTGCACGGGAAAGGCTTTGTAGGCAGAAGTCAGTGTGATCGATGGCCTGGAGGGTCAAACATGGCTGGGGCTGTAGGGCAGTAGACCCCATTGTAGGAGCAGAAGGGAGACTCCCCACTCGGCCCCCGGAGGGCAGCTCTGTCCGGTCGACCTACAGGCGGCGCCCCTCTGACGCTCCTCTCGTGACAGGAACTACTTCATTGTGATGGTGCCACTGCGCAAGTCTCGCGGTGGCCAGTTCCTGACCCCACTGGGCAGCCCGGAGGACATGGACCTGGAGGAGGTGAGGGCCAGGGCCCAGCCTGCCCGGGGCATGTCCCAGCCGCCCTGAGCCCCGGGGGTCCCAGCCGGCCCTGAGCCCCGGGGGTCCCAGCCGCCCTGAGCCCAGGGGATTCTAGCCGCCCTGAGCCCCGAGGGTCCCAGCCGGCCCTGAGCCCAGGGGATTCCAGCCGCCATGAGCCCCGGGGGTCCCAGCCGCCCTGAGCCCTGGGGATCCCAGCCGCCCTGAGCCCCGGGGATCCCAGCCGCCCTGAGCCCCGGGGGTCCCAGCCGCCCTGAGCAGCCCACGCCTCTGTTTCCGTAGCTCATCCAGGACATCTCCCGGCTGCAGAGGCGCAGCCTGCGGCACTCGCGCCAGCTCGAGGCACCCCGGCCCTACATCGCGGCTCGCTTCTCCGTGCTGCCCCCCACCTTCCAGCCCGGGGACCAGAAGCAGTATGGCGGCTTTGACAACAGAGGCCTGGAGCCCGGCCACCGCTACGTTCTCTTCGTGCTCGCCGTGCTGCAGAAGAGCGAGCCCGTGAGTCCCCACGGTGTCCGCCCCTCCTAGCCACGCCCGCTGGGTGAGGCCGGCCCCAATGCGGCCTCAGCCCCGGGCCCTGACCTCGGAGCCAGACACCGATCCTCCCAGCTTCCTGGGCCCAGGGAAGGACTTGAAGTCGGGGGAATGCCAAAAGGAAGGCGTTTTAGAGGAAGGAACTTGGGAATTGGGGCTTTGGCTGGATGGGTAGGAGTTCAGCCAGAAAGGGCACCGCAGGATCTGCATGTGCAAAGGTCTGGAGGCACAAGAGGAACGGAAAGGAGTTGAGAGTGGCAGGCGGGGGTGGGGGGTGCCAGGTTGGCAAGGGCCAGGGTTCTCAGGAGCCAGAGGCAGGTGGGGAGCCTGGGAGGGGCATCGGGGTCTGTGGAGGAGGGACGCTGATGGAGGTTCTCTCCACCTGTGTGCGCAGACGTTCGCTGCCAGTCCCTTCTCAGACCCCTTCCAGTTGGACAACCCGGACCCCCAGCCCATCGTGGATGGCGAGGAGGGGCTCATCTGGGTGATCGGGCCCGTGCTGGCCGTGGTCTTCATCATCTGCATCGTTATTGCCATCCTGCTCTACAAGAAGTGAGGCCCCGCACTCCCCTGGACAGAATGGGGTTCCCGGAAAAGGGGGGTGTCTGGGGGGGTCATCTCAGAAGATCATCACGGGAGCCCTCAATGGTATCGATGGGGAACCCGAGCCCAGAGGTTAAGCTGCTTGATCAAAGTAACACAGTCCAGCAGGACGGGTTCACACCGGCCAGAGGCTTGACCCCTCTTAGTCCCCACAGTCCCCTGAGGGGGAAGGTGTGGGGCAGAGGCTGTCAGTCCAGTTTAATGACGATAGCGGCCGCGTGGGCCCGGTCTCAGCTTGGACAGGGAGGGTGGTGGGCCCGCAACCAGGATGAGCCCTGCTTCCTGGGTGAGACCGAGGCTCGGAGAGGTTAGGAAAGCCATGCGCCATTACCGAGCAGGCCCATGGCCAGCACACCCTCACCTGTCTTCTTTCCCTCCTCTCCTGTGCCTGCTTTTGGGAGCAGCAAACCTGACAGGTAAGAACTGGCCCTCTCTTCTAGAGGCCCAGGGAGGCTGAGGAGGGGGGTTGGGGGGGGGCCTGGCTGCTCCTATCCTATAGTTGCACACGTGTGTACACATGACCCTGGGAACCCCAGTCGTGTGTATACACAGGGCCTGGAGAGTGTTCACACGTGCATACACGTCTGTGGGCACATGCTGGCACTCGCCGATTCTTCTCTCTCCTCCAAAGTAAACGCAAGGACTCGGAGCCCCGCACCAAATGCCTGCTGAACAACGCCGACCTCGCCCCCCACCACCCCAAGGACCCCGTGGAAATGAGGCGCATTAACTTCCAGACACCAGGTATGTGCTTACCCCAGGTGCCAGGGACAGCACTGCCCGGGGAGAGGGAGCTGCCTGCGGCGACCCTCCCCGGCCTCGCCAGACTGTGCTCGGTGCAGCCAGTTCCCGATTCCCAGCTTCCTACCTGCGCCAGGCTTGGAACTCTCACGGGTCGGTTCTGCTTTACAACCAAACGAGGCTTTTGCTGTCTTCTGTGGGGAGCTTAAAGGACGTGTTAAACCACAGAGCCTTCCTCCTTTCTTCTGGCAGAAAGAGCTATGCTTCTGTTCACACCTCTAGTCTGAAGACCACTTGGCCTTTTCCCACACTCCCTGGGATGTGCCCCTAGCGAGACACTAATTACACCTCCCACACGGCCCGCATCTCCCCTCCACGCCACAGATGCTCGCGCGCCGTCTGCCTCCGAACAGCTCCCTGTAGATGAGTAAGATGCAGCTTAGGTCACCTCCACGCCCGGTGGGAAACGGAATCCGCCTTGTCCGTGATCATCTTCACGTACAGGAACCACGCTCTCCCGCCTCCTCCTTCTGACCGGCTCGTGCCAGCTGCTTCTAACCAAACAAGGGGATTTTCGTGTAACTGATGGTGGCTGTTCCTAACGTGGCTCCCTCGTTCCCGCTACCTGCGCTCTGGAATCTGCTTTCTGTTTCTGACTGGTCCATATTAACTCGGTTTCCAACCAAATAGGGATTTTAAACATATTTAACGGATGGCTGCCGTCCTCCGTAGGAATCACGGAAGGTCGCATGTGGCACCTCTAACGTACTCCCTTCTCTTATCTCTCCGGTGGCAGCTGTTTCCATTTAAATGAGGGTTTCAAACTTGTGTGTTTAACTGATGGCTGACGTCCTCTTAAAGTTCATGGCATCGGCCCCTGTCCTTCCTCCACCCTCAGTTCTCCCTCACCATCCTGCCTTCTCCAAACCCCGCAATGACCCACACAGGGACCCAGGGCCAGAGGGGTGTGGGTGACGTTGACGGAAGAAACTAAAACTGCGGGATCCTCCCAGAGTCGTGGCTAAACACCGGGCAGCGGAAGCAGCCGCTGCTCCGGGTCCTGGGGTCGAGCCGCAGCGCGTGTCCCTCGCGGCTGACGTGCTCGGCCCTGCGTCTGTCGGCAGCCGTGTGCGTGCACCCAGCACGGGGTGGGGGAGGCAGCGCCCCGCGTGTTTTCATTTATTTATTGTTTGCTGTTTCTGCAGATTCAGGCCTCAGCAGCCCCCTCAGGGAGCCGGGGTTTCACTTTGAAAGTTAGTTCCTGTGTCTTTCTGTTCTCGGCTCCCTTCCCCACCCGCCCCTCGTTTGTTTTCATCTTTGGTTTCTCCATCCCGCCACCTCTCTCTGCCCACCTGTCCTGCGCTGGCTTCAGGGGAAAGGGGTCTGGCCCACTGTGCCCTTAGCGTGCTGGTGGTGACTGTGTGCAGGGGTGGGGACAGGTACGTAGGTGAGACACATACGAACGGAAGAACAGGAGCCCACCCCTGTGACAGGCAGGGAGAGCCACCAGGCAAGTGGACACCAGCCTCACACTCCATAGGGGGGGCTCTTGGAGACCCCCGGGGCCCCCACCAGAACAACAGGTGTTCACCAGCCGGCCTGGCAACGCTTGACCCGTTTGACGTAGCTGCAGAGTGCGAGTGTGAGCGCACAGGGAGCACTAGCCACACAGGGAGCACTGGCCGGGGCGTGGAGACGGGTCTGGCAGACCCAGATACCAGGAAGAAAGAGCCAGGCCCACCCCACTCCCTCCAGGCCCCACCCACCCCCAGGGGCGTGAAGATCAGGGCTGTCACCCATCCATGTACAGGATGAGGACACGGGCCGCAGCGTGAGGGGCGCAGTGCCTGCCTCGGCCGGCGGAGACACTGCCTGCAGGCCCTCAGCTCTCCTGGCAGAGGACCCGTTGGCCCCCGGACCCCAACGGGCAGAAAGGAATGTCTCCCACCCCGGGGAACAGTGAGGCCCAGCCAGCTGCCATCGCTTCTCCATTTCTGTGTCACCCGCCTGCTTCCTGCCACGAGGCACCAGGAGCTGGAAGTCCTCCAGGGCACCCCTCCCCCGGCTGGGTGGGGACGGAGCGGGAGGACCGTGTGAGCAGGGGTGCGGGCGTGGCCGGGCCTGCAGCCCCCGCTGCTCCACTCAGATCCTCGGGCCACGGTCCCTGCACCCGCCAGGCCCTCTAACCACGGCTCGTCCATCGCAGACTCACACTGTAGAGCACCCCACCCCTGGCCTCGGGCTGGCCCCCCATGACCGGCTGCCCCACGGGGTCTGCTCTCCCCACAGGCATGCTTAGCCACCCGCCTATCCCCATCTCAGACATGGCCGAGCACACGGAGCGCCTCAAGGCTAATGACAGCCTCAAGCTCTCCCAGGAGTACGAGGTGAGCTGAACCCTCCCCCCAGCCCCCCCCCAGGCCTTCCGATGGCCACCTGACACCCCCACCTCCCCTTCCCGCAGTCCATTGACCCAGGCCAGCAGTTCACGTGGGAGCATTCCAACCTGGAAGTGAACAAGCCCAAGAACCGCTACGCCAACGTCATTGCCTACGACCACTCCCGCGTCATCCTCCAGCCCATCGAAGGTAGCACGCGGTCCCTGGCCATCCTGCCCTCCTCCCCCCCGAGTGCCCACAGCCCCTGCCCCGCCTCCAGGCCATGGGGCAGACAAGCTAGGGGGAGGGGGGCTCGGGGGAAGAAGCCTGATTCTGGGCTCAGGCCTGGTCCAGCACCAGAAACCACGGGGGGTTGTTAGCTGTATATTTAAGTGATGGCTGCTATCCCTTACGTGTTTCCACCGGCCACTCCATACCACTCCGCTCAACTGGAGCCGCTCTGCACCCAGGGACGGAGGGCAGGGTCTGGGGCATTTCTGTGGTCCCAGGTTGGAGGAGGGGGTTGCTCGTGACAGCTAGAGGGTGGGGCCAGGGATGCTGCTCCACGCCCTGCCGGGCCCAGGACGGCCCCACAGCGCACGATCCGGCCCCACTTGGCAGCAGTGCTGAGGTGGGATCCCCACGATTTGCTGGGGGACAGATCGGGGTGCTCGGAGAGGGCTTCCAGTTGGGCTCATGGAGCCAGCCTGAAAGGACGGGGCACCCCCACTGATCTCCGGCTTCTCGCCCGGGCCGTAGGCATCGTGGGCAGCGACTACATCAACGCCAACTATGTGGACGGCTACCGACGGCAGAACGCGTACATCGCCACGCAGGGGCCGCTGCCCGAGACCTTCGGGGACTTCTGGCGCATGGTGTGGGAGCAGCGCTCGGCCACCATCGTCATGATGACCCGGCTAGAGGAGAAATCGCGGGTGAGGCCTGGACCCCGCCCCCCACCCCCAGAGTCCCCAGCCAGCCCAGGCTCACACTCACCTCCATTCTCCTTTCCGGCACAGATCAAATGTGATCAGTACTGGCCCAACAGGGGCACGGAGACCTACGGCTTCATCCAGGTAACGCTGCTGGACACCATCGAGCTGGCCACGTTCTGCGTGCGGACCTTCTCCCTGCACAAGGTGGGCAGGCCAGGCTGGAGGCTGCAGAGGGAGGATGGGGGGGGGGGGGGGCGGGCGGAGAGGCAGAGGAGGAAGATGGGCCCAGCTTCTGCCCATTGACCCAGGCTGACCACATTCTCATGAAGCCCATTTTATGGATGGGGAAACAGGCCCGGAGTGGGGCACCTCGTGTCCCTGGCCACAGCAAGAGGACAAAACTGGCAGAACCCAGTTGAGCAGTGAATCTGTTATCCTCCTGGGCCTGGGACGGGTCCTGGCAGAGGTCGCTAAGCCCTGCCCTTATGGGAGCTTAAGTCTGGGGTGGAGCCAAGCTGGAGGGACCCTGCAGGCCTTGGGCAGTCAGGGCTGGGCCAGAGGTAATCTTAGATAAGTACTTGCCTGAAGGCTGCTCGCCATAACGCGGTTCCCCTGTCCTACATCGGTGGTTCGCCATTGCAGCAGCCTACCATCAGAGGGGAGATTGTCGTCACGGGGAGCGGAGGTGCTTACCACACCACGACCCTCCCTCCACTCAGTCAGGTCCTCTCAGCATTGAGCACAGGCCTGGCCCGAGCATCAGAAAGCTGAGAGGATGGACCAGGGGAGGCAGTGAGGATTCTTAGCTCATTCACACACGCCCAGCACTTGCTGTGTGTCAGGCCCTGACCTGGCACCAGGACACAGCAGGGACCAAGACAGATGGAATATCCTGACCTTGTGGGGCTTAGTCTAGTGGACAAGACACAGACCAAAGACATGCAAATAATAGATCTTTTCTTATTAAATGTATTGCCGTTGGTTGATAATACGTTTAGGGCAGCGGTTCTCCACCTGTGGGTTGCGACCCCTTTGGGGGTCGAACGACCCTTTCACAGGGGTCGCCTAAGACCATCAGAAAACACATATGTAATTACATATTGTTTTTGTGATTAGTCACTATGCTTTAATTATGTTCAATTTGTAACAATGAAAATACATCCTGCATATCAGATATTTACATGACGAT
This sequence comes from Myotis myotis, assembly GCF_014108235.1. NCBI lineage: Eukaryota > Metazoa > Chordata > Mammalia > Chiroptera > Vespertilionidae > Myotis > Myotis myotis. The sequence goes on along the minus strand of NW_023416368.1, from coordinate 81,202,025 downwards.
TCATAACAGTAGCAACATTACAGTTATGAAGTAGCAACGAGAATAACTTTATGGTTGGGGGTCACCACAACATGAGGAACTGTATTAAGGGGTCGCGGCGTTAGGAAGGTTGAGAACCACTGGGTTAGGGCGTCTGTCCGGGTAACATGACATCTCTACACTCCACTGTGCACTCACCACCGAGTCCCGTCGCCTCCTGTCGCTGTGTATTTGACCCCCTTTATCCTTGTCCCCCACCCCCTTTCCCCGTTGGGAACCACCATTCTGTTGTCTGTACTTAAGAGTTTGTTCATGTGTTGCTTCCTGTGCTTTCCCGTCTGACTGACTTCACGTAGCATAATATTCTCAAGGTCCACTCACGTTGTCACCAATGGCAGTATTTGGGCTTCGCTTTTGGCTGAGTAGCATTCCACTGTGTGTACGGACCGCGTCCTCTGTACCCGTTCATCCTTCGGAGGACACCGCGGTTGTCTCCGTGCCTTGGCCACCGTGAATAATGTCGCAGTGAGCGTAGGGGTACACAGATCTTTGTGTGTGTTCAAGTTTTTCAGGTAGATCCCCAGGAGAGGGGTTGCTGGGCCAGGTGGGTTATTGTTAATTTCTTGAGGAGCCTCCATCGTGTTTCCGTAGTGGCTGTGCCAGTTGACATTCCCACCGGCTGTGAGTGAGGGTTCCCTTTTCTCCACAGCCTCTCCAGCACTTCCTGTGACTTGTCTTATTGGTAATAGCCATTTTGACAGGGGTGAGGTGGTACCTCCTTGTGGTTTGGATTGATATCTCCCTGGTAGCTAGTGAGGTTGGGCATCTGTATGTCCTGGGAAATTGTTCAGGTCCTCTGCCCATATTTTAATGAGGTTGTTTTGTGGTTGTTGAGTTGTATGAATTCTTTATATATTTTGGATATTAGCCCTGTATTGGAATATCACTTGCAAATGTGTTTCTCCCATTTAGTTGGTTGCCTGTTTGTTTTGTTGATGGTTTCTTTTGCTGTGCCGAAGCTTTTTCGCTTGACGCAGTCCCATTCATTTATTTTTTTTCTTTTACTTCTCTTGCCTTTGGGGGAGGGGAGGTCAAGTTCACAAAAACCCCTCTGAGCCCAAGGTCCAAAAACGACAAAATCTCATGTGTAGGGTTAAAATAAAGGAGAGGAGAGGAATAGAATGTGTACTGGGGGACCTGGAAGAAGTGAGGAAGGGAGCCATGAGATGTGGAGAAACAGCATTCCAGGCAGAGGGCACAGCTAGTGCAAAGGCCCTGGGGCAGGACCATGGCTGGTGCATTGGAAGAACAGTGAGAAGGCCATGTGGCTGAGTGAATAGTGGGGGGAGAGAGAGGAGTTGAGGACAGGGAGGGGATGGGAAGGTTGTGCAGGGCCTGTGGGCCATGGGGAGGACTTGGGCTTTCACCCCAAGGGAGGTGGGAGCTCTTGAGGGCTGTCGGCACAGGAGGTATGGGACCTGACCCATGCTCACAGGCGCTCTCTGGCTTCTGGGGAGGTGGCACCGGCAGACTGGAGGGGCCAGGATGGCAATGGGGAGGACTGTGGTGATTGCCATGAGGGGGTGAGAAGTGGGCGGGTGTGGGATAGACTTTGAAGGCAGTGATAGTGTTGGCCGGTATGTTGGGTGTAGAAAGGGAGTCACGCCGAGGGTGACATTGAAGTTGTGGTCAGAGCCCCTGGAAGGATGGGACAACACCAGCTGAGATGGCGGGAGCAGGTGGAGGGAGAAAGTGGGGGCACAATGTTGGCCCAGTCCTGTGAGACAGACATGAAGCTTTCTTGTGGGGACCCTCTGTGTCGGGGCAGCTGGACCCCGAGTCAGACATGGGCGCAGGGGTCGGAGGCGTGTGGGTGGTGGGCTGTGGTGACAGGTGTGTCCCTGTGGCTCCCAGAACGGCTCCAGCGAGAAGCGTGAAGTCCGCCAGTTCCAGTTCACAGCGTGGCCGGACCACGGGGTGCCCGAGTACCCAACCCCATTCCTGGCTTTCCTACGGAGAGTCAAGACCTGCAACCCCCCCGATGCCGGCCCCGTGGTGGTCCACTGCAGGTAGGCGGGTCCCCGTGCCTGCGTCCCGCTCCCGCCTGCGCCCCCCGCTCCCACCTGCGCCCCTCTCCCACCTGTGTCCTGTTCCCACCTGTGCGCCCTGGTCGCCCTCCCCTCCCCTGAGGACCCTGGTCGCCGCCCTGTCCCCGCAGTGCCGGGGTGGGCCGCACCGGCTGCTTCATCGTCATCGACGCCATGCTGGAGCGCATCAAGCCGGAGAAGACGGTGGACGTGTACGGCCACGTGACGCTCATGCGGTCCCAGCGCAACTACATGGTGCAGACCGAGGACCAGTACAGCTTCATCCACGAGGCCCTGCTGGAGGCCGTGGGCTGCGGCAACACGGAGGTGCCCGCCCGCAGCCTCTACGCCTACATCCAGAAGCTGGCCCAGGTGGAGCCCGGCGAGCACGTCACCGGCATGGAGCTCGAGTTCAAGGTGGGAAAGGGCCGAGGAGCGGAGACTGACATCACCCCCAGCGATGGGGACAGGGTGTGGGGTGGTGATCCCTGCGACCGTGGTACCCTCGGGGCTCGGGCCAGAGGCTGTTCTGATGCCAGCCCCGCCTCCTTGCCCCCCAGCGGCTGGCCAACTCCAAAGCCCACACATCCCGCTTCATCAGTGCCAATCTGCCTTGTAACAAGTTCAAGAACCGCCTGGTCAACATCATGCCGTACGAGAGCACACGGGTCTGCCTGCAGCCCATCCGGGGCGTGGAGGGCTCCGACTACATCAACGCCAGCTTCATCGACGGCTACAGGTACCCGCCTGTGCCTGGCGACACCGGGCCTCAGAGGGTCCCAGCCTGGTCCCGAGGGGCCTCCGTCCTCGCTTGGGAGTCAAGCGGCACAGACACTGCCCGCCTCGCCAGGCACAGCTGAGGCGGAGGGAGGGCGTCGTCCAGGCTGTTGGCTGAGGGCTGCCGTCCGTAATGGGGTCCGTCTTCCCTTTTACACCCATGGTTCTGTCTGAGCAATTCTGTCCCCCAGGGGAAATGTGGCCAAGTCTAGGGACTTTTTTAAAACATGTAAACTTGTATGGATTTAGGAGAGAGAGAAACGTCGATGATGAGAGAGGATCATTGATTGGCTGCCCCCTGCATGCCTCCCACCGGGGATCGAGCCCACAGCTGCAACCTGGGCATGTGCCCTGACCAGGAATCGAACCCTGACCTCCTTGGTTCATAGGTCGAGGGTCAGCCACTGAGCCACACGGGCTGGGCTAAGGACGTTTTTGATTGTCGTGATTTGAGTGCGTGTGGAAGGGAGAGGTGGCTACCACTGGCATATAGTGGGTGGGGGCCAGGGATTTTGCCCAGAACAGTGCCCATCACAGAGTGAGCCAGCCTTGAAGGTCAGTCCTGCTGACGCTGAGAAACCGTGGCCAAAGGAAGTTGTCTGGGCAGAAGGTACCACTGTGCCAAGGCCTGGCTGGGAGAGAGGACTTGGCCTGTGTCAACGACCCAAGTAGTTTACTGGCACTTGAGGGAGGTGGCGCGGGCAGTTCTGCGAGCTGGAATGTATCCCGAGGCTGAAGGCTTTCCTGTGTGTGAAATGGGGTGACTGGGAGGGCCGAGTTGGACGGGGAGGCGGCCCACTGGTCAGCCCGGCCCAAGGAGGCGGGCACGTGGCAGGTGCGGCTGCCGAGGTCCTGCTTTGCTCCTGACCCATCAGGAGCATCAAGCCAGCGCCAGGCCTCGGCCCGGGGCCCCCCACCAGCCTGGACTCACCGCCCCCCCCCCCCCCCCCACCCCACAGGCAGCAGAAGGCCTACATCGCCACGCAGGGGCCGCTGGCGGAGACCACGGAGGACTTCTGGCGCATGCTGTGGGAGAACAACTCCACCATCGTGGTGATGCTCACCAAGCTGCGGGAGATGGGCCGGGTACGCGGGGGACACGGAGGGCGGGGCGGGGCCGGCGGCACCGGACAGGGCTGACCACGGACGCCATCCCCTCGACAGGAAAAGTGTCACCAGTACTGGCCGGCCGAGCGCTCCGCCCGCTACCAGTACTTTGTGGTGGACCCAATGGCGGAGTACAACATGCCCCAGTACATCCTGCGGGAATTCAAGGTCACGGACGCCCGGGTGAGTGCGGGACGGGTGGGCGGCAGGGACCAGACCCAGGCTGAGCTCACTACCTCCCTGTTGGTCTGGAGACGGCGTCCCAGTTGGGGGTAGAAGCAAAGGCCCGGGACAGGAGTCAGCACGGGGGGCGGGAGGAACAGTGAGCTGACCAATCGCTTCTGTCGCCAGGTGGGTGGAAGAGGACCGTGCCCCTGTGCTGACCCCATCGTGTCCCCATTTGAGCCTGTGGGACCCGCTCACTAGGGAACACGGCCCAGGGGGTCATGTGAAAGGGAGTGAGGGGGTGTCCCCCGGAAGCAGCAGCCTGTGGAGAGTGTGAGGGGCTGGGAGCCGGGTGGGGGATCTGCTATAGCTGGTGCTGGGGTGGAAACTGGGGCTGTGGGATGGGAAAGGGTGGGGAACCACGGGACTCGGTGCTGGGAGTTGGCACCACCCGGCAGGGAGAAATGACAAGGCAGAGGGGATGTTGGCAGGGGTGGGGGTGGGGGCTGGGAAAGGGCAGGCGGGGGCTGCCAGTGGCTGGCGAAGCCGGAGTGAAGGAGCAGCATCGTTGGTCGTGGTGCTGGTGCTGCTGGTGGTTAAGATGGGGCCAGTGGGTTGCTGGGATGTGGTTGGAGAATCAGTGGAAGGTTGTACTGTGGGACGGGGAGGAGGGCAAACAAGGACAGTGCTGGGAGGAAGATGGGACCGGAGGATGGAACGTGTGGGTAACGGGATGGAGAGCGTGGCTGTGAGGGTGACGTGTTATCAGCAACGGACGGAGGGAGATCGGAGAACAGCCAGGCCCGGGGGCGGGTGATGATGGAGAAGAAAATCGATGGGAAATGGCTCTCAAAGTCAAGAATGACGAGCGCTCAGTGCAGTAGACAGTGCTGTGCGGGGTACAGACGGAGGAGGACGGGGCTGGAGAAGGCCGGTGCCAGGTGAGGAGGTGAGAGAAGGTCAGTGGAAGGCGGTCCCCTCCAGGGTGACTCCGCGAAGGGTGGGCTGTGGGAAATGGTGCTGTTGGGTCGTGAAGAATGGAGGATGGGAGAGTGAAGACGCGGACAGCGCTGCTGGGTGTGGGGAGGCCGGGTTGGAGGGAAGGAGGATTGGGGTGTGGGGAGGGAACGGCAGTGGAAGGGGACGTCACTGGTGGTCCGGGATGGACAGTCGCCCGTGGGGGTAAGACAGGAGGGGTTGGTGGTGCTCTTAGGTGATAGAGGGTGGGGAGCACAGGGGCCCCACTGACCTGCGGGGATGTGCTCCAAGACCACAGTGGAAGCCTGAGCCTGTAGCTAGTACTGAGCCCTGGATATACGACGGTTTCCTCATACGTACGTACCAGCTACACACAGTAAGAGATTAACAGTAGCTAACAAGCGCTAGTGATAAAGTAGAGCAGCTATAACAAGCTATTGTGACAAAAGCTATTGAGTGGCTTTGGGGCCACGTGAAGTGAGACTTGGGTCACTGGAACGTGAGCTCTGCGGTGCCGCCACAGTCGATCTGAAGGCCAGGACGGCCGCTAAGCGACTGACGGGCGGGAGCGTATGCAGCGCCCACACACTGGGCAAAGGGACACCCCGTACCAGGCAGGACAGAGCAGGGCGTGAGGTTCCGTCACACTCCTCAGTGTCACACCATCTAAAACTTACCAACTGGGAAATGCCAGAAATAAGCAACTCCTATTTTGGACCCTAGTTGACTGCGGGTAACTGAAAGCGTGGAAACCGAAACTGCAGATAAGGGAGGGGCTGCTGTCATCTGTGGGGGGGCCCGGGGGGGCAGGGGGGGGCGGCTCGGGAAGGAAGTGAGGAGTTGGAGCGTGGATGGTGGAAGGCGCCTTTGGGTGGTGAAGGATGAAAGACGATGGTGTGGGGAGGTGCTTGGAGCCAGAGGACGTGGGGGTGGGCGGGGTGGGTGGTGCAGGAGGGGGGATGGCCGGGCGGGGAGGTGCTGGATGTCCTCTGGTTGTGGAGGCTGGGATGGCGGTGGGGAGTGGACAGTGTCCATGGGAGATGGTGACATTGGATGGTGACATAGATGGGAGGAAGGTGTTGCTGGCAATGAGACTGGAGCATCTCGGTGGAAGATGGTGTGTGAGTCCTCAGGGCGGGCGGGGACGGGTGGGGGATGGGACGGGAAGCGGCCCTGCCTCCACGCACCTCAGTAGCGAGGTGGGGCTCTTCTCCTTTCCAGGACGGCCAGTCGCGGACCGTCCGGCAGTTCCAGTTCACGGACTGGCCGGAGCAGGGCGTGCCCAAGTCGGGGGAGGGCTTCATTGACTTCATCGGCCAGGTGCACAAGACCAAGGAGCAGTTCGGCCAGGACGGCCCCATCTCCGTCCACTGCAGGTGCGCTGCTCCCCGAGCCCAGCCCACTTTCTGGCCGGGGAAACCGAGGCCCGAGGAGGGTAACCGTCAGCCTCGGGCGGTCCAGTCTGAGCTATTTCCATGCCTGGGGAGCCGGGGGCCCCGCGCCCCTGCCGCTGAGCTGCCCTTCCCCCCACAGTGCCGGCGTGGGCAGGACCGGCGTCTTCATCACGCTCAGCATCGTGCTGGAGCGGATGCGGTACGAGGGCGTGGTGGACATCTTCCAGACGGTGAAGATGCTGCGGACCCAGAGGCCGGCCATGGTGCAGACGGAGGTGAGGCGGGCGGGGGAGACGCCCCGGCTGGAAACTGTCTCCCGGGCCTCAGTTTCCTCCTCTGTGAGGTGGGCTCGTTGTGAATGGGTGGCCCTCAATGCCTCCTGCTTTGGGCTGGAGGGGCTAGTCAACTCTCGACACAAGAGCAGATTGAAGTCCAGAGCCAAGAAGTGTCCCCTGGAGTGGACGCAGAGGGGCCCATTCCAGTCCCAGAGTCGCAGCGAGTTTATGGCTCAGCCAGGACCCTAGGATGGCCACGGATTCTGAGATCCCACTGCTCCCCGACCGGGAGACTGAGCGCCGAGTGGGGAGGGTCTTCCCTGTGACCGCACTCCCGTTGGGCCTTTTCACGATGTCCCCAAACCCTTCTGGAGAGATGGGCGGAGTCAGACTCCCAGCCCAAAGGGGCAGGTGGCGGGGGCGGCTGAGCAACCAAGTCTTAAAGGATGTACATGACCTTCAGGCAGAGACGGGGGAGGGCGTTCGGGTGGAGAGTCAGCCCATACAAGGGACACACACCAGGCGGAGGAGGGTGGCGGCCCTGGGGCACCCGGGGAGCCTGGGGAGGCGACAGAGCAGGAGAGCCCTGACTGAGCCCGTTCCCCCCGCAGGACGAGTACCAGTTCTGTTACCAGGCCGCACTGGAGTACCTGGGAAGCTTTGACCACTATGCAACCTAAAGCCATGGTCGCCCGGCCGAACTCCAGCGGTTCCAGACGCCTCTGCCCGAGCCGGGTGGGGCCCGGGAGGCCTGGACCCCGGAGGCAGCGTTTCTACACGGTCTCTGGGAACGCCGCGGCCCCTCGAGCCCCCCGTGCGGCCCCCAGCAACCTCCCTGGCACCGGCCGCCGCCTTCAGATACTTGCCACATTCCTCGTCCCTTCTGATTCCAAAATGAGCAATTCCGGGGTGGGGGGAGGGGGGTGGTGAGCAAATGGGGGTTCTCCCCAGAACCAGAGGAGGGCAGGGGCCACGAACTTGACCCCTCGTCCCCCCCAGGTAGCCTTCCAGCCCTGCACTCTGGGGGCGCCGGGCTGGGAGGGCAGAATTCAGCTTTCTTTTCTCCGTGTAACTATCCAGTGACATTTTCTTTTTTTTTAAATAGCGTATTTTTTTCCCATTTTTTTTAAAAAGAACAAACTGAAAAAAAAAAGTGACTCGCAGTCAGTGAATTTAAAAAGAAAAACCTTGCTTATTCCTGTTACCTTCACCGTCTGTTTTTTCACGGTAGGAAACGTTGTGTGGCGGCTGCGTCCGCCAGCGCGCGCCCGACAGCTGGCCTCGGCTTCTTCCTCTTTCCTGCCCTCAGGAGCCCTGCCTCACTCGAGAATAGACGGCCTTTTGCTCCTGGTTTTTTTTTCCCTTTTTTCCCCTCTTTTTGTTTAATGATTAAATTCTCAGACATATCAAGGACAGTTCTGAGGGTGGGCGGTGGAGGGGTGGGCACTGCAGCCCGAACCCCCCACCCCTCGCCCCGAGGAGGAGGCACGAACAGAACGGGAGGTCCTGCCTTTTCGGGGACAGGGAGGCTGCGTGCTGCCCCCGTTCAGGGAGCCTCCCCCCCCCCCCCCCCCCGGGACTACGGGGCAGTTTTGGGGCAAAAGCAGAAAGGACGGTATCCCCCACCCCTGAGCAAGTGAGCTTTCCTCTTTGTACAAGAGCAGATCTGCCGTTGCTCTCGACACTGTTTATTCAAACGGAAGCAGCTGGGTGGTTTTCCCACCTCTGTGTATGTAGATATATCGACTTTGTATTAAAGGAAGATCGTCTGAACTCGGCCGTGGGTGGCATCTTTGTCGTGCCCCGGTCTGTCCCATCTTGTCCCGGGGCTGGCCGGGGCCTGGGAAGCTGTATCCTCATTCCGTCGTGTGACAGTCCAATGAGGGGCGGGGCCCAGAGAGGTGGTGTTGCTGGTCCAAGATGACAGTGTCTAAGGGGCTGGGATTTGAACCTAGAACCCACGTTCTGGTCTTACAGGGCGGCCTCCTTGATAATAGTTATTCTTGTTGATTATAGTGTGACGACCATTGAGCACCTACCAGGAGCCAGTTCTCTGAGATCGGCATCATCAGCCCAATTTACAGATGGGGAGACTGAAGTTCAGAGAGGGGCAGGCACTCACCCAGAGTCACACACACAGAAGCTGGAGCTGGGGTTCAGGGTCTGGTCAGTCTCACCTGCAGCCACGCTGCCTTCTCCAGAAGGGCCGGTGATGGAGCTGAGCCCACGGAAGGCAGCATTGGGTTAGGAGCACTATTCTTAGCCGGTGAGTGGGCCCATCCTCAGAGCCAGGGTCAGGCCCGGGGGATGCAGGGGGAACCATTTCCTGTCTATACCTTGACTAGAAGCCAGAGATGGGATGAAAGACGCGCTCCCCGCTCCGGTCACACACAGGCTCCAGGGATGAGAAGGGTGGTCTTAGTGAGGATGGGCCCAGGCTAGGAAAGGGTGGGTCATCCCTTTAAGAAACCATCAGGTCCAGTATTCAAAAATACGTATATAAAAGATGTGACACCACCATTCATAAACTTAGTCAAATAGATTGATCAAATTCTATATTCCCCAAATTCTCAAATATTCATGGACCATCTATGAAAAATCAGCATTTAGAAAAATCAGCCGTGGACTCTTTTTTTGTTTTTTATCCTTACCCAAGGACCGTGGTTGGCAAACCGCGGCTCGCGAGCCACATGCGGCTCATGAACTGCGGTTTGCTGAGCCGCAAGTTTGCCGACCGCTGCCCAAGGACATGGGTAAGGATATTTTTGGAGATCGGAAAGAAGAGAGAAACATCAGTGTGAAAGAGAGACATCAATTAGCTGCCTCCTGCATGCACCCCGACGGGATCGAATCCACAACCTGGGCATGTGCCCTGACCGGGAATCCGAGCCTGCAACCTTTCAATACACCGGACCGTGCTCCAACCAACTGAGCCACCTGGCCAGGGCAGCAGTGGACACCTTTACAAATTCCAAGAAACAAATATTAAATAAGATAACCTGATCTTGGCACCAAGGAGTAGATTATGTAATTAAAGTCTGCCTCCCCCAAAAGACCCAATGCAGGAAATCTTAACACATTGTATGCAGGAAACGTATTTATACGTTTTACATATTTATACGTTCTACCAGTGTAGTAGCGCGGGACACGTATTAATACGTTTTTTATGGACTAGCGGTAGAATGCGGGTAACGTATAAATACGTAAACTAAAGTTATCGTAATTTTACTGAACGTTGCCATTTGCACAAAAAAATAGCAAAAATGGCCCGCGCCACCTGTTAGCGTGCGATAAAAAGTACCCGCAAACAATGTGTTAAAGCATGGGCTTAAAGAAAGAACATAAAGGAGTGTATTATGTAATGAAACCTTTGGAGTGCAGCCAAAGAGGTGCCCAGAGGAAAATGTATAGCCTTGAACACATGGTTCAGAAAACAATAAATTCAGAAACTTAGTGAACTTAAAAAACAAATGTTCCAAGCTTTCAATTCAAATAACTAGGGAGTAATAGAAAAAATCCTAATAAAAAATGAAAGTGAAAACTAACTGGGAATTTTTGAGGTACTTTTGTATTAACAAAAAACATTTAGCTCCTGACTTCTGAATTCACTCTTCTTAGTGACAGATTGTGGGGCAAAATGGACAGGAAAGTCAGACTCTTACCTAAGTTTGGTCCCAGCCGAATCATCTGAGATGATTACTCTGCCCAGATAACTCCCACTCCGTCCTCAAAGCCCCATTCTAAAAGCCCCTCTGGTCTCCCTAGCCCATGACTCTGAAGTGTCTAAATAGGAGATACCTCGCCCTCCTTACTGGAAACTGGACAAAGAGGATCTTCAGGTAAAATTAATGTGTGTGACCCTCAGTTCTCTGGTTCAGCCCTTGAGATACTCATGGCTGTGGTTGGAAGTAGATGGTGGTGGGCAGGAATCTATCTGAGGGCTTCCTGGAAGAGGAGGACCCTTGGGAATTGTCTTAACCTACAGGCATGATCACCAAGACACTAAATATCTCCAGATATCTTGGCCCTGCCACAGGAGACCATAACATGCACCCCATTTATTGAACACTGATTGTATACTGGCCACAATATAATTTTATGCAATAAAGTTATAAATCCTTCTGATAATGGATAAAACAGGCGCTAAGAGGTCAGGTCTCTTACCCAAGAGGATGCAGATGGTAAGTAGTAGAATTGGACATGGGTCCAGGTGTGCCCATTTTCCATGGTCATAGTGAAGGAGTTCAAGGCATCTGTGAGCTCTGCCTGCCCACAGTCAGTATCAGCCACACACACCACAGCCCCAGGCTGGGAAGGACGGAGCCCACCTCCCATCGCCATGGATCTGGCAGGGGCCACAGCACCGTAGTGCTCTGTTAAGTGCAAATGCCCTAAATACACTATCTCTAACAATGAAAAATGTTTAAAGCAAAAACACCCACAAGCCCACAAGGAGGAATGGAAAGAGTCACAGTGGTGCTAGAGATGGAACCTAACTCAGGAACAGAAAGAGCAAGTCCTCAAAATAAGGATCTTGATGAATAATGTAATAGCAAACCTGATCAAATAGGTATGTACAGGACTTTATGCCCAACAAATAAATGTACATTCTGCCCAAACACAGAGCCATCATGAAAACAGAACATGTATTAGGTCATAAAGGGAAACTCAATAGTCAGACTTAATAGCCACAATGCAATCCTATATAATCCTATATAATAAAGAGCTAATATGCTAATTAGACTGGACAGCAGAACGGCCAGTGGGCGGGGCTGTGAGGCAGCTGGGGCTGTGAGGGTTGAGCCCCTTGCATGAATTTCTTGCATCAGGCCTCTAGGAGAATTATAAATCACTGACATCTAGCTCCTGGAATCCACATAATTGTAAGTATTAAAACAAGTAATGAATTAAAGATAAATTATGTAAGTTATAAAGTATTTAAAGCTGAATGAGGAGTCTGCTGCCAATAAAAACCAGTGCGATGCAACCAAAGATGTACTCAGAGGTATAAAGTCAACTGCTTTTATGGGGGGAGGAAGATCACAGAATATAAATGAAATAAGCAGCCACAGAAGTACTCAGAGGCAAATATATAGCCTTATGTGAATTTATGAGGAAAATACCTGAAAATAAACTAAAGCTTTCAACTAAACGTATACAAAAAGAACAAACCCAAGGTAAGTCAAGGGAAAATATTAATAAGACAGCCAGAAATCAATAGATGGGAAACTATGGCAGGCACAAGAAAATAATAATATAAAAAGCCGAATCTTTAGGAACACCCATAAAAGAGGCAGACCTTCGGCAGGAAGAAAGAAGACACAATATTAGGGATGAGGGGACCAACTACTCTTACAGAGGAGAGATTTTAAAGGGTGTGTATACCATTAAAGCTGTAAAAGGATAAAATAGAAAAAAATTTTTAAGAAATCAAAATTAAGTCATTAAAAAGTGAATAATCTTAGAAATTATTGAAATGATGGTCAAGGATTCATCCCCCACACAAAACACCTTCACAGATGGTTTTCCAGGTGAGTTTTGCCAAATCTTCAATGAAGAAATGATTTGCATCTTTTATAAACTGTCGGCTTATGGGGGGGAATAGGTAGGACTCTGTACGGGGACAACCTGCGGTGGGAGTAGCACATCCCTCTTCCGTGTCAAGGTGCGAAAAGGCTTCGAAAATACCCACTATGCAAATCCAGCATCTTAAAAGAACAGGATGTTATAACACAATAGGGAAGGAATTCTGGGATGCAAGAACAGTGTAACATTGGAAAACCTACTCAAGTCAGACTTAAACTGCTAGACTGGAGAGCAGCCAGTAAGTTGAAGATGGACATAAGCGTTGCCTCACTCTGTGGACTCTTGCAGATGTGCCCAGGAGACATACAGGTGCATCTAGAGTGGGAGTATTTGTTGTTGTTGTTTAAAAAAGATATAAAGTACAATATATTTATTTTATTTTATTTTATTTATTTTTTATTATTAGTTAAGGTATTACAAATGTGTCCTCATCCCCCCCATTAACCCCCAACCTCCCCCCCCACACACAAACTCATGCTCCCATCCCCCTGTTGTCCATGTCCATTGGTATGGCTTATATACATGTATACAAGTCCTTCGGTTGATCTCTTCCCCTTACCCCCGCCCTCCCCTACTTTCCTTCTGGGGATTGATAGCCTGATTGCTGTTTCTCAGTCTTTGGGTCTGTCCCTTTTCATCAGTCTATGTTGTTCTCTATAATCCACAAATGAGTGAGATCATGTGGTATTTATCTTTCTCTGACTGGCTTATTTCACTTAGCATAATGCTCTCCAGTTCCATCCATGCTGTTGCAAAAGGCAAGAGTTCCTTTTTTTTTTACCGCAGCATAGTATTCCATTGTGTATATGTACCACAGTTTTCTAATCCACTCATCTGCTGATGGGCACTTAGGCTGTTTCCAAATCTTAGCTATGGCGAATTGTGCTGCTATGAACATAGGGGTGCATATATCCTTTCTGATTGGCGTTTCTGGTTTCTTGGGATATATTCCTAGTAGTGGGATCACTGGGTCAAATGGGAGTTCCATTTTTAGTCTTCTGAGGTAGCTCCATACTGTTCTCCACAGTGGTTGCACCAGTCTGCATTCCCACCAGCAGTGCAGAAGGGTTCCTTTTTCTCCACATCCTCTCCAACACTTGTTGTTTGTTGATTTGTTGATGATAGCCATTCTGACAGGTGTGAGATGATAACGCATTGTCGTTTTGATTTGCATCTCTCGTATAATTAGTGACTTTGAGCAGGTTTTCATATGTCTTTCGGCCTTCTGTATGTCCTCTTTCGAAAAGTGTCTATCTAGGTCCGTTGCCCATTTTTTTATTGGATTGTTTATCTTCCTTTTGTTAAGTTTCATGAGATCCCTGTAAATGTTGGAAATTAAACCCTTATCAGTGGTATCATTGGCAAATATGTTCTCCCATGTAGTGGGTCTTCTTGTTGTTTTGTTGATGGTTTCCTTTGCTGTGCAAAAGCTTTTTATTTTGATGTAGTCCCATTTGTTTATTTTCTCTTTAGTTTCCATTGCCCTAGGAGCATTATCAGAGAAGAAATTTCTTCGGCATATGTTTGCGATTTCGCTGCCTGTGGATTCCTCTAGTATTTTTATGGTTTCCCGTCTTACGTTTAAGTCTTTTATCCATTTTGAGTTTATTTTTGTGTATGGTGTGAGTTGGTGATCTAGTTTCATCCTTTTGCATGTATCTGTCCAATTTTCCCAACACCATTTATTGAAAAGACTGTCTTGACTCCATTGTATGCTCTTGCCTCCTTTGTCGAATATTAATTGGGCATAGTGGTTTGGGTCGATTTCTGGGGTCTCTATTCTATTCCATTGATCTATATGTCTGTTCTTGTGCCAGTACCAAGCTGGTTTAAGAACGTGGCTTTGTAATACAGTTTGATATCTGGTATTGAGATCCCACCTACTTTGTTCTTTCTCAGGATTGCTGCAGCTATTCGGGGTCTTTTTTTATTCCAGATGAATTTTTGGAACGTTCGTTCTAGATCTGTGAAATATGCTGTTGGTAATTTAATGGGGATTGCATTGAATCTATAAATTGCTTTGGGTAGTATGGACATTTTGATGATGTTGATTCTACCAATCCATGAACACGGTATATTCTTCCATCTGTTTATGTCTTCCTCTATCTCTTTTTTCAGTGTCCTGTAGTTTTCAGCATATAAGTCTTTTACCTCCTTAGTTAAGTTTATTCCTAGGTATTTTAATTTTTTGGGTGCAATGGTAAATGGGATTGCTTCTGTAGTTTCACTTTCTGTAAGTTCACTATTGGTGTAAAGAAATGCCATGGATTTCTTAGCATTAATTTTGTATCCTGCTACATTGCCGAATTCATTTATTAAGTCTAATAATTTTTTGATGGAGTCTTTAGGGTTCTGTATGTACAGTATCATGTCATCTGCAAATAAGGACAGTTTTACTTCTTCTTTTCCAATCTGGATGCCTTTTATTTCTTCTTCGTGTCTGATCGCAATGGCTAGTACTTCCAGTACTATGTTGAACAGGAGTGGTGAGAGGGGGCATCCCTGTCTTGTTCCTGTTTTTAGGGGGAATGGTTTTAGTTTTTGCCCATTGATTATGATGTTGGCTGTGGGTTTGTCATATATGGCTTTTATTATGTTGAGGTACGATCCCTCAATTCCTATCTTGCTGAGAGTTTTTATCAAGAAAGGGTGTTGGATTTTGTCAAATGCTTTTTCCGCATCAATTGATATGACTATGTGGTTTTTCTCTCTCAATTTGTTTATGTGATGTATCACATTTATTGATTTGCGGATATTGTACCATCCTTGCATCCCTGGGATAAATCCTACTTGGTCATGGTGTATGATCTTTTTGATGTACTGCTGGATCCGATTTGCTAGGATTTTGTTGAGGATTTTGGCATCTATGTTCATGAGGGATATTGGCCTATAATTCTCTTTCATTGTATTGTCTTTATCTGGTTTTGGGATTAGGGTGATGTTGGCTTCATAGAATGAGCTGGGAAGTGCTCCTTCCTCTTGGATCTTTTGACATAGTCTGAGAAGGATAGGTTTTAGTTCTTCCTTGAATGTTTGGTAAAACTCCCCTGTGAAGCCATCTGGCCCCGGGCTTTTGTTTGCTGGAAGCTTTTTGATTACTGCTTCGATTTCCTCCATAGTTATTGGCCTATTGAGATTTTTAGATCCTTCCTGGTTAAGTTTTGGAAGGTTGTATTTATCTAGGAATATGTCCATTTCCTCCAGGTTGTCTAGTGTGTTGGAGTAGAGCTGTTCATAGTATTTTCTAACAATCCTTTGTATTTCTATGGGGTCTGTTGTTATTTCTCCTCTTTCATTTCTGATTTTGTTTATTTGGGTCCTCTCTCTTTGTTTCTTGGTGAGCCTGGCTAGAGGTGTATCAATCTTGTTTATCCTTTCGAAGAACCAGCTCTTGGTTTTGTTGATCTTTTGTATTGTTTTTTTGGTCTCTACGTCGTTTATCTCCGCTCTGATCAAGTACAATATATTTTTATGATAAACAATTTTTAATTGGAACCAATTTTATAAAAATTGGAACCAACTTAAATATCCACCAGCAGGAAAATGTATAAAGAATTCAATGTGATGGAATACTATACAGTCATGAACATGAGGCCATTAGGACTCTGCCCTACAACATGAGTGGATCTCAAACACGGACCAAAATAAGCAGGCAGCAAGGAGAAAAGGTCGTGTGGTTTCGTTAAAGAATACCTTCAAACACATAAAGCAAATACGTAGTAGTGAGGACTAAACAGATAAGCAGTCAATATACAGTAACTCAGCTATATGGCAATACTACCGAGAGCAATCTACAGATTCAATGCAAACCCATCAAAATCACAACCGAGGCCCAGCGCCGGCAGGAGCAGCGGTGCAGCCGGGCGCCTGCGCGGTGGGCCCCAGCCGGGCGGAGCCAGCCTGGACGGCGCGGACGGCAGGTGGAGCTCACCTGCGCAGACAGGGACTCCCTGTCGGGAGATGCGCCCTCCGACTTCAAGTACCGCGTGCCTGGCAGGCGGAGCTTTGCGGGTGCAGGCAGATCAACTCCAACTATTTTTGTGGTGGCCCTCAGCCACGCAACCCCCACCCCACGCACCCCGGCAGGACGCAGGGGGGCAGCCCTCAGACCCGCGTCCACCGCAGAGCCACGGAGGCTCCTTCCACAGCTGCCATAAAGGTGCACAGAGCTTCCCCACACCCCGGGCGCAGGCAAGCCCGAGGTCCCCCCGGGGCCCCCACCTCTCCGCGGCCCGGGCAGCCCGATTACAGAAGGTGGTCGGCGCAGGTCACTCCCAGCGACGGAGACAGGTCCCCCGAAGTGCCACCCAGGGAGCCCTTGTCAAGGAGCAACTCCCGCACCTCGAGTCCCGCAAGCCTTTCTTACCTCCACGGGGTCATGCCCCCCACGCAGAGCTTTACCCGGGACCCCAAGTACGTCAGCAGCAAAGCTCTGCAAAGACAGCCCAGTGAAGGCCCTGCCAGCTAGGCCCCCGGCATCCTGCCCATCACTGAACACCGGCAGCAGGTCCGCTCGACACACTGGTACCTACTGCCTGAGAGACGTCCGCACCTGGGCAGATAGGAAACATTTTCACGGAAGCAGAGGAAGCGAAGGCCAGCACCCAAAGCAGCCCTTACCTGCTGGCGGCAGGGTCGCCTCGGCCACAGAGAAGCTGGACCCCGGGACCAAGTGGATGTGGGTGGCCTCCTGCAGCGTAAGCACTTGTCCTACGTGGTTTCTCCACAGCGCAGGCCACCGGTCGGCAGAGGGTCCACGGGAGCAAATGGTTCTCAAGCAGTTTTCCAGTTTGACTGAGGTTCACGGGAAAATGTTTCAGGTGCAGAATAAACTTGAACTCTGTGAAGAGAGAGGGTGAGAGGTGCTGTCATGCTGAGGACCTCCGATGTCCTTGGCCTGGAGAAAAGTCTGTCCAAGTCTATAAAGATTTGAAGGGGGTGCTTTTAGATACGCTCACATCACAAACCCACATCGTAGACCTATAGGTAAACTCGCGCTCTATCAGTAGCCGGTTAACCAGTTAGTTCCTATCTCAGTGATGTGCTTTCAGCATAAAACTCACGCTGGACTAGGACTCCTGATAGACTGAAAACTGAGCCAACGGAAGAAAGCACAGCATTTAGAATCATAAAGAATTACTTTTCCCACTGCATGGGAGAACATATTGTCAATGATGTTTCAGATGAGGGTTTAATCTCCAACATTTACAGAGAACTCATACAACTTAACAAAAGGAAGATAAATGACCCAATCAAACAATGGGCAAAGGACCTAAATAGACACTTTTCAAAAGAGGACATACAGAAGGTGGAGAGACATATGAAAACATGCTCAAAGTCACTAATCATCCGGGACATGCAAATCAAAACAACAAGGAGGTACCATCTCACACCTGTCAGAATGGCTGTCATCAACAAATCAACAAACAACAAGTGCTGGCGAGGATGCACTGCTGGTGGGAATGCAGACTGGTGCAGCCACTATGGAAGACAGTATGGAGTTTCCTCAAAAAGTTAAAAATGGAACTCCCATTTGACCCAGTGATCCCACTTCTAGAAATACCTCCCAAGAAAGTAGAAACACCAATCAGAAAGGACATATGCACCCCTATGTTCATAGCAGCACAATTTACCATAGCAAAGATCTGGAAACAGCCTAAGTGCCCATCAACAGATGAATGGATTAGCAAACTGTGGTATATCTACACAATGGAATACTATGCTGCTGTAAAAAAGAAGGAACTCTTACCATTTGCAACAGCATGGATGGGCCTGGAGAGCATTATGCTAAGTGAAATAAGCCAGTCAGAGAAAGATAAATATCACATGATCTCACTCATATGTGGGATATAATGATCAACATAATTTGATGAACAAGAATAGATCCAGAGACAAATGGCGGAGGCAGGGGGGAGTGGGAGTTGTGGTTAGAGAGCAACCGAAGGACTTGTATGCATATTAGCATAACCAATGGGCACAGACACTGGAGCAGTGGTGGCTTGCCTGGGGTGGGAATGGCTGGGCGGCCGGGGGGATCACTTGGGGAAAAAGGAGACATATGTAAAACTTTAGACAATAAAAAAAAATAATAATTTTGCTGAGTAAGTTTGAAGATTCCTGGCTCTTTGGTCGTTATATTTTTTATATATATATATATTTTTTATTGATTTTTTACAGAGAGGAAGGGAGAGAGATAGAGAGTTAGAAACATTGATGAGAGAGATACATCGATCAGCTGCCTCCTGCACATCTCCTACTGGGGATGTGCCCGCAACCCAGGTACATGCCCTTGACCGGAATCGAACCTGGGACCTTTCAGTCCGCAGGCCGACGCTCTATCCACTGAGCCAAACCGGTTTCGGCGAGGGTCGTTATATTTTGTTTGGTGCACTTTTGCAGCCTTTTCCATGGGGAGTTGGGGGCGGGGGTGTCCTTACTGTGGCTGTACCTGCCTGGTGTAAACATCGCCCGAGACCTGAAGATGTGCAGATGTCACTTCCTTTGCTGCAGGGAGGACTAGCGGTTTACTAGCAGTTATACTTCCACCTGTACGTGTCTCACTGCTTGAAAAACTAGGAGGTAGTGGAACATTTTCCTTACAGTTCCTGCTTTGTCCCACCCACACAACGGCCACGGTCGCCCTGCCTCACAGGAACAGCAGCCGTGGTAGGCCCAATGCAAACGGTTCCTTTTAAGCAAGAATGAAACACAGCTGTGTGGTTGGAGTTACTGTGTGGGAACATGTGTTTTGGGGGTTTTTTTTAGACGATTAATAAACACATACAACACACGCTGGCCTTGTGCTGCTGGTTCCCACTCAGTATTCCCTGGGGCTTGCTTGCTGTTGAAGGAAAGCCTTCTGACCAAGAGCGACTATGTCATAGGAGAGTCGCATCAGCACCGGCTGCTTTCAGTCCCACCGCGGGCAGCTCCTCACTCACACTGAACCCCCAGCCTCCGCGTGCTCCCCCGCAGCGAGGCCCCCAGGAGAAGGTGCTCCCTGCGCCGCGCGTTACCGCGATGTTCTCGCAACGGTGAAACCAGCCGCTTACAGTTCCACTGCTGAGTGACGGAGCTGCTTAACGCTGATGTGCTCGTCCGAACTACAGGCAGGTCAGAACATGCTTTAGGAAAATGCGCTGATTTCTGCATTACGTGCACAGGATTGGACAAAGGATTTTATTCATTTTTGTTGCATTCTTTTGAATATTGTCTTTTCATTTCAATATAAGTTATAATACTTATTTATTTTTAAAAAATCACAACCATCTTTTTTCTCAGTAGTGGTCAAGCCGATCCTCAAGTTCAAATGGCACTGCGAGGGGCCCAGGACAGACAGTACCATCTTTACACTGAACGACGACGTTGGAGGACAAAACTTGCAGTAATGAAAGCACTGTGGTATGGGCATAAGGATAGGCAGACAGGTCGATGGAACAGGACTGCAAGTCCAGAAATTACCACATACATCTATGGCCAGTGATTTTTCTACCAGGAGCCAAGATCATTCGATGAAGACAGAATGGTCTCTTCAACAAATAGCACTGGGACTGCCGGGCAACCACAGGCCACAGGATGAACGTGGACCCTGCCTCACATCATCTACGGAAATCAACTCAACATGGGTCGGAGACCTACACGTCAGAGCTAAACTGTAGACCAGGAAAGCTCAGCGGCCGGCCCAGGCGGCGCCTCGCGGCCTGTCACTGCGGGGGAGGGAGGTCTCCACTGGAACGGACCCACATGTGGTGACATAAACATATGGATCAGCTGCTTCACTGTTATGCCCAGAATTCAAGATCCCCAAGAAACCATGCCAGGGAGTCAGTCCGATGCAAAAGCAGAAGGTCCTTTATTGAGTTAGCTAACCCGACCCGGACCTCCAGTCGAGCAGCGACCGGAAACCGAGTGCCACCCATGAGAAAATCAGGGCTTTAATAGTGAGGGGAGGGGAGCTGGCTGTGGCCCTGCCGATTGGCCAGGCGCAAGTCGGGTCTTGTTACACAGGATGTGGTCATCTCTATGGCGCGCACATCCCTTGCTTGTCATTGGTTAGTTCAAAGAAATCCGGCGTGACCAGCAGGGGCCTGGGCTCGGGAAGAAGGCACTTTTCTGAGCACATGGCCTCTGCCCCATCATTCCCCCCTTGTCTTGGAACTTCCGGCTCAATCATGAGACGGACTGCACTTTTATTTCACCGTCGCTAGGGGCCCGTAGTGAGCACACAGAACTATCAACTGAGCTATTTTATACACTTAACAAATGGTCCGGTGGAAGGGAAAGAAACCATTTTAGCTTTAACAACTTCTATTGAAATAGGATTTTTCTTCTTAAAATTCCTCCATGGCTATTAAAAAGCCAAATAAAGATTAATTTATTTACTGTCCTGATGTTTGCATAAACACAACAAGAATGGTAACTGACTACCTTTGCTGGAATTTCATGGTTGAACCTTAATGTGCCCCGTAGGGCCAGGAAGCCAAGCCATCCAGCTGCCATCAGGCCTGCCTGCAGTATCTGCTGAGTTAGGTGAATCCCTCACCTGTAGCAACTCCACCTGAGCCCATGCTCCAGGCTTTAAGGCCCATCTCAGTAGCCCTCCTACTCGTTGCGGCCCAGAGTGTGTGGGGGTTCTGCAGGGATGCAGAGGCATCTTTACTGCTCCCCTTCTACTCTTACCAACCGCCAGTGATGGTAGGGCATGGGCCTGACGCTCCAGCGCCAGCCGTCTTCAGGGCTCCCAGGCAGGATACCAGGCTTTCTTCGTGGCATTCTTAGTGGCTTCAAGTCTTTAGAGCTCAGATAGGGCTCTTTAAAACATGATACTCCAGTCAAAGTTTTCCGTTAATAAAACCACTACTAGGCACCAGTCTTACTGAATCTATGCAAAGAAACGTACTTACTTAGCATTGCCAGATTTTGGAGGAATTACATAAGGAGAAAACATACTGATTTACTCTAAGATTTTCTGACTTTCCTTGCTAATTTCTTTTCATGGATTTAAAACAAAACAGTAATTGTTGGTCCATGCCTCAGACTTTCTAATCTAAACAGGCTTTTTCCAGCTTTACTACCCCTGACATGGGCATGGTGACTCAGGCCTGCAAGACAGTATTACAGGCTGTCAACTGTTAGCTGTCTCTCAACAGAGACCAAAACCTGATGGGCACCCTTCCCTGCCCAGTTGGGCACTTGTCCTCTTGGCAGCTAGACACCCTTTACTTTTGGGGGTCACCCCACACAGCTCCCTTCCAGGACAGCCAACATACATTCAAACCTGCAAAAGAATCAAAGGTTAATATAACATATCAATACAATGAAACATAATATTGGCATCATGGCCGCTTCAGGTAGCCAAATCTACCACTAAACATGTGATCCTATAAATGGTCCTTGTCTCTTTGGAGCCATATCCATGAAGATGCAGGCATTATCTAAGTGTATTACACAGTATTGTGGGGGCTCCTGGTGACAGGAGCGATCGCGAGTCATGTTACCGGCATCAGCACTCCGTAGCTTGAGCTTCAGCGGATTGTGTTGATCTTGATCGATCGATGCTCCATTTGGTGATGAAGTCTTTCCGGATGGACCCAGGTCGTGACGCCGTCTACCTTGAGAGCGGTGGGGGTCTTCAGCACCACAGTGTAGGGACCCTTCCAACGTGGCTCTAGGGTCTCCCAGCAGTACCTTCTGATATAGACCCAATCTCCTGGTCTGTGCTGATGAGGAGTTGGGGTTGGGCTGGTCTCATAGATGGCGTGGAGGCGCGACCAAATGTCCTCGTGCACCCTCTGGAGCCCTCTCAAGGAAAGAGATTGTTAAAGAAAAGCCACCCAGTCCTCACCAGTCTCTGAGTCAGATTCCTCCTCTCTTGGAGAACTTCCAAGTCCTGATGGCTTCTAGGTAACCCTGTTTATCAGTTACAGCACTCTGCTTTTTTTGTCTTTCTACCGGTTCCCTTTGTGGCAGAGCAGCAACCAGGCTTCTTTCAAGGGAGTGCGCTAGAAGTGGGTATCAGCCCCTCCTTTGCTAGCAGCAACAGGTACCAAACTCTTTCAGTACATTTGACCAGCTTCATTCCCGCCCACCTTTACAGATTCTAAGGTCCATTGTTTTCCTTTAACCAGCAAGCTAAATGACACTGGCCTGTATTATTTAATTCAGCACAGGCAGGGGGAAGGGACCATGGAATCTCTGCCCTGAGGAACTGTGAGCCCCACCCTTAAATGTCCCAATCAGACTAGAAAAGTCACAAATATCTTTTAAATCTACCCCAGAATTCCAAAATCCCAACCTAGCACAGAATATATTTCCACACTTACATAAACAAATACAGTCTTGGGATCTTGAGCAGGTAACAGGAACACCGCCCAAGTCCCCTGATGGGGGCCTGACAGGAACAGATGTGGGGGCCTCCCTTTCCCACGTCCCAGGATGGGATTCTTGACCTATGTCTCATCCAGATAGAAACGGTACTCATATTGAACAAGGAAATCAAGACTAAATAGACATGATAACTAGATACATTCCCCATTAAGAACTTTGAGGTGCATGCCACATTTACATCACAAAATACCAACAAATCAGTTTCAGTTGTGTCAAGATACAGAACAAGTCCCTGAACAGAGGCGGTAGAAAACTGTCTAGGAATGCTTCTTTTCTATCTTTCTAAAACCCTTAGAGATTCTTGATACAATCCCCTAAAAGTTAAAGAGGAAGGAAAGAACCATTCAATGTCCTTCAAGAGGATTAAACACATGGGATCCTCTGACGTTTCAGGGGTACCAAGGAAGGAGAAATTAGGCCATGTTCAGCCCTTCTCACAATCCATCATTAGTGACCAGTCCCAGCTCACTGGTATATTATTCACTTAACATTTCTTTTTTTCTCCTATCACACCAAGGCCATGCTTTCCAGGTAGCTAGAACTCTTAGCCTTAATTCTTAGGTGATTAGCAATACATTTTAAGAGAACTGTGGTTCTACTGCTATCATACCACTGAAATTATATTAAGACCGTGATTGCTAATTTATTAAGTATTAAATAAATCCGCGAGGCTAGCACACTTTTTGCCCCATCCGCATTTCCGCAGTAAAACTCCGCCTTAAAACTCCACCCCTGAAATCCCATCCTGCCTCAGTGAGCAGACACTCCTTTTGTGATTGGCTAAGTCAGAGGGCGGGGCTGTTCCAAGATGGCGGCCCCCAGGGGCGCGGCAGGCCATGCGGCCAACATGGCGGCTGCCAAGTCAGGCAGCTCAACATTGTGGCTGTCCACCGTTCTCTGACAGAGCAAACCAAAACCCCTAAAAGTAGATGGCCAACATTATATTGTCAATGCTTTTAGATGATTTGCACGTAAAAGTTTTAAGTTTCCAGCCAATAAGCCTGGCATAGCTGCTAAAATGGTCACAATTTTCCTGTTGGGGAAGTCAAGAAACAAAACCATCAACTTCCTGGTGGTACTTTGCCTCAGGGCGGGAAATTTCAAAAGAGCTACTTTAAATCGCCTTGGGAAATTTCTTTCTTAGGTTCAACTTTGCCATTTTTAAGGCCAAAACAGTCTCGGGTTTTTATTCTGTACACAGCAAAAGGTCAAGTTCAGCTCAAAACTATGCGCACTCGTTTTTAAACTGGCCTTTTCCCTTTACATGTGCACAGAAATCCCGGATGCATTTATAAATTTGTAAACGCTTTTCAATTACAAGAAGGATTTTAATTTTAGAATACTTGGGGAGGGGGTGACCTGTTTCCACAGACCCTCACTCAGGCGGCTGCCCGACCGCCACACAAAGGAGGGGTGAGAGCAGTCCCCCTCCCTCCACATTCATACACTTTCACCAGACATCCATTCAGAGTTTAAACAATCCATTCAATTCCTAACAACTTCCCCATTCCTGAGGGAGCTCTAAAGCCTCCCCCAATCTCCTTGAAATTATTAATCCAGCAAGTCCACAAAATAAAACGGAAACACAAACAACTAAAGGGCCCAAAAAAGTACAGCCTTCCAACTCCATGGAAGCAAAAACCGAAAGCTAGACGATGGCTGCGCGCCAACCAGCAGGAGCGACCCGCCTTTTCTCAGATTGAGGGGTTCCTACAGACCTTCCGACTCCGCGGAAGCAAATTTTCCCCTCTTCAGATGGAGGATCAGGGCGCCCCCCTACTCCTCCTGCCTGTCTCAGATTAAGGGGTTTCCTACAGACCTTCCGACTCCGCGGAAGCAAAGCTATACCCCTTCAGATGGAGGATCAGAGCGTCCCCCGGCTCCTCCCGCCTATTGATCCTGTGCATCCACTCAGATCATTATTACAGGCATTTACAGGCATTTACAGATTTCAGAAGTGAGCTCACACCGGATAGATACAAAACAAAACACACGACACAAACAAAAGACCTACCGCGGTCAGTCAGGCCCTCCGGACTGGGGGTCCCCTCAATGGTGTTGGGGATCCCGGACGAGCCCCCAAAATGTTATGCCCAGAATTCAAGATCCCCAAGAAACCATGCCAGGGAGTCAGTCCGATGCAAAAGCAGAAGGTCCTTTATTGAGTTAGCTAACCCGACCCGGGCCTCCAGTCAACGCAGCGACCGGAAACCGAGTGCCACCCATGAGAAAATCAGGGCTTTAATAGTGAGGGGAGGGGAGCTGGCTGTGGCCCTGCCGATTGGCCAGGCGCAAGTCGGGTCTTGTTACACAGGATGTGGTCATCTCTATGGCGCGCACATCCCTTGCTTGTCATTGGTTAGTTCAAAGAAATCCTGGGTGTGGCCAGCAGGGGCCTGGGCTCGGGAAGAAGGCACTTTTCTGAGCACATGGCCTCTGCCCCATCATCACAATACGAAGAATGCAAATAACTAAATGCCTTTTTAAATTTAAAAAAAAAGGAAAGTTTTTGTGTAGAAATTCAACTTTCTACACAAAAGTTGAGAGCAATGGAATCTGCTCCCTCAGCCTCTTCACTTGGACTTCACATCACTCACTCTGGGGCTGTGGTCGGCAAACTGCGGCTCCCGAGCCACATGCGGCTCTTTGGCCTCTTGAGTGTGGCTCTTCCTAAGCCTTAGGAATACCCTAATTAAGTTAATAACAATGTACCTACCTATATAGTTTAAGTTTAAAAAATTTGGCTCTCAAAAGGAATTTCAATCGTTGTACTGTTGATACTTGGCTCTGTTGACTAATGAGTTTGCCGATCGCTGCTCTGGGGGAAGCCAGCTGCCCTGCTGCAAGGCGTGACCCACCTGGCAGGGAGCGGAAGCCCCCCCCCCCCCAACAGCCATGCGAGTGGGTTCAGAAATGGGTCTCCCAGCCCCCAGCCAAGCCTTCCATTCCCGGCGGAAACCTAGGACAGAACCAGAATCAACAGCTAAATTGTTCTCAGATTCCTGATCTGCATTAACTGTGAGAGAGAATAAATAGTTGATGTTTGATTCAGAGGTAAAGAGTGAAGACAGGGAAACACAAAATGGAGAGACTTTAACCAGGCTGCTAAGTTATTCACATTAGGACGGCGGAGACATCAGAAAACAATTCTTGTTCTTGTCTCAGACTAGCCTCGGAACTTAGCTTTTGAACTATCCATCCTGTGTCAATGCCTGAACAGCTATTTACCTACAACCCTCTGACCACCCCCTAAAGGACTCAGGTGACCAGACCGCTTGGCACCTGTCCTCCAGACCACCTGACAGCTGGCTAGTAGCCGTCCTGGACCAATCTTAGGGCTAAGGATACAGAACTGATTATTCTCAAGAGTGCATTTTTTACTATACTAACTTTCTTTCTTTCTTTATTGATTAAGGTATTACATATGTGTCCTTATCCTCCCATTGCCCCCCCTCCGTCCCCCACTCATGCCCTCACCCCCCTGGTGTCTGTGTCCATTGGTTAGGCCTATATGCGTACATACAAGTCCTTTGGTTGATCTCTCCCCCTTACCCCCACCCTCCCCTACCTTCCCTCTGAGGTTTGAGCATCTGATCGATGCTTCTCTGTCTCTGGATCTGTTTTTGTTCATCAGTTTATGATGTTCATTATAATCCACAAATGAGTGAGATCATGTGATATTTGTCCCTCTCTGACTGGCTTATCTCATTTAGCATAATGCTCTCCAGGCCCATCCATGCCGTTGCAAATGGTAGGAGTTCCTTCTTTTTTACAGCAGCATAGTATTCCATCGTGTAGATGTACCACAGTTTTCTAATCCACTCATCTACTGATGGGCACTTAGGCTGTTTCCAAATCTTAGCTATTGTAAATTGTGCTGCTATGAACATATGGGTGTGTATATCCTTTCTGATTGGTGTTTCTAGTTTCTTGGGATATATTCCTAGAAGTGGGATCACTGGGACAAATGGCAGTTCCATTTTTAACTTTTAAAAAGAAACTCTATACTGTTCTCCACAGTGGCTGCACCAGTCTGCACTCCCACCAGCAGTGCACGAGGGTTCCTTTTTCTCCGCATCCTCGCCAGCACTTGTCGTTTGTTGATTTGTTGATGATAGCCATTCTGACAGGTGTGAGACGGTACCTCATTGTCATTTTGATTTGCATGTCTCTGATGCTTAGTGACTTTGAGCATGTTTCATATGTCTCTCTGCCTTCTGTATGTCCTCTTTTGAAAAGTGTCTAGTTCCTTTGCCCATTTTTTGATTGGACCATTTATCTTCCTTTTGTTAAGTTGTATGAGTTCTCTGTAAATGTTGGAGATTAAACCCTCATCTGAAACATCATTGGCAATATGTTCTCCCATGCAGTGGGAAAAGTAATTCTTTATGATTCTAAATGCTGTGCTTTCTTCCGTTGGCTCAGTTTTCAGTCTATCAGGAGTCCTAGTCCAGCGTGAGTTTTATGCTGAATACACATCACTGAGATAGGAACTTGTTGTTTTGTTGATGGTTTCCTTTGCTGTGCAGAAGCTTTTTATTTTGATGTAGTCCCATCTGTTTATTTTCTCTTTAGTTTCCATTGCCCTAGGAGCTGTATCGGAAGACATTGCTTCGGCATATGTCTGAGATTTTGCTGCCTGTGGATTCCTCTAAGATTTCTATGGTTTCCCATCTTAAGTTTAAGTCCTTTAGCCACTTTGAGTTTGTTTTTGTGTATGGTGTAAGTTGGTGGTCTAGTTTCATTTTTTTGCATGTATCTGTCCAATTTTCCCAACACCATTTATTGAAGAGACCGTCTTGATTCCATTGTATGCTCTTGCCTCCTTTGTCAAATATTAATTGAGCATAGTGGTTTGAGTCAATTTCTGGGTTCTCTATTCTATTCCATTGGTTCTTGTGCCAGTACCAGGCAGTTTTGAGAACAGTGGCTTTGTAATACAGCTTAATATCTGGTATTGAGATCTCTCCTACTATGTTCTTCTTTTTCAGGATTGCTGCAGCTATTCTGGGTCTTTTTTTATTCCAGATGAATTTTTGGAGAATTCATTCTAGGTCTGTGAAATATGCCGTTGGTAATTTAATGGGGATTGCATTGAATCTGTAGATTGCTTTGGGTAGTATGGGCATTTTAATGATGTTGATTCTACCAATCCATGAACACGGTATGTTCTTCCATTTGTTTATGTCTTCCTCTATCCATTTTTTCAGTGTCCTGTAGTTTTCTGAGTACAGGTCTTTTACTTCCTTAGTTAAGTTTATTCCTAGGTATCTTAATTTTTTTTGGTGCGATGGTATAATAACTCTTAAATTTTCTTTCTTCTTTGGAACATTTATGGGTTTTTCCCAGATGTGTTTTCAGTTTGCCAACTCTAAGAACCATGAATAAATCTTTGTCTTTTATTTCTAAAAAAACAAAAACAAAAAACTAGAAAAACTTATGTCAAACAAATTCAGGGTAGTGTTTCCTCTGGGCAGGAGGAAGGGGGGACGCATCAGCAAGGAGTACACAGCTAAACCCAACGAGGTGGGCAGTGTTTTACTCATTAAGTTGGGTGTGAAGGACCTGGTGTCCATTATATCACTTTTGCATATCTGGAGGAATAAAATAATATGTCTATCAATGGAAAAGGGGAGCAATATCACCCCAAAGCATTTGATTAAAAAAAAAATAAACTGTTCCATAGCTTGATAAATTACCTTGATAATGCAGGAACTTTAGAAGTTGGCAAACATTTTCTACAAAGAACCAGATGTAAGTATTTTAGGCTTTGCAGGCCAGCAAGTCTCTTGCAAACAGTCAGCTGGACTAGTTAGACAAAACTTTCATTGTCGCAGAAACTGCGAGTGCCTGCCTAGACCACTGGCATTGCCTTCAGCTGCACTGGAGATAAGAAAACCCAATAATAGGTTGCAAAGCTGCCATAAAAAGTCATTGGCCTATTTCTGAAGCTGGAGCAGCTCAACAGAGAACATTCCCAGCCATGGACAGCTCTGATCCAATTTCTTGTCAAGCACTCAGTACACTCAGATTTATGATCATGGACTCACAGGCCAGACAAGAATGCAATTTTCCACCTAAGAGCGAGGCCCCCCACCCTCCCACACTGCATTTGATCCCAACTCTCACTGTCCAGGCAACGCCGGGCCCCATTCACTGGCTCTTCCCCACCCCCCCTGTGCAGTGATTCTCTCTCTGAGTTCAATTACTTAGTTAAGAGAAGGGATTTTTTTGAAAGCCACTGTTTGTGTCACTAGGACATGCACAGTGTTACCTGGTACAAGTTACTGTGAACTATAATGTGTCAGCGAGGACCGAAGCAAGCCCCGGCCAGTTCGATTCCCAGCCAGGGCACATGCCCACGTTTCGGGTTTGATCCCCAGTCGGGGTGCATACAGGAGGCACCCGATCGATGTTTCTCTCTCACATCTATGTTTCTTTCTCCTTTCTTCTCCCTTCCTCTCTCTCTCAAATCAATACAAAATATCTTTTTTTTTTAAAAAGAAAGACAGAAGTAAAGAAGGAAGGAGGTGGTGATGTTGATAGTAATAGTAGTAAAATTAGTAGGTGAAAAAAATAAGACAATTGAACCACTTTTTCATACCATATACAAAAATAAACTCAAAATGGATTAAAGACTTAAATTTAAGGCATAAAACTCCTAGAAGAAAACATAGGCAGTAAAACCTCTGGCATTGCCCTTAGCAACATGTTTTAGGGCGTGTCTCCTTGGGCAAGGGCAACAGATAACAAAATAAACAAATGAGACCACATCACACAGAAAAGCTTTTATACAGCGAAGGAAACCACCAACGAAACTAAAAGACAAACTACTGAATGGGAGGAGATGTTTGCCAATGACACATGCAATAAGGGGTTAATATCCAAAACATATAAGGAGCTCATATAACTTACCACTAAAAAAATAAAAACAAAACGATTAGAAAATGGGAAGACGCAAATGGCCCACAGACATGAACGGATAGGCAGTGTCATTAAACATCAGAGAGAAGCAAAATAAAACCACCATGAGCGCCCATTCCACAGGCGTCAGAGTAGCTACCAGCAACAAATCCACAAGCAAGTGCTGGCGAGGATGCGGGGAAGAGGGAACCCTCGTGCACTGCTGGTGGAGTGCAAGCTGGTGCAGCCACTGTGGAGAACAGTATGGAGGTTCCTAAAAAAATTAAACATGGAGCTGCCCTATGACCCCGCCATTCCAAGTCTGGGTATTTATCTGAAGAAAACAAAAACACGACTTCAAAAGGATACATGCACCCCTGTGTTCCTTGCGGCACCACTAGCCAAGATACCAAAGCAATCTAGACGTCCACTGACACATGAATGGGTAAAGATGCGGAGCATGCACACAATGGAATATTACGCAGCAATGAAAAAGAATGAGATCTGCATTTGCGACAACCTGCCTGGACCAAGAGGGTCCTGGTATTACGCTAAGTGAAAATAGTTACTCAGAGAAAGACAGATACCGTGTGATTTTACTTCTCTGTGGAATCTAAAACACAACAAATGAACAGACAGAACAGAAGCAAACCCATCGATAAGGAGAACAAGCTGATGGCTGCCAGAGGGGAGGGGTTGGGGGTAGAGGAAAAAAATAGAAGAAAGGATGGAAGAACGGGATATTGGCAGCCTTGGGGTTTCTCCACACAAGGTACTCCTTCTTTTACAAGAGAAAAGTAGTAACGTACAGGGAGACACGCCCCCAGGGAGGGGTGACACATGTCAATGGCACCTGCCTCCTGGGACACAGCCCTGAGGACGACAGCCTCTCTTCTGTGACTCTCTTGCCGCAAAATGCACAATCTCAATCTAATTGTGAGTCAACACCAAACTCAAGTTGAGGGACGTTGAACTGGCCAGTGCCCTTTAGCGGGTCAAGACCATAAAGGACAAAGAATGAGACTGTCACAGACCAGAGGAGACGGAGGAACCGTGATGAGTCATTGGGACGGGGGGTCCTGGATTGGATCCTGGGCCAGAGCGGAGGCAGCCCTGTCGGTGAGTGGCTGGTGCGGCACCAGGTCGGAGTCCTGCTCCAGGAAGGGCCTGTGCAGGCAGGACGCTCACCTGAGGGGCAGCTGGATGAGGGTCTCTCTGTATTATTTTTGTAGTTTCTCTGTGGGTCTGAAATGGTTTCAAAATAGAAAGTTATAGTAATTTTTAAAGTCATCAGCTTGTTGTAACAACAATAACCAGTGAGAAACTGTAAATATAAAGGACACTAGGCCCTAATAGTGGGGGCCAGGGGCTGGGAGGAGGGGACAGGGGAAGAGGTGCTTAATGGGGTGAGGGGTCCAGATTGACAAGATGAAAAGGGCTATGGATGGATGGTGGTAATGGTTGCATAACAATGTGAATGTACTGAATGCCACTGAACTGTACACTTAAAAATGGTTATGATGGTGCCCTAGCTGGTTTGGCTTAGTAGATAAGAGTGTCAGCCTGCAGACTGAAGGGTCCCAGGTTCAATTCCCAGTGAAGGGCACATGCTTGGGTTGCAGGCTCGATCCCCAGTAGGGGGTGTGCAGGAGGCAGCTGATCAATGATTCTCTCTCATCATTGATGTTTCTCTCTCCCTCTCCTTTCCTCTCTGAAATCAATAACAATATATATTTTTTAAATGGTTAAGATGGTAAATGTTATGTGTATTTTACAATAAAAGAAGACAAAAAAGATTATAAGAGTATCCACCTTAAAAAAAAGACACTATGTCTTTTCTTGGGGACATGTGTGATTATAAACACACTAGAGGCGCGGTGCACGAATTTGTACACAGGTGGGGTCCCTCTGCCTGGCCGGTGATTGAAGCTGATCAGGGCCATCTTGCCCAGCCCCGATCAGGGCTGATTGGGGCCAGCCGACCAGGAGAAAGGACTGCTGGAGGTTGGCTGGCCATGGGAGGTTGGCTGCGGAAGAGCAATGACAACATTGAGCATCTCCTGCACTGAGTGGTCAGTGCACGTCATAGCAACCAGTTGCTCAGTCAACCAGTCTTAACTGTTGCTTAGGCTTTTATATATATAGATAAGACAAAGATATTGGAAAGCTATAGATCTAAGCTGATAGCACACCTCTGGTGAGAGAGATATGGCCAATTTATTTTTTTATTTCTTTTTTGTATTGACTGATTAATTTTAGAGGAGGGGAGACGGGGGACAGGGAGAGGGAAACATGGAGAGAGAAGGAAAGAGAGAGAAAGAGAGATTTGTTGTTCCACTTATTCGTGCATTCATTGGTTGATTCTTATACGTGCCCTGACCGGGAATTGAACTGCAACCTTGGCATATCGGGATGATGTTCCAACCCACTGAACTACCCAGCCAGGGTGAGATATGGCCATTTAAAAACCTGACCACAAACTCTTTGATACTCTGTCATTGAGAGGTGGAGTGTCCCCTCCCCTTGAACCTGGGCAGGCCTGTGACTGTCAGGACCCACAGGAGTGGAGGAAATGGAGCTAAGTGACTCCCTGGTCTGCAGTCCCCACTGCCTCACTGACGCCCCAGACCTCACCCATGGAAACAGGTGTCCCCACCACACCTGGTCCCAGTGCCGACTCACTGGGTCAGTGAGCGTAACAAAATGATCGGGCTCACAGCTTGAAATCTGGGGGGAAGGTTGTGTGGAACGGACACTAGGACAGAGGGCGAAGGTGAGACCAGGATGAGAAATGACTGAACTTCCGTTCGTACAGTAATTCTTCTGTTTGTATGATGGGAAATGCATTTATGCAGCAATGGTGTGATTAAAAATGAATTTAAAAGAACAAAGCCCTTTCATCCATTATCAGCTCATGGTGAGCAGAGAGCAGCAGCCCTCAAAAATGAGGGCACAGTAAATCTTGCCATATCACCTCCCCAGAGCCCTGTCACTATGAAAAAACACACAAAAAAACAGCTGCTTCTTTGCCCAACCAGCGTGGCTCAGTGGTTGAGCGTCGACCCATAAACCAGGAGGTCACGGTTTGATTCCTAGTCACGTGCCTGGGTTGCGGGCTCGATCCCCCGTGTGGGGTGTGCTGGAGGCAGCTGATCAGTGATTCTCTCTCATCACTGATTTTTTTTGTGTTTTTTAAAAATATATATATTTTATTGATTTTTTTACAGAGAGGAAGGGAGAGGGAGAGGGATAGAGACTTAGAAACATCGATGAGAGAGAAACATCGATCAGCTGCCTCCTGCACATCCCCTACTGGGGATGTGCCCGCAACCAAGGTACATGCCCTTGACCAGAATCGAACCCGGGACCCTTCAGTCTGCAGGCCGATGCTCTATCCACTGAGCCAAACTGGTTAGGGCTCATCGTTGATGTTTTTATCTCTCCGTCCCTCTCCCTTCCTCTCTGAAATAAAATATGTATATGGAAACAAAACAAATAGCTCCCATTGATTGCGGGGCATTGTGGTATTGCACACACTGTGATAACATAATATTATCATCCTCATTTTGCAAATGAGAAAAAAGTGAGGCACAGAGTCGTTTAGTAACTTGCCCAGGGTCACACAGCCAGAAAACGACAGAGCCAAGATTTGAACCTGGGCCTTCTGGCCCCAGAGTGTCCACAATATTGAGTGAGCACTGTGCCAGGCACTGGATGTTCAAGAGCGAACAGCACGTAGCCCACCCCCACCTCATGGGGTTTGTGACGAGCGGGGGAGACAGAACTGTAAGCAGGAAATTTCTACCCTGTTCTGCGGGGTGGAACCCAAGGGATCATGGGCACATAGACTGAAGGGTGTCAGGAAAAGCTGCCCAGCCATGTGAGGGGTAAGTAGGATTTTAAGGTTTCATTTCTTCCTGGTGGGAGAGAGGGAGGGGGAAGGGTGTGCCTCTAAAGATCAGCGAGAGCCCAGCACCTGAGGGCACCCTGGACAGATGCAAACTGCCGGCCCCATCATTCAACTCACTTGTGTTGATTGACGTGGGCCCTCCCCATGCAGCTCCGAGTGGGACAGTGGGGGCTGGGCCCTGCGCATGGGGGCTCATGAGCCTCAGAAGGCTGCAGGCTGTGCCCAGCTGGCACCTGTTGTCCTGGTAACCCTGTTCCGCCCAAACTGTCGGCTCTTCCACCACATTGATCCTCGGGAGAAGGGGGAGCCGTGGGGCCCGCCTCTCTCCCAAGTCCCCGGGCCCAGTGGACGCCTGAAACTGTGGACAGTACCGAACGCTGTGAGGCTGTGTTTTCCCTGCAGATAATACCTATGTGCGGGTTTAATTTATAAAGCAGGCACCGTGAGATATTAACAATGATGATAAAATCACGGGTACTGCTATGATTGTTCTATACGTGATGTGACCGTGGCTGACCGAGTAAAATAGGGGTGACTCGAGCGCAAGCCTGTGACGCCGGAACGGGCCATCTGGTCACCTAGATGCTACTCGGTGGCTCATGGACCAGGAGCGTCACCACGCGGAGACGCCAGACAAAGGGAAGGTTCACTTCCTGCCTGGGGCGGAACTGCTTTCATCACGTAACTCAGGATGGTGTGCAACCTAACGCTGATCGCCTGCTGCCCTGGCCGGCGTGGCTCAGAAGGTCTCGGGAGGCAGCCAATGGATGTTGTGCTCTCACATCGATGTTTCTCTCTCTCTCTCTCTCTCTCAAAATCAATAAAAAAAATATATTTTTAAAAATTCATGAACTGGTTCTTTCTGGAACTTTCCATTTAATATTTTCGGACCACGGTGACCATGGATGGCTACAACCACAGAAAGCCAACCTGCGGGGAGGGCTGCTGCATGAACAGTGCTGCCGTGAGAGGGCAGATCTGCAGCGCAGTGCGTCCGCCCACGTGGAGACTTCCCCCTGCCCAGGACTTGGCCCGGGAGCTGAGTTTTGCTGGGAGCCGGTCCATCCTTGCTGTTTCAAGGGACCTGGCATATATGACATACTGTTCTTAATATGTTTGCTCACCTTCTTGGCACTATGTGTTTTAACCAAGGTAACCTCTCTGAGAAAGGTTGTTTCCCCAGGTAGGGATTTTCCCCTGAAGTTAGGGGGGGAATAAAACCCCTTAACTAAGTGCCAGGCAGGTAATTAATCACTTTAACTATGAACAATCATGCTTAAGCTACATAATCTTTACTCTCTGGAATGGAGATAAGAAACGCCCTAACCTTTGGAATAGAGATTGATAGGATTGGAATCAACTGGTATAAATACAGATGTAACAAGACAACAGAACACACAGAAACTGGAGAACAGAACCTAGACACAGAACCTAGATAGAACCTAGAAACAGAACCTAGACACAGAACCTACACAGAACCAAGAGACAGAAGAACTTCGCTGGAGAGAACATGGCAAAATATCCTGGACAGAAACTGGCCACAGAACCTAGAGACAGAACCTAGCGAGAGAACCTGGCAAAAGATCCTGGACAGAAACTGGAGACAGAACCTAGACACAGAACCTAGCGAGAGAACCTGGCTGAAGAACCTAGAGACAGAACCTGGCTACACAACCTGGATAGAACATGGCAAGAGGACCTGACTAGAGCCTGGTGAATGAACCTGGCTGGAGAACCTAGCGAGGGAACATGGCTACAGAACCTGGCTGGAGAACCTAGCAAGAGAACATGGACACAGAACCTGGCTGGAGATCCTAACCAGAACTTCGCTGGAGATCCTGACCAGAACTTGGCTAGAGATCCTGGCTAGGCTGCTGATCAACTGAACGCTGTCTCCGTGTCCTTCCTTCTTCGCCGACTCCTTCGCCTACACCTTTGGGAACCCCTGGACCTGCTGGGGTTGGACCCCGGCATCTTTTCCTTCTGATTCCACACTGAGTTAACCCGGCCTCACGGGCTGAGTGTCCTCCCAAGTCCGTCTGTTGAAGCCCTAACCCCAGGATCTCAGAGGGTGACTGGGTTTGGGGATCGGGTCTGGACCGAGGTGACCAGGGAAAAGGAGGCCATGGGGGGGTGGGTCCTGACCCAGTGCGACCGGTGCCCTTCTTAGAAGAGGAGACCAGGACACGGACTCGCAGAGGGATGACATGTGAGGACACAGGAGGGGACGGCCGTCCCACGCCCAGGAGGCCTCACGGGGAGCCAGCCCTGCCTTCATCCGACCGTGGCCTCCAGCCTCCAGGACGGGAGCCGACACGTGCCTGTTGTTCAAGCCCAGCCTGTGGCCCTGCTTACAGCAGCCGGGCAGCCCGACACACAGGGTTTCCCAAGTTTGGGGACCAAAGCACCGGAGACCAATGGAGTTGATGATTTCAGACGGCACAGGGATGGCACCAGACAACTCCGGATCACACGTGAGGACGTTCCGTTTGAATCTCTCAGAACTCTCCTGTGTGGGCCCAGCGCAAAGACTCAGCCATGTGTTAATTCATAACCACCTAACCCTTGCCAACCTCCCTCCCCTTTGAAAAAAAATTGAGGTATAATTTACATGTCATCAAAGTCCGAATATCTGTGAACAATCGGATGAACTTTCACATCTGCTCACCCACGGGATGAAGATGATAGCATGTTCCCAGCCTGCGACGCTATGAATGTGTCTCCCCAAAATGTATACAGCGGACCCTGGACAGCCCAGGCACTGGGGCGCTGACCCCTGCACAGTCACAGACCCACATACAGCGGGCCCTGGACAGCCCAGGCACTGGGGCGCTGACCCCTGCACAGTCACAGACCCACATACAGCGGACCCTGGACAGCCCAGGCACTGGGGCGCTGACCCCTGCACAGTCACAGACCCACATACAGCGGACCCTGGACAGCCCAGGCACTGGGGCGCTGACCCCTGCACAGTCACAGACCCACATACAGCGGACCCTGGACAGCCCAGGCACTGGGGCGCTGACCCCTGCACAGTCACAGACCCACATACAGCGGACCCTGGACAGCCCAGGCACTGGGGCGCTGACCCTGCACAGTCACAGACCCACATACAGCGTTTGACTCCTCCAAAAACTGATAGCCTACAGCTGACCGGACGCGTTACCTATAATATAAATAGTCAGTGAACACATATTTCGTATGTTCTATGTATTATGTACTGTATTCTTACAACAAAGTGAGCTAGAGAAAAGAAAACATTATTAAGAAAATGACAAGGCAGAGAAAATACATTTATGAGTGTTTACTGGGGGGGGAATCCATGTCTGAGTGGATTCACACAGTTCAAACCCATGTTGTTCAAGGGCCAACTGTGCATTGAAACCCCACTTCCCACTGTGCTTGGTCAGGGGGTAGCACGTTTGGGGGTGATTAGGTCGCCAGGGTGGAGCCCCTTGAGTGGGCGGAGTGTCCTTATAAAAGACCCCAGCGACTCCCTCGCCCCTCTGCCACGTGCGGACACGGTGGGAAGGTGCCCTCGCCCCTCTGCCACGTGCGGACACGGCGGGAAGGTGCTGTCTATAAACCACATGTGGACTCTGCTGCACCTTGATCTTGGACCTCCAGCCTCCAGAACTATGGGAAATAATGTCTGCTGTCTATAAGCCTCCTCATCTCATTCTGTCACAGCAGCCCCCCTCAAAAGCTCGCTGGTGCCCCTTCTAGTCCATGTTGTCATCGCCCCCTTCCCGACTCAGGGAGAACCACAGCTCTGATTTCCATCACCATAAATTAATCTTCCCTCTTATTTTTTTAAGTATATTTTTATTGATTTCAGAGAGGAAGGGAGAGGAAGAGAGACATAGAAACATCAATGACGAAAGAGAATCACTGATTGGCTGCCTCCTGCACACCCCCTACTGGGGACCCAGCCCACAACCCCAGCATGTGCCCTTGACCGGAATCAAACCTGGGACCCTTCAGTCTGCAGGCTGATGCTCTATCCACTGAGCCAAACCGGATACAGCAATCTTCCCTCTTCTTGAGCTTCATAGGAATGAAATCATGAAACATGTTCTCTTTGGGGTCGGGCCTCCATTACGCACGTGGTATGTGTTGCTTCTGTTACAGGCTTCCCTCTTTCTCATTGCTGCGTGCGTAATATTCTGTGGCTGGATGATCCACTCTGCTGTTCTGAGCATTGGGCTGCTTCTGGTTTAGGACCAAAGCTGCTGTGAGCATTCTTGTACACAGATGTGGAATATCATGTAATATGGGCTCCATAAGATGATGGAATACTACACAGCAGTGAAAAAGAGCTGCCAGGAGTGGGACTGTTGGATCCTCCAATCTCTTTTTTTTTTTTTTTTTTAAGGACATCAGCTCTGGTAGTCAAGTCCTTGGGCGGGAAAACTGTTATTAATGTAATTTTTTCATAAAAAATAGGACATGCTTAAGGGAGAGGAAGGGAAAGATAGAGAGAGAAGAACACCTATGTGAGAGAGAAACCTCGATTGTTGCCTTCTGTCCACGCCCTGATGGGGAATCGGATCTGCAACCTGGATCTGTGCCCTGACTGGGAGTCGAACAGTATACAGGACGATGCTCAACCAACTGAGCCACCCTGGCCAGGCTCCTTTACATATTTTTAAATAAATTTGATTTTTTTAGAGGAGTTTTAGGTTCACAGCAAAATTGAGTAGAAGGTACAGATTTCCCCCAGCTCCCTGTCCCCAGACATGCACAGCCTCCCCCCATAACTGACATGTCCCACCAGAGAGGGACATTTGCGATGAGCGAACACGGACACGCCATCACCCAGAGTCCATAGCTGACATCAGGGCTCACTCTTGGTGGTGTACACTCTGTGGGTTTGGACAAGTGTATAGTGATGTGACCACCATGACAGTGTCACACAGAGTTTTTCTGCCCTAAAATTCCTCTGTGCTCCGCCTGTGCACCCGCCCTCCCTCTGGCAAGCACTGATCCCTTTGCTGTCTCCATAGCTTCACCTTTTCCAGAATGTCATAGGGTTGGAATCACGTAATTTGTAGCTTTTCCGTACTGGCTGCCTCACTCAGCTACATGCATCTAAGTTTCCTGCATGTCTTTTGGCGGCTCTCGGCTCATGTCTTTGTGGATCGAGTAACATCCCTTTGTCTGAAGGTCCCACCATCTGTCCATCCACCACCTACCGAAGGACACGGGGTTGCTTCCAGGCGTTGACAATTGCGAGCAGAGCTGCCGTGAAAATGGATGCGCAGGTTTTGCGCGGACATGGTTTTCAACTCCCCCGGGTGAATACCACGGGGCCCGGGCTGCTGGAACGTTTGGTAAAAGTATGTTTGTTTTGTAAGAAATTACCAAACTGTCTTCCGAAGGGGCTCTACCCTCCTGCAGCCACAAGTGCGAGTCCCTGTGGCTCCAGCCCTCGCGGTATTCGCTGCTGTGGGGGTTCGGGATTCTGGCCGCTCTGACAGGCGTGTGGTGGAAGCTCAGTGCGGTTTCGTTTGCGTCTCTTTCCCTGGGGCCTCCTTCACATGCTTATTTGCCATCCGTGTACCCTCCGTGGGGAGGTCTGGTCTGGTCGTCGGCTGTTTGTGTTCTTACTGCCCCCCCCCCCCCCGGCCCCCAGCCTGACTGAGATGTAACTGACACATCCAGGCTGTACACAGCGAAGGGGTGCCACCTGGGGTTGACATGCCTTACGCTGCGAAGCAGTCACAGCAGTCGAGCTAATGAACACACCCAGCACCTCACACAGCTCCCTTGTGTGCGCGCGGAGAGAACACTTAAGACCTACTCTCTCAGCAAATCCCCGGACAGTTTCTATGCCTGTGCCATGGTGTTTTGATTACTGTAGCTTTGTAATATGGTTTGAAATCATGAAGATGACAGCTTTAGCTTTGTTCTTGTTCAAGATTGCTTGGACTCTCCAGGGTCTTCTGTTGTTTTGTTAACCCTCACCTGAAGATATTTTTCCCATTGCCTTTTAGAGAGAGTGGGAGGGAGGGAGGCATAGAGGAGGAGGGAGAGAGAGATAAAAAAACAACCACACACCACCCATGTGAGGCACATCGATTGGTTGCCTCCTGCACATGCCCTGACTGGGGCCAAGGATCGAACCTGCAATTGAGGCCACGCCCTGTTGACTGGGAATCGAACCTGCAACCCTTTGGGGTGTGTGGGGGCTGGCTCTCTAACCACTGAGCACACCAGCCAGAGCCGGGGTCTGTCCTGGCTCCCTATGAATTTTAGGGTTTTTTTTCTATTTCTCTGAGAAGCACCATTGAAATTTGGATAGGCGTTGCCTTGAATCTATAGGTCAGTTTGGGTTATACAGACATATAAGTAATGTTAATTCTTCCAAGTCTTGAACACAAAGCATCTTCCCATTGACTTGTGTCTTCTTCAGTTTTTTCATCAGTGGTTTGTAGTTTTCGGTGTACACGTCTTTCACCTTCTTGGTTAAGTTTATTCTTAAGCGGTTCATTCTTTTTGGTGCTACTGCAAATGGGATGTTTTCTCAACTTCTTATTCAGAGTCCATGGGTAGTGTACTAGTACAGAAACACAACGGATTCTGTATCTTGATGCTTGTGTCCTACAGCTGCCCTGCATTCACTTATCACCAGCTTTAGCAGTTATGTTGGTGGGTCTTTGGGGTTTTTACCGTATAGTATCGTGTTGAAAGGATTTTTAGAAGCAGGAGAGGTCGTTTTAGGGAAGGGGTCCATGGAGAGGAGCGCACACATGCCCGCAGAGGCAGCGCCAAGCCGCCAACTGTTTACAAGAAGCTTACAAGACGAGGGGAAGAGCCCAGCTGGTTTGGCTCAGTGGCTAGAGTGTCGGCCTGCGGACTGAAGGGTCCCGGGTTTGATTCCAGTCAAGGGCACATGCCTGGGTTGCGGGCACATCCCCAGTAGGGGGCATGCAGGAGGCAGCCAGTCAATGATTCTCTCTCATCATTGATGCTTCTCTCTCCCTTTCCCTTCCTCTCTGAAATCAATGAAAATACTAGTAATTTAAAAAAAAATAAGGGGGAGAAGAAGAGGGAGCACCGGGTGAGCTTGGAAACTTTGACACTGATACCACGAAGGGAAAAGGGAGAAAGCAGCCAATTAGGAAAGCACGGGGGACATTAGATGAGGAAGGGTCCAGTTACAAGGTGGGACAAACAGACAAAGAAACTACCAGCATTTACAAACCCAGAGACAAGGAAACTCACAGGACTGGTTTCCCCCCCATTTTTAGAGAGTAGAGAGGAGAGAGAGAGAGAGAGAGCGAGCCCGAGCCAGCTCTCCCATTATGGGGCCCCCTCTCCGGGGGTGGGGGTGGGGGTGTATACGCTTACAATAAACTTCCACACTTTTGTTGAAAATCTTTTAGTCCCTGAATTTTATTCTTCAGACTTCGTAGGACAAATACCTGTGAGGAGAGTCCGAACTTGCCAATCGGAGTATCAAGGTCATTGGCAAAGGGACAGTTTTCCTTCTTCCTTCCCTGCTAGGGTGGCTTTTACTTCCCTTCCTGGCCTGGTTGCTCTGGCTGGGACGCCTGGGACTCCGCTGGGTAGCGGTGGCGAGCGTGGGCCTCCTGTTCTGTTGGCCACAGGAAGAGGCGGCCCTGGCGTTAGCGTCTTGCCGTGGAGTCAGACGTGAGCTGGCTGTTGAGTTTTGCGCGTTCTTTGTGTATTTGGGACAGCGGTCCTTTGTCAGGTGTATCTTTTGCAAACATCTTCTCCCAGATATTTGCTTTCCTGACGATCTGTCTGGGACACAAGTGACACATGTGGCTCTCTCTATAAAGTCTCCTTGACGATCCAAAGGGGAAGCGAGCTGGTGGAGGACGCTGGCAGAACGGCCAGAAGTGGAGAGGGAGCCTCCAGACGGCGCAACCTGGGCGGGTGGGGGGTGGGGACCAGCCTGGAATGGAAAAATCTTCTTTTATAAAACATCTCAAAAGCCATTTCTTCACCTGCTCAGCCTGTAACCACGGAATTCATTAAAATCCAGAAGAAAGAGGAGAGAGGAAGCCGGTGAATTCTAATCTTCTCTTTGCATTTCAATCAGGGCAGACAATGGGCAGCTGAAGCCACAGGGCCTCCCCGCCCTACGGAGGGGCCCCGTGTCTGGGAGCTTTGTTCCCAAGTGGCGCCCCGGCTTCCAAGCTCTTTGGCGGCCCTTTGGGAAGGGGTGGGAGGGGCTACGGTTGAATAAACCCTGTGAATAGCCAGCCTTGCTCCCTTGCGGCCCTGCTGAAGGTTCCCAGTTCTGGAGTGACTGGGTTGGCTTAACCCCCTCCCTCCCGCCCTGGGCCCCCCTACGCGGCCCTGGGCAGGAGAGTGGGGGAGCTGGGCACTGGTCAGCCGCACCCCCCGGGTGGGCGGGCACCCCCTCGCTATCACCAGGTCTGAGCTCTCTCCGCAGTGACTTCCTATGAGCTGACCCGTGTCCCTCCGGGCATGTCCCTCCAGGTTTGTAAGCGGCGAGAACCCCAGTGAGCGCCTGCACACTCAGTGCAGTCGGATGGCTCACCTACCAAAGAAATGCCACTGAAAGGACAAAGCAGAAACATACTCCCCTCCTTCTCCCCTATCTTGCCTTGTAGGGCTGGGCCCTCAGCCCAAGCCCCCTCCTTTTCTGAGTGACTACAATAATGCCGGTATTGACCTAACTCCCCCAACCACCACCTGAGTGGACCAATGAAGATCCAGGAATGCAGCTAAGGTCCTGGTAAGGCTATAGTGGGGGACGGCCCAAGCCTCAGAATGTGCTGGTCACTTCCTGACCTTTGTGCTGTAAGACCCTGATGAAAAACCCTGACCTAAATGACCAATCTCTGTAACCCCCTAAGCCCACCCAAATAACTAGCCCTATATAACCTTTGTTCTCCTGGGATACGCTCTCTCGCCTTACCGCTGCGTCGGACAGAGGCTGGGAGCCAAACCTAGGTTTGATTAATAAGATTAATAAAGACTCCTTGCTTTTGCACCGGAAGAGGCTCCCTGGTGGTGGATTATTGGGGACCCCGAACTCTGGGCATAACACCACAACAAGCGCTGACCAGGACGTGGGAGCGTTGCGCCCTCGCTTGCTGCTGGAGGGTTTAAATTGTGCAGCTGCTTTGGGACCGTTGGAAAGGTCCTCAAGAGGTTAACCGTAGAATTAACACATAACCCGGCAACGCCACTCCTGGGCCTTGAAAACCTGTTTGCGCAAGAACTTGTATGCAAACGCTCACAGCAGCACGATTTGCAATAGCCCGCATGTGGAAACAGCCCAAACGTCCATCAAGGTCGAGTGTATACAGATGTGTCCACCCACACACCGGACAGTGCTCAGCCGTGAAAAGGA
Source organism: Myotis myotis (assembly GCF_014108235.1). Taxonomy (NCBI): domain Eukaryota; kingdom Metazoa; phylum Chordata; class Mammalia; order Chiroptera; family Vespertilionidae; genus Myotis; species Myotis myotis. Next base: position 81,159,123 of record NW_023416368.1, on the reverse strand, counting down.
GTGAACGCTGACACTCGCTACAACGCGGATGGACCTTGAACACGTGACGCTCAGAGAGAGAAGCCAGACACCAAGGCCACACGGTGTGCGATTCCGTTCATGTGAAAGTCCAGGACAGGCACAGCCACAGGGGCAGGAAGTGGGTTAGTGGGTGTCAGGGGCTGGGGAGGGGAGAATTGGGGGTGACTGCTAATAAGGATGGGGTTTCTTGTGGGGTGATGAGAATGTTCTGAAATTAGATACTAATGATAGTTGCACAACCCTGTGAATGTACTAAAAGCCATGAATGGTATTCTTTAAAGCAGTGAATTTTATTCTATGTAAATTATCTCAATTTTAAAACCTTTTCTAACCTTTCAGGGCCTCCCCAGGCAAGCTCCTCACTGCCTGCCTCCCACTCCCCCTCCTGCTGCCCCACTGCTCAGCCTGTGTCCAGTCTGTTCCCTCTGCCGGGAGCACCTTCCCTGCCCTGTCCGGCCCTGCATTTCCCACCATCCTCAGGTCCCAGCTCAAACTCCTCCCAGAAGTCTTCAGGGACTGCACTTCCTCCCCCGCAACCCGGGTCAAGCCCCCTGAAAACACCCTCCTCGCCCTGTTCCATCTCAGCGTTGATCACAGTTGTGGTTTTGTATCGTGTGCGGTTGTTTATTAAATGTCGGTTTCTTTCCACTAATTGTGAGGTCCCCAAAGGCAGGGATCTGGTCCCTCTGGGTCACCCCTGAGTCCGCAGCACAGGCCTGGCACACAGCTGTCGCTCAGTAAATATTTGTTGAATAAACAAATGAAAAATGAAGGAGTGAGTGAATCTGGAAGTCTGGTGACCATTCATTGACTTGACAAACACGCGTTCACTGAGCACCCAGTGTGTGCCAGGCACTGTGCGAGGTATGAGGGCACAGCAGTGAACAATACCGGCACAGAGGACAGTGTAGTATGGCTGGGCAGCTTCCGACATGGCCCCTGATCTCTGCCTCCTACTGGTCATGGCTTTATGTGGTCCCCATCCCTTGTGTGTGGATGAGACCTGGTGACTGACTTCAAACAAACAGAATAAGACAAAAGTGATGAGATGTCACTCTGAGATGAGGTTATAAATTTCTGTCTTGTTCACACTCTCTGGCCCACTCGTAAACAAGCACATGGAATGTTCATGTCATAAGGAAAGAGGGTACCCCCACCCCACCCCAGGCAACAGCCAACAAGGACTAAATCCTGCCCACAGCCACAGGAGTGTGCTTGGGAGCAGATGAGCCTTCAAAGGAGGGCGCAGCCCCTGCCAAAACCTTGTTATGGCCTGAGAGATCTTCAAGCAGGGGGCCCACCAAAGCTGCACCCAGAGTTCAGGCCCCCAGGAATTGTGAAAGAATAAATGTTGTTGTTTGACGCTGTTATATTTTGGAATTACTTGTTATGCAGCAATAGCTGACTGATACAATGCTTGACCACTGTGTTGGGGGCATAGAGGGGCTTGGCAAATGTTAGTTGTTTTGATCACTCCTAACATGGGGTAGGCAGCCCAGATGGACGTTATGAGTCACCTCCAGAGGAATGAGATGTCCTAGGGGGGACCCAGACCCCACACGCACCCTTGTCTTCAAACAGACTACATTAAGTCCTACAGCAGACAACCACCATTTGGAGTCCAAGCACATATCCAATCGCACGTGGGTTCTGTTTTAGGGAGGCTCTTACTGCATGTGGCTTTGGGGGTATCATGGCACCCTCTGTTAGTGAAGAGACGGGTCCTCCCCTCATCTCATGCCCGTCAGCATGAGGGGCAGTCAGGGGTTAGTCTGGGTCACTCTTTAGACTGGCTTTGAAGCTGGTAGAAGTGACATGAGGGGAGGGAGATGGCAGGAGGCCATGCGTCAAGCGAACTGTCCCCCCATTTCCATTCTGTACATCACCCCTCAGATCCTCCCGCTTAATCCCTTCCCCTCCAAGACAGCTAGAAGTCGTTTCTGCCACCCCTGAGTTCCCAACACAGGCCTGGCACATAGTAGGTGCTCAGTAAATACTTGTCGAATAAGCAAAGGAATAAGCAAGTGAAGGAGTGAGTGAGAGAATGAATGGAAAATCCCATGAGATACAAGCGAGTCCTGAGCACAGGGTACCGTGACCGGGAGACAGAACTCAGCTGCAACCCAAATACGGGGCCCAAGACCTGCCTCAGTGCAACACGGGCCTCAACCCAGGCTGGTCTGGAGGCTCCGAGGGAGGCGGGCCCCTTGAATGACCCAGGTGCAGTGGGCTGGCTCGGGCCAGAACCGGACCGTCTCCTGCCACCGCCTTCTGGTTTCTCGTCTTGAACCTCCTCCTCCGCCTCCCACACTCACTTTTTTCTAAATCGAAGTTAATATTCCACTAGGATAAAAACAATCCCCAATAGCTGCCCAGGTTTTCTGGTTGTTGTTGTTTTATAATCTAAATAATGTTTAGGATTTTTTTTTTTAAGGAGGGAGAAAAAACTAATTACATCTTGGAGGGAGGAGAATCGTAAATCACAGCATTATGGCGAGAACACGGCAACTCGGGCCAGGCCGCAAGCCGGCGACAACTTCTTATCTCATTACAGTTTAATTAAGAATTATGTCTCAGCGTCTTCTGTTTCATTATCGTCGGGCCCAGCTGACTTCTAATCTCTTTTTACCCGGCGTACAGGACGGTCTGGTCCAAGATGCGAGCTAATGAATTTACAGTTCTCTCTTTGGGGAACTTTAATAAAATTAGCCCGCACAGAAGATGAGCACAGATAGGGGAAACTTCTGGAAGGAACATTTGCTTTCAGTGACGGAGTTCCCAGGGAGAGGGCGAAGGCGGCCCCTAGGGGGCGCTGTGGAAGCCTCGGGAAGGACGCGCGAGGGCTATGCTGTGTGATCGGGGCCTGCAGTCTGAGTTTCCCGGTAGATACTGAGCACCGGCTGTGTGCCGGGTCCCTGGCTGGGTGCCTTACATGCAGCCAGGTGGGTGTTCTGTCCTTAGGGGAGCAGGTGGATGAGACAAAACTCTAAATCCTCTACAAATCATCGTATAAACCTGACTGTGAGAAGTTCTCCAAAGGTGAGCACAGAAAGGCGGGAATCCGGAGAGCGATGGAAGCCATCAAACTGCATGATGGCACCCATCAAACTGCATGATGGCACCCGGGGAGGCTTCCTGGAGGAGGTGGTGTGACCAATAGGAGTTGGCCAGGAGGAGGAGGGGTGAAAGCTGCTCTAGGCCTAGGGAGCAGCCTGAGCAGGGGCCTGTGGGGCGGAAGGGCTTGGCCATGCTAAGGATGTGGGGGTGGGAAGTGGAGCGTGAGGTGAGGTCCAGGATGTGGAAGCAAGGGCCGCAGACCCCCAGTGAAGAGGTTGTCCTGAGAGCAGGGGGAAGCCCTGGGAGACACCTCAGCCACTGTTCGGTGAGGAGATACAGCTCACACCCTCACGCTCCTCCCAACACCACAAGCTGCTGATTGCCAACCCCCAGCTCCTGTCTTGAGGATTTTTTTCTGGCCGCAGGAGCAAGCTCAGCCCTGTGCAGAGTGAGCCAGGGGTGCTGGGGGTTTGCTGGCCGCAACCTGAAGCCCACTTACCCCTCACTCGGGGCGGCAGGATTTGGTAGATGAAATACCCCAGCTCTCACCCTTCAGGTGGGACCACCAGGCTGTGCTTGCACTGTCCCCGGTGGACTGAGCCCCCATGACCCACACCTGCTCATAAACGCATTCTGTGTCGGCTCCGTTCCTTCCCAACTCGCTTTGCCCCGCCCCCGCCCCATGGCTTCCTAGGATCACCTCTCATGTAAGCCACTTGCCCCAAATCCTTGTTTCAGGATCTCCTTCTGGGAACCCAAACTGAGATAAATAGTAAATGTCGAAGTAACGGTGCTTCAAACAAGATAAACAACGTATCTGAGGGTCAGCACATCCGTGGCATTAGGGTCCCAGGCTGCTTCTCTCCACCGTTTTCAGAGTCACCTCAGGACCCAAGGTGGCTGCCAGAGCTCCAGCCATCACACCCCCATTCCAGACAGCAGGAGGAGAGTGAGGGAAGGATAAAAATGGTGTGTGTTTCATTTGAATCAGGTTCCTTTTTTCTTTTTTTTTTTTTTTTTACCCCTGACCGGAGTCGAACCTGGGACCCTTCAGCCCGCAGGCCAACTCTCTATCCACTGAGCCAAACCGGTCAGGGCTGAATCAGGTTCCTTTATAGGAGACTTCGTAGAAACCCCACACAAAACTTTTGCTAGGCTCTCATTGGCCAGAATATAGTGAAAAGTTCACATCTACTTGCAGAGGAGACAGGGAAATATAGTCTTTCTTTTTTGCAGTTATTCTCATCTTTGTTGCATATGTTGGGGGGTTTAAATTTTTATTGAATATATTGGGGTGACATTGGTTAATCCTATATAATAAAAGGCTAATATGCAAAATGTGGTGAAACCACTTTGGAACTGGCTTAGCAGACTCCTATAAAGTTCATGATTTGCTTAGTTAGGACCTAGACACCCTATTCCTAGGTATTTACCCAAGAGAAATGAAAGCATGTGTTTACACGAAAACCAACAGACAAGTATTTACAGTGGCCTTATTTATAACTAGGGGCCCAGTGCATTAATTCGTGCACCTTGAAAGGAACTGTGGGCTGCAAGGCTACGGTAGACATAGGGGCAGGTCTCAGCCCATCCTCCACGCCCCTGCCCAGCCCCTCCCACTGTGGCCCCACTCCAGCCACCGCCTTTCCCATGTGCTGACAGCACTGCTGGCCCCACTCGCACCTGCTGAAGGCGCAGAGCGATTGGGGCTGGCGCCAGCAGCAGGTGTGAGTGGGGCTGGCGCCGTAAGTGGATGCGAACCTCAATCGCCCCTCAGGAGCAGGGGGAGGTAAAGAAGCCCTCAGGGGTGATCAAGGCCGGCAGCCACCGCTCACACCCACTGATGGTGACAAGCGATTGGGACCGGTGCCTGGCACCAGCAACAGGTGCAAGCGGGGTTGTCACCAGCAGCAAGTGTGAGAAGTGGCTGCCGGCCCCGATCTCCCCTCAGGAGCAGGGGGAGGTGGAGAAGCCCGGAGGGGCGATCAGGGCCGGCAGCCGCCGCTCGCACCCGCTGACAGCACCGAGTGAGCGAGGCCGGCACCAGGCGCTGGCAGTGGGTGCGAGTGGCAGTTCTGGCACCGGCAGCAGGTACAAGCACCAGGCAGGACCATGGTGCACGGGAGCAAAGAGTTTTCAGTAACCACCAGAGGCTCACCCCAATGACAGCGACTGCGCCCCGCCTTGGTCTGGCGCTCCCGCTCACCTGCTCCACCATCCTGCCATGGATGATGCCCGCCATGTTCCATGCACACCCCCTGGTGGTCAGCGCACATCAGAGGGACCGGTTGTTCGGTTGTTCTGCCATTTGGTCTATTTGCATATTAGCCTTTTATTATATAGGATAGCCCCAAACTGGAAACGACCCGATCATCCACTGACAAGTGAATGAACAGACAAACAAACTAGTCCATCTATAAAATGGAGCACCACTGATCAATAAAAAGGAGTGAAATATTCACATAACATGGATGAATTTCCAAATCGTTATGTTAAAAGAAGCTAGATGCCAAAGGTGACCGTCTTTGTGATTGCATTTATATAACGTTCAAGAACAGAACAAACTCAGCCGTAGCACTGTATTTGCTTCTCATTGCTGCTGTAATGTGTTACCCAAAATTTAGTGGCTTAAAACAGCACAGATGTATTCTTTCACAATTCTGGGGGTCAGAGGGTCAGAGGGTCGCACAGAGCTAAAATCACAGTGCCTGCAGGGCTGGTTCCCTCAGGGAGTCTCCGGGTCCTGCCTTTTCTGGCTTCTAGGAGCTCCAGATCCCTTGGTGACGGCCCCGTCCTCCATCCTCACACCCAGCAATGGCGGGTCCAGTGCTTCTCAAATCTCATCTCTCTCTCTGCCTCCCTTTCCCACTGTAAGAACCTTGGTGATCACCTTACGTCTACCTGGATATTCCATGATAATCTCTCTATTTTAAGGTCAGCTGACTAGCAACCTTCAGTCCATCTGAAACCTAATTGCCCTTTGCCACATAACCTAACACAGTCACAGGTTCTGGGACCAGGCTGTAGACATCTGCGGGGGGAGGGGGGGGCGGGGGGGAGGGCGGCGGCTCATTCTGTATACACTGAAACGCTGAGTCAGATCGCTGGGTACTGCGAGGAGAGGGAAACAGCTGGGAGGGGACTTCAGGGAGCCTCTGATGCCGCTACATTTTGTGTCTTGATCTGGGTGGTCACAATACTCTACACCAAGCATGTTAAACTCGAGCCCACAGGGAATATTTTTGCGACCCAGCCAATGTAAGGTATGTGAGAAACATTTTAATAAAAATTTCGTAACTTAATTTTTACAATATCCTGTTATACATAATTATTAATAACGAACCACAACATTCACTAATGACCGGTTACTATAATCGTGTTGCATTCATTTCCCTTACGTGCAGGCGCACCATTTCTCTCCACTAATACTAGCAGCGAATATTTTACCCGCCGATTGCCACGTCATTAGTCCTGTACTGACTTGTTTGGTGTGCGCAACAGGAAATATTTCAGAGAACAAGAAAAATGGGTTTATTTGCGTTACGCTTATTAATTTGTGCAGTTATTCAGTGTCTGGTAAGTTCATGTCCAAGAAAAAATATTAATTTTATTAAAATGTTCTATTATTTTATGTTAACGATGACTCATTTATTCCATCCCATTGTATTCAGCATGTCTCTATCGAAATAAACCTACGTTTCTATGAAAATTGAAGCTTTTGTTTTTTTGCGGCCCACATACACTTACACCTTGTTTATTGGCCCGTGTTAGCCTTTGAGTTTGACATGCTTGCTCTACACAAATGTAAAAATTTATTGAGATATGCACTAAAGATATATGTTCTTTACTGTATGGTATGTAAAGACATAAGATCACTTTTTTAAAAATATGCTTTTATTGATATTTGAGAGAGAGAGAGAGGAAGGGAGAGGTAGAGAAACATTGATGAGAGAGAAGCATCTATTGGCTGCCTCCGGTATGCACCCCAACCAGGAATCGAACTCACAACCTGGGCCTGTGCCCTGACAGGGAATCGAATCTACCACCCTGTGGTGTACAAGATGACGCTCCAACCAACTGAGCCACACTGGACAGGGCTCACCTATTTTTTAAAAGAGAATAAATGATCGGACACCAAATAAGCACATGAAATGATGTTCAACACCATCGGCCGTCCGGGGAACGCAAACTCAAACCACAGTGAGATCCACTCCACAGCCCTTAGAAGAGCTTAAGACAGAACAAGGCGGCTCCCGTGCTGGAGAGGATGCGGGGAACTGGCTCTCCTGCCAGGCTGGCGGGCACGGGCGGGGAGAGCCGCTCTGGAACACGGCGCCTCAGCTTTTGCAAAGTAAACAGGGAGCTGCCATACCCCCAACAAACGCAGCCCTGGGCATGCATCCCAGAGACACGGAAACATATGCTCCCGCAAAACAGTGTGCACAGCGTGCGTCTCAGCCCCAATCGTAACAACCAAACACGGGAAGCCAGATGTCCTGCAGGGATTGGCCGGGGAACCAACGCTGGCCAAACAGTGCCTGGACTATTACTTGGCCATAAAAAGGAAGCGAGGGTTACACGCGGCAACCTGGGCGGGCAGCGTGGCAACAGGCGTCTCGGAGGCCGCACGCCGCCTGCTTTTACGTACACGGCATTCTCGAAAGGAGGACATGATAAGGCGGAGAGGGACCGGCGGTTTCCTGGGGACAAGGACGTGGAGGCCGGTTAACACGGAGAAACGGCGCGAGAGGAGACTCTGGGTGCAGCAGTTCTGTAGTTTGGTGACGGTGGTGGGTCCATGAAGTTACATGTGGAATAAAACTGCACGGACCCACACACATGTGCACATGCGTGAACGCAGACTTTAAAAACTGAAACTGGACGTCGTCGTCAGTCCTGTCACACTGTCATGTCCTGATTTCGATGCTGCCCTACAGCCATAGAAGGTGTCACCACGGGGGCCGCTGGGGGGAGGTACATGGGGCTACCTGCTATTTTGGCAACATCCTGGAAGTCTATAATTATATCAGGATTAAAAATTTAAAAACCAAGAGAGAAAGATCTGTCTGGTAATGAATTAAGAGAGAGGCTTTTGGGGGAACGAATGGAGCCTCCATTTCTCCCTCTAAGTGCCCCTGTGGCCATTCACACGGCGCCAGCAAAGGGCCAGAGCGCGGCGTGTGTCTAGGGCAGTGATGGCGAACCTATGACACGTGAGTCAGAGGTGACACGCGAACTCATTTTTTTGATTTTTCTTTGTTAAATGGCATTTAAATATATAAAATAAATATCGAAAATATAAGTCTTTGTTTTACTATGGTTGCCAATATCAAAAAATTTCTATGTGTGACACGGCACCAGCGTTAAGTTAGGGTTTTTCAAAATGCTGACACGCCGAGCTCAGAAGGTTCGCCATCACTGGTCTAGTGTGACGTTTCTTGGGAGGAAAAGACGCCCAGACTGAGCTCCACACACCTGTGGTTCGTTATGCGGATGGTTTGCCCAGAGTTAAACCGTGCGGACCAGAGGAGAGCAGGGAGCGAGTCGGGAGCTTGTTTTGGAAGATTAAGTCCTCGTCGCTGAACCCCTCCAATGATCGATCGCTTCAAACTCTGGCGCCTGCTCTGTGCGGGTTTCCTGCCCGGTGCATCTGTGATCCCAGAAGCTCGGGAGGCTCAGGGCCACGGGCTGGGCGCCCTCCAAGCTGCCATCGGCTCAGGCTGCCGGGACAAAATCCCATCCATGGGTGGCTGAGACAACGGACACATCCTCACGGATCTGGAGGCTGGAGGCCGCCAGCAGGGCGCCAGCAGGGTCGGCTCCAGTGAGAGCTCTGGGCGGTTTGCAGACGGCGCGTTCTCCCGTGTCCTCCCACGACACACACGGAGGGCGCCTGCTCCCTTCAGCCGCCCACAGGACCCCAGACCCTCGTGGGGGGCTCTAGCCTCATCCATACTGGCACGTGGGGGATTAGGGCTCCAACATAAAGCATCCGGGGTGGGTGCGGGGAGAGCGGAGCCCAAGGCAATCTCCTGGCAGAACGCCAAGCCCATGTTTCTCTTCCAACAGCTTCCTCTGGGGCCCAGGAGCCCCTCTCCCCAGCGCCTGGGACGCGGATTCCAGGAAAAGCCTGGATGGAGATAAAAGATGCTCTGAGCCCAGAGAAGCCAGCTCCCAGGCTCTGCGGGTGGGACTGTGAAGTGGTACAGTCCCTCTGGGAAACAGCTTGGCAGTTTCCTTAAAAACGAGCCGCTTGCCATATGATGCAGCAATTGCACTCCTGGGTATTTAACCCAGACAAGGGAAAGCTCAGAGAGGTTTTAACCCGCCGTGAATGCTCAGAGAGGCTTTATTCGCACTCGGCACACACTGGGAACAACCCTGGTGTCCTTCAACGTGTGGCCGATTAAACAGATCACGGACATCCGTGCTGTGGAATACTCCTCAGCAATGAAAAAGAACAAGCCGCTAACACAGCCGTGGCCGACTCCCCAGAGCATGCCTCGGCTGCAAAAAGCCTCTCTCGGAGAGCTGCACCGTGGGAGGCGTTGAGGACACTCTTGGCCTCACAACAGTTACAGCGATGGGGGCGCTCAGGGGCTGCCGGGTTAGGAACGCAGTGACTCCGAAGAGGCAGCTCAGGCCGAGCTTTGTGCCAACAATCAGGTCTGTGTCTGGATTGCACGGTGGGGTGGTTACAAGAGTCCGCACACGTGATAACACTGCACAGAATTAGGCACGTCGTACCATCGTCAGTTTAGTGGTTTTGATGTCATACTAACCACATAAGCTGTAACCATTGGAGGAAGCTGGGTGAAGCATATACTGTTTCTCTCTGTATTACCTTTATAACTGCCCATGAATCGAGAATTATTTCAAAATAAAAACTGACATCTGTGGCCTTCTATGTGACCAATCTTCCATATGACCAGCCTTCCATATAACCAGCCTTCCACATGACCAGCCTTCCACATGACCAGCCTTCCACATGACCAGCCTTCCACATGACCAGCCTTCTACATGACCATCCTTCTCCATGACCAGCCTTCCACATGACCAGCCTTCCACATGACCAGCCTTCCACATGACCAGCCTTCCACATGACCAGCCTTCTCCATGACCAGCCTTCTCCATGACCAGCCTTCTCCATGACCATCCTTCTACATGACCAGCCTTCTCCATGACCAGCCTTCCACATGACCAGCCTTCCACATGACCAGCCTTCTCCATGACCATCCTTCTCCATGACCAGCCTTCTACATGACCAGCCTTCTCCATGACCAGCCTTCTACATGACCATCCTTCTCCATGACCATCCTTCTACATGACCATCCTTCCACATGACCAGCCTTCTATATGACCATCCTTCTCCATGACCAGCCTTCTCCATGACCAGCCTTCTACATGACCAGCCTTCTACATGACCATCCTTCTACATGACCAGCCTTCTCCATGACCAGCCTTCCATATGACCAGCCTTCCACATGACCATCCTTCTCCATGACCAGCCTTCTACATGACCAGCCTTCCACATGACCATCCTTCTCCGTGACCAGCCTTCCATATGACCAGCCTTCCCACAGCAGGACCTTGGTGCAGATCAATTGATTTCCTGGGAGACTCATCATGAAGAACACGCCAGCTCAGGGGGTGGCTCTGCAGGGCTCACCTGCATAGAATGGGTGCACGTGAACTTCACGGGGCCGAGCTGGGACACATCGCCTCATATGTTGCCTCGACCCTGGCAGAGGCTCTGTTTAAACCAGCCTTGCCAACACGGCGTGCGGAAGCACAGTCCATCACTTGCCAGCTGTTCCTGGCGCTCTGGGCCCTGGCAGGTGGCGGCGCACAGATGCGTGGCAGGCAAAGCGGCACGGAGAGCACACCCACGTGAGCTGGGCCCAGAGGGACAGAGGCGGACGCTCCCCCGCGGCCGGTGCTGGTGAGGCTCCCTCCGGCCTCTGCTCGGGCTGGTCCTTCTCCGAGAGCCCTTTTCTCTGTCTTGTCCTGCCACGCCCTTTTCTGGTTTTCATCCCAGTTTACAAATATGCCGTCCTCTCTCCAGGGATCCTCCAAACACTCTGTGAATCCTCTGCAGGTTCAGACTACTCTCGCACACTCAAAACCATACCCACAGCTCCAGACCTGAGCCGTAAACACAGCTGTGCTTGGCAACCAGGGCTCCCCGGGGGACGGGTCCGTAACACATAATATCAGGAAGCAGGGAAGGCTTCCTGGAGGGGGTGACACCCAAACTGGGAGCCGAAGAATAAACAGGAGAGGGAGGGGGGTAAACAAGAGGAGCCAGTGCCCCCGCAGAGGGCACAGCGCGTGCGAAGGCCCCGAGGAGGTGAGTGTGGGCACCTGCAAACAGCCATGCCTGGAGTGTAAAGCAGAGAATCAGGGAGGGACGCCATCAATATTCCCAGTGTTTCCAGAACCCACTGAGAAAACCCTAGAACACGGGTGAGCCCGAAGCACCCACCTCACCACAGAGACCACAGCAAACCACATCAAAGGGCGAGAAAAGCAAGCCCACGCTGACCGCGTCTCCCCTCCTCCGGCCGGGCAGCACCACGCCGAGGTCTCCCTGAGCCCGTGGTCCCTCCAGTGGGAACACGGAGCCCGGGGCAGTCATCCAAGCACACCCCGCGCTCTGGTTCACTTCCTGGGAGCCGCCACTCCAGTCTCAACCCCGGGGAGTCTGTGGGGCTTGACACAGGGAACAGGCTGGTGATGGGGGAGGGGCTCGCAAACACCAGCGCTCTGGTCTCGGCAGACCTGGTTCCTACCTGCAGAGTCCTAGGAGCCATGAGGCACCAGCAGCTTCACTCGCCTGCAGAGCCAGGACAGCGGCACAGGCTGGCGGGCTGGGCCAGGGGTGCAGGTCGGCGGGCCGTGCGGCCGGGTCTGGCTGCCCCCAAACAGAGGAGCTGATGTAGAGCTCACTCACCGTGCGAGCAGCACCCGGCCTCTCCTACCTGAAGGCCTGACTGGCAGCACCTGGGAAGCTGCTTGCACGTGGCCCTCCAGGCAGGGCCCTCGTCCACAGCCCCGCCCACTGCACGCAGCTCCCCGCAACACCTGAGCAGACAGACCAGCTGGGAGCATCTGGAAAGCCATGTGGTCCAGCCAGGCTGGAGCCCAGCATCTGGCACGCAGATCTGATTGTCCACAGAGCAAAGCCCGCAGCCTGTTCAGCCAGGAAACTTGGGGCCTGGCAGGGCTTAAGTCAAGACCACAGGGTCAGTGCCGGCCTTGGAGCCAGTTCTCCTGCTCCCCCTGGAAGGAAACTCATTCATAGCTCAGCCCACCTGGCCAGGCCACCTGCCCAGAGCATGTGGGAGGCCACATGGGCCACCAATAGCCCAGCTGACGGCAGCACTTGAACAGAGCAAAACCAGTGGCCCCACCTGTCAGGGAGCTCAGGGCACAGTCGGGCCTGATTTGGGTCCCCTTTGCAGGCCTCAGCTGGGACAGAGAAGCTAGTTCATAGCTCCGCCTACTGCTGAGTACAGTACCCAGTCCCAGTGGAAAAGGCAGTCTGACCAGAGAGCCAGGCAGCTGCAGAGCCCACCTCCGGCCTCCTTGGACAGGGAACTGAGCCAGCCGTCCTGTCCAGCTGTTCTCAGCCAATGGTACCCCCGACCCCTGACCTCACAGCTCAGGCAATGGTCTTACCCAACAATAGACCCTGAGAGCAGAAAAATCAACATGTCACTCACAAGGGAACCCTCATAAAACTATCAGCAGATTTCTCAACAGAAACTTTTCAGGCCAGAAGAGCGTGAGATGATATATTCAAAATACTGAAAGAAAAAAATTGTCAAGCAAGCATTCTGTACCTGGCAAAGCTGTCCTTCAGAAATGAAGAAAAGATAAAGGCTTTCCTGGGCAAACAACAGCCGAGGGAGTCCATCAGCACTAGACCTGCCTTACGAGAAAGGCACAGGGAGTTCTTTGAGTGGAAGTAAAGCGACGTTAAGCAGCAGCATCCTATATAATAAAAGGCTAATATGCAAATCGACCAAATGGCGGAACGACCAGTCACTGTGACGCGCACTGACCACCAGGGGGCAGGCGCTCAATGCAGTGGTCAGTGTGCTCCCACAAGGGGAGCGCCACTCAGCCAGAAGCCGGGCTCATAGCAGCACTAAGGATGTCCAAATGCCAGCTTAGGCCCACTCCCCCGAGGGCTCCCAGACTGTGAGAGGGCACAGGCTGGGCTGACCCAACACCCCCCACCCCGCCCCCCCCCCCGTGTACAAATTTTGTGCACCGGGCCTCTAGTAAATACATAAGCAGGTGGCATAACACTCACTGAGCCTGGTAAACACAGGGTGGGGCAAAAGTAGGGTTACAGTTGAGTGCATGAAACAGAGTCTATTTTGTATCATTATTTATTAATTATTATTTCCCATGGGAACAGCTGAGAACCTAGTTTTGCCCCGCCCTGTATATGTCAAAGATTCTGTAACAAGATAATGGTGCATAATTGCCACACAATTCTAGTTTAAAAGTTAAAAAACAAACGTAGTAAAAATAACCATAGCTACCATAATCTGTTAGTAGATACACAATATAAAAACATACATAAACTGTAACATCAGTAACTTGAAATGTGAAGGGGAGAAGTACAAGTCAAGTTTAGGAACATGATCAAAGTTAAGTTGTTATTGGTTTAAAGTAGGGACGTATCATTTTAAGGCCCTTATGTGCGCCTCATGGTAACCAACAGAGAAAATCCTGAATAACGTCACAAAGGAGCAGGAACAGGATACTGGTACCAAAAGACATCGAGACACACAAAAGGACAGCAGGATAAGGAGCAAAAAACACCCAGCAGTGTGGCTCAGTGGTTGCGTGTCGTTCGTGCACCAAGAGGTCACTGATTTGATTCCCGGTCAGGGCCTGGGCCCGGGTTGTGGGCTCGATCCCCAGTGTGGAGAATGCAGGAGGCAGCCAATCGAGTTTCTCTCTCATTGATGTTTCTATCTCTCCCTCTCCATTCCTCTCTGAAATCAATAAAAACATTAAAAAAAAAAAGAAGCAAGAAAGAATGTATCTACAAAACAGCCAGAAAACAATGAGCAAAATGCAATAGTTAAGATCTGACCTTATCAATAATTACTTTAAACACAAATGGATTAAAGCTGAGGATGGGGAGCCATGGGAGGCTGCAGAGCAGTGGAGGGGTGCTACCAGCTTTGTGACTCAGATGGGTCCCTATCACTCTCGGGGTTGGTGCACCCTCTCAACATGGAGTCCAAGATCCCACCATCTCTCTGGGTGCCTTCAGGCTCTGATCGCCACGCCCCACCTTGCATCGTGGGGTCTTTGTACCTGCTGACACCCTTCTCCCCAGAGAACTCCTCCTCATCATCCTCCAGAGACTGGCAGCTTTCTGGGGGTCCAGTGCTGCCTGCCCTGGCCTCCCCCAGCTCTGTCCCCACAGGACTATGGGTGTCTGGCTCTGGTTTTGTCTCTGAGGCCCCAGTTTCAACCAGCACAGGAAGGGCATAGGCGACAGCATTAAATTGTCTGTTACATAAAGAAATGACTGAGCAAAAAGTTTGAATATGACCCAGTGCACACGCTTCCGTTCTCTGTTCACACTAATACAATGCTAAGCTGCCCCTGACACTGTGCGACCTTGAGCACAGCTCTTAACCTCTCGGAGTTTCAGTGCAAGTAGAACTAGGGTGAGCAAACATCCTATATAATAAAAGGCTAATATGCAAATTGTCCCCTCGGGAGTTTGACCGACCAGGAGTTCGACTGCTCGCTATGACAAGCTCTGGCCACCAGGGGGCAGCGCGGAATGAAGGAAGGCCCCGGCCGGCACCTGGCAGCTGGGGGAAGGAAGGCCCCAATCAGCCCTGATCGCCGATCGCCGACCAGGTCTAGGGACCATACCTGTGCACAAATTTTGTGCACTGGGCCTCTAGTTTTCTATAAAGGGCCAGAGAATAAATACTTTAGGCCTTGTGGGCTGGAGGGTCTCTGTCCCCAATGCTCAGCGCTGAGCCTGTGGTATGAACATAGACACAGACATTAGGAAAGTGAATGGCTGAGGCTGTGTTCCCATAAAACTTTATGGCACAGAGATTTGTATTTCATTCAGTTTTCATGTGTGGTGAGAGACTTGTCTTCTTTTGATTTTTAAAAATCCATTTTAAAATGTAAAAACATTCTTAGTCTGCTGGTGGGCCAGAGTTTGCTGATCTCTGTTCTACATTTTTAGGGTGGTGGTAACCATATATATCCTGCTTTGGGGATCCCAAGGATATATATATTGCACAAAATCATTCAAGTTGCTCTCTTAAGGTTAGAGCACTGTTTGCATTTGTTGTGACTCAATTTGTAAGAGCAAAAGGAAAGAAAACCGAAGGCGGTAAGTCTATGGGGATTTTCTAGAAAACAACAAGGAGCACGGCCAGATTTCATTAGAACTGAGATTTCATCTTCAAGAAAACAATCCTGAGATGCTGTGTGCATTTCCGTGGGGACACGCAGACGTCTATACACACGGAGCAGCGTGTAGAAGGCCCACCGACGCGGCGAGGTTCTCCTCTCCAGGGGAGGGTCCAGGCAGGGCAGGAGGCAGGAGGCAGGAGGGGGAGAAAGACGCTGTTTGCTCAGTGTCGGGCAGCTTAGCATTGTATTAGTGTGAACAGAGAACGGAAGCGTGTGCACACAAACACTTGCACACAGAACGGAGTGAAGCACTGACACTCGCTACAGCACGGATGAACCTTGAATACACGATGCTCAGTGAGAAAAGCCAGACACAGAGGGCCGCACAGTGTGATCCATTCAGGTGACATGGCCAGGACGGCACATCCGGGGGCAGGAAGTGGGCCGGTGGTTCCCTGGGGCTGGGGGCGGTGGGTGGCTGCGCCGGGGGCCGAGGATTCTCGTGGGTGATGGTGTGTCCTGGAGTTAGACAGTCATGGTTGCACAGTCTTGTGAATACAACAAAAGCCACTGAACTGGCTGATCTTTCTGGTACGTGACATATACCCCAAATTTGTAAAAAAGATACAGATTAAAAAAGTATTTTAAAAGAAAATGGAGAGAAGAACCAAGATGGCGGCATAGGTAAACACCGGAGAATGCTGCCTCGCACAACCACTTCAAAAATACAACTAAAAGACGGAACGGACATCACCCAGAACCACAGGAAGGCTGGCTGAGGGGAAATTCTTCAACTAGAAGGAAAGAGAACAGCATACCGAGACTCAGAGGAGGCGCAGTGCGGAAAATACAAAGGTGCGGAGGTGCGCGCGGAGCGGGCTGGTGGCTGAGGGCGTGGTTGTCGTTTTCAATCTGGAGGGAGGCTCAGGCCCTGAGCTCCAGTTCTGGGTGAGTCTCTAGGGACCCAGACTCAAACGGGAGAAGCGGGACTGTCTGGCATCGGTCGGAACGCGAGGGCAGCTTTCTCTCCGAGGCTTGCAGCGGTTGCTGGGACTCTGAGAGGCAGAGCCTCTGGGGACGGGACTGAGAGCAGCCATAACTGCTCCCTCCACCCGCTCTGTTTGATCCCTTTTGACCTGCCCCCCAAGCCCTGCGCAGAGCCATTTGCCGGATAGCCTCAGGCAAAGGCTAGATTAGCACCTCCCCAGAGGACAGAAGTTTTCCCACTGCTGACACAGCTGATTCTCACAGCCAGTTGGCCTGGAGGTCAAATCCCCCCAGTATTAACTACAACAATCAAGGCTTAACTACAACAAGACTGTGCACAAAGACCACTAGGGGGTGCACCAAGAAAGCATAAAAAAAATGCGGAGACAAAGAAATAGACAAAATTGTCAATGGAAGATATAGAGTTCAGAACCACACTTTTAAGGTCTCTCAAGAGCTGTCTAGAAGCCGCCAATAAACTTAATGAGATCTACAAGAAATCTAATGAGACCCTCGATGTTATGATAAAGAACCAACTAGAAATTAAGCATACACTGACTGAAATAAAGAATACTATACAGACTCCCAACAGCAGACCAGAGGAGCGCAAGAATCAAGTCAAAGATTTGAAATGCGAAGAAGCAAAAAACACCCAACCGGAAAAGCAAAATGAAAAAAGAATCCAAAAATACGAAGATAGTGTAAGGAGCCTCTGGGACAGCTTCAAGCGTACCAACATCAGAATTATAGGGGTGCCAGAAGATGAGAGAGAGCAAGATATCGAAAACCTATTTGAAGAAATAATGACAGAAAACTTCTCCCACCTTGTGAAAGAAATAGACTTACAACTCCAGGAAGCGCAGAGAATCCCAAACAAAAGGAATCCAAAGAGGACTACACCAAGACACATCATAATTAAAATGCCAAGAGCAAAAGACAAAGAGAATCTTAAAAGCAGCAAGAGAAAGAAACTCAGTTACCTACAAGGGAGTACCCATACGACTGTGAGCTGATTTCTCAACAGAAACTTTGCAGGCCAGAAGGGAGTGGCAAGAAATATTCAAAGTGATGAATGCCAAGAACCTACAACCAAGACTACTTTATCCAGCAAAGCTATCATTCAGAATTGAAGGTCAGATAAAGAGCTTCACAGATAAGGAAAAGCTAAAGGAGTTCATCACCACCAAACCAGTATTATATGAAATGCTGAAAGGTATCCTTTAAGAAGAGGAAGAAGAAAAAGGTAAAGATACTAATTATGAACAACAAATATGCATCTATCGACAAGTGAATCTAAGAATCAAGTGAATAAATAATCTGATGAACAGAATGAACTGTTGATTATAATAGAATCAGGGACATAGAAAGGGAATTGACTGACTATTCTTGGGGGGGAAAGGGGTGTGGGGGATGCGGGAAGAGACTGGACAAAAATCGTGCACCTATGGATGAGGACAGTGGGTGGGGAGTGAGGGCGGAGGGTGGGGTGGGAACTGGAAGGAGCGGAGTTATGGGGGGGGGAAAAAGAGGAACAAATGTAATAATCTGAACAATAAAGGTTTAATTAAAAAAAGACAATGGTAAAATCTGTATAAGGCTATGTCTGAGTTAACTGTATTATGCCAATTCCCTGGTTTTAATAGATACTATGGTTGTATAAAATGCAATTATTGGGGAAGGCTGGGTGGAGGGTACACAGGACTTCTCTGTACTATTTTTGGCAATTTCTTGTGAGTCTTAAGCTATTTCTAAATAAAAGGTGATGATGATGATGATGATGATGATGATGATGATGATAGTGGAAGTGGATCTGAGATTCAGCTGGGCCTGTCTGAACGGCCTCTGGGTGGCCTGATGCCAGGCCTGAGTGGACGCCTGGACCCCGACCAGCCAAGAATGACCAGGAATCAGGGCGACGAGCAGTCCCCAGACCCCCCACTTTGCCTTGCCAACCCCCCGCCTCCCCCCGCAGGAGCAGGGGGCCCAGACACCTTACATGCTACAAACACCTTTTAATTTAATGGCCCAAGTAGCACAAGGAGATTTAGTTTTCTGTAAGATTTGATTCAATTAATTAGTCCCCAAATATCAGCCTATCCAGGCAAACAAAGGCAAACAGATATAAATCCCAGCCCAGCCTAGCTTCATCTTTTAAAGGCAATTAACTCTTAGTTATTAGCTTTTAATTAGGGAGTAATAATGGCCTCATTAATACACTTTATTATACTTGTCACCAGGCAGCTGTTGCGAACAGACTCCATTATCAGATGGCCGTGGCCCTGATGTCAGCAGCGCTCACCCCAGCTGGGGCCACGGTGCCAGGCGGCCCCGGCCCCGCTCCGGTGCAGGTGGGCCGTCAGCCTCATGGTTCCATCCCTGTGGCCCTTCAGGAGATTACAGGGTCCCCTGCCTCCCACTCCTGTCCCCGAAACAAACCCTGGATGGGTCCTAAAGTTTCCCCACTCTGCATCCTCCCAGTGCTCCCCACTGTCTTCCAGAAAAATGCACAAAAGCAAAGATCTCCCCTGGATCATGGGCCCCACCAGGTCCTGCCCCCACGGCTGCTACTGGCCGCCGGCAATGCCCCCACCTTCCAGGCTTTGTCTCTCCTCTGCTCTACAGCTACGTGCAGGGACCATTGTCCACTGTCCCTTAGAAACCCCTTCAATGTGTCCCCCAAACAGGATAAATATCTACAAACACCGTGGGTATAAATGGCTTCACAGTGGCTTTACTTTCTTTTTGTTTTTAAATATTTTTATTGATTTCAGAGAGGAAGGGAGAGAGAAATAGAAATGATGAGAGAGAATCATTGACCAGCTGCCTCCTGCACACCCCACAGTGGGGATGGAGCCCGCAACCCGGGCAAGTGCCCTGACATGGAATCAAACCGGGACCTCCTGGTTCATAGGTCGATGCTCAACCCCTGAGCCACACTGGCTGGGCTATAGCGGCTTTACTTTCCATCACCAAATGGTCATCAACCAGTGAGCAACTAGTGAGTTGTGACCCAGCCGGGCCATGGAATACCACACGGCAGTGAAAAGGAATGCACTGCAGAAGCCTGCGGCGACATGGGTGAATCTCACCTGCATCGTGCTGAGGGAGGGAAGCAGACACAAATGACTACATTCTGAATAGTCCCACATATAAGAACATTCTAGAACAGTAGCACTAATCTAATGACAGAAAACAGGTCAGGGGTTGCCTCTGAGCGCGGTGGGTTGACAAGGAAATATTCTGGGTGGAGGGAAATGTTCTATATTTTGTTTTGGGCAGTAGTTATTCAAGGGTGGGCACTTGCCAAATTTATGGGGCTGTACAACTTCATACATGTTTATGAAATCTAAATTATGGCTCAATAAAAAATTTGAAAATATCAGATTGGCATTAAAATATGAAGCATGAATAATTAATGAGAGGAAAAGTGTCCACCGTGTAAAGTTAGGTTTCACACAGCTCACAAAAACAGTCACAACCAAATGACTTCCCAGTGACAGGTAGTACAGATCCCTCGGCTGTGGACTGAATGTTTATCTCCCCAAAATTCAATTAAATCCCACACCCCAATGTGATGGTGTATGGAGGTGGGGTCATTGGGAGGTGATTAGGTCATGAGGGTGGAGCCCCCATGGATGGGATTAGCGCCCTTAGAACAGACTCCGGAGAGCTGGCTTGCCCCTTCTGCCACGTGAGGACACCGTGAAAAGACAGCGTCTGTGAACCAGGAGAGCTCTCAGCAGACACCTGCTGGCACCTTGGTCTTGGACCTCCAGCCTCCAGAACCGTGAGAAACACAGCAGGTCCTCGAATAACAGCATTTTGTTAAATTATAACGTTGATGAGATACCACAGGAACTTAACTCTTGTTGCTGAGATAACTTGGGGACGTAACTCTTGTTTATGTCAATTATCTATGGTGAACTGGTGTGGGACGCGGGTACGGTGTTTTGGCCAGGTTCAAGCCTCGGACTAATGGAAGGTCAGGGTCCTCTCATTGCCACGTGCAAGTCCCAGCTGGAGGGCAGGGCCCTCCCAGCACAATCATAGCCAACGGCTGTGGCTGTGAGCTGGAACCTATGGTCCGAACACGTAGCCCCACGTGCCTTGTGATAGAGTTCGGGTGCATGTAGTTGAGTGAGGTTGGAACTCACGAGAATGCTGTAAACAACATGATCATGCCCCTGCTTTGCCTCGTGGCATCAGCTATAAAATGAAGACACGGCTTGTGGGCGCTGTCATTGTCTCCTCATCAGGGAGCAGCGTCCCACCGAGACCCAGCTATTATTCTCTTGTCTGTCTTTCCTTAATCCTTTCACCCCTCCCCCCTCCCCCCCCCCCCCCACTCGGGATCACCCTTGGTCGTGCTGGTGCGGCACAAACTGGCTTCATAATACATTGGTTTTTTGTTTGTTTTTCCCCTTTCTTTAAATATATTTCATTGATTTTACACAGAGAGAGGAAGGGAGAGGGATAGAGAGTTAGAAACATCGATCAGCTGCCTCCTGCACACCCCCAACTGGGGATGTGCCCACAACCAAGGTACATGCCCTTGACCGGAATCGAACCTAGGACCCTTCAGTCCACAGGCCGATGCTCTGTACACTGAGCCAAACCGGTTAGGGCAGCGGTTCTCAACCTGTGGGTCGCGACCCCTTTGGTGGTCGAACGACTCTTTCACAGGGGTCGCTTAAGACCATCCTGCATATCAGATATTCACATTACGATTCATAACAGTAGCAACATTACAGCTATGAAGTAGCAACGAAAATAATTTTATGGTTGGGTCACAACATGAGGAACGGTATTTAAAGGGCCAGAAGGTTGAGAACCACTGGGTTAGGGGCATAATACATTGTTTTGCTTACAGTTGCAGAACCTATCAACCACCTCAAGTGAGGACTTACTGTAAGTGTCTGCTGTTGATAAGCCACCTGGGCAATACTGCAACCTGGAAACAGGCTGTCAGCGTGAGCGGTGGCCCAGGTCAGCCCAGTGGGGAACAGGGCTGTGCACGCCGGGACCCGTCAAGCTGTGAGCGTGAGGATCCTGGCCAGCACCGAGAGAGCGCGAGCGGAGGGTGCAGAGGCGAGGCTGCATTGATCAGATCTGTGGCCACTCAAGCCCCGGTCTTGGTGAGCCGGTGGTTGGGAGGTGCTCTTAACAGGTGACAGGGGGTCGCTGGCAGTCTGAGCTGCCAAAAATATAACAGAACCCAACACAACACTTCGCCAACAAAACACAGTGACCTCTGGGCTCAGCCAAATGTGCAGTTCCGGTATCGAATGGGTAGACTTGATTGCCAGGGACCGAAGCAAACCTGACGGGAGGCCCATTCCGCACGGTGCTGCTCACGCGAAAGCCGGCTCCGTCCCTGGCGGTGCGCAGGGCCGGCTCATCCCAGCTGGCGAGGGTCCACCATCAGGTTTTCGGGAATTTTGCAAACAGGTTGTCAAACAGCCATTGGGGAAAGTAAAATATAAAAGCTTATAATTAAATACATTGTATTAAAACTAAAGCTAAATATGCAAAACTCATTGTTTGTGAACTATTTTCCTGCATTTGCTATAATCTATGCTCTTGAGGTTTTCTTTATATTTGTTGTCTCCCTTTGGTGGCAACATTTTATAATGGTGCGCTCCCGGCTTCTCTGTTGAATGCTGCCCTCGGTGGCCACACGTGAGTGGCTGGAAATCTGCCTGGTGGGAGTGTTTACACCTTGGAAACAGGCAAACACTACCCAGCCAATGAATGAGTGAATGGATGAATGATGTCGGAGACATCTCTCAGGCTCTGGCTTTTATGATTGTAAAATGGCTGCTGTGGCTCCAGCCAACACGCCCCATTCCATACGGGAGGAAGAGGTAAGGGGAGTGGGAAAAGGGGTGGCACCAGCCCTCACTGTCCCTTCTGTGAGGAAATAAACGCGCTTCCCCAGAACTTCCCAATCACTTATGTCTCATTGCCCAGAACCATGTCACATGGCCGTGCGTAGCTGGAAGGGAGTTTGGGAAGGCAAGTGTTTGATTTCCCAGCCTTTAAAGTAGAGGAAGAGAATGAGGCAGAAGCAGGTAGGGGTTTTCCTGCCATAGCATCTGCCCTGTTTAGTTGCTAAAAACCTTTTTTACGAGGAAGAGGGTCTTTCCAGCGAAGCTTTGTGAGCTGCGAGGAGCCTGGGGAAGGGGGTGAGGTCGGTCCTGAAGGCCCATCAGCCTGGGGACAACTGGGAGGAACCGCTCCTACACAAATGTATGGTGGGCTCAGCCACAGCCTGTGCGCAGCTTTCCACACGGCGGGGGGCGGGGAGGGGTGGCGGCCCTGCGATGTCCCTTCTGGGGCGCAGCAACGAAGCGCAGGTGGTCATGGCTACAGGCCCAGCGCCCTCCTCAGCGAGGGACAAGCTGGCAGCAGCAGCAACTTCGCGCTGTTTGCTGAGGGAAGCGGGTGCTCCCGGGGAGGGCGCGCACGCAATTTTGAAACAAATTTTGAGATACATTTTTTGGTGACGCCGATCACTCCACCCAGGTCCACGGCCATTATCTCAGACAGCTGCTCATGGGGCTGCGCTGGGTGTGTGGCAGGGAGGCGTGCCGCCCTCTGGCAGCCTGGGGTGCCCTTTGGGCTGACATGCCTCCCTCGGAGAGCAAATTGGGTTTCCTTAAGAAAACTGCGCTTTTGCACAAATGGTGCCGTCGCCCGGGGTCTGACCCGTCGGTGACACAGACGATTTTCGTTTCCCGTTGGAGCATGAGAGGGAACTTCGTCGCGGGCATATGTCAAACCTGGATCCACGGCTTCAGCAGACGCCCTGTGGGATGCTCAGCGTTAGGGCAGCCAAGGGAGCGCGCAGTGTGGCTGCCTCCCCACGCGGGATGGTCCTCCTTACGGGTCTCTGGCAAGACAGGTCTGCATGCTCTGGGTCTTAGTTTGAACGGATATGAAGTCATCAGCCACTTGCCGCGGCTTTCACTGCACAGTGATCGCGGGCTTGGTTTTTCTAATTTCCCAGAATCAGGGGAAGAGTAGGCCTGGGGGTGGTCCCTGACTCACGACTCAGCAAGCGACACTGAGCTGGATGGATCGAGGGGCGAAGGATTGAACATCGCATCAAGGGGCAATGGTCACTGGGAACTTTTTAAATAATTCGTTTCAAGATGGTCTGACAAAGCGCTTTTAATCATATGAAGGGGTGCTCAGCTTATAAGAGGAATGAACGTTTAAACCATGATCAGACATGGCTTTGCGCTAATCCAATAGACAAAGATCACAGGCTGGTTATAGCTTATGTCCTGAAGGGTAAGGGGACGTGGCACTCTCGCCATCGCACAGCAGGGCCCAGAGGCATTGGGGGTGACATCTGGCTGCAGGAATTCAAAGTCAAATTATAGGTGCTTCCACCCAAAAATCCCCGCCCCCCCCCCCCCCCCCCCCCCCCCCGGCACACACACACTCTTTTAAAAGAAATTTATTCTAGAAAAACATGCATTCAAGAAACCTGCTTGGCTGTCGCATTGTCCCTAATGGAGACATATTGGAAATAACTTTAGCGTCCATCAATAGGGTACTGATTAAACAAATTACAGTCCATCTGTACAATGGAATATTACTTTTTACCCAAGAACAGGGCCATTCTGTGTGCAGAAATGTGGACGCCTCTCCAACCAGGCATTCACGCCCCTGCTCCACCCTAACTGTCCCTTTTCAGGGTCACACAAACCTCCGCTGACCCCAAAGAATGGTCTCTTCTTTCCTTCCACCAGCCCAGGCCCCATCATCGCCTGCCTGGATCAGTGCAGCCCCCTCCACCCGGGTCCAGCCCTTCCCTCCCCTCCTGTCCTTGCCCCACACAGCCTGTCCCCCACCACAGCCACCAGAGGGCACAGTGAGCACCTGAATATAAGCCCTCCAGGGCTCCCACCTGCCTCATGGGTGAGAGCCCAAACTCTCCCCACAGCCCTCAAGGCCCTGCATGACTTGCCCCCTTTACCCCTCCACCTCCTCCCCCTCTCCCCTCCTGCTCCAGCCCCACGACCCTCCTCACTGTTCCCCCAGGCACGGTTCCACCCCAGGACCTTTGCACAGGCTGTGTGTTCCCCTCGGAGCTCTCTTTTCCCAGATGTACACTGACTCACTCCCTTACTTCCTTCAGGTCTTTGCTCAAATGTCACCTTCTGAGCGAGATCCTGAACCCCTTATATAATATCGTACCCCAGCCCCCATTTCTTTTTTTCACGTACATTTACAATCTCCTAACCGGCTCCGGAGTGGGACTGTTTGTCCTGTCTGCCGCCCCTGAGGGACTGAGAGCCCCCGGGCAGGGACAATGTTTGCCTGTCTTCTTCCCCGTGCAGCTCAGGCTCCCGGAACAGAGCCTGGACAACAAAGCACTCCGCCGGCGTTTGCTGAGTGACTGGATGTGGACTCCTGTCCTTTCTTCCCTCCTACATTTATCCATCAAACTTATCTGAAAGAAAGGGCAGTCCCTTCTCCCCAGCCTACTTATTTTAATCCCCACCCAAGGATATGCTTTTTGTTTGTTTTTGTTAATCCTCACCTGAGGGTATTGTTTCCATTGCTTTTCAGAGAGAGTGAATGGGTTGGGGGAGGAGAGAGAGAGAAACATCGATGTGAGAGAGACACATTGACTGTCTCCCCCAGGTGCCTCGACCCGGGACATGGAGTGAACTTGCAACTCAGGTACATGCTCTTGACTGGGAGTTGACGCCATGGCCCTTCCGGCGTGTGGGCCGATGCTCTAACCACTGAACACACTGGCCAGGGTAAGAATACGTTTTCATTGATTTTCTTGTCTTTCTTTCTTTTTTTTTTAGAGAGAGAGAGAGGAAGAGAGAGAAACATCGATGTGAGAAAAAAACAACAACACATTGATCAGTTGCCTCATGTACGTGTGCCCTGACTGGGGATCAAACCCGCCACCTTTCAGTATACGGGATGACGCTCCAACCAACCGAGCCCCCCAGCCAGGGCGCCCCCAGCCCATTTACTTATCAATTCAATTATTTGTAGCAATTTGTATATGTTATTCTATTGGTTATATTTCAATACTGTAATTTATCTTGTTCAAATTTTTCTAGCCTTGGCTTAGGTTTGGGTCCTGTGTTTTTTCTACGTCTGTATCTTTTTTTCTTTTCTTTTTTTTTAGGATTCCCTAACTTGTTTTCTCTGACTCAGAGGAACCTGGATCTATCACCTACAACCTATTTACTCGTTTGTCCAACCCCAGGACGCACCCAAAGTAGCTCCGGCGTGGCTGCCGGAGAGAACCAGTTCCTAGCGTGGGTGCGGGCTGGTGTGTATCTTTGTCTGTAGCCTAACAGGATCCAGTCAGAACACCGTTTCCAAAGCCCCCAGACCAGCTTCCCTCTCTCCTCTCCCTCTCGGTGGCACAGTTGGGTTCACACATTGCTGTCTACTTTCCATGGCCCCACCGCACCCTGGTTGATTTCAGTTACGGTTGGAGGAACGTGAAACAAGACTATGCGCGTAAGAGCTCAGCACATGCCAAGGGGACAAGACCTTGTCCTG
The DNA here is from genome assembly GCF_014108235.1 of Myotis myotis. Classification (NCBI taxonomy): domain Eukaryota; kingdom Metazoa; phylum Chordata; class Mammalia; order Chiroptera; family Vespertilionidae; genus Myotis; species Myotis myotis. The sequence goes on along the minus strand of NW_023416368.1, from coordinate 81,133,095 downwards.
CTCGAGGCGCTCGTGGCCACGGGGGGTGGGGGGGGTGGGGGGCAGTCGTGGGACCAGGCAGTGACATCAGGGTCATTAGGTCCGTGGTGGGGGAAGGATGCTGGAGTGGCCTGGGGGCCCCCAAACATACGCCAGGTGCTAATTCCTAGACCTGAGACTATGACCTTATTTGGAAAAAAACAAACATCTTTGCAGATGTAATCAAGGGTCTTGAGATGAAGAGAATGTTCTGGATTATTCAGGCAGGCCCCAAATCCAGTGACGGGTGTCCTTATACGAAGCAGGATGAGAGACACTGGACAGAGAGGAGACACAGAGTCGGGGAGATGGCCATGTGGAGAACGCAGACCCTGCAGCAATGCGGCCACCAGCCATAGGTCACCGGGGCCACCAGAAGCTGGAAGAGGCGAAGGGACCCTCTCCTGGAGCCTCTGGCAGCGTGCAGCTTGGACACCTGGCTCTCGGGACTTCTGGCCTCCAGGACGGGGAGAGAACGTCTGCTGTGTTAAGCCACCAGCCCCAGGAAGCTGCTGGGACACATCTGTCTGTCCCCTGGGGAGCAGCAGGATGGATGCCACCCCAAGGAGTCACCAGGCACCCCGATACTCACTCTTCCCTGCCTCGCCTGGCGTGTGTCACCCCTCATGCTGCCCGTGACAGCAAATAATTCTTATTTTCTCCATTAACAGAGCAAAAGTGCCAAGTAAATCTAATCCACAAATCATGCTCCCTGGGGAGGGTGCCAGGGCTCCCCATGGTCTCACTGGGACAGGGTGCCCTGGGGACGGGAGGCACAGCTGGCGAGGGGGAGTGGGGTGGGAGCAGACACAGACTTCAGCACCACCCACCACCGGCCTGCAGGGACTAACGGAGGCCCAAACCCTTTTCTGTGCGGGTTGACAGTGGTCACCTGGGGTGGGGCAGCCTGCAGGGCTGGGACACCCGACAGGTTTGGTTCTCTTGCCAGCAGTGAGGAGGACCAGCTGAGGTGGCGGAGCTGTGGAGGGCGGAGCCCCAGAGGATGGGTGATGGATGAGTGGAGGGTCCTTGGTCAGTCTTCTCTTTCTGCCATGCTTCCTACGGGGGGAAGTGCGCTAGGAATGAGGGAGCTTTGAGAGATGAGGTGGGTCTGGCATGAGGGCTGCCCATGGGAGAATGATGTCAGGGGCACCCAGCAGGTGTGGAGGCAGCCACCTCCACTTTAGGTCTGGGATGAGGACCATTTTTTTTGGTAAAGGGTCAGATGCTAAACATGTCTGACTTTTGGGGCCAGGGGGTTCTCAGTTGCTACTGCTCAGCTCTGCTGTTGTGGAGTGGAAGCGCCATAGATGATGCTAAATGAGTGGGTCTGGCTGTGCTAATAAAGGTTTATTTATAAAGAGCAAGTGGAGGGCCTGCCTGGTTTTTCTCAGTGGTTAGAGCAGTGGTGCACAGACGGAAGGTTCCTGGGTTCAATTCCCAAAGGCACGTGTGGGAGGCAACCCATGGATGTGTCTCTCGCACATGGATGTTTCTCTTCCCCTTTCCCCCCTTCTACCTCCTTTCCACTTTCTCTAGAAATACTTGGGTAAAGATTAAAACAAAACAAGAACAAATGGAGGGCTAGATTTGGCCCAAGGGCTTCAGGTTTCTGGGCCCAGGAAGACGGGGCACTGGACGCAGTGTGCCCCTGGCCCCACGTCCTTCGGATAGGACACCCCTTGAAGGGTTGGATCTGATTAAACCTCACCTCCTAAGACGTCTCCCCCACATCCTAGTGTCCAGGACCTCCACCACCCCCACCTTCTCATCCTTCAGGGCATATGTCAGAGATGTATTTATGGTCCCTGACATTTCCGTCCTCTGCCTGCTCTCCTGAACTCTAAACCCCACAAAAGCAATGGCTGTGTCTCCCTTTTGTTCAGCCAGCTCCTCAGGTCCTGGCACAGGGCAGGTGCGCAGGAATATTTGCTGCCAGAATAAATGAGTCAAACTCTAGTGCTGAGCGCAGGGCCCGTAGGCTCCACATGGCTGCACAGTGGGCCCAGCCAGGTGTCTCGGCCCTGGCTGCGGACCATGAGGGCTGTCGCACACACCTCCCTGTTTTACGATGTTTCAGAGAATGCTGGTAACGGCGGCCAGCTGCTGCCGTGCCAACCACCTGGGTCTGCTCTCTGCGGCCCCCACCGCGGGGCTGAGGACTGAGTGTGCCCAACAAGCTCTGGGCAGGCTCAGAGGACACTGACCTGTCTAGTCAGTGATGCAGAGGCCCCTGTAGCAAATGGGGAATCTGAGTCCTGGTGCTGTTGAAGGCTGCTTCTCTCTAAAAAGAAGGGTCTGAGATGGGTGAGGGTGGCTGTGGCTGGATGGAAACGTTATCAAAGGAAATCTCTGCTCAGGACACAATTGCCTTGCAAGGACACCCGTTCTGCAGAGGAAAAGCCGAGGCTCAGAGAGGGGTACCCCCATGTCATAGGCTGCTCCTCCTCACCATCCTGCACGAACACCCTGGGCCCAGTTCTGAGTCTGTCCTCACCAGTCCCATAAACATACCACCTTTGAGCTGACATCTAAAGGCCCTGCCCTGGCCCCAAACTCACGTCTCTTCTCGTGGGGGCTCTCTCCCCAGCCTCAGCCTCTGCACGAGCCGCCCCATTCCAGCTCATGGCAATGCCATCTTCCCAGGGGCTCAGCGCTGTTCCCTCCCGCTGATCTCCAGCTCCCACCCTCACCCTCCAGGCTGTCCTCCCTGCAGCAGCCAGAAGGCGCCTGTGAGCACCCAAGCCAGGTTCCATCCCTCCTCAGTCCACTGCCCTCCAGGGCTCCCACCTCCCTTGGGATAAAGGAATATGTGCTCCCTGGGGCCCACATACCCTACATGACCTGCCCCCATCACCTCCTTGCTCTCACCCCCCCCCCCCCCCACCCTCGCTCACTCTGCTCCAGCCACATAGGCGTCCTGGCTGCTTTTCCAACATGTCAGGCAGTCCTGCCCCAGGACCTTTGCATGGGCTGTCCCCATGGCTCACTATCTCATCTCCTTCAGAACTCGTGTGTAAAAATATGACACTAGTAACAGCACATCCTACCCTGTCCCCCTTTGCTCTTTACAGCACAGCTGACATCCCATACATTTTGCTTACTGTCTGCCTCTCTCACTGGTGTCAGCTTGAGGGCCAGGATCGGATCTGCTGTGTTGGTGCTGTTTCCCAGTACTTGTGAGAGGAGTGACATGTTCATGAATGCCAGGGGCCCAGACTCACCCCAGGGCCAGGAGACCCGCTGTCTTTCATGCCCAATAGACGCCCACCACTCAGGTGTCACGGGAACGGGGCAGAGGCTGAGAAGGCAGTAGGAGAGGGCAGCCATCTTCTCCAAACAAGAGAGGAGTCAAAGCCAGAGGGTGCTGCTTGACTGTCCGCAGAGGGGGCCCACTGCCACAGCCACCTCAGCCACCTGCCTGAGGGGCCAGAAAGCCTTGCGAGAGGAATGTGTGCAGATACAACCTGTGGACATCAGCGTGGGGAGCCCTCCTCCCTGGGGGCTGCGAGCTGAGGGGCCAGGCCACTGGGGAGACCGCCTTCCTGTCGCCCAGGCACCACTCAGAAATGAAGACACACCAACGACATGGACCTGTAATCGCAGTGCTCATGAGCCTTTAATTCATTATGAACCTAGAGGCAGGGAAATTAGGCAAAAAATACAGCACATCCTTAATCCTGGGTCGGAAAAAAATGAGGGTGGGTGGGGTTTCTGTTTTTGCACATAGACATATATCTTTGTGGGGAAATGTGTTTCTCTTTGCTGTGCGGCGACCTGTCTGCACAAGTCATCCCGGAACCCATGACAGGGGCGCGACCCAGAGACCCCGCCACGGGGCTGGCTCTCCCTCAGACCCCCAGGACCCCATGGGCCACAGAGTGTCTGCCTGCTTCTTTTTATTTTCTTTACAATATAAATAGCATTTTCAAACTACATATGAATACAGAGATGGCGCCACCAGGCGGGGCTGCTGCATGCAGAGGGAGACCCCCACATCTCGGCTGACTCCCCTCAGTCCCTCCCGCCCCCGCCCACACGGACAACTGCCCTCCTCCCCCCACCAAGGGAATGAAAGGTTCTTGGCTCATTTACATACTCTCCATTTTCCTTAAATAGTTTTCTCTGGCCTGGTAAGCGTTAGAACACTTTTTTTTTTAATTAAAAAAAATGTATACACGTAAATGACGCTGTCAGTCCTGCAGGGAGAGGGCACGGCAGGGATGGAGAGCGCGGAGCCCTTCCCGAGCTCGCGGGAAAGTGTTTCTCTCCTAAGTCCACCCACCACTCGTCAGGGGCGGATTCCTTCACACTGAAGCAGCGATGCCCTCTCCCTCTCTTGCTCACTCTCCCAGACACACGGGTCACAGAAAGGACAGAGGACGCTGCCAGCCCCTCGGGGTCTCAGGAAGCCCTCCCCATGCCCCTTCCCCATGTAGGGCTGCAGCCAAAGCAGGGGCACCAGGAGCCTGGGGACACAGGCTGGACTTGGGCCACCTGGAGGCCTGATTCGGCTCAGTGTCCTCCCTCCCCGGAAGCCGGGCGCCCATCTGCTCCGCTGCAGGCCACCCACACTAGGGCTCCCTCCCCTGAGCAGGCTGAGGGACTCCTGGGTGGCACCAGGGGCATTCCGTCGGCACAGAGCCCCCTCGCATACTGCAGGCCTCACTGTGGAATGGTTCTCATGGGGGAAGAAGCAAAAGATGGAACAAACCAGAAGAGATTGTTTATTTGCAAAGGTGCTCAGACAGGAGGGAGGCTCCTAGACACCGTGGCCAGCACTTGGCCACTAAAAGGTCCTCCAACCTCCTCCTGTCCCTCCTCCTGCCTGGCCAGAGAGGGGCTGGCACTGTGGCCAGCTGCGCAGACAGACCTTCACAAAGTCAGGGAGAGAGCAGAGTGACAGGGCATGGCCTGTCGCTGGGTGTCATCCCCCCTCCAGGCCTCACCGCACTTCCCTGCCTGCTCACAGAGGAGTAAGATCTTAAAATAACAACAAACAAAAAAATGAGATGCTTTTGTCTCCCTCAGCACGTCTTGGTTCTAATAAAAAGAATATTTTTTGTTTTGTTTTTAAAGCCACAAATCTACAAAACAACTTTAGGGACTTTTTTCCTCTTCTTTGTTTTCCTTTTTTCTTGAGTTTTTTAAACAATAAGTATTTATAGAAAGAGCCTCACAAAGGAGATTTATGTACAGGAGTCACAATCTCAAAGGCTGCTCAGGAGGCAGGCAACGCAGTAGCACCTTTTCGAGAAGAAGAGCTTTACGTGGTTTACGAATCTGAGTAGTAGGGGTGGCGCGAGCCCCAGCCGATGCCCCCGGAGCCGGCATGGCCCCACTCCCTGAGTCTGGGCCCTGCAGCATCCTGCTTGCTCCTGTCCCCGCAGAGCATGGAGGTAGCCTCTCGGGGCGGGGAGGCGAGGACAGGAATTCACAGCAAGCAGATGCCCGGGCCCGCTGCCGCCTGCTTTGCTGGGCCGAGGGGTGGCTGGGCGCTGGCTGGCTGTCCTAGAAGGGGGCTCTGGGCCGGCACTGGGCCTGCAGAAGGCTCTCCATGAAGGCCAGGTAGTCTGGGTTCCGCCCCGAGTCCTCAGCGGCACGCGCAGTGCCCACTCGCGGGCGCTTGGCGGCCTTCACCTCCTCTCCAGGGAAGGCGCTTTCCTGCGGCGCCCCGGTGCTGACTGACTGTGGGGACCAGACAGCACAGGAGTTAGTGCAGAAGGAGGTGTCATGGACTAAAGGTTTATGTCCCCAAATTACTGTGTTGAAGCTCTATCCACCAGTGTGATGGTATTAGGGGTGGGGCCTTTGGGAAGGCATTAGGCCATGATGGTGAGACCCTTTGAGTGGGATTAGAACCCTTACAGAAAGGACCCCAGAGCACGCGCTGTGCGGCTCAAGTGCTCTTCCCCCCCTCCCCCCGCAACACACACACATAAGGACCCCAGAAGGGGGCTGGCTGTGAACTAGGAAGTGGGTCTCACCAGACACCAGATCTTCCAGCACTTGATCTTGGGCTTCCCGCTTCCAGGACTTTGGGAAGCCATGTCTGTGGTTTAGGCTGCCCAGTCCGTGGTCTGTTATAGCAGCCAGGACAGGCTGAAACAAGGGCTCCACCGGGGCCTGCCCTGTGGGGGCAGAAGGCCACTGACCCTCACCTAATACCTTCCAAGAGGGACAGTTGGTCCCTGGGATGGCTTCTCCTTCTCAGTGCTCCTGTCTCTGTGTAAACCCCCAATCCTGTGCGTGAGCCTCCCAGCAGGTGGGCCCGGAGGGGATCCAACACCTCCGTCACTGGCTCTAGAAAGGGGGTGGCCGGGCCATGAGGAGTGAGGGGGGTGAGGCTGCTCATCTGTCTGGCAGCTCCAGTCCATTCCCCAAGGGAACCTGGTGTCTGAGGTCAGCTGTGCAAAACCCCCGTCGTCCCCCCGAGCTCTTACTTTGAGCTCAATCACCCCCAGCCGCAGCTGCCTGCTCCTCAAAACCTGGCCTTTGGATTAAACACAAAAGAAAGGGAACAGTGACGGGCGGGGAGAAGAGGCCCATCGCTTCCCACCTCCCGGGCTCACTGTTCCCTTTGAAAGGGATGAGCTTTAGAAAGTGTCTCTTTCTGCACCGCCAACCTTGGGAGTTCAGATTGTGTGTGCAAGCAGCAGCTGCTCCACATGCAGGACGTGTCACCAGGCGCCTGCCTGGTGCAGGTTCATCTCCTCCTCCCTGCGCTGTTACTGGGAAGGGCCCTCCAACGTGCTCCCACCTGCCAGACCATGCTCACTCCTGGGAGCTGCCCCCTAGGGGAGCAAAGGCCACGGCAGGGAGGTCAAGGCCACATCCCATGACTCCCGAAGGCTTCTGAGGGCAGCCCACCTTGTGCAGCCACTTACCAGCCGTGACCGGACCCTCTTGGGCAGCTCCTCATCCAGGGTGAAGATGTCGCCACGCTTCACTGTCAGCTGGGACCCGTCCTCAAACTCCACCTGTCCGGGGGCACAGTTCTCAGGCTGGTGCCCAGCACCAATGACTGACTCCCAAGGTCCCACCACCCAGGCCACTGCTGCTCAACTGCCAAGCAGGGTGATAGTCAGGGCATCCCCACCGGCCCACTCATGTCCCCACTCATCAAGTAAGGGCAACAAGAGGAAAGGGATGTGATTAAAAGTGATGGAGGGTTGCCCGGCCAGCATGGCTCAGTGGTTGAGCACTGACCTATAAACCAGGAGGTCATGGTTCCATTCACAGTTAGGGCACATGACCGGGTTGCGGGCTCCATCCCCTGTGTGGGACGTGTAGAAGGCAACCATCCAATCAATGATTCTGTCTCATCATTGATGTTTCTCTCTCTCTCTCCCCCTCTCCCTTCCTCTCTGAAATCAATCAATCAATCGAGATATATATATATATATATATATATATATATTTTTCAAAGTGATGAAGGGTCCAGACTGTTTTTGTTTTCTCTGGTAAGAGAAAGCAAAACAGCAAAGAATTCGCAGTCATTGTCTGTGGTGCTGGGACACGGGTGGTTTTTCTTCTAGGGTTCCACGCTTGTAAATAATTTCCCTTCCACAATCATGGGAAGGAACCACCATCCGTCTTCATTTAAAAAAAAAAAATCAGGGACACTGAGCTGTCTGCTTAAAAATGGTTAAACAGTACATTTTATGTTATCTATGTCTTCCCACACAAAAAATTGAGAAAACATCTGTAAGGGGGAAATATTAAACAATTTGAGGCCCCTTCCAGCTTAAAAATATAACAAGCCCTAACTTTCTAGGTTAAGTGGGCAAAGATGTGCAGTCCCCAACAGCACACTCGAGGGCCCCACCCAAGCCTGCGGGTCCCCTGCCTCCTATACCTGGAAGACAGCACCCTGCTCACCTGATAGATGTGACTGGTCACAGAGGAAATGAACTTGGCCTTGTAGATGTTTCCATCAGTCCACCGGAGTTCAACAAACTCCCCCTCGGGTGGGGGTCCCAGCCGGACACAGTCTCGACTCTGTTAGAAGCAAGAATGTGTGTGTGTAGGGAGTCAACTGGGGGAAAAGGAGACATATGTAAAACTTTAAACAAAACAAAAAAAGAAGCAAGAATGTGGCAGGAGGTGAGACGGTGGGTCCCTGGGCACCGGCACCCACCTGTGGGCTCTGTGGGGTTAGATCCTCCCCATGCTCTACTGCCTGTGGAAGCCAGTGGCGCTCTCTGAGCATACAGGATCGGGTGCTGGGCAGGGGTGGGAGGTGGGGGAGATGCAGTGCCCACCCTGGGGGGCCACCCTTGCTGTAGGCTCATCCAGACCGACTGCTTTCTGCTCTGTTCCCCGCTAAGCCTATGGCCTAGACCTGTTCAGTGGAGTCATAGGTGACCCTGGACGCAGATGACTCCTTTGAGGGATTGGGGCCACTCCTGACTTCTTAATAGCAGCCCCTGCCCACCCTATGCCCGCCCACAGCTCACAGTGATGCTCTCCGGGTACAGGTTGTCACTGTAGGACCCGTCATCAAAGTTCACTTCATAGAAGGTCTGCGTGGTGGAGCCGATAACACGGCACCGGTAGTAAAGCCCGTTGCGGTTCTTGGTGATGACCACCTGGCCTAAGGACACAGCTCTCAGGAACTGGACCTGGGGCGGAGGGGAGAGGGCCGCGTCAGCGCTCGGGCTGTGGGTGGGCAATGGGAGGGGGCAGAAGGGCTGGGCACTCACGGTGTGGCTGCCCGACTTGTGCTTGAAGCAGGTGATGGAGACGACGTAGGGCCAGTCATCTGGCTCCATGAGGACCCCTGCGGCGTGGGCGCAGGTCACGTGGAAGGAAGTGGAGCAGTGCTCGCAGGAGCACTGGACACAGGCCCCAGACACCTTCTTCATCCGCTTCCGGCAGTACACGCATTTCTGGGGTGACATAGAGAGGAAATGGGGCTCTTGCCGGCACCTGGTGCTGGGAGCCTCCCCACTGAGCTTCCAGGACTGTTTCCTAGGAGTGACCCCCAAGGCCCAGGGCTGGAGACAGGGGCCCCGGCAGCCTGGCCTTGGCTAGAGTCACCTGGGAAAAGCCCAGGGAGTCCGATGAGCAAGGGGCAGAGAGTCCCTCGCCACAGTGGACAGCCCCTCAAACCAACTGGCCTGTGGCTCCCTCCCACCCGCAGGAGCACTCCCAGGACCCCCCGACACCGGCCCCTCTGCAGAGGTGCCTGCAGCAGGCACCACTCAGCCACACGGCGGAACACACTCAGCCAACAATAAGCATGAGGCGCTGACACTCACTACAACGTGGTGGGCCTGAACACACCACGATCAGTGGGAGAAGCCAGACACCACAGGCCACACAGTGTGTCCGCCATTCATGTGAAATGTCCAGGCAGGCACATCCAGAGATAGGAAGTGGACTGCCAAGAGCAGGGGGCCTGGGGGGCTCTTTTGGGGATCATAGAATGCTCTGGAATTAGAGATGATGATTGTACAACTCTGTCAATGTATTAAAAGCTACTACTGAATGGCTCCCTTTACAATAGTGAATTCTACCTTAATTCTGAATAAAAAGCACTACAGAATAGCTTCCTTCAAAAGGAGGAGGGTCTGCGTGAGAGCGTGCACCCGGTGGCGGTCCTGTGGTGGGAATGCCCCTGCCTGGAGTGACCTGCTCCTGTGGCGTCAGCACCCGGACACCCCCACGCCGGGGCTCAGCAGTCAGCAGGCCCTCTGGTGCCCGTCACTCTGAGCATTTAATAAGCAGCCTTTATCACGCTGTAAACCATGTTCCAAAGCCAGATAAGCACGGCGGCCAAGGGCGCCGCAGGAGCTGCCACGCTGATCAATGGCAATGAGATCTCATTATTAAACTGTCAATATCGAATTCTCCCGCCGGCCTTGGGACGGCGCTGACATACAACATGCCCCTGGCAGCATTAGCCCTCGGTCCGGGGCCTCCGCAGAGCAGAGGGGAGCACAGCGCCTGAGATCCCGGAGGAGCCGGCAGGGCTCCAGATCTTGCACGTGTCACCTGCTCCACCGAGGCCCAGGAGAAACCATCGGCCTAGCCTGACTCAAAACACAATCATCCCCCGCCCCAGTGGGTGGCAGCTCATTATCCTGAGCTTCTGCATCATGAAGAATGTGGGCCAGGCCCCCACCACGCCATCTGTCAGGAGCTGAGCATGGGGTGGGTCCAGTGTCCAGGTTTTTCCAGCACCCATCCCTGCCTGGTGAGGGGATGAGCGCATGGCTCAGGCCACTGGACAGACAGGGTCAGCCCCTGCTCACCAGAACCCCCCAGGCACAGAGACGGTGGCCAGGGAAGACTGGGGATAGACTGATGGACAAAGACCTGGAGTGACTGTTCTCCAACATGTGGCCTGTATGGCGCAGGAAGATGGGCGGGCAGCTGGACAAGCAGGAGTTAACCACTGGCTTCCTTGCGCAGCTCCATTAAGCAGTACAAGCCAGCCTCGTGTAAAAGGATTTTTAATTCATCGTTACAAGTGCTGGTAATGAAGAGGCTGCAAGCTGGAAATGTCAGATGCTCCATAAAGCGTCTGGGGGAGGATGGATTACGGGCCGTGCACCGCACCATCACTCCACCTGAATGATGAAGCTTTTATGCCTGTGATCACCTGCAGGCCACCAGCCTCCTCCTGATTGCCCGTCTGCATCCAGCACTCCATGCCTGAGGTCCCCGACCCCCACAGGCTCCCGCTGGTGCCCACTCAGCTCTGCCTCGTGGCCCAGCACCTGTGGGCTCGAGGTGGGTGTCCCTGTTCCTTCCCGCAGGACTCCCCACCAGGCCCACTGCCGACAGCCCACGTTCTCTACCTTCTGCACTCTGAAGGCACATCAAAACCCAGGACTGCCCAGGGAATAAAATGGGAAGAAAAGCTGGGAAATAAAACGGGAAGAAAAGACAGCCATGGATGCTCCGGATGCCCCAGCCAAAGTTCCAGCTCCCGGGTGCCACATGACAGTCCCCATCAGAACTGCCACCCCACATCCCTGCGTGGGACACATCCCCAGCATGGCTGCCACACACTCACAGTAACAATAAACCTGAGAGCAGGCACAGGTGCTCAGACAGCATAATCAGGGCTTTGCTGTCAGGCCCCGCCAATGTGCACCATGAAGATGATACAGAGGGGAAGGCTGAGCACAGAAAGGTCAAGGAGTGTGTTTAGAGTCACACAGCTGGCTGGCGGCCGAGCCAGGAATGGAAGCCAGTGCATGCCAACAGTCACCCTCTGCCCACACTGCCTGCTGCCCCAGAGGTTCACCAAGGATGGCCACATGCTCCTTAGAGGGGAAGCTCGACGTAAACCAAGAGGGGTCAGTTATGAACTCCAACAACTCAACAGCAAACACACAACCTGATTTAAAAACGAGTGAAGGACCTAAATAGACATTTTTCTACAGAAGACGTACAGGTGGCCAAGGGGTACATGAAAAGGTGCTCAGAACCACTGATCATCAGGGAAATCAAAACCACCAGGAGCTATCATCACAGGCATCAAGAAGACAAGAGCTAAGTGTGGGTGAGGATGTGGAGAAAAGGGAATCCTCCTGCACTGCTGGTGGGGATGTAAACTGGTGCAGCCACTATGGAAAACAGTATGGAGATTCCTCAAAAAATTAAAAACAGCAGACATATGACCCAGCAATTTTTATTTCTGGGCATATATAGAAGAAATGAAAACAGGATACTGAAGAGATAAATATACAAGGTGGAGCAAAGTAGGTTTACACTTGTGAATATGCAAAACAGTTTAGTCTTGTAGCATTATTTACTACTAGAGGCCCAGTGCACAAATTTGTGCACAGGTGGGATCCCTCTGGGTGGCCTGCAGGGATCAGGCCAAAACCCACAGTCCAACGCTGCCTGCAGCTCCTACCTGCTGCTCCTGCTCATCCCAGCCCCACTGTGCCTGCCACAGGCTTGTGCCCAATCAGTCCCTTCCAAGGGGAGTGGTCTGCAAGATTGGGCTGAAACAGGCTCTCCAACATCCCCCAAGGGGTCTTGGATTGCGAGAGGGCACAGGCTAGGCTGAGGGACCCTCCTGTGGTCAGTACACGTCATAGTGAGCAGTTGAGCAGCCTTAGTATATCATTAACATATTACACTTTGATTGTTTGTTCGGTTGTTCTGCCATTCGGTCTATTTGCATATTACCCTTTTATTATATAGGATATTATATGCCATATGAATAATTGTAAGCCTATTTTTGCCCCACCCTGTATACACCCCTGTGTTCCCTGTAGCATTATTCACCATAGCCAAGACATGGTAACAACCTAAGTGCCCACTGATAGATGAATACATAGAGAAATGTGATCCATTCACACAGTGGAATATTATTCAGCCATGATAAAAAAATACTGCCATTTGTGACAATATGGAGGGACCGTAAGAACATTATGTTCAGCGAGAGAAACCAGAGGCCGCGGCCAAATGCTGCAGGATTCCACTGAAAGGAGGTGCACACAACAGTCAGACTCAGAGAAGCAGTGGCGGGAGGGGTGGGTGCCAGGAGAGGGATGTTGCTCATCAATGGGTATGAGTTTCAGTTACACGCGTTGCATATATCCCAGAGCTCTGCCACACAACATTGTGCCTATAGCTAGCAATACTGTACCGTGCACCTAAAATTTTATTCAGAAGGGAGATCTCATGCTAAGTGTTTTTACCACGATAAAAAAAAAAAAAGAGGGGCTAGTTAGGTAGCAAGAAAATTACAGGACAAGATCCAGGGGTCCTACCAGCTTCCACCGCTGCTCAGGGATGGCGCTGATGTCCACAGGATGGCGCTCCATCACGTTCAGAAACCGAACTTCAGGGACTGCGATGGCGCAGATCACATGGACCCATCTGGGGGGCATCAGAGGTCATGGGTGCCCCGTGCCCCCTCCCTGCCCCTTGCTATCTCACTCTATTGGCACTACCCCTATCCACAGTGCTGTTGCTGGCCGGTCAGGGCTTACAGGACTTTAAGGGATAATCTAATCTGAGTGATTATTTGCTCCTCCTGGTCCCCGACCCCAACTCGAGGCCCTGAGGAGGAACCGACACCTCTAGGGGCACACACCCAGGAGAAGCAGCACCCCTTCTACCCACCTCTTGTCTGTTGTCATCTGCAAAGCTCCTCCCCGGAGGTTGCACAGGCAGCACTCCTGCAGGGAACAGACAAGCCCATGGTGCGGGGGGCACAAGGGAGGGCTGCCCCCATGCTGCTCTGTGGCCTGGTCCATCCCCTGTCCCCCAGTCCTTACATTTCAAGCTAGCAGTCACCAAAGGGAGGGGCCAGGAGTGCGTCGGGCTCCACCCCCTCACTGCCAAGGTGAAGAAACCAAGGCCCTTGGAGGTGAGATCGCCAGCCCAGGGTTACTCTGCGGGATCGGGCAAGCCCAGGGCCCAGGCCTGGCTCCCCCATGGGGCTGGACAGCTCTCAGAGTACCACCCCAGCTGCAGGGGTGAGTTACCGCAGTCCAGGCGTGGGCCGTGCACCGGGAACACGTCCAGCCTTCGTTGACCAGCTCCGGGCGGATGCCGTAGCAACCTGGAAGGCAGCGGAGGACGGCTGAGCCAGGTGCACCTGTCACTGCAGCTGCACGCGAAGCTCGGGGCCTCCTGGAACCCAGCCTCGGCCCTGGGGGAACTGCTCTCACCTCCTCTACCTCAGTCCCAGCCACGGCACACAGGGCAGGAGAAGGGTCTGGAAACAGATGCTGGGAAGGGGAGCAGGGCCTTGTCACTCCCCCCCCACCCCCTCCTCCCTAAGCTTTGCTGAGTTGAGACCCTGGGAAAGTGACCAAGAAGTTGTATAACATGCAAAGTCAGCCTGGACACTGGAGTTAGGATGTGCTGGGCTGGGTGGGCCGGCCCAGTGTTCAGGCGAACAGCTATTTCTGAAACACAAGTCAGAGGTTCTGAGTCACCAAGGTGATTTGCTTTGGAACGTGGTCATGGTTCAGAAACAGGAAGAGGGCACAAGGAGGAGGCAAACAGACGGTGCTGCCCAGAACAAGGGGCTCTGCGTCACCCTTGGGTCACTGCCCAGCAGCACTGCAGGGCCCTCAGCCTTCAGGGCTGGTCACCTACCAAATTGGCTTGGCTGGCTGCAGTGGGCAGCAGCCAGGTGCTAAGGGGTCCTTAGAGGAGACCCCAAAGGACAACAAGTGCCCAAGAGCCTACACTGGACCCCTTTGTGCTGTCCCAAGGCATTCAGCCAAGGTCAGTGCCTGGGAGGCCTGGCTCCTGGAGGAAGTAGGGGCTCACTTCCCTCCAGAGCCAGGTCTCAAGGAGCACACCTGTGCTCAGCCTTCTGCCTCCTGAGGTCAGTGAGTGAGGTGCCTCTTCCCCTGAGAACCCAACCACAGGCCTAGAGTGGTCCCTGGGAGCCTGCCCTGGAGAGCATCTCACTGAGCCAACAGGCTCCCAGACAGGAGACAGAATGACCCCAGGCAGCCTCTGCTGGGACAGAGGAGGGACAGACGAGGGACAGAGACCTCTGGCTGCTCTCCTCTGTAGGACAGGAAATTACATGGTCCCAGAAGGCTCTCTTCCTTCCTGAGATCTCAGCCTCCCATTCCCTGCCCTGATGCCTGAAGGGGGCAGAGGTCCATTCCCCTGTCTCCTTGGGCTATGCTTCAGGGTCTGGGAGAGGGTGGCTGCTGACACCAGTCATATCAGATCCCGGACCTCTCTAGAGCAGGGGTGGGCAAACTTTTTGACTCGAGGGCCACAATGGGTTCTTAAACTGGACCGGAGGGCCGGAACAAAAGCATGGATGGAGTGTTTGTGTGAACTAATATAAATTCAAAGTAAACATCATTACATAAAAGGGTACGGTCTCTTTTTTTTTTTAGTTTTATTCATTTGCCCGCGGGCCGTAGTTTGCCCACGGCTGCTCTAGAGTCACATCTTTACCATCAACTCTGGCCCCAAAGCAGAGTTTAGAATCATGATGTTGCCTAACAAGCACCTAATCACTTCCTGCGGCACCCAGGCCCAGAGGGCAGGGCAAGGCTCAGCAGAACTGGCTGGAAGGAGGCTGATCAAGCAGGCCCACCTTGGCCAGGGGAAAGGGCAAGAAGTCTTCCCCTGAAGGCCAGGACCCAGCCCCAGGACCCAGGGCCTGTGACAGCCCCGTAATAGCAGCCGAGGGGAAGGGAGTCTTGCTCCACAGCTGAAACGGTGGCCATCCTAGAAGGGCGAGCACGGCTGCATGCCGCAGCCCCCACAGTCCTTCTTCAGCCCAGCTGCCTGTCGTCTGGGACCCCACTCACTGGCATGGACCTGCAGGCAGCACTTGGCACAGGCGATCAGCAAGCTGGTCCCATCATCACCGATGTAGGAGTTTGCGGGGAGTGGCTCTGTGTTCTCGGCGCTGGAGGTGAAGCACATCTCAGGGATGAGCGGCCGCGTCTTCTGGCCGCATGTGGAAGGTGGTATGGAGGGGCCCTCCCCGAGGGAGGCCTGTGAGGCCTCCTTCTCCATCTGTAGGGACTGTAGAGGGGGGTGCCTCCAGTGGAGAGCCCAGTATGGGGCCACCTGTCATAATTAAACCAGGCTTCGGGGCCATCCTTGCCACCTCCGTTGGTCCACTCCTCAAGCTGCTTCTATATCCAAACACAGCCCTAGCCTGCCTCCCACCTTCCCAGCTATTGCACTGGGGCCTCCCCAGTGCACCCTCCCAGCCCTCAACCTGCTCTCCCAAACACAGTCAGATCTTGTTCTGCCCCCACTGAAAACCCTCCATTAGGGTCACATCTGGATGCAGCACCGACACCACCCTGCTGCCCTCACCCTCATGCCTTCACAGCCCCTTACCCACTTCCTCTAGCCACATGGGCCCTGCTCTTCCTTCAACACCCCACATGCCATCCTGCCCCAGGGCCTTTGCACACACTGTTTCCCCTGCCTGGAGCACTCAGATCTCTGTTCTGGACCCTGCCCTGCCCAGGTGACTAGCAGCCCTAGCCCGTTGCTCTGCTATCTGTCTCTGTGGTCCAGATTGTCACCTGATGCCATGTTATCTGTGTACCTATGTAGATGTCCCCCACCTCCAATATGTACTCCACGATGGCTGTAATGAGTTCTCCAGATCTCCCCATGTGGTGAAATGACCCTGCCAAGGCACTGGGATCTAGCACCCCCATGCCTATCACAGGGCATGGGGCTCCCAAAAGAGCCTCCCCAGGCCCTCCAAGGTGTGAGAGGAGCATTTGCCCCTGCTCTTGACCCAGGAGGAAAGCGCTCCACTGGAGAACTTTGGCCTCATGGGCCAGGTGTCAGGAGGATGGTGGCACCTCAGATTAGGGGACTAGCTTTGAAACAAGAGCCTCACATCAGTCTCTCCCCACCCCTCTAACCTGCCCCAAATGACTTCTTTCCAAACAGGCACCTGCTTAGAGCGAGGGCCCTGGGTTTTGGAAACGGTTGGCCCACAAGCCCACTGGCATTGCGGGCTGATTAAAGTTAGCCACAACTCTTTGCTTAACAGCTGGAATTAAGAAGATTCACGTCTGAAGTTGGAGGTGCCAGCACTCTGGCTCCGGCAGCCTTTCCAGCAGCACTGAGGGGGATGTGCCTGGAGCAGACATCTGGATATCACTTGTTTCCTCCCCCAGACGCTGAGTCTGCTTACAGACAGTGAGTCTGGGCAGCTCTAGAGACGGGCACGCTGCCCTTGGCATGGGGCATAGACCCTGAGGCAGCTCAGCTAATGTGTAGAAAGCACCAGGCACTAGGCTAGGAACACAAGACCCAGAAAAGCAAGCAAGACTTGGCTCTGTCTTCCAGGGATTCACAGTCCAGGGGTCAACAACACAGAGGCAGGAGCAAGAGCAGAGCAGAGTGGGGAGCCCAAGGTGGGGCATTCCAAAGCCAGCCTGGGGACAGCAGGTCTGGGAAGGCTTCCTGGAAGAGGTGGCAAATGAGTGAACTCAAAGAATGAACAAAAATCTGACTGGCAAGGCAGGGGGTTGGGGGTGGGAGACGCTGGGGGACATCGAAGAGAACACTGTTGCTGTGGGAGGGGAGGGGGGCAGTTGTCAAAGGCCACAGGGCATGTGGCCCGGCTGAAGGCTGTGGTGAGCCTGGCAGAGTCTCCAGCCAGGGAGTACATGGATGGAGCAGCATCCCAAATGCCTGTCCTGGCCATGGTGAGGCGCTAACAGGAAGGACAGGGGCCCTGTGGAGGGAGGGAAGGGCTGGAAAGCAGGCAATGGTCAGGGCAGGGGAGGGGGACAAGGGATTGAAATAAGAGGTTAAGAGGGAAACTGGGCAGGCTGATGGCACAGAACAGAGTGCAGGGAGATGCCAGGCTCCCAACTTGGGAAACATGGGACAGAGGGGGGCCCAGTCTGGAAAGTGCAGAATGCTGTGTGCCTGGCTCAGGGGTGAGCCATCAGGTCTTCATAGCTCTGGTGTCCCAGCTGGGCCACAGGGGGTCTTTGCCCTGGCCCCAGCCCACCTCTGGGACTTGGCTGGTCACCACCCATGCCCTCTGGCCCCAGCTGGTGCCAATCCCAGGCCAAGTTGAGGAACTTTCCGAGGACAGTGGCCATGACGCCTCCATGCCGTAACCCCACCCCTCGGTCTGATACCCCATTTTTATTCCCATTGAAAAATCACCTTTAGATAAAACTCAGAAACTGGCCCTTTCCCCACAGCCCTCACATAGGGAGGATCCCGCACGCCCTGAACTGTCACGGGCTTCTTCCTATGACTGTCCCACCCCCACCTGTCCCATTTCCATCCTCCAGGCTCTAACTGATCCCACTGTGGCTCCTACAGCAAATGGGTTCTCCTTTCCCACCACCTGCCCCAGAGTTCCTGTTCAGCAGAGCAAATGGTGGCACCGAGGGGAACAGACAGCGCCCTGTGTGGCCCTGTGGGGCCATGCGCTCACCTGGCTGTACGGGTAGAAGAGGGTGCAGATGGCGCAGTAGGGCTCGGTGAGGGCAGCCACCGCGTTGAACTTCCTCTCAGCCTGGAAGCTGGCAGCCTTGTTCTTCCACTGCAGGGACAGCAGGGACCTCAAGGCCTCGGGGTCACTCATGTCCTCCTCCCCGGAGAAAGGGAAGGCTTCTAGAGTAAGGGGGGCGGGGGAGAAAAAGTTAAACCTCGCCTGAGGTTCACTTCCCACCTCGAAGGGTGGGTTTTTTACTGCCCAGAGAATTCTTGGTGATGTGTCCTCACTTACACAGCCCCCGAGTCTCTCTGCAGAGAGGCCACCAAGCCACCCAGGATGGGGTGGAGGGGGCTGGTCCTGTTGGGGGTGGGAGATGGGCTGAGCCAAACCTTGGCAGGTCAGGTAGGATCTTGAGTCCAAAGGAGCCAAAAGAGTGTGGCTGAGAGTTGTGGAGGGGAAGCGGGTAGGAGGGGGAGAGGTGGTGTCACCAGAAAGTCCTATTAAGGCAGTGGTTCTCAACCTTCCTAATGCCGCGACCCTTTAATACAGCTCCTCATGTTGTGGTGACCCCCAATCATAAAATTATTTTCGTTGCTACTTCATAACTGTAATTTTGCTACTGTTATGAATCGTAATGTAAATATCTGATATGCAGGATGTATTTTCATTGTCACAAATTGAACATAATTAAAGCATAGTGATTAATCACAAAAACAATATGTAATTATGTATGTGTTTTCCGATGGTCTTAGGCGACCCCTGTGAAAGGGTCATTTGACCCCCAAAGGGGTCGCGACCCACAGGCTGAGAACCGCTGTATTAAGGGAAGATGGAGGTCACTAATTAGAGGGTCTCTTCCGTCCCCCCTCCCCCGCCCTGCCTGTCATCACCTCACGGCCGCCATTACCAGCCCCTGTCCCCGAAGTCTCATTGCTGGGTTTCCTGAGCACCTGAGACTCAGCGCTCCCCTGGGAGCCTGCCCTGGAAGCCAGTGCTCAATCCTGAGGCCCCAACCTTCACAGCGGCATCTTCCTCGAGACCCCTTCCACTCCTGGGAGCTCAACGCTGTGATCCATGGAGCTTCTAGAACCCTCCCTGCCCTAGCCTTCAAATTAGATTCAGAATAAAAGAAGCCATCCAGAAGATTTTCAAATTCCACATGCTTCTTAAGCGGAAGGCTAAAGCGGAAGATGAAAAACTGGCTTCTCAGGGTTTCTGCCCACGAAATAGCAGCTCTAGCCGAGTGTTAAGTACAAGCGTCTCATCTCCAAGCCTCCGCCGCTACGGCTTGGCGGCTCCAGATCCAACTCCCACAGCCCAGCGGCTCAAAGAGTCACTTCTGCTGCAACTGGTGGCTCCCCAGCCTGTGTCACCTCTCTCCCCGCACCCCCCTATGTCCAGCCATAGGTCTAAGCCCTGGGTGTCTCCAATGACAGCTGTCTGCCTGGGGAGGGGTGTTTCAAAGGTTTCCTCTAGTCACACAGCCTGGGGCCCGAGCAGGCAGGGGACAGCAGCCTCGCTCACCCTCATCACTGGATGCCTCCTGCTTGACCACTGACAGAGGGGAACGGGTGGGCGGCTTGCCCAGAGGGTGGCGCCGGCTCTTCTTGATCTCCATCTTCAACTTGGAGAACGTTGACTGAGCCTGAAACACAGGACAGGAAGTGTCTTTGAGTCACAGCTCAGAGACGGGAGCAGGTTCAGCCCAGTGGTGCCTCAGTTTCCCCAGCAGGAAGAGGTGGCAAGAGCCACTGTGGTTTCTAAACCACCCACACGCTGTAGGCCTCTGTGAGCCATGGGGGCCATTTCATGAGCAGGGATGCTGTGGCCAGTGCACAGGGACAGGCAGGATCCCCAGCCCCAGGGAGCCTGGAGGGCATCCTACCTGCACTTCGCCGGCTCCACTGTCCTCCTCAGGCTCCGTCAGCTCCATGGGGGCTAGCTGCTCCTTCCAGGTGGGGCCCTTCTGGGGAAAGTGCTCAGACGCCTGCTGGCAGGACACTCGGCCCTTCTCACACGTGGCTTGGCTGGCCCAGGGCACCACATACAACATGGGGATGATGGGGCGGGGCTTGGGCTCCAGCTCCTCGCCAGGTGCCTCGGGGGGCATGACATTGAGGGGCGGTGGCAAGGGGCTCTCCTCAGTGACTTCAGGGCCGGGGGTCAGCACTGGGGGCTCCAGTGGGGGCGGTGGCACCTCCTCACCGGGGAACTGGGGGGGCAGGGGTGGTGGCAGCTCGGGTAGGAGTGGGTGGTGAGGGTGCAGGGGGCTCTTCTTCTTCCGGTCGCCCTTGGCCTTGGCTGGCCGCAGCTTGCCCCTCCTGTCCTCTGTGAGGAGAGAGGAAAGACCGGTCACAGCTGAGGCCAGTGGCCATGCACCCTCGTGGGAACCCCCTGACGCAGGCAGGAGCTGGCTGGAGGGGAGGAGAAACCCCTCTGGACTTCCCCAAAAGAACACAGGCTTCGAGCAAGTTAAAATCACTGCCAGTTATGCTGCCAGGTGGCAGGAAACCAGCCACTTCCGAGTCTTGGGGGAACCCCCACCCCTGCCCTCACCTCTGGGTTCTGTACGTGCTCAAAGCACCTTCTGGAATTAGCTTGAGGTAGAGGAAAGGCATGTGTCTTTCCCAAGGGGTGGGGTAGAAGAGGCAGGATTTGTTTTCCTTTCGGATATCTGAGTTTTGTGTATTTCTACAGTAAAAACACACAACTTGCAGAATTTTTTAAAAGCAAAGACTCAAACAATAAACCATAAAGGAGAAGTCACTTAAGTGGAACCAAGAGCAGATGGGCATGGAGGGCCCGGAACACCCTTCCGCCCCCAACGGCCGGTGCTGGGGGATTTCCTGACAGGGGACAGGGCGGGGTGAGAAGTAGATGAGGCGTGTCTCCCATGGCATTTTAATTGGGGGCCAGGATGGGTGTGTGTGGTCAGCAGAATCATGGCAGCCCCAGGGACTCTCCTCTCAAGGATGACAGGCCTGGCGATGACCTACCAGGGCGAGCTGGGAGCACAGCGAGCTCTAGAGCCCTCAGGCCTTGCCTGCCCCGTCTGGAGAATGGGCACATAGAACATCTGGGTGTCCCAGGTCCCCGGGGGTTTAGGATGCTACATAAAGAGGAACACTGGGTCGGAACCAGGGGACCAACTATTTTGGCTGCCTGCAACGGAGGGGCTCCTGAACACCCTGGGATGAGGGTCGGAGGCCCAGAGTTACCTGTGCTCGACAGTCTCAGGCTGGGAAAATAAGGACAAATGGAGGGCAAGGATCTGTCCCTCTCCATGCGAAACTAGTGACAACAGGAAGTATAATGAGTTCTGGTGTGCAACACGGCATCCACATTTTTACCTCTTGCTATAAAAACCCGTCCATATGTCACCCGTTCCTCAGCCAAAGATGACGGAATAAGTGCTGATGACCTTGGGTGAGGGCTTGTCACTTAACCCCTGATCGGCACTGTGACTCCAAGAAGGAACAAGCAAGGAACCTCCCTGCCAGCAGACACCCAGCCCAAAGCATTGAGAGGAGCCGAATCGCCCACTCACCCCCAATAAGGGGGCTGCAGAGCTTGGAACCAGGCCTCTGGAACCATGAGGACGTGCCCCAGTCCCCCTCCCCCTCCCCCTCCCCTTCTCCACTCCCTGCTCCCATCCTCCCGCGTCTGCAGCTGCAGCCCTGCACTGGCTCATCTGGGACAGCCCATGGTGTCCTTGGCAAGCATAACCTGCGTCTTTCAAGAGAGGCTCCATCAGCCGGAAGACAGGGAATGCTCACCCCCACCCTGGCCCCTGCCTTCTGGTCCTGAGTCTTCTGGAGGCACCAAGGATTCTTCCCTCGCCTTTGCCCCACCAAGGGGAGCCTTGGCCCCCTTCCGCCAGACCCTCATGAGTCTGGTCAAGCTATCTGCCAAGGAAAGCAAATAATAGACCTCCCTCCCCTCCAGTAGTGGATGGCTCCCTACAACAAAGGCCCCGTCCCCATCCAGGGACGTGGAGGGAGGGAGATGTGGAGCATTGCTCAGTAACGCCTCGTAACAGCACCATGGCCCCGGGAGGTGACCGGAAGGTGACCAGGGGCCTGGGAGATCAGTGGCCAGAGTGGTGTTGGGGCTAATTTACAGAACCAGCACAGAGGCTGGCCCTAGAGCCGCTATCCTATTTGTGTAAAAGGCACTTTCAGATAAATGCTTTGTTCTCTAAAGAAATTCAGTATTTCTTCCTCCCTCATAGTCCAAATACTGAATGGAAATCACACAGGTCTGTCATCCTGAGGACAGTGGGTCCAATTTACTCTCTACTCTGGAGACTCTACTGTCAAAAAGGTACGAGTTCCGGCCTTTTCCTCATGTCTCCAGGCTCTGGGAAGCCAAGGGAGACAAACACACAGAGGGCCCTTAAGGGGACAAGCCCAAGGTCAGGAAGGATACCTGGGGGCTCAGGGCTCTGTTACCACAGGACTCCCCTCCCACCTCATACCCCATCAGAGGCCACACTGCCAGACCTCAGCAAGCTCCCCACCTGCTGGGGCCTGAGGAAGCCTCAAAATGGAGCAGAAATGTCACATTAAAAGGGCTTAAGGTCACTCTGGCTGGTATGCTAAGTGGTTAGAGCATCAGCCCCGCACTGAGGGGTCATGGGCTCAATTCCCAAAGGCATGTAAACTGGGTTGCAGATTTGATCCCCAACCCCAGTCAGGGTGCATCCTGGAGGCAACCAATTGATGTGTCTCTCACATCAATGTTTCTCTTTCCCCTCCCTTCTATTCTCTCTAAAAATCAATGGAAAAATTATCCTCGGGTGAGGATTAATAGGAAAAAAAAGGGCTTAGGGTCAAGGGAAAAAAAGGGAGGCTTAGGATCCCAGCCAGTCCCTCCCCAGCAGGTAGGGCCACCTACCTCCTGGGGTTCAGGACACAGGTGGGCAGAATGCGGGTCCCTGCCCCCCTCCCATAGCAGACGAGCTGAGGCCCTTCTAGTACTATTCTTAGACGTGGGGAGGATGCCACAGCCAAAACCACCCCCTACCCCCATTGGATTTTATCAACCTGATTGGTTCTTTGGAGTTCCCACACCTTCTCTATGGCACCGAGTTCATGGCGGGGGGGAGGGGGAGAGGGGGATAAGGAGGTGCACTAAGATGACGTGATAGATCTGGGATCCCAAGCTCAACTTCTGCTATACGTTGCCCACAGAAGGGGGTGGTGGCCTCATGACTGCAATCTGGCTTAGAGACCCTCCACTCCACACCCTTCCACCCCCTGCCCAGTTTGGGCGAGCTGATCTTGGTCCCATGGTCCAGGCCACTCTTGTCAACTCTGCATTCTTCCCATGCAGAGCCCGAGGCAGGGATGCAGCCTGGTGTGGGTGAGGCCTGGATGGACTGTGCTTGGGCGGGGGCGGGGGGGGGGGCGTCCTACATGGCAATATGTGTCTCCAAGTGAAGACACATAAAGGCCCAGCCCATCTGTTCCCTGCTAGGTACAGGAGCCTTTGCTGTCCTGTCCTAAAGCCAGTCACAAGCTGTCAGGCCACTCCTGAAACCAGAGGCTCCATGACCATCAACTGCAACTGCCCACAGCACATACTGCTCACAGGGTGCTCCTGTCTCCTCGAGACCCTGGGAGGTCTCAGGGTGGGTCCCTCTGGCTGCGTGCTCTGCCTAGGAGTGTACGGCACTGTGGCGGGACCAGCCCTCCTGGGTCTTGGCACTGTCCCTGCTGCCCCATCTCCCAAAAGGCCATGCCCAAGTACAGGTGGGGCCAGAGCACTGCGACATGGCCACGGCCAGGTAGGAGAAAGGAGCCCTTGCTGTCCAGGCAAACCAGGATTGACATGGCTGCCTTCCTGCCTTCTGCCTGGGGGAGGGGTGGGCATGGGGGTGGAGGACAGAGAGAGGCTGCTGGTCCTTCCCAGGGCAGCAGCTCTTCCCAGACCACCCAGCGGCAGATGTAGAGGGGGACACCTGCAGCTGGGAAGCAGCCTCCCAGGCCCTAGGGCCCCATCAGCCAGCCCAGGGTCCCTCCCACCCCCGGGGGCTTCCTCCTGTCCCTCCAGCACCCAGATGCTGTCAGAGCAACAGCAAATGGTCTCCCTTTGCAAACACAAAATTATTGTTCACACATGACATGATCCTTAGCACTTACAGCTTTTAGGGACATTAAGCTGGTATTAAAGGAAGTCTGGAAACCACTTTAAAACCTTCTACTCATTCCCCAATGTGTTTGCTGTCACCCCTGACTGCAAACACTTATTTGATGTGTTCAGAGTTGTCTTCCCACCAAGGGCTCAAGAGATGGCTCCCAGGAGGCTCTCTAGCAGTGGCAGCCACATCCGGTGCCCCCAGGGGACCACTTCCTTTCTAGAAAAAGACCCCCCACACACAACCCAACTCCTCCTCCTTGGGATCAGGGCTCTGTCATGGGACAGGGACAAGGTGGGTGGTGAACACTGGGAAGCACTCTCAGCCCTGAGCAGACACACCACCCCGGAAATGGCCCCATCCTTGCTGGGGTCCATGTGCCGCTGGAAGCCATGAAAGCCACAGCCCTGGAGGACTGCACCGAGGCCTGGCCACATGACACCATAATGACACTGTGACCATCCCTGCAATGCAGACCCTGAAGCCCTTTGGGAAAAGGCCCAGGGGTCCTGGGGTGAGACTGTTGAGGGGAAGGGGAGTGACTGCAACGACTGGTGAGGAGAGCACGTGTCCTCCATGTCCCCCTCCATGTGGCTTGTGGTTTCACCCATAGCGCATGTTTTAGTCTCAAGGGACACGAAACCTCCTGTTTAGGCAGCCAGATGGGGAAGCAGCCTCCTATCATGAGGCCCTAGGTCCCGGGGCCCACCTCGGAGAGCTCATTATTAACCATCACAACCCAAGCTCGACTACCCAAATGCCTTACAGAACGTGCGTGTTCATTCGTATTTACGTCCAAGAGCACACACAACGCCAGTGCCGTGCCTGAAGGACCATGGCACGTGACACCATGTGCCCCTCCCAGACCCCCCCACCCCCACTCAGGGAGCCCCCAGGAGTAACCCAAGGCTTCTCTCTCTTGGTTTTCGTGTATTTATTCTCTATTATGGGCTGAATTATGTCCCCAAACCCCAAATCCTATGTTGAAGTCCTACTCCCAGTGCCCCAGAATGTGGCCTTATTTAGAGTCACTGCAGATGTCATAAGCTCAGGTGAGGTCATCAGGGAGGCCCTAATCCAATGTGACTGGTGTCCTCGTGACAGGGACATTAGGGCAGAGATGCTGGCACAGGGAGAACGCCATGTGAATGCAAAGACGGCATCTACAAGCCAAGGAGAGAGGCCTCAGAAGGAACCAGGTCTGCCAACACCTTGAATCATGGGCTTCTGGCCTCCAGATCCATGAGACGAGAAACTGTTTTTGAAGCCCCCGTAGCCCATCTGGGTGCTTCGTTAGGCAGCCTAAGACGACTCAACCGCTCCCTCAACAACCCACTGTCCAGCTGGCGAGTTTTCTGAACTGTAAGTAAATGGGACATTGCACACGTGCCCCCCGACATTTGAGGCTACCTCTGCGAGTCCCCTGGGCACAGACAGTGACCTTCACCCCTCCCACCTACAGTGGAGGGGGTGCTCACTCCTGCCCTGTGAACTGAGTCCCCAGACCTCCCCTGACTCTCCTCTTCTACCTCTCTCTCTCCATCTACATTTAGATCGAACCCCCACACCCTAATGGGATCCTGAAGGAGCTGAGAACCCCCAGGTAGTGGTTGGGAGAGTGGGGACTGGACCTTCACACGGGGGAGTTCTCCCAACACACATGGCTTCATTTATTTACCAATTCTTCCTTACTTTTCAAAAATGTCTCTAATTTTCTCCATAAAGGTCTTTTATTTGTTGTTAGCTTTGTTCCAAGGTGCTTACTCCTTGGTTGCTGTTACTGTAGGTAGCATCCCAACAATGCTGCCGTCTGCCCATGGCTGGCCATGGGAATGAGACCTGACTTCTGTGTGGGGCTCATTCGGCTCCTCTACCGGGTCAATGACCCGATGGCTCAGTCCCCACATCCCTTTCTACGTAGGGGATCACGCCTATGCCCAGATATTGCCAGCACATGCTTCCTCGCCAACTAGGCGCCTTCTTGCTCCATCCTGCCTTCTGGACCTCCTGGGTGTGTGACGCCCCACTAGACAAGCACGTGCTGGAACGTCTGGGAAGGCGCCAGCACACAATTCACCCAGAAATGCTCTGCTCTTCCCCTTGTGAGTGCCTGAGGGTCCCCCTCAGAGACACTCACCTGCCAGCCAGGGGACAGTCACTCCCTAACTGGGAACCCTAGCATCGGCCTGTGGGTACGTCCAGGTACGTCTCCAACTGTGACGTATGGATAGTCACCTTGGATGCCACATCCTGGTGAGCACACGATGCTGAAATAGGCAGGGCCGTGCTGAGCTCACACATCCCAAGACACAGACATCAAGAGGGGAACTGAGGACCCAAGCAGAACCCTCCGGTGACTATGGCCTGTGACCGGGGCCTGAGGCACGACCCCCAGGCAATCACCATCTGGGCCTCATTATTGCCCAGAGCCTGGAAGGGGCCAGAGAGGAGAGGCCCCTCATCTACCCTGGGAGCAGCTGCTATGTGCAAACGTGGGAGTAGCTAAAGCTATAAATTAGAAAAATGAAACGAGCTATAAAAAAGAAAAGGAAATGCTGTAAAACATGGGAGTGGGAACCTTTAAAACACATACTAATGTTCCATGGCTAACATGGTCCTGTGCTGTGTGAAGGGTATGTTTCTGAGACACTCCACCACGGCCCCAGCGCAGGCTCACCAACATCTGGCCACTTTCACGATGGGCAGACTCTGCTGTGGCTGAATGTCCCCCAAGATGCATTATGTTGAAACCTACCCCCCAAGGCGATGGTCTCAAGAGATGGGGCCTATGGGATGTAATCGGGCCATGAGAGCAGGACCCTCATTAACTGGATCGGTGCCCTGACAGCAAAGGCCACAGAGCTCGCTGCTCCTCCACGTGTGGCCACAGCGTGAAGGCAGCCATCTGCGACCTGGAAGAGGGCCTCACCAGGCCCCGGCCACACAGCACCCCGATCTCAACCCCCTGCCTCCAGAAACACGAGGCTGCTGTTTTTAAGCTGCCTGGCCTGTGGTGTTCTGTGAGAACAGCCCAAGTGGACTGAGACCGCCTCTTCAGTTTCTGGGAGAAGAGGGACTTTTCACAGCACCCCTAGAACATACATGTCTTATGAAATGCCTCACCCAGCCAGGAAAGCACATGAAATGGGTTCTTAAAGAGCAGAAACCCTGTACTCAGAGCGAAGATGGCTCTTTCCACCGGCCGGGGGTCAGGAAGGAGCCGGCGTGGGCACCAGGCCCGGCCTCCCTGCCCGGCTGTAACTGACCTTCTGTGCCCTCTGCCTCCCGGCCCTGCGGTGGCAGCTGGGGATCCTCCTCCTCATCCTCGGGATCCGCCTCCTGTGCAGTCTCCTCTTTCGCACTACCACTGGTCTCCTCGGGAGGAGCCGTCCCAGCCGCCCCCTCCCCGGGCAACTTGGGGTCTTCTGGCTTGGGCTTCTTGGGCTGACTGCGTTTCCGGTGAGACCTGGAGAGGGGAAGTCATCAGAAAGGAGGTGAAACAGCAGAGGGGAGAGCCCCAGATCTGTGCTCGGCAGTACGGAGCCTCCACAACCAGAATCAGGGGACAGGGGACAGGGGACCTTCAGGAGGTGGCTCCAGGGGCCAGGGCAGGGGTGGTGGAGGGAGAGAGGCCTGGGAGGGGTGGGGAGGGCAATGGGATGGTGGGGCCATGTCAAAGCGGGTGCTGATGACAGCTGGAGATGGGATGACTGGATGAACCTGGGTTCCAGGAGCCCCCGTGTGGTGGGGGTGGGAGGGACAGGGAGCATGATCCCAATGGAAACAGCTGCTGGTGGAAAATGCCTAGACGACAAACAAAACAAAAGGTGCACTTACGACAGGCCCGGCTTTTTGCTCTGCTCTTTCTTCCTCTCTAGATTTGGTTTCCTCTCCTCCTCAGTCTTTTTCCAGTGTCTGCTTTCTTTCAGACTAATTTGTCTAGAATGTAAATGTCAGGGAGTTTTTCTCTAGGACTGGTGTTAACTCCCCAAGACGCCTCATCTAAGGCCTCGACTTCGGCGCCTGCTTCCGTAGGGCTCCCCGTGCGCCTCTCCACACTCCGGAGCTCCACGCCCAGGGAACAACCTGCACCCTTGACCCTCTTCGCCCTGCCACCCGCCTCCAGGTCAGGGCCCGGGCCGGCGGGATGTCGGGTCCCCACATCCAGCTCGGCTCAGGGTGTAACAGTCCTGGGGATGGCGGGGCGAACCTCGCCCACAGTGAGAATTCAAGCTGAGGCTTAGCTACGGCTTCTTAGTGAAAAGGAGAGAGAATTGGGTTAAAAAGGAAGAAAAGAAAGCAACAAAGGGGGTGGGCCTGCAGATTAGTGCCAGGCACCCCTGTAGGGGTTCTGGGAAACAGGGTCCTGGAGCCTTCCGGGAGGGGACAGAGCAGCTTTGAGACAGACAGGAGGCGTGTAGTACCCCAGGAGCTCAGGCAGAGGCAGGTGTGTGGAGAGGCCCAGCCTTGGGCAGGGCATTGACGCCCTCCAGAGAATGGGGGTGATACCCTCCCACATGGCCGCCGGCTCCAGGCCTAATGACCAGCCCCCACTACCTTTTCATCTATCCCA
Organism: Myotis myotis; assembly: GCF_014108235.1. Classification (NCBI taxonomy): domain Eukaryota; kingdom Metazoa; phylum Chordata; class Mammalia; order Chiroptera; family Vespertilionidae; genus Myotis; species Myotis myotis. The sequence goes on along the minus strand of NW_023416368.1, from coordinate 81,104,469 downwards.
GTCTGCAACCGGAGAATGTTGACGTTTCCAAGAGAGGTGCTGGCTGCAGCTTCCCTTGTCCATGAATTCTCCTGTGGCCCCAGTGAGGTCAGACTCAGATATGAAGACCTTTTGGGGGTCCCCATGGCAGCCACACCTCCAAGGACCAACATTCACTAAGCAGAAGCAGGGCTATCTGAGCAGGGAAGGGTAGGAGCCCAGGGAGGCCCCGAGGGCTCCTGACACCAGGACCCCTACCTCCCACCTGGGACCTGACAGCCTCCGTGATGCCTCCCCAGCCCATCCCTGCTCTCCATGTGGCTTCTGGGGCGCCCCTCCTAACCGTCTTCTAACACTAACCTTGGCTGGTTGTTCTCATGGCTTGGCTGCCTACCTCAAGGGCCCTAGTCTCTGCTGCTCCATCTCCCGAGCACAGTGGGCACGTGACAAGCCCCACTTGATGTTTGCAGCATGAATCACCCCATGACCAAAGGTGAAAAGCAGGGAGCATTCGGTGGGGATTGAGCAACATGGGCAGAGGCATGGCATCACACACAGCATGGCGTGCAAGGGTCACTGTGAAGGGGATAGGGCAGGGGCGGAAGGGGACACAGGAGCCACAGATGCTCCCCACCACAGCAGAGCCACCAGCGAATCCGCACCGGGTCAGTTTGGGAAATGCCAGGTATGGCCCCACAGTGAAATGGGTAGCAAGCCCCAAGACCTGGCGGTAGATGTAGCTGGCTTTCGTCACCAGCTGTCACCTGAGGAAGGGCTTCTCTCCACGTCTAGAAATGATGCGGGGCTACAGGGCTACCAGGCTGAGTGCCCAAAGCGAACCCCCACGCTGGCCCCACACCCAGTAGAGGGGTGTTCTCCTACTGCCAACTCACCTGGCCTCGGCTTCCCGTAGCTGCCCAGCCCCTCGGTGCCCTCTCACCCCACCCCAGGACTGGCACTTCTGGCCCTGCCCACCCAATCCCAGGGCTGACCAGTAGTGTCCCCACTGGGGCCCTATCTGTCCAGAGAGCCAGGTCTCCCTCGTCCCCCTACACTCCATCAGCCTCAGAGCTCTGGGGCCCCCCAGCACCACTGGTCACCCCCCCAATACAGAGACCCCCAGAATGAGTGGAACTAGGTTGACAGACTTAAGCAGAGGGCTACTCCCTACTGCAGAGAGAAGGCAAGATGAATGTCAGCACTCAAAGAAATACACATTTTGTGAGTACATAAGCTGGGAGACTAACACAGGAAGAACCTGTGGCCAATTTGCCACGGGTGGGGAGGGGGGGTGGGGAGGGGAGACATCCACCAGGCGCATCCTTATCATATTCCAACCATAACAGCATCCCCCGGGCTGCTCCCCAGACACGAGACCCTCCTCTCTTCTAGCTGTTTCTTCACTTAGTTACTTCCATGCGTCTCCCCCACGCTGCTTCCTTTTTATGTTTTAATTTTTTTGGTTTGGCTTCCTTTGCATAGTTACCAAGAGGCTCTTAGTTACCACTCAGGGTGTGGCTATGCTCCCTGCTTCCACATCCACCAGCTTCTCTGCCTGAATCTGCCACCACCTTCGGTTGTGGTGAAATTCCACGTTTGACATTTTACTGACTGTAAATATTGTTCATCCATGCTGCTTGCACTGCAGGCTTTGTTCGCTCTTCCTAGAGTAACTGTTCCTCTCTTAGATGCTTGGCCTCCCTGGTTATCTCCAAGCTCTGGTGTGGTCTCCTACTCCGGGCACCACACACACCTCCCTGGCATCCTTACGTTGAGACTGGTTTGGATTCTCCTGGGTTGGATTTGGTTTCCCTGGTTCTGTGTCTTTCCTGGCTGATGCCATTGCTTAGCTAGAGCACACCCTTTAGCTTTCTCAGAAAGGGGGGAAAACCTGGGATTCTGCATGTCTAAAAAGATCCTATTTCACACATATTTAGTTGGTAATTTCACTAGGTACATACTTCTAAGGCCTCGTCCTTTTTGTCTATTAGCTTGTAGCCTTATGATCACCAAGTCCAATGCCATTTGGGTCCCTTATTCTTTATGTTGGCATTTATTCACTCCCGAAGCTGGAAACCTTCTGTTTAACCAAAGAGTTGTGATATTCCGAGGTGCGTATAATCCTCATCCCGTGCCAGGCTCTGTAATCTGAAAACGTCTTTGGTTCTTGCGAATCATTCTTTTCTCTTTTCCTAAAACCCCTAGTAGAGGCTGGAGTTCCTCGACTGAGCCTCTGATCTTTCTGTCCTGCCCTCTAGGAGTTTTCCCAAGGTATCTTCCAACCCTCTCTTGTGTTTTCTTTGCTCTCATTTTATTTTTTCATTTTAAAAGTATTTTTATTGATTTCAGAGAGGGAGAGGGAGAGAGAAACATTGATGATGAGGGAATCACTGATCAGCTGCCTCCTGCACACCTCCTACTGGGGATTGAGCCCACAACCCGGGGCATGTGCCCTGACCGAATGGAACTGTGACCTCCTGATTCATGGGTCAACACTCAACCACTGAGCCACACCAGCTGGGCTTCTTTGCTCTCATTTTAAATGTCCAAGAGCCATTTCTTTCCTACATGTTTCTTTTTATAGCAACAGGTGCTTCTATCATAAATGCACAGAAGAAGGTAAGCTTCCTTGCTCCTTGCCTCATCTCTTTCTGGGGAGTTCTGCTTTTCCCTTTTGTTTGAGACACTCTGTCTTCCACTGAGTTTCCTCAGAGGTTTAGGGACCTCTGGCTGAGTTGTGTGAGGGACTAAGAAGGTTGTTGGTGGCTATGCATGGGTGAGCAGGGCTTGCTGAAGGGGATGGAGAGGGCAGGAGTCCAGTCATTTCAAGGGGGACCCCCAACATCGGAACCTATAGCTTTGCTGGGCTATTCTGTGACCCAGAGAGGACCCTTACAGTCTCTGGCCTTGGGGTTAGAGGCACGTGGGGCTGGCAGCCAGGCTCCCACAACCTCACCTTCAGGAAGGCCCCTCCCTCTGGCCCAGAACCACCCAGGCTTGACCTCACCAGGCAGCAGGGCCACCGTCCTCTGGTGGGAGTTAGGGTGGAGTGAGGGGTGCCCCCAGCCCAGCAGTTCCTTACACACTGGCCTGCAGCCCATCTTGGTGCTGTCCCAGGAGGTGTCCACATCTGGAAACCTATGCCTTTCCGAAGTTCCTCAGCACAAACTAGCCGCACCCTGTCTGTGAGCCCTTGAACTGAGCCTCCTCTGTGCTGCAGTCAGGTACCTGTTGGCCATCCTTTCCTCCTCTTCCAAGTCTGCTGCAGCTGCTCAGTTGGCCCCCTTGCCCATTTGTCACTCCTTTACAGTCATTTTAGTGGCATTTCATGGGAGGATGGAGATAAATGAGCACTTTGTCAGGCTTAACTGGACGTTACTTAGTTAAGTTTATACAAACCAAATATTGGAACTGAGTTCAAATACCTGTACTAATATTTCCAAGATGGAAGTGGGTGTCCTTGGAACCTAAATGGCAGGAGAGGCAGAGCGGGGGCTCCCCATGGGCCCCACTTTATACAGTGGGCTCAGAGTGGCTCTGGGCTTGGGAACCAAGGGGCCCCAAGCACACAATCCCTCTGTTCCCTAAGGCAGGACTGTCAACCCTCACAGGACCAGCTTTTACCCAGAGGGAGTTTGGAGCATCCAAGGCTGTTGGTGCCAGAGCAGCCCCTGGGTCAGGGTGCAAGAGGCTGTGAGCTCTGTACCCCAGGGCCCTTCTCCCCTTCACCCGGACCCAGGACATGTGCCCCTCTCCTCCTACTACTCCCTGCCCACATAGACAAGTGGGTGTGTGGCGTCTAGAGGCTTTTTGCCTCTGAGAAATTGCTGAGGGTGTTCTGGGGAAGAACAATTTAGGAAACATTCAGTAAGTCGCCAGGGCAACCCTGGCAAGAGTAGGGTCAGAGGCTCAATGGTGTCCAGTGTCTAGTCAGGAGGCATCAAAGGGGGTGCTGGAGCTGCTCCTGGCTCCTCATTTCCATGGTGATCCGAGAGGTGGTGAGAGGTGGTGCGGGTGGGCAAGCAGGGCCAGGGGGCTCTTGGCCACGCTCAGCTGGTGGCTTCCCCCATGGACGGCATGGGTAGCTGGAGGTCACAGCCAGTGGAGCTAGCAGGGGCTGGAATGGACGGGAACCCTGGGTCCTGGTGAGGAAGCACATATCCTCTCTGCATTAGCATGGTGGTGGCAGCTCAGATGTTCCACAAGCATGTGTGCAGCAAGCTGAATGCACACCTGCTGCAACATGTGGTCAATGGGCTGCGTTTCTTGATGTTCTCATTGGAAGTAACAAGGAGGCGGGAGGAAAAGACAGTCTGCACATGGAGAAGGGCTGCGGGTAGGAATGGGAGGAGGGGAGGCTGGCAGAGACCGGGCCTGGGAGAGGCGCCAGACTCTATGATGGCCTGTGCCAGCAAAGCAGGATCCCACCTGGTAGTGAGGGCCGAAGAGGCCACACAGCCGGGAGCAAGAAGTCCCAGCTTTGTGCCCTGTTTGTCACGGGGGAGGGCCAGTGCATTCAGCAAGATTTAGGCATGGAAGATCAACCCGAGGGAGGGTGATGAGATCATTCTCTCCTGGAGAGGCCAACACTTGGCCTCTGCTCTAAGATGACATGTGGGGCTCAGTGTGGGGGGCTGTCAGGAAGGCTGGACCCTCCATGTAGGGGTGAGGGTGGGGGGGACCTGGCTGGGTCGGTCTGAGCAGGGACCAGGGAGCAGTTGCAGGGCCAAAGGACAAGGCGAAGCTGCAGGGGGACATGAGGAGTGGGGATGGACAGCAGATGAACATGGAGCCCACTTCAATGCCACCACCTCTGCCTAGGGCAGGGTTTCCAACCAGGGACACTGGATGCTGCCTAGGACATCTGTGGCCATTAGAACTGGGACTGGGGAGCTCTTGGCATTGACTAGGAGGGGGCGCGGATGCTGCTCAACACCCTACAGTGCCCAAAGGGGCCCCCACAGAGAATGATGAGCCTAAGTGTCCACAGTGCAGGGGTACAGGGGACAGTTCAGGGGAGGAGACACACAACCCTGGTCTAGAAGCCACATTTGCCCTACCTGTATCTAGCCCAAGCCGCCCTTCCCTCAAAACAAACTCTCTGAGGCCCCGGAGAGCACCCCCCTCAGTGGAGATGAGGGGCAGGGGCAGGACGACCATGTGTTGTGGGCACTGGGCCAGGAGAGAAAGGTACAGGCAATTGTGAGAGTCACTGACTCTCAGGTTGAGGGTAGCAGTCTTGGGATTTGAAATGCCAGTCCCCCAATCAACCTTTATAGAGAAAGCTCCTCTATGATTTAAAAAAAAAGGGGGGGGGGGGTCTGTCTTATTTTACATACTGAAAGCTTTAAAGAAAATTATATCCTTGGGGACACGACTTAATTTGTTATTCAATCCCTCTGTCGGAATATTACAGCTCCCCAGGTCGGAAGCAGAGGAGGCTGAGACGAGAGAGGAACGCTCCAGAAAGGAACAGAGCGTGACAAGCGGGCCAACCGCCCTCTACTGAGGGCTGGCTGGGCTCAGGGAGTGAGGGGGGCAGCTGGCTGTGGGGAAGCTTCCTCTGCACACAGCAGGCTCCGGCTAAGGGAAGCATAGCTGGCGGGGCCCGGTCCTCTAATCCCATCCATTTCTGGATGTGCGCTTAATTATTGGCAGTCTGCTCTGTTGACCAATTAGACTGAGCCACAATCCATTAGCCGTTATGCAAATGCTGCACTGGGCTCTGTTCAGCAAGCTCACCCTGCTGGGAGGGATCAGGCGCTGCACAGATGGGCCTCACCGAGAGAAGTTGCTTTTCGTGAGAACACACAGGAGAGCGGGAATCAAAAGGACAGACAACAAAAGAAATCAGTAAAGAGAGACTCACCTTCAGGTGGGCTGTCAGGAACAGATGTGAAAGCATTCTGGGCTGATGGAACGTTCTCAAAGGCAGAGGCCAAGGGGTGGGAAAACACGTGGGTGAAGCCAAGACTGCCCAAAGGCTCTGGATTCACACACAAACGCGCTGAAAACTAGAACAGCCCCGTCGGGGAAGAAGGTTCTGGAGCGTGCAGAGTTTAAAGGGTGCTTCTGCAGAGTGTGGGAGTGCCGCCAACAGGCACAGCCAAAGGGAGGAACTGTCCGAGTGCCCCCACCTCCTCAATGCCTGTCCCTGGGGCCAACTGTCCGTCATCAGTGGGGACAAGAGAAGCCAGAAGTGACCAAGAGGCTACAATTGGAAAACCTCACCCGAGGCCCAAACCCACCCACTGCCTGTTCTGGTGTGGCCCCCCAGCTAAGAAAGTTGTTTCCATCTTTAACTGGTAAAAAGTTAAAAGAATAATAATAATGTGACATGTGAAAGTGATATAAAGTTCCAACTTCAGTCCACAAATAGTTTCACTAGGGCACACCACATTCACTGTTTATGCAAAGCCTACTGTCTGTGGTGGCTTTCGCAGTGAGGACTTGCTGAACATTCCTTGGGCACCAAAACTGAGTGCGTTGGAACTCTGTCTGAGTAGCTCAGAGCCCTGAAAGCCTTGACGTTTCCCAGAGAAGAGAGGAAAATGGGGCCGCCGCTTCTGGGGCTACAAGGCGATACCCAGACACAGTGCTCACTGCTATCTCCCTCCTGGCAGGAAGTCGATTTCTTCCTCTTTCCGGACCTGCCACCCATGCCCCCATGACTATGGTGCTGATGGCAAGAGGGTGCAGCCACTTCACCCCCAATGGTTGCCAGGCCCGAGGCTGGGCAGCCACCACGCTGTCATAAAAGGCATGAGCCAGGAGGGGGCTCCCTGAGATGGAATGAGGGTGGCAAAGGATGTCCCTGGGAGGACGGGTCTCTCAGTGACTCCAAGATTGTGAATCTGAGCAGCACATTATCGGAAAAGCCAAAGCGAGCAGTCAAAACATGAAGTGGCAGGGATACGGACCAAGTACTGGACCCCTGTGCCCCACGGCTCCAGCATGGTACCTGCCATCGTTCGGAGTCAAGAAGGAGCCCAACAGCCCCAACACAGAGACCTAGGGCTTCTCACCTAAGGTCACAGCAGACGAGGAAGAGAGACAGCGTGTGCTGTCCCAGAGAGGACCCGGATGGCTGGAGGGTCAAAGGGTCAGCCTCCCAGGAGCTGGTGGACAAGGAGCAGGAGGGAAACTGAGTCTAACAACACAGACACTGCCTGCTACAAGGCCTGCAAACTCGAAAAGGTCAGGGCCTGAGAAACACTCCGACTGAGAAGCAGCAAGATACAGAGGAAGAGGAGGAGAAGAGGAAAGAAAAAGAGGGAGAGAGGGAGGGGACAGCCTGAGGCCACCTGCCAGCAGGGTCTGGCTAGGTTGGGGGTCACTTACGGTCGCCAGCAGTGCCAGGCACAGGGCAGTTCCTTGGCAACTCACCTTCGGAGGAGCTTTGCCTTGAGTGAGGCCCGGGAGGTGCTCCAGGTGCTGAGCTCAGGGCTGCTCAGGGCCGTGGGCCTGGTGTGGTCGAGCACCGTGAAGTCCTTGCCTTGCTTCCACAGCTCATAGCGCTCTGGCTGCAGGATACGCACAAAGACGTCCATGGAGATCTTGACCATGTCCTTCCGGCACGTGCACTGCGGGAGGCAGGAGAGACCCTGAGCCCGAGGGCGAGCCACCCCACACTAGACCTTCTATCATGAGTCAGGAAGTGGTATCTGCCTGTCCCAGGTGAAGGTGAGGCCACTGAATGTCCTTTTCCAAGCTGTACCCTCCCACCCCCCCAAATAGGAGCCTCTGGTCCAACACCTGGCACATGGTGCCAAGGAACAAATGCCAGGTGGCCTGGAGCAGACACTGCCCTGAACAGGAGGGTCCCTGTGTCCACAGCAAAGGGGCAAACACCTGTGATGAGGACAGGTTCAAACACAGTCCTTATGCTCTGAACACCACGCCCTGCAACAAACCACATGTTCTCAGAGCCTCTCCCTCCAGGTTATAGTGTTGTGGTGGCCCCAGGGCTGGGCATGTGCAGGAGGCACCACACCTCAGGTATCCTGGGGACATTTGACACCTGGGGGCGTTAGAGGCCAGAGAAGCCAGCCAAGAATCCCAGAATCTGGACTCCAACAGGGAGCCCTGTCAGCGAGAGGAACCCAGGTGGTCCTGGCCTCCCGCTTACCTGTGCATGAGGCCAAGATCAGATGGGAACCATCCTACTGTGAGAGGGAGGAAGAAACAGAGGGGACTTCTGATCTAGGGCAGGGCTGGCAACCTCCATAAAGGGCCAAGCAATCACCTTTTCAGCTTTGTGGGCCACATGGTCTCTGTTATAACCTCTCAACTCTGCCCTGAAGCTGGGAACCATCAGAGATACTTTAGGAATGGCATGGCTGCGTTTATAAACTTTATTTACAAAAAGAGGCAGGGGCCAGATTTGGCACAGGCTACAGTTTGCTGGCTTCTGGTCTAGGCTCCCAAGGATACAGCAGCCCCTAGAATGGGTGACAGACTCTGGAAGAGGGGTCTCCACAGGGATGGCTGAAGCTGTGTGGAAGTTCGGGAAAAGGGTGCAGAGGATGAGGGGATCTCAGGGATGACCTTGACCCTGAGATGCCGCACTTGCCTTTCTCTAAAGTAGGCACAGTCCTTGCCTTCTTCTGGGGACACGCCTGTCCTGAGAACTGGTGACAGGAGGCCTCGGGGCAGCTGCCCCTCAGGGATACCTATTGCAGCCCCCACAAGCTGGGACCTCTCCCGGCCACTCTATAAACAGGCTCAGGAGAAGCTCATTTCCAACCATGGCTAAAAACTCATCTCCATTTTAAATGCACATCTCTCCCTCCTTTTACAACCTTCTCGCTGTCACTGCCACTTTCTCAATGGAAAAGAAGGAAACAGAAAGGAAAACACTTAATTAAATGAGGCAATTATGTACCCTGCCCTGTCAAGTCCTTCTAACTCCCCTCAATTTTCTCTGGAAACAGTGAAGTATTTATGACCCCAAATCTGAGGCTGCAAAAAATGTCCCGGGGCATTTCCTGCAGCCCCAGCGCCCCCTCCCCGCCCTCCCCACTCCCAGCTTGGATGTGGGAGCTTGGACTCGGAGCAGCACTGACACAATGCAGACAGGGAGGGAATATTTATGGCCAAGAGATTCCCAGTAAACTCAATTCATTTAATGAAAATCTGCAGAACACAGAAAGGCTGGTGGTATAATTTGGCTGTGGATGGCAAGACCACAGATGGTGCCCGCGTTTCAGAATCCTGGCTGGGCCGTGGCCTCCCCTGCATCACCATCAACAGCAGCTTAAGGGATTTATACCGAGCGGCTCTGCAATTGCTTTTCCTTTAAGTAATTGAAAAAAGCACCTGCGTGCACCCACAGAGGGGGACACATAGACGCAAGCCAGGGAGCCAACTGCTCCGATGGCCTGGAGCCTGGCTTGGCTTCCTCACTCAACCAGGACGAAGCCACTGGGGACAGCCTCTCTCAAGGCTCTGTGCAGGTTCTGGGTGGGGTGGGTTGTCACGGGTTAGGGACAGAGACTTGGGGAGCATGGGCACCTGTGAGGAAGCAGTAGGAAGAAGGCAGGGTCCTGTGGATCCCACGGGAAGGAAGTGACTGCCCACTGGATTCAGGACTCCGTGAGAGTTGCCTCTGTGGATTGAGCAGCTGAGCTCAGGGTGCAGGCACTGCAGACCCTTTACTGTTTCAGCCTGACAGGTTGGGTAAGGAAGTCGCTAAGGTAACATCTTAATAGGAACTTTTAGGGGCTGAACATGCCAGACCCCACAACAGCACCCCCACTGGCCATCTTCTGTTTGGGGGTCACGTGCATAGTGGAACATTACTTGCAGCTGTTTCACTTTGGGCCCAGGAGCAGCACAGAGCGCCTCCAACCTGCAGGGCCCATCCTGGAAAGGGGCTGGGAGCAGGCAGGAGGCAGAGGCTGGTGGCCGAGTCCTTAGGGCAGCCTCAGAGCAGCGCCCAGGGAAGGAACTGAGTTTGAGAGTAAATCACACTATTGTTTTCCCCATCGATTGCCCCCTCCAGCCCAGAGGGCTCCCAAACCTTCTGGGAAACTGGTGTTTTCATAAGGGTCTGCGGGACTGCCTAAAGCTGACAGCTCTGCTGCTCTCATTCCAGCTCCTCCACTTGGCGGTCCCGTCAGCACCACCACAGAGACAGGCTCCTCCAAGGGTTTGGCCATGTCATTAGTTTCTGACAGAGAAATCGAGCACCAGTGGGGGAGGAGGTCTGAGGGGTCCCCTGCATGCCCCAGGCCTTCTGTACCATCACGGAGGCATAAGGCACTCAGACACCAGAACCATGAGAGGCAGGGGCTCCCGCTCTGAGAGCCACTAAGTAATGAGGACTCTGAGCGGCCAGTCCTGCTCAAATCAGCCAGGGCCCAGAGGCTGGTGGCTCCATTAGTGCTGAGTGGGGCATCTGGGGACAGATAAAGGAGTCAAGGTAAGAGACAGGGACATGAGGGGTGGGGTAGGGGATGCGGAGTTCATGGCCTGGGTCCCACTGATAGTCTGCTCTGAGACAAGCTGCTTTTTCACTGGGTGGGCCTGTCCACAAAAGGCTTAGACCCCCACCTGCTCACCCGATCCCAAGATCCTGGGCCCAGCACCCGTGGCCCCTCCCCGTTCACCAGTGATGCCATCAGAGTGAAGAGGCACGACTGGGTTGGGGCTGGATGGGCACCCTTCTCGGCACCCCCAACACTCATGAGCAGAAACTGGCTCTCAGATGGTGCCTAACATCAAGAGAGACCTGACAGCCTGCAAAGTGTGCCTCAAAGAGCCCTTGACAGCGCCACCGTTCCAGGAGCTAGCTGCCTGCAACGGTTTAATTAATCAGCAGAGTGAGTTCAATGATGCTCCCTGAACACAGGAGGAACAAGTGCTGTTTCAAGTGACAGCAGAAAGAAGGCACAGCTCCACCCCCTGTACCGCCCCCCAGAGGAAAAGAGGGCCGGACGGCTTGGCCCCCATTGCCCCATGCAGCCCCAGCAAGGCCAGGCTGCTGGAGACAGCAGACACCAGCTGCCAACCAGACAGAGACGGAGGTGCAGCTCTGACAAGCCCTGAACAAAATGAGGACCACAGCTCCTTTCAGCAACTCGTCCCTCACCTCCCCCTCCTAGGGATCTCGCCCAAAGAAGTGAAAAATCCAGACAAAGCGTTCTTTCTCTGTTTCATTACTGACACACACACACACACACACACACACACACGAAAAACTAACCATGCTGTTCAACAATCGTGGACAGATTGGATAAAAGATAAATCCGCCCAATGGCACCATTTAAATAACAGAAACGTTCTTAGGATGGATCTGTTATCTGAGGAAATACAAAATACACAGTCAAGAATACAGTAAAGCCCCAATTAAGAGCACAAATCTTTAGAAAAAGCCAAGGACATTCATCAAACGCCAACCATGGTTCTTCTGTTTGTGGAGTCAAAAAAAATCTGTGCTATTTATCTTTCTAAATCTCTTTATTGAGCAGGTAAATGACTTAAGTCAGAGTGCGCAAATTCTGGATCGTGGGCAAATCTGACCTGCCACCTGTTTTTGTAAATAGTTTTTTTGGCACATTGCCCTACTACAGTCGCGTTGGTGCTGCTATGGCAGAGCTGAGCAATTACTCAAGGACCGCGTAGCCTGTAATCCCTAAATATTCACTAAATATTTATGGAAAGTTTGTCCAGCCTTGATTTAAGTCATAAAATGATTTTTAAAGAGTAACTTGAGGACCTTGGTGGTGAGCTTCCCACATGCCAACTTCAGTGAACTGTGAGAGCGACCACAGATGTGTCCTATGGGCTGAACTGTGCCCCCCCAATTCCTATGTTGAAGCCCTGAACCCCAATGTGACACTATCTGGAGACAGGGCCATTAGGAGGTAAATAAGGTTAAATGTGGTCATAGGGTGGGTCCTATCCTATAGGACTGCTATCCTTTTAAGAAAAGGAAGAAACCTCAAATCCCTCTCAGGCCCCTCACCCCTCAGCACGTGAGGACACAGTGAGAAGCTGGCCATCTGCAAACCAGGAAGTCCTCACCAGAACCTGATGACACTGGCACTCTGATCTCAGACTTCCAACCACCAGAACTGTGAGCAATAAATGCCGCTGTTTAAGCCACCCAGTCCATATTGTGTTACAGTAACCTGAGCTGGCTGAGATGGGTGTCCTGACTGTCCCGTTTTTTACTGAGCCTGGTGGGCTCCACACTCCCCACTCCTGCTTCCAGAATCCAACTCTCAACATGTGCCAGGAGCACGTAGAGCCTAGTGCCTGGGGGCCTGGCCTCAGACTCCACCTCTAGGTCACCTGCCCCTACCCTGTCCGGCCCCACCTACAACCTGAGCTGGCCACTCAGGGTAAGGAACAACCCCCCACCTCTACCCCACCCCAGAATCCAATGAGACCTCAGCGGGCCTGGGCCAGCTGCACTTCACCCACACCGGGGACCCGGCCTCAAACAGGACCTGGAGGCCAATGGGACCTGGAGGCACAGTTCCCCCTCCTAACGGAGCCACAGATTTCACACAGTCTGCCTGGGTTGCCCCAGGGTTTTCTGTGTTAATGAACTCAGACACTCATAAATAAAGGAACATGGGATCGAGGTCTTTGAAACACCTCAGGAATGAAAAGGTCAGGCCCCTGGTCATCCAGTTTACTGAGAAGTATTGTGCCAGGGGCTACAGCAGCAGGTCAAAAACAGCCAGCCTTCAATTTGGGGTCGTCCTGTTCTATCTTTTGTGTGGTGGATGTGTGGGTGGGGGTCCCTCTTCCCACTGAAGCAGTTCCAATACTCTACACCTACAAGCAGTAACGTTTGTGTGCCGCTAAGGAAAATGTCTAAGATGAGGTCCGAGTTACAGGTGTGGCTTCTCTGACAACAGAGCATCCTGTCAGAACAGTCAGACTAGGAGTGGAAGCATATGCTAAGGGCCTTTAATTTCCTAAGGTTTTAGATGTGTGTTTTTTAAAAAAGGGAATGATCTTAGATTAGATTCTGAAAGCCCAGAGCAAAATGGTTTCCAACTTTTAGCTCAAATCAAGTCCCATCTCCCACATCTGAAGAACTACTGTGCGCTCTGAACTAGTAAGGCTGAATTGATGCGGTTTCACCACACAATGCTGGGTCCTGCCCTGCAGCAGCTTACAGCAGAATTGCAGAGAAGTACACGCAGGTGAGGAGACAGGAATGTGGGTGCAGAGAAGGGCTACATCCACTCAGGGTCCACTTGACCCTCCCCTTGGTTGTCAGGAAGGAGCACCTACTATGTGCTCTTCTAGCTCTGCCACTCTAGTTATTGGCGTTTTTGCCAAGAGGAGGCCCTGGGGGAGGGTCCCTTCTCTTGCCTCCTCGCCCATCCTGCAACTATGCCTCATAGACTCACCTAGAACCCTTGCGTGCATGTGCCCAGCTCCAGATCTGCAGGAAGGGGAAGCAGAGAGAGAAGAGGGAGGAGATGGGGGGATAAGACAAGCAGAGAGGGGAGGGGAGGAACAGGGGTGGAAAGGAAGGCAACAGGGAGGTGGAAGAGAAGGGACAGATGGGGACAGGGAGGGTTTGCCTAGGCTGGAGCCTCACCTTGCTGAAGCTCGGCCACCAGGGCTCAGGTCATTCCCCATAAAGTGTGTCCCCAACAGAGCCTCCTGTCACACAAACACCGGCCTATGTGAACCCAGTGGCTCAAACCTGTCACAGACTCATACAAAAGGCCAGGGGTCTTGAGAGCTCCAGCCAGAGGCTCAACAAGATGAGCACTTGTCACTTCCAAATGACAAATGAAAAGAGTTACAACTATCAAGTGCAGGGGCCCTGGGCCTAATGTGAGCGCCGAGCCAAGAGCAGGGAGGCTGTCGCTCTGCGTCAGAAGACTGACACATCAAACAGCCCGACGCTCGTGCGGGGGTCTCCCAGGACCTGCTGCTAAGTTGAAGGAAAATGAGAAAACAGAGTAGGGCGGAGGTTTGCCCCCGGTTATCAGAGCAGGGCCCCGAGCAGAGGCAAACAGATTTCTTCTTTCCAAAGCATGAAGAACAGAAATTGGAATGTCGTCTGGATCAGAGCTGGTGGCCCATGGGGCCCAGCAGCGCTTGGCTAGAGCTGTCCCAGCCGCAGGGAGTGGAGGGTAGAGGGCGGAGGGCAGACTCAGTGGGCCCATGGCACTTGGGCTCCCCATGTTTACTACACATGGCAGGGCACCTCCCAGAGTGATCGGCCACCAGCACAAGACTCTGACTGCTGCTGGGGACCCAAAGCAGGATTATAACCAAGGACTGGCCACCTCGACTCCACTTCTCCCTCTCTGGGCTTGAAAGCAAAATAAATTTAACCTTTTCGTGGGAATGAACATGAATGCCCAATACAACCCAGAGGATCTTACTATTTGACATTTCCACGATGTGAGGCGTGGAAAGCACTTCGACACCACTCAATGGCTGCTACCCTACAAGCTGGTTTCAATCAGCCCTCACTGCTGGTCCTACCCTACCCCTGTTTCCCTCCCCACCCCCAACCTCTGGCCCCTCTCCAAATCTTTCTCCAGGGGTGCCCAGTTCCACATTCCTTACTCCTCTCTGGCCTGACCCTTGGCAGCACTGAGGCATCGCGCCCTAAAGGCTGGTCACCCAGGGAAGGTGAAAGTGTCATAGCAGGACTGACAGCAATCAGAGGATGCCACACGCGCCTTTTGGGAGCTTTCAGTGGTCTGTCCGGGCTCCTGGGACATGCGAGCAGCCCCGAAACAATTGATGAGCCTGGTATAAAGTAATGAGGCTGGGCTGCCCCGGAGCCCTGGGGTCTTATCTGCCACATTTCCCCCAATTTAAACAGCACTGAGCTCTAATCAGAGGATACCTCTTTAAAAAAGCTGACTAGATATTAGAGTTTGCTCATATAAAATAACAAAGTGGGAAAGCAGAGTAAATGGGCCTAAGAAGAAAATTATTAAATGTGGTTCAATTAAATCATCAACTCAAACAGCATTGACTACAGGGACCCTCTTACTTTCTGATCCGAGCAGTAGCACCAACTCCAGCCCTAAGTCAGGAACCAGACAGGACATGCAGGGCTATGCGGGGCCCGGCCCACTGAGACTGCCCTGCGGTGCATGGGTTTGGGGGCCCTTAAAAACACCGGGGGGGGGGGGCCGGTCTCCCAGCTGATGACTCATTGTCACCTGCAAGGCCATACATCCTAACTGAAAGGCCCCCTTTACTCCCTCAGCACTCCCGGGCCCTGGCCATGGAGTTGCAGACCCTGTGACCATTCAGGCCCAAGATACCTCCACATGTCCTGTATCTGTGCTGTCTGATGTGGTCACCACTAGCCTGCATGGCTCTTAACTAGAACTATGGCTGCAACTAAGGCCCAGAATGTTTAATTTTACTTCATTTTAATTAATTTACAGTTAAATAGCTATGCATGCAGCCAGTGTTGGACAGTGCAGCCCTGGCAGACTGGTCCCTCCTTCTCTCTCTCTGCTAGCTAAGTGGCCCCACTGCCGCGCCCAGATACTTGCTCCACTCCGCTGCAGTCCCGCAGGCCACAGGCCACACCCTAAAACCTAGTTCCAAACTGTCCACCCCACCCCACATACATCAGGCCGTCTCACCTCCTTTTTCCTTTCTTCTCAAGGACTGTGCACTTTCTGCCCCTGGTCTAGAATGCTCTTTGGCTCCCCGCCTCTCCTCCCCTCCGCCCCCCACCCCCACCCCACCATGCTCCCAAAGGGACAGGGATGAAGAATGCCCCCAAATTCATGCCTCCCAGGGACCTCAGAATGGGACCTGATTTCAAAATAGGGTCTCTGCAGATGTAATTGGTTAAAGTGAAGTCCTAATGAATTAGGGTGGGCCCTGAATCCAATGACTGATGTCCTTACAAGAGAGAGTTACACAGGGAGATGGCCATGCAACGACAGAGGCAATGATTAGAGAGATGTGTCTATAAGCCAAGGGACACCAAGTACTTCTAGCCACCCCCAGAAGCTGTGATAGGAAGGAGGGTCCCTCCCGCGGAGCCCAGGGAGGGAGGATGGCCCTGCCTGACACCTTGCCCTCCAGACAGGAGAAGACAAACTGCTGTGGCCCAGCTCCCCAGGTTATGGCATTTTGTGGCAGTGGCCCCAGGACATGAACACACCAGGGTCTCAATGCAGCATCAACCTCCCCTCCTCCCAGCAACACCTGCAGCCTGCTGCCCAGCTCCATCATCCCTTTTGCTCTTTGCAGTTTCTCTAGGGTCAGAAGTCTTCCCAAGTCTTCCCGGAACTCCTGCCCCTTATCTGTCTCCTCCTTGGTGCCTCACCTGTCTCACGGCCTATCTCCCAGCAGCTGAGCAGTGACTCGCACCATGACTATCGAGTGGGTGCCAAACACCAGGGGTGACAAACATGTTTCTCATGGAACAATCGGGGTAAAGGTTGGGGGTGTATGCCTGGCACTTCAGCCCACAAAGCGTTAACGAAAGAAAGTGTTAACCACCCAAAGATAGGGGCAGAAACCCAGCCAAGAAGGTGGCATCTGCTCTAAGGGCTCCCAGACGATGGCCCCCTGTTTCCGATGTAATTACCAGCTCTGCAGCAGAGACGCCACAACAAACCAGTTCATTAGGAAATCCACTGGAAGCTCTCAGAAGCGCTTCATAAACAAAACAATTAGGTGCCGGCAGGGGCTCCCTTGGTCCTTGGCCCCAGGGCCTGCTTCCCACCACCGCTGACAGACAGCTGGACCCAACAGCCAGGGACCAGGCAAAATCTTGAGGACCTTCGACTGGCACGACACTGACCCCCCAGGAGGCCAGAGCCCCAATGTCACCCTCTTTCCCTTTCTAATTAAAAGAAACCTCATCCCTGTGTCCCTGTCAGCCTCCCCAGGGTTCCCAGGCCTGAGCTTGGCTCTTCATGGCCTGTCCCCTTCCCTCTCCTGTGCCCTGAGCTGAGGGGCCGTGCCGCAGCTGGAAAGCCAAGAAGGTCCTTCTGCCTCTCTGTGATTGCCCTCCCACCTCTTCTGCACAGATGATGATGACAATCGCGATAATAAACCCAGGTGCTCTGAGCCAGGCACCTCCCAAGGATGTTCCCATAACACTCCCAACAGCCCTGCCTGCTCTGAGCACAGAGCCAGGCCCTCGCGCCACAACCCCAGCCCTGGGCCCCTCTTCATCTCTGGGCTCTCCCTTCTGCTGAGTGAAACTCCCTCTCCCTCTCCTCCATCGCCGCCACCTTGAGGGGAGCCTGCCCAGCCTGACCTCGGAATAAACCTCACCCATCACCACATCATTTACTTCAGCCAAGAAACAAACTCTGTCCCTAGCAGGACAGCCATGGAAGGTGGATGAGGGTGAAGGCCCATTCAGGAGGGGGGTCAGAGGGTCTACATCCTCTATCTGCCCATGAAGTACCTCCACCCAGATCATACCCTCATCTAAAAAAAGCCTCTGTCCCTTGGAGCTCGCCAGCTAGCAGCGTCAACGGAGGCCTGGGCACTGAATAGGAGGATGAGGAAGGAAGAACTCACCAGGGGTCTCACCAGGTGACTCTTCCCCCAGGGGACACCAGCTGATGTCTGGGACACCTGTAATTGTCATGACTGGGAGTGCTTCTGGCATCAAGTAGGTGGGAGCCAGAGATGCTGCTCAACCCCAACAGTGCCCAGGACAGCCCCACAAAGTGACTTGGCCCCAGTGTCAGCAGTGCCAAGGGGAAGAGACTGAATCTGCAGATTTGACTCTCAGGCTCCCAGTTCTACCAGGAAAAGCAGCGAAGCCATGATGATGAGGAGTGGCAAGCCCACTGACATGAGCAAGCCACACACCAGCCAGCATCCTTCTCCCAGTGCCATATGGCCACGTGCCTGCCAACCCACCAGGGGAGACAGGGAAGTGGCACACAAGAGGAGCAGGTGGCACCCCACGCAGGGCCTGCAAGCTCCCACTTCCAGAGAGACTTAGGTGTGAGGACCAGCATGGATTTCTCAAGCCCTCCCTCTGAGCAAACGGGAAGTCTGAACTCAGCTGCCTGTAACCCGGGGACAACCCCAGGGACAGGAGTGGAAGAAGAGAGAGGGATTGGGGCCGACAGGAGGTTGGGACGTGTCTGTCACCCACCACCAGAGAGCTGCAAAGTGCAAGGGAGGACAAGGGGCAGAGCGGAGGCCTGTCACAGCACCGAGCATCCAGCTCTCAAGGAACCACGGTCAGGCGCTGATGCTCTTCAGGATGCACTCAAAGCACCGTGAACAGAATTAACAGAAGCCACAGGGGCACGCAAGACGAGACAGAGGCTGGTGTGTCCTCCGAGGGAGGGGGCTGCAATTACACTTGCGATTCTTTGCTATGTGTTCCTGCCTAGACGAATGCAAAGCTTGTCACAGGGGAGCTGCACTGGAGGAGGGAGCATATGGAAGAGCAGGAATCTCCTGCAGATCCCAGCCTGGGCCTGGTATAAGCCCCAAGCCCTCCCGGCCACAGCAACAGGGAGGGAGGTGCTGGAAATGAAGGTTGGGGATCACAGGCTCCCACCTCGAGCCCTGCTGGGGCTGGGCCAGGGCTGCAGGCCTCTCTGGAGAAAAGGTGGTTCTCAGGGAGCCCACCAAGTGATCAAGTCCTGCCCATGCCAAGCCAGTGGTGGTCATGAAGGAGTCCCCAAGACCAGTCCTCCTGTGCACTCTCACTGGGGGCAGCACTGTCCTTGCTAAGGGCAGGAAACATTCCTCTCTTGGGTAGAAACGCTTATACTCTCTACATACGCAGACATACAGCCTGTCTATGGTGTTAAAACGAGGGATACCTAGAAGAATGATGTAAAAAGGTTTGAGTGAGGGGGTGGCAATAATGCCAAAAAGGCAGAGAATCATGCCCTAGGCCAGACTCAGGGGTCTCCCCACAGTCTCTGGCCCTCCCTGAACTAAGGGAATGGGCTTTAAGCAAACCACGAGGGACAGTGACAGGAAGCTCCAGGGGAAGGAACGAGAGGAAAATATATTTCATGTGGCAACTTACTGCAGACCCCATGCACCGACCACACAACCCATAAATCAGAGGATCAGGGATGCGCAGAAGCGCAGGCGGGCAAGGCAGGCATCTCGGATCCTGGAGGCTCCGGGTGCGGGCCCATTCCAGCCTGCTCCACCCCTCTCCACCTACACCCCACCTTCTACCTCCTCCCTTTGGGCTCCAGGTTAATAGCCTGGAGCAGGCAGCATCATTACCAAGCAGAAGACACATGTGCTTGGAGGCAGCAGAAACAATTTGGTTCACATTTTACAAGTGATGAGCTTGCTGAACCTCAGGCTGGGGTTTCAGGAGAGACTCCCACCCTGGATGTGGGAGTAGAGGGAATGAGGGCCACCTCCAGAAGCCTTGCCTCTCCTCCACACGGAACAGAAGCCCTCCCTACTTGGTGCCTCTAGGGGGAGCTCACGTTTCCAGGGAGGCTGAGTGCTCAGCAGGCAGCGCCCAGACAGCTGGCAGAAAATCAGGTAAGTGCAGCCAGGCTCCTGGCCTTGCAAACTGGGTTTTAAATCTCTCTCGCGCAGTCAACTCCTTCGGCACAGACACTGAGCCCATGATGGAGGGAAGAAGCCTTGTCAGGCTTTGCCCAGCACCACCTACCTAGAAAGCAGCTAAGGCCATGCTCAGCTAATCCAACGTGGCATGCAGCCTTGTAGGACTAATTCGAGTTCAGACCTAAAAATGGTTGGTACGTGCACACTTTATCTTCCCTGAGTGAGAATGCAGCATCCCTTTGATCTCCCAGTTGGTAATTTCACTACAAAGCCAACCATCTGAGCGTGTGCAGGGAATCCTTCTCTGAATCAAGCAACTACTCCCCTCACCCCAGGCTGCTTCAGACACCCCAGCCAAGCACTGGACACCCACCAAGAGGAGGCCACTGGCTTGGGAGACACTCAGGGCAGGAGGGTGTCTCCTGGACCCAGAATAGGTGCAGGCCTCCAAGGGGGGTGAGGGAGACAGAGGAAGGTTGAGGGTGTTCAGGGTCGGCCCTCTTGCTGCTGTGACCTTGATGCATGTTGGTGACATCAGTAAAGCTGGAGAGAGAGAGACAGACAGAGGGAGAGGAAAGGGAGAGGAGCAGAGGGGGTAGGGGCGGGACAGATACCCAGGAAATGTTGCTCTGAGGAAAGGGACCACTCAAAATAAAACAAAAGCAGCAGCGTGTGACCACAGGCAGTGAGGGTGGCTGGCTGTGGGACAGGCCTGCAGCCTACTCTGACCTCAGGTCCCATAGAGTCCTTGGGTCCCCAGGGCCCTCCAGCTTTGCACTCTCACCCTCTCCCTGCTGGCGGGCAGTCTCAGCTCATTCTGGGACCCTCCTAAGCACACAGTAGGTGCTCAGTGGACTGGGTTTGCATTGATGTTCTATGCTTCCCTCCCTCCAGGCCAGGACATGGAGGGAAAAGAAAGCCGGGCTCAGAGCAGTGATGGCTAGCCTTGCTATTAGGTCCTCATGGTTTTGACTTTTAATTCCCATTTTAAAAACAAATCAACAAACAACCACTAATGACAATGACAGAAACAAAACCCTTTCACCTCGAGGGGCTGCAGGGGTTTATAGAAGTACCCAGGAAGGGCCAAGGTCATTCCAACCTCCCCAAAAGCTACACTAATTTTTTTTTTACGTTGTAGAAAAAGACAGGAACGTACTGATAATTTGTGAATGTTTTTAAAGGCATGCCAAATTCCACCACAGAGACCTAACATCTACCAACATTTGGGCAAATTCCTCTACCCTCTCCCTCCCCACAACACACACACACAATGGGGTTGCATTTCATGATCCAAAACCTATTTATTCATTCAAAGTACCAATATACCCAGTGAACCCATTTTCATGGCTGCATAATATTCTACTAGTTCACCCAATCCAGTCACAGATATAAATTTCCCACTATTAGAACTAACGATGCAATGACTATCCCTAAAACCACCATGCACTTGTTGGAAGGAAGACTGCTTCATCAAAGGAGACACACATAAGGGGCTCTGTGGAGGTTGCCCCCAGCAGCCTACCAAGGGGTCAGGGCTCCACACCCACAGCCCCCAGGGCCTACCGGTCCCAAATGTAAAAAGAAATGATCCCACTGGTGCTTAGTTTGCCTCCTACATAACATATGCTCGAGTGTTTGCAGACAACAGGAGATTCTGCTTAGTGCACACAGGCATCCATTTGTAGACCTGCCCACACCCTGTGTACCAACCTATTGTGAGCAACTTGAGCATCTTTTGCCCATTTTTTATACTGGGTTATCTTTCTCAATCTGATAAGAACTATTCTGAGTGGTAAGACTTTTTTTTTTTTCCTTCAAAAAAAAAAAACCTCCAGCTTTCTCTCAATATGGTAAGAACTAATCTGGGTGGTAGAATTTTCTTAATAGCTTTATTGAGATAGAATTCACACACCCTATAATCCACCTGTCTAAAGCATACAGCTCAGGAATGGATCTTCCTGTTTTGAACATGTCACATAAATGGAATCACGCATGATGTGGCCTTTTGTGTCTGGCTTCTCCCACTGAGCATTGTGTGTTCAAGGTCCATCCACGTTGTAGTGAGTGTCGGAGCTTCACTCCTTTTTAGGCTGAGTGGGTAGCAGAAATGGAAGGTCTGTTTTCCTTCTTTCTACTTGCCTTGTTTTCTGATTTTCAACAATGTGTATTTTTCAGTTCCACGTGTGAGAATAAACAAATGATTAGCCAATCATGCAAGAGTGTGAGCCTAAGCTCTTCCAATCAAGAGTGAGGGACAGAGCACGTGGGTCAGGAATAAAAACCCGAGCGACCGCCCGCTCAGGGTACGTGCTGCCAGAGTCTGTGTTGGTGCGCACCCTTCTGCAGGAGGAAAGAATTTGCCTTGCTGTCTGGCTCCTGGGTGTGCTTTGTGTTCTACCAGGACCCCTGATTTTGAGGGCTCGCCTTATTTCTAACACACATCTCCCATAGGTGATGGATGAAGCTGGCAGAATGTTCCCAACCCCTCCCTGAAGCTGTAAAAATCGTCCGGCAATCCCCACCTCCTCCTCTGGGGTCCCAGGCTCCCCTCTGCTCTCCAAGCAGACTGGCTTGGGGCTGAGTCTCTGAGGAACCCTAGCTATTTACTGTCCACGATGATTCGGCAGGGCAGTTTTCCTCATAGATCTCCAGATGGAGGCCCAGCACCACCCACGCTCCACAACAGCCTGGGAAGTGCAGCAGTGATGGAAACTTGTGGTCCAGAAACTGTGAGGAAGAAGAGCCCGCCCTCTGATTAGGGTGGGTTTTTGCAGGAGCTGCTAGGCACTGGGTTTGAGTGCATTTGGCTAAAAGAACCTCCATCCAGAAGAAATTAAACGTCGGCTCACTGTTCCCTGTTCTTGCAGCCAATGGGTCCCTGGGGGTGGATGTCACCTATTCACTGGTGTGTGTGTGGGGGTGGGGGGGGGGGGGGGGGGGTGATTTGCAGGTTTGAAAAAACGCTGGAATCCCAGAATGGGGAGGGGCACTCGCTCTAACATCTAGTTCCTCAAAGAGGAACAACTCCTAGGGATAAGGCAAAGCGGTGCTCTGTGGAGTCCTTGTTTCGTTCCCACAACTCTCCCTGTTGGCCCAGCCTCCCCACTAGAGAAGAGAAGCACATGAGACTAATCAAACCCACGATCCCTGGAATGGGGGTGGGGAGTGGAGACTGGGGTAGGGGGATGTCTTTATCCAAGCTCACTGAGGGGGTGGTCTGTTAAGTGAGGTTTCACATCTCTGGCCACGATATCTGATATTTGTCCTGCTTCAGAGACCTCAAACCCCATGGCTTCAGAACACAGGAGAGAAAATGACTTTCAGTAGGACAAGGAGGCTCTAAGCCCCAAACACGATGTCCTGGGAGATGCCCTTAGCAGGACTCTGAAAAGAAACTACACTGAGCTTGACACCCCAGTGTCAGAGTCCACAGATACCGCTGGACAACCACCCACTGCCTGGAAAGAGAAAGAGGAAACCTGCAAGTCCAGCTAGACAGGGGTCTCGACAGGGCTAATCCTGCCCCCAGGGGACCCTGGGCCATGTCTGAGCACATCTGCGGTTGTCATGACTGGAGGCGCTCCTGGCATGGCATGGGTGGGGGCCAGAGATGCTGCACAATCCCCCACAGTGCCCAGGACAGCCCCACATGTCCACTGTGGTGAGGAAGGACCCTAGATTGGACCAACAAGCCAGAGTCTGAGAGACTGGGGACACTCGCGAAGGCATAGTCCCACACACAGTGCTCTTGTATGTCTTTTGCCATGTTATGTTAATACAGCGCCAAGAAAGGGCGTCCCTTTTATAGAGAGAAAAGCGCAGGTAGTCCCAAGATCGCAGGCCGTGAAGGAGGCAGGCCCTGAGTGCCCTGAGGTGGGGACACACAGGACACCCCTACCACAGGGAGGCTGGGCAGTACAGGCAGCCATGCATTTTCTTCCCATGCACAGATGGGTAATGAGGGTGAATGTCAGTCAAGTGACTCAGAAAGGAAACCATCTGGAAGAGAAACACCGTCTCAGCTAGACAATGGACAGAGCCGGTCAGTGTTGTGTTTGTGCTGCAGGGGGAGGGTGGAGAGAGAACACACCCCAGGCAGCCTTCAGCTGCAAACGGGACCCAAAGGAGCTCCCTCGGAGGGCCTCTGGTGACAGTCTGTAAGCTCTCTTCTCCAGGCCTTTATGGCGGGAGGAACCTAGGAGCCTCTCTGCCCTGCCGTCAGGAGGTGGGGTGGGTGATGCTCTGCAGGTATCAGCATTTGCATATCCTGCTGAATGGCCACAACTACTGGCGCCCTCTCGGACCCATCCGGAGCCTCCCAAGGCAGTGGTTTTGGCTCTGGGAGTGCAGGAGGTGACTGTTCAGCCCTAAGTAACTAGAGCCAGAACTGGTAGGAAAGGCCCACACCAAGTGGCAAATATTTTCAGCTTTGCAGGCCAGCCTCTGTTGCAACTACTCAACTCCACCACTGCAGGCAAAAGCAGCCACAGACAACAGGTCAACACCTGAGCGAAGGTAGGCACCCATAAAACTTTACTTATGAAGGTGAAATTTCAGTTTCATCTAATTGCATGTTGCATATTCTTTTGATCCCCCTCTACTCTTTAAAAATGTAAAAATCATTCTCAGTTTGCAGCCCATACAAAAGTAGTCAGTCTACCAATGTGCAGCCTCTGCTCTGGAAAGAGACACCTGAAACTCATACAGACTGGGTAGGTGTGAGAGTCTGGCTTTTAATGTGCTGGCACAAGGCAGAATGACAGAAAAGGGACAATAGAGGGCAGGAGCTTGAAGAAGGTAACAAACCAACAAGTAAAACAGTCCCTAAAATCTGGGAAGCGGAAATTCTCCCCTGGGCTATGTTCTGATGAAGATGCTAGAAGGAACTGGCCCAAAACACAGATGGAGTGGGGCAGCTCAGGCTGACTTGCAGGAAAAGGAGTTGTGGGATCCTCCCCGCTCCCTAAAAATCTGGCTGAGGACCCGCAGGTCCCCGTGCGCCATCTGACCTGAATGATTGCCCTGCCTCTCCCTGGGCCTGCCTCTGACATGCCTTAGCTTTTTATCAGCAAGGCCAAGCACTTCGGTGGACTCTGCAGCTTTGACTAGTTATGGGGGCAGTAGAGCTTGCAAGAGTCAGGAACTGTCACCCCAAAGACTGTGGGGTGGCATCCAGGACTGCCATGCACAGATGCCCAGTGGCCAATGGTCATTTCCTGGCTGAACCCCTTGCCTTCCTGCCTCAGGGGCCTGGGCAGCTCAGCCAGCTCTTCGGGGGGAGCCCCGCGTGGCTCCTGAACGCTCACCTTGAACCCCGGCTTGCTCTGAGCACCAAGTGCCACTTGTTCAGTAATTTCACGCTACGCTGCCTGGCAATGTAAGCGTGGAGGCCCAATCTAAGGCTGTACTTCCCAAATGTCGCTTGTGAACACATGGCTGAACCTAAAGTAGCAATTAATATCTAGGCAGTCCCCGGCCCCGCTCAGTTTCGGCTCTGACAGCCGCTCCAGGAAAAGCCTGGCCCCGGGTTCTGGGCTCCACCGCAGCTCCCACTGCGGCAGGTCACGGCGCACACAGGCCGTGAGGATTCTCTCCTCCTCGAGTCTTACCATGCAATGCAAACAACCAAACCACACGCCCCACATCAAACAGGCAGATCCTGACGATTAGATGTCTCCTCTTTTAGTGACACCCAGAGTCCCCACCTGTGACAATCCCATCATGATTTTCTGACTTAAGTATAAAAAGCCCAATGCTTCCAAATCCTGGGAGCACCTCCCCCATCTTCCTTACTACAAAGCCCATTTCCTTTTCTAAACTGCACTGAAATAGTAAAGCTAGAGAAATAGATAATTAGAAAAATAAAGGCTAGCGCATTTGTTTAGAACAACACTGCCCAATAGAAATAGAACACAAGCCACCTTTGTAACCTCAATGTTTCTGTCGCCACATTCAAAAAGTGAAAAGAAACAGGTGACATTCACTTTAATGAAATATTCTGTATAACCTGACTAAGCTATGCAAAAGTATCAGTCTACATAACCAATATAAACAGATTTTTGGTGAGATATTTCCTCTTCTTTGTTAGACACTGTACATGTGTTATATGCACAGCTCATCTCCATGCAAATGGGCCACATCTCAAGGCCGCCACACCTGCGTGTGGCCACTGACCATGGTCTGAACATCACTGATTAGAGCCAGCGGTTCTCAACCTGTGGGTCGCAAACAATGAAAATACATCCTGCATATCAGATATTTACATTACGATTCATAACAGTAGCAAAATTACAGTTATGAAGTAGCAACGAAAATAATTTTATGGTTGGGGGTCACCACAACATGAGGAACTGTATTAAAGGGTCGCGGCATTAGGGAGGTTGAGAACCACTGGTAGGCCCTCTTTGCAAAGGTCTGAGTCTAGAAAATGCTACATGAGTCAGGGGATAGGGCCCGGGTACACTTCCTCCACACTGACTCCACCATTTGTCCTGACCCTGGGCCTTGACTGGGAACAACTAAGCGATTGTGCAGAGAAACCCCAGGCTCCAATGTGGAAGGCTGGCAGGAAATGCTCCGTTTCATCCTGTATGAGGCTAGCCGGAGGAGCTTCTGTTCCATGTGCCCCAGCGCCAGTGCAAGATGCCCACAAGTGGCTGGACCTGCCTTTGCCATGGAGAGAGAGGGCCATCGGGCTAAAACCCATGAGCTGGGGAAGATCTACCTGAGTCCAGCCTGATGGGAGAAGCCTGCCTGCCGTCTTCCTCTGTGGCAGACGGGACAGGCATTGAGGGCTGCAGTAACAGTCCTGGGAGGAAGGCTCCTGGTACTGGCAGCTGGGAAAGGGCTGGGCCTGCTGCCGGCCCAACAGTCCTCCTTCCTGCTTCTCCCTCCAAGATTCCACCATCCCCCAGCTGACTGGGTAGGCCTGCAGTTCATTAGTCCTGTGTGCATCTTGTCACCTGGATCTCCAAAGCCACTTTAAGCCTCCACAGGAGACAAGCAAGAGGAAGGAGATGAAGCAGGCATGACCCAGTCTCACAGCCAGCAACTCCATGGACTTGCCATAGCACCCTCCATGTTGTCAATCAAAACCACAAAGACAGACGCACTCAGAGCTCAGGGAATCTGAGAACAAGCACTCAGTTTAGATGTCACATCTTCTGGCCAATAATCCACGCTTAGAGACCAGGAATGGCAAATTACTGGGGGGGGGGGGGGGGGGGGAGTAAATCAAAGGAGTCTCCTCACCTTTCAGTATCCTGCAGGGGAGCAATGCAGCAGGCAGCCCTCAGGCCCAGAGAGTGTGGGGTCTGCCAGGAGATGGGGGCCCCTGACCCTAGGCCTGCCCAGGCCCTATTTGCCGCATGTACACCCATCCCACTCATCCCTTGTCCCCATTCCTCCAGGTGACAAATGTTCCGGGAACAAGTTCACTATGATCTCAGAAACAGACCTTGATGGAAAGTTTAGGCTCCCAGCCAGCGGGTGCATAGACCTAGGCCCAAGGGAGGTGGCTGGAAGGGACTGGGCCCCTTTTTAGTCTTTCACGGCATTTGAGGACACTTACCTGAGTGGCCACCTTGCCGTAATCAATCCATCGCAAGGTAGCAAAATTGGTCGACTCAGCACAATTGAATCCGTGGTTGAAGCCAGCATGGTAGCCGTAAGGAAAGGTGATCATGAACTCCCCAGCTTCCTGCGTGATCTGAGGAAAAAGAGTCCAACAGGTGAGGGGAGGCTGACAGGTGAGGGTGAGGACCAGAATTAGAAGGAAGAGGATTTCATGCATGGCTCACCTGCCAGAAGCAACGCCTGGCCTAGAGCAGGGACAGGCTGGTGGCGAAGGCCACCGGGAGCCACCAAGGAGCACAGAAGGAGGATGTGGGCTCAAGGAGTTCCCAACAAGTGCTAGAGAGCCTGACTCTGGGAGTCAATGGAATTTACCAATCTAGGCACTTCTCCATTTTGTTGAGGAGGGGGTCTCCAGTTTTGGAGGGAGGTGGCCATGTCACACCTCCTGTCCACTGTGAGATGTTCTCATACATCAGGGGCAGACGGCGCTGATGGCAGCTGTAGAACCTCTGAGCACAGGACAGGTGTACACGCAGTACATTGTCCTTGCCCTAAAATAACCTAAGTCCCCTCGCCATCATAAGCACAGAATCTGTCCTTTTTATTCCAAGAGGTGGGTCCTTCTAGATGATGTCAAAGAGACCAAAGAAACACATCAGCATGTGGAAGAAAACAATGTCAAGGTCAGAGCTCCGAAGAGAGGGCTGATGTTTCTCCATCTACTCAAATAGTCTGGACAACCAGACACTGAAACAGACTCTAAAACTAGCAGCTGGGCATGACTGACAGGATGGGGCGCACAATGCCTCCAGATTGATGCTTCTGAAACCACCATCTGAAAGCCCGAAGGAAAATGGGGGGGGGGGGGGGGGCGGGGCTGCAGCCACATCCCCCCATCCAGGGAGGGGACACTTTCCATGACCACACTGACCACTCCCCAGGACTCGTGAAGTGGGCCTGCTGGCCTAATCCATAGTTGCCTGGGAGAAACTGTCTCTGAAGTCGGGCCTATCTATTCCTTGATTTGTACAGTCAGTAGAAGGCATAGACCACAGGTTGTGCAGAGTCTGAGTAACCACCACCCCAGACAGAAAGAGACCATTTCTGGTACCGTGGGAACTGAAGGACCCCAGTACATTCGCACCAGTGTGCTTTCTGCCACCACGGATTATGTTTCTCTCTAGGATTTCATGGAATCAGACGGTCTGTACTCCTGCGTCTGGCTCTTTGCTCTTCGAGAGTCATTCAGTGCGTGTGCACATGAGTCTTCCAAAGGGAATTCTATCATGAGATGTGTCACTATTACCCATTCTCCTGTGTACAGACTTTGGGACTCTGGTGAATAGAGTTGCTGGGCCAGTCTCCTTGCAGCACGTGTTTGCATTTCTTTTGAATAAACAGAGTGCGGGGGGGGGGGGGGGGGGGTGTTTCAGGGTCTCAAGTCAGGTGCATGGCCACATCTCCAAGAAACTGCTGTTTTTCGACAGTGGCTGCCCATTTGCACCCCCAATGGTGGTGAGTGAGAGTTCCTTGTGCTCCCCTCTCAGCATTTGGGCATGTGCAGTGGGATCTCCTTGATTTGGTCATCTTTCTGCGAAATCCACAGAATGTCACACCATGTCGGTTTGTGCAAACTTCTGCAAAGTCTGTTCAAGCCTTTCTTTCACCCCTCTCTATTTATCTCATGGTTCATCTTTTTATTGTTGATTTGTCGGCGTTCTCAGGCCTGCTGATCTTTACTTATTCCCCCAGAGAGAGGAGCAGAAATCACTGGATTCATTTAAGTACCAGTGAGACATCAAACCCTGGTGTGGGGAGAATGGGCAGCAAGAAGGGGGGGTGAGACTTCCCACAGAGTCAAAAATCAATCAGAACTGACACAGCCTGGAGCAAAGCCAGCCCTTCAGAACACTGAGATATTTTTCTTTTCAAATAATGAATTGCACCAATCAAGGAAAGTCAGTGTGCATTAAGTTATATTTTTAAATTCCTGTCCAAGTGACAGCCGAGAGCAGGGAATGAAGCATGGAGCAGGAGATGGGGGGAGAGAACACTCACGGGTCCCCAAGGTCCTAGCTACCCCATCCACAGCAAGGGTTCTCTGGGCTGCTTCTGCAGCAGGATTTAGAGCTTTGATTTTTTTAAATGCAATTACTAATTTTCTTATTTTATTTACGCTGACCCTGGAAGGTGCCGTCGCACTTTTCTTCCACCGCCAACTTGCACACTCCCCTTCTCTCCACCAGGGCATGGCACCCTGTGGTGGGAGCACAGAGCCTTCTGGGGGCTTAGCAGGGTCCTCGGGATGCTAAGCTCAACACCCCAGGTGTGGGGGAGGCACCTCCACTCCAGGCTCGGGCGGACTTTGGGGCCTGATCCCCACCATGAATCAAGGCCTAGAACAGAAGAGGCACTCAGGACGACAAGAAGATTATGTTCCTGTCAGAAATCTATGTCCCAGAGGCTTCATTTCAAGCCCACAGTGTCTGTCCTCTGTGCCACCGGCGTCAACATGATCCCGACAGTAAGTTAGAAGGCACTGGGGATGATGGACAGACAGGGTGGCAAAGTAATAAGCAGTGCCAGCCCCAAACGCCAGTCATGGGGAAAGCCTGGAATTTGGTTTCTTGTGCAAGCTGGCACAGAATAAATGAGGATGTCAATGACAGATTCCAGAAACACACACTTTTAATTATTAAAAAGCTTGCTATTGATCTGTGCTTTCTTCTAGAAGTAAATACCATTAAGAGATTTATAAGTGGAGTGTGGGAGTCACTCCTTTGAAGGCCACCAGGAATTCAGATCAGGGATTCACATCGTACCCTGACGGGCATCCATCAGAGCCCAGAGACAAGGGTCCTCACCCTGCTGGCCTCAGAGGGAAAAGTGAGTCCTGCCAGCCAACTTCTGCATCCCTGACCAGGAAGCACCACTTTGGAGAATGTTCTTAACAAACCACAGGGGGGCAAGTACTTCTCACTTCCATGAGCGATGCTGTGATCTGTTCATGAGGTTCCTGGTAACAAAAGGTGTTCTGACCGAACACAGAGAGAAGAGAAAAATGCGAACCTGCATTTCTCAAATCAAAAACCCTGCAACCTGATGAACCTAATGAAGCAGTGGCTGGAAGTCGCTTCCTGGTTGTGGCCCCAACAGAAAGAATGAAGCCCGGATCCGAGCACTAATGCTGCCGGCAGTTAGACTGAAATATCAGAAGCAATTTCCCACTGGCTGACACTCAGGTGAGAGTGAAGCATGAAGGTCTGATCACAGAATTTGCCACCAGACTTGACAAATCACTCCTCTGGTGAAACCTTCAGAACCCAGGCTCCCATAGGGTCCTCCTCCCCTGGCTTGCCCTTGTTCTAGAACAGGGGTGGGCAAACTTTTTGACTCGAGGGCCACAATGGGTTCTTAAACTGGACCGGAGGGCCGGAACAAAAGCATGGATGGAGTGTTTGTGTGAACTAATATAAATTCAAAGTAAACATCATTACATAAAAGGGGACGGTCTTTTTTTTTTTTAGTTTTATTCATTTCAAACGGGCCATATCCGGCCCGCAGGCCGTAGTTTGCCCACGGCTGTTCTAGAACCTTCTTAAGGGTTAAAAAGCCAGTTTCCTGGGGTGTTTGTGATCACCTGGGCCAGAAACCCCTCCTAGAGCAGCCCCTACTTACCCGGCTGAATGGGATCCCATACTTCTTGAGGATGATGGGTGAGATGAGGGTCATCTTGTGCCGAAGGAAGGCGTCACAGCCCTGGGAGCTCCCGGGGAAGAACCCTGGAGTGAAAAAGACTGGCATCAGTTTAAAGACCAGGGTGGGGGCTGAGCCAGGACAACTCTTTCTGGGCAGCTCTTTCCTCCTGTCAGAGCACAGAGCAGGGTGCCTGCAGCACCAAGGGTATCAACCACATGGACCATCACACACCCATGAGCTCTGCTGGTGACCGCAATGATGACACTCCCTGGCCTTCATTTAGTGAACCTGGAACAGAGGGCAAGCCGGGGCTGTCTGTGTGACAGGACACACACCCACAGCACACCTGTCACAGATGGGGCACAGGGTGTGGCGTGGCCGCACAGACACTTCCCCTCCAAACCCCTCCAAAGACCAACTGGGTTGCATCCGCATGGTCATTCAGCCACGTGAGAGCACAGCCCAAAAGAAAGGACACAGAAGCTGATGTTCTAGAACCAGACAAGCTGTGATAAGTGAGAAGTGAGTGATGCTCTCCACACACATACCACGACCAAATCTGCAATAAAGAGTGGCCCAGGCTCTGCTCCTGGCTCTTTGTGCACACAGCCACTGGGCAGGTAAGGAGACAAAGGCTTGGGCCATCAACTAACCTGCCCAAGGCCTATAGTCCTATGGGGAAATGGCAGAGCAGCCCGATCCTGGCTGTGTCCACAACACAGGTCCCTAACCCTGTTACAAAGTTTGCATTTGGGCACTATTTTTGTCCAAGACTATATATATACTAGAGGCCCGGTGCACAAAAATTTGTGCACTCGGGGGGGTCCCTCAGCCTGGCCTGTGCCCTCTTGCAGTCTGGGACCCCTCGGGGGATGACCACCTGCTGGCTTAGGCCCAATTCCCGGGGGACTGGGCCTAAGCTGGCAGTCAGACATCCCTCTGGCAGCCCGGGAGCCCTCAGGGGATGTCCACTTGCCAGCGGGGAGCAGGCCCAAGCTGCAGTGGGACATCCTTAGCGCTGCTGAGGAGGCGGGAGAGGCTCCCACCACCACTGCTGTACTGGCAACCGTCAGCCTGGTTTGTAGCTGAGCAGAGCTCCCCCTGTGGGCGCGCACTGACCACCAGGGGGCAGCTCCTGCATTGAGCGTCTGCCCCCTGGTGGTCAGTGTGTGTCATAGTGACCACTCTTTCCCAGTCATTCTGCTGTTAGGGTCAATTTGCATATTACCCTTTTATTATATAGGATAGAGGCCTGGTGCATGGGTGAGGGCTGGCTGGTTTGCCCTGAAGGGTGTCCCGCTGGGGTGCCTGGCCAGCCTGGGTGAGGGGCTGAGGGCTGTTTGCAGGCTGGCCATGGCCCCCAACCACCCAAACTCCCAGTGGGGGCTGGCTGGAAGCAGGTAGCTAGGATTTATTTATCTTCTGTAATTGAAATTTTGTTGCCTTAAGCGGAGGCCACAGCCGGCCAGGGCAGGTGGGAAGCTTGGCTTCCTCCATTGCCAGGGCAACCAAGCCTCCTGCTTGCTCCAGCTCCATGGCTGCCGGCCACCATCTTGGTTGGGTTAATTTGCATATAGTTGCTCTGATTGGCTGGTGGGCGTGGCTTAGGTGTAGCGGAGGTGTGGTCAATTTGCATGTTTCTCTTTTATTAGATTAGATGCCGTGTAACTAACCTAAGGTAATATTTATAAACATGTGGAACTCGGCCATCAGCTCTACCTGCTCAGAAACCGTGTTTAACACAGCTCAGGGACACTTCCAAACCACTTGCTGGCTGAATCTTAAACCAGTAACAGCTGCATCCTGTGGTTAAAGCAGTGGTTCTCAACCTTGGCTGCACATTAGAATCACATGGGAATCTTTTTAAAATCCTGATTTCTGGGCAAGTTCTGGAATTCCACCTGAAGGTCTGCAATTCCACCAGAAGGCAGCTGGTCTCATCGCAAATCATCACCGAGAGTGGCAAGGAAGGGCTGCCATGAGGATTCGGTGAGGATGAGGTGTGGGATGTACCCAGGAGTACCCACTGCCCTCCAGGACTGACCCTGTGGCACAGTCAGCCCAGTGACCCTTCTGGAAGCTGACCCAGGCCTTGATACACACTCTTGATAGGTCATTGATCAGAGAGGGCACATTCACATGTGGATGCGCACATGTGTGTGCAAGCACATGCCCACGCTGACTTGGGGAGAAGGGGCTTTGACACTTTCCATGCTGGGAGATGGCGCCTGGCTGAAAGGACACAATGGCAAGGTTCTAGAAAGTGCAAAAGATTACTGAATCCTGCAACTTTCCTCTGCACTAAAAGCATTTCAATTAGAGTTATGGCTGCCTGCCGCCTGGCCCGCCGGCCTCTCTGCAGTTCCTCTTTTTAATGCACAGTTTAAGTGGCTCTCATTAAAGCTCTAATAAAGGCACACATTTTAAGTGATTAGCACCAATAATGCGCCAACACATTAATGCTCTGTGGGCTCCACAACTCTCCCAGTGAGCCCATTTGGAGTGCAGCTATTCATTTTCCATATTAATCACAAACTCATTCCACCCATCTCAACAATGGAGTCGGAGATGCCTGCCCCCAACAAAGTTTGAAAGAGGCACTGAAGGGGGCAGGCTTCAAGTGTCCTGGAACTCTCTGTCCTTTCTCAGAGGAGGGGAGAGCAGGCCTGAGTGAGGGGCCATGGAGGAAGGCCTCACCACAGCTTCCGGACCCTCCTCCAGTGCCAAAAGCCCAGCTTCTCAAATTCCAGCCACCCTGCTGAGGAGTGACTTAATGAATCCCTATTTTTCAAAAAGCAGTGATGGGTGGCCTCCCGTAGACTTCAGAGCTTGCTCACTCTTCCTCTTCCAGCCCCAGCCAATAAGCTTCCTGCCAGCCATACAGGTCCTCCCGCCCCTACCTCAACCTCAAGGGTCAGAAACTACAGGGACAGCAAGGCCCTGGCTGTAGGAATGGTGCAGGAAGCACAGCCAAGTTCTAGGGGAAGTACCATCGGGATAGGCAGGTGGCCCCAGAGCGTACCTAGGTTCTCCAGCTTGCACTCAGATCATCCGAAACTTTTCTAGTAGAAAAGGCACATTGAACGACAACAGTCCGGGTGTGGCTAACTGCTGAATTTTAGAGAAGTTATTGGCGAGGGTCAGGTGATATCAGCCATGTGTTCACCAGAGCATGTCCGTGCTGACTGCCCGGGATGTTTTCTCCTGTGGCTCTGTAGGTGTGGGAGGCGGAACAGCGGCCACCCACGATGCCTGTGTCCTAATCCCCAGAACCTGTGATATGTTCCCTTCTCTGGCAAGAGGGACTCTGCAGATGGGATTAAGTTAAAGCCCCTGAGATGGGGATGACCCTAGATTTCCCAGAGAGCCAATGTCATCACAGGGTCCTCATAAGAGGTTCTCAGGAGCAGCGGTCGCCAACTGGTGGTCCGCAGACCACTGGTGGTCCATGAGGTCCGAAAGGTTGGCGACCGCTGCTCAGGAGGGTCAGAGTGAAGAGGCAAGGGGCTGAGCTGCTGCCTGTGAAGATGGAGGAAGGGGCCATGAGCCTGAGATGAGGCACCTCTAGAAGCTGGAAAAAGCTGGAAACTATTCTCCCTGGAAACTCAGGAAGGTCCAGGCCTGCCCACACCTGGGTTTTAGCTCCAAAAGGTTCATTTTGGACTCCTGATCTCCAGAACTTCGAGGAAATGAATCTGTGGGGTTGTTTGTTTTTAATTAGAACTTTTAAAAGAGAAATTTAAGATTTACAGAAAGTTTGAGAGAATTTGTATTGTTTTAAGTCACTGTGCTTGTGATAACTTTTTATAACAGCAAGAATAAACTAACATAATGGGAAAAGAATTTTTAAATTTATATTCTTAAATTAAAATTTATATTTTAGCCCTGGCCAGATGGCTCAGTTGGAGAGTTGTGCCATGAATCAAAAGGTTGCGGAGTCAATTCCAGTCAGAGCATATACCTAGGTCGTGGGTTTGATTCCCAGTTGGGGCGCAACCCTAGTTGGGGCATGTACGAAAGGCAACAAATCCCCATGTTTCTCTCTCAAACCAATGTTTCTCTCTCTCTCTCTTTCTCTCTAAAAATCAATAAAAAAAAATATCCTCAGATGAGGATTTAAAAAATGTATTTTAAATGTCTATTTTAAAAAATGCAATGGGAAAACATTTTAAATCTGGTTTTTATTTTAGAGCACAATAAGTGAAATAGACCTTGACTAGGGCTGTGTGCAACTGTGGCATTTCTACCATGAGAGCATGTTCTGGAGAGCAGGGCGCAGCTCTTCCCATGAGGACAGCTTCAGGTCTCCAACAGAAATGTTAAACAAACCACCACCCTCCGCCTGGGAGGCTGGGGCACCTACCCACTCACCCTTCCTCCGTTCTCAGGATCTGTGTCACTGGCATGTAGTATTTGCTGAGCAGGCACACAGCTGTGAGTGCAGCTAGGACAGGGGCCCCTATTTTTCAGAAAGATCCACCATTCCCATCTCCAAAGTCAAAACATCAATGCGAAGAGGAAGAGAGTGTAATGGGAATTTTTGGTGAGGTGTGAGGAGGGGCCAGAGGACTGTGGCCGGCAGTGAGAGAGCCTGCACCAATGTTGAGCGATGGCTTCCAGAAGGCTCTATGGCTGCTTTGGGAGGGCTGGGCTGCCTGTCACTGCAACCCAGAGGGTCAGGATGATCAGATGGGCCCTGTGATGTTGGAGTGGCTCCCAAACAATCACCCCACCCAGGCCTGAGTGCTGCCTTTGAGGGAGGGGCTGGCTCTCCAGATGACAAGCAAGGGCCAGACCCCGTTGGGACAGAAACAGGGTGCCATGAAGGGTGCCCCCTCTCCAGACATGGCCTGGGACCCCCCTCAGACAAATCCATTGGCCCCATGAGGCCCCAGCAAGGATCCAAATACAGATGGTGAGACAGTGGCTGCTGGAAGGGACATTTAATGAGGGAGCCCAGGCGAGTCAGAACCCCGCACAGAAGGGTAGGGACCTGTGGCCACCATGCACTCTGAGGCCCGGTGAGGGTGCTCCTAACTAACGTCTCATTTCCAGGCTGAACAGAGGCCTGAAGACTTAGAAGAGGGCAAGATGCAGTGCCAGGCGTCGGGGGAGGGAGACAGAACACAGCTGCTCTCCTGGCCCTCGGGAGCCTGTGGTCACATCCAAGAATTCCATGCTAAGAAACCGGAAAACAAGGGCGTTTAAAGCAATGGCATTCTGTGCAGAATCCATGAAGTGACAAACCCCCTAGCAGATGGACCACGGATCTAATCACAGCGGTGCAAGAAAATGGTAAAATAAGACAGTGACTTCTTACAACTCCCAGGAATTCAAGCCCAGACACACAACAAAACTGGGAGGGATGACTGCTGCCTCCCTCCTCCCCTCCCCCACTTCCCCCCACCCGCTGCCTCCCTCCCCCCTCCCCCCTCCCCCAACTCCCTCTTCCCCTCCCCCACCACCCCCCCTCTCCCACCACCCCCCTCCCCACCCCCTCCACCTCCCTCTCTCCTCCTCCTACCCCCTACCCCCCTACCCCCCCTACCCCACCTCGCCCTGCCCAGGCCCCAGGTCCCAGGTCCCAGACCCCCAGCTCTTGGTCGCAGACACCTACCAATTGCCAGTCGCTCCAGGCGCTTGCCATGCTCCGGTGGGATGGCGTACCTACAAGAAGGAAGGCATGTCAGAAGTGAGCTCTTGTGGCCACCACACACTTGAGAGTCCCCGGGGAGCCTGTGTGGCCTCGGAGAGACACACAGCTCATGCACAGAGCAGACGTGTGACTGTAGCTGTGGTCAGCGCTGTGAGGGGAGTGGCGCTGTCAGGGAAGGAATTCCACACGGAAGGGGTTGGTGAGGCAGAAGGGCTACAGACCAGGGACCCAGGGGGTGTGACAGCACTCTTGAATGCCAGGAGTGCAGACATTCCCTAAGCGACACTAAACCTCGATCAGGCTTACAAAGCAAAAAATACAATAAAAGCACTGGACTGGAGCTGGAGGGGTGGGAACCCTGGCTGCCTTGTGTCGCCAGCCTGCCCTGCCGGGCCCAGGGGCCAAGGTGGAAAGAGGCTTCAGGGAGGAGAAAAATTTCACCTGTCACCCACTTCACAAGCTTTAATTTTACTCATTTTACATATAGGGCTCCATCAAAAATTTAAAAACGTGCGGTGGAAGCTTACAAACAAATGAAGCGAGAATGACATCCCGCTGATGCTATGTGAGGAAGCTGGCAGAACAAGAGGATGTGGGGGGGGGGGGGCGGATAATACAGTGGTACTGAGAAGCCCCAACCCAACTGACATGCCAGCCTCAGCCCACGTCAGGGGACTTGGTAAGATGAAAACTTCAATTTCTGGACAAATGCAGGCAGAACTGCAAGTTCTAATGACACAAAGTGCTGAGCACACCCAAGTCCCATCTAGGAGGGACTCCAGGAAAATGGGTTGCAACCAGAGTGATCCTGTTCCCTGCCCCCCCCCCCCCCCCCCCAGCACACTGGGCCATGTCCCCATGGCTGTCATGACTAGGGGTGCTCCTGGCATAGAGTGGCTGGGGGCCAGGGATGCTGCACAGCCCCCCACAGTGCCCAGGGCTGCCCCCCAAGAGAACGATAGGGCACCAGATAGTGCTGAGAAGGACAGACCCCGAGGAGGACAGAATAAAAAAGGCCACTATCTCACATTCTGGAATGAGTCAAATGTGAAGATGCATCATCGGGCCGCTCCCTCCTCCCTCCCTCATGGTGCAGGCAAAGGATGGGTACCCACAGGGAACATGGAAGATCGCCCAGATGCTGTAGCTGGTTAAGTCTATTCCAACTGAGAGGTCTATTATTCCTTTTTAATCAAATAAAAGGGGGCGGGGGTAGGAGTAAGTGAGTATTGTGTTGTCTCTAATCTAAAGGATAAAAATAATTAATTTCTGGGCACTCTGGGGCCCTTGAGAAGATGGCCCCAGCACCTTCAATTCTGTTGCTGTCAGATAATTTTCCATCATCTGTACAAAGATGAAGTTACGCTTTTTAAAATGGCCTTTTATCGCTTACACAAAGACGGTAAAAGTTAACCCCAATCTGAAGCATCTTTGGGGGATTACTGTCCCCCCCAAAATGGGGAAATGAAACATTCTGTCCCTTCTGGGAAGACGCCAGCAGACTGGAAGGACTAACTCTGGCACCAAGGCTGTGATGATTAATGCAGTATCCCCAGTCTACAATGCTGCTTTCACTTAATTACCGCCTGTAATTGGGAGTTGTAAAGATAAGATTAATTGAGTCTGGTGGATGTTAAAAGTTTAATACATTGGAACGTGGCTCCTCTGTTATCAGAAAGTACAGACGGCAGGACACTAGGCTGAGCGTTCAGGAGAGCAGCCCTTGGGGAGATTAGAAAGACTCCAGGAAGGGGAGCCGGCGCCATGGGGCCTGCTGGCTCCAATGTCCCAGAGCCAGTAGTGCCTCCCACCATTTGGACCAATTCAGTGGCAACTTCAGTGGTGCCAAGAAGCCGCACTGCCAATGACACGCCATGCCAGCCCAAGCCCCTGGGACATGGCAAGATGAAAACCTGTTTTCAGAGGAAGGCAGGTACAACTGGGGCAAGGGTCCTTAACAACACAGAGCACTGAAGATGAGCCGGTCGAAGGAGGAAGGGGAGGGGGACAGTAAAGACTCCATAGCCCAGGGGTCCTCAAACTACGGCCCGCGGGCCACATGCAAATATAAATATTGTATTTGTTCCCGTTTTGTTTTTTTTACTTCAAAATAAGATATGTGCAGTGTGCATAGGAATTTGTTCAGTTTTTTTTAAAACTATAGTCCGGCCCTCCAAAGGTCTGAGGGACAGTGAACTGGCCCCGTTTAAAAAGTTTGAGGACCCCTGGCATAGCCTCTGGACCACAGCCGAGTCCTGCGGCCTTCCAATGGCTGGAAGAAACTCCAGAACTGTGGGCCACAGGTTCCCACTGGGCCCTTTCCCACCAGGTTTGACCTTTTGGGGGCCCCGGTGAGCCCGATGCCATAGGGGCCCCAGTGAGCCAGTCACAGAGCTGCCTTCCAACAGAGACTGACATCTGCCACTGGAGAGAAGTCCCCAGGACCCTGTGGGGACCCCAAAGCCTTGTGGGGGTCCCACCTGGGGCCCCCAAGAAGCCCTGTGCATGGTATCCTTGTCACAGTCCCACCCAGTCTCATGCCCAGATCAGGGTGTCCAGACTCTCAGGTTTGGCTCTAAAAGGAAAAAAAAGGGAAAGAAGGAGAAGCAGCTATTGGAGCTGAGCGAGTGTGTTCGCTAACCCTCAAGGCAGGGAGCATCTGTCTGGACATTAGTGAGCGAGTTCTCGGGGCCATAAAACGGAGTCAGTATATTGGTCACCAACATGGGGACAGTTTGTCTCACTCCCCAAGAGATCTGTCCCCACCACAAGGTCACACCTCAGGGCCAAACCAATCAGTTTTGCCAGCTGCAACCCCAGGCAGCCTCTCTCTATATGTGACAGCGGGTTCTTATGTGGTTTCCTTGGACAGAAGGCCATGGGAGCTCTGGCCTCA
The DNA here is from genome assembly GCF_014108235.1 of Myotis myotis. Classification (NCBI taxonomy): domain Eukaryota; kingdom Metazoa; phylum Chordata; class Mammalia; order Chiroptera; family Vespertilionidae; genus Myotis; species Myotis myotis. The sequence continues at coordinate 81,065,170 of NW_023416368.1, read as the reverse complement.
CCTGTCCTGACTACCTGTTTGTCTCAGGACTGGGCTAGGGCGGAGTCTCCAGCCTCTCTCCCTCTTCCAGCTCAGCCCCAATGCTGCTCGGAACCTCTCCTGGCTCCCCAAGCCCACTCTCCACCAGCACAAGCGCTCTTCCCCAGCCTCTCCAGCGAGGCTGGTGCCCCTCATGCCCTGCTACACATAGGCCCTCATGCGTCCTCCAGGGCTGGCCACGTGCTTCAGTCAACCTGCTTCCCCTTCCAGGACAAGTAGCATCTACTGGGCCCTTCTGGGCAGTCAACTCCCTAGGCCAGTGGGAGGGCATGGAGAGACTGCGGCCCAGCACACAGTCATGCTGGCACAATCTGGAGATGTGAGGAGAAAGGAACAGGGCAGAGTGCAAGGGAGAAGCGAGCAGGGGCTTTAGAGGTAGAGGCAGAAATAGGGGGAGGTTCAGGCTACCTGTGCAGCGTCACCCAGGTCCCTCGGGCCACAGTCCCCAGCCCTGCCTGTGGGAGCCTGGCTCTAAGACAGTGGCTGAGGGCAGTCACAGCAGGCACCTCCTAGAGGACATGTTGGCCACCACTTTGGACACAAGGCAAGTCCCAGCCCTGAGGTCAGCCAGGCCAGAATTGCCCTTCCGGAACTTTCTCCAGAGCTATGCCCCATCCACCTGTGTCTTTATCTCCGTATTTTAAAACCCCTCCCTACTTTCTCTCTGCTTTTAAAGCTTTTTTGACACAAAGTACATCTGGACCACTCTAAACCAGAACGTCACAGAAAATTTGGTTCATATCTTTGGCTGCATGGTCAGAACGGTATCCTGGCAACCATCAGGTAACCCTGCAGGGGCTGCAGCAGGACTTGACAGGCTCCATAACCCTGCTTTAATGTCGTGGAAGCACGGAAGAGGCCAAGAGAGACAAACCGGGCGTCGTTTGCCAGACACCGTTGTCAGAAAGGCAGCTGTCTGCAAATAGCAGGGGCTTCGGTGAGAAAATAACATGTTTTCAGACTAGGAATAAAGCTCACGAGATGCAACAGGAAATAGAGGAGCCCAGAAACCGGGTCCCCATGAGGACTCAAGGCCCCCCAAAAGCCACATGATGGTTAAGAAACAACAGTCCAGCAGTTTCACAGTTCAAACGATGGACCAACCAACAGACCCACCTACATGTTTGAGAGTCTGACCCGTTTACTGGGTTCGGGAACATATTAGAAAGACTGGACACTAGAGAGGAGCGTCATTTGGCCCAATGTTCCTGGTTTAACCCTGAGGCCAGAGGATAAGACCTCTCGCCAGGCCCGCTGAGGCCAGGCCTGAGTCCAGGCCAGTGGCTTGGGGACACCTCAAGGCCCTGTACCTTAGGGGCCTCTGCCAGTGCAGGTCATGGCAGACGACAGGGGACCAATAAAGAAATTCCAGGGCTTGTGACATTGGGTGCATCATGGGTGCTGGGTAGGTGGAGGCCTCAGCAGGTTGGCCAGGTGGCTTTTGGCGGAGCCAGGTGATTACAAGGAAACGTGTCCTCTGTGGGCAGGGCTGCTCGCCTCAGCCAGGGGACAGGCAGCCTCCATTTCACCAACACGGCCGGGGAAGTCTCCTGTCCGCCAAGGAGGATGCTATTAATAGTGTCATTTTCTCGGTGTTTTGTTTATTCCCCTGGAATGGCTTGATGGATGTGAATAATTATCAGACTATAAAAGCCAGCAAATGTGCTACTTTCTATCGCTCTAAATCATCAAACAAATAAAGTGTGAAACAGCATTTTTGAATATAATTTTCCCCTCTAATGGCTTAGAATTATTATCAAGAACAATGAAAATAAATAAGCAAATGCCTTGTGAGTTAAAAATTAAATGAGTGTGTCAGGAAGAGGAACACAGAGCATCTTGGAGAGCAGGGACCTGCTCGGGGGCCATTAGTTATGAGGACGTGCGACAGGGCCTCACAGGGCCAATCAGCTCTCAGCGTGGACTCCCACCATCCTCTGTATCCACCAGGAGTAGGCGCTTGGAGCCATCTGCCTGGATGGGTGGTGTGATGCCCCAAGAGAGGGCTACACTCGGGTGCATGCACCACAGTACCTGTCACCCAGCTGACCCCCAGCAGTCCCAGGATCCTGTGTGTCACTGCCCTCGGACAGCCATACAAAAACCTAGGCGAGGGTGGTTGGCCTCTGCCCCTCCTCTCCTGGGCCATGGACAGGCAATGCCAGAGGGGCTGCTGCCTCTCAGACCAGCAAGAAAATCCGTGGTCACGGAGAAATCCTCAGGACCTGCGATGTGAAACTCCAGTGGACGCGCTCTCACCCAGCCCACAGCCCGGTGGATGGTCTGGCCACTGGCCCCTCATTTCCTCGCACCTGCCAGCCACTCTGGGCTGCAGGGCTATCACAGGTGGACTGGCTTCCCTTCAAAGAGAGAGGCATTTACATGGTAATGAGGTAATTCCCAGCACCCTGTCCTGCCCTGCAAGGATAATGAGACTTGATGGGGGGCCAGGCTCTCAAATCAAAGCTCTAAATCCCCAAAGATCCTTCCTGGCGAGGCCCCCCAGTCTCTGAGGGGCTCCTGCCTGGGACCGCCCTGCTCAGAATCAGGAGTTACAACCCCATAACACTGACTTTCTTTTTCCCCCCAAGACTCTTTCCACTCAGCCAGTGACAACAGTACCTGGAATTTCTTCATCGCTGAGCGTGACAGCTTCCACTAGCACATGGCTTCCTGCAATTAGGCCCCGGTGATAAGAAGGCTCATCTCCCACCCTCCTCTCTGCTGAGAAACTCATGCCAAGAGCAGGGGTCCAGCCAGGAGTCCTTTGGAAATGTCAGTTCAGCCTGACGCGTGCCGAAAGGTAAGAAAGTTAATTTCACAGCGTCTGCACAAGGCCTGGGCAGACAGGCCCGGCGTCGTTTAACATGCTGTAATTATGGAAACAGAAGCAAGAAGGCAGAGACCACTGGAAGTATCGAGACCACGTGTCAACTTGGAGGCCACCTGACACAAGCAAGCCACCTACCCGCACAGGCCCAGGAGGCTGAGGCAGCTCCAAATGCCATCGGCTCTGCCGGGGCCCTGCATGCTGGGCAGACATTAAAGCCATTATCACTGCAGTCCCCAAACCCAAAGCCCCTGTGTGGCCACAGCCTGTGACCTCTCTCACCATGAATCGGTGGGACACTGCCCCAAGGCCTGGACAGGCCCAGAAGAAAGACCAAATCACAGAACAGGCTTCCCCGAGAGACCCCAGCAACAGAAGAGCCATTTCTGAGATGGTTAGACTGAGCTGGGCCTCACTACTCCACTTGTCTACACTGTGGAGTGGATGTGCCCAGAGACACAATCACAAGCAGTCACCCCTGATGTGATGGCCACCGAGACAAACCCTGTCCCAGCCCTGAGGATCAGGAGTGGTGAGCCATGGTACCCAACCCCGTGCTTGGCTGTGTCACAAATGCAGTTGGCTCTTCAGCATCTTCTGTGCCTTAGACCAAGGCATCCACCAGGTTAATACAAGCCCCATCAGACAAATCAGAAACCCTGAAAAGACAAAGTCATAGAGGCTAGAAATGGCACCAGGCCCTGGTGGTTTTACTGAGTCCTAGTAAACCTTCACACTAAGAGCCAGTGCCTACTTATACTACCGAGCAGACAGGAGCATCAGATGTTAGTGAACTTATTTTATGAATCTGGCATATTTTTTAATGAATGAATGAGTGAGAAACCCTGTCACAAACACAGGATAAAGATACACAGGAAAATAATAGGCCAGTCTCACACCACAAAAGTCCTAAATAAAATATCAGCAAATCAGACACAAAAATGTTTATTACAAGACCAAGTGTTTATCCCCAAGGTTGCAAATAAAAATCTATATAAAATTTCAAACCACTCAGTATAAAATTTCTTAGCCAACTAGGACTAGGAGGAACCTTCCTACGGTCACACCTCACAGTGAGGCAGAACGCATTCTGCAAAGTTGGGAGCAAGGCAAGCTGCCCATTATTGCAGCCACTCAACACCACCTACTGAAGACACTAGCCAAGGTCATAAGTCAAGAGAAAGAGAAAGGGGAGTAACAATTAGAAGGAAAGAGACAAGCTTTTTTCTTTTAAGTAACACAACCTTCTACTTGGAAAACTAAGAGAACAAGCGGATGAACTACAAGACGAAACAGTCCGGCAAGGGCACAGAATTTAAAAAATCAACATATGCACCAGAAACATCCACAGCAGACTATGAAACCTACTGAGGTCGCTCCTGCCCCTTGCCTGGGGTTGAAAGCAGAAATTCCTCACCACAAACAAGGTTAAACATAAACCCCAGTGAGTGCTTGCCGCTGACAGAATCAGAATCTGACCCAGGAGAGCCTACAGGGCTGATGCTGATAGGTGACAACCGCTTGGTGCCTCTGTACAGAGCAGGAAAGGGCAAGAAACTCACCTGGGATCAAGTCCCTCAGTAAACAAGGTAGGGGTGCCAACTGATTGTGACAACAGCACTGACTGCAGTTGTGGTGGGTATGAGCAGGGTGGCCTTATCATGATGGTTGAAATATGGAAGAAGCACTGCTAACAGTACCCTGGACAGCAGAGGTAAGCAGGACAAGTGGGTCGTCTAGCAAAATAAAAAATGTCAGAAAAAGCGCCTGGCAGAGAGACTTGCCCTTGAAACACGAGGAAGCAGGTCCAAAGGCCTGGATGGATAGCGGCCCTGGAATCACCAAGACACCCTGGGTCTACCCGCCCCACTGGGAGGGAAGGAAGCGTTGTCCCCAACCCAGTGAGCCTGGAAGGGAGACTCCAGAGGACCTGGCCCAAGGGAAGAAAGGGGAGGCTAAGGCCCTTTCCTAAACACTCAGGAGCGAAACAGAAGTACGTCTCCAGGCCCCTGAACAGTTGGTGCACACATGGAAACTACAATCTGGCGGGGGGGGGGGGGGGGGTGTGCTCCTGTACACCCCTACTTGGTCACCGCTACACAAAGGAGCATGGCCTGGGCTGCACGGCTCCCTCACTGAGAGAGTGACTGAAATGGTCTGACAGCAGAGGGATAGCGGCCCAGTTTATCTGGAAATCCCATCTTAATTCCCGAGGAGCCCTGTTAAACGGGGAGGCAGCCTCCCTCATTTGTCCCCACCCCAGAACAGATATGAACACTTGCTGGGAAGATAGGATCAGCCCAGGACCAGGGTGTCTTGTTGCCAGGAAAGGACCTTATTGAGCCACGGCAGTTTTATCTTTAATGGATCGTTTTCTGAGACAACAGAGAATGAAATTTGGTATCTCACACCAGCAGTGTCAATGATTTAAAATAATGACATTTTTATTGAAACCTACACACGAGATAAACAGAGTCCTGGGAGCATCTGCTCAGAGAAAATGGGATGTCTCAGACGGAGACGACCGCCAGTAGGAATGCAAAAATGAACTGGCCTGCTGGCAGGAGACAAAGGTGCACTGAGCCAGGGTGGGGGCCGGGAGTGTGTGTATGTGTGTGGGGGTGGGGGGGGCTGTCAGCACCTGGGCACCAGGGCTGTGCCCAGCCTGCCCCCATCTCTACTGGGTCCCAGCTGTTTGCAGCACCTCCCCGTGGGGATCTGGGGTAGGTCAGCATCCTAGAGGTCCCGCAGCTACAGGGCCCAGCTTCAGGGGAGCGGGAGTTGGCTGCACACACTGCCAGCCCACTTTAATTAAAGGAGCAGACTTTACAAAGTGAGTGGTGTTGAGCCTGCAATTAATCGCTGAATTGGAGACATCTGATTCCCAGCCCCAGTTTATTATAGGCAGGTGAATCATTTTTGGTATGTGACAGGACCAAGGATGCCAACTGGGCTTGTTTTTGATGCTGTTTTTAAAGCTGTGGTGGTGGTGGCGGGGGGAGGGGGGGGGGGTGTCTTTCTCAGGTGAGGTTTTGAAAGGCAGGCACAGGCGACTGAGCATCCGGTAAGAGTAGGAAGAAAGGGCCTATGCTGCCAAGCGTGGGGGAGACCAATTCAAGGGACACGAGGCTGGTGAGAACTTGGTGCCATTTACAAAGACCTCAGTCTCCTCTCATAGAACTGGTCTGAATTTCTGCTCGTAAAACAACCAGGGGGCAGCCTCCCAGTGTGCCCAGAACCCTGTGGTAGCTAGTGACGCTGGCTGCTCCCACCACCAAGTTCCTCCTCCAGTAGCGTGTGTGCCTTAGCAGAGGACATGCTTGATTTATTCCTGTTGAAACATGTAAGACGGTCTGAACAGAAAAGAGCGAGGACGATCTACTGAGAGGACAGGAGTGTCTGAAGGGATAGGGGCTGCTGACTCAAGAGAGAAAGATCTTGGCTCCCATTTGATCAGAGTGGAGAGGAATTAGACAGACCATGGTCAGCCGCCCCTGAGTCTTCAACACAAGCCCGGGACGTGGGAATGAGCTGGTGCAGGCCTGAGAGGGTGGCTGAAATCCCCGTCTCTGTAGGTTGAGAACAGTCAGGACACCTTCTATGTGGGAGACCCCAGATCTATTAAAATGACTTCCCATATCACTGTTATTTGCATTCATTGTCACACAGACTCACAAGGCCTACTGAACCTCGTGTGGACACACATTGGCAGCCGAGGCCCCTGGCAACTGGAAGGACTAGAGATGACCCTGGGTATCTTTGACCTACCCTCTTAACTAGGGGACTAGCTTTTTAGAATGGTGGGCATGAGGATTACACAAACTTTACAAACAGGCCCTGTGACCATCAGGGGTTCCAGCTTCCATGGGTAAGACCATCTGGGTCTCAGCCTCCTGCCCAGGAGATGAAAGCCACAGGGCACTTAGAGTCGCTCCCGAGTCGCTCTGGGCCCTGGCACTTTGGAGAGGGTTAAGCTCACACACAAGTTACATTGGCTCAGTTCTATTCAGCTCGCAATCAGGAGGGAGAGAGCAGACAGATCAAGCCTCACAGGAAGCTGCTGAACAAGGGCCATTAGCGTGTCTCGTCTTGGCGACACGGCCTCCTCTGGTCCCATCCTGCACCTGCCCCACAGCATCCCAAGGCCACAAGGGCTCCCATCTGCTGCTGATGGGCTAACATGAGAGGAGCACATTCACCGCCAGATTTGTGAGCAAAGCTAAGCAGACTCCCCCTACTCACAGACTCCCAGGAATCTCCCTTCTGGGGAGCTGAAATCTGTTGGCAGCAACCTCGCCATGGAAACCAGACCCTGAAAAGAGAACCCAAATCGCTCATGGCTCAGCTAGAATGACAAGTGTGGGGGTAAGCAACTCTGGGCCAGGATGCCCCTCTCTGCAACAGAAAGCCCCTTGCCACCACCCCTGCAGCAGCCACAGACCCCTCCCCCCCTTCCCCAGTTTGAATCAACTCCTATTCTAAACAATGCCTGTGGGAGGATCTCCAGATTGACATTTCAAACCGAAGAGCCAACAGTTTCTAGAGTGGTGGGCAGGGAAAGGCTTCGGGCTTCTCGTCTGGTGCCATCCCAGACCCCGGAACGTGGGAACCAGGAGGGCTTTCTTGGCTCCAACTGCTCTAAAGCAAAAACCCTGCAGCCTCACAATAATGCAGGACATCGCTGGGCCAACTCTAAAGCACCTACTTTGAACAAAAGACTCTAAAATGAAGGGCCATCTGCTCCTGCCAAAGCAAGCCAGCGGGTCCACGCGCCAGCCAGTGATGCCTGCGGCCATGAGTGGCAGGCAGGCAGGAGATGATCATAACTGCATAGAGGGCTGGCGACCAGGCAGCAGGGCTAACCCACCCTGCCCACCCTCACCCAGGCCCTGGAGCCTCCCTCCCATGCTAACTCACCCTCCTGGCCAGAGGAAGCTTCCTGGAATGCCTCAGTGCAGTAGCTTTCTAGCCCAGGAAACTTCTAGACTTCAGCTCCTGATCTAGCCGCCCACCCTCCAGCTGGGCCCCTCCTTGGGCTGCCCCGGTCCCTCTCCTTCCACAGACTTCCTCACCCCTGCAGCTTCCCTGTCTCCATCTCAGGGGCTCCCAGGCTGCCAAGAATGCCAGGCTTGCCCTGCTGCAGGGACGGGAAGGGGAGGTACAGCCACTCTGTAAGCTCCTTTCCCGACAGATGGCATCTGTCCTCGTGTGAGTCCAGGGCTTGAGCAGACCCGTCTCCTCTACAACCTGACAACCACCTTCGTTCAGCACCCACCCCTTTCCCTTCTCCTCCTGGACACATAGTTAGACTATGTTTCCCAGCATCCCATAATACTAAAGTGTGGCCATGTAACTGGACAACAGCCAATGAGATGTGGGCATGGATGCTGCCTCCCAGGCCTGTCTATCAAAGGTCCCTGAACATTCCCTCCCTCTTCCCCCACCAGGACACTTATGCCCAGGGTACCCTGGAAGCTCTTTGTGGAAGGTGGCAGGGCCTCTGTCAGCCTGGGGCCCCATATTCCTTCATCATCCGCTCCATCTCCCACAAGAACCTACCAGTTCCTATTTCAGCTAGTGGAGTTAGAGTCAGTGATTGTTTTAGGGGCCCTGTAAGAAAAGGGTCCTTCTCTCCTGAACTTGACCTTCAAATTTGGACCAACTTTGCCCTGTCTCCAAAGCTGAGCAACTACCTGGCCAGAAACTGCCACCCCTCCTGATTCAAAGAATGATGCTTTGAGGGGCAGAGTAGAGCAGTGGTTAGGAATGCGGGCTGGGCCAATGGCCTAGTTTAAGTCGCAGTCCCACCACTTCCAAGCCAGTGTCTACGCCTCATCTGTGATGGAGGATGGCAGGGGCTGCAGACAAGTACAAGAAGTCACTCCAAGCACCGCCTAGCACATAGGAAGCATCACAAGAAGCACTAGTATGTTATTTCTCATCTCATCGTCATGCCTACTAATGGACTTCTTACACAGTAGCAGGTAAAAGATGACTCGCTGTTTGCAACAGCCGCAAACTGAAAACAACCCAAATGTCCATCAACAGTGAACAAATAAACAGATGGAGGAACAGTCATATAATTGAAAATTCTACAGCCATGAAAATGAATAAATTATCGCCACATGTAACAGGAACAAACGCAAGATACAAATGAGTCCATTTATGGAGTTCAAATCTGGCCAACACTGAATTGCCCAGGGACACAGACACAAGCAGAAAAATGACACAGAGAAGCGCCATCAAAGGCAGGAGGGTGGTCGTCAGTTCTGGATGGGGAGGGAGCCTCTCAGGGAGGGGCACCAGTGCATGGTAGGGAGAAGGTGCTTTTCCTGACATCATGAAGGTTAACCAGGGGTTGGCTGTAGAGCCATTTGGTTAACTGGACATAAATATATATTTTTTGTACATACATATTTTGTATACTTTCTGTACTATGTTATGTTTCATGATTTAAAAAAAAAAAAAGGTTATAGCCCTAGCTGGTTTGGCTCAGTGGAGAGAGCATCGGCCTGCGGACTGAAGGGTCCTGGGTTCGATTCCCGTCTGGGCACATACCCAGGTTGCGGGCTCACTCCCCAGTGGGGGGCATGCAGGAGGCAGCCGATCATTCAATGATTCTCTTTTATCGTTTGTTTCTAGCTCTTTCCCTCTCCCTTTCTCTCTGAAATCAATAAAAATATATATATATTTTTAAAGTTATAGCCCTGGCTGGTTGCTTAATGGTTAGAGTGTCAGCCTGAGGTCCAAAGGGTCATGGTTTGATTCTTGGCCAAGGGCATGTACCTTGGGTGCAGGTTCCCCAGCCCCAGTAGGGGCGCATGTGGGAAGCAACCAGTCGATGTGTCTCTCACATCAATGTTTCTCTCTCTCTGTCTCTCTGTCTCTCCCCCCCCCCCCCCCCCGCCCCCACCCTTCCTCCCTCCCTTCCACTCTCTCTAGAAATCAATGGAAAAAATATCCCTGGGTGAGGATTAAAAAATAATAATAATAATAAAGGGAACACACTATGGCAAACACAGTTCTCAGATGTCTCCAATACTTCTGGCCCCTGGGGCTCACACATCTGTTCTCAGTTATTGAAACATTCCTCCCGGTGCTTCCAAGAGGGTGTATTGCTGTTAAAATTAAGGTCCCAAATCAGTAAATCTTAAAATTGGAGAGATTACCCTGGTGGGCCGTATCTAAGCAGGTGAGCTCTGAAGAGGAGTGGGGCCCTTCCTCAAGTCAGAGGTGCCAAGTGTGAGGGAACCCCCCAAGACTTCCCTGGAGATGTAGGGGGACACCTAAGGGGGCCTCTAGGTGCAGACAGCACCCAAGGCTGACAGCCAGTGATAACACAAGGACCTCACTCTCCCAACAACCTGAATAAGCCTAGAAGTAGACCTTTCCCAGAGTTCCCAGAAAAGGACCCGCCGACACCTCAACTTTAGCCTCTGAGCCCCTGAACTGAGGACCCGGCTGGCCTGTGCCTTGGTTCTGACCTACAGAAGTGTGAACTAACCAATGCAAGCCGGAACTCTGGGCAGATGTATTATGAAGCAACAGAAATACTGAAACTACCCCAACTTGAGAAAAGGAGAAAGGAAAGAGGTGAAAAACATCTGACAGAAGAATGCCAGAAGGCCCATATCTGTCCCATCTGGGTATCAGGCACAGGGCTGTTCTGCTAATTATTCTCTTCCTAATTCTGATATTGGAAGTTTTGGGATTTTTTTAAAAAAACCACACACACTTCAAAGAGGGCAGCATGGCAAGGGGAGAGAGTAACTGACACACTCAGCCAGGTCAACATCAACTATGACAACTCATGGTGACACATGACCCTGGGTATTAGGGGATGGAAGGGCCCTTCACTGTGGGGTCTTCCTCCAAGAGCCCAGAACCTGGTATAACCATGAGAAAAACACCAGACAAACCCTAATGCAGGGACTTTCCACAAAATCCCTTTTCAAAACTGTCAAGGTCACCAAAAATAAAGAAAGTCTGATCAACTGTCACAGCCCAGAGGGTCCTATGGAGATGTGACAACCCAATGTCACTTGGGATCCTGGACTGGGTCCTGGGACAGAGAAAGAACAGTAGGGAAAATGGAGGAAATCTGAATACAGTATGGATTGTAGTTAGCAGGAGTGTATCAGTGTGAGTTCATTAACTGTGACAAATGTACCAGGCTAATAAAAGATAATAAGGAAGCCAGGTGTGAGGCACATGGGAAATCTCTGTACCATCATTCTCAGCTTTTCCATAAATCTAAAAACAGTTCCAAAAAAATAAAGTCTTTAAAAAAAGAGAGAGTACACTACCAAAACAGTGACAAATAGACAAGCTTATAACAAATGACTAAGGAACAAGAAACAACTTCATAGTTTTTACATTGGGAACTCCTGGCCCCAGTCCATGCTGGGACCTTCCACCCCTGCAAAAAAGCCCATTTCCTAATTCCATCGGCTGCAGGGACACCCAGCTGTCTGGGCTCACAGTACAGCAATAGCTGGTCAGAAATATCAGACCCCCCACCTCAGTCTTGCTGGCTCTGGATGAGAGCACATGGTGAGATTTTTCCTTAGCAGAAGGCTGACCTTCCTCTGCTTAACTCGATGCTAAAATCACTTTGCATTCCCTGAACAAACACCAACTGTGTCTGTCCCTGCCAGTGTGCAGCAACACGCGAGGAACCAGCCCATGGAGACAGATGGCACTGAAGTGTGGGAGCCCCTGGGTGAGCGCCCCTAAACACACTGGGTTTCCTGGGTGCCCTGCTCTGCCTGAGAAGCACAGGCACGTGTTCTCACGTGACCCACCGCTAGGCTCAGCCAGGCTGTTAAGAATTTAGTGTGGGGAAGGTTGGTGAGAGAAACCAGTCATGCGAATGGAAGGATCTGTGATTAAAACTGCGTGGTGCCATGCTGTACAAAATGCTTTGAAACTGCCCGTTGCCATACCCACCATGGGGATGAGCAACACAATCCTAGTTTCATAGTCCGATGGCATTTGATTGCCCAGAGTCAAACTCTAAGGCAGTGGTTCTCAACCTTCTGGCCCTTTAAATACAGTTCCTCATGTTGTGACCCAACCATAAAATTATTTTCGTTGCTACTTCATAACTGTAATGTTGCTACTGTTATGAATCGTAATGGAAATATCTGATATGCACGATGGTCTTAGGCGACCCCTGTGAAAGGGTCATTCAACCGCCAAAGGGGTCGCAACCCACAGGTTGAGAACCACTGCTCTAAGGTCTCTCTAGCATCAGGAGTTAATTTTTCCAATGCCAAAACCAGCTTTCAGTTTTAGATTTACTACACAAATCCTGACAAGCAGAAAGCCAGGGCTGGGGCATCAGGGCAATAGTGTGGTTCTGGCAAAAGCGAGGCAGAGGGATGGCTAGGAGGGCTGGGAGGGTTTCTGGGCCGCGGTGACACAGCCATCCTTCCCCTAAGCACCTGCATGCACAGACACTCCTGGCCATGGTGTTAAACCACTCATGCTAGCGCTGCGCCACCGATGTGATCCCAAGCGCCAGAGTGCACGACTGCAACACCCCCGCAACTACATCCAGGAAAGTGGCGCTGGTGTCCCTGACAGATACGCAGGAGTCTTGGAAGGAGGCAGTGGGCAAGTGGGTTAGGCACAAATGGAATAAAGCACACCCAGCTCTGGTACCGTGGCCACAGTCATGGTCAAAAGAGGAGACTGGAAAGGTGACCAAGAAGGCGCTCCTCCCCTCTCCACGATCCCCTGGATGAGCCCAGCAACCCACAGCTCCCCAAACACGCTTACATCTGCTCGCAGGAGGAGGTTTCTGCTCTAAAATACTCTTATTTCTGTCACCTTAGCTCAGGACCTAGGTTTTCCCACCAAGTTACAAGGTACAAATCAAGCCACCTGCTGACATTTTGGTAGGTCTTATCCATCTGACCTCCCCAGGCACCACAGCCACACCAACTCTGTGCTCAGACACCAAGTGGGAGTTCGGCCGGGTGAGTGAGGGGAGAAGGGGGGAATGTCTATCTGCTCTCGCATCTTGTACCAGTGAGGTGACAGGGTGTGGTGTTGGGAAGCTAAGTTATTGAAACCAATCTGTGACGCTGTCAGGCTCCTACCAACCTTGGCACAGAGCCTTCCCTACCACCATGGGGCCTTTCGGGATCTTGCCAGAGCAAGGTGGCTAGGAGGAGTTACCCTTGAAGCTGGAGAAGGGGTTGTGCCTGAGTCAGGGAATGGGGCCTGCTGGTGACTGCTGCCCTGGAGTCTCAGAAGCCATGAAGTTGCACATGGCCAACCAGGCCTCCTCTAGACACCAGTGCTCTCCACCAAGGGCCTTCGGGGCTGCTGCCTGGTCATCTTCCCATGGCTCCAACACGCACCTCAGTCTGGTTCCCTGACAACAAAGCAGAGACCCTCCCAGGGCCTGGACCAGGCACTGTGGTCCTCCAGCGCCACCTACAGCCAAGCCTGGGGAGTTGGCTTTGGACAGCAAGGTAGAAAGGAGGCAGGAGGAAGGGAGGAGAAGGCAAGAAGGGAAGGAGGGAGGGATTATTCAATGCTGCAGAAGGTGCAGCTGGGAAAAGGATTGATGCTGCCTCAAGTGGACCTGCAGAGAGGTCCCCAGGGGCCAGGTCAAGGGGCAAGAGAGCAGCCCAGCAGCACCCCCTTCCCCCAAAAGAACCTTGCTCTGCCTGGGCAACACACCCATCAATGCCCAGGCTGCAGTCAGAGAGCAGGTCACATGGGAGTCAGCCAGTGTGTGCATACTTCCTCCTTGTGCCCCATGGCAGGGAGTACATGTCCTCGAATGCATAAATGCATACACACGCAGGCATGCACACACAGCACATGTGCACATACCACCTCAATGCACACAGGACAGCTATGCACACAAAGGTGCAGTGCACACATGCATGCAATGCACATGTACATACATACACAGGTGTATGTACACAGGTGCACATACATGCACGTGCACACACACACCTCCAGAGTACCGAGCACAGGCAGAGATGGCTGTGCCTGCTGGGAATTTTTGGCAGCAAAGGCTTCCCAATCCCTCTCCTATGAAATTCCCCTGAGTAAAATGCCAAAGAAAAACTCTAGGTATAGCTGAATCAAAGGGAAAATTTCTCCAATCCACTGGGAGCCTCAATCAGGCTTCTGAAAGGTCAGCAAAGGGGCAGAGCTCTCAGACAATCCCCCAGACTCCCAGGCTCTCGCCAGCATTCCTTCCACTAACCCTGCACAGAAGGATCCATTCAGCGCACCTCAGGACCATCCAGAGCTAATGAGGGCTCCATGCCCCTCATGGGAGTGCAATCAGACTCTCTCCCGTGTCCCCTGTCTCTCCCCCCTACCCTCACAGGGACACTGATACCAGAGACTTGGAAGACTGTATCCCAGATAAATCAAAGTGGGAAGGATGGAGGGGCTGGGGAAGCCAGAGACAGAACTCATGGGATGCTGCAGAGTCTGGGGCCTCAAGGCCAAGGTCACAGCCCTGAGGGCCAATCCCCAGAGGCAGGAGAGCATCCTCATCCTCCACCGGGGCACACCCCCTTCCAGAGGGAAATAGGCATCTCCACCTCCTCCAAGTACAAGCAGAACCAGAGGGAGTTTAGGGGGACAAAGAGGGATGGGGGCCGGGGGGGTTGTACGTGACCCTGCTAGACTGTGTTGATGTTCCTTCAGGTAAAGCACATCTGCTCTGGCCTCAGTCACCCAGGAGGGGCTTTCCCCCACTCACAGCATTTAAAACATGGAAAGGCCCTAGCTGGCTTGGCCCAGTGGATAGGCATCGGCCTGCGGACTGAAGGGTCCCAGGTTCGGTTCAGGCCAAGGGCACATGCCTGGGTTGAGGGCTCGATCCCCAGTGTGGGGCATGCAGGAGGCAGCCAATCAATGATTCTCTCTCATCATTGGTGTTTATATCTCTCTCTCCTTCTCCCTTCCTCTCTGAAATCAATAAATAAATAAATTTTAAAACATGGAAAGGAAAACCACAACTGTACAGCTCTGCCTGCATCCCAGCCGTCACAGTCCAGCAGCCCATGAGAGGCCCTGGTGCCCGAAGTGTGGCTCTCGGCCGCCCAGAGCACCGGGCTCCTGCAGCTCATCTGCCTTGCCCAGCACGGTAGAAGCCGCCATCTCTGCTCTTCGCAGTGGTCCTTGGCTCCTGCAACTGAGCCCCCCGCCCTAGCCGGCCTCACCCTCGAAGGCTGTCATCTCCCAAGCCTGCCCTGCCGAAGCCATAGCCAGCCACTGCCCGGCATGCAGGCACACAGGACACACCACAAGGCACCTTCCCCACCCTGGGAGGCAGGGCCAGGGGGACTGACTCCCTACATTGGCAGTAATGTGTTCCAGGCTACCCTGCACAGTGTGGCAGGCACTCTGCTCTCCTCTTCAGGGTCCACAGCACACTCCAGATGGTCCCGAAGTGCCCAGGAAGACAAGGGCTGACCAGAGCCCAGTGCTCTCCAATTCCCAGCCCAGATCTCTTTCCTGGGGACACTTGGAAGCAGCAGGGAGGACAGGAGGTGGCAGGTGCTGCATGTGGCAATACTGCTAGAAACACTGTTATTGCTGCATCTGAGAAACAGTGTGAAACAACACGAGGTGGGTGTATCACACACGGAGCTGAAGTTTCCAATGATGGGCTTGGTAGCTGACCTGGCCTGAGACCCACAGGGGCCAAACCAGGTGGCAGATGGCCCAGGGGCAGCCCTCAGGTAGAGTGGTCCTGGGACAGGCTGTGGGAATATCATCTCTGGCTAAACCACCACCACCCATGGGCTTCACAGAACGAGTCTGGTCCATGACAGCAGGTTCTATAGGGCACAATCTCTGGACACTAAGCCCTGGGCTGCCCACCCCCTAGGCACTGTCCTGCAGGGCCAGCCCTGCCTCCTCCTGATACCCATGCCTACCCACCCTCCTGGCCTCAACAATGGACAGGGCAGCAGGGTGGCAGGAAGGTCAAGCAGTGGCAAGAATGGTCCTCGTGTGAGTATAAGTACCAGTCTATTTTCAATCCCCATCTCAAAAGGAATTCTGAAGCACTCAAATGCTTCAGATATTCTTAGCCTTGCTGCCTGAGAGCACCACGTACTGCCAGCCTTTCAAAGCAAATTTCATGCTTTTATCGACACCAGGCTGTTCACGTCACTTTGACACACAAATCACACTACCGAAGTAGCAACACACCAGAAAGGCTTCATAAAACGCAATAAACCTGAGGATGTCGACACTTTAAAAAAAGTGCTACGGAAATAATCTGAAATGGTTGCAATTAAGCTACTGTAGACGCAAGCAGAGCAGTACATATATTAGGGAGACCGACGTGTGAGTACAATCTGCCAGAGAATGTCTCCTCTCTGGGGAGGGGTGGGAGCAAGGCATCATCCTCCCAGGGAGTTGCCAAGTGGCTCCCTGAGCCCCCAGCCCAGGGGCAAGAGAGCACCTCACCTGGCCCCCCAGGCTAGTGTCCATGTTGGCCCCGTGACAGAGCAAGACCAGGAGGGCCGGCTCCCACAGGATGGCACTGGCTCCACACGATGGAAACCTCAGCGCACTGGGGCTCTGAGAGGTGGAGGGGTTACTGTGGTCCAAGTACCCAGGTCTCCTGATAGTTACCAGGCCCCTCTCTATGCCAGGCCCCTGCTGGGAGCTGGGTACAAAAGGAAGACCGAGGGCCCTGCCCTCACCGGGTCCATGGTCTGGTGGGGAGACACTGATGCCAACATCCCCTCCCTGATCCTGAGGAGCGAGAGCTGGAAGGGCCCCAGCACGACGACCAGGCTGAGCTGGCCAGGCATGGAGCAGGGAGCTGGGACCCTACATGGCCACACTTTGAGAAGTCCCTTCCCACTGGCCACACTCGGTCTGTGTGAGAGACCTCCAAGTGCCATCCCACCCCCCTTCTGGACCAGAAACCAAGACCACGGTCAAAGTGCCTTCTGGAACATTCTTTCTGTCAGAGACGCGCTGCTGTGTCCAATGCCAGCCCTGCTGATGGCTTCCCCATTGCTCTCGGGAATCGGGTTGTGGAGAAGGGTGTAGGTGAGGTGATGGGTAGACACAAGGGCCACCCCAAGCAAACCAGGCGTACAGCATGCAAAGCAGGGGCTGTCCTCAGGGGCTGCAGCCAGAGAGCACCGAGTGCTGGTGACAGGAGGCAAGATGCAGAGCCAGGTGTCTGCCCTGCTGCATCCCCCAGGGAGGGGGCTGCTGTGCCCTCACATTCCCGGGGTCCCCTCTCATGGACAGCTCTCGCGGACTTTCTATTGCGTTTTCTCACACTTCACCTCCCTCAAAGCCAGTCCCACCACCTTCCCACTACCATCCATCCCAGCCACTTTTCTGTGGCCCCCACCCTCTCACTACCAGCCAGCCTCCTTGCCAGGTTCCCTACACCACTTCTTGCACCAACCTCCCTGAGACCAGCAGCTTTCCTCGGCATCCTCACTGCTTGCTGCAGAGCCTCGTGACCCCAGAACACACTTTTGCCCCAGGGTCACATCTACGAGAGCTTAGCCACCACGTGCTGGGACTCAGCACTGGCTTGCTTCTTCCCCTCTCTCTCTAAGGAAAAGGTGGGTTTTCTTCCCTTAAGGTCCTTCTGCCAGCCAGATGCCCTTAAAATCGGAGCATGCTCGCGGAGCTGAGCAGATCAGAGGCAGTATTCCTACCGCCCATCCCCCTGCCCCCTCCTTGCTCTCTCCTACTGTGGCTCCCAAGGGGCCCTGGGATGATCATTTGGGTTCTAAAAAGGTGGAGTCTAAAAAGGATAAAAAGAACCTAGGAAATTTCCACCTCCGTGCTGGGAGATAACGGTCCATGGGGGAAGGGCAGGGGTGCCATCTAGTGGCCCTGAGGGGAGCTGCACACAACCGAACTGGGACAGGGAGGACAGAGGACAGTCACTCAGATACGTGGCCAAGTCACTGGCCAACACCATGAAGTATCATCCAGGCCAGTGGTCAGCAAACTGCGGCTCAGCAAACCGCAGCTCACGAGGCACATGCGGCTCTTTGCCCCTTGAGTGTGGCTCTGCTCTTTATTCATTTATCAATTGAATACCAAAGAGCCGCATGTGGCTCGCGAGCCGCGGTTTGCCGACCACGGATCCAGGCCATTGAGCAGGCCCAGCACACACACACACACCACACTCACATACATATACGTACACAAAAACACTTCAACTATAGAAACACACACATATACATAAACACACATACACATATACTCACACATACATATACATATATTCACATACATACAAGCACACATGTACACACTCAGACACTCAGGCGTACACACAAACATGCAACACAGCCTGTGGATCTGCACAGGGAGTCGGAGGGCTGCTCGTGGGCACTCAGCCTGCACGGCCCACGGAGAGCATGCTGACTGCTGAGAGGCGGCAGGCAGATCCCCCAGGTGAGGGGCAGGTCCACTCACACCACAAGCTGCACTCCCAGGCCCCGCCCTCCTGCCTGCAGGTGTGGACTTGGGGCAGAGCGTGGCCCCCTCTCCTCCAGGCCTGAGCTGGGGCCTCTGTGGAGTCACAGCCTAGCCTTGCCATGGAGAGAGGAGGGGACAAGGTGGCTACACGGCCACTGGGACCTCCTGGACAGCAATGGGACAGTGCCACTGACCAGGAAGCATTTCTGCCCGAGTGCTCAGAA
Source organism: Myotis myotis (assembly GCF_014108235.1). NCBI lineage: Eukaryota > Metazoa > Chordata > Mammalia > Chiroptera > Vespertilionidae > Myotis > Myotis myotis. The sequence continues at coordinate 81,046,618 of NW_023416368.1, read as the reverse complement.
TCACGCTGGGGGGTGTGAGATTCAGGTCTTATGAAAAGGGCATCACCAACTCACCAATCCCTTCCAAATTCACCCCTAAAAGGTAAATACCACTCAACCTGGAGGCTTTGATGACCAAGGGCTAATGCAAAGCCAACGCACACCACCCAAGGAGAGAAGTGGGCTGAAAACAAGCCCTGGAACGGTAACAGGATCTCCCACACACGCAGAGTAGCACAGTTCAAAGGCCAGAGGCCCAGGGCTGGCAGGATAATGGCCCCAAAGACATCCCAGTCCTAGTCCTGGGACCTGTGGACATGGCACCTCATATGGCAAAAGACACTTTTCAGATAGATTAAGGACGCTGGATACCCCTGGGGGCATGGGGAGGAGGGACCAGGGTCATCACAGGGTCCTTATAAGAGGGAGGCAGGAGGGTCAGAGTCAGAGGTGGAAGAGGCTGCGCTATTGGCTGTGAAGATGGAAGAAAGGGCCACAAACCCAGAATACGGCTCCTCTAGAAGCTGGAAAGGCCGGGTTTTCCCATAGAGCCTCCAAAAGAAAAAGCCCAGCCCACACCTGTGAGACTCCTGACAGAACATGACAGAATAAATGTGTGTGTGCTAAGGCTTGTGGTGATTTGTCACAGTAGCCCTGGGACACTCCTACAAATGCCCCCACCACGTCCGTGTCCAATGCTTCTCTATCTTGCTCTGCCTGTCTGAGAGGAAACGGCTTTGTTCACATGAGAGGTGAGGAGAGCATGGTCATACAGCCAAAGGAAGAAGAGGGGGGCCTGGTTTCCCACCCAAAATCTCCTGCTGGCTCCTGAGTCCTCTGCTCAGAACTCCTGATCCTGCCCCACTCAGCAAAGGGCCCCAGGAGGTCCAAGCAACTTAAAGGAGTTGAGGTGCCTATGGGTAGAGGCTCAGTCAAGGTAAGGGGTGCCTTGGCCAGGGTCTGCTGCCTGTGTCCCCAGCTGCCTGTGTCCCCCTGCCCCTGCCCCCCACTGCCCCGAGCCAGCTTGTTTGAGGTCTGGAGTGCCACAATCTGCTCCCGGGCCTCCCCTACCATCCCTCTGAGCTTCGCTGATTATTGTGACAACAGGGGCAGGGAGATGCAAAGCCCCAGCTAAGGAGTCTCCGCTGGAAACAGCCGTGAACAAACAGAAGGCAGCTGCCTCCGGGCCTGCCAGCAGAAGCTGGATGTGAGGTGAGTGTTAGCTCAGAGATTCCAGAACACAGAGCACACTGCACATATGCCCCAGCCTGCAGAGCCCAGCACTCACAGAGTGGCCTTTGGGACAGCTCACCCACCCCTGCTCAGCACCTGCACACTAGTGGGGACCCCAGGCAGCAGGGGCCTACTGGGAACCTCACCCCTCAAACTGAAGGCCAAGAGGAAGGCAAGGGAGGCTCAGTGCTCAAGGCTACCCTGTCCCCAGGCCTGTGGCCCCAGGAGAGCCCCAGTACAACAGCCCCACACCTGACTCGGCCTGGGGAGGTGCTGAGGGAGCTCAGAACCAGCCGCTGCTCAGTGGGAAGCTCTCTAGGCCCAAACGCCAAACTCCACAAATCAGGAAGCTCATTTCTAGGGGCACGTATACCTCATCCCCAAACTAATGAGTAAACTGAGGCTGTCATGAAGCCAGTGGGAGCAGACAGAGCCAGAAGATCCTGAGCTACCAGAGCTCCAAACCTGGCCCACCCTCCCTAATAGCCCTGGCCACAGGGAGCCACACAGAAGGCACCCATGCCTGCCTGACCAGGAGGAGCCTATCCACCTGCCCTCCCTCGCCCTTTGCCCTGTTGGCAGCGGAGACCTTCTGCCCTGTGGAGCAAGTCAGGCCGCTGGCTGGACACTCACCATGACTTGGGCTCCCCAAAGTGCAGGTAGTTGATGCTGTACAGGTCCATGTCCTCCGTGTGCCAGGCGAAGGTGGTCTTCCACATGCCGAAGTACAGGTAGGGGGTGTTGACACCCTCAATGATGGTGCCGCACTCACGTTCCACCATGTCCAGGATGGTCCGAAGGTTCCCGATGTTCCACTGGGCCACGTCCTGTGGGGCAGCAGGAACACAGTCAGTGGGCTGGCCAACCCTGGGTACCCAGGCCCCACCAGCCCCAGACACTAGTGGGAGGACAGGAAGTGTCCTTCCCTCTGAGCCGCCTGCTACAGTGTGACCCCCATGAGGGCCCAAGAGCCCTGTTGTCAGCTCCAAACCTGCCTGCCCACTTCAGAGCCTCACCCACCCCAGTATCCAAAACCCATCCTGGGCTGCTCATACCCTGCAGATGCCGACTGACTGCCCTGTGCTATGCAGTTGGGCAGAGCTTTCTCTAGACTCCACGTTGAGGTATGTGTTCATCTCAGCAGTAAAGACCTCAGTTTGGTCATGAGTAACTAGTGTGCCTCAAAGTCAATGACACAGAAGGAGGTAGACAACTGCCAAGTGGGACTAGACCAGTGAAGGTGCCAGATAGCCCTTCTGACCTCCGCATGGAGGAGATGGAGATGGTTCTCAGAACCAAGCAAACAAGGCTGGAATCCTCACCTACCAGTCTCATCTATTCCTAATGCCACAAGCAAGCAAACTGCATCCTGTCATAAGAGTTCACAAAATATGCTTTAATCAACTTCCTTTCCCTAGAGAACCCTTCAAGCCTGTTGAGATGTGAGTGAACATCAGCCTTCTTTCTGCCCCAATCCACCCTGTACCACCCACTCCTGTCCACATTACAGGCCCTTGATTTGGTGAGATTAGTGGCTGATTTTTGTAAGGTGAGTCCTGGCAGAAGCCCAGGACATGGGGGGCGGGAGGGAGACTGACCAGACCCCTCAGTATAAGAAAGAAAAGCCCAAGGTCGCCTTGAATAGAAGCTTCCCAAGGTCAGGGCACATCAAAAAGAGGTCGCTTCCCTAAGCTTTGTCCAATTCACCTCACTATCCAGCCCACACATCCACAATGCAGCCACAGGCGGGGGACCTGGGATCTAGTCTAAGCCAGGCAATAACTCATCGTGTGGCCAGGGCAAGTCATTTCTCTGCTTGAGCCTAAGTTTTCACGTCTGTAAAAGGAGACTGTTGCACTAGATCAGGCACGGGGAACACAGGGCCCCAAAGCCTCTTCAGGAACCTAAGGCAGGCGTTGCTCACGATCTCAGCATTGGCCCCGCCAAGCCTCACTGGGCAGCAGGGTCCTTCACGGGGCCATCACTATGACCAACTGCAGGCAGCACAGAAGAGCAAACCCAGAGGCTCTCCCTAGACAAGGCTCTAATTTTTTTTTTAATTTTTGAATTATTTGAAAACAATGCAGAGTCTTCAACAGAATGAGAAGACAAGCCCCAGACTAGGAGAAAATATTTGCAAAAGAACTCTTGAAACTCAATAAGAAAATAAACAATCCACTTAAAAAATTAGTCAAAGACCTGAACCTCACCAAGTAAGATACACTGATGACAAATAAGCACATGAAAAGATGCTCCATATCATATGTCACCAGGGAAATGCAAATTAAAACCACAATGAGCTACGATTACACACCTATCAGAATGGCCAAAATTCGGAACACTGACACCACTAAATGCTGACGAGGATGTGGAGCAATAGGTACTCTCACTTATTGCTGGTGGAATGCAACATGGCGCAACCACTCTGGGCAAAAAGAAATGCTGGCCAACAATTCATGTGGGGACCCACGCAGTAGTCCTGATTTTTCCAATACCTTTTGGGAGTTAAAAGCCCCGCCTGTTCTAACAGGCTCCTCTCTGAGCATCCAGGAGAGTCCCCACTCATTCCCAGGAGGAGATGGTATTCCCACCCAACTCTAGTCCCACCCAAGACCAGAACTCAGGTGGTGCCCACCAGCTGCTCTCATGGTAAACAGGGGCTGAGTGAATGGAAGAGACTATCCTGGTAAGAAATGACCTTCAGAGTGACAACGTGGAGTGAGGGGCACATATGGAAACCAAGAGGACAACCTAGGGAGTGGAAAAGACCATATTTTAGCCCAGGGTACCCCATACAGAACACCCCCAGGAAAGAGCTAGGCTCAGTAACTCTGAAATTAACCAGGGTTATCTGAGGTCCCATAAATATTAATAAACTATCCCATAAAAAAAGGGCCCCACTCAACCTCCCTCTGCTTAACACCAGCACCTCTCTGGGCCTCTGGTCACAGTCACCAGCACCTGGTCTAAGTCCTTGGACAGGCCAAGGACAGGCCCCTCTCTGTTGCCTGGGTGTCCCCAAAGCCCCCCAGCCCAGCACAGGGACCAGAAATAAGTGAACCCATGGCAGCTTGGCCAGCTGAGAACCTGGGGTTCCCAGGATCAGAGCCATCAGAACTCTGCAACTCAGTAGGAAAGATTTTGCAAGTCAGAAAACCACGGGATCCCTTCATCATTCATTCTAAGACCAGGCACGTAGTTGTAACTGGAGCCCAAACAGAAAGCCCAGCTAAGTTTGTGTCATTTTAACTTCCATTTTCAATTCCATTTCCATTCACATTCCTTCACCTCCACCATGGAAACCGAGTCCCTCATTTTCCCAAGAACCTCTTGGTATCCAGAACTTACATCATCGTACAAGGAGCCACTGATGTCGGCACCATAAATGGGAGAGACGAAGGTGAGGTTCTTCCAGTACTTGCGTTCCAGGTCGTCGAAGTCTTGGTGCCGAGGAGTGCAGTATCTGTGAGCAAACAGCACACCAAAAAGGGGGTCTCAGAGCATGTGCCTGATCTCACAGCTGAACCAGACCCAGGGCATCTGCCGGACACACTGAGAGAGGCTCTGCCCAGATCACCCACTGTCCCCACCACAGGGCACATACCCAGAAAACATAAATGTGGTCCCATTGCTACTGGGACAGCATTTATTCCAGGGTGTGTGTATAAGATGGGCAGGTGGCCCTGCCTGGAATAATGCCCACTTATCCCACCTCATCAGCTAGCTGGGCCTGTGGTATCCAAGTCACAACGCACACCAGGGGCAGCTGGAGCAGGTGGATGGGCCTGGCTCTGGCGGTTCTCATCATCCCACTGCTCAGCACATACTAAGAGTACTGATTACGGGCCAGGCGCTGTCCTGGGCACCAGGGCCATTGCATGAGTGGGCAGACAACACCCTGCCTTCACAGTACACTTATGTCGGAGAGCAAAGGTACTGCTGGAAATGCACAATTTTAGAAAGCCAGGAATCTGGGAGTAACAGAGAACAGGAAGGAGAAAACAGCAGTGGTATGCTCGTGAGTGCACCGTGTATGCACTGGGAATGCCCACGAGTGTACCCATGAGCACACAGAATGTGCATGAGTGTGCCCATGTGTGCGCCATGTTGAAGGAAGCAACATGCAGGAATGCATGCTAGAGAGCCCCTCTCTGAGGAGGCGCCATCAGAACTGAGACATTATGGGAGGGTATAAAGGATGCACTCCAGGGACAGGGAACAGGTTGAACCCCAAGGAGCAGCCCTCAGTAGTGGCTACTGAAGGTAGGGTGAGGTGGACAGGTGGCTGTGGGTTGGTGAGGGTCTGGATTTTGCCCTCTTTGAACAGGGGGGGGTCTCTGAGCACGAGATGTTGAGATCCACCCAGTGCACCCAGAGCAGATGGCATGCGTTTTGTAGAGGGCTGCGTGTGCCCTACAATCTCTGCATCCCAAAGCCCGCAGTGGACTGGGCTTTGCAGATCAGGGGGGTAGAGGCCTTTAACATGTGGCTCCACCTCGGAGCTAAGGTTTCAGGGTTCTGCCCTGCACCGGCCAGGGTCCCGGCTGCATACTTCTCGCTGTTGGCCAGGCGGCGGTACTCCCCGACCGTCATGGCCTTCTTCTGGATGTTGTACTGTGTGAAGAGGCCTGACTGGCCCGTCACCACCTGCTGGATGGGGGCTGGGATGACCACGTCATCGATGTCATCGTACGTCTGCCGTGGCTTCCACTCCTTCGGGGGAATGATCTGCGAGACCAAGGAGGAAGTCAGCGATGCCTCCAGACAGGCACATCCACTCAGGACAGGGGAACGATCAGAGACCCACTCCCCACTCCTGGGAGACCAGCAGCCACTACCTGGGAAGCACACCTGGGACTTCCCCACAGGGGCACCAGGAACCATCTGTGCTTTTATCAAGCACCCAAGTGATCTGGTGCCAGAAACATGGACACCACCAGCTGCATTTGAAGTCCTTTTAAAACCTTTATCACTGGAGGGCAGGGCCATTTTGCCCTCTAGCTTTGGAAAGGAGCAAGGCTATGCCAGACACATGTTCTAGGAATCCCCTTCATTAACACCTACTAGGGAGTAATTACGGTTCTAGGTGCTGGGGAGGGGAAACATGGGAAAACAAAGAGCCACGAGGGCCTTACATTCCACGAAGAGGGCAGATGATAAATACCTTTAAGGTGTGGCTCCACCTCAGAGCCGGGTTTCAGGGGGCCACCCACAGAGTTAAGGAAACTGTGGGAAGGTAACCAGTTGTAAGTACTAAGGATATAAAATAAAGAAGGGCTGGGTAAGAAGCCCAGAGGCAGAGGGAAGGGTGACAATTCTAAGTGGGAGGAGACCTCAGAAGGTTGCCTTTGAGAAAAGGCACAGCTATTTCATGGGAGCAAATCCAATGGCAACCAACCACCAGGCCTTGACTGTGAGCTGATGGCAGCTCTCCTGCCCCGGCCCTCCCTGCCTTTCTCCACAAGGGGACACTAGGAGCAGCACGAAGGGCTTAGTGTCAGGGGCACTGTGCCGGGCTTGCTTGGGCTCAGAAATCCACTCTTGGCCCCTTCACCTTCCTGGTCAGGGGCAACCTCTGGGCTGGACCAAGGGCCTCCTGAGCATTAGGCACCCTTCTGGGCCCCACAGGGCGAAATGGGACTAGTGCCTCCAGTCCTGGGTGGTTGTTTGCAAGCCTCAAGGCCCCTTTCAGGGTGCCCAGCAGGCCACCTAACAGCTTTGGGAAAAGGAACTAATTCAACCTATTTTGTTGTTTTTTTAATATTTTTATTGATTTCAGAGAGGAAGGGAGAAGGGAAGAGAGATAGAAACATCAATGATGAGGGAGAATCATTGATCCGCTGCCTCCTGCAAGCCTAACCGGGACCAAGCCCGCAACTCGGGCATATGCTCTGATTGGGAATCGAATGGTGACCTCCTGGTTCAGAGGTCAACGCTCAACCACTGAGCCATGCTGGCGGGGCTAACCCAACCTGTTTCCAGAGCATCAGCCATGGACTCTAAAGAGGCTGAACCCTCACCCTACTCGGGGCCAATGAGGGAAGAACACCGCGCTGATGCCCAAGTTTGCAGACAGCTTCCAAAAGGGATGAAATCCCTTTACCATCCCCAAGGACTCCACAATCCCACCTATGACACCAGTGAAAGAAATGTTTTGCTTGGCACTCATTCTCCAGTTGCCAGTTAACAACAGAAAGGTGCTGCATCCCCTATCAGCACACAGTTTATTTATAAAATTCAAATGACAACAGAGGAAGTCAGTGGGTCTCCCTGGAGCAACCCTGCCCCGAGGGGACAGTGAGTGATGTCTAGGGACATCTGAGGTTGTCATGATTGTGGGTGCTCTTGGCATCGAGTAGGTGCTCAGCACCCCCTGCAGTGGCCAGGATGGCCCTCCACAGATACCCGACCCAGATATCAGCAGTGCCAAGGCTGGGACCCTAATAAGAGTTTAATGAGGATGAGGACACAACCTTTCAGTGAAGGCTCTTTTTGGGGACGTCTTCTCTCTTACTCTGTCAACTGCGGCCTCAACGCAACAGGCACCTAGAATACCCGCCTGTTTCTGGTGCGAGGCCATGTGACAAAAGGGGACTGGTTGGGGTCAGCCTGCCAGCAGAAGGTTTTCTTAGATTTCTGGTGAGAAATCTGAAGATTCGGATGCTAAACTAAAACATTCAAGACTGGAAAACAAAAGAAATAAATAAAAGGGGCTATGCCTCCAGGATCCAAGACGTTCTTCTGTGAGGAAGGATCCATGACCCTGAGCTGCTTTTTAGTTATGTTACTGATGTCTCCTTTTGACAGAAAACCCAAACCTCTTTCAGGAAAGTGCCATGAGCCTTCACAGGCTCCGGCCCCACTTCAGTTCTATTAGAAGTCCATCCTAGTCCCAGTCTGGGGCAAAATGAACTAAGTATGTCACTCCCAAATTTCCCACCTTCAAACAAGAGCCTGAGGCTACTTTGTTCATTTATGCCACCCCTCACACACTGCTGTGTGAAGACATCTGACAACAAGGAGGGACCCTCACACACACGTGCGATGCCTGGTTTGCATACATGTAACCACTCCTTCCTGGACACATTCTAAGCAGGTTTTGAAAAACTGCTTGAAAGGAGGGCCACTTCCAGTTGGTCTGGAAACTGGAGCTTCTGGAAAAATCCCTTCTGGCCTAATACCCTCACACCACTACAAAATCAGATTTAAAAGGAGGATCCCGCCCTGGCTGGTTTGGCTCAGTGGATAGAGTGTCAGCCTGTGGACTAAAGGGTTCTAGGTTCAATTCCTGTCAAGGACACATGCCCAGGTTGTGGGCTCGACCCCCAGTAGGGGGCATGCAGGAGGCAGCCAATCAATGATTCTCTCTCATCATTGATGTTTCTATCTCTTTCTCCCTCACCCTTCCTCTCTGAAATCAATAAAAATATATTTTAAAAAATAAAATAAAATAAAAGGAGATCCCAGGCAAAGGACATCTGAAGAATGTCACCTAAAGAACTTCCAGCATTCTGATTGGCCCCACTCGGCACCTGGTGCCCCTGCCTGGTATAGCCCTGGACTGACCCTTGCTCAAAGCTCCTGGAGAGCAAGTTCAGCCAGAGTAAGGCCACACACTTCAAATGAATGAGGGGACACTGGGCAAATGGCCTAGGTGCGAGTTGTATGGCAAAGCTAGGAGTCTGTGCGGTTGGGGTAGTAGGTGTGGGGAACACTGCAAGAGGGAAGAGTGAGGGGCAAACCTTTGTCCCCCCCTCCCCAAAAAAAACCACCTGGTCCCAAAGCCACTCTTCATGGGGCAGGCCTGGCAGCTGAGAGCAACCAGGGCATTGTCTACCTTCAGGACTGTCCTCAGGGATGCACCTGGGCACCAGAGCACCTTGACCCCTCCCATAGGACCCTACACTGTCCCATTGCCCCACCACCCTTCCCTGGCTCCTCCTGCCCCCGAGCTTCCCAAGCAGCCTAGGGAGGCTACCAGCCCTGGTCTGTGGGAGGCAGGGACCCACTGGGCACGGGCCTCAGAGTATATGCAGAGTGGCTGAGGAATATGACTGGGCTGCCTGATGGCCCCAGAGTGGGGTTCCCACACACCCACAGCCGATTCTAGCCACGGCCCTGACTGTACCTGTGCCTGCTGAACACCCACTCCCACCCAGCTCTACTGAGCCTCACAGAGCTTTTGAGGAGGGGACCAAATACAGCTTTTATGAAAGAAGGAAACCCCTACACACACGTGTGCACACATACACATATGCACACACATGCACATACACACAGAGAAGAGCAATCAAGGCTGATGAGACCAGGGTAGGGGGACATCCATGTCAGGCCAGCAGGGCATCATATCCCTTCTCCATAGAGACCAGCAGCCTGAGAGCCAAGGATCCACCTTTGAAAAAAATGGGAGGTGCCCAGGGACAAAGCCCCTGCTTCCTTGGATCCATCTGTCCCCAGAGTGGCAGGGAGGCCACTGAGGGACTAGAGGCACCACACCCTGTCCCTGCTAGATGGAAGAAGGGACACATGTGCACACGTGTGTCGCTGTGACCCTAATCACCAGAACCCGTGCCTGCACCCCCAGACTGCTTCCCCCTCAGCTGGATTTAGAAAGAATTCCCGCATCCAAAGGTGACTATCAGAGAGGAAGTGGCAAATAAAACACCACTTAAGAGAGAAAAGGGACATGCAAAACAAAAGGCAGAAGGAAAATATACCCTGAAAATATCTGCCTCACAAAATCCCCAGTCCGAATAGTTTCCCACCGATCCAAATAAATTAGCAAAAAATCGGTCCACTGGAATTAACAGCCTAAACAGAGGCATCTGGGTTCAAAGGCATCTGAGACAGTGAAGGAGAGGAAGAGGGGGAGAGAGAAGGTAATGGTGTGGATCACACAGAGGTGAAGGAAGGGTGACAGAAATGACGGCGGTGAAAGGATAGCAGAAGAGTGTCGGGTGGGATTTAAAGGTACTTCCAACAGAACAGTACAAGTTTCCTGACATAATAGATGATGTGAATCCAAAGGCAGGTAGATGGGCTGGATGTGAACTAGAAGTGAAACAAGGTGACAGCAGATAAAGGAAGGGACCCCCACGCCCCACCCCCACAGGCACCAGGACTCCGTTGGCCTCAGAATCTCCCCCCCACTGGGGGCCTGCAACAGGAGGGGTGGCAGGAAAGTTTCACCTGACAATGGACACCAGACTGTGGACTGGTGGGCGGCAAAAAAGCCCCAAATGAACGCTTCTGAACTTGCTAGAACCCCAGGCACTGCGTTTCCAGAGCCCTTCTCTCAGGAGATGAGAAACTGCAGGCGAGTAAGACACAGACGGTGAGCACTGAAGCCATATAAAGGGAGAATTGAAGTTAAAATGGCAATGGCAGCCATGGTTCCCAAACGAGATAAAGTACTCTGTGTTGTCTATATTATCAGGTATAATATGACTAAAAATCCTGAGGGGAGGGGAGGGAAAGGTGCTGCAGGCACACTGCTCTCCTTTCTCCTGAGGCTGAGGTTGAAGGTATGGGTGTCACCAGGACCAGAACTGGTATTAGTAACAAAACCAACCAAAAACAGGGGTAAGGGAGGAGGAGGTAGCGAACCGCAGTCTGTGGTACAAATCTCACCAGCTGTCCGCTTTTGTACAGACTGTGAGCTAAGAATGTGTTGCTTTGTTTGGTGTATTTTTATTGCTGTTGTTTTTCTTTCGTAGATGGTTGGGGAAATATTTTAAAAGAAGAAGATTTCGGGACAAGTAAAAGTTCTGTGAAATTCACATTTCAGTGTCCATAAATAAAGTTTTACTCATGCACAGCACGCCCGTTGGTTCATGGCTCATCTAAGGCAGCAGAACTAAGTGGTGTAGACAGAAACTATCGGCTGGCAAAGCTGAAAAAATACTATCAGGCTCTTTGTAGAAAATGTTTACCAACCTCCTGATTTAAGGAATAGACAACTAGGAATCTTAGATAAAGTGATACTCATCCAGGAAGCAACTAGTAGAACCCTAAGCAAACATGTTACAAACCTTCCCCATCATTAGGTGAGTAATGCCACACACAGGTTCACATGAACATGAAAAACACAGCCATACCCTGGCCGGATGGCTCAGTTGGTTGGAGTGTCATCCCATACACCGAAAGGCAGCTGGTTTCATTCACAGTCAGGGCACATATCTAGGTTGCCAGTTCGATCCCTGGTCTGGGGTAATAAGGGAAACAACCGACCAACTTTTTTCTCTTACACTGATGTTTCTCTCTGTCTCCCTTCCCCTTCTACTCTGTCTAAAATCAGTAAAAACATATTCTCCAATGAGGACTTGGAAGGAAGGAAGGAAGGAAGGAAGGAAGGAAGGAAGGAAGGAAGGAAGGAAGGAAGGAAGGAAGGAAAAGCCATTTATATTAACACATTGTTTGTGGGTAGTTTTTATCGCACGCTAACAGGTGGCGCGGGCCATTTTTGCTAATTTTTTGCGCAAATGGCAATGTTCAGTAAAATTATGATAACTTTAGTTTACGTATTTATACGTTACCCGCATTCTACCGCTAGTCCATAAAAAACGTATTAATACGTGTCCCGCGCTCTACTACACTGGTAGAACGTATAAATACATAAAACGTGTAAACACGTTTCCCGCATACAATGTGTTAAAAAGAGACACAGGCCCTGGCCGGTGTGCTCAGTGGTTAGAATTTTGGCCTGAGTACCAAAGGGTCATGGGTTCGATTCCTGGTCATGGGCATGTACCTGTGTTGCAGGTTCCATCCCCAGCCCCAGTTGGGGCCCATGTGGGAAAAAACCAATGTGTCTCTTACATCGATGTTTCTCTCTCTCTCTCTCTCTCTCTCTCTCTCCTCTCTCTCTCAGCCCTCTCCCAATCCTTCCACCTTTCCACTCTCTCCTAAAAACAATCAATGGAAAAAATATCCTCGGGTAAAGATTCACACACACACACACACGCACACACACACACACAAAGGAAAAAGAGAGACACAGGATGAGCTTGTGTGTCTGTCTGCTTTCACACATGCACACCTATGTGTATAATATGCCAAGGAGGGAGACAGGATGGTAACCATGTTGCTTCCAGGGATAGGAGCTGGGAGATGGAAGGAAGAAGAGACTCATTCATCACTCTCTGCCCTCTTGCACTGTTTGAATTTGCCTCCCCTGTGTATACTATCTCCAAAAAAGCAACAATAAAAACACACCTTGTTTCACTAAGAATATAAAGGCAAAACCTCAGGCCTTCCTGGCATCAACTGCCTGGAAGCCTCCCCAGACTCTAGACCTCCTTCTCCCCGAGTGGGGTGAGACTTGCTGCCATGATGCCCTGGTGGCCACTGCCCGCTGGGCTGGGCTCAGCACAGTGCTGTCTCTGCCCCAGCCTGCCAACCCCTGCAGGGACAGGGGCGGTGTGAGTTGATTATGAATTCCAGTGCTTAGAACAGTGTCTGGCACAGGGAAAGAACTCTGTCCTGTTTGTAATAAATGAGGTCAAAACGGGTCAGTGAACAGGTTAATGGGTGCAACACCTTTGGACATGGACACACACAGAGAAGCTGCGCGGGACTAGGATGTCTGTCACCCACCTTGGCCAGGCCTGCCCGGTGGGCTCCCTGGGACTCGATGTAGGCCACGTATTTGTTGAAGTCCTTAAATTCTTCCATAGTTGGGCGAAATGTCATGATTTTACAACTGGGGTTCTGGGCCCCATGATCCTCAGACCCCATGGTTGCAGCTGAGACACCGCCACACCTGTGAGGGAAGACAGAAGAGCGTGAGCAGGCGGTGCTGCCACCAGCAGGTGCCCTGCTCCATAGACCACACTAAAAGTACCCGGGGCCCCAGGAAGCAATGCGGGGCAGAGAGGAGACTGCCTTGCTCTGCTCTGGCACGAAAGACCAAGATGACTTCAACTAATTAAAAACAGAGGTGTCCTAGTTCCAAAAGCCAACGTGATACTGGAAGCCAGAGCACTAATTTTAAGCTGGGGGCCTAGGAAATAAAAGCTTTTCGTTTCAGGGACTCAAATCAATGTATGTCCTTTGGAGCTGGACATGCAGAGACATCGGATCACGTGACAGGTTCTGCAAGGTAAGTGAGGTTGTGTGTGAGTCTGCCTTCTTTTGAGGCACCAGCCTGCAAGCAGGGGAACCACAACTCCAGGCAGGGCCCACCCCGAGCAATATGTGGGTCGCTCCAGGACTGGCCTGGCTGCTGTCAGTGAACCCAGGCCCAGGGACCCATGGGAAGCCCCAGGCAGGAACCAGAGGGTAGAAGGCCGGCCAGAACGGCTCCTTGCCTGCAATCAGAGGCTCCAAGGCACCCTCAGTCATAACCATGCCTGGACATTTTGGCACAGAGGGGAGACTGTGCTATGTCATGCACTCTAAGATTCACGGCAGGCGCCTGAAGATAACTGGGAACCAGAGCTCCTCTCGGGGAGAAGGGTGCAGACTGGAATGGCCCCCTCCTGTCTCTGGAGTTAAGGGGACCCAGTGTGGTTGTCGGTGGCCCACCCTGAGCAGGAAGAGGCTCAGTGACAGATTCTGGGAAGGGTCCCTGCTGGCCGATTAAATTCTCCAGGTTCAAAAGACTAGACTCCCACCAGGATTTGGAAAAAGTCAGAATCCAAGTACACACAGACCTGAGAACTTCGAAAACAATTTAACCAAGTTCACCTCACCCCACCCCAAAGTGAGCTGGGGAATGAGAAACCCAAGAAGCCCAGTGGTCCCAGAAAGGGGCGGGGGAGGGGTAACAAGATGCTTCCAAAAGGTGATGCCTGCAGAGGGCACTAGAGGGCAGCACAAACCCAGGATTTGCCACTGAGGAAGTCATTTTCCCCTGGGAGAGATCTGGAGGCCCCAGGCTCACAGGTACCCTGTTCTGGCCTTGCCCCTAACACCCCATCCCATACCTGGGACACATGAGGTTGGGGCCAGGGGGACAGCAGCTAAAGCCCCCCTCTGAGGGCCAGACTCGCGCTGGATTGCTGGCGAGGGCCCCGGAGAATCCTGACATAAGGGTGGGGGTGAGGGCGGGGAGATGTCACTGCTTCACTGCTGCATCCAGGCTGGGACCCACCATGACCCTGTGACCACAACAAGTCTCAAGTTTTCTCGAGGGGCAGCCACAAAGCTGAAGTGTGCATGGCAGGTCACGAGCCTGTGACGTCTGACAGTAGCTCTGGGAGGGATCACACAGAACCACCAAGAACACACGGTTCATAAAAGGAGAGGGGTTGTCACAATCCCTCCTAGGGAGCAGCAGGCACCAGAAAGTCCCAGCCTCAGCCAGGCTGCCCCTCTGGAGCCCTGACCAGTCTTTAAGACTGACCACCATGTCATGCCAATGGCCCCTTGCCTGCAGCCAGGAGCCAGGACCTGAATCCCCACCTGGGACCCCCACCCACCCCACCTGAGCCCCAAGCCTACCTGCCCTCTCCCCTCCAGCCCAGATGCAGCCACACAGGGCTCACTGTGGGCCTTCACTGCACAGAGGCAGACAGGACAGCACATCTGGCCTGGGGAGACAGATCCTGACCCCAATACTATTGTGCACATCAGTGTGGTTCTGAGCTGTGCTAACGGCTATGGTGGGAGAACAAGGAAGGGCGGGAGAGGGCTCCATGGGCCAGGACCTCAAATGAGACACCAAAACAGGAGAGCTAGCTGGCCTTCCTCACGTTCCCACCATCCTAGCCACCCATTCCTGTCCATCCCACGTCAACATCCCTCGAGATTTTCCACACCCACTGGGGAGGTCAAGGCCTCCGCCTGTACAGAGCAATAGGCCACCCACCTATACCACATGGACAATCTGATTCATCCTCGGAGGCCTGCTGCCTGACATGATTGACCCGCCTCAGCCCCTGGTCCAAAGCCCTCGATGGCCAGGCAAAAGTCCAGAAGCTGGTTCCTCAGTCTGCCATGGCCACCTGCGCCCAGATCTGGAGGCAGTGAACAAATCAGCACTTCAGAGGCCCTCAACCCTGTTCTATGCATTTCACACGGGTGACTTGTCCACTCTACACAATGAGCCCATTTTTCATAGTTCACTGAGGACACAGGACCCCAGGAAGGGAGGTCACATGCCTAAGCCACTTGGCAAGTAGGTGGTAGGGCCAGATGCCCAGCCAGACTCTGCTGAGACAGCCAGAATCTCCCACCTCTCTCCCACCCTAGTGAGTGGCAGGTGCCAACACCTACCCACACCCAACAGCTCTCATGTTGAGTTCGGCCAGTCCTGGCCAGCTGGCTGCCTCTCTTCTGAGGCTGGCTCCCGAGTGGCCCGCAGGGGAGGGGGACAAGAGCCTCTCGCAGAGGCCACCTCCCACCCATCCACCCAAATACCCGGCGCCACTGGTGGGAAGTGACAGTCTCCTCCCCAGGACCAGCTTGTCCCAGGCAGAGCTGGGGCAGCCCCGGGGCCCTGCCCACACGAGCGCGCTCTCTCTCATGTCAAAAATCATGACACAGAGATGAGTTTCCCATCCAGGAGGTGGAAAAGCAGATGCTGAGACAGCAGGTAGAGTATTCTGCATATGCACACTGGCAAGAGATGCTCTACTCCAACCACCAGATTCATCCAGATTCAGCTCCATGGTAAATTCCATAGGATTTTTTTTCTCTCTTATTCATGCCTTTTGAAATGAACTTTTTTAGTACCTAAATATAAGGAAGAAAATTAAAATGGTTTGTAATCCCAACACTCCATAACCCTTGACACATTTTTTTGAGTGAGGGCAAATAAAAAATCATATATGGGCATATTTAAAAAATAAAACAGGAATTTGGATGCCAGTCCTGGGCCAATCTTCTGGTTCACTGGAAACATGGGGGAGGGGCAGAGGACAGGGAGAGCCCCAGGGAGGGAGTTCGCAGCACAGTCAGGAAGAGGGATGTGCTCCTTACCAGACAGAGCCATGCCAAAAAGCAGGGCTCTGACAACTCAATATACAGAAACAAACAGCCCAATTAAAAAGTGGGCCAAGGACTTGAATATACACAAAAGGTCAACAAGCAGGTAAAAAGGGGCTGAACATGTTAGCCAACGCGGAAATGCAAATCGAAACCACAGTGAGATACCACTCATCCCCACTAGGATGGCTAGAACAAGAAAAACAGACAAGGAGAATTGTTGATGAGGATGTGGAGAAATTGGAACACTGATATAATCAGGTGGGAATGTTAAGACGGTAGCACCACTGCAGAAGAATTTGGTGGTTTAGATGAAATTATGATCAGCAGGATAATACACCATCACCTCCCCAAGACATCTACATTCTAATTTAGACTGTGAAAACACTCCCTTCCATGGCAAAAGGACTTTGCAGATGGATTAAGTGAAGGACCCTGAGATGGGGATAGTCCTGGAAATCCTCAGGGGGCCCAGTGTCATCACAAGGGTCCTTATAAGAGGGAGAGAGATGAAGACTGGATGACAGAGCAATGGAGGCAGAGGCTGAAGTGATTCGAGGAAGGGGACCTGAGGAGTGGAAAACTGAAAAAACTCCAAGAAATCAAATATGCCCTGAAATCTTCAGAAGGAGCAGCCCTGCCAACACCTAAAGCCCCATAAAACTCACTCCAGACTCCTGACCCCAGAACTGTCAGGGAATGAATATGCGTTGTTTGCAGTCACTAGGTTTACAGTCACAGTGCAACAGCCGTGGGATGCGCATGCAGAATCACTTTTTCTGAAAAGTGGTTTGGGGTTTTCAATGCATTTGAAAATACCGAGTTCTAGTCCACACCTGGCCCTGATTAGCCATGTGGCCTGCATCTGAGGTCAACACGGAACATGGAATTCGAGGCAGCCTTTCTTAGACCACTGGGAGCAGCCAACGTGGCAGGGAGTGAACAGGACTGTTTGTCCTCCAACCTGTCACCCCCATGGGTGTGAGCTGGGAGGTGATTAGCTTGTTTCCTCTCTTCTTACCAGTGACCACCTTGGGATACCATAAATAAAGAGGCCACCACTTTATTTTTTTATTTATATTGATTTCAGAGAGGAAGGGAGAGGGAGAAAGAGGTAGAAACATCAATGATGAGAGAGAATCATTGATCGGCTGCCTCCTGCATGCCCCCTACTCGGGATCGAGCCTGCAACCTGGGCATGTGCCCTTGATTGGAATCAAACCCAGGACCCTTCAGTCCACAGGCCGACACTCTAGCCACTGAGCCAAACCAGTTAGGGCCAGAGGCCACCACCTTGAAACCCTCTGTCCTCTGTCCCTGGTTTATTAGAAAAGTATAGGAGAAGGTGGACAGCCTGGAGTTGACACCTAGAAGCAGCTGGGTAATGGGATTCTTTTAAATCCATTTAAAAAGAATCTTTCATTTTAAATACCCCCACCCCACCACCCCTGGCTGTGACTGGTCACCATCCTCTGCAGGTTGTGGGGTGGGGTGAATAGGGCCTCAGAAAGCCCAGAAACAGTATCCCACCTGATTCGAACGACAGAGCAGCCCGTCCTAGGCAACCCCAGAATCAATAAAAACTCTCAGTGGTTCTTGGGGCTTCGAGAGGACAAACATGGAGTATGCAGACTAGAAAAGAGACACCCAGCAGAGCCACTCCTAGAGGGTTCTAAGCTCCTCTGTCTAAAGGCAGGCAGACCCTGGAGACCCCAAGAACTCAGAATCACATGGGGCTACCTTCTCCCCACAGCATGCAGCCTCACAGGCACCTGGGAGGAGGCTGTGGCCTTTGGGACCTTGGTCTTGCACTTACTTGAAAGTTCCTGGTATATTACGATGGTGAGGCTGCAATGAGAGATGCTCTAGTAAATGGCTTGGATTCTGTCAGGTTCCTGCAATGGTGATGGTTCCTAAAATGCACAAAATAAAAGCATGATTAACTACATTTATCACATGCTTAAGTCTAAAATCCACATTACACTCCTAACAGTGGCATGTAGCCCAAGGACACTCTTGCCTTTATTCAGATGTATCCAAATCCTTGCCACTTTGCAGGAACACAACCGTTTTAAGCTCATCTTCCACAAATCAGCATCTGAGAAAGCAAGGATCTCCAGGAACAAATTAAACCAGAGAAGCTTTTAGAAACCTTAAGGTACAGGCAGTTTCTTGGAGGTTTACAATAAGTTCTGCCTCCTGTGAACTCCTGAAGCCAGGGAAAGCACCCTCCAAGGAGGACACTCACATGGACAATGCCGCACGGTGACCACCACCTGCACCCCCATAAGGTGCACACTGGGGGAGCCTGGCAGGGGCTGTGCAGACCCCACCAGGGCTGGGTCCCAACCTAGAAGCTAGCTGGGCAGAGACAGTCCAGTACCTGTGGAATGGATACAGCACAAGACTTTTAACTTGGGTTTGGCCCCAGGACCTTTGACAATCTGGGCTACAGTTACCCCCAATTCACCAGCCCTCCCACCCATATCTCCCCACAGCTCTCCAGACACATGAACCACAATGGCACAGGGTCTACCAGATGTTCCCTGCCTCTGGACCTTTGCACATGCTGTACGAGACCTGAGCATGAGGATGGGCCTGACATACCAGGAAGGGCAGCTTACCCCTTGAACTCAATCCCACACCCTTTCTCCAATTTACCAAGAGTTTTAAATAGCACGGATTTCACCAGCACTCTTATAACAGACAATGCACACTAACATTCTAAATCTTACTTTAAGCTGGTTTTTAAAAGTATCGGCACAACCCATTTTAGTGATTTCACTGTCTTTTAACAGGGCACAACCCCTGGTTGAAAGGCCACATGAGGCTGTAAATTTGTGGAGCTAGGGCTGCATACATCTTCCTCGGGACACAGTAGGCTGTCGCTGGCTCTCCCAAAAGCTCCTGGGCCTCTCCCACCTGCATAGCTGAAGGCCGCCCCACTCCACAGCCCTGCCAGCACCTGACATCAGCCAGAGCTGAAGTCAGAGGATCCAATTACTGTGAAATCTCTCCATGTAGCCGTAGCTGGCAGAATAACAGCTGCCAAGGATGTCTACCTCTGAATCCCCACAACATGTGGCAATGCTCCCTTCTGGGGCAACAGGCACTTTGCAGATGGGATTAAGTGAGGGATCTTGAGATGGGAAGAGTATCCTGAATTATCAGGTGGGCTCTGTCATCACAAGGGTCCTTATAAGAGGAAGGCAGGAGGGTCAGAGGAGATGTGATCACGGAAGCAGAGATCAGAATGACAGGCTATGAAGATGGAGGAAGGGGCCATAAGGCAAGGGGTGCAGGTGCCTCTTAGAACAGTGATGGCGAACCTTTTGAGTTCGGCGTGTCAGCATTTTGAAAAATCCTAACTTAACTCTGGTGCCATGTCACATATAGAAATTTTTTGATATTGGCAACCATAGTAAAACAAAGACTTATATTTTTGATATTTATTTTACATATTTAAATGCCATTTAACAAAGAAAAATCAACCAAAAAAATGAGTTCGCCTGTCACCTCTGACACGCGTGTCATAGGTTCGCCATCACTGCTCTAGAACAAGCATGTCAAACTCGCGGACAATGAATATTTTTGTGGCCCAGCCAATGTAATGGTATGTAAGAAATATTTTAATAAAAATTTTGTAACTTAATTTTTATAAGATCCTGTTATACATAATTATTAATAGCGAACTACAACATTCACTAATGACTGGTTACTATAATCGTGATGCAGTCATTTCCCTTACGCGCAGGCGCACCATTTCTCTCCACTAATACTAACAGCTTATATTTTAGCAGCCAATTGCCACATCGTTAGTCTTGGACTGACTTGTTTGGTGTGCACGCAACAGGAAATATTTCACTTTCAGAGAACAAGAAAACTAGGTTTATTTGCGTTACGCTTATTAATTTGTGCAGTTATTCAGTGTCTGGTAAGTTAATATTCAAGAAAAAATATTAAATTTTATTTAAATGTTCTATTATTTTATGTTAACAATTACTCATTTATTTCAGCCCTTTGTATTCAGCATGTCTCTACTGAAATAAACCTACGCTTCTATGAAAACTGAAGCTTTTGTTTTTTTTGCAGCTCACATACACTTACACCTTGTTTATTGGCCCGTGTTAGCCTTTGTGTTTGACATGCTTGCTCCAGAAGCTAGAAATGACAAAGAACTGAGCTCCCCTAGAGCCTCCAGAAGGAACCAGCCTTGACCACACCTTGATCTTGTCCCCGTGAGACCATGTCAGACTTCCAGCCTCCAGAACTGTGAGATAATAAATGTGTGTGTTTAAGTCACTAAGTCTGTGGTCATCTATCAGCTCAGCAAAGGAGACTAATGCTACAAGCGTCAATGTGTCTTTTCTTGATCACAGAGTAGGTGAGGGGTCTTTTCATTGTCACTGACCACACAGACCTCTGCTATGAGCTGCCAGCCCCTATCCCTCATCCGTGTCTCAATGGGATCAGGTGTCTCCCCCGTCACTTATAACTGTCTCTTAGCATGCTGTCTCCCTTCCTGGACATAGGCTGCCCCTACCAACACATGGTCTAAAAGGCAGAGAAGTCACTTGTGGTTCTCAGCTGGACAGACCCCAATCTGCTGCTGTCCATGGCTGCTGGGCCACCCAGACTGTGGGTTCTTCTGCTCTCATACTTTGGGGGCCAAAAGCACCAACCCCCAAGCCAGAAGGCTAGAAGCTCTAGGGCTGAGGTCAAGGCCCAGTTCTCAGGCCACAGGTTGAGGCGAGGCCTCTATCCACCCTGACCTATGTCTACAAGGAACCAAGTCCAGGCTCACCCACGTCCACTGCTCCTCTGAAGGCTCCCCTGCAGGCTCTGGGATGCAGAGGCCTGGCCTCAGACTGAGCCAGAGACTTGCTTGACACAAGGCAGCCAGGGCGGAGGGATCAGAGGACTCCTATGTGCGAACTGCATAGAGTGACTTACTTCCCAAATGGGGAGTGACTTTACAGTAGAGAAACCTGGCAATCACAATTCAGTCAGGGGATCAAGGTCAACATTAACAGTAATAAGTCAAAGTGACATATGACCCTTGACATGATAGGATGAAAAGGGCCCTTCACCTCTGGGGTCTTCCTCTCAGAACACATCACCTAGTCTAACCATGAGAAAAACACCAAACAAACCCCGATTTAGAAACTTGCCACAAAATCCTTGACCAATCCTCCTCAAAACTGCCAAAGTCACCAAAAACAAGAAAAATCTAAAAAAGCTGTCACAGCCGAGAGGAGTCTAAAGACATGTGATAACTAAATGTCATGTGAGATGCTGAATGGTATCCTGGGACAGAGAAAAGACATTAGGGAAAACTGAGGAAATCTGAATATAGTATGAACTTTAATTAATAAGAATATATTTATTAATTTTGACAAATATACCAGCCTAATATAACATGTTCATTAATAAGGAAACGAAGGGGAGGTTGTTTATGAGAACTCTATCTGCTTAATTTCTCTATAAATCTAAACTGTTTAAAAAATAAAGTCAAAGTAATTTTCAAAAAGAAAAACAAATCCAAAAGGCCCAAGCAGCCTGGGTCTCATGCCTCCTGCTGCCCAGGCTGGCCCAGCCTAGCTGCTGACCTCGCTGTGGGTCCTGGGAAATCTGGGGCGCTAAGAATAGAACTCAAGAGGGAGTCCGGTTGCAGCAGGTAAAAGCCAAGGCATCAAACACCAATGCCCCTAAAAAAACGCAGTCTGACCATTTCTCCTTTAAAATGGCGCAGTCTGACTACCAGATGACGTTGTTATTCTGATGTGCCCGCCCGAGCCCGCAGATGCTGACGAAAGCAGCAGGCACAATGGCTTACTTCTCCACCCCCTCTGCAAAGGGCAGGCAGTGGGACCGGAAAGGAAAAAAAAGCAGAAACCAAAGAGCTGGCGATACCTAAACACTGAGGCACCAGGAACTGCCACTGACAAGTGGCGTCGCTGGGACTCCACAGCTTGGCCACACACCCTAGGAAGACGTATCTGGGTCCCCAGCTCTCGGCTGCCCAAGGCTGACCCTTAGGGTGGGTCCAGGGGCTGAATCTACACCATGCCACACTACCCATTCCTGCCCTAGAGCTAGGCCTGAGGTCCAAGAGGCAGAAAGCTGACTGAGCATCCCATGGACCAGAGAAGGGAGCCATCACCTGTACACTCGGCTGACCTAGGAGGGCTCAGCTCCCTAATCTGCCTATAAGCCCATAAGCCCCAAGTGGCCCCCAAAAGGAGCACATGTATCCTGCTGCCTACTGAATCCTGGAGGTTCTCTGTGCCTCTCAGTGCAGGGAAGCCACTCAAAGCCTCAGAACGACCCACAACTTGAACACTCTATTGTCTGATCAGTATGAACTCATGGGTTTTTTAAAAAATATGTATCTACAGATAGATGGACACAGATATAAATACAGAGGGGCACAGAATCACAGGTTGATATTCACATCTCCAAGCTTTGTCAACTGACAGGCCTGGGAAGCCATGACACTCCCAGCACTGAGAGTATACTCGGTGGCCAGACGAGTTTTTAATACCATTCTACAACACAGGGAACATAGGCTCCTTGGAGAAGTGGTCAACCTGAGCATCTCGTGGGGGCAGGGAGGAAGGAAGCCCTCACTACAGGAGAAGGACATGAAGGAAGGACTTGGGAGCCAAACAGGAAGGAGAAGGGGCGCCCTACGACCAAAGCAAGGATCACTCGGGCAACATGATAAATAGTGATTGTGCAGGATTATAACCTGCAGATAAAATAAATATGCAAAGGTCTTTACTGGTATAAAATTTGAAAGGGGGAAGCCCTCTTCTACAAAAGAACTCTAATTCATAAATGGAGAAGGACTGAGGGTGATGCATGTCTCCATGAGAAGGCCAGAGTATACTGTTGCATGTAATTAATTGTTCTTGATCTAAAATCCACAGGCAGAAGTTTGAAGAGAAACGGGGTGTTGCATTCTCTCAAAATCCCAAAGGGAAAAAGTAACCTTCTAGTGCAGACTCCTGGATGGCACCACCTTACCCAAGGGATCAAAACTGACACCCCCAGTGATGGGACATTGATATGCTGCATGGAGAAGTACAAATACATAACCTCCATCTGATCATGGGGAAACACTGGGCAAAGCTGAGGGACATTCTACAAAAGTGTCAAGGTTGTGACAGAAAAGGAAAGACTGAGAAATGGTCCCAGCCCAGAAAAGCCTGAGGAGACATGATGACTAGATGTGACGTGGCATCCCGGATGGGGTCCTGGAGCAGAAAAGGGACATGAGTGAGACAACTGGTAAAGTCCTAATAAAATCCCTGGTTTGGTAAATACTATTCCTCCATGTTTTTTGCTTATTTATTTTGTGCCATTCTTCTGTGGTTAAAAGCTAACATTCAGGAAGGGGCTGAAAGGTACACAGGAACTCTATGTACTGTCTTTGTAACATTTCAATAAGTCTAAAATTATTTCAAAATAAAAATTCAAAAAATAAAAATAAAAAACCTCTTCCTCTGCCCTCTGAAGCTCACTGCACAGCAGGTTTCAGCCAGAAGAGGAGAGTCTGGCTGTAAAAAAATCCAAACTGATAAGAAAAAGCAAGCTGACACCACACTACAATCCAGTTTCAGGACCCATTAAAGGCCCAACCTGCTGAACCCAAGTTTCAGATCCTTCCTGTTAGAAAGAACTGAAAAACTGACATTTTTCATCCGCCTTTGCTTACTGGGCATAGAGCCTCTTATTTTCAAATATCGCACCAAATCCTCCATGCCCATGAAAATGAAGGATGTGCAGAAGATGCGAAGGCTCAGTTAGGGAAGTGGCGGGCACCCCGGGTTGTCTGGATCCCAATTAAGAAGGCTCTAGTCTCCTTACATGGAACTCTAAGGACCACATCACATCATTTTTCTTTAACGTCCACCCCCGGCCTAGACATCACTCAGGTTGGCAAAACTACAGTAATCAAGACAGTGTGGTACTGGCATAAAGATGGACACAGCACTCAATGGAAGAAGAGTTGACAGTCCAGAAATAAACTTGCACATTTAAAGTCAGTTAATTTTCAATGAGGTTGTCAAGACCATTCAATGGGGGAAAGAACAGTCTTTCAATAGTTGCACTGGACATCCACATACAAAAGAATGAAGCTGGACTCCTACCTCACACTGCAGGCAAAAAATTAACTCAAATGGATCAGAGATCGAAATGTAAGAGCTAAAATTATAAAACTCTTAGAAGAAAACAAATGAGTGAACCTTTGTGACCTTGTATTAGGCTATGGTTTCTAGACGTACAACAAAAGCACAAGTAGAAGAAAAAAATAGATTGGACTTAGATCTTCAAAGAACTTAATCAAGAAAGTGAAGACAACCCACAGAATGGGTGAAGATATTTGCAAATCTTATATCTCATAAGGGAATTGTATTGAAAATATATAAAGAACTTTTACAGTTCAACAACAAAAAGACAAATAACCTAATTTACAAACGCGTAAAGAATTTGAATGGACATTTCCCCCAAGATATACAAACACAGGAGAAGAAACTCAACATAACAGCAATGGAGCAAGGGGGAAGAATAGAGGCTAAAACCCCAAAGAGAGTGGTGGCAGGGCACATGTAGAGCCTTATAAATAGTTTTGACGATTATACTTCTCAAGGTATGTCCTCTGTTCTCTCAAGCTTTCTCCCTAGAAATCATGGTGGGACCGGGGAGATGAGCAAAGGCCCCAGATGCCTGTTCCCAGCCCAGCTGTGTGATCTAGAACAAGTTCCTAAACTCTGAGCCTCAGTTTTTATATCTGTAAAGAAGGGATCACCATATTAATGCCCTGCTCCTGGAGTTGTGGAGGGTTAAATAAGGTAACAGGCAGAATGCACTTAAAGGAGAACCTAGCACAGTGTAAACCCTCAATATATAGCAGCTGTTATGGGCTTTGTCATTTAATAGGCTCACAAAGGCAAAGAAAGCAAATCTGATGACACACTGGGTGAGATGCCCTCATCAATCCATGCTCCCAGTGTCCACGAAAGGCCTCTATGAAGGACAACCTGGCAACTTTCTTTTTAAATGCCCACTCCCTAAAAATAACCCCCTAAAAAATGCCCACCCCTCCTAACCATCCGATCTTGGGCCTTTATGCTCCAGACATGCTGCACCTGGCAACAGAGTGGGGGCTCAGTAAACAGACCTCCAAGAGAGCACTGGGACCAGGGAAGGTTCCAGCTGGATCTTGTGAACTGTAAGACATCTGGAAGCAATCTGCCAAGTTCTGTGATACGCACGGCACACACTTAGCATGCTGAAAAGAACATGTATGCACATGTCTTTCTAGAGGGTGACCGCTTCCAGGGGGCTGGGGGACTACAGATCATGGAGAGAGGGAGATAACAATGGCATCTTGAAGCACTGGTACTTGCGATAACTGGCTAGGTAGCCATTTGGGAAAATATAAAGTCGGGTCCATACCTCCCACCATTTGCAACAATGAACTCTGAAAGGATGAGGGATCTACATGGAAAGAATGCAACCATATGGGTGGGTACTGGAAGAAAACATGGTAAATCCCTCTTCAAGCTCAGCTTTCTAACTAGTACTCAAAATCCAGAGCAATAAATGAAAAAAATCACTGTATCAACATTTAAAAACTGTAAAGGGGAAAAAAAAAGACATAAAAAAAGTCAAAATGCAACTGAAAAACTGACAGAAAACATTTGCAATACAGATCACAAAGGGCTCATCTCCCTAACATATATTGAAATTTTAAAGGTTTGGGGGGAAAGGTCAAAAATCCAATTGAAAAATGGGTGAAAAGCATGAACTAACAATTCACAGAACAGATACAAAAACAGCCTTTAACATATTAAACAATGCTCAGCCTCACTCATAATTTCAGAAATGCTAATTAAAACTACACAGATCCCATTTGTCACCTCTCAGATGGGCCAATATTTTTTAAATAGAATAGAATAGGCTGTGGGACCAGACCCTCTCATCCCATGGTGCTGGTGGGAGTAAACCAATAGCACCTTCTGGAATGAAACTTGGCAGAAGCTAACAAAATACATTTGCTTTTATCTTTTGACCTAGCATTCCCATTTCTAGAAACCCACCCATCACAATGCTCTTCCAACAATACAAAAATATCTATATACAAGGGAATTCACTGCAGCACCGCCTGCACCTTCAAGATACTGGAAATGACTGAAATGCCCATGCAAGGGAGAGGCTGCACTAACTGTGCTATGACCCACAGTGGACACCATGCAGCTGCGCAGGACAGCAAGGACATCTCCACGGCCAGATGCAGCTGTTTCCAGTGAAAAGAGCAAAGCACAGATATATCCCCACAACCCCACTTTTCATGTGAGAAAGGTGGGGGTATAAGAAAAGACATGTCTGCTCTTTTGAGCAGCTGGAAAAGGATAAATCAGACACCAGGTGAAACTAGGGAGGGGTGAGGATGATGACATATCTCTGTAGTCTTGACTTGGAACCATGCTAATGTCCCACATACTGAATGAATGAATGAATGAATGAATGAGAATGCATAAATGAAATCAACAAGAATTGGAGGGGAAATCCTACCACAAAATGCGAACAGAAACAAATAAACCAAACTGTATTTCAAGTAAATAATATAACCATAGTAGAGAGGGAAAAGAAAGAACTAATCTGCGTGACTTTTAAACACAGTTTTGGAACTAGATGTATTGGAAATAAAGATAAAACAAATATTGACTGCTGGTCTGAAGGCTTATTTTACTGTAGGTGACAGGACAGGTTCGCACTGACTGAGAAGGGAGTTACAAAAATGGAAAGGGGAAGCCAGCAAGGAGTCTGCATGTGGGACTAGAACTGGAGGCATTGGTGTGAACTCATGGGCAGGAGAGTGTGTATGTAGAAAACTAGAAGCAGAAATGGATGTGGATGCCGTGTGGGTGGGTGTGTGTGGTGTGTGTCTGACACATGTATACAGATATATATACAGAAGGTAATGTATGCACGTAGGTATTTATTCACACCTCTATTTCCCAGCTCCGGCTAATAAGAGGGCTTAGATGTAAAGACACCCCATTGGCAATGAGCACACTGAGCACCCAGATCTTGGTTTCAAAACAACATTGTCCACAAAAGAACCAGGGCTCACCCTAGCCGGTTTGGCTCAGTGGATAGTCAGCCTGCGGACTGAAGGGTCCCAGGTTCCATTCTGGTCAAGGGCACATGCCTGGGTTGTTGGCTCAATCCCCAGTAGGGGGCATGCAGGAGGCAGCCAGTCAATGATTCTCATCACTGATGTTTTTTGTTGTTTTTCTCTCTCTCTCTCTCTCTCTCTCTCTCTCTCTCTCTCTCTCTCTCTCTCTCTCTCTTCTCCCTTCCTCTCTGAAATCAATAAAAACATATTTAAAAATAATAATAATAAAATAGTAATAAAAAAGAACTAGGGCGCCTTACAGAAGTGGTCAATCCCTGAGCTGGGCAGAGAGATAGGCCTGGAACATTTCACTGTGCCTAAAAGTAAGGACGTGCCCAGGGAATGGCGGGGGGTAGAGGGGGTGTGACAAAAGGACACATGGAGCCAGCAAGGGCTCTCCCTCTGGACAAACCTGGGACCACTGGAGCAACATAAGGAGAGCAACGGATTATAACCTACTAAGTCAGGTAAGAATCCAAGAGCCCACAGTGATATAAACAAACAAATGGGGAAAAGAGAGAGCTGTTCCTTACAGTAAAAGCCAACCAATGAATGCAGCATGATGGAATTAGACTATTTGGCAAGAATCAGCAATGGCTGCTAAAACAAGCAGGGAGTGTTGGAAGAGTAACAGGGTATTGACATAGTCTCAGAGTATCTCTCCACAAGACACACAAACACAAATGATAAAATAATAACTTTATGGTACAGAACCTGGCAGAAACCAAGTGATCGAGGCTGACAAGACCAGAAATGAGACAAACTGACACAAGGGGCTTCCAGATATGATGTACCAAGAAGATCACTTCTGGGACATTCCTGCCAACTGTGTAACCTGAACCAGTCGTGAGGAATCATCAGACAAACCCACATTGGGGGACATCCTACAGAATAAGTGGCCTGTATTCTTCAAAACATCAGTCATGAACTCTAAAGACAGACTCTAAACAGTTCCAGATGAAAAGAAACATGACAACTGAATGCAATGTGTGATCCTGGATTCTCTTTCGAGAATTTGGAGAATTCACTTCCTGATTTTGATAATTTGATAAGAGAATACCTTGTTTGGAAGAAGTAAACACTGAAGTAATTAGAAAAAGGGGTATGTATCTACCTGGAAGAGTTTAAAAACATTCACACAGAGAGAATGAGGAAGACAACGGGAATAAAAGCAGACGCAGTAAAATGAGAATGGGGTGAAAGGTATCAGGGAATTCTTAATATTATTCTTGCAAACTTTTCTGTAAATGTGAAATTATGTCTCCAAATTTTTTTCTTAAAACAAAAAAAGCACTTGGGTTGGAAAAATGAAAAGGAAGTGCTTGGCAGAAGGCCAAGGAGCCCAGGCGAGATGCAGGTCTGGCTGCCAGCACTTGCTTTGAAATACCATGGACAAGGAGAACAGGGCCTGCCAGCCCACCTTCGTCTTTACTAGGCTCTCAACAGGGTCAAGGCAGCAGCATGGGCAAAGGCCACCTGTCCCCCGGCCCACAGCCCCAGGCAAGGGGCTGGAGCCTCACAGCAACAGAAAGGGATGCCAGCATCCTGAGGGCTGAGGGGAACAAGCAAACTCCCCACCCAACCAGAAGGCCACCCTGGCAGACCCTCAAAATACTACCACTCCATTCTTTTTTTTAATCCTCACCCAAAAACATGTTTTTTATTCATTGTTAAGAGTGAGGAAGGGGAAAGAGAGAGGGAGAGGGAAAAAGAGAAACATCGATGTGAGAGAGAAAAGTCAACGTAAGAGAGAAACATTGATCAGTTGCCTCCTGTATGCGCCCCAACTGGGGATCAAACCTGAA
The DNA here is from genome assembly GCF_014108235.1 of Myotis myotis. Classification (NCBI taxonomy): domain Eukaryota; kingdom Metazoa; phylum Chordata; class Mammalia; order Chiroptera; family Vespertilionidae; genus Myotis; species Myotis myotis. Next base: position 81,017,482 of record NW_023416368.1, on the reverse strand, counting down.
ACTTTTTTTTTATTATTATTCTCACCTGAGGATATTTTTCCATTGTTTTTTCAGAGAGAGTGGAAGGGACAGAGGGAGAGACAGAGACAGACAGAGAAACCTCGATGTGACAGAGAAACATTGATTTGAAAAACAGGGGGCTGGGGAAGCAGGGAGGAACCCGAAACCCAATTATGTGCCCTTGACTGGGAATCAAACCCCCAACCTTTTGGTGCATGGGACAACATTCTAACCAAGGAGCCACATGGGCCAGGGCTGAACCCGAAATCTTTTGGTGCACAGGATGATGCTCCAACCAACTGAGCCACCCAGCAGTGCTACCAGTTCATTCTTTACACATATGTATAGGTCTTAGATGTTCTATAATTAACCATTTAAAACGATAATCACCCCGCCAGTGTGGCTCAGTGGTTGAGCATTGACCTATGAACCAGGAGGTCACAGTTTGATTCCCAGTCAGGCTTGACTCCCAGTAGGGGGCGTGAGGAGTCAGCTGATCAATGATTCATCATTGATGTTTTTATCTCTTTCCCTCTCCCTTCCTCTCTAAAATCAATAAAAATATATTTTAAAATAAAACCACAATCGTTAACAAAGTAATCTTTGTTTCTCCACAAATATGCCTTGTAATTTTGTGGCGATCTATGTAGGCTCTGAGTAAGGATGGAAGACACACATGTACACAAGTGATATGCCAGGAGAGGATCCTGCTCCTCACTCACGGCCCTGTTGATCCTGGACAGGTTTACTAACCCCCCTGAACATCACCCTTCTTCTAGAGTTTGCTCCGGGCCTTCCCTCAAAGCTATGCTGGGATCAGAGATGACCAGTAAAAATGAAAAGGCCAGTGATGGGGGCACAGTTCACCCACATGCAGGCATGGCTCTAAGCACCTGACATATCTGATCAGCCCCAAAACCCTCGGAAATAGGTACTGTTTATCACAGCCCATTTCACAGATGGGGAAACTGAGGCACATATGGTGAAGTGACTCACCTGAGACCACACAGCCAGCAACAGGGGAGCCCAGCTCTCAATATGTATCCTAACCACTAGCCTTGCCAGCCCATGCCAACTAGCAGGGAGACACATGGAAAACACAAAGCTCTGTCCCCATTTTGTGCTTCTAGATTGCAGATCTTCATACAATCTATAAAAGTGCAGAGAAAAACACAGACAATCCTATCTAATAATAGACAAACATGGTAATTGACCATACCTTCGCTATGCCTCCCATTGGCTAATCAGCACGATATGCAAATTAACTGCCAACAAAGATGGCAGCTAATTTGCATACTGCAGGCAGTGGGGTACAGCGCAGCCGGCAGCACGAGCTGCCATCCCGGGCTACAGGCCAGCCCCAGAAGCCCCAGAAGTCGCCCAGAAGCCGGTGATGGGGGGAGATGGGGTCCCCTGCCCAGGTCTGACACCTCTGGCAGAGGCGTCAGGCCTGGGCAAGGGGCCAATCTGGTGATCGAAGGATGATGGAGGTTGACACCTCTGGCCTAGGCGTCAGGCCTGGGCAGGGTGGAGCCGGCAATTGGAGGGGTCTGGGGGTCCCCTGCCCAGGCCTGACACCTTGGCGAGAGGTGTCAGGCCTGGGCGAGGGCGGAGCCAGTGATCGGGGGCAGATGGGAGTCCCCTGCCCAAGGCTGACACCTCTGGAGGAGGTGTCAGGCCTGGGCAAGGGGCCGATCCTGCGATCGGAGAATGATGGGGGTCAACGCCTCTGGCCAAGGCATCAGGCCTAGGCGAGGGGCCAATCTGGCGATGGGAGGGAGATGGGGGTCCCCTGCCCAGGCCTGATGCCTGCGCCAGAGGCATCAGGCCTGGGCGGGGGGGCGGGGCCGGCAATCGGAGGGGTCTGGGGGTCCCCTGCCCAGGCCTGACGCCTCTGGCTGAGGCATCAGGCCTGGGCAAGAGGCCGATCCGGTGATCGAAGGGTGATGGAGTCGACGCCTCTGGCCGAGGGCAGAGCTGGTGATGGGAGGGAGATGAGGGTCCCCTGCCCAGGCCTGAAGCCTGGGCCAGAGGTGTCAGGTCTGGGGTGGGGGGGAGCCCAGCCGGCGACTGGTGTGAACTACAGAGGAAACACCTTTTCTGACCACTCATTGGTTAAGCTCCCTGTATGCCACTGGTAATATTCTTAGTAACTTGGGTAATAAGAATCCAAAAAGGTGATCTAGGGTTTTTCACCACACTCCTAGTGAAAAAAACGAAGGTCCGCTGCTGGAGGGCTAAGAAATGTCATATCCTGCCCTAGCCGGTTTGGCTCAGTGGATAATGCCTAGGCCTGCCTACCACAGGGTCTGAGTTCCATTCTGACCAAGGGCATGTACCTAGGTTGCAGGCTCCTCCCTGGCCGGGGCCCAGGTCAGGGCTCATGCAGAAGGCAACCAATCAAAGTGTTCCTCTCACTTTGATGTGTCTCTCTGTCTTTCCCTTTCTCTTCCACATTCTCTAAAAATCAATGGAAATATATCCTCAGGTGAGGATAAAAAAAACAATAAGGAAATTATTATTATATGAAAGACACATCTTGAAAATGCCTAAAGAAAGTTGTCATTTTTTCATGGTGAAGGGACTGGAGTCCATGTTGATGAAAAAACCTTGCTGGCTGTGGTGACTGGCAGTGACTGCAGCAGTGGGGTGATGGGGCTGGTGCCTTCCCTTGATCAGCCTGGTCACCTCCCACAAAGGGAGGCCAGACTGCGGCTTAGGCCCTATCCCCAAGGGGAGCAGGAAGCAGGCCTAAGCCGTCACTAGGACATCCTCTGAGGGCTCCCAGTATGTGAGAGGGGGCAGGCTGGGCTGAGAGACAACTCCCTCCCCGTCAGTGCACGAATTTCGTGCACCAGGCCCCTAGTGCTTTTATAATCTTGGGAGGGAAAGACCTCTCTAGGCAGGTCACAAGACCAGGAACTTTACAGGAAAAGACAAAATTGGCAATAAACTTTAAAATATTTGACGTAATAACACATCCAAAATAAAACTGAAAGATAAATGAGAAACTGAGAAAAAAATGTGTAACACAAAAGGGTGCTAATAGCTCTAATATAGAAGGGTTATTATAAAACACTGGTTCTCAACCAGAGGTGAGTCTGTCCCCTAGGGGACACTGGGTGATGTCTGAGGACATCTATCGTCATGACTGGAGATGGGAAGGAGCTCCTGGTGGTGAGGGGGTGGAAGCCAGGGATGCTGCTCAACACCCCCCAGAGCCCAAGATGGTCCCCAACAGAATGATCCAAGTCAAAGATATCAATAGTACTGAGCTGAGAAACCTGTTATAAGTCAAGAAAAATAAACAAACACCGCTATATAACAAGTGGGCAACAGCTATAAAATGGCAATTCAAAAAAGCGGTGACTAGGAGATAATAGATTAAAAGAAAGGACAAAGCTGAGGCTGTCACTGGTGTGATGAAAGCCTCCAGCTGTCACAGGAAGGTCAATCCAGACCACCTTTCTGGGGACTGCTGAGCAACATGGTCAAAATAATAAAGTGTTCGTGCTCTGAGCTACCACACTCACAGATCACCTCAAGGAGATAGCAGCAAGGATGCTCACGGAAGCACTGTTTAAAAAGGAAAATATATAAGTAATCAGGAAATGGGCAAGGAAATCATACACGCTCACATGAAAGCAAAGGAGTATGCAGTCAATGAACTAGAAAGACCTCGCCTGGCACAGAGATGACCATAGAGCCTTCAGGATCTGGGGAAATTTGTAATTTGCGTAAACTTGTCTTTACTGACAATGCTTATGTATCACTTTTATAAAAACAAGAGTACTTAGAGCTCACCTCCAGAGCTATGCCTGGGACCCAGAGGTCCCATCCCTCCAGCAGCTCACTGGCTGGTCCATCTGAGTAGACAAAAGTGGATCTCAGGGGAAAGAGACAATGTGTCCTGAAATTAACTATCACTAAAACGATTATGGTACCCACTCCCTACCTAAATTCATACTTAAAATACCAAGCCAAATTGGAACCCTCACATACTGCCAGTGGAATTGTAAAAATGGTGCAGCCACTTTGGAAAACAATTTGGCAGTTTCTTAAAGCATTAAACATGGAGTTTCCATCTGATCCAGCAATTCCACTCCTATGTATCTACCCAAAAGAAATGAAAACACAAGAGCTCGTACATGAATGTCCATATTATCCATTGTATGCATTATTTGTAATGGCCAAAAAGTGGAAACAACGGAATAGTACATTTTAAAACAGTGAATTATGTAACATGTGAATTATGCTTAACAAAGCTGTTATTTAAAAAAAAATACCAAATCAGAAAATAAATGCACAAAAGCTCCCCAAAGTTCTGATCAAGATTTTGATGGTACTCCCTAGCCAGTTTGGCTCATTGGATAGAGCATCCACTAAAGAGTCCCGGGTTTGATACTGTTCAAGGGCACACAGCTTGGTTGCAGGCTTGATCCCAGCGTGCTGGAGAGACAATTCATGTGTCTCTCTCACATCAATGTCTCTCCCCTTCCCTTCCACTTTCTCTAAAAATCAATGGAATAATATCCTAAGGTGACATTATAAAAAAAAATATTTCTTTAAGAAAAAAAAAAGATTTTGATGGTCGTTGAAGATTCAACTAAGCATAGCCAGAACACCATGGCTGCCCACGTTGTTGGTGCTGAGCAGCACCTGCTCCATTTGCACCCGGTTCTCCACCTGCCCAGCACCATCCTGACCACCGCCGTCAGGCTGCCCACCTAGGCTCCAACAGGAGTCAAGTCAACAATCCAGTCAGAACCACTGTCTTGCTGGCCTTCCATTGACTGATCTCAAAGACAAGTACCAGGCACTCCTTAAAGCCCAAAGACTTGCCTCCAAGTGGATGTGACACACTGACCTAGATTTGGAATCCTGTGGCAGGATCTGGGCCACCAACAAGTCAGCTTTGATGGGACAAGGGAGAAGAGGCCAGAACCACAAAGGGCAATTACAGTAGGGGCCTTCCCAAGCCTGGTCCTGATATGGCAGAGCCCCACAAGTAGTTTTGATTATTACAGGTCCTAAGAGGGCTTTTGAATGTTCACTTCACCGAATGTGAACAAAGGGGCACCATTCAGGCAAGTGGACACATCAGCATCCTTGAAAAACCCAAAACTTAAGTCACTGAATTAATCAAGTGAGCTTAATCCTGATTAAGCACCGTTCAATGGAATCAGCAGAGTTGTGTCAAATAATACTGGGAACCAGAAGTAGATTCTGATAAAATGTACATGATAAGGCCTAGAGAAACCACTAAGAATATACTTTCAAAAACAGAGTGAAAAAATCATTAAGGCATTAAAATGTTACAGTAGAAAATATTCACTTAATGCAAAGGAAAGCATTAAAGGAGGAAGGAAGGGGAGGAAAATTACAGTAGGGGCCTTCCCAAGCCTGGTCCTGATATGGCAGAGCCTCACAAGAGAAGGGGAGGAAAAAGACATGGTACAGAAAGCAAAAAGAAAGATGACAGACATAAATCAATTGGAGCAATAATGACATTAAACGTGAATGAATTAAACAATCCAATCAAATGACAGAGCTTGCCGGACTGGAGAAAAAACAAAAACAAGATCCAATGATGACATGCTGTCCATAGGAGACACTGTGTTTTGTGTTTTTTTAAAGAATAGTTTATTGATTTTTAGAGAGAGAGGAAGAAAGAGGGAGAGAAACATCAGCTGCCTCCTGCACATTCCCTACAGGGGATGGAGCCCCCAACCCATGCATGCCCTTGACCAGGAATCTAACAACCTCCTGGTACATGGGTCAACACCCAACCAACTGAGCCATATCGGCCAGGGTTTTATTAATTATTATTATTATTATTATTTTAATCCTCATCTGAGGATATGTTTTATTGATTTTTAGAGAGAAAACGAGAGAGAAACCTTGACATGAGAAAGAAACATTAATCGATTGCCTCCCATATGCACCCCAACCAGGGATCGAACTTGTAACCTAGATATGTGCCCTGAGATTCAAGCCGACAACCTTTTGGTATACAGGACAGTGCGCTAATCAACTGAGCCACTATAGAAGAAACTCTTTAGATTGAAAGATATAAATAGGCTAGGGAAAAAAAGAATGAAAAAAGGTATAACATGCAAACAGCAAACATAAGACTCCCGAGCCATTGGGGGTATAGTATAGTTTTGTCTTCTGCGTAGGGAGGCTGGTAAAGTCGGCTAGCTGTAAGAATGCCACTGAAACTTGTACATGGAGGCAGGGATGACAGCACCCATGCAGAGCACTTATGAACATACACTGCCCTGTTTGCTGCTTGCCATCATCTGGCAAGGAAAGCAAGTAAGAACGCAAGGCCCAAAGAGCCTGTGTTGTTCGCCCCAAGTTAGTGGCAGTGACAGGGTTTGGAAGCTTGTGTCCCATTATGAGCTATGACTCCATACCTCAAACCCAGTGCAGCTTCAGTCTGAGACCCAGGAGCCCCCTTGGAGGGCACAGAGATGCTGGTCTCCCACCCACACCCCAAAAGTCCCCTGGTCTTCCTGAGCTTCTGGACTGCTGGGGGTTCCTATACCTAGGGGGTGCTTCTTTTCCAAGGAAGACTTTACCAAGTCCCACAGCCCTTAATGCTTCCCCGTCTGCCTCACCCACACCTCAAGGGACAAAATCAGCATTTAGGGGATCAATCAGAGTTCAATAGGCTTTCTCCAAGCCAGTCATGTCACTGTAGGGCTGCTCCAAGGCAAAGAGCTAAGGGTTCTGGCAGTTTCCTGAGACACCCACTCTTGCCAGGTCTCCTCCACAGCCCCAAGTTCATCACTGAGCCCAGCCCAGGCGCAGTGCCAAACCACCGACGCTACAGGCAGAAAGGGAGTGTGGGGCTCAATCAGGCATACTCGCCTCTCACCTGTGCAGTGCATAGTGGGTCATGGTCACTGGCAACACCTGCTCCCTCACCCGTGCCCGATCCTGACTCCATTGAGGTCCCAGGCCTCTGGGTGCCCAGACTATGTGACAGGACCCCCTGCCTACTGGTCACAGGACTATATCACCAGCCCCACATGGGAGTTCTTGCCTCCCCAATAACCACATCAGCCTCTCAGAGCAAGAAAAATATCCTGTCACCCCCAAACCGACAGCTGGACCCCAGGAGCACACAGAGGGACCCACACAAATTCCATATTGACTGAACACACACATCAGAAGCTCATCAGGGACTACTAGTGGTCTGTATTGTTTTGGTTTTGCTTTGCTGAAACTGCTGATTTTTATACAGTGAAGATAAATTATTTTTATAATGAAGATCCCTCTAGGAGTCTTGTTAGGCCCTAAGACTCAACCTGTGGGTCACGACCCCTTTGGCGGTCGAACGACCCTTTCACAGGGGTCACCTAAGACCATCCTGCATATCAGGTATTTACATTACGATTCATAGCAGTAGCAACATTACAGTTATGAAACAGCAACAAAAATAATTTTATGGTTGGGTCACAACATGAGGAACTTTATTTAAAGGGCCAGAAGGTTGAGAACCACTGAGTTAGGGGAACAGCCACTACGACTTGGCCAATAACATTTTCAGGACTTCTTTTGGCTAAAGGCCAAATGAATGAATCCAAGAGACCTGTGGCTGCAGGGAACAGGGGCTAGATTGGAAACAGCACCTCCAGGTATCTGGTCTCATTGTGGCCACACCTAGGACACCTGAGCCCAAGCAGAGACAGCCGAAGAACACGAAACCTAACCCAAACCTGTCACTGCCAGGAGTCAGTCTGCAAAGCCACCGTCCCACCCCAGCCCTCGCATGGGCCTGAGGCACAGTTCACCACCGTTCACCCCAGGACCACAGTGCTCTGGGCTGGTGGATCCATGTCAAACCCCAGGTTCACTGGAGGAAACAACCTGAAGAGGTGTTCAGAACAGGCAGGACTTTGAGCTCCAACCTGGCTGCCTCCAGTCCAGCCTCCCCCAGGAATACCACCCAGCTTCCTGGTCCATAAAACCCTGTCCAACTCTTCTATCTGCCCCATAAAATACTGGTAAAGAAGCTTCAGAAGAAGAAAAACCAACTTTTTTTTTTCCTTTTCTCCACATCCTTGCCAACACTTGTTTGTTAATTAATTTATTTATTTACTGTTTTATTTTCAATTTTTTTATTGATTAAGGTACCGTGGGGCCTTGACTTACGAGTTTAATTCGTTCCATGACGGAGCTCGTAACTCAAATTACTCGTATGGCAAATCAAAAAGTGAACGAGTGAGACACGTGATTCTGGGCTGATGTTGTGGCATTCACTGTGACGTTCGCTGCGCCAACTAGCGGTGGGGTATCTGAAGATGGCTCGTAACCCGAATTTTAGCTCGCAACTCAAAGCAAAAAATCGGCCGAGAGACGGCTCGTATCTCGAAAAACTCGTTAGTCGGGACATTCGTAAGTCAAGGCCCCACTGTATTATATATGTGTCCTTATCACCCCATTGCTCCCCCCTGCCCCCCCCCCCCCCCGCTTATACCCCCACCCCTGGTGACTGTGTCCATTGGTTAGGTTTATATGCATGCATACAAGTCCTTTGGCTGAAACCAACTTATTTTCAAGGTGGCTTCTAATAACCTCAATTGTTCCCTAACTTCCTTCCCAGTACAAATATGGAACAGCAGCACCAAAACCTATGGGCTGTCCTGGAATGGAAAATGATTTTAGAAGCTTTTACTGCAACATCTTGATTCACAGTCAAGGAAAGAACAGAGGCCCAGAGAAAACTCATTATTGTAATCTACTGAATGAAGCCTATCCCTGGCCAAGGGTGCTTGAAATCAGAACATTCTCTGTGGGGGCCATCCTGGGTACTGTGAGGGGTTGAGCAGCATCCCTGACACCCACCCACTCGATGCCAGCAGCACACCCCCACACACACTGTGACAACCACAGATATCCCCAGACAAGGCACAGTGTCCCCTGGCGGCAGAATCACTCCTAGGATGGGAATTCTTTTACTAAGGGATTTTCATGTAGTAACTCAGTTAATCTCACCCACGCTTGAAGCAAAAACCTCCCCTATCATCCCCATTTTAGGATTAAGGATAAAAACTCAGCAGAGGCAGCATCTGAACCCAGGCAGGCTCAGTGCATGAGTACCAGCCTCTAGCTGCCAATCCCACTCAGCCATTCGACCTCAAGACCTCAGGCCATTTAAAAATCATCTGCAGCTGTGGATGTTATTTCCAAACTACGCTGTACACAACTCTTTCTCCTGGGTTTTCCTATGCCCAAAGCACCATTCCAAGTTCTTCCGATTCCTCCATGGAAATATCTCGAGTCCCAAGTTCACAGTCCCCAGCATGTCCAGCATACATGCCACAAATGCACTGCCATCGGTTCGGCCTTCAGAACCCTCAGGCCTTGCTGCCAGGACAAGGTTTCAAGTTCCTGTCAAAGATGAGAGGCTGTGTGCAAGGGTCCATGGGAAGGATTGGGCCACAGCCATGGCTGCTCAACCCTCTGAGGGCTGGCCATCAAGCCCAACATCCTGGAGTAAGCGGCAGGCTGGCTTGGCCAGAGTCTCAAGGGAAGGGCTTTCAGCTTGTTCCCACTTCCCCACAGCATCTCAATCACAGGCCCTCCAGGGGTCAGTCCCCGATCTCCCCAAGGTCAGCTGTGCTGTCCAGGCAAACCCACAGCCTCCTTCTCCTCCAAGCTTCATTCCCACCACCTCCATGAAAGCCTCAGGGCCTCCCTGTCCCCACCTCAGCTACACTCCACCACAGTGGGTCTCACCCCCTCACTCCTCACATGGCTGTCGCTGGTTTGTGTTGGGTCTGCCTCGTCTCTCCAGTTACAGGCTAACAGATCCAGAAATTCTGATGGCAAGGGGCCAGCCTCCACTAAATACCAGGCACCCCCATTTACAACATCCCTGACCAACCACAGCACTCAGCTCATCCAGAGACTAGTCTTCCCAAAGACCAGCCTGTGAGGCCTAGTGCAGCAGCACTGAATGTGAAAAGCACCAGGACATCAAGTGTGAAATAGACACAGGCTGTCAGAATGGGAAATACACCCAGATGTCAAGTTTAAAATACAATATTACATGAAACGGTAATAATTTGGATATTTGGGTTCACTTAAATACACTATTCAAGTTAAAGTCGCCTGTTTCTTTTTACCTTTTCGTGTGGCTACTAGAAAATTTTAAATTATGCATGGGGCTGCCTTATGTCGTTAGTGGCAGCACTACCTCAGACATCACTTTATATCTGTGCTGTATTTTCTCCCAAGGCTTTTGCTGGTTCAGCTCTCACTTTAGATCTTTGGTCATCTGGAGTTAGTGTTTGTATACAGCATGAGGTAGGGGCCCAATTCTGACATTTGACACTTAGTGTTCGTGTGCATCCCCCATGGCATCGTCCTAGTGCCATAAGCAACGCCCTAGCACTCAGGACACCCAGGTTATCTGTATCCTCTGCCAGGGGGACTGCAAGTCACACACACACATACCTCTTCCCCACAGGGAAGACACCAGCAAAAGCAAGTGGGCCAAATCACCAGGCACAGTGATGGCACAAGCCTTGGAGGGAAGGATACCAAGGCAAGAGCCAAGTCCACCTACAGGACTACTCAGTGGGGCTTGTAAGGGCCACAGAGAAGCTTAAAACTTGGAAGCTGCTGCCTTCTAAGAGATAACTCACAATCCTGTCAGGGCCAAGACCAGACAGACCAGGAAAGAGAATTGGCCAGGGGCTGCAGAGGCCCAGTGGCTGCACTAAGAGGTCCTTCAGGGGACATGCCAGTGGTCTAGGCACAGCCCAACCCAGGTGGACCCTGCCCAGCTTGGGCTGGAGGAAAGGAAGGCAGAGAGGTGAGGACTCACCACTGAATACTGGAGTTCATGGCCTAAGTGTGCAAAGGACAGCCTGGCAGCTTCCTGCAGGTGGTGAGCTGGGCACTGCACCTGACATGCCAGGCTTCCCTCCTCCTGGAAGCCCAACCCCAACCTAGAACCCACACACCACAGGCCAGGCCTCCCTTATTCTTACCTTCTTCTGCTGACCCCTCCCAGCCTCAGCCTCCAAAGCGTAACCCCACAAAGGCTTCCCGTGCTGCCTCTGCACAGGATATCAGCTGGGTGAGCAGTAAGCACACTCCAGCCCTAGAATTTTAGAACTCTGAGACAGGGGGAAAGAAGGGGCAGAAAGAAGGAGGAACTACCCAAATGTCCATCAACAGATAGTGGATCAACACAATATGTCCATCCAAACATTGGAATATTACTCGGCTATAAAAAGGAGCGATGCACTGACACCTGCTACAATGTGGATGAACCTTGAAAACAGTGAACGGAGCCAGACCCAAAGACCGCATAGTATGTGATTCCACTTATGTGAAATGTCAACAGGCAAATCCACAGAGAAAGAAAGTGGGTTAGTGGTTGCCAGGGGCTGAGGGAAGTGGGGAGTGATAGTTTAATAGGGATGGGGTTCCTTTTGGACTGATGAAAAGGTTCTGGAATTAGAGGGTGGTGATGGTAGCACAACTCTGTAAATGTTCTAAAAGCCACTGAATTGTCCACTTTAAAATGGTGCATTTTATGGTATGTAAGTATCTCAATCAAAATATTTTTTTATAAGAAGACAGGGCGGAACATTTTAAGAGGGGCTGTTGTCCTAGAAAATTCGGGGTCTGGTCAGTATACCAGAGCCAATCATTGGGCAGCTATCACATAGCTCTCCCCAGTGACTGGAATGACTTTGGTCCTGCTTCATCAACCATACTCTATGCTCCCTGAGGGCAGATCTGCCACCTCTCGCTCATCTTAACCACTCAGTGCCTGACACTGGGGGGCCCCCAGAGGCACCCAAGAAACAAATGGGCCTCCCCCAGCTTCCTTTGCCTCCTCTATGCTCTTCCACACGGGTCTCCCAGGCCACAGCCCCCAGTGTCCCCTCCAAATGCCTCTTTCTCTGCCCACCAGCTCACCATTACCCAAGATGACAAGACTCAGCTCACATGGCAACTCTTCAGTTGCCTCCCTGGTCACACCTGAGCCACAAGCACTGCCCAAGCCGTGCTTCCACAGGTTTGGTTCCCATCTATCTTCGAAATTCTGCACAACATCCCCCCAGGTCCCCACCGTTCACTCTGATCTCCCCAGTCCTGCTCCATCCATGGCCCCATGACCCTGTGGGCAGGACATGGTGTTCACCTGGCTATACACACGCAGGCTCAACAACTGTCTCACTCAACTAGATAAATGCAGACACCCTCAGCCAGACCCAGGGCTTGGGGGATATGTCCCATGGCTATGTGTCCACCACAAAGCCCCAGTCCAACCAGAATCACAAAAACAAGCCGCTTGTCCCCAAGACCATGCAGGAGAGACCTTCCATTCTCAGTTGTATATCTTCGCCTTGAGGTTGGTGGATGACATGGCTTCAGAGTTTGCAGAGGCCACATGACCGAAGACACGTTGCCCGAGGTCCCTGAACCTGACCACACCCACTTGCTATAGCTCTATCAGTGGCTAATGAGCTTTGTCCTTCAGTCCATCCATCTGGCCGCCCCTCCTTCCTTCCATGGGGCCTGGTGAGAGGAGCCAGTTCCTCAATGAACAACACTGCTCATCAGTCTTTAGCTCAGATCGGGGCTCCGCTTTGCCTTTGGTGCAAGAAGGACAAAAAGTGGCCCGAGTGGCCAAGACCATTCTCTGGCGTCCACCTGCTGTAGCCCAGGAAGGCCGTGAAACAAGATGCCTTCTCTTCCAAAAAGGTGTCAGAAAACTAGCTTTCTCTACCGACTCCCTACTCTTTCCCAGGGGGAAGGAGTTGGAATCTATACTAATAAAAGCCTATGTGGTCATCACGCCCTCACACCATGAACCCTCACGCCGCAACGATCACCAAGAGGCTGCACACACAGCGAGCACACACGTGCGGGTGGGTGGGGGCTTGATGGTGCGTGCCCGGTGCGAAGGCAGGTCACACCGCTCTGGCCTACCTCTTTGGGGCAATCCATCAAGGAGCCCCGGATGGGTGGGCAGGGCCTACCTCTTTGGGGCAATCGATCGAGGGCTCCCGCACTGTGAGAGGGCACAGGCCAGGCTGGGGGACTCCCCCGCCCCCCAGTGCACGAATTTTGTGCACCAGGCCTCTACTAAAACAATAAATGAAGAGTTTAGCCCTAACCGGTTTGGCTCAGGGGCTAGAGCATAGCCTGCGGACTGAAGGGTTCCAGGTTCCATTCTGGTCAAGGGCACATGCCCTGGTTGTGGGCTCGATCCCCAGTAGGGGGCGTGCAGAAGGCAGCTGATCAATTCTCTGCTGTCACTGATGTTTCTATCTCTCTCTCCCTTCCTATCTGAAATCAATAAAAATATATATTTTTTAAAAAGAGTTTAAATTCCCGGGGCTTTACTCATATGCCAGCTAGATATAGAACAATTATCTCTCTCGACTTATGACCAAGATAATCAAGATCCATACAGCTGCCAGCCTAAGATAGGAAGCCCACTCTGCTTAGGGTCAACCCTTTCTGACAGATGGGATTTTTTTTAAAAGAATGGGGGAGCAGCGGAGATTTGAAGAGACCAGCAGCAATATGATGGAATCTCCCAGTCCAGCTGCCCAGCTGGGATGCCCCATGCATCCTGTGGAGCCAAAGCAAGTTACCCCCATACTCACTCGGGGCACATAACTAGCAGATCTAGAGCTCTCCAAGTAGAGATGGGGTGCTGAGCATGGTGGGGTCCGGGTTCTGGCTGAGCATACAGCCCGGTTCCACCCCACCTGTGTGGAGATCCCCAGCATGCCCCTGTTGTCAGGCTGTCACTGCCTGCTGGAGGCTTCAGGCTGGCTCTTGCTCTAAAGAGGCCTCCTGATCCATCCTCTCGCTTCTTGTGCACAAAGCACAGTTCTGGATCCACTGCCAGCTCATTTTACATGAATCATTTCTCTCCACCAACCCCACCCCCCTCCGAGACTGGAGGCAGCAGCAATGAAACCATGAAGGCAGGCCCATCTCCACCCCTATCTGCCCAGAAGATGTCATCTATTGGGTCCAAATGCAAACACAGAAGGGAAGTGGATGTTGGAGACAAATGCTGAGTGCCCACCCCTTCACAGCTTGCTGTAGAGGCTTGTCTGAGAGTCCTAACTGCCATCACTGGTACCGGCCAATGGAGCCAAATGCTACATTTGTTATTGTTCTGTTCTGGGCTTGGAGACCCATTTGGGCACTGCAGCCCTCAGTGGCTGGCATTCTGATTGTTATTCTTTGTCCACTGAACAAACACACTCAAGGCCTCTACCCCAGAGAGTCACAGCCCAAAAAGCACAGCCCAACCATGAAGCAAAGACAGCTTAATGCAAACTTTTCATTAACCCCCTATGTCCACTGGCACCACTGGGGTGGGACAAGAAAAGAGGAGAGGGAAGGGAAGGGATAGATGGAGAGGCAGAGGAAGATCAAAAGAAGCAAACAAACAAACAAAAAGGACAGGCAACTTTGTTAAGCCAAGAAGTCCTGAGGAAGCCTCTCCAGGTTGTTTATTTCAATCAACTAAAGAAGGCATGACCGTCAATTAACGGTGTGCTTCCTTGACAAGTCAGAACGTTCCCAGGACAGTACCAAATCCAAGATGCTAAAGACCTGCTTGACTCAGAAATCACTCGTCAGCCAGTCTTCGCTCCCAAAAGCTGAGGTAGAGGAGTGAGGCTAAGGAAGTATGGGCAGCGCCATTACCTCGCACCCAACACGGCCATCTCACCATCCACTCACCCCACGAAGCTCAAATGTCAAACCCACAAAGCTCAAATGTCGAACCCACAAAAGCCAGCTCTTCACGAGTGTTCCCATGCAAAAAGCAGCATTTCCCAGGACTACATTCACCCCTCCTGACAGGGGCATTGGTAATGGTAAAGCTGATGGGTTGGATGTTTATAAAACCAAATGATTAGGAAACAGTGTCTTCCTTCTAAACCCTCAGCTTCTGCCAAGCCAAAGCAAACTCTTTGAAGCCAGGTAGACTTCTTACCAATCTTCTGGCGGGATGCTACGCAAAAGGTATAGAGTGAAGCAGAATGAAAAAGGCAGGCATCTGCAAACAGCAAAATATTTACCCATTTACCGTACACAGACTCTTTTTTTTCTCCTTTACTATGAGGTTTTTTGGGTGGATGGAGTCAAAACATTTTCTTACATCCCCTGTACTTTTTAAATTCCCCTTGAAACCCATTTTTAAAATACAGACTATGACTCTAAATGCTTTGATGTAAGAAAGATGGAAATTCATTCCATTAACACACTAATGTTTGCTGAACATCTACTGTGTGCGATGAACTGCTCTAGGTGCTAGAGAGACACGCAGCAATGAAGACAGGTATTATTCTGCGGGTCAAACGTAGCCTGCCACCTGCTTTTGTACAGCCTACAAACTAAGGCTGTTTCTGATTTTTTTAATGGCTGAGGGGGGAGGGAGATCAAAAGAAGAAAAATAGTTCATGACACATGAAAAGTATATGAAATTCACATTCCTGTGTCCATAAGTAAACTTTTATTGGAACAGATACACCCACTCATACTTTTGTGCTACAAGGCAGAGTGGAATAGTTGGAACAGACGCCATCTCGCCTGACCCTTTACAGAAAAATCTCCCCCTCATGAATGAGACAGACAGCAAATACATAAGCAGATTAATATGCATTTCTGGTAATACTGAGTGCAAAGAACAGGCAGGATGGGGGCAAGGTGGCTGGAAGGTTGAATGTAGGCAGTGTGAGCAGTGATGGCCTCTCTGAGCCAAGACCTAAAGATAAGAAGCCAGCTGAGTAGAGATGGGAGGGGACAGCATTCTGGCAGAGGGAACAGCAAGTGCAAAGGCCCTGAGGCAGGGAAGAGGAGGCAGGGAAGCTGGTTAGACTGAAGGGGTACAGGCACAGGAGGGGAGGGTGGTAGAACAGTGCGAGGGGAGACCACCACAGAGGACAAAGCAGGGAGGCCATGGAAAGGGAGCTGGAATTTTTTCTAAGAACAAGAATTCACTGGAGGGTTCTAAGCAGAGGAAGGCCATTTTTAAAGGTTTTTAAGCACCTTGAGCAAGCAGGAGTGAAAAAAGACAGTCAGGACACCTTATCTAACCAAGATGCTCCCAGCACAGGCCAATTCAAACCAGGGAGTAAACTCAAAAACCAATTCATCTGACAATAAAATAAATTCATTGATCCACTCAGGCCTTAGTATGAATACAAACTTTTTTTTTTTTAAATATATTTTATTGATTTTTTACAGAGAGGAAGGGAGAGAGATAGAGAGTTAGAAACATCGATGGGAGAGAAACATCCATCAGCTGCCTCCTGCACACTTCCCACTGGGGATGTGCCCGCAGCCCAGGTACATGCCCTTGACCGGAATCAAACCTGGGACCCCTCAGTCCGCAGGCCGACGCTCTATCCACTGAGCCAAACCGGTTTCGGCAAACTTTTTAAAATTAATTTTATTGTGTAAAAGTATCTGCAACTAGTATATTAACAGTCCACTGACTCCACAGACAAAACTGTTCAGGAAGAGGCAAAGATTAAAGAAGTGAGTTACCTTAAAGTCCAGACAACTGTTAAGCAAATTGACAGGAAGGGATATGGTGCCAGGAGGGTGTGGAAACCTGGGTAGGAGACTTGTGGTTCCCAGAGGCCAAAAACAGTTAGGAAAACCCCCACACTATGGACAGGATGGGGACAAGGGGCAAGAGCTCAGGTGGCATGGGAGTGTCTGTGAGCTTCTCTCCTGGGGGATGGAGAGATGGAAGCAGTAGGCTGGGAAGGACGGGGGAAAGTCAGAGTGACAATTGGGAAAAACCTGGACATCCAGGCCTAGGACTATGGGCTAGACACAATTTGTTAATAGAAGCCCCTCCCTATTAAAGACAGGAAGGGAGGAAGGGGGCAAAGGGAACTAGAATAAGAGATACATCGGGGATACGGCCAAATATCAGGCTGCTGTTAAGTGAGAGAGTCTCACCTGTGGGTGACTGTGCCCCCCATGGGACACTGGGCAATGTCTGGGAAATGCAGTTGCCACAATTGGTAGTAGGGGGAGTGCTGTTGACATCAAGTGGGTTGGGGCCAGGGATGCTCCTCAACACCCCCACAGTACCCAGGAAAGCGCTCCCAGAGAACAATCCAGCCCAAGTGTGGACAGGGCAAACGGGGAGACCTGGGCAGAATCAGACAGCACCCAGTGCTAATAAATCAGCTTGGGGTTCACAGCTCCCTGGCGCCATGCAAAGCACTTTAGAGCCTTTCATCCCCTTTCATCCTCACAATTACTGGAGCTGGGTTCTCATTACACCCATTTTACAAATGAGGAAAGTGAGGCCCAGAGACGTGAAGTAACCTGCCCCAAAGGAGGGATTTGAACACAGGTCCTCAGACTCATGTGGGGAATGAAGAGAACAGGAAGACAAGGACACGGCCAAGAACAGCAAGCCAGAATAGTGTCCAGGTTAGGCCCTGTCCTCTTCTGTCTGGCATTCTCAGCTGGAAGCAGAGGTACCCAGTGGCCCAGCAGGTGTATGGAGCCGTCACAGTCCTGCCATCTGCCCACAGCTCGTTTGCTCTCCACACCTCAACCACACTTGGGAAGGTTTAGTGACCACCCCATTTTGTTCTTGAGCAAGTGACTAGTCTAAGGTCACGCAGCTCTGAACCCCACGCCGAGGCTCTGAATACAGATCCCAGGAAGCAAGCCAATTGGAAATGCTCATCTGCCCATGCCTTGGTCGGTCCCCTCCTCCATTCCTCAGCACCCATCACCTCATCCTGCCTGCTCCATAGCCAGCCCTCCCCCTGAGGGCAGTGGGCTCCACACCACCATCATCGCTGGGAACATCCCCTTTCTCTTTCCCTCGCTAAATCTGAAGCCCCTTTAAAGGCAGGGACTCCCCAAACCTGCCTCAGCATGCACACATCCCCAGTGCCCATCCTCACAGGTGTCAGATGGAACCAAGGAACAGATGGGCTCTCCAGGGCAGAGGCTCAGATGAGTCAGCCAGGGGAAAGGGGTGGAGCACAAGAAACCAGCAGAGGAGGCGGAGAGATGTGGGATCACGTTTTGTGGGGTTGGTGGGGGGGAGACACAGACACCACAGAGGGCCCCTGACTGCCCCAGGGAGCTCCTGCAGGAAGGCTCTAGGACAGAGGGAGGGTCCTTTCTAGAACAAAGGTGGAGGGGAGTCCTGAACGTTATTTAAGCTCTAACGTTAACAGCTCCTTAGCAGTCCACTCTTTAAAGAGGCAAGGATTAGAAAATGCAAGAAAATCAATTGTTACTAAGATCTATATACATTTCAAGTCCCAAGAACTACACACATGCACACATGCACATGAGGCACCTGACACAATAACCACATGCACACCCGGGCAACACCTGGGAGCATTTGTGTCATCACACGGAAACCATTCTCTTGCCCGCACCCTCCATGACCTCCACCAGGGGAGGGTGGTTTGACCATCAGTGTCCCCTGCACCAGGAGCAGCAAAATCTGCCAAGCATCCAATCAGACGCACAGAAAGAGGACCAGTGAGTTTCAAAAACCCTGGACTTAGACAATCACAAGTTGACTCCTCGACTTTTACACTCTGTCCTTCGGTTTCCAAAAAACAAACTGCAAAGACGAGAGAGGCTACCCACTGCTTTTGCAAGGGAGGCAAGAAAAGGCTGACCAGTGAGTTGACAAACCCTCCCCATGCCTCATAAGGAAGCTATTATTTGAGAATTAGGGGAGTCATTAGTTCTTGCACCATGGGGGCAAGAAAAGCCCACAGGAGTCATCTAATGAGCCCGTGTTGGGGGTTTTCTCCAACCTGAGGGCAGCCAGATAACTGGCTGCTGAAGCAGAGGGGTGGGACAGGCATCTCAGACCTTAAGACACTGGGGCCCAAGGAGCTTGCTGAATAAATGCCATTGACAGAAACACATGGAAAAGAACACACTTTTTACATATAACAGGCTCTTGGACTCCACTGAACAGAACTCGGGAAACAGTTCTCCAGGTGCACCTGAATTATTAAAACAAAAGAATGGGGGGCGGGGGGAGGGAGAACAGATGGGACACACTGAAGCACAGTCCATGCCTCCCCGGAGCCCAGGGGGGAAAAAAACAACCCTGTAAAACCTTTCACTTCGCCCAGGTGTACCTGCACCCCAATTCCCCTGGTGCCATAGCATCCATGGGGTGCAGACCTGGGCCCTTGCACATTCCAGGTCAGGTGTCATTCAGAATGAATCCATCCCCAGCTCCCTCGGGGTGGCGAGGACAGCCCTAGGAGGTGATGCGGAAGCCACTCCACAATTTATTGCTACAGAGAAGGGGGACTTGGAGATAGTGATGGAGCTGAGAGGGGGAGGGACTGTGGGACGCGTCTATAATCTGTGATGTGCATAGCAAGTGGATACATTTTTTAAAATGAAAAATCCAGATTGCATGCTTATTTTAGGGGGGGCTAACGGAGATGAAAGGCAAGTTTGGAAGCCCGAGATGGCACTGCGGGTTGACTCCGGGAGGGGAGTGGGATGCAGTGATGAATATTTCGGGGGAGAGTCCCTGGGAAGCGCCCCGTTAACCCCACTAGTGCCTAAAGGGCCGGAAATGCAGGGGGTTCCACCCAGGGCCTGGGCTCTCTTTATTGTAATTATTATTTTTTTTAACTATCAGGATTGTTGTGAATAATAGAAGGGCCCAGCCGAACAGGGCCGGCCTGGATGGGCCACCCACGCTGTCATCTTTTGTGCGGGGCCGGCGGGGACGCCCCGGCCCAACCCCCGCGAGCCCCTAGCCCAGGCAGGACGCCCCAGCCTCCCGTCCCTGGCCCTGCTATTGTCCAGCCGCACCGCCCCCGCCCGAGGCCCAGCGGGCGCCCCGGGCCGGGCGGTTAACGCCCCCAACCTCCTCACAGGCCGGGACAAAGCGCGGCGACCGCGGCCAGAGCAGGCCTCACCCGAGGCCTGGGCCTCGAGTCCCGGGCGCTCGCCCGCCCACAGCCCCCGGAGTGGCGCGGGTGCGGCGGTGGCAAGGCCCGCGCTCGGATGCGGCGGCCGCCTCCCGCGGGCTCACCTGAGGCGGCGCGCGCGGCCCGATCCGGAGCAGAGGCGCGCGCTCCCCCGCCCTCGGCGTCGCACCCCCAGGTCCCGCTCGGGCCGGGCCCCGCTCGGTCGCTGGCGGCCGAGCCCTCCGCGAGCGCTACGGGAGGGGCTTATGAGGACGCGCGCCAGCCCCGCCCCGGATTCTATTGGTCCCCGAGCCCACGCCCGCGCGCCCATTGGCTACTGCTGACAGCTCCGCCCCTCCCCTCCGCCGGGCCGATCAACACAGCACCAGCCGCCTCCGGCAAGCCTCGACTAGGCGGGCGCAGGCCTCGGGTGCGCCTCCCTATTGGGCGGCAGGCGGGGACACGCCGGAGCCTACCCACGTGCCCGCTGACCGGCTTCATTTTCATTGGAGGCGGCATACGCCAGCCAAGGCGGCCGCAACCAACTAAACGGCGGCTGGGCCTCGGATTGACAAGGACGCCTCGGGGATCGAGGGGAACAAGCGGGTATTGGCTTGCGGGGTCAGCCCGAGGCGCGGGCTGGCTGAAGCGGGTGCCAATCACGGCTCTGGCCCCGCCCTAGTTATCAGGCAGCAGCTGAGTACGTGAGACCCAGCACAACATCAGCACCGGGTCCGGGAGGTGTGGCGATGGGGTTCGAGACTCGTAGCCGTAGCCGGAATTTGGGCGCAGAGTTCCCCAATTTAAAAAGTCCCGAGTTAGGAAGTATAGCCCCAACGCATGCCATTTTGCAAAGTTGGGGAACTGATAACTGTGGAAATAGAAGTCAAGCAGCAAATGTCCCCAAAACATAACCAAGTTCATTTCCATCACAATCAACCTTTGCAAAGGAGGCAAGGCCTTCCGGATAAAGTTAAGTGCCTCCCCTTCCTCCCCGCTAAAACTTAGGGGAAGGGAGGAGTTTGGTGTTACCTGACCTAGGTGCAAAGCTCAACTGGGGTTCACGCCTCACCGAGGATGGTCTCTTTGCTGGGCCTCAACTCTTCGCTGTGCCTATCTTCCCCCAGTGAAGTGGACATGATGGTCACACACACACACACACCACTGTCTGGCTCTCTCCTCCGAATGTTGCCAGAATTAAGTGGGAGGAGGCACGTAAAAGGTTTGAAAATGTGGCTTTGCATGGTGAACAATTAAGGTTTGCTATTGCCATCATTATTTTTTTTAAATATATTTTATTGATTTTTTTTACAGAGAGAAAGGGAGAGGGATAGAGAGCTAGAAACATCGATGAGCAAGAAACATCTATCAGCTGCCTCCTGCACATCCCTGACGCTCTATCCGCTGAGCCAAACCGGTTACGGTGCCATTATTATTAATTTTTTTTGAGGTATTCAACAGCATAGTTTATATGCACATTGGCGCAATCATTATTAATTGCATACCAGAAAGGGGTGTGAGCACGCCCCTATTTCACAGGGAGCAGTATAAACCGGACAATCGGACGTTTTCTTGTAAGCACTTACACTATATTCCTGGAAATCATGTACCCAGAGAAAGTAATTATACAATTGTTTACCGTGTTTTGCTCTAAATATCCATCCCTGTGGGATAAGTAACTTGTGGCCGAGGGTACTGTGGAATATTAACTGTACAGCAATGAAAAGAGAGAGAGGGATCCACATGTACTGTCTTGGAATGATCCCCTGCAGATGTTGCAGAGCAGCTGCAGAGGGATCCAGGATTCTATATCCAACATTTGAAACCAAACGCAGAGAAACCAATGTCAGGCTTCTACCAGCACATACCTATGTCAACACACAGAAAAAGGCCATTCCAAACTGAAAGAACTCAATCTTTGGGAAGAGGAGAGGTCCATGTTGGATTAAAAAGGTGGGGGGGTAGGGGGAGATAGTTGGTGAAGACTTGAATCTGTTCTGGAGTGTTTTTGTTGTTTGTTTTTTAAATATTTTAAATTTTATTGGGGTGACATTAGTCAACATGAACATATAGGTTACATGTGTGGATTACTAATTTACAAAATCTGTGTATAGAACCATGTGCCCCACCCAAAGTCAGATCTTTCCCTGTCACCTCATATTAGGACCCCTTTCTTCCCCCAACCTCCCTCCCTCTGGCAACCACCACACTGCTGTCTGGGGTGTTTTTAATCTTCCTGGGATCATATTCATATATATTCCTCATGTAGTTAAAATTTAACTTAAAAAATGGGAAATAACTGCCCCCTAGGAACTCCCTAACCAGTGGGAAAAACAAAAATGAAATTTGATAATGGTGTCACAAGTGCAATAATGAAGGAATTTTACACACACACACACACACACACACACACACTAGCCTTTTTTCTACTTCCAAGTTTATCATATAAGACAGTGAATTTACAGGTGTTTGGATTTCAGACTCTGAAATTTTAATTTAATTGGGGTACCTAAATAGGTTGTCAACTTTCTTCTTTGGCTTAGGAAGACATTTTATTAATGCCATCTATTATGTTAAAAATTTAACATTAACAACTGTAGAATCTAGACCAGCTGTGGGCTAACTACGGCCCTCGGGCCGGATCTGGCCCGTTTGAAATGAATAAAACTAAAAAAAAAAAAAAGACCGTACCCTTTTATGTAATGATGTTTACTTTGAATTTATATTAGTTCACACAAACACTCCATCCATGCTTTTGTTCCGGCCCTCTCGTCCAGTTTAAGAACCCATTGTGGCCCTCAAGTCAAAAAGTTTGCCCACCCCTGATCTAGACAGTAGGTATATTTAAAGATTCACTACACTTCTTTCAACTTTTGTCTGAAAAGTTTTCATGATAAAATGTTAGTGAAAAGTATAATCACCATCATTTTAAAAATATTTTTTATTGATTTTTAGAGAGAGGGGGAGGGAGAGAGAAACATCGCTGGCTCTCTTTTGCATGCCCCCTATTGGGATCAAGCCCACAACCTAGGAATGTGCCCTGACCAGGAATCCAACCAGCAACCTTTTGGTGCACAGGACGTTGCCTGAGACACACCAGACAGGGCTCACTGTTTCTTTAAGTGTCATATGCATTGTAGGAAGGACACACTCCCAGAATTTTCAAATGGACAAATTAGTTTGGGGAAAACACCTAACTGCCCTGTTATTTGTTTTTTCACATCTTTGCAGACAGGTGCAAATCTCGATTGGGGATCTCTCCCCTAAAGAAGGCCAGGAGGAGGTGCACTGGTACTGGCCTTCAAAGAGCTTGAAGCCTGATCTTTTTTTATAGACCTGGTCTTCACCTTCCCCAATGGATAAGGTGTGGAGCCGAGAAATGTCTCCAACTTTACAGACTCCTCCACTCCTGCTTCCAGGTGTCCGACGCATAAAAAATAGAGGTGGATGGAAAGATACGTCCTCCTATGTTTAAAAAACAAAGATTTGGGGGAGGAATTCTAGCATCCCAAACCTTCAAGCATATGTCACTAGACACGTAGCATGTTTCACATTTATGAGCACAGATACAAATATGCAAATATGCAAACACCAGACCATGGCACACATGGTTGTTTACTAAGGTGTTAGACAAAGTGGCTACTTGGTAAATGAACTGAAATCAATAGAAAACTGGGACCCTAGCTGGTTTGGCTCAGTGGATAGAGCGCCGTCTGCTGACTGTAGGGTTCAATTCCGGTCAAGGGCACATGCCCGGGTTGCAGGCTCAATTACCAGTAGGGGGCGTACAGGAGGCAGCTGATCAATGATTCTCTCATCATTGATGTTTCTCTTTCTCCCTTTCCCTTCCCTCTCTTAAAGCAATAAAAATGTATTACAGCCCTAACCGGTTTGGCTCAGTGGATAGAGCGTCAGCCTGCAGACTCAAGGGTCCCAGGTTTGATTCTGGTCAAGGGCATGTACCTTGGTTGCGGGCACATCCCCAGTAGGAGATGTGCAGGAGGCAGCTGATCTATGTTTCTTGCTCATCGATGTTTCTAACTCTCTATCCCTCTCCCTTCCTCTCTGTAAAAAATCAATAAAATATATTTTTTTAAAAAATGTATTACAAAAAAATAACTGGACACAAGGCAGAATATATGGCACGGTTCTAATTTTGTTCTTTAAGTTTACATATAAAATATATAAATATACATATGCCTCACCTGCAAAACAGACAAGTCAAAACTGTATCAGAGGGTTGTTCTGAGGTTGAATATTACAATGACACACATACATGTACAAAGCCTGAAAATTGTAACCCGCTGGTTGGCAGAATTATGTATTTTGACTTTTTCTTCATGTAGTCAGTTTCCAAGTGTTCTAAAGGGGTTGTGTATGAATTTTATAATCTGGGATGAAGGAAAAGGATATTTTACATTAAAAAGTCAACCAGATGGATTGAAATATGTGGCCCACCTGCACAGTGGAATATTAGCCACAAATATATGGATGAACCTTGAAAACATGAGACCACAAAAGGCCAAGTATTTCATGATTCCATTCATATGAAGTGTTCAGAACAGACAAATCCAGCGAGTGGATTTGTGGTTGTGGGGCTGGAGGATTGTGTGAGGTTGCTTTTGGGGTGATGGAAACCTTCTGGAACTAGAAAATGGTGATGGTCACACAAGTTCGTGAACATGCTAAAAAACCAATGAACTGTACACTTTAAATAGGTGAATGTTATGGCAGCATGAAATGTATTTCAACAAAGCCATTTTTTAAAATTTTATAAATCTACCAGGAAAGAAATATGCCCAATATTGCGATTATTTCTGCATAGTGGTTCCACAAATATACTTGTTATATTTAACTTTGAAAATGAGAGAAACACCCCAAAATTCCACAATCTTGACAATGAACCCACCTCAATGTGTTCTGTCCCATATAGGGCCCACCCAGGGACACACTCATCTGTCTCTATGGATTCCTGTATTGGAGATTTCATATGAAATCATATGTGATCACTGTGACTGCCTTCTTGCACTTAGTATGTTCACACTCATAACACATTTTTAAGGACCAAAGAGGCAGAACTTTCTTATTAAATCTGCCCATGTCATTACCTGGCTGTCAATAAAAAGCACCGGGTAATAGGTCAATGTAAATAAAAACCTCTTCAGAATTCAGCACTAGTACCTTCCCTCATCGTGTCCTGACTTCCCCTGGAATTAGCATTTCAGGTTATCAGTCCCCACACACCCGGTATACCCAAATTTCCCCAGACCTGCAGACTCCCAGAGACCACTGCAGCCTAGGGTTCCTCAAACGTAAATGGAGACAGAAGCACATTAGTGAGAATAAGTAACCACCCCCATTCCAAACTGTCTGCTGACCCCATAAAGGTCAAAGCCAAACCCCTCCTGAGCAGGAGTTAGAACCACTGCCCATCACTTTGATCTTCTGGGTCTCCGTTTTCTCATCTGCCAACTGAGGATGAGGCTACCCTGCCTAGTCTGTCTCCTGGGGTTTTTGTGAAAATAAAATAATAGAAACAGAAGTACCCGGTGGGCTACAAAGCGATTTGCAAACAGGAGAAGACAACCAAATGCATCTGTAAAAGACATTTATTCTGAGAGTCTAAAATCTGGACAAAGAATATTGAACTTTATAGAAAATGCCTACACAGGATTTTGTCATTTCTTCCTAATACATTAACCACCTAATAAAGAGGAAAAAAACCTTTCAAACAATATTGTTCCAGTTTGTCTGCAGTTATGTGATTTAAAATATCCCTGTTCTATTGAGGTATGAGCTGCAAACTTTGGTAAAGTTTGTAGAAAAATTAACAAATAATTCCAAAAAAATAAAAAAATAAAAAATAAATCCCTAAGTTATAGATTTCTTGGTACATATACAGTAACTACAAAAAAATTTCATTTAGAAAAAGTATTTATTTTAAAAACAAATTCCCTCTTGTAAATCTCAATTGGTGAGTTGAAAATTCAATGTAAAGGAAGAACAAAACTCAACCTATCCCCAAACACTCACCCAGATTTGGAAAGAACTGGCTGGCCAATCTGAGAGTCTGGTTGGCATTTTCAGTAATTCAGTGCTAAAAAAAGAGCCCCGTGTATAGAAAGGAAGAACCAAAGGCACTTGAACATGGCTTCGTGCATCTACCTCTGCGGCGTTCCAGAGGGGACAGCGTTTGGCTGCACACCCAGCTCCACACACAGGACAGTCCAGCGGAGGTAGCTTCTGTGTGGCCTCAACTCTGCTCAAGGGACACAGGTCTCTGCTTGTGGGTCTTAACCCCGGAAGCAGGCTGGTGGCGGATGGCTGTGAGGCCAGAGTTTAAACTGGGCTGAATGGGATCTTTTCCTTTTTCCCTTTCAACAGGTCCTGATGGATGACTCCTGGGCCACGACACACCCAGGGCCACCACCAGGTACCACCCTGCTGAGTTCTGGCGATGAACCGCTGTCAGGAGGTGTGCCCGCTTTCAGCTTTGGGGCCAAGCCCACACACCTGGGAAAGATGGTTCTAGGCAGTCAATGCCATCCTGCAGGAGCCTCTGAGAACCCGATGTTGGCAACACAGCGGCCTTCGGGCCAAGTAATTTCTAATTTCATCTTCTGAAAAAGCATTTGTGTTCTTGCTCATACACTGCAGGCTTTATACTTTTTAAAAAAACCAAGATAAAACACTGAGCAGTCTAACTTTCTTTCTTTCTTTGAGCCATAATACAAATTCCTAAAAATTTATAGATTAAAAAAACAAAACCAGGAAGACAAGGGTTTTTAAGAAGTAGAGGAAAAACTACATACTTAAGTTAAGCCCACTAAAAACAGGAGGGGCCGAGGACGCCTCTGATGCGTTTTTTAAAAACGCCCGGCGAGAAGTGCTTGTGGATCACCGTCCATTGCCATAACCGGGGAAGAGCTGGGTGAGGATTGCCTGCAGCGGCTGGTTCACCTTCATGGAGTAGTTTCGGCCCAGTTCGCCACGGCAGGCGGGGCAGCTGAACACCTGGGCTCTGAAGGATCTATCCAGGCAATTCTACAAGAGAGAGTAGGAAGGTGAGACGTTCCATCCATGTCAGTGGAGCCACTCCTGGCCTCCCACTGTCCCCATTGACAGAGTTGAGAGCACTTACTGACTTCTCATGGGGTCCAGAGGGCCCCTCCTGGTCCTCAGTCTCACTTTCTACCACTCACTGCCCATTGCCAGCCTGACCTCCCAAGGACCCCTCAAAGACTAGTTCATCCTGGCCCCCAGGCCTTGGCACTTACAGATTACACCACCTAGCAGGTCTGTCCTCTGGCTCTCCCGTCACTCCTGCCTTGGCTCAAGTCACCTCCTCAGAGGACCCTTCCCTGACAGCCCTTAAGCATCATCTTAAGCAGCCCCACCACAGCCAGTCCTGTCACCTCCCCAATTTGCCTTAAAACAGCATCTTTTCTGCCTTCTGGCATCGTGTTATTTACTAACATTTGTCTCTAATAGGCCAGATGCTCCCTGTGATATGGAGCTGTATCTCACTGACTTCCCCAGCACCAAGCATAGTAGGTGATAGATAAAATGCGTCAATGAGAAGAAAGGAAGAAAGGAAGGAATTCTGGCTCTGAGCCAGACTTCTGGGTTCAAACTAAGCCAGGTGGAGATAGTTATGACTCGGACAGGCCTTGAAGAGCCAACTTCCCAATCAGAGAAACAGGGAAGACCCAAACAGAGAAACAGGCCTGAAGAGCCAACTTCCCAATCAGAGAAACAGAGAATCAGAGAAACAGGGAAGTATTTTAAGGCCAAATACTAGTCCATTGTCTGGATGGACCACACTCTCTGTATCATTCATCTGTTGATGGACACTTGAGTTGTTACCACCTGGGCAGAGACAATGCACACATGTATGCAGACACCTGCATAGGTGTGCACACCTGACGGATGACATCAGGCAACTGGGTAAATGTGAACACGATGGAAAGCCTGCTGACGCTATGGCACGTTCCCCCACAAATGCATACTGAGGCTTTTGTTTGACATTCTTTCAATTCCTAAATTCCTTTTCAATAAAAAGTTTATGGCCTTGATTCCGGGAACAAAAGGTAGCTCTTTCTGCTCAAAACAACTAAGATTTGGGTCTATGTTCAAAAATCAGGTTCTGGATCACTGCATGACTCATAGCACCCAACAGGGGGAAACAACTCAAGTGTCCATCAACAGATGAATGATACAGAGTGTGGTCCATCCAGACAATGGACTAGTATTTGGCCTTAAAAAGGAAATTCCGACACACCCACTACAGTGCAGATAAATCTTGAGGACATGATGCTCAGTGAGAGAAGCCAGACACAAAAGGACAGATATTCAGGAGGTTCAGTCATAGGAGGTCCCTAGAAGAGTCAGATCCACCGAGAGAAAGTAGATGGTGGTCAGTAGATGAGTGGATGAAAAAGCTGTGGTACATTTACACCATGGAATACTCTGCAGCAGTAAAACAGAATCTCTTACCCTTGAGACAGCATGGAGGGACCTGGAGGGTATCAAGCTAAGTGAAATAAGCCAGTCAGAGAAAGACAGGTATCACATGATCGCACTCATATGTGGAATCTAATAAAATGAACGGAGTGGATCCAGAGACATGGAAGCATGGAACAGAGTGCAGAAACTCGGAGGGAAGGCGGGGGAGGGTGGGTGAGTGGGAGGTAATCAACCAAAGACCTTGTATGCATATATGCATGGCTCATGGCCACAGACGATAAGAAGATGGTAAAGACCTGGGGTGGGCTGGAGGGGGTCAATGGGGGAAAAAGGGGCCTATGTAATACTTGCAACAATAAAGATTACAAAAACAAAAAAAAAGTAGATGGTGGGAACCCAGGTGCTGGGCAGGAGGATGGAGAGTTAGTGTTTAATAGGGACAGAGTTTCAGTTTGTAAAGATGGGAAAGTTCTAGAGGTGGATGGTGGAGATGGTTCCACAACAATATGAATGTACTTAATGCTACTGGACTAGACACTTAAAATGGTTAGGATGCCCTAGCTGGTTTTATCCCAGTGGATAGAGCGTTGGCCTGTGGACTGAAGGGTCCCGGGTTCGATTCCGGTCAAGGGCATGTACCTTGGTTGCAGGCTCCTCCCCAGCCCGGTCCCTGGTTGGGGCGCATGCAGGAGGCAACCAATCGATGTGTTTCTTCACATCGATATTTCTGTCTTTTCCTCTCCTTTCACTCTCTCCAAAATCAATGGGAAAATATCCTCAGATGAGGATTTTAAAAAAATGGTTAGGATGGTAAATTTTATGTTATGTGTATTTTACTATAATAAAATTATTTAATAAAATGAGATAAAAAAATAGGTGCTGGGACATCAAGGTGAGGATCGTTTTCCCATAACCCTCACATGCTGATGTTCTGGGAGATGGAACTACAGTTGCATGGACAGCCGGGGCAGACACATAAATGTCGGTACCCTCTTCCTTCACAGCCTTGGCACTTGGTTTTTGGAAAGAGAGGAGAGGAGAGGGAGAGAAACATTAATGTGAGAGAGAAACATCAATCTGCTGCCTCCTGCACGATCCCACTAAGGATGGATCCCACAATCCAGGCATGTGCCCTGACCAGGAATCGAACTGGTGACCTTTTGGTTGGTGCATGGGACAACACTCAACCGAGCCACAATGGCCAGGGCAGCCTTGGCACTTTAATGGCACATATGAGACGCTTGGTCCCTGAAACCCCATCAATTCAGCCCATTTCTGCAGTGCTATCCAGGACTGACGTTTTGTAAGCTCCCCCTGCATCAATGGCCCGCTCTGCCTGCTTGCCTAAAGCACTTTAGCATGTGTCACCTACAGCCAGAAGCAGGCCAGAAGGCACTGCTACGCCCCTTTTCACTGAAAGGGCAACTAAGGCTCGGAGAGTTGGGTGGCTTTCCAAGGATGGGAGGGGCAGAGCTGGGTGGAGGGTCAAACCCTGGCTGCTGGCTCCAAAGCCCGTATCTCACCACCAATCCCGAGCCACTTCTCCAAGACACAGAGTTGAAGGAACACCATCAGCCCATGTAACATGGTGGCAGGTGGCAGAGCCCAAAAGCAGAAAAGTGGAGGCCTGGCTCTGATGGCCAAACCACCACACTGCTTCATGTTCTCTGAGCCCCTCCCCGAGGGTGACAGCTGAGGGACTGAGCCAGCCTCAGGGCAAGGAAGGGGGCCAGATCCGAGAACGAAAGAGCCAGAAGCTCAGGGACCAAGGGTGACCAGGGGGTGGGGACAGTCACTTCTGACACCATCTGCCTACACTGCCCATAAGTTCCTATTAACAGACTTGGGCCAGAAAACACTGCAAAGAAACCAGTTACACAGGCCAGTGCTTCCCACCTGGACAATTCTGCCCCCAGGGGACACTGGGCCATGTCTGGGGATATTTGTGGTTGTCATGAATGGAGAAGCGAGTGGATGGGGATCAGGAAGCTGTTCAACCTCCTCCCCCGCCCCCTGGTGCCCAAAATGCCCCCCCCCCCCCAAGAGAATGTTCTGGCCCCAATGTCCACAGTGCAAGGGGAAGGGGAGACCCTGGTTAATCTGATCTCAGCTCCCCATCTCTCTTTCAATCACATTGTTTCTCTCCTGACACTGACCACCAGGCAGAGCCTATGGCCCACCTCCCAGCCCTACATCCCCTCCAGGCCCCAGCTGTTCAGGCATGCCTGCCTGTCCAAACTTCTGCACATGCCATCCCGCCAATCTGGAATGCTTCCCAGAGGCCCTCTTCAGATAACAAGCTAAGGCCCCCTCCTCCAGGAAGCCTTCCTCCTGGCTCCTCTAGGAGACAAGCACCTCATGCCTCTACAGCCTGCTCTTTTTAAAAATATGTTTTTACTGATTTTAGAGAGAGAGGAAGAGAGAGATAGAAACATCAATGCCTCAACATCGATCAGCTGCCTCCTGCACACCCCCTACTGGGATTGAGCCTGAAACCCAGCCATGTGCCCTGGCCAGGAATTGAACCAGGGACCTCTTGATACAGGGGTCGATGCTCAACCACTGAGCACACCAGCTGGGCTCTACCGCCTGCTTTACAGACATTTATTATGACAAGACCTCAGGCCAGGACTGCCGACTATCCTCCCCCACCCTGGACCCCCAGGTACACGAGAGACTTGGGGAGAGTGTTCCAGAGGGAGGAGAGAACCAGCCAACACACAGAAGAGGGAATCATGAGGCGAGGTGACACTGGAGTGCCAGGCGGCCCAGGTGGGTCGGTGACTGGGGCAAGGATTTGGCATCTGATTCCACAGCACCAGGGAAGCACGGGAGGGTGGGGAGTGGGGAAGGGGGGCGATGGGATCCCTTGATGAAGGCCGGGAGGCAACTATGACCACGGCTATTTGGAAAACAGACACTAAGGCCCTGCAAAGGGAGCCAGGAGAGTGCAGAAGCCAAGCCAACAAGCCCATACTACGTGCTGGGTGTATGGCAGCCCAGCTCCCATGCCCACGCCTCTCACCTTGCACACGTTATGTTGGCACACGGTGGTGATCGGGCGGAATACCAGTTCCTGGCAGCAGATACACTGGAATGTTTCTTCTACTTTATTCAGGAATTTCTGAAACCAGAAGAGAGGATGCATGAGACCAGCAGAACCTTACACCGAAATGAACCATGCTGATGGAATCCTCAGAAAACGGGGCTCCCTACTAGAGCCTGGCCCTGGTTCCCTAATGTAATCCTCCTATCCTTACCCCAGGAGACAGGAGCGGTGTGATCCCCATTAAGATGAGAAAGCAGAGGCCCAGACCGGTGCAGGCCCTGCCCAGGACCTGGAGACGGGCACGGCCTGCCCGGGTCACAGCCTCCACAGGGCTGAGCAGGACACCCAGGGTCGGGGTCCAGAGCAGGCTTTAGCTGAGGGCGTGAATCTAGATCACTCAGTAAATAAGGCTGAGTGCCTTCTATGTGCTGCCTGGGCACGGGGTCCAGCAGTGGATTAAACTGAAGAACCCTATGCCCTCACGGAGTTTGGAGCCCTGTGGGGGGTGGGGAGGGGGGCAAAGATAAAACGAGGAAAGCCCTGACCGGTTTGGCTCAGTGGATAGAGCGTTGGCCTGCGGACTGAAAGGTCCCAGGTTCAATTCCAGTCAAGGGCATGTACTTTGGTTGCGGGCACATCCCCAGTAGGAGGTGTGCAGGAAGCAGCTGACCGATGTTTCTCATCGATGTTTCTAACTCTCTATCCCTCTCCCTTCCTCTCTGTAAAAAAAAAAAAATCAATAAAATATATTTTTTAAAAAAAAATGAGGAAAGACAGAAATGTCACAACAGTGCTAGGAAATACAGCATGGAGCCTGGGAGGGGCCAATCCAAAGTGCAGGTGGTCACAGAACACTCTGTAGAGAAGGTGACCTGAAGGACATGTGCCCGGCTAAACCATGCCCCTAAAATACATCTGAACCCCAGGATCAGTGTATGCGTTCCCTTCCATTTAAAAGAAACTGCAAATAGAATTAAACTGAGGACCCTGAGATGAGACTACATTAAACTAAATAAGTTTTTGGCCCAGCCGGGTGTGGCTCAGTGGTTGAACATCAACCCAGGAACCAAGGGGTCACAGGTTCAATTCCTGGTCAGGGCATATGCCTGGGTTGCAGGCTCGATCCCCAGGAGGGGACGTGCAGGAGGCAGCCGATAAGTGGTTCCCTCTCATCACTGATGTTTCTCTCTCTCTTTCCCTCTCCCTCCCTTTCTGAAGTCAACAAAAATACATTTTTAAAAAGTTTGCATAACAAAGGAAACCATCATCAAAACAAAAAGACCACCTACTGAATGTGAGAAGATATTCACTAATGATACATATGATAAGGGATTAATATCCAAAACGTATATATAAAGAACTTGGACAATTTAACACCAAAAGACAAATAACCTGGTTTAAAAATGGGCAGAGAACCTAAGTAGACATTTCTCCAAAGAGGACTACAGAAGGCCAATAGACATGTGGAAAAAAATACTCAACATCACTAATCACCAGAAATGCAAATTAATCATCTCACACCGGTGAGAATGTCTATCATCAATATATCAACAAACAACAAGGGTTGGTGAGGATTTGGAGAAAAGGGAACCCTCGTGCATTGTTGGTAAAAATGCAGACTGACATAGCCACTGTGGAAAACAATATGGAGTTTCCTCAAAATATTGTAAAACTAGAACTGCCATATGACCCCGCAATCGCACTTCTGGGTACAGACAGCCCCCAACTTACAATTTTTCAACTTTGCAATAGTGTGTAGGTGATACCCATTTAGTAGAAACCGTACTTGAATTTTGAATTTTGATCCCGTCCCGGGCTAGTGATACGCAGTCTGATACTGACCTGTGGAGCTGGGCAGCGGCAGAGAGGGGCTCTTGCCCAAGTGGAGGTTCATGGACGTGCCTGCGCACATGCTCAGTGGGCTGAGCTCAACTGTGATATTCAGTAGGTTAGATGCATCAAATGCATGTGACTTACGACAGATTTGTGGGGACAAAGCCCCACGGTAAATTGAGGAACATCCATATATACCCAAGAGAACTGGAAGCCGAGACGCACAGAGATGGTTGCACACCCGTGTACATAGCAGCGTGATTCACCATGGCCAGAAAATGGAAACCACCCAACTGTCCACTCACAAATGACAGATACACAGAATGTAGTCTTTCCAGACAATGGAATATGATTCAGCCTTAAAAAGGAAGTTCTGACACCTGTTACAATGTGGATGCACCTGAAGACATTATGCTTAGTGAAATCAGCCAGGCACAAAAGAACAAAAAAATACTGTGATTCCACTTTCAGGAGGTCCCTGGAGGAGTCATTCAGACAGGGGCTGGGGGAGGTCATGGGCAGTTCTAGTGTAGAACGGGGACTGAGTTTCAGTTTGGGAAGATGAGAAATTTTTGGAGATGAATGATGGGGTGAATGCATGATGTGAATGTCTTTTAATGCCACTGAGCTGTACACTGAAAAGTGGTTAAGATGATGCACTTCATGTTATCTCTATTTTGTTATAATAAAAAAAAATGATGGGGAAAGGGGGTGGAATGCGGACAAAGGGTTCGAAAGGCCGCTCAGGCCATACGGGTGCTCACCGGCCCATCCTTGAGTGACTTGAGGATCTCGGTCCACAGCTTAGTGTTGCTCTGGTCCTGCTTGATGAGGGCCTTCTGCTGGGCTGTGAGGCTGTAAGGCTCCACCTTGGTTTTCTTGGGTGTAACCCTGGGGGAGCAGGCACCTGAGACAGAGCAGAGTGGTGAGGGCGGGCGAGGCCAAGAGCACATGGACAGGCTGCCCATGGAGAGGGACCTACCTTCTGACTTACTCCTCCGTTTGCTCTTCCTGGGGGACGTGAAATCTTCCTCTTCTTCCTCCTCTTCGTCTTTCTCCTCTGCCTCTTCAGTCGGCCTCTTTCTGTTCTCTTTCTCCTTCTCCTTCTTGGCCAGAGCCTCAAGGTAGCCTTCCGGATACTACGAAAGGGCAAAGGCACAGGCTGGAGCGGTGGGACTCCTGGGTGACCCAGACTTCCTGTGGGGTGGGGGACCGGCGACTGCCCCACCTGACATCTGCCACACTGGCTCCGCACATCCTGCCATCTCCCATCTCCCCTCACCTCAAAGTCACTCCCTCCCCCGACCCCATACCAGCCTTAAAAGCCTTAACTCCTTCTACTTCTACAGCCTCCAATCTGAGGCCTCCACTCAACTCAGGAGCCTGGAGCAGCAATCTCATCACCGCACTTACCAAGAATGCAGGGCTAACCTGCCCTGGCAGGGTGAGAGTGACGCATTAAATGAGACCGTGCAGGTAAAATTCTTAGGGTCAGATCAAGCCAATATGATAATTTTATTATCTTCATTATTTCCTTTAAGGGGTAGGCAAACTTTCCCACAAGGGGTCGGGTGGTAAATATATCTCCAGCTCTGCCGTGGTTGCACCGAGAAAACTTTTTTTGCAAACAACTGCCCCAGGGGGCCTTACTGCCATCCAACCTCATTTCGATGGCCCTTGGGTTCCAGGTCCGCACAAGCATTACTTGGTTATAACCCCATATCTAAGGCACCTAGAGTCATGTCTGATTTGGAAATATTTTATCAAGAAACTTCCAACCTTTTTTAAAAGAAACACTAAGTTGCAATGGAAACTGAAATCATAAATAAAAACCCTACTCCCATCAGATGCTGATGTTCCTGTCCCAGTTCCTCAGCTTCTGAAATTACCCGTTACGGGTACACACGTCACGTTCAACTCCTTGTGACACCCCCCAGAGGATAGGCACTATCAGCTTCTCAGTGACAATTAAGACTCCTTAAATAGGCCCAAAACAGTTACCAGCTGCTAGAGCACCTCACAATAATAAATAGAAAACACCACAATTATAGTGCCAAAAGCTCTATGGCAGCACAGGGTGAATTCTTGGAAAATAGAAGATTCCATTTCTGTAAAGAGGCAAGCGATGGCCGGGAGGGACCAATCCTCCTTATCTTTAGAACTGACTTCTCTACATTCCACCAGTTTCGTTGGTTTCTTTTTCCCCCAGGTAAACCTATCTACTATAACACCGGTGAGACAAGTCTGGATCTCAACTCTAAAACTATGAACACACTCTGCGCATCCCAATCTCCACTGGCTGCGGCACTGAAATGGGGCAGACAGCAGCAAGATGCGGCCAGCTCGGCTCCTGGACATCATTTAGGCTGAAAGAGAAACCCGGAGAGCTGCCAGGCCAAGAAGGCAGGCTCTGGCTAACTGAGCACTCACAGCCGTTCTCCTGCCATGATCCCCAGGGACTGACCAGGAAGACGATGTTCAAACCAGGACTGCTGGGCCAGGCGAGCACAGCCTACACGCACCTGCATGGTCAGTCCCAGCTGCTTGATCCGGTTCTTCCCTTTCTTCGTCCAGGGGCCAGGTTCCTCGTCGTCCCTCCGCAGAAGATAGCGCCATACCAGGAAGCCGGACTTCCCCTTCTCAGGCCAGTACCTCACAACCTGTGGGAAGTGAGAGCCCGTGTCAGTGTCATCTGGGACTGGAGGTGGCGCCGGTGGGCGCAGGGAGGACCTCTCACCTTGTAGATGCCGTCGTACCGGTTGCCCTCAGTGGGGGCGTATTTGCTGTGCTTGCGGCCCTTGACGTTGCGCACCACCCGGACCGGCTTCCCTGAGCGCCAGTCCTTGGCCTCGGCCCCTTTGCGTTCGTTGATGGGGGCGCTGCAGTTGAGAGCCAGTGCCCTGCAGGGGGAGTGGGGGGTCACATGCTATTGTTTGGATCGTATCCCCCAAAAAGAAAGGGCATTCTAACCCATGGAACCTATGAATGTGACCTTCTTTGGGAAAAGGGTGCTTGCAGATAAAGTCAAGTTCAGAGGAGGTCAGAATGGATGAGGGGAACCCTAAATCCAATGACTAGTGTCCCTAGAACAGTGGTTCTCAACCTTCTGGCCCTTTAAATACAGCTCCTCATGTTGTGACCCAACCATAAAATTATTTTCGTTGCTACTTCATAACTGTAATGTTGCTACTGTTATGAATCATAATGTAAATATCTGATATGCAGGATGGTCTTAGGTGACCCCTGTGAAAGGGTCGTTCGACTGCCAAAAAGGTCTCAACCCACAGGTTGAGAACCACTGCCCTAGAAGAAAAGGAAATTGAGACACAGACACACAGAGGAGGACACCGTGTAAAGACGGAGGCAGAGGCTGGAGTGATGCCGCCACAAGCTGAGGGACCAAGGATTGCTGGTAGCCACCAGCTGAAGAGGCAAGGACCCTCCCACAGAAAGTTCAGTGGGAGCATGACTCTGACATCTTGATTTTGACTTTGAGCTTCCAGAAATATGCGAGACTTTCTGTTGTTTTAAACTACCCGGTTCGTGGTATTTCATTACTGGAGCCACGAGCTACTAGCACGGCATGTGGGGAGGACATCATCAAGAAAAAGAGGAGGCAGCAAACAAGGGCTGGCCGGGCAGGTCTGTCTCGCCCAAGGGCACAGGGGCCTGGGAAAAGCCAACCAGAGGTCAGGCTCAGCACTCTGACCTCTCTATTGGGTGTGAAAGAAAAAAGAGCTGCAACTCTGCAACTGTTTTCTAGGTGCAAACAGTAATTTTTTTTTTAATGTAATCACCTTTATTTATTTTTTTGTTTGTTTGTTTGTTTTTGTTAATCCTCCCCCGGGGATATTTTTCCATTGATTTTTAGAGAGAATGGAAAAGAGAGGGAAAGACAGAGAGAAGCATCGATGTGAGAGAAACACATCGATTAGTTGCCTCCTGCAGGAGCCCTGACCAGGGCCCAGGCCAGGGAGGAGTCTGCAACCAAGGTACATGCCCTTGACCAGAATCGAACCTGGGACCCTTTGGTCCGCAGGCCGATGCTCCATCCACTGAGCCAAACCAGCCAGGGTGCAAACAGTACTTTAAACAAGTTTCTTAGTTTGTGTGCAGCAAGTACCACTTAATGTTAGCTTACGGGCAGTTCCTCACATTAAACCTTTTCTGAAAACATGGTTTTTAACAGCTACTGAAATTAAAATATTCCATTAAACAAATGTACAACAAACCCTTCCTTTAAAAAAAAACAAAAACAAAAAAACATTCAGGTACTACTAATACTTTGCTATTTTACATACTGATACGATAAACATTACTAATTATAAGATTTTCCCCTCCCCATGTCTCATCATACACTTTCAAAGTAGAATTAGTGTCATAAGATCATTTTCAACACCTTCCCAGAAAGAAGGTACCCACTTGTATTTCTGTTGGAACACCAGTCTATGTCTTGGCATTTCACAGGGGAAATAAATAGTATTCCACCATCACTTCAATTTGTATTTCTTTGCTTACTAAAGTTGAATAATTTTTTATGGTCATTAGAGATTTCCATTTCTTTTGTGAATGATCTTATTTTTCTATGAGTTTTTTTTGTTGTTGATTTGCAACAGCTCTTTACATAACAATCCTGTGTCATGTTTGTTACAGATTTTCCCCCAAAGAGTCATCTGATCTTCATTTTACTTATGGATTTTACTAATGCAATTTCTAATATTTAGGTCATCAAATCTATCTTTTCCTTTGGGTTTTATGATACCTTTTTTTTAATATTTTTTTATTGATTTTAGAGAGAGAGGAAAGGAAAGGGAGAGAGAGAGAAAACAACGTGAGATGTGAGAGAGAAACATCCATCAGCTGCCTCCTGCACGCTCCTTAAAGGAGATGGGGCCTGCAACCCAGATATGTGTTCTGACCTGAATCAAACCGGCCAGGGCAAGGCTTTAGGATACTTTTTATGCTTACAAAGACTTTCCCTCCCTGGCTGGTTTGGCTCAGTAGATAGAGCATCGGCCCACAGACTGAAGGGTCGGGTTTGATTCGGGTCAGGGCATATACCTCAGTTGCAGACTCATTCACATACAGGAGGCAAACAATTGATGTGTCTCTGTCACACCAGATGTTTCTCTCTCTCTCTTCCCCCTTCCACTCTCTCTCTCTCTAAAAAAAAAAAAAAAAAAAAAAAAAAAAAAAAAAAAAAAAGGAAAAGTATTCTCGGATGAGGATTAACAACAACAAAAAATACCTTTCCCTATCCTACAAATGAGGGGTCAGCAAACTTCAGCCCACTGATTGTTTTTACAAATCAAGTTTTATTGGAACACAGCCATGCGTGTTTACTTATGTAAGTTCTGCAGCTGCTTTCGTGCTATGATGGCAGAGTTGACTGGCTGCAACAGAGATCATGCAGTTCAAAAAGCCAAAAGATTATCTGGCCTCTTCAGGGGAAAATTCACTCTAAGGCAAGCATGTCAAACTCAAAGGCTAACACGAGCCAAATAAGTGTAAGTTTATGTGGGCCGCAAAAAACAAAAGCTTCAACTTTCACAGAAACGTAGGTTTATCTCAATAGAGACATGCTGAATACAATGGGAGCAAATAAATGAGTCATCGTTAACATAAAACAGAACATTTTAATAAAAATTAGTATTTTTGCTTGAACATTAACTTACCAGACACTGAATAACTGCACAAATTAATAAGCATAATGCAAATAAACCTATTTCTCTTGTTCTCGGAAAGTGAAGTATTTCTTGTTGCACACACCAAACAAGTCAGTCCAAGAATAATGACATGGCAATCAGCTGCTAGAATATTCGCTGCTAGTATTAGTGGAGAGAAATGGTGCGCCTGCATGTAAGGCGTGTAGGGGAAATGAATGCAACACGATTAATCAGTCATTAGCGAACGTTGTAGTTCGTTATTAATAATTATGTATAATAGGATATTGTAAAAATTAAGTTGTGAAATTTTTATTAAAATGTTTCTTACATTCCATTATATTGGCTGGGCCACAAAAATGTTCGTTGTGGGCCGCATGTGGCCCGTGGGCTGCGAGTTTGACATGCTTGCTCTAATGCATTGAATGACTCACAAGTCTTTAGCAGACAGAGATAGAAAGATGTGGATTTTCAGCATCCATATGTTCTACCACACTCTTAAAAGGAATCTAACTTCCTGGACATGACACCCTAAAACAGAACCAACCCCCTTCCCTGGGTAGCCGCCAGAGGACGCAGCAGAAGTGAGTTGGTGAAAAAATAAGAAAACCTTGTTTCTGCGAACCTGTTGGTGTTGGTGAGTTTCTGATCACAGGACTGTTCTGCAGTCCGCTTGTTGCCGGAAAGATCTCGACCACCGCTACCAGTATACGTGAAAGACTCCCCATTGTCCTGCAACAGGGAAGAGCAAGCTGAACCCTCCACAGAGGAAAGACTCCACTAAAAATAAACCCACAACACCCGCTAGAATGTCAACTGTCAAACAGAAAATAACCAGTGATGATGAGGATGTGGAGAAATTGGAACCCTGTGCACTGCTGGTGGGAATGGAAAATGGGGCAGCTGCTGTGGAAAATGCTATGGAAGTCCCTCGAAAAATGAAATGTGACCCAGCAATGCCACTTCTGGGTCTGTCTCTACCCAAAAGAATTGAAAGGGCATTTCAGAGATATCTGTACACTCACGTTCACAGCAGCGTTATTCACAATATCCAAGAGGTGGGAGCAACCCAAGTATCCATTGATGGACACACACAATATGGTCCGTTCAGACAATGGAATATTATTCAGCCTTAAAAAGGGAAGGAGCCGAAACCGGTTTGGCTCAGTGGATAGAGCGTCGGCCTGCGGACTGAAAGGTCCCAGGTTCGATTCCAGTCAAGGGCATGTACCTGGGTTGCGGGCACATCCCCAGTAGGAGATGTGCAGGAGGCGGCTGATCAATGTTTCTCTCTCATTGATGTTTCTAACTCTCTATCTCTCTCCCTTTCTCTCTGTGAAAAATCAATAAAATATTTTTTTTTTTAAAAAAAAAAGGGAAGGAAATTCTGCAATATGCTCAACATGGATGAACCTTGAAGACATTATACTCCATGAAATAACCCAGTCACAAAAGGACAAATACAGTGTGATTTCACTCACAGGCAGTCCCTAGAGGAGTCAGATTCATCGAGACAGAAAGGAGATGGTGGGAGCCAGGGGCTGGGAGAGAGGGATTGGACATTATTGTTTAATGGGGACAGAGTTTCAGTTTGGGAAGATGAGAGAGTTCTAGAGATAAATGCTGGTGATGGTTACACATCAATGTGAATGTATTTAAATTCCACTGAGATGTGTACACTTACAAAGTGTTAATATGGCACATCTTATGTGTATTTTACATTTAAAAAATAAATAAAACCACCCCCACTCACCACATCGTCCTCATACCCCCCAGACAGGACCAGGGAGTACGCCCCATCATTGCTCCGGCCATGGATGCCCGCCACGTGCGGCCGATGGACCCCCGACTCACTGACCTGTGAAAACCACCGAGAAACAAATGGCACCATCTGGACTGGCTGCTTAGAAACGCTCCCCCTCACCCTCCTGCTGCTGCTTTCAGAGCCAGGGGCCTGACTTTCCCTCCGAGTGTATCACGCCTGTTATGAGAACCTCGCCCCTGAAGCTGGGCCACAGCACAGGAGGAGCTGGCTTGAATTCCAGCCATGCCCCCTGCTCGAAGGGTGGCCCTCTCCGGCGACGGGGCTTCTGGAAGATCAGTGCCTGAGGCCAAACTCCAGATGTTTACGAGTACCTGGACTCTGAACCTCCACATGGTGCCCACGGGGATCCCTGGGATGGGTCCGTAGTGGTTGGATGGAACGATGGTGCACTCCTTGGTGCGCCCCACGCACGCCATGCCCTGTCCAGTCCAGAAAGAGATGGAAGACAGTGTGAGTGAGCACGGGAGGGCGGGCAGAGCTGCCGGGGGCGTACAGAGCAAGGGGGCCACCTCACCTTGCCCCAGTCCCGCTGCGAGGACGATGTGGCCGATGCCATTTTCGACTTCTTCTTACTCTCTTTCAGCTTCTCCCCTGCC
The DNA here is from genome assembly GCF_014108235.1 of Myotis myotis. NCBI lineage: Eukaryota > Metazoa > Chordata > Mammalia > Chiroptera > Vespertilionidae > Myotis > Myotis myotis. The sequence goes on along the minus strand of NW_023416368.1, from coordinate 80,976,101 downwards.
AACACTACCTCGCTGGCGTCATTTCGACATTTAGGGCAGAACCTGTGACAACAGGGACATCACCTCTGTCCTTAGCCTCCTACTGGCCCTGCACACATAGCTGGCTCCTTCCAGCTCCCAACCTCCTGAGCTGTCCGAAATGGGAAATCTTCTACATTTCAATTCATTAAAATTAAACAAGAAATCCAGTTCCTCGGTCATACGTGCCACAGCTGAAGTGGCCAGGAGCCATGTGTGGAGGGTCAACCGTCGTGGAAAGTGCAGAGCGAGAGCCTTGCCATCCTCACAGGACATTCTACTGAACAGACTCTTGTCCCTCTCCTGCTGGGAATTTCACACCCCACTTCTCCCACTGCCCCTCTTGGGTTCACCAGGTGACAGGCAACATGCGTGTTATTTATTGGCACCCGCCGGCCCCCTAACCTGGATAGCTGAGCACCACGGCCCAAGCCCGCCTCTGGAGCATTCGTGGCACCCACTCACCACTCGGTCTCCGTGGGAACACTGCTGAGAGGCGGGTTGAGGCAGTACAAGTGAAAGGCGTGGTCGCAATCATCACACATGAGCTGCTTGTCGGGGTCCTGCTTGCTCCCACACAGGCTGCAGGAGCACTCGTGGCAGGGCTTGCTCGGGTTATCCTTGCATTTATCGCAGAAGGGCTTGTTCTTCCCTGGACACAGCGGCTGGGTCAGCTTGGCAGGGCCAGCCAGAGAAACAGGAGGCCCACCCCACCCCCACGGCGGGAGACAGAGGGCAGAATCAGAACTCACTTTTCACTGGGTTTTCAACCATGGGAGCCCCCTCGCCCGGACGCTCAATCTTGAAAACTTCATCCACAAACATGATCCGACAGTTGCTGAGAGAGCCACTCCTGTGAGAGACAAGCCGTTAGAACATTCCAGCTGGCCAGCCCTGCTAAGGCACCTCCAAGAGGACTTGGCCACCCAGCACATTCTCAGAGCATATGAGCACCTCTCTAATGACACTGAGTAAGAGTCTCCTCAGGGCCCTAGTGCATTCATGTAGCTACTGCATTGCCAATTCAAGTCCTACTAAATCAAACACAAGATAAAAGAAAGCAGAGTATAAAACAGTTTCACTACGTGATGCAGTGAGAGCAAGTTCTAACCTTCGGGCAAGGGGAGGCTGACTGAACAGGGCCCATCGTGCAAGAATCACCAAGGTAAAGTCTGATCAATTTGCTGTCATCAAAATACAAAAGCTCCTCTAAGTTAAAATGACCCCATAGACCAGCAGTTCTCAACCTGTGGGTCGCGACCCCTTTGGCAGTCGAACGACCCTTTCCCAGGGGTCGCCTAAGACCATCCTGCATATCAGATATTTACATGACGATTCATAACAGTAGCAACATTACAGCTATGAAGTAGCAACGAAAATAATGTTATGGTTGGGTCACAACATGAGGAACTGTATTTAAAGGGCCAGAAGGTTGAGAACCACTGCCATAGACACTCAAACCTGTTTCTCGGATGTGGCTGGATGTGGCTGTCTGGACCAAAACTTCAGTTTTCAATCTGACAACCCTTCCATGTTGATACCTCAGCATGACAAAAAACATCTCTCAGGGAACAAAGGAGAAAATGCTTTTGTTGCTGGTGAAATCAATGATTAGCACAATTTTAAAACATAAAGAAACCAGCAAGAGTGCTAATGTTGCTAAGGGTGTGAAAGTGCTCACAAAACAACAATCACAGGCAATTGAATAGGTAGAAAAACTGTTGTTGATTGGATAACTGATAAGCAGTTAACCAGTGATTGCATTTCAGAGGCAGCAATATATGAAAAATTCGTTTAAGGCTAGTGGGGGGTGCTTTGATAAATTTAAGTCTTTATGGATGAAACAGTGCAGTCGACACGTGCTGTATATAAGAAAGGTTAAAACAGAAGCATTTGGGGTCTGGAATGGATTCATTCCACTTACATTACTTTTAATGGGGAAAAAGGATTCGGTTTTCGAACAAATTGCTTCTCAAATAGCCTTCCAGAACCAATTAAGATCAAGAACCAAGGTTCCACTGAACATCCACAATGTCCCACAGAAATGACCACAAGCCACGAACAGGTGCCACATGGGTAATTCCACATTTCCTAAGAACTACGTTCAAAAAGTTAAGAACAGATGAAATTCATGTGAATATGTTTTATGTAACCCAACGTACACAAAAGATTATTTCAGTATGTAATGAATAGTAAAGAATTATTAATAGCCTTTTTTTATATAGTAGACTTTATTTTTTAGAGCAGTATTTGGTTCACAGCCAAATTCAACAGAAAGTACAGATTAATAGCTTTTTTCCAAATACAGCCAGTGCTGCATACTCAGGGAACATCTCAGTGTGCACGGGCCGCACTCCAAGTGCCCGGCAGCTCGTGGCCCATGGCTGGAACTAGACAGGACAGGCCCAGATCTACCTGCCAGTTCACAGGAAATGACAACATCCAGGCTGCAGAAGTTCTATGGGACAGACCACCAGGTTTCCTCAAATGAATTGTGAAGGAAAAGTGGAAAAAAGGGGAAGACAGAAAGCCTAAAGATAAAAGATTTAAAACATACATATCGATCTAACTGAAATCTGTACACATTAGTTAGATTCTAATCAAAGAAATGGTTAAAAAACAAACAAACAAGTGAGCCCTAGCCGGTTTGGCTCAGTGGACAGTGTCAGCCTGCGGACTGAAGGGTCCTGGTTCAATTCCAGTTAAGGGCACATGCCAGGGTTGCGGGCTCGGTCCCCAGTAGAGGGCATGCAGGAGGCAGCCAATCAATGATTCTCTCTCATCATTGATGTTTCTATTTCTCTCTCCCCCTCCCTTCCTCTCTGAAATCAATAAAAATATATTTTAAAAAATTAAGATAATTGGAAGGTTGAACAATAGATCTGTGTTACTCAAAAATTATTATTAGGTTGTAACAAAATGCATTATAGCTAGATTTCTTCAAGAGCAATTTTAGGTTGTAATAATAGCTTTATAACTGGATTTCTTCAAGAATAATTTTTAAGAACAACATTCTAAAATATTTACAGATGAAATGATTGGATTTGAGGGAGTTATGGCAATAGGATGGGGTGGTAGCCTTCTCAGATAAAGGAAAATCAAAACAACTCGCTAATAGACCCACTCTCACAGAAAAATTAAAGGGGGTTCTTCAAATAGTAAGTTATAAAGGAAAGAATCTTAGAGCAAAAAGGAAGAAAAAAAATAAAAACAGAACTCTGGGTACATACAATTATCCTCCTCAGGATTTTCCAAAATCATCTGTGGTGACTAAACCAAAAATCATGCCTAACCAACGTGGTTCATTGGTTGAGCATCAACCTGTAAGCCAGGTCATGGTTCGATTACTGGTCAGGGCACATGTCCAGGTTGTGGGCTCAAACCCTGGTAAGGGGCATACAGGAGGCAACCAATCAATGATTCTCTCTCATCATTGATGTTTCTCTCGCTCCCTCCCTCTCCTTTCCTCTCTGAAATCAATGAAAACATATATTTTTAAAAATCATAACACCAAAAAATTAAAAATATATAAATAAATAAATCATAACACCATCCAATACACAAGATAATAAGTGATGATAAAGGGACCTAAAAGGAAGAAAGATTTTCATGCTTCACTCAAATGACAAAATTGACACCAGTCTGGGGAACAAGAGGTGTTGGGGGAGGGGACCCAAGGGGGGTGAGACACACCAAGATGTCACATGTTTATATGGTAAAATTCAGAAAAACCACAAAAAAAAAAAAAAAAAAAAATCAGAAAAACCACTAAGCAAACTATGTACAAAGCAACATACTCCAAAGACTACAATAAATCAATGAAGAATCCTAAGGAAATATCTAAGGACAGAAAAAGAGAAACAAGGAACAGAAAAAAAGAAAGAAAACAAGTAATAAATTGACAGACTTAACCCCTAACATATCAATAATTTCCTTAAATGTAAATGGTCTAAAAATCCCAATTAAAAGGCAAAGACTGCCCTGGCTGCCGTGGCTCAGTGGATAGAGTGTTGGCCTGCAGACTGAAGGGTCCCGGGTTCGATTCTGGTCAAGGGCACATGCCCAGATTGCGGGCTTGATCCCCAGTGTGGGCCGTGCAGGAGGCAGCCCATCAATGATTCTCTGTCATCATTGATGTTTCTATCTCTCCTTCTCCCTTCCTCTCTGAAATCAATAAAAACATATTTAAAAAAAAATAAAAGGCAAAGACTGGCAAATTGCATTAAAAAGTAACCCAATTAGCCATGGCTGGTGTTGCTAAGTCGTTAGAGCATCGGCTCTTGCATCCAAGGGTCATGGGTTCAATTCCCAGTCAAGAACATGTACCTGTGCTGTAGGTTCGATCCCTGGCCCTGGTCAGGACACGTGCAGGAGGCATGTGTCTCTCTCACATTCATGTTTCTCTCTCTCCCCAGCATCCTTTCCTCCCTTCAGCTCTCTTTTAAAAAAATAAAATAAAATGGGAAAAAAAATATCCTTGAGTGAGGATTAACAAAACAAAGTACCCAATTATATGCTGTTTACAAGAAAATCACTTCAAACTCAACTACATAGATTGAAAGTAAAAGGATAAAAAGATACACCATGCAAACAGTAACTTTTTTAAAAAAGCAGGTGTATTCAATACATACACATACCTTAGATAAAGTAGACTTCAGAGCAAAGAAAATTACTAGAGACAAAGAGGGATACTACATAATGATAAAAAGATCAACTAACCAGGAAGAGATAACTATCCTAAATGTATATACATCAAACAACAGTCTCTTAAGTATGAAGCTCAAAGGAGAAGTAGACAAATCCACAATTATAGCTGAGGACTTCTATCAGTTGATGAGGGCCAGTCGAAGTACTAGACAGAAAATCAGAAAGAATTAGAAGAAGTAAACAAATTCAACCAATAAAATCTAACTGATATTAGGTCATTCTATCCAATGACAGAAATACTTTTTTTTTTCAATAACTATGGATTATTCACCAACATAGAACCTCAAGAAATTTATAAGAACTGAAATCACACAGAGTATGTTCTTCAGACATAATAAAATCAAACTATAAATTAATGAGAGAACTCGTGCACTGGTGGGGTCCCTTGGCCCGGCCTGCACCCTCTTGCAATCCGGGACCCCTCCGGGGATGTCGGAGAGCTGATTTCGGCCCAATCCCCACAGGCCAGGCCGAGGGACCCCACTGGGGCACGAATCTAGTATGCATAGAAGATCTTTGGTTAATCTCTTCCCGCCCTCCCCCCTCCCTTCTGAGATTCATCAGTCTGTTCCGTGTTTCCATGCCTGTGCATTGAGCGTCTGCTTCCTGGTGGTCAGTGCACGTCATAGCTACCAGTCAGACAGTCAGACGGTGGGATGGTCACTTAGGATTTCATATATAAAGATAACAGAAAGGCCGAAACCGGTTTGGCTCAGTGGATAGAGCGTTGGCTTGTGGACTGAAAGGTCCCAGGTTCGATTCCGGTCAAGGGCATGTACCTGGGTTGCGGGCACATCCCCAGTAGGAGATGTGCAGGAGGCAGCTGATCGATGTTCCTCTCTCATCGATGTTTCTAACTCTCTATCTCTCTCCCTTCCTCTCTGTAAAAAATCAATAAAATATATTTAAAAAAAAAAAAAAAAGATAACAGAAAGACAATGCAAAAATCTCTAAGTATTTGTCAATTAAACACCTTACTTCTAAGTAAGCCAGGAGTCAAAGAGGAAGCCTCAAAGGAAATAAAAGAAATAGAGCCCAACCAGTGTGGCTCAGTGGTTGACCTCTGAACCAGGAGGTCATGGTTCGATTCTCAGTCAGGGCACATGCCCAGGTTGTGGGCTCAATCCCCAGTTGGGGGATGTGCAGGAGGTAGCCGATCAATGATTCTCTCTCATCATTGATGTTTCTATCTTCCTTCCTCTCTGAAATTAATAAAAGTATATATTTTTAAAAATAGAGAACTGAACCTAAAGAAAAATATAATATAGCAGAATGTGTGGGAAGCAGTTGAGGCACTGCTTAGAGGGGAATTTATAGCACTAAAATGCTTATATTAGAAAAGAAATTTCTCAGATCACTAGTCTAAGTTGCTACCTCAAGACACTAGAAAAAGAAGAGCAAAATCAATCCAAGGAAAAGTAAAAGGACGAGAGGAAATCAATGAAATTGGAAACAAGAAAACAATAGAGAATAGCAGTGAAACAAAAAGCTGATTATTTTTTCACAATAACATCAGTGCAGCCTCCTCCCTGGTGTCCTGGCTGCCATGCTGCCCCCTGCAGTCCATTCCCTGCTCGGCTGCTAGGGTGATGGTTCTCAATTGTAGGTCAAAGCATGTGGCTCCCAGGCTCAAAATGCCGCAATGACTGCCAGCAATAGAGACTAAACACCAGTTTGTACCACTCCTGGCCATACCCTGAATATCCAGACACATGGAGGGTTCCAGTCTCCACTCCTCGCTCCCTCCCTCCCTCCACTCCAGCCCACTGGCCTCCTCACTAGGCCACAAATGGACCAGGAATGGCCCTGCTCCAGAATCTCTGCACCTATCTGTGTTTGGGACACTGTTGCCCAGATATGTGTCTATAGTCACCATATACAATGAAATATTATCCAGTCACCAAGAGGAAGGTCTGACACAAGCTACTACATGGATAAGACTTGAAGACATTATGCTGAGTGAAATAAGCCAGAAAGACGCAAAAAGACAAATGCTGTATGATTCCATTCATGAGGTCCCTGGAGGAAGGACAGAAAGAAGATGGTGGGTGTTAGGCTGGGGGAGGGAGGTGGGGAATTAGTGTTTAATGAAAATAGTTTCTGTTTGGGATGATGAAAAAGCTCTGGAAATGGGCAAGTGTTGATGGTCACACAACAATGTGAATGTTTTTTTTTTTTTTTTTTTTTAATATATTTTATTGATTTTTTACAGAGAGGAAGGGAGAGGGATAGAGAGTTAGAAACATCAATGAGAGAGAAACATCGACCAGCTGCCTCCCGCACACCTCCTACTGGGGATGTGCCCGCAACCAAGGTACATGCCCTTGACCGGAATCAAACCTGGAACCTTTCAATCCGCAGGCCGATGCTCTATCCACTAAGCCAAACCGGTTTGGCGTGAATGTTCTTAATGTCCCTAAACTGTACACTTAAAAATGGTTAGGATGGCCCTGGCTGGTTGCTCAATGGTTAGAGCATCGCCCCACAGACTGAAGGGTCGCAGGTTCGTTTCCAGTCAAAGGCATATACCTTGGCTGTGGGCTCAATCCCCATTCCCACCCCTCCACTCCTGCCTGGCCAGAGCTCATGCGGAAGGCCACCAATTGATGTGTCTCTCTCACACTGATGTGTGCCTCTGTCTCTCCCCCTCCCTTTCATTCTAAAAAAAAATAAATGGAAAAAATATCCTTAGGTAAAGATTAACAACAAAAAAACACTGGTGTGGTTCAACTGGTTGAGCACCACAAGGTCGCTGGTTCAATTCCCGATCAGGGCACATGCCCGGGTTTCAGGCTCCATCCCCGGAAGGGGGCATGCAGGAGGCATCCTGTCACATGGATGTTTCTCTCTCCTCCCCCCGCTTAAAATCAATAAACTTATTTTAAAAAATGATTAGGATAGTAAGTTTTCTATTATATATTGTTTTAACACACATACAGAAACGCAAAGTAGAACAGAGCCTGGCAAATATTTTCTGCAAAAAATCAAACAGTACATGTTTTCAGTCTCTTTCCCAACTACTCAAATGTGCACTTCCAACACAAAAGGAGCCACAGATAATCAGCAAACAGATGGGTGTGGCTGTGTGCCAATAAAACTTTATTTGCCAAAACAGGCGAAGGGCCAGCTCTGGCCTGCAGTTTGCTGACCCTGGATATGGGGCACACCATTATGTGGGTTGGTGTGTTTGCATGTTTATGCTTGTTTGTGCACAGAATGTCCCTGGAAGTTCACAGGAACAGTCATTATCTCCAGAAAGGTGTTGTTTTTTTGTAATCCTCCCTGAGGACATTTTTTTCCATTGCTTTCCAGAGAGTGGAAGGGAGGGAGGGGAGGAGGAAAGAGAGATAGAAACATCGATATGAGAGACCGTCCCACATGCGCCCTGACGGGGTGAGGAGCAAACCCGCAATCCAGGTATGTGCCCTTGACAGGGATTCAAATCCGAGACACTTTGGTGCACAGGCTGACGCTCTAACCTCTGAGAAACACCAACCAGGGCAGTACCTTCTGACTTGGATGCATTTTATGTTCTTACCTATTTGCCAAATCTAAAACAACAAATAAAAGAGAACAAGGAAGGCCAACATTTCCACCTGAGGCTCAGAGACAGTTCCCAAGCAGGGGCATGAAGGGTCAGTCTCAGAAAGATCACCAGTAGACCAGCAGGAAGTGGAGCGGAGCCCCACAGGGGCGGACAGGTGGAGGCTGAGGGCCTTGCCCACAGCGTGCTGGCTGGATAGCCACTCACCCGAGCCTGACGTTAGCATACAGCTCCCGCGATGTCCGGGTCTGGTTCTTCCGCGTGATCACTGCATCGTACCAGAAGCCCCGTTCCTTCGGGCTGTCGGGGTTGTAGTTGAGCATGACCTCCTGGCCCTCCTTCAGCTCCTGCCATCTGATGATTTCTCGGGCTCGGGCCCGGACGTTCTGTGAACTCATCTGGACCACACCGTATTCCGGGTAACTGGGAGGAAAACCCCACACTCAGATCCCAGGGCAACACCACACCACTTTCCCTCCAAGAAGAGAGAAGCAAGGAGAAGGCCACACACAACAGAGGTGTGGGTTATCTCATCACAGAAGCAAGCAAATTCCCCTCTGCAGGTGTCGAAAATACACAGGTGCAGAAGACAGGTTTCAATTACAGAAGGTCCTATGGATTGACCTTGTGTCCCCAAAAAAGATATGCTGGAGGTCTAACCCTTGGCACTTGGGAATGGCACCTAATTTGGAAATAGGGTCTTTGCAGATGTAATCAAGTTAAGATGAAGTCACACTGCCTTAATCCATTTAACCGGTGTCCTTCTAAGATGGAACAAGTCAGACACAGAGAATGACACATGAAGGGGGAGACAGAGACTAGAATAATATAGTCACAAGCCGAGGATTGCCGGCCACCATCAGAAGCTGGAAGAGGCGAGGAAGGATTCTCTCCTACAGGTTTCGGGAAAATCATGGCCTGGCTGACACCTTGATTTTGGCCTCTGGAACTGTAAACTAACTTTTTCCGCATTCTGAAAATGATTTTTGCAGAGGGACATGCATTAACTCATTTATATAAATATAATGCATTGGCTATTAGGATACAATAGGAAGTCATTATGCTGGATATACAGAAATATTCCAGCAGCCTCATAAAAGGCGTAAAATAACTGGCCTGAAAGAAACAAATTCTATCCGAAACAAACTTAAACCTCACCTGTGAGGGGACAACTCCAAATCTATTATGGGTAGCTATATCGCCTGGCGCTCATTATTTTCGCTAGTAAACCACCGAAGGCAAGGGTTGCCAAACTTTTCCTGTAAAGGGCCAGATAGTAAATACAGTAAAACCTCGATATAACAGACTAATCTGAGCGAGAGGGTGTCCATTAAAGCTGAAAGCCCGTTATATAACAGAGTGTTTTCCGAATGTGTATGTTAAAAAATTGACAAATTAGTTTACCTATTTTGACTTATGCAGACATATTTGTGTAATTAAAATTAAGTATGTATGAAAAGTTTAATTTCACAGAAAAGTTTTCTATATTACTGTAATTTTAAGTTTATACTGAATTGATCTAGTAAATGTGTGCATTCATTAGTCACCTTGAGTAAACAAATGCACACGTGGGGGGGGGGGGGTAGCTTAGCACATCAGCCAGCACTCGTGAAAACTGCTGTAGAAAGTCACACCACTCGACAACACCACTAATACCAAGTGCCATGCTGGGTGATCATGTGCTAATCATTTGCCAAACATTGTTTAGAAGTGGTGACACTTGGATTTAAATATGTAGACTATAGCTATAGATATACATTATTTATATTGGCAAAATTACTACAGTGTTTTTTGCTACATTTCTTAATCACTAAAATTTGTTTAAAATAAGTGAATTAATAACAAAAATAACCTGTGATTTAATTATAAACAACACTTGGTTAAAAGCATTTCAAAATTAACAGGGTGTTAAATTTTTTTAAAATTCGTACTCTAGAGATGCTTCATTTAAACATCTCCAAATAATTCTTTTGTGTTTTTTTAAAATATATTTGTATTGATTTCAGAGAGGAAGGGAGTGGGAGAGATAGAAACATCAATGATGAGAGAGAATCTTTGATCTGCAGTCTCCTGCTTGCCACCCCTTGGAGATCAAGCCTGCAACCCAGGCATGTGGCCTGAATGGGAAATCGAACCATGACCTCCTGGTTCATGGCCGACACCCAACCACTGAGCCACACCAGCTGGGCATCAGGGTGTTAATGTTCACATATGACTTACAGACTAGAAATTTTGTCTGTTAAATCCGAAGTCCATTAAATCGAGGGTTTACTGTATTTTTGGCTTTGTGAGCTAAAAGGTCTCTATCATGAATATTCAATTGTGCTGCATTCACTAAGAAAGCATTCACAGGCAATAGGCAAACACAAATGGGCGTTGATGTGTTTCAATACAGCTTCATTTACAAATACAAGGGGTGGGCTAGATTTGGCCCTCAGGCTTGGTTTGCATCCTCTAACCTAAGTAGATGGGAATCTTGTGTCTACTGTGATTCATTATTCAATTACTTCTGTAATTTTTATGGAGCTAATAAAGCTTAGTATGTGCCAGAAACTGGGACAGGCAGTAGGGGCCCAGCAGAGAACCAAAGGAAGCTCTTGTGCCCTTTGGAATGTGAGCTTCCTATAGGCAGGCATGCTTGCCCTGTTGTGGACTGAATTGTATCCCTCCCGCAATGTGACTATCATTTGGAGATGGGGCCTTTCGGGAGATCACTGAGGTTAAATGAGGTCATACCGTTGGGTCCCTAATCTGATGGGGTTGGTGTCCTTGTAAGAGAAGGAGACACCAGAGCTCTCTCTCTTTCCAGGTGAGAACACAGTGAGAAGACAGCCAAGAAGGAAGCAACCCTACCAATACTTTGACCTTGGACTTCCCACCTCCAAAACTGAGAAAATAAATGTCTGCTGTTTAAGCCGCCCAGCATGTGGTATGTTGTTATGGAGCCCAAGCCTACTAAGACAGCCTCTGGGTTAACAGACAAGAATTCCCTGTGGCCAGCACAGGGCCTGACACACAGTAAGTGCTCAATAAACACCCATTCCGGTGAGGGAGAGGGCAAACACGTAAGATGGTTTCATGTGGTACAATGATACGAGGTATGAATAAAATAGAACAGGAAATGGGGAAGGGGGGTCTGACTGGAAAGTCAGAGCAGAGCTCTCCTAGGAGACCTGAGGAGGGGTCGGCCTAGCTTTGGGTCCCTGTGACACTAGTCCTCTAGGTGCGGCCTCCTGTGTTGTTTGGGAGCATGAGGGTGGGAGCCTCGAATCCTGACCATCATCCCCAAGGCTGTACCAAACTCCAGGTTCTATATACACAGGACCAACAGTTCAGGCCCACCACCTCCCTGGGATGACACTCACTCATCATATGTCACGTGATAAATGACGTCGTCGTCGTCGTCGTCTTCTTCCAATGTGGAGGTGGAGCTACAGGGTGTGTCCTGGGAGGAGGCGGAGCTACAGGGTGCGTCCTGGGATGAGGCAGAGCTACAAGGCGTGTCCTTGGATGAGGCAGAGCTACAAGGCGTGTCCTGGGATGAGGCAGAGCTACAAGGCGTGTCCTGAGATGAGGCGGAGCTACAAGGCGTGTCCTGGGATGGTGGCTTCTTTGTCACCCTGACAACCTTCGCCTCAAACCAACTTCCCACATCCGTGTCCCGGGCATCAACGTACTCATTGACCTGCAAGGTAAAGGGAAACTCTCTTGTCCAACCCAGGGAAGGAAATCTGATCAGCAACACTCGCTCATCATATCTCAGGCCTGTTTTGATCCTTGGCACTGGCTGTTTCAGGCCTGGGATGCAAACCCAAAAGCCTGGACTCGGGTTTCTCGAGTGCAGCACTGTGTGTGGTCATAGGGATGCCTCTGTGAGGGACCATCCTGGCCACTGTTGGGTGTTGAGAATCTGTCCCCCATGACTGGGGAAACTTGATGTCAGCAGTATCCCCAGTCATGACATCCAGAGATGTCCCAAGATTTGCCAATGTCCCTGAAAGCAGAATCAGCCTAGGGAGGCCAGAACTCATTTCTTAAGAAAAGCTGAGAATCCAGATCATTATATGAAATTTCATGATCTTAGAGGGTGGCAGAGAATTCAGAAATTTTACAGCCACTACAGAGGCCAGAGCAGACACCTGTAGGCCAGACCCAGGATTCTGTTTCAGGGATCAGGAAGAAATTTGGAGTAGCACATGCTTCTGCCAAAGAAACTTCAGGTTTTCACGACAGGACTGTGGGTGCCCAGCCACAGGGATGGAGGGGAGATGGCCCGCCCTCATGAGCTCATGGCTCGGTGGTGGGGAAGCCAAATCAGTGGAGCATGAGGAATGATCCTCAGGGATGCAGACATCGGCCAGACCCCAAACCTTCTGCAGGAGCCTCACCTTGTACAGGCCCAGCTCCGTCTCATCACACACTGCCTCATCAGATAAGCCTGAATTCCTGTCCGCCTCCGCAGCCACCTCACCGCTAGTCGAGGACTTGTCCGACTCACTCTGGCCCAGGCAGTAGCCAGAATCCGTGTCAGAAAGCTCAGAGTCTCTCTCCTGGTTGTTGTTGCTGCTGCTACTGGGGGGAGGAGGCATGAGGTTCTGCCGAACCAGGAGCTGGATGGTGTCATTCAGGCGAACATCATAGTCAAAGAGGGTGTGGCCATCCTCCATCTGCAGAGACACCAAGACAGAGATCACTTACCCGCCTGTATTTAGTGTGTCTTCTGGGTGCCAGGCACAGGCACATGCTGTGAGCTAAGGAGGGGATCTGCCCTCAGATTATGGGACAACAAAACCTGTTCCCTCCTGGGCATGCACACTGATACCCCTTCCTCAGACCCTCTCAAATGAGGACTCCTGGTGTCATTAGGTAAGTGTCCCCATGAGCACAGCACAATCCTGCTGTGCTGTAGACACACATCAGATGTCAGGGGAGGTTTCCTTAGTACTTCATGTGTTAACGTGCTTTGCAACTTTTGTTACAATAAACACACATTGTCATTCTCAGTTGAGGGCAATCCGGCATACAGGTGCCACTGGCACACGATGTTTGGGGACATCTATGGTTGTCACGATGGAGTGCATCGGGCCAGAAATACTGCAACACCTTCCACATTCCCCAGGATGGCCCTCCACAGACAATGACCTGGCCCCAGTGTCAGCAGTGGCCAGGAAGGAGACCCAGCCTACGGGAGTCCAAGGAGACATGCACCCCAACATCCACAAGTCTCCTCTGTAAAGCTCTAGCTCAGGTCTTACCCACACAGGGCAACTTCTCAGATCCGTTACCTCCACCCCTATTAACTCCTTGATGCTAATTCCACCCACACTAGACACCTGCTAACAGGACACTGTGGCCAGCACAGCTCAGCAATCTACACCCCTGGGTGTGAAGTTTGTCTTCTGAGTGGCATCCCGATGGCACAAAAGGCCAAGGAGTTACCTTTTATTAGGAACTATCCCGCAGCACTGCGCCAACACCCAACAGGACCAGCAAGGGCACCTTGTTCTATCCAGATGCCCCTAAAGCCGGGCTGTGTGACACAGGCTGGATCGTTCTCTGTGGAGGCCATCCTGAGCACTGCAAGGTGCTGAGCAGCACACCTGGCCCCCACCCACAATGCCAGGAGCTCCCCCAGTCATGCCAACCACAGATGTCTCCAAACTTCCACTGTCCCCTTGGGGCAGAACAACCTGGTTCAGAAGCGGTACCCTAAAGAAAAGGGAAAAGAGAGGAAAACATACACTTCCCTCCTTCCAAATTTTTACCCAAAGCTGATGTTTCAAAGGGCTGATTGCAATTAATATGCAAACAGCATTGGGGGTCACAGTGGAGGCAAGTTCCAGGGTCCAAGGTCATCCTTCAGTCCAGTGGTTGTTACTCTTTCTTCATCACAAACCTGAGAATTTGAGGGATGATGACCCCTCCCCCCAAAAAATGCATCTGGACACACCATCACTTGCCTACAGCTGCAGAGGCTGCCAGGGCCCCTCTGAAATCCCCCTAGGTGTCACAATGTTTACCCATTCACACAATGGAATATTATTCAGCCATGAAAAGGAGTGAAGCACTGACACTCGCTACAACGTGAATGGACCTTGAATACATGATGCTCAGTGAGAAGCCAGACACAAAAGGCCACACAGTATGTGTTTTCATCTATGTGAAACATCCAGAACAGGCAAATCCACAGACAGGAAGTGGGTAATGGTTGCCAGGGGCTAGGGGAGAAAGATGGGGAATAAGGCAGTGATCATTAAAAGGTGTAGTTTCCTTTGGATGAAAATGTCCTAAAATTTACTGTGATGACAGTTGCAAATCTATATATAGAGAGCAGAATACTGAATTGCATATTTTTAAGAGAATTGTATGTTATGAGTTCAATCTCAATCAAGCTGCTTTTTTTTCCTTAAAAAAAAGAAAAGGCCCTAGATGGTTTTGCTCAGTGGATAGAGCGTCAGCCTGCAGGCTAAAGGGTCCCGGGTTCGATTCTGGTCAATGGTACATGCCTGGGTTGCTGGCTCAATCCCTATTAGGGAGTGTGCAGGAGGCAGCCGATCAATGATTCTCTCTCATCATTGATGTTTCTATCTCTCTCCCTCTCCCTTCCTCTCTGAAATCAATAAAAATATAGTTTTTAAAAAAAGAAAAAGGCCCTAACCGGTTTGGCTCAGCGGATAGAGCGTCGACCTGCAGACTCAAGGGTCCCGGGTTCGATTCCGGTCAGGGGCAGGTACCTTGGTTGCAGGCACATCACCGGTGGGGGGCGTGCAAGAGGCAGCTGATCGATGTTTCTCATCGATGTTTCTAACTCTCTATCCCTCTCCCCTCCTCTCTGTAAAAAATCAATAAAATATATTTAATAAAAAAAAAAAGAAAAGAAGGCTACCTATATATAATCCCATCCACAGATGGTCCTTGATTTATGATGGTTCAACTTGCGATTACTTCGACTTTTCGATGGTGCAAAACAATACGCATTCAGTAGTAGTCATACTTCGAATTTTGAATTTGGATCTTGTCCCAGGCTGGCGATATGCAGTCTAATACACTCTGTGGTGCTGGGCAGCTGCATCAAGAGGATTTTGCCCAACGGGAGGCGAATGTAAGTGTTCTATTCACATCGGGCTGGGTTAAACTGTGATGTTCGGTAGGTTAGGTGTACTAAATATCTTCTGTTTTGTTTTTAATCCTCACCTAAGATATTTTTTCCATTGACTTTTAGAGAGAGTAGGAGGGCAAGAGGAGGGGAGAGGGGGAGAGGAAGGGAGGGAGGGAGGAGGGAGGGAGGGAGGGAGGGAGGGAGGGAGGGAGGGAGGAGGAGGGAAACCTACAACCAAGTCAAGTGCCCTTGACCAGGAATGGAACTCGTGACTCTTAGGTCCTCAGGCCAACGTGCCAATCACTGAGCAACTGGCCAGGGCTAAATATGTTTTTTACTTAGAATATCTCAACAATCCATATCACAACCCATCACAAGTCAAAGGGCATCTGTATATGAAATTCTGGAAAAGGCAAAACTATGGAGACAGTGAAAGAATCCGTGGCTGCCAGGAAATGGAGGGAGGAAAACAGGTATAGCACAGAGTATTTTTAAGGCGGTGAAACTACTCTGTGTAGTTTCCAACCCCATGGAATTTATGACACCAAGAGTGAACCCTAAGGTAGCCTACGGACTCTGGGTGACTATGACATGCCGATCTAGGTACATGGCTTATAACAAATGCACCATTCGGTGCCCGATGCTGACAGTAGGCTGTGAGTACACAGGAAATCTCTGAACCTGCCTCATCATTTTGCTGAGAAGCTAAGATTGCTCTCAGAAATAAAGTTTATTAATTTTAAAAAAGATGAAGAAGGACAAATGCCCCGAGTGTAACTGTGACAGGAAACCAGCAGAGGGCAAGCCAAATGGCCTTAAAAAGGATAAACAAGACATTCGTACCTAGGGCCCAGCACCTCCAGGGTTAGGCAGACATCCCTCATTCGCCTGGTCATTCTGTGGGGAGGGGCCATCCTGGGCACTCCTGAGCATTGAGCAGCATCCCTGGCCTCTACCCACACCTAATGCCTGAGCACCCCCAGTCCTGATGGCCACAAATGTCCCCAGACAAGGCCCAGTGTCTCCAGGGGCAGTTGCCCTCAATGAGAACCAGTAAGCTAGAGAGACCCTCACATGTGCTTGAGGACACAGACACCAATGTTCCTACCTGGCATATTCACAGGCATTATTTGCAAGCAAAACTATGGCTTATACATGCAAAAGAGTATCACACAGCTGCACGTGACAGTGAAATACAACAAAAGTGGATGTGTCTCACACACACACACATCAAGGGAAACGAGGACGACTTCAGACGACACTTCAGAGGACGGGAAATAAACCTAGCTGCCTGGGCGACAGAGGCAGTTGTAGGGCCGAGCCAGAAGGGAGCACGTGATCAGACTTGTTTCACAAGGAACACCGGACAGAGGCCCCGGACAGAGACCGAGTTGGAGAGAAGAGAGGCCAAGCTGGGAGGCTGAGGTAAGAGAGGAGGCAGAATGCACCAGAATGGCCACTGGGGGTGCAGAGGAGGGGTGGAAAGGGTCACGCAGACACGGAGGCAGGGGGAATTCTGATTTGGCTTCAGCACTCACACCACTCCTCTCTCATGGTATTTTTCTACTGACAACACCTCCCACAGGGTGAGCCCACGCTGGGCCTGACCTGGCCCCTCACCTCCATGACAGGTCAGGAAGCCAGACTGACAGAAGCCCACTGACTTGCTCAGGGCCTGAGCTTCCTGGAGGAGGCGACCTGCCTGCCCGCACAAGGGCGCAGACAGAGGCACAAACAGGGCAGGAAAGGGGGCACTCAGGCTGGGCCAGGCTGGCATGAAACTCTGCCTGCAGGACACGATTCACAACTTAGAACTTTCCAGAAGGGTCCTGCAGTCAGCAGGAAGCAGCTTGCACAACTGTTTGCTACAGTGAGGAGGTGTATTGTGTGCCCCTATTGTCTACCCCCATCGGCTTCCCCAAAGCTGTGCAGAAACGTTCAGAAACCACAGGGAGAGAGGCTGGGCCCAGGCCTACCTCATCCTAACATGTCCGCATGAGGTGACCAAACAGTCTAAGGTTTGGGTTCGTTATTGAGATCCTAAAATTCCAACCAAGGCTAACGGCATTAATAAAAGCTATAGCTTTTTCCACTAGACACCAAATCTGCTGGCACCTTGATCTTGGACTTCCAGCCTCCAGAACTGTAAGAAATAAAAATCTGATGTTTATAAAAAATTTTAAAAAGCTATAAAAACTGAATGACAAGTGAGCACCACCTTTCATTAGAGGTTCTAATGTTAAAATTAAACCTGAGGGGGCAGTCAATTGGGGGAAAAGGAGACATGTAAAACTTTAGACAATAAAAAAAAATTAAACCTGAAGTTAAAATCTTGAATAACCAAAATTTCCACTGACAACCCCTTAAATTGCCTGTAGTAAAATATGCAGTTGTACCTAGATATCTGCGGGGCCGTGGGTCCTGAACCCCCAAGGACACCCAAATCGCGAGATGCTCAAGTCCCTTAAAGAAAACTAGTGTCCTAGTGCATGGACTCGTGCACATTGAAAGGAAACTAATTAGAAGAAATATTTTAATATCGCTATTTGCCCTTTCTCTACAATAGAAGTGTCAACCAAATTCACAATCAACAATGAAAGATCGAAACACAAGCGTGCAATTGGTGCAGAGAGCTTTATATGTATCATGCATGGGCGAGTCAACTTAGTCTTTTATATATATATATAGAATAAACTTGCTTAATTAGACTTGCTTTCTGATTTAGCTAAACTTTCTCCAGCCCAGTGAAGCACCTCAACTTCCCTTTCAGGTAACTGTCAGCAACATAGTAAATATCAACACGAAGCAGATTATCATTGTAGATCACGCAGGGAGAACAAAGGGTGAAATATTTAACTGCAGCAGTGTTTGGCTATATTCTGAGCAGTAAAAAAACCTGGAGTCATTTTCAAGGTCCACCATTTCTTACTTCTTTTCAGTCAGGTCAAGTTTCTAAACTTTCTAAATCTCCATTTTCCGGCTAATGAAAAGAAAATAGGATTCCACCGAGTCTCCTATCTACCCATTCCGGGACTTCTGTGAGGATGAAATGAGATGAGGCACGGGAAAATGCTTCACAGACATTTGGTTAAAGTGTAAAATGTTTAAAGTATAAAGCAAGTCATGTTCCTGGGCTGAAGAAACTGCAAGGAGGCTAGTCACTAGGGAGAGGAAGCCAGGCGTTGCTACGTGACGTCATTACCTGGCGCCCACAGCGACCACTTCCGGGCTGGGCTGGGCTGGGCTGTGGGCCTCATTTTGCGCCATGGGGTCACGGCAGCGTTGGCTGCGAGTTGGTGGGCTGTTGCTCCAGGGTGGTGGCAGGGCCTGTGTCCCACTTGGGGGAAGCCGAGTGTTGCTTTGTCAGCGCCAGGTCCACAGTGCCATTTCTTTGTAAATGACCAGTGCATGTCACAGCAGCTCCTGCATTGCACGTCTGACCCCAGTGGTCAGTGCACATTGTAGCGACTGGCCGGACTATCGGAGGGACACTTAGCATATTTGCCTTTTATATATATAGATAGCATACTTGCACATAACCTACATTTGCATGACCCCCAGGGACACCCAAATGGTTAGATGCCCAAGCCCCTTATATAAAAGGGTGTAGTATTTACACAGAACCTATACATGCGTACAGGCTACAGCACAGCACCTAGAGCAGGGCACCTTACACATCCCTTCAATTGCGTGGATTCAGCATAGTGCTTGGCATGCAGCAAATTCAAGTTTTGCTTTCTGAAACTTTCTGGGATTTCCCCTCCTGAATAGTTTTTATCTGTGGTTGGTCAAATCTGTGGATACAAAACAAAACCTGCAGATATGGAAGACTGACTATATATGTTTGGAGGCACATAACCCCTGTACTGCAGATTCAGGTCTGACAGCAAAACTGCATACAGTATTTTTTTAAATTGATTTGAGAGAGAAAGGAAGAGGGGAGGGGGGGAGGGAGAAAGAGAGCAACATCAACTTGTTGTTCCACTTATTTATGCACCCATTGGTTGGTTCTTGTATGTGTCCTGACTGGGGCTCAAACCCACAACCTTGGCGCCTCAGGACAACACTCTAACCAACCGAGCTACCTGGCCAGGGCCAACTGCCTACAATATTTAAATTATGTCTCTCTTTCTCTCTTTTAAACCAAGTATGCTTCCTGGACATTTGGAATTTTATGCCATGGGCATCATGTAAATCTAAATAAACACATATACAATTTAACAAGTAAGCACCTTGTTCCTTTTGGAAACTTGTATTAAAATCTCACCACGGTCCTGGCTGGTTTGGCTCAGTGGATAGAGCATGGGCCTGCAGACTGAAGGGTCCCAGGTTCAATTCTGGTTAGGGCACATGCCTGGGTTGTGGGCTTGATCCCCAGTAGGGGCTGTGCAGGAGGCAGTCAATCAATGATTCTCTCTCATCATTGATGTTTCTCTCTTTCTCCCTTCTCCCTTCCTCTCTGAAATCAATAAAGATATATTTAAAAAAAAGAAAAAAAGCTCACCATGTCTTAGCCTGTTTGGCTCAGTGTATAGAGCGTCAGCCTGCGGACCAACGGGTCCCAGTTCAATTCCGGTCAAGGGCATGTACCTCAGTTGCAGGCTCCTCCCCGGCCCTGGTCGGGGTGAGTGCAGATGGCAACCAATCAATGTGTGTCTCTCACATCGATATTTCTGTCTTTCTCTCTTCCACTCTCTCTAAAAATCAATGGAAAACATTCTCAGGTGAGGATTAAAAAAATAAATTAAAAAAATTAAAGGAGATGCTCTTTAAAAAAAAAAAGCTCACCATGTTGCCTGGCCAGGGTAGCTCAGTGGTTGAACATCAACCCTTGAACCAAGAGGTCACCAGGTTCAATTGCTGATCAGGGCACATGCCCGGGTTTCAGGCTCGATCCCCAATAGGGGTGCACAAGCGGCAGCCGGTCAATGTTTCTCTCATCCATGTTTCTATCTCTCTATCCCTCTCCCTTCCCCTCTCTCTAAAATCAATAAAATACAAAAAATACAAATAAGAAAATAAAAAAGCTCTCCATGCCTATTGCTTCTGTTCACTTTCTGCCCTTTGTGACTTTTGGGGGATACTTTTCAGGGTGCCGTGTGCTGCCCCAAAACACAAGAGAGCAGGAAATAAATGTCACCGGGTTTGGCATGTGGCGGCAATTTGGGTGAGAGGTGGAGAGGACATAAACCAGACTGCAGGGTCTTAATGAGGGTAGCGTGAGCCTGGTACCAAGAAGGACCCAGAGCTGGAGAAAAGGGAACTTGCGGAGGCAGGAAGTGAGAAACTGCTCTGCCCCTCTTCCAGGGGATGCAGCTTACCCCACCGCCCATCTTCCCATCTCAGCCTCCAGGCCTCCGCAGAGCAGCCTGAGGTGCAGGCCAGACAAGAGGGATGGAGAGATGGAAGAAGGATCCCAGATGTGGCAGAGGTGACACACTGCCCACTCGGGAAGGAGCAAGCAGAGTGAGCGCCTCAAGCACGACCCTTCTCGCACATCCTAGCCCCCCTCGGACATGGAGAATGCAAATCAGGCACGACCACTGAACTCTGTCCTTTGACCCGGCAGGGCCACAGCTGACCATGTGCCCTGGAGCAACATTTCAGTGGTCATAAGGCCAAAACTCTTGTGATGGCTCCACGCTGACCCTGGCCATTTTCACTCCGATAGTCTCACAGGGATACAGGGGAGCCTTCATAATGCAGGATGATGCCACCATTCTGACGACCAAGGAAACGTGCACGCGTGAATTCTGACTTCTAATTTCCAATTTCTAACACGCAAGAAACAATGGACATAACCCCAGCAGAAGCTCTTCGTGGTCCTCAATCACTTTGGAGGGTGGACAGGGGGCCTGAGACCAAACAGTCTGAGCGCCCTGCCCTGGAAAAACTCCTGCAACCAAGGGCCCTGACACATTCCACAGCAATGCTGTTCCTGAGAATAAAACCTGGCTTCACCAACCCGGAGCCTGGATCAGAGCACAAGGTGATTGGCACACCACAGCCCTCGTGACAGTTCTGTCCCACACTTGGTTTTGTAAACAAAATGTATTGTGACGCCTACTGAAACAGGTCCATTCGTTTACATACTGTCTGTGGCTGCCTTCCTGCTCCAGTGGTGGAGGTGAGCCGTCCCCAGAGAGACAAATATTTACTGCCAGGCCCTTTACAGACAGAATCTGCTGACCCCCGGCTTAGAGGGCATGCCCTCTAGCTGGGAGCTCTCCATGGGAAAAAGGGACCTTCCCTCAAGCAGCCGGAAGAACAAGTCTCTGCGAGGAACTGTCCTATTTGCTGCCTGACCCTGCCCTTCGGAAAGGCAGGCAGTGTCCTGGAAAGGCCACTACAGCAGGGACACTTGGTAGGTTACTGTGACATGAGTGACCCTTGCAAGGCCATTCCCAGGATATCATTTCAACTGATCTTTCAGACTGACCTTAACAGAGCCTTGGAGCTCAGCAAGGCCAAGTTAGCTGTTTTCCTAAGTTAGCTACAAAACTACTAGGGGTGATTTTGTCCCCAAGAGGACACTTGGTGATGCTGGGGACATTTGTGGTTATCACAACCAGGGGTGCTCCTAGCATTGAGTGGGTGGGGCCAGGGATGCTGCTCAACACGGCACAGCCCCCCACAGAGAAAGACCAAGCCCCTCATGGAGAATGACCGGCCCCCATGGCGGGGGCCCCCAGGGGGACAGGCCCTGAGCTGATTTATTGCACCTTTATTGTGAGCCAGACATGGGCTCATTCCTTCACGTCCATTACCTCACTGAATTCTTACCATGCCACCATGCCGTGGGTCCACAATTAGCTCCGTCCAAACAGAGTCTATGGCCAAGCCTCTGGGACAGGGGACTTGGGAAGATCATGTAAAGCGCAAAGCCTTGTACCTGAGCTTATTCAAGGCTATGCCACAAATAACAGCTATTATTAATTTTATGGGCAGCAAAAAAACAGGCGCCAGATGCCTCTCTCCTTGCCCAGGCTGGGCCTGCCGCCGAGGTCCCTTCCCCCCATGCTCCCTGTATTTCCGCCAATCAAGCGACATAACCGCCAACCTATTCAGCCTAAACAAGCTGCCACAAAGCCCTCCCATATCCTGAAGAAAGACTCAGCTATGTTCTGCTTTATGATCTCAGTCAACCTCCCTGCAGAACTTGAACTGCTTTGCCATATTTCTTTTAAGGGCGGGGAGATTGTGCAGACTCCCTAGAACGTTCTGGAAAACAACAGCTCTCCTGCACCCACTGGAAACTGCACCACTTCCTATCACTATTAGTCCAGTCTGTTTGCAGGCTTGACTTGCTTGGAGCCGTGGCTTGTGTGCTTTTGTCACCCACCCTCCCGTCGATGTCCACACCTCCAAGCCACCAGGCCGATTCCTGGCCAGACAACCTTGGGGAAATTGCATCAGGCTCTGAGGCCTGGCTTCCTTACCCGGAAGACAGAAACAACTGCACGTTCCCTCACAAAGCTGCCTGCCGAGGAGCACAGCAGGAAGGAGAACGGGCCACACTGCGGTAACTATAAAAGCTGCACTGTGTGAAAGCAGCGTTAAGAGTCCTGTATCTCATCGCCAACAGCCTTAAGATTAAAAGCACTATGTGCGTATCTAAGGCACCTTGGTGTTGCTGTCATCATGCTTTGTACTTACACAGAGGTCAGCAAGACTTTTGAATGGATCAAATATTGTATAATGAATGAAGGGAGATAGGGGTTTGGTTATGTGGGTATAGACATTTGTCAGAACTCCAAATGGTCTGCTAAAGACGTGCCTTGATATATACAAATTTTACCTAAAAAGACAGTGAGAACCCCAATAGTGAACTCTACTTAATGACAGGCATGCTGAGTATTTAGGGGTGATATGAACTATCGTCTGCAAACTTACTTTGAAATGCATCCCAAAAAATAAGACATATTGGTGGATGGATAGAGCAAGACAGAGCCGAGTGATAAAAGTGACTACACAAAATAGCAGTGGTAAAACCTAGGGAGGTGTTCATGTGTTCGTGGGTCTTTCAACTTTTCTACATGTTTGCAATGTAAAAATTAAAATGAACAGTGTTTAATAGAATATAAACCTACTGACGTTTTAAAAAAAAAACAAAAAAACGTGTTTGGCACACAACAGGCAAACAAACATACGTGCTTCCTTGAACTTTGTGAGGACTCCATTCAACCTGCCTTTGAACTACACCATGAACTGCTTAGTAGGCACATGCAGGAGGTTTTCAGAAAGGACCTCTGCTGAACAAATCGACTAAGTGGCAAATCACAATCCGTGTAGATGCCACCAAATGAGGCACTTAAGAGGCAGGAGACAGCAGCCCAGCGGAGCTCCACGCAAGCCCTGCCTTTTCTCAACAGGAATGCGACTGCACAGTTAAATCCCCAAGTTTGCAGGATCGGCTTTCCCTCCCCAGGCAGGGCGGGTTAACTCAGATTCTTAAGACATTCAAGTCATCCTATCTCTCACAGGAAGGAGGCTAAAGGTCTTCCAGGGCGCTCCAAGCCCAAGAAATTAATCATCAGGTCTCATTTCAAGTAAGCACACAGGATCCTCCCAACCCCCAAAAATCATGCCCAGGCGCGGACACGGAGTGTTTATTTTTCAATCTAGACACCAGATGGCGGCAGGATCCAGTTCAAAACGCCACAACAACAAAGTCGGGCACACAGCCCAACTGAAGACTTTTAATCCAGTTCAATCGCTACACCCGTCCCTACTCCAGGTCGGTCCCAGCAGACAGGACCAACACTTCGTGCCACCATCTCCCACTCAGGGAAATTTCATTCCCAGGCGTACATCCCCCAAGGACAACTACAAAACTGGAAACCTCCCCCAATGCCACTGGAGAGAGCGTCCCAACTGCGAGCCACCGCTAACGCAGGGGTGGCCATTTTAACTGCTACCAGGGTCGGAGGACAGAGCGCAAAGGACAGCAAGGCCGCAGACCACAGCACCAGCCCCTGCTCATCCGCAGCCCCCGCAGGCCCAGAGTGGCAGAAATTCCAGATTTTCGAGCACCGTCTCCCGCCTCTGAATAAGCTGGTCCAAATTTCTAGAAAACACCCCCTGGGGGGTCAAACTCAAAATAGGTGCAGGCCGTGGGCCACCAGTGTGCGTTTCAAAGAACAACGCGGTCCCTTCCGCCCTAGTGTTTGAGTAAGGATTCTGGGCTCTTCCTTGAAATTCATCGGCTCTCCGTCAGCCACCTCCAACTTCTTTTCCTAGAAATTATTTTGAGGGGCTTCAAAAACAATAAAAGGAAAAGGGAGTGTGAGAAGCCCGAATGCTACAGATTCCAGTGCCAGCTGCCTGCCCAGTGTGTCAGTCTGTGAGTTGAGCCTTTGTTCCTGGCTCAGGCATGGGAGTTTTCTGTGGAGACATGAAGCGGGACCGGATGGGGGGGGTGGGGGGGGACTGAATGTGCTGGTGGCGGGGGAGCAAAGCCTGGACGAGACAGGAACAAAGGTGCTGGGCGGCGGGCAGCCTGCAGGGCGCGTTTACCTGCTTGCCCCGGTAGAAGAGCCTCTGTCGGCCGGGCTCCACGTGGAACAGCTCCTGGATCTTCTCCCGCAGCTCTTCCACCTTGGTCAGCCTGGAGAGCGAGCCCACGCTGTGGGCCACCTTCCCGTCCATGGTGCGAACCTGGATCCACATGATGCCTGCTGGTGCTGCGAGAGCAGAGAGTGGATCCTCCGGTCAGCGCTGCCGCTGCCGCCCCCGCCAGGCCCGTGCCACACTTGGGTCATCCTGGCTTTGTCCAGTGCGAGGACACCCAAAAACTCCCCGAACGCCCTCTCGGACCCCCTGGTCCCCACAGTCGGCCAGAGCTAGCCCGGGGCCAGGCAGAGTAAATTAAAGGAGTTAACGCGTAAATGACTAACACCAGGGTAGCGTTTAGGAGGAAGGGGAAATTAGGGAAGGCAAACGGCCTCTTGATCCACTCAGTCCAACCCACACACCCGCTTCGGAGGA
Source organism: Myotis myotis (assembly GCF_014108235.1). Taxonomy (NCBI): domain Eukaryota; kingdom Metazoa; phylum Chordata; class Mammalia; order Chiroptera; family Vespertilionidae; genus Myotis; species Myotis myotis. The sequence goes on along the minus strand of NW_023416368.1, from coordinate 80,950,746 downwards.
GAGACACCAACGTCCAGAGGAGGAAGGACACAGCCAAAAGCTGAGGGGTCGAGTTCGTTCGTTCATTCATTCATTCATTCATTCACTGAATTAATACTGACGCAAGAGGGAAACCCAAAAGTCCGGCGCAGGTCGGAACTTCAGAAGTCCCTGGGAACTCAACTAAGTGCAAAGGGGAAGAACCCCCCACCCCCAACCCCGGAGACACGCGAGGCTCCGACCCCTCGGTGTCGGCGGCCCCCGGGGCGCGACGCGGCTGGCCCCCGCGGTGGCCATGGCAACCGGCCGCCCCGTCCCGGCCACCCCCGCACACGCCGAGCGTCTCACCTCAGCCCCACCACGTCCACGCGCGCCGGCTCTCGCTCCCCGGACTCTGACTCCCGTCCCCGGGGCCCCTCTTATCCTCCCTCCCGCCGGAGTGGGCCACGCCAGCGAGCCCACGCCCACCCCCACCGCCCGGCCGCCGGAGGGGCCCCTCGCTCGATCCGCCTCGCTCATTGGCTCCGCCGCGCCAGGCCGCCCCGCCCCGCCCGCTCCTCATTGGCCCAGACGTGCCCGGGGAACGAAGGGCGCGCGAAACCGGGCTCCGGCGCGACAATTGAATCGCGGGGCGCCCCGCGCGCAGGCGCGGAGCCTGACAAGGTCCCCCGCGGCTCTCCCGGCCCTCCCCCACCCAGCTGGCGAGACCCCCGCGGGGCTCCGGGGAGGTTCCGCCCGCCTGTGCCTACGTCCGGAATTCCGAAGGCCACTGCCCAGGGCCGACCGAGGTTCCGGCACAGCCGAGTCCGCGTGCAGGAGAGCCCGGTGCCGGCGTGGGCGCGGGCACGCCGGCACCGGTGCGGACCGCGCGTCTCAGGCCGCTCAGGAAAGTTTTGCAAAGTCTCAGCGCCCGGTGTGCTGGGTTTCCCACCTCCCCCAACCCCCTTCTCCCTCCGCCCTCCCACCCCCACCCCCACCCCCCCACACACACACACCGGCCCAGGCTGGTGCCCCAAGTCGCCTGGCCACTCACCTCGCCGGCCGCCCCCCCACTCTCCTGCCTGCGCGCTTGGCCCTGGAAATGGCGATAGAGCGGCGTGTGTGGCCCGGACCCCGCGCGGACGTGCGTGCGACCCGGAGCGCCCAGTCTGCCCACGCTGCCAGCTGCTCTGATTTTTTTCCCGCGAAAACTCGGCGTTTAGAAGTTGTGGGAGGCCACGCAGGGGGCGGGCGCCTGCACGGTGATTGGCCGCTGCAGTGGCGCGAAGCAAGAAAGGGGGTGGGGGGCGCCCCCGCCTCAATCCACCCCCCCCCCCCCCCCCGCTTCTTCCAGCAGGCCACGGCCCCGCCCAGGCCTGCGCGCTCTGCTGGGTGCCCAGCGTACATGGGGCCCAGTGGTGGGACCAGGGTCGCCCCACATGCTGCCCTCCAAAGAGCCCTAGGCACATCCAGAATAGAGACCCCCCCTTGGCCTACTAAGTCGGCTCCTGCAGACCCCCGGGCCCCCCACCCCGACCTGGGCACCATTGACCAGTAGGGCAAGGAAGGCTGGAATCAATGTCACCACTGCAGGAGAATGTGGGGGGCCAACCGGATGGACAGGCTGATTGCCCCCAGCCCCACTTCCTAGCGTCAGGGCCCGCCGGCACTCCCACTCTACCCACCCATGAGACTTGTTTGTTTGCTGGTTCCCCCACGTTCCCGCTCCCCCCCGCCCCCCCCCCCCCCCGCCTCTTTTTCCCGCCTTTTCCGGGCTGTCCAGGCGAGAAGGGCTGCCCTGCCTGCTCTGCTCTGGCCAGTCTTGGCGGGCATCCATGCTGGGCACCTACAAAGCGTCTGGAGGAGAGCTCGGAGCTAGGGGCCCAGCAAGTGGGCAAGGCTGACCCTGTGGGTGGTCTCCAGGAGGGTACATTTTTATCTGAGGAGCCGGGCAAGAAATGGATAAATGAAGCAGATCATTTCAGACCAACAGCTGGAGAGTGGCCAGTGGCCTGTGGGGGTGGGGAAGGAGGATATTCTGGGTGAGGTGGAGAGGTGGGCCTCTCTTGGAACATGACATTTGAGCTGAGATCTGAGAAGAGAAACCAAGGACAGATGGGTTCAGGAAGGGAGGGCAAGCTCAGAAACAGGAAAAGGCTGAGAGGTGTAGGGGGAGCTGCAAGGAGGCCAAAGTAGCTGAACAGACACAGCAGAAGGGAGGTTAGGAGAGGGTGAGGTCAGAGGGGTGTCAGATAAGACCTCACAGGCCACCTGAAGGACTTTGGTCTCTTGGGAGCAGCAAGTAGCACGGGAGGGCTGTGAGTAGAAAAGTGAGGAGTTGCCATTTATGCTTTTACAAGGTTTCTCTGACACTGTAGAGTCCATTCCATCTTAGCACTGGTACTTCTGCTTTGATTTTCCCGGTGTTGACAGAATCCTGCCTCTCCAAAGATGCCCACATCCTAATCCCTGGGACAGGTGAATAGGATACCTTCCATGATAAAAGGGGCTTTACAGCTGGGTAAGTGAAAACTCCTGAGATGGGGAAATATCCTAGATTATCTGGGCTGGCCCAATATCATCACAAGGGTCCTATTAAGTAGAGGAGAGAGGGTCAGAGTCAGAGAAGAGATGTGACAACAGAAGTGGGGTTTGGAATGAAGAGGCCAAGAGGCAAGGAAGGTGGGAAGCCTCTAAAAGCTAGAAAAGGCAAGGAACAGATTCTCTCTTAGACCCCTAGAACACAGTCCCATCAACTCCTTGACCTAGCTCCTTAAAACCTGCTTTAGACTTCTTACCTCCAGCACTGTAAGAGAATTAAGTTGTGTTGTTTTAAACCACTACATTTGGGGGAATTTGTTATAGCAGCCATAGAAAACTAATACACTCCAATACACAAAGTCCAGATGCTGCTAACTTTCTCTAACTTCAGGACTCCGTATTACCAAGTACATTTCTGAGGGCTCAGCATTCAGCCACGTAGAGGCCATGTCACAGGTGGGAGCAGGTATCCATCAGGCCTACTGGAGCCTGTTTAGCAAATGAAACCTTCCAAATGAAACCTGCTGCAGGAACCTGGCCTGCTCCTGCTGAGCACATATCATCTGCTGAACCTGCTGTTGCAAAAACTCAGCACGCCCAAAGCGGTAATACATTCTTTCTGTACATTTGATACAGGGCACAGCCCAGGCTCCTTGGACATTTGAAGTTAAGTAACACAGAAGTACTGGTATCTGGCTTTTCCTGCAGAAAAGTTCACAAGAACTGGTGACACAGATCCCCATTTCTCTAGTCATTTGGAGAGAGAGGGGTTGCTTGGGTTAATTAACAGACATGGATAAGCTCTTGCCAGTTTTACTCAGTGATTAGCAGTTGTTCTCAACCTTCAGGCCCTTTAAATACAGTTCCTCATGTTGTGACCCAACCATAAAAGTATTTTCGTTGCTACTTCATAACTGTAATGTTGCTACTGTTATGAATCGTCATGTAAGTATCTGATATGCAGGATGGTCTTAGGTGACTCCTGTGAAAGGGTCGTTCGACCGCCAAAGGGGTCGCGACCCACAGGTTGAGAACCGCTGGATTAGAGGGTCAGCCTGCGGATCAATTGGTCTCAGGTTCAATTCCCCATCAACAGCACATACCTTGGTTGAAGGTTCCCCAGCCCCAGTAAGGGTGGGTGCGGGAGGCAACCAATCAATGTGTCTCTCATGTTGATGTTTCTCTCTCTCTGCCCCCCTTCCCCCCCCCTTCTGTCCTCTCCCCTCTCTCTGGAAACCAATGGGAAAAATATCCTCAGATGAGGATTAAAATAAATAAATAAACTAGGCCTGGTGGCTCAATTGGTCAGTGTTGTCCCAATGAGCCAACGTTGTGTGTTCGATCTCCAGTCAGGGCACATACAGGAGTCAACCAATGAATGTGTGGATGAGTGGAACAACAAATTGATGTTTCTCGCTTTCTCCCTTACTCTTTCTCTTTAAAACACATTTTTTTAAAAAAAAAAGATACTATGCCAAGTTTCTCCAAAAGACACTTACAAACCCTTTAGGGTGACAATATGTTGATGTCCACAAAAGACATCATGTACATTAAAACAGCAAAGATGATGAATGAGGCCTTCCCAGAGTCTGGAGAATGGACACTTCCCAATGCCTCTTTTGCTTTAGTGTCACTCTCACTTAGGCACCAGCCCACGTGCCAATCAGGAATAACCACTAGAGTACAAAGGACCTCAATTTCCCTTTTGTGAAATGATACACTCTTGAAGGTCAGTAAGATGTTCGGCAAACTTTTATTGCCCTCCCTGGTCCAATCAGGTCCTGGATCCAGCAGACATTGGTGGACACAACACTTACTGAGACGAAGTCCCGCCCTGAAGGCACTTCCCATCCAATGGGGGAGACAAAGGCATAAAGGGAAATGTCAGTTGTGCAGGGAGACGGTTCTTCATGGTGGCATCCACGTGTAGGTAGGACCACACAGTGCTCTGAGCACCTTCAATTCACATCAGATTTCATGTCCTGGCCACATCTTTAATCTTTTTTCTAACACAGAATGGGATGAATATAGAACCATTAAAATGAAAATGATTGCCCTCACCGGTTTGGCTCAGTGGATAGAGCATTGGCCTGAAAGGACCCAGGTTCGATTCCAGTCAAGGGCATGTACCTTGGTTGCGGGCACATCCCCAGTAGGGAGTGTGCAGGAGGCAGCTGATCAATGTTTCTCTCTCATTGATGTTTCTAACTCTCTATCCCTCTCCCTTCCTCTCTGTAAAAAAATAAAATATATTTTTTAAAAAATGAAAATGATTGTGTCTGACCCCAGAACAGTGTGTGGATCCTGAGGCGCACACAGCAAATTTGGGGGCCATCAGATGGGGCAGAAAATACCTCTGGGCTCATTTGCTGTGCCTCTCCATCTGGACATAGAGCTCACACCACCTACCTCAGCAGAGTGGCTGGACCAACTCTTCCCACCCAAGGCCCCTAAACCCCTGGCATGATGATAGGGGTCCCCTGTGTGACCGGAATGTTGGCGCCTTATGGTTGTTTTTTGTTTGCTTGCTTATTATTTTCTAGGAAAAGGTGTTATTTTCCAGGCTACCATTTTACAAACCAGTGAGGACTCTGGGATTCCCAAGCTGCTGCCTCCCTTCCTCCTGGTCACTGGGGATCCCTTCCCGGAACCCTGGCTGGATGATGTCACAGACAGGTGACCTCACTGAGGCCAAGGAACCCCGGCATCTCCGTGGCATGGAGGAAGGGGGAGGATGTTTCCCCACCCGCCCAACCCTCCATGTCTGTGGTGAAGTGGATCGAGTTAGTGCTGCCCAAGGATGCGATCTACCTGGCCGGCTCCTGCATAAAAGGGCAGGTGATTCTAACCCTGAACAGCACCCTGGTGGACCCCATTGTGAAGGTGGAGCTCGTGGGAAGGGGTTACGTGGAGTGGAGTGAAGAAACCGGGGCATCCCGTGATTATAGCAGAGATGTTATTTGCAACAACAGGGCCGACTATGTACACAAGTCAAAGAAGTTCCCAGTGCAGGGTAAGGAGGAGGCCAGCAGCCAACCCTAAACATAATAGGAACCTGGGTCTGGAAGGTAAACAGATGTTAGTCGGTCAGCAAACCCCGGGGATGTCAGAAATGGGCAGAGACGTGGCTCCTCCGTAGGAGGGAATCCCTGTAAAACAATGACCATCAGATACACGAAAATAAGATCTCAGGAGCTGGTCATGGAGGCCTTTCCAAAGAGGTGACAACAGAGCACAAAGATGAGTGACGGGAGGGACACGAGCCATGCAGACATCTGGGGGAGGAGCAGCAAGATGCCAGATCTTAATCCTCAGCAATCATGTGGCCCCTCTGGGTCCCCATTTAGCCATCCGGAAAATGAAAATAACAAGTCCTGCCTCGTGAGATTTCTTTGAGGGCTTAATGATTCAGTGGCTTAGATAGTGCGGGGTATACAGTAAGTGCTTGATAAATGTTAATTCTTTCAACCAAAACACTCACCTGCCCAGTACCACCCCAGCATTAGGCACCACCCCTCCTTCCCCATTTCCAAGAGACTGTATTCCCCCGCAAAAGTATCAACCTTAAGCCTGCAATAGGTTCATTCATTCATTTCACAAACATTTAGTGAGCACCTGCTGGACACAACACTGTGCCAGGTGCTGGGGATACAACAGCGAAGAACACACACATGGTCCCTGGTGTCGTTGGGTTGCCTTCAGGCGGGAAAAACACAATCATAAGAGAGTTTTGGAGAAATGCAAAAAATAAAAAATAAGGTCACAGAAATGGGGGCAGTGTGAGTTTCTCCCTGGTCCTCAGTCTCCACTCAGTCCATCAACAGATATTAAGCACCTACTGTATGCTGCTGTTCACAGTGCACTGAAGACTGAGCTCTGCGAGGGCAAGGAGGTGTGGCTGCCTTGCTCACTGCAGCAAACACTGCCTAAAAGAGCCCCTGGCATGTAGCAGGGGCTCAGGCTGTGTTTGTTGAATGAACCCCTCTCATTCCCAGCAGAGGAATTCAGAAGCCATGTCCTCCTGGGGACTGAATCATGAGGACCAGTTCCTCAGACCCAAGGCAGAACTGAGCGCGTCCCCACCATTGTTTTGGAGCAACCACCCCAGCCCCGTCACCCACCTGGGGCATCCCCTTTCAGCCCCCCTGAGGCCTGGGCCTGATATTTATGGGCCACTCAGGTCCCTAAAAGCACCTAGCTCAGCCGAGCTCTGGGACAGGCAGGCCAGGCCCCGAACAACCTCCCCCACCAAAGCAATAACTAAAGAGGAAAACAAAATGGAAAAAGAAAAAGAAAAAAAAAGCTGCTAGAACCTTCTGATGGCATCGGTGTGTTTTGCTTTCAGATAATTGGTTAAGTGCAGGCAGCCACACCTTTGATTTCCATTTCAACTTACCTCCCAGGCTCCCTTCTACCTTTACCAGCAAAATTGGCCATGTCTTCTACTTCGTGCAAGCCTCCTGCATGGGCCGGGAGCACATTCTAGCAAAGAAGAGAATGTACTTGTTGGTTCAAGGGACTTCGGACTTCCCCCGAGAAAACCAGGTAGGAATGGGGAAGGAGCCCTGGTGGGGCTGGTTCCTCAAAGCTCCAGGGCGGCAGGGGGCGTGCGTGCGACTGAGGAGGCCCTGGCAGGGAAGAAGGGAAGGGTGTTGGAGGCTCCCGGGCCCAGTGAGTGCACAAGTGTGAATCAGAAACCAGGGCAGGAACTACGCAGTGCAACTCGACCGGGGTGATTCACCTGGGCAATGTCTGGGGACATGTGTGGTTGTCGCCAGTGGGTGTGCTCCTGGCCTTGGTGGGTGGCCCAGGATGGCCCCCCACAGAGAATGACCAGGCCCCAGTGTCCTGGACCCTACAGTACGTGAAGACTGATCTGAGGTCCCCTGGGTCAGAGAGAGACTTGGACACTCAGTGACTCGTCCTGGGCTTTGAGCCCTCAGACAATGCAGGTGGTGTCCCCCCTCCCCGCAAGAAGCAAGGGAAGGGGGCGGCCTCCATCCCAGGGGAAGGGAGGGCATGTGGCACCAGTCTGCCTGAGCGGAGAAGGATTTCTGGGTGGTTTCTGGAGGCCCAGGTGCAGAGGCGGAAGTTAAGCGGGTAGAGGACCGTTGACCACAGTCACTTCACCTTCCTGGAGCCTCATTTGCTACCAGCGTTGGCGGCTCAGGGAGCTGGCATTTTCATTTTTGAGGTCCTGACTAAAATCCCAGACTCCACCCCCTCCCCACCTACCTGCTGTGTGACCCTCTAGAAGTGACCTTGCCTCTCTGGGTCTCCTTGTCCTCATCTGTGAAATGAGCAGAGAGCCAGTGCCTGCCTCCTAGTCATGGAGGGAGTAATGAGTGAAGTTGATGCAAGTAAGTCCAGGGCTTCTCAGAGAGCCTGGCAAGGGGCAGTAAATCGTGTCACTGTTGCCACCACCTGTATTGTTATCTGTGTAACAAGGGGGTCCTTTCTAGTCCAGCCAATCTCACGGGATGGTTTTGGGAGGCGGCCAGGAGAGGTCGGTGCTTGGAGGGGTGGGTCAGCCCTGAGATGAGCAGGTCGGAGCTCAAGGCCTGCTTAGTCCCCTGCCCCCTGTGTGACCTTGAGCAGGCCATGTCTCTTCTCTGGGCTCCCTTCAGAGGCAGTCTGGAGCGCCAAGGGAACAAGACAGGAGCTGGGGACAAAACACTGGTGTTGGGTCAGACCTTGCTTTATATCTCCAACACCAGACTCTTCATTAGCCAGATAGCCTTACCAGCGCCTTGCAGAGCCTCTATTTTCCTGATCTGTACAATGGGAATAATGAATAATAATAATAACAGCAACACTTCCCTCCGTGGGTGCCTGTGAGGACTGCTATGCACCAAGCACAATGCCTACACATAGGAGGCACCCAGGAAGTGGGAAGAGCTAAAATCGCTATCAGAGCAGCAAGGAGAGTTATCACAGATAAGTTTTGAGAGTCTGAAAATACTGTTTTTTCCAACTACTCAGTACTGTTTTAACCAAACTGGTCAAGGGAGGCCTCCTGGAGGAGGTGACATTTTAGTAGAGAATTGAAAGGGGAGTGGGGGAAAGCCATGGCAGTAGAGTGTTGTAGGCAGAGCACACAACATGTGCAAAAGTCCTGAGGCAGGATAGCGTATATGAGGCAGGCTGAGGGCAGGAGCTGGGGGGCCAGGGCAGAGGCTACTACGCTGATTCAAGTAGAGGCATAGTCCTAACCCCCAACAGTCTGTCCTTCTCAGAGCAGACAGAGGAAGTCAGGTGATGACCTTCCTCTGCCCACAGCCCTCCAGGGTGCCTACCCTCCTTGGGGGAAAAGCCCAAGTCTTCCCCACGGCCCACAAGGTCCTGCATGACCTGCCTCCATTTCCTCTGTGCCTTCATGTCCTCCCTCTCTCTCCACGTGCGCACCTCCCCTCCGCCTCCACCACTCTGCTCCTGCCACATGGGCCTCCTCACTGCTCCTCCAACACACCAGGCACAGTCCTGCCCCAGGACCTTTGCACAAGTTGTTCCCTCTGCTCGGAACACTATAATGTGACCTTGCTATCCTTCTGATCTTTGCTCAGAAGCCATGTCTTCATCCACCTGCATTGCCGATGGCCGAATAAACAGCCACAAGCTATGCAGGGCAACTTCGCTACATCTATCCATATTAAAACGAACATGCACTTTGCCCCAGTCATTCCCCTTTTAGAAATTTCTCCTACTGACGTTCTTTCACGTATGTGGCATGACTCCCCACGGCATTGTTTATAGTGGCAAAAAAATTGGGAAGTCTAATGTTTGTTGCTTAGGGAATTGTTTGCGTAGGAACACCCAGGCAAAAAGACACATTCTATGGAGTAAAGCAAAAGAGACAGACGGACGATGACGGAGTGAGGCAGCGCCCCTGGTCAGGATCTCCAAGTCACTGGACTGAATGAAAAAAGCAAAGTTCAGGACAGCAGGTCTAGCCTGCCACTGGTGGTGAAAACAAATTACTTCCTTGCAGGAAGGAGAGCAGAGCAACTGGCCACAAACGCTGCCTTGTGGGAGGGAGTAGGGGAGCTGGAAGCAAAGAAACTTTTCCCCTTCCACCCTTCCACTCTTTATTTCTAACAGCTTTATTGATATATAATTCTCATACCTTGTAATTCACCCACTTAAAGTGTACACAGAGTTATGCAACCGTCGCCACAGTCGGTTTTAGAACATTTCATCACCCCCAAAAGAAATGCTGCCCCCCCTCGCTGTCACAGCCAGCCTCCCTCTGCCCGGACCCCAGCCCCTGACAACCACTAACCCACTCTCTCTGTGGATGTGCCTGTTCGGAACATTTCACAGAAGTGGAGTCACACGCTGTGCGGCCTTTGTGTCTGGCTTCGCTCACTGGGCGTCATGTTTTCAAGGTCCCTCCGTGTTGTAGCGAGTGTCCGTGCTTCACTCCTCTTTAAGGCTGCATCAGTGCACGGTGGGCACCCATTGATGGACACTTGGGCTGCCTCTTTGGTGACTGTCAATCGTGCTGCTGTGAACATTCAAGTACAAGTGTTTGTGGGGCGTGAGCCTTCCTTCCTCTGGGTGGCTTCCTGGAGCGGAATTGCTGGGGCAGATGGTAAGGCTGTTTCACCTTCCGAGGAACTGCCTGTTGTCCGCGGCGCCATCTTACCTTGCCACCAGCAATGCACAGGGTTCCAATTCCTCCACATCCCCTCCACTCAGCACCATTTGGGAGAGGAGCTTGTCCTAGAGCCCCTTCCTAACTAGCAACCCTAAGGAAACCCCCTTTTTTTGCTCCCCTTATCTCATTATGTCCCCCATTTGCATCCCATCGCAGCCTCATCACTGTCTCAACCAGAAACGACGTGGTGTGTTTTCACACGTGCCATTTACATCCACCTCCTCAACCAGAGCAGGTCTTCATCGCTATGGGTTTTCCCTAAACTTGGCACCAAGTAGATGCAAATAAAACCCAGTTGAATGAATGAGCCCACCTCCCACAGTGTCATATATGCTAAGGAAATACAGGGTTCCAAAGAACTCGCAGGTCTAAGAACTCCAGTGTTGGCTCTGCATTGGAACTGTTACTGGTCAGGCGTGGAGGTCTCCCGGACCACCGCTGGCTGCTCTACACACCTCCTTCAGGGCCAGGACAGAACTACAGCCCCGGCCCTGAGTTAGAGCAGGGAGCTCCTTAACACGTGCGTGCGGGGTCCTAACGCATGCCACGCCATTTCGAATAACAGTAGAGGGATTTAGAACCTAAACTCCCCTCAATGAGCCTTCCTAGGGAAAGGGAAGCCTGTGAAGGCTAAAGAGAAGTAGGGCCACAGGCAGAAGGCAGGAGCTGAGGTCCAAAGGGGTCGGGGGTCACCCGAGGTCTCCAAGAGGAGACACAGTGGACCTAGAACAGTGCTTTTCAAATCGCAGATCCTGACCCATTAGTGCAGCGGTTCTCAACCTGTGGGTCGCGACCCCTTTGGCGGTCGAACAACCCTTTCACAGGGGTCTCCTAAGACCATCCTGCATATCAGATATTTACATTACGACTCATAACAGTAGCAACATTACAGTTATGAAGTAGCAACGAAAATAATTTTATGGTCGGGTCACAACATGAGGAACTGTATTTAAAGGGCCAGAAGGTTGAGAACCACTGCATTAGTGGGTTGCAAAGTCAATTCAGCAGATTGCAAACACATTTCTGTAAAATGAAAGAATAGGCAAGACCAAAATTAAGAAAATATCTACGTTGTGGGGTACAAACACACACACACATATATATGTATATGTATGTGTATGTGTGTATATGTATATGTATATGTATGTGTATATGTATATGTATATAATCATTTTTATATATGAAGAAAGAACAGAGAATAAAATAAATAGAATAGAAATATCAAAAAAAGTCATTTGGTGGGTTGCAATCGACTTCAAGTGAAAGAATAGAATAGAGTTTTCCAGAAAGAAAAAAAAAAAACTTGGTGGGTTACAACTAGCTAATTTTTATAAAAATTTTTGTTTTATATAAAACAAAATGATAGACTAGAGTAAATGGACTAGAAATAACAAAAATAAATTCAAAGGCTTGCAACCAACATTTTTTAAATAAATCAAATAGAGTAGAACAGGAAGCAGAAGTTCATAAACTTGCTTCTCTTTCACCGATCTAGGTGGAGATGTACATACAGATTTCTATTCTTTGCCTCAATGTTAAAAACCTATGTTTTAACTGTGTTTTTTTAAAGGAATAATATATTATAAATACTGTATGTGGCTTGCAAAGTCTAAACTATAATTATTATCAGTTCCTTTACAGAAAAAGTTTGCCAATTCATGCCCTAGAGAAACTCATGTTGTAAGCCCCCAAAAATTGTCTTCAGGCTGCTCCTTCTAGCATTTTTATGATATCAAACTCATGGAAAAATAGAAATGTCCATCATAGGAGGATGAATAAATTATTTTGCAACACACTCAGTTGCATTCCTAAAGACTAATTAACCAGAATGGCAGGCACCAATGTGAAGGCATTTCAAACACAGAATATTGAGCTGGAAAAAGCAACTTGCTAGGAGACATGTGCAGTTTGACTTATTTAAAATATGTAAAAAAAAATAGATGTATTCCTAAATAATGTGAAAATTCTCTGAGAACCACAAATGCCAAATTCAGATCATGGCTGGCTGCACAGAGGAGAGGGAGCAGTGAGTTGAAGCCCACAGAACACACAAGATTTCAGTATAATAGGTAATGTTTTATTTCTCAAACATATTGGAAGATACATTTTAGGTTTTTGTATTATTATTTTATTATTATTATTCTTTATATGCCTTTTCCTAAAACAATATATCTTAGTTAGGTCCCTACACATACACATGTGCAGGTAAAAGAAAGTGATTATTAGAGCGTTGGCCTGCGGACTAAAGGGTCCCAGGTTCAATTCCAGTCAAGGGCACATGCTGGGTTGCAGGCTCGATCCCCAGTAGGGGGTGCACAGGAGGCAGCCAATCAATGATTCTCTCTCATCATAGAAGTTTCTATTTATCTCTCTCCCTTCCTCTCTGAAATCAATAAAAAAAATATTTTTAAAAATCATAAATAAATAAATAAAATTCCGAATTGTTGTGCCCTGGCAAGTGTGGCTCAGTTGATTGGGCATTGTGCCATGCACCAAAAGGTTGCCAGTTCGATTCTGGTTCAATTCCGGTCAGGGCACATGCCCAGGTTGTGCATTCGATCCCCAATGGGCAGGAGGCAGCCAATCGATGTTTCTCTCTCTCTCTCCCTTCCTCTCTCTATAGAAATCAATTTTTAAAAAAATTAATAAAATAAAACTCAGGATAGTTGCATTCTGGTCATATATGAGGAACTTTGGAGAGGGGGGGAACTGGCAAATTCCTACTTCTTGACTTGGGTGGCTGTTATAAGAGGGTTGGCCATATAATAATTCACAAGGTTATACATTTGTTTTGTGAAGTTTTCTGTATCTGAGTTGTATTTTTTTTATAATGTTTGGGTTTTTTTAAAAAAAATGCATAGATACAATAAACCCCAAATTCAAGATAATGCTTACCTCTAGGGAGAGAAGAGGTGATGCATTGGGGAGGGGTCCACGGGGGCTTCAATGATATTGATGATGTTTTATTTATTTATTTGTTAATCCTCATCAGAGGTTATATATTTTTTTCTATTAACTTTTAGAGAGGTGGGAGTGGGAAAGAGAGAGAGAAACATTGATGTGGCAGAGACATATTAATTGGTTGTCTCCTGAATGTGCCCCACTGGGGCCAAGGATTGTACCTGCAACCCAGGTATGTGCCCTTGACCAGAATCCAACCCACAATGCTTTGGTGTAGGGGCTGATGCTCTAACCACTGATCCCACCGGCCAGGGCTATTTTTATTTTAAATTGTGATAATATTACATAACATAAAATTTGCCATCTTAACCATTTTTAAGTGTACAGTTCACATAGTTGTGCAATACTGATGTTTTATTTTTTATTATTATTGATTTCAGAGAGGAAGGGAGAGGGGGAGAGAGAGATAGAAACATTAATGATGAGAGAATCATGATCAATTGGACACACCAAGGATTGAGCCAGCAACCTGGGCACGTGTCCTGACCAGGAATTAAACCGTGACCTCCTGGTTCATAGGATGACGCTCAACCACTGAGCCACGCCCACCAAGCCTGGTGTTTTATTTCTTCAGTGAACAGAGCTCTGAAACAAATCAGGAGAAGTCCTACCTGCTGATAAAGCAGGACATGACAGTGCTGTTCTAGTAAATGATTAACAACCTGCTCTGGTGCAAGACAGCCCTAATATGTAATGTTCGCCAATTTCCATGGTGTAAATACTCCCGTCATAGTCAATTTCAAGTTACTAACCTCATGCCACTAATGGGAAGTTTGAGGGGACTTTGCAAGCATTTGTAACACTGTTCTCGATCACTTTTATGCTTAAAGGGAATAAGCATGCAGGCAAATTCTAAACCCGCCCACATTACATCAAGTCTCTTAAATATTATCCACAAATCAAAAAAAATGTAACTCAAGCCACACATTAAATATAATGTATATGTGACTTTATTTGCAATCCAGCAGCTGACGAGTAGATATAAGGGCTGCATTTTGAAGCATTTATTTTAACACATTACATAATTTCAACCCTATAGTTTTCTTATCATGATTCAGAGCTCATCATAGTTCCTCCTTAAATCTGAGCAACTTGGGTAAGCCTTAGTCTTGGGCTTAGACCAGGGGTGGGTAAACTTTTTGACTCGAGGGCCACAATGGGTTCTTAAACTGGACCGGAGGGCCGGAACAAAAGCATGGATGGAGTGTTTGTGTGAACTAATATAAATTCAAAGTAAACATCATTACATAAAAGGGTACGGTCTTTTTTTTTTTAGTTTTATTCATTTCAAACGGACCGGATCCGGCCCGCGGGCCGTAGTTTGCCCACGGCTGGCTTAGACTCTAAGACAGTCCCTTTTTCCCAGAAAACCATGGCTCAGAGAAGTCAAGCCATTTGTTCAAGTTCACACAGCAAATGAGTAAGGGAGCTGGGGATAAAACTAGGATCTGGTGGATTCTTAGCCCTATCTATATATATAAAAGGTTAATATGCGAAGTGTCCCCTCAGGGTTCAACCTGGAGACTGGGAGTTCGATCGCTCGCTATGACATGCGCTGACCACCAGGGGGCAGCGCAGAACGAAGGAAGGCCCCGGCTGGAAGGCCCCAATTGGCCCTGATCACCAGCCAGGTCTAGGGACCCTACCTGTGCACAAATTTCTGGCACTGGGCCTCTAATTTTACATATAAAGAAATTGATACTTAGAATGGCAAGGGCTGTGATTAAAGGAAGCTGGGAGGTGACTCCAGGCTTTTGGCTGCAACATCCCTAAGATTCTAGATTCCATCTCCATGCCTTTGACTAGGAAAGTCCCAAAAGGCTCAAGCCTCAGAAGTGCTGAAATAGTGGGGCGTTAGGCAGATGAGTGGATCGCGTGGCCACAGTGCCTCACAATGGTTCATTTCCCCCAACCCCACCCCTTCTAGAGTCCCCTGTTTGTGGAGACTGAGAAGAAGGTCTCCTACAACTGCTGCAGGAAGGGCAGCATCTGCGTCCAGATCCAGTTGGAAAATAACACCTTCACGCCAGGGGAGCGGGTCCTCTTCACCACGGAGATCAACAACCAGACCAGCAAGTGCATCAAGACGGTCGTCTTCGCCCTCTACACCCACGTGCAGTACGAGGGCTTCACGCCCAAGACGGAGCGGCGGTCACGGGTGGAGAGCTGCGAGCTGCTCCGGCAGGAGGCCAACACCCAGATCGTACCCTTCGACACCACCAAGATCGTCAGCATCTTCAACCTCCCGCCGGTTCTGTCTGTGAGCAGCGACTTGCAGGAAGGCGAGATCATGAGCACCCAGTACGAGCTGGTCAGCACGGTGCACCTGCCCTGGTCCCTGACCAGCGTGAAGGCCAAGATTCCCATCATCATCACCAGCACCGCCCTGGACTCAGACAGCTGCCAGAGGCAGGAGTGGGCAAGGCAGTGTTAGCCATGAGCAAGGATTGCCAGAATTAAGTGCCCAAACTTCTAAATAGAAAGAGCTTTATCACTCTACCAGCGGCCCTTTCTTTGTCTTGCACAGATGGGTTTCACATGAGTCTGGTGTGGGAGCACATTATCTAAACCTCCCCAAGCTCCAGCCTTTTGGGCATCCACTTCTCCCATCCCCAGAAAGTTCACTGCCAGGAGGGCACAAAGGGAACTGACAAGCCGTCCAGGGCCCCAGCTCCATGTAAATATATATATATATATATATATATATATATATATATATATATATATATATATATATAAATTTATTAATTTCAGGGAGGGAGGGAGAGGGAGAGAGAGATAGAAACATCAATGATGAAAAAGAATCATTGATAGGCTGCCTCCTGCACGCCCCACACTGGAGATCGAGCCCGCACCCCAGGCATGTGACCTGACCTGGAATCAAACCCCAACCTCCTGGGTCATAGGTTGATGCTCAACCACTAAGCCACGCTGGTTGGGTCTCCCTGGGGTCTTTGGTGCCTGGACCAGGGGTCCTCAGCCAGGGGTGGTTCTGTCTTCCAGGGGACACTGGACCATCACTTGGGAAGGGGGTGCTTCTGGCACTAAGTCATTGGGGCTTAGGGGTGCTGCTCAGTAACCATAGTATCCAGGAAGGCCCCAACCCAGAGACTGACCCACCCAAATGTCAGGAGTGTGGAGGGGGAGACCCTGGGCTGGAGCAATTCAGAGGGGAAGGTGGTTGTTGAGTCCCAGGACTGCATCTGCAGGCCTCTTACCCACATCAGCTCCTGCCCCTCCTCCACTCAGCCCACCTGGGCTCCAGGGCTCCCCTCAACCAAAGTCCTCCAAGGCCAAGGGCATGCATATCCGCATGTCCAATCCATCAGCAAGACATAGGGGCTCCTTCTCCTACGTCTACCCAGAATCCTCCCATTTCTCTCCACTTTGCTTCCATCCATCCATCATCATCGCTTACTTGGACCAGTGCAGTCACCTGCACCTGGATCTCCTGGCTCCTGACCATGTCTCCCTCCCAGGATGCCCACTTCAATTTGAATTTCAAAGGGACAAAAAAAAATTTTTTAGCATAAGTACATCCCACACCATTCCTGGGATATGCCTTTGTTTTAAAAGCCTCATTCAGGCCCTGGCTGGTTTGGCTCAGTGGATAGAGCTACGGCCTGAGGACTGAAGGGTCCCAGGTTCAATTCCAGTCAAGGGCACATGCCTGGGTTGCAGGCTCAATCCCAGTAGGCAGAGTGCAGGAGGCAGCCAATCAGTGATTCTCTCTCATCATTCATGTTTCTCTCTCTCTCTCCCTCTCCCTTCCTCTCTGAAATCAGTAAAAATATTTTTTAAAACTTCATTCATCCCTGGCCCGTGTTTCTCAGGTGTTTCTCAGTGGTTAGAACATCGGCCACATACTGAAGGGTCTTGAGTTCAATTCCCAGTCAAGGGCATATACCTGGGTTGCAGGTTAGATCCTCTCCCTGGCTGGGGGTTTGGGGTGCGGTTAGGAGGTTGGTGTGTGTGCGGGAAGCAACCAATCAATGTGTTTCCCTCACATAGACGCTTCTCTCTCTCTCTCTCCCCCCTCCCCCTCCCTTCCACTCTCTAAAAATCAATGGGAAAATTATCCTTGGGTGAGGATTAACAGAAAAAATAAAACTTCATTGTTTGTCTGATATTCCAATTTAACTGGGCAGCCTGGATTTTATCTGACAATCCTATTCCCCAAGCAACTCAAGGATTCCCTACACAAATCAGGCCACCTCACCCTTTGACTTAAAACCTCCATCAGGTCCTCACAGCAATCGCCTTGGCCAGCAAGGCCCTGCATAGTCAGGAATAGAGGAATGGGCCAGAGTGTGTTCCCTTTGGCTAATGACTAAAATATTTCTCCAGGCAACCACAGGCCGCAAAATACCCACACTCGCCTCACCCATGATTCAGGCAGGAGGCATATACACTTGAATAGCAGCCCTCCCCAGCCCTTGGAAGATTCCCAAAGAGCAAGTGGGTAGCTCCAACTGAGTCACTGTTTTAAATAAAACTGTGTGTGTGTGTGTGTGTGTGTGTGTGTGTGTGTGTGTGGAGGGGGGAGACAGAGTGAATAGGATGCACAGATTTATTTATTTTTTTATCTTTTGGGGAGGTCGAGGGAGAGGCCCCTCACAAACACATTCTTAAGATATCTGCAAAAGCTAGTTGCGGAGGGGGGGGGCGGGGGCGAAAGGGGGGGCGGGGGCTGGCTCCCTGGTGCTGCTGGACTGGGGTGGGATGTGCCCCTGCCGGCCTGGGTATGTGATCTTCCCTAGGGTGTCCTCATCTGTCTGTTCCGCTTCCCAGAAACTCACAAAAAAGCTTTTTTGGGGAGGAAGGGGAGATGGGGATGGCCCTGCTTGCCCTAATGTCCTGAGCCCCAGCCTGAGATCCTCGAGGCTCCGCGGCCAAGTCTGGGCCATTCCCATGTCCTCGAACCAAGTCCAGAAGGGCTGTGTTCTTCACCGCTGCAGAGCCAAGGCCCAGTCCCCTTCCTGCATCTCATCCCGACCACCTGCACTGCAAAGGCCTGTGTCTTGCTCTGCTCTGTGCCGGGGAACTGAGCTGGGGGAGCCATGGCAGAGTCCTCCTCAGGCCCCGCACCACCCAGCCCCAGGTGTTTGTAGAATGGAGTACAGTTGCCCCTTGAACAACACAGGTTTGGACTCTGTGGGTCAATTGAAACAACCTGCGTATAAGGGGACCCTTGAAGTTCAGACCACATTGTTCAGGGGTCAAGTACACAACAACGGCATTCAGGACAGGCAGCATTTCAGGCACCGTGGTCAGTCATAAGTCAGCGGGTGAATGCCCCTCAAGGGGCGCGGCATCCGTCAGGACGGGGGCACCTTTGAACCAGAAGCAGGCTTCAGATTTCGTGCTGGGTTGTTCCACCTCACTATACTATCCCTACTTCTGCTTTAGAGCAAGTGATTTCTCCTCTCTGAGCCTCAGTTTCCCAATCTGTAAAATGGAGAGGACAGTAATAGCCATCTCTAGGGTTTGGAGGACCTTGTCACCTCACTGTCCTTGTCTTCTTATTATCTTAGGCTTTTTATTTGGAAAAATCCCAATCCTATGGAAAAGAGCTGAAAGACCGATACAATAGACACGTGATCTCCCCACTCTGTTCTCCATGGTTGGTATTGACCATTTTCCCCTTTTTCTCTTCCTCTGTCCCCCTAACCCAGTGGTCGGCAAACTCATTAGTCAACAGAGCCAAATATCAACAGTACTTCTTTAAAATAGACTCGCCCAGGCCAAAAACCGACTTCTGCGCATGGGCCACGAAGTTTCAATCGCACTGCACATGTGCCCGCACGTGGCATTTTGTGGAAGAGCCACACTCAAGGGGCCAAAGAGCCGCATGTGGCTCGTGAGCCGCAGTTTGCCGACCACGGCCTAACCGCTTTGAAGTAAGTTGCAGCATCATAGCACTTCACTGCAGTGCTCTGCGCTCCAACCCATATGCTAAGAATCAGAAGTTTCTCCGAGGAAACGACAGGACCATTCTCACTCTCTGGGCTTTCACAGGGGCAGCACCGCCATCTCAGGTCTGTGCTCCACATTCCCATTCCCCACTGTCCCATATATCTGTATCGTTTTAGTAAAATATTCAGTACATAAAATTTACCCTTAACCATTTTAAGTGCACCGTTCAGAGGCAGTAAGCACATTCACATTGTTCTTTTTTGTCGTTTTTCTTGTTAGTCCTCACCCGAGGACATTTTTCCCATTGTTTTTTAGAGAGAGTGGGAGGGAGGGGGAGAGACAGAGAGAGAGAGAAAAACATCGATGTGAGAGAGACACATCGATTGGTTGCCTTGACCGGAATCGAACCCGGGGCCCTTCAGTCCACAGGCCGATGCTCTATCCACTGAGCAACCCGGCTAGGACCACATTGCTCTTTTACCAGCACCACCATCCATCCCCAGAACTTTCTGATCTTCCCAGACTGAAACTCTGTCCCCATTAAACACTAACTCTTCATTCTCCTCCCCCGGGCGCCCCACCCGCCCCCTCCAGCCTCTGACTCCCACCATCTACTTCCTGTCTCTATGGATCTGACTCCTCTAGGGACCTCATGTGAGAGGAATCACACAGTATTTGTACTTCACTGAGCATAAAGTCCTCAAGGTTCATCCATGTTGCAGAATCTCTTTCCCTTTAAGGCTGAACAACATTCCAGTGTGTGATGGGGACCACATTGTGTTTACCCAGTCATCCATCCATAGACATTGAAGTTGTTCCGTCTTCTGGAATTATTATTCTGGTGAATAATGCTGCTATGAACATGGGTGCACAAATAAGTATTTTGGGGACCCCACTTTCAATTCTTTTGTGTGTGTGCCCAGAGTGAAATGCTGGACCATGTGCTAATTCTATGTTTAATTGTTGGAGGAGTTGCTTTACCATTTGCTACAGCAGCTACATTATTTTACATTCTCACTGAATATATCTTTTATAGTTGGGACTTTTGGGGGGAGGAGTGGCAAGGAGGTGGAGACAAATCCAGGCTCCAATAGGGATCACACATTGCTTCTTTTTTTTTTGGGCACACTCTTCGGCTCTTTTTTCATCTAGAACATTCCCCTTGCCTTGTTGTGTGCGTTCAGGGGTCTGGGCCAGTTGTCTTATAGAGTCACCCACAATCTGGTGTTTCCTCCTGATTAGTTTCAGGCTGAGATTTCAGAACTGATACTGTGTTCTCCTCAGTGCATGGTATCAGGAGGCACATGATGCTGCTTTGTCACGTGACTAGTGATGTGATCCTTGACCACTTGGTTGCAGTGGTGTCAATCAGATCTCCGCATTTTAAGTTCCTTTTGCCTTTATAACTAGAGGCCCAATGCACGAAATTCGTGCAAGAGTAGGCCTTCCTTCCCCAGCTGCTGGCACTGGCTTCCCTCTGGCACCTGGACCAGGCTCCCGTCACAGCCCCGACTTCGTCCGGAAGGTCATCCGGTCTAATTAGCTTATTATGTTATTATTATTATAGATTAATAAGCAATCTGTGACCACCTTGTCTCTTACAACCTTTCATCAGGTGGGTTTTGTCTCCATGGGTGCCCCTTGCTTGAATCAGTTATTTCACTGGTGGTTGCAAAACAATGATTTTTCTAAACCTATAGATTCCTTCTACATCTGCTACCTGAATTGCTCTGCAAAGAGGAGCTTTCCCTATACCACCCCCACCCCACTACCTCCTCACCCCCATCATCTTTCTAATCTCTGTCCAGCATTCCTTAGAGCTGATCGCATCCTTTTCCCTCAAACATCCTCTTCCCTTGACTTCCCTGATGCCACACCCTTCTCATTCTCCCACATCGCAGATTTTGGATTTGGGGCTTCCGCTTCCTTCTAAGACACAGCATCAAAGACTCCTCTTTCAGGAAGCCTTCCAGCCATGACTGGCAGAACTACGGCCCTTCCTCCTCTAGGACCTGAAATACACATGACCTTCAAGGTTTATTTCCGCAGACACCCATATTCCACTGTTTGATCAACATTTTGAATTCTGGAAATGCTAGGCCAAGGGCACTGAACTTGGCTTGAAATATTTGGAGTGTTTTTCTTTGTTGATGGGATAGAGAGTGAGGATTTGATAGAATAGGTTTGAAAATCATTCCACTAACCCTGTGGATGGAATAGAGTTGAGAAAAAACATGGGAGTAGAAATATGTTCAGGAGCCCTGACCGGTTTGGCTCAGTGGATAGAGCGTCGGCCTGCGGACTCAAGGGTCCCAGGTTCAATTCCAGTCAAGGTTCAATTCCAGTGGGGGGTGTGCAGGAGGCAGCTGATCGATGTTTCTCTCTCATCGGTGTTTCTAACTCTCTATCCCTCTCCCTTCCTCTCTGTAAAAAATCAATAAAATATATTTTTAAAAAAAGACTAGTTATAAAGAGAAATAAACCAATACACATAAAGTTCTTTAAAAAAAAAAAGAAATATGTTCAGGAAGCTGCTAGGTCTGAATAATAACAGAAATAACGAGGACAATAATAATACTGTGGCACCAACAGGTTCAATGTCAAAATGTTTCCTTCTGGGCACAGGGCTAGACTACATTTCCCAGCATCCCTTGCCGCAAGGTGAGGCCACGTGACTGACTTGGCCTCTGACTTGGAATGCAAGAGGAAGTGGTATAACTCCCAGTCAGATCCATTAAAAACTTTCCAGAGGTGTCTTGTTCTTTCTTTCCGCTTTTGCCAGCTGCTTGGAGAGGCCTGGAAGAGAGCTGCCCAGGAAACTTGATCTGCACTTGATTGTCACATACAACAAGAAATAAAACTTCATTGAGTAAACAAACTCCACTGAAACTGAGATTTGCTTATTCCAGCTATTGGTCTACCCTAGGATTTCTCCACACATGACATTTGGGGTCAGATGATTATTTTTATAGGGGAAAGTCCTGTGCATTGTAGGATATTGACCACCATCTCTCGCTTTTACCCACAAGATGCCAACAGCAATCCCCCACCCTGCCCCATCCCAGTTGTGACAACCAAATATGTCTCCATACATTGCCAAGTGTCCCCTGGGTGGGCAGAATCACCCCCAGTTGAGAGCCTCTAGTCTATTCTTTTAGCTACATTTATGGAAGCCCTTGGACATGGGCTCAATGTGGCCACAGCTCAGCCTGTCACCCCATCTTCTCCCATCCCTACTTCTACCTGCTTCACCCTTCGCCCTCAGCTCTCCATTGCACTGAAGGCCCCACCTAAGGGTTATTACTGACCTTTTATTCTCCTTAGTTCTGTTTGTGTTACTTCCTAAATAATAATAATACTTTTTAAAAAGTATTTTTTATTGATTTCAGAGAGGAAGGGAGAGCGAGAGAGAAATAGAAACATCAATGATGAGAGAGAATCATTGATCAGCTGCCTCCTGCACGCCCCACACTGGGGATCGAGCCCGAAACCAGGGCATGTGCCCTGACTGGGAATCGAACCATGACCTCCTGGTTCATAGGTTAATGCTCAACCCCTGAGTCATGCTAGCCCAGCTATTATTATTATTATTATTATTATTATTATTATTATTGGAGAGAGAGGAAGGGAGAGGGAGAGAGAAACATCGATTGGTTGCTTCACACACTCACACAACCGGGGATGGAACCCGCAACCTGGGTATGTCCCCTGATCAGGAGTCGAACCAGCAACCTTTTGGTACATGGGACAACAACCAACTGAGCCACACTGACCAGGGCCTAAGTAATTATTAAACCTATTTCTCTCCACCTCCCCTGCCACTACCTGAATGCAGGCTACCCTCAATGCATGCCTGGACCTTTCAGGTAGCCTCTCCCAGGTGGCCCTGCTTTCACTCCTTCCCTCCACAGTCCAGTCTCAACACAGCAGCCAAAGAGAGAGCGTTCCAAAATGCATTTACAGGCTTGACTGGGGCTGCAGGAGCCGCTTCCAAGATAGCTCCTCACATGGCTGTTGGTGGGAGGCCTCGGTTTCTTGCCATAGGGGCTTCTTGAGCGTCCTCACCACATGGTGGCTGGCTTCCTCTGGAGGAAGTGGTCCAAGACAGAGAGAAAGGAGGCCGGGCACTGAATGCCTTTTATGCCCTGATCTCAGAAGTGACAAACGCAATCACTT
The DNA here is from genome assembly GCF_014108235.1 of Myotis myotis. Lineage (NCBI taxonomy): Eukaryota > Metazoa > Chordata > Mammalia > Chiroptera > Vespertilionidae > Myotis > Myotis myotis. The sequence goes on along the minus strand of NW_023416368.1, from coordinate 80,927,537 downwards.
CTACCATATTTTGTTTGTGGGACACAATTCACCAAGTTCAGCCCACATGCCTGAGGAGGAGAATTAACCTCCACCTTTAAAAAAAATGGTGGATCAAAAATAAAAATAAAAAATAGTAAAAATTTGTGGATCTATTTTTTTCTTATTATTTTTAATCTTTACCTAAGGATATTATTTCCATTGACCTTTAGAGAGAGAGTGGAAGGGAGGGAGGGGGGGGAGAGAGAGAGAAACATTGATGTGAGAGAGCTACATCAACTGGTTGACTCCAGCACGTGTCCTGACTGGGGCCAGGGATTGAACCTGCAACCAAAGTAGGAGGCCTTGACGGGGAATCGAACCCACGACCCTTCAGTCTGTGGGCCGATGCTCCAATCACTGAGAAACTGGCCAGGGCTGTGGATCTACTTTTTAAAAACACATTTCTCAACCCATTTCTCGGCATAACCCATTGGCTCCACCTTCCAAATCCTTCCAGATTCTCAACCTTTACATTGTTGCTATCCCGGTCCGGCAACCTGAGTGTCCACTGCTGGATGGAAAGATACACACAATGTGGTCCATCCAGACAATGGAATGTAACTCAGCCTTAAAATGGAAGGAAGTTCTGACTCCTGCTACAACATGAATGAACCTTGAGGCCATTATGCTCAGTGCAACAACTCAGGCACAGAAGGACAAATACTGCATGACTCCACTCACTGGCGGTCCTAGGAGAAGTCAGATTTAGACAGAAAGTAGACGATGGGAGCCAGGGGCTGGGGAGGGGAATGGGGAGTTCGTGTTTAATGGGGACAGAGTTTTAATGTGGGAATATAGAAAAGTCCTGGGAATGGGTGATGGAGATGGTTGCATAACAATATGAACGGTACACTTAAAAATGGTTACGTTCCATTTTATGCTGTGTGTATTTAACAATTTTAAAAAACTTAAATAATAATAGCATCCAACCATTATATAGTACTTACTGTGTCCCAGGCACTGTGCTGTGATATATTGCCTCATTTAACTCTCTCCATTGTCTTTGAGTTCAGGACAACAATCATCACTCCCATTTTACAGATGGGGCAACTGAGGCTCAGAGACATGCAGTGATTTGCCCAAGTTCTCACAGCCAGAATTAGAGCCCCTAGCCACAGTACATACCACTTGTGAACCACAGAGCCTCTCGTTGTTACTGCTTCAGCTAAAAAGGAAGGGACCGGTCACAGAGATGCAATGCTGAGGCAGGTGGCATCGCTGGCCCGCGTCCCTGGACATCAGTTCCGAGCTGGGATGGGGACCCAGGAGTGTCCGAGCCAGTGCAGCCACTGCAGGCTGGATGTGTGAAAAGGGACTTCTACCCCACGAGGCAGAGGAGCTTGTGCTGACGTTGTAGGTTCGAGCCTCCGTTTACAGCTTCGCTCTGGGCCTCAGTTTCCCTTACTGCAAAGCTGAGGAAAGCGCCGTGGAAGCAGCTAAGGACAATGGGTGCCTGGGGGACCCAGAAGTCCAATAAAGGCTTTTGAACCTCAGTTTCCTCATCAGCATGGAGGTAATATTCGATAAACATAACTATTACTGTTAATGCTATTACTTTTTCACCTCTGCAAGACGCTACATTGGGGGCTGGATTATTTCCTGGGTGGGGCCATCCTGGGCACTGTGGGGTGTTGAACAGCATCCCTGGCCCCCATGCACTTGGAGCACCCGGTAATCAGGACAACCAAAAACGTCTCCGGACACCCCAAGGACGCCAAGGACCGCCTTGGCTGGGACTCCTGCTCACGCCACAGGGTTGGGAGCCTGTGGTGAGTTAGTCTATCTGAGAGCAAATGCGAATGAGAATCCCAGCTCCGTTCAGCTGCTGTGTGACCTTGGGCGTGTCCCTTGTTTCTGAGCTTCAGCGATAGCCGATCCCTCCTGAAGAACCTGGGATTAAATGAGCCAAAGTCTATAAACCTTATCAGCCAAAGTAAGCGGTCACGGCACTCACCGCAGCTGGGGTCTTCTGGAAGATTCGGACCCACAATCTCGGCCCCTGCACCCTCCCCGCCGGCTGCCTCCTCTCCAGGCCCAGGTTCAGGGCACCACTCAGGCGGGCGTTGGGAACACTTCCTGTGCGGTGGCCCGTGGTGCCCACAGGACCAGGTGGGCCAACCAGAGAGCACAGCTGGGGCCGTCCTACTTCCTGCCCCCGGGGGTGCCTCTCACGCTCCCTTGCCTCCACCCCCAAAATAACATATCCCCCCCACCCCCCCATTCCCCAACCAAAGCGACCAGCACCAGCTGCAGCCAGGCACACAGAACCGGCAGGGCCCGCAACTGCCACCACAAAGCCTGCCCCGCTGGGAATGTCCTCCCCTTCGCCCATCTCCAGGGGATGACCTGGCCTCCCCCCGCCCCCCCTGGTCTGAGACTCATGAGCTCTGAGCAGGCAGGGCTGGCTGGAGGAGGGGCCTCCTTTGCCACCCTGGAGGACAGGGGACCCTCTCTGGCCAGAACTCCTAGATCCCAGGTGCCTCCCGTCTTCACCTCAAGACACTCTTTGGTGTGGGGGGGAGGGCTGGTTGCCAGGACAACAGCCCCCCATCTCTGCCTGGGAACAAAGGGGCAGCCAGGAGAGCCAAGAACTGCGTGTTCTTCCCCTGCCAACGTGACTGGCACGTCCCGGCAGTTGGCACTCGTAGGGCCGTGTCCTGAGTCTCCGGGCCTGGCCACCCTAGACAAGGCTTTCAGTGTGGGGGGTGGTGGCTGTGGCCTGGAGGGACCTAGTTCCTGGTAAGCTGCCCCTCGGCCTCTGTCCTTCCGGTGCCTTCTGACGAGGAAGTCCGCCCGCTCTGCCTCCCGAACTTCACTTTAAGGCCAGGGGGCCTCAGATGTCTGGCCGGGAGCTGGATGGGCCGCCAAGGCCAGGAGAGGAGGGTGGGAGTGGGGAGAGGGAACAAAAGCCCCATGGAGACCTTCTCGCGGCCAGACCCCTGGCCTGGCATCTGGGGCTGAGGGTGCCCAGTAGGACCCACCTCGCCTGGAAGGGCTGGCCCAGGGACAGTGTGTCTTAGCACATGTCCCCTCCCCCTCCTCCAACCCAGGTGACCGGGCAGGAAGCATTGGACAGCTGGCGCCACGAGGGAGGGGCAGGGTGGGGGAGGGGCTCAGAGTGGCGCAGGACACAGGCCAGGCCAGGGCCTGCCTGTTAAAAGACCCAGCTTCCTTGGCTAGCAGGCCCGAGGAGACAAAACCTTGCCTCCTGGCTATGGGGCAGCCGCAGCCGGCCAGGCCGTCCCCCACTGGCTGGGTCTGTGGTGCAGGGGAAGACATGGGCAGGCCTGTCATAGCTGGGTTTGGGCCACCAGAAAAAAATACAGGACACATAGGTAAACAAGTGGTTTCTTAGCATACGTGTGTCCTTTGCAATATTTAGGACAAACTTCTGCTTACCAGCATTTTTTGTGTATCTGGAATTCGCATGTAACTGTGTCACAGCATATTTTTATTTGATAAGCCTGCCATCCTAGGCCAGGGGCTCTGGGAGAGGCAAAATTGGGCTCACCAACATCCCCCCAAACTTGCCCTTCAGCTGGTCCCAGCCTCAGAGATGGCCCTGCTGTCCCCCTCTCCCATACCCAAGGGCCCCCAGCCAGAGGCCCATGTCAACCTCACCTTCTGAACCATGGCCTGTCCACTCTTTCTGTCTGCAGTCTCTCTCTCATCTGCCCCTCTCCCTGCACACCCTGCTATGAGACCTGAGCTCCCACCTGCCCCCCACTCTACTGCTCTTCCTTGCTTAGCTCTGCTGTCCCAAAAGCTTTCTGTTCTCTCAGGACCCCAGGCATAGCCATGGCCCCCACCTGAGTCAGGTCCTGTCCCTCCATCCTCAGACGTCCAGCACTCCCATCTTCCTCCTGGTAGAAGCCCACGTCCTCCCTGCTCTCCCAAGGCCCTGTAGGACCTACCTCAACTCCTCCCTGCCCTCCCCTTTCCCCCGCCCCCACTCACTCTGCTCCATCCACACGGCCTCCTCCCTGTCCCTGCAACAGGGCAGAGTCCTACCCCAGGACCTTTGCACCAGCTGTTGCTGCTGCGTAATGCACACCTCATCCAGAGAGCCACTTAGGTAGTTCAGCCACCTCCCTCCTGTAGGTCTCAGCTCAGGTGTCACCACCTCAGTGAGGTCTCCCTTGTCCACCTTATCTGAAAATCACAAACTGCCCGACTCTCCATCCTCCTTTCTGCTGTAGTTTTCTCCACGGCTCACGCCACCTTCCAATAGACTCTAATGTGTACTTTGTAGTTTTCTATCTGGTCCATCTCCCTCCAAAAGGGCAGGGGATGTTCTCTTCCTGGGTCACAGCCAAATCCCCAGAAGGGCACACAGGAGGCACTTAATAAACACTTCCTCGCCGAAACCGGTTTGGCTCAGTGGATAGAGCGTCGGCCTGCGGACTGAAAGGTCCCAGGTTCGATTCCGGTCAAGGGCATGTACCTGGGTTGCGGGCACATCCCCAGTGGGAGGTGTGCAGGAGGCAGCTGATCGATGTTTCTCTCTCATCGATGTTTCTAACTTTCTATCTCTCTCCCTTCCTCTCTGTGAAAAATCAATAAAATATATTTAAAAAAAATAAAAATAAATTAAAAAAAATAAATAAACACTTCCTCAAAGAACCAACATCACGGTGTTGGAATGTCCTCCTACACCCCCCTTCCACCTTTCTAAGTGCTACCCTTCTTCAAGCCTCACCTGAGAAAGGTGGGCTTGTTTTCCTTTTCCAGGTCTTTCCTTCGCAGGGCCTCCACAGGGAGGCCCAAGAGATCTTTCGAATGTTCCAACCTGTCTTCCTGACTCTGCTCTAGAGTCTTCTGTGGCTCCCCAGTGCTCTCAGGACTCTGTCAGTCTGGCCCTTTCCAGCCTAACTCTAACTCCATCTCTCCTCCTTGACACCCTGGCCCCCACAGCATTCTACCCTCCAGCCTTATCTGTACCTTCACACTCTCTGATCCCTCTGCCTGAAACAGTTCTTCAATCCCTTCACCTGCCTGACCCCTATTCATGTCTTGGGCCTCAGCTTAGACATCACCTCCTCCTGGAAGCCTTCCAGGACTTCCCATCCCCCACCCAACTGGGTCCAGCCCCTCCTTTGGGCTCCACCATGCCTGTGCACCCACTTCACAGCCCTGATCACTCTCTATTTCATCCACCTGGTCACCAGAGCCAACTCACCACCAGACACAGGAGACTCAGGTTCCGCAACACTTTTGGGGATGAACAAAATGGTTTTATTTTAATTTCTCTGAAAATCAGGAAAAAAAAATTAATAAAATGATACCAAGGCAGCTGTAAAAGGTAATTTGTAGCATTTTTTTTCATGGAGGGAGGGACCGGCGTTGGCAAAAGTGCCCTGGGCCCGTGAAGGTCTTACTGTGGTCCTGCTGGTCCCATGTGTGTCTCCCCACTGGACTAGAAGTGCCGGGAAGGCTGAGGTGGACACCAGGTCGCCAGGGCTGCCTAGCAAAGGCCTGGCACACAGCAGGTGCTTAATAATTGTTTGTTGAATGGGTGAAAAGCCAATGATTACTGGGTCCTCAAGGCCAGGCCTGGTATGGCGTACACATAATAGGAGATGCTTGATAAACGGATGAATGGACGAGGCAAGGGTCGGAGGGCAGACAAAGGACACCTGGACCAGGCAGAGACCAATCTGGGGCCAGCAGCGCCACCTTGTGGCACATTGCTAGCCTGCTTCTCCCTCCACTACACTCAGTTGAAAAGAACTGAAGTTTTCAGAGTCCTCCCACTGGAAGGGGTGGAGTGGAGGAAGAAGGAAAAGGAGGGAGGAGGAAGAGGAAGAAGGAGAGAGGGAAGAGCCGGGGGAGAGGGAAAAAGCGGGGGAGGAACCGGAGGAAGGGCAGGAACCAGAGAAGGGGGTATGAGGAGGAGGCAAAGGGGCAGCAGGCAAAAATCTCAGAAACAAAGACTTGGAAGACAGACAACTCTGGGTGCCAATGGAGGTATGACATCACCTTTCCTTGAGGGCAATACCTGTCCAGGAGCCCCCAAGGCTGGGAGATGACAGATTTTCCATGAAGACATGGCTGGGGCAGAGAAAGGGAAATGGGTTTAGGACGAGAGCTGTCAGATTTCTCGAAACCAACAAAATAAAAAGGATGCCTAGCTCCATTTGAATTTCAGATCAACAATGAAGAGATGTTTAGTATAAGTATATCCCAAATATCACATGTGATATACTTATAGCCCCAAAAGATATTCATTCTGAGTGTGAAGTGAACTGGGCGTCCTGTATCTTACCTGGCAACCCTAGCGTGGGGGAGACGGGGGAGGCAGGCAGGAAGGCTTGCAGGAGGACAGGAGGACGGGGCAGTGGTGGTGAAAGCAGTGGTGCAGCTGCCTTTTCCTGCCCCTCCTCCACCACAGGTGCACATGCTCAATGGCAAATGTCCTTGACTTCGCTCGCTGGGGACTGGAGGGTGGGGGTTGAGCCCCACACCAAGGAAGGAGAGGAGCAAGACTCCTTTTTTTAAAAAAAATATATATATATTCTATCTACTTTTTACAGAGAGGAAGAGAGAGGGACAGAGAGCTAGAAACATCGATAAGAGAGAAACATCGATCAGCTGCCTCCTGCACACCTCCCCCTGAGGATATGCCCGCAACCAAGGCACACGCCCCTAACCGGAATTGAACCCTGGATCCCTCGGTCCACAGGCCGACGCTCCATCCACCGAGCCAAACCGGTCAGGGCAAGACTCCTCTTTTTGTTCAGAAGGAGGTGGGGCAAAATCACTAGGACATTATTTTCCAAATCAGAATCAGGTTACAAGCCCTTGACCAGGAACATTTTGGCCACGTCCCACCACTGAAGGCCACTCAGAAGCTGAAGACTACCAATTACTTATTTATTTATTTATTGAGAAACACAATTTTACTTTATTTTTAAAATATGTTTTTGTTGTTGTTTTTAGAAAGGAAGAGAGAATGGAAGAGAGAGATAGAAACACCAATGAAAAAGAAACATTGATTGGCTGCCTCTTGCATGCCCCCTACTGGAGATCGAGCCTGAAACCCAGGCATGTGCCCCAACCAGAAATCAAACATTTGACCTCTTGGTTCATGGGTCAACGCTCAACCACTGCACCACATTGTCAAGGCTATCAGTGACTTTAGAGTTATATGACTTTAGAACTGTGTGACCTTGTATTTTTTGTTTGTTTTTTAAAATATATTTTTATTGATTTCAGAGAGGAAGGGAGAGAGAGAGAGAGAGATAAAAACATCAATGATGAGAGAGAATCATTGATTGGCTGCTTCCTGCAGACCCCACACGGGATCTCGCCCACAACCCAGGCATGTGCCATGACCAGAATTGAACCTGGGACCCTTCAGTCCGCAGACTGATGCTCTATCCAAACCGGCTAGGGTTCCATATTCTTTCTGGAATTTCCAGAAGTCTTAGCTCAACCCACATAATTTAGCAGAGGTGGCAAACTGGTGGCCCCTGACTGGGTTTTATTTGGTCCAATAGTTTTCTAAAAGGCAGGGCAGTGCTTGTACCGTCTGGAATTCCCGTGGATCTACAATCCCTAGGTGGACAATGCTCTGCCCGCAGGACAATGCTCTGCCCTGTCCAGCAGGCCATGCTGCCACCCCATTTACCTTCCGCCGCCCCTGGGGACATCTGAGTCGAGAACTTGGTTTATAGACCAAGAGGATACTTTTTTTGGAGGGGGAAAAAATCCAAGTGGGCCCTGACCGTTTTGCTTAGTGGATAGAGCGTTGGCCTGTGGACTGGAGGGTCCCAGTTCGATTCCAGTCAAGGGCATGTACCTTGGTTGCGGGCACATCCCCAGTAGTGGGTGTGCAGGAAGCAGCTGGTCGATGTTTCTAACTCTATCCCTCTCCCTTCCGCTCTGTAAAAAATATTTTTTTAAAAATCCAAATGGGTGTGGCTTCAGGCAGGGATTGCTCCAAGAGTCAGTCGAGGACTTCCTCCCTGCATTGCCTGGCTGGGCGGTCTCTGAGCCTCAGTTTTCTCTACTGTGAAATGGGGACACGGGGACACAGGTGCAGGAGAAGTAAGTGGCGCTATGCAGGGCAGGGAGGCAGAAGGCACGAGATATCTGCTCACCGTCGCGGTTAAAACTGTTAAAATGTTGGGTCGGGTTTGGCTCCCTCACTCTGGTGCCCACGGTGGGGCCGTGGTCCCTGACACACAGAGTTCTAACAGCCCCGGCTTGGCCACCGGAGGAAGGGGCCCCCGGGGACACCAGGGCAGCGCTCACCTCCAGGACCAAGTTCTTCGGGTGTCGAGGTGGGGCTGGGGCGCCCTTGGCTGGACCCGGCGTCGCACGGGGTCTCCCCAACCCCCGGCACGTGCGGAGGGCGCGTGCCCCCCCCCCCCCCCCCAGGTCCGGCCCTTCGCGGACTCCACTAGTGGCTCCAACGTCCCGGGGCCAAGGGGGGGCGTGGTCGGGGCGGCCCCCAACCGGATTGGTCCTCCGGACCGTCACTCCCGGGCGCCCGCCCCCGGTATAAAAGCCCGCCCTGCGGCCCGCCCCGGACGGTTTTGGAGTTTAGCCTCCAAGTCCTGGTCGCTGCGCCCCGGACGTCCCGCTGACCGCGGTGAGAGGCGGGGTGCCCGGTGGAGGTGGGGGACGGGGCCCTGAGTCTCGGGGCGCCCTAGGGTTGGGAGCAGCGGGGAGGGCCTCCTCTGCGGCCGGGGGAGGGGTCTCCAGCGGCTGGGGGCACCCCTCCCCCCGTCCAACTTCTGGACCAGCCTCGGACTTTCCAACGCTCCTCCTAACCCCTGGGGCTTTCGGGGGCAGTTGCGAAAGCGCCCCCTAGAAGCGGCAGTATTAAGGGGTGGGGGGCAAGCCCCCCGTCCCCAACCACCCACATCCTCGCCAAATGCGAAGTGTATCCGCTTTCCAGACGCCGTTTGGAGGCCAGGGCAGCCCGTCCCGTCCCGCCCCGGAATTCCGCCCCCCCTGGGACTGCCGGGCCCCGCCCGCCCTCCGCCACTCCCCGGGGAGCACGGCCCCCTCCCCCGCCGATGGTCTGGGCCCCGCTCTGACCCCGGAGGACAGTGGCAAGCCCCGCCCCTTCCCCTGGGGGTGCGGCCAGCGGATTGCACCCGGGGCGGGGGCAGGGCCGGGGAGGGAAGGCCTACCCCTTACCTGAGGCCTTGGGACCTCTGTCGGGACCGAGAAGACAGGCTGGGCTGGAACCTCGGTGTCTGGGAACTTTGGAAGTTGGATCTGAGCGATCCTGGCCGCCACTGCACGGCTGTGCGACTCCACGCAGTCCCAGCCGCTGCAGGCAGGTTGTAGATAGACCCCGAGGACCTCAATGGGGTGCTGACATCTGCAGGGGTCTCCTGGGTGAGACCGGTTCCAGGGGGTGGGAGGAGGGCCTCTATGCTGCCTGCCGGGGAAGGGGGTGGGGGACTCAGGCGATGATCAACAGGGACAAGTGTGTCTCCTCACCCCACTTCCCAGTTGGGTGAGGAGCTTTTGTGACAAGTTGGGACGAAGTCACAAGCAGGAGTCTCATTGCTGACTGCTTCCCCTGTACGCCTCAGCCAGAGTGGTGTGACATGGGTCTGCCTATTGAGCACCTACTGTGTGTCAGGCTAAGCACCACAGGTGCAGCATCTCCTCCAGTCTGCGGGGACCCTGAGCTAGGAATGGTTATCTAAGCTAATCGGTATAGATGTTGTCAGCGAGGCCCCAAGGAGGGGTGCTGCCTTTCCAAGCTCCCACTGCTAGTGAGGGGCAAAGCTGGGGTTAGAACCCGGTTTTGCCCTGGCACGGTTGGTTAGAGCGTCATCCTGATACGCCAGTGTCGCAGGGCACCTACAAGAATCAGCCAACCAATGGATAAGTCAGTGGAACAACAAATCGATGTTTCTCTTTCTGTCTCTGCCTCCTCCCCCCATCTCTCTGTCTCTCTCAAAATCAATAAAACTTTTTTTAAAAATATATTTTATTGATTTTTTTACAGAGAGGAAGGGAGAGAGAGAGAAACATCGATGAGAGAGAAACATCGATCAGCTGCCTCCTGCACATCTCCCACCGGGGATGTGCCCACAACCAAGGCACATGCCCCGACCGGAATCAAACCTGGGACCCCTCAGTCTGCAGGCCGATACTCTATCCACTGAGCCAAACCGGTTTCGGCCAATAAAACTTTTTAAAAAGCAAACCGGGTTCAGACTCCAGAACCGGAGCTCTCAAAACATCAGGTTGGCCCAGCCAGCTTGGCTCAGTGGTTGAGCGTCAACCTATGAACCAGGAGGTCATACTTGGATTCCCGATCAGGGCATATGCCCTGGTTGTGGGCTCAACCCCCAGTGTGGGGCATGCAGGAGACAGCCGATCAGTGATTCTCATTATTGATGTTTCTATCTCTCTCCCTCTCCCTTCCTCTTTGAAATCAATAAAAATACATTTAAAAAAAACACACACACAAACATCAGGATCCACTTTGGGGATGGTGAAACACTTCTGGGCTTCTTTCCTCCAGCAGGAAACTCAGAGTCAAGGCCAGGGCTTCTCCAGAGGTTCACTCCTGAATGGCCTGTGGGACCAGCCCATAAGGCGGCACTACCGTTAGCCCCATTTTATGGGTGAGAGGCCCGAGGCCAGCGGAGAGGAAGCTCCTTGCCCAGCACATTAGCACAGCAGTGTGGGCGAGCGGAGGCTCCTGGAATCTAGGTGAGGATATTCTATCCATCTCCTCTCACCTGGCCAGGAAAACGAAGCACATCTGTGCTCGCATCTCACCTGCAAATGTGTGATGAGACTCCCCTGGGAGCCCCCCTCGCCCTTCACACACCCGAGTCTGACTTGCAGTGGGGCCAGGCGTGGTCTTTCTAATAGTTTCTTTTACTTATTTACTTTTAAGATTAATTTTTTTTAAAAAAAGTAATATTATCTACCTGGCTCAAAAGCCAGAAGCCTGCTGCAGCTACCCGATCTTCCTCCCTGAAAGGTGGCCGCCTTGAGCAGTGAGCTGTGTCTCTAAAGATTCTGTGCAGCCCTGGCTGGTGTGGCTCAGGTGTTTGGAGCCATGTCCTGTGCACTAAAGGGTCTCAGGTTGGATTTCTGCTCATGGCATGTACTGGAGGCAACTGATCCATGTTTCTCTCCCTCCCTCTCCCCTTCTCCCCCTCTCCCCCTCTCCCCCTCTCCCTTTCCCTTTCCCTCTCCGTCTCTCCTTCTCCCTCTCCCCCTCTCCCTCTCTCCCCCTCTCCCTCTCTCCCTCTCCCCCTCTCCCTCTCTCCCCCTCTCCCCTCTCCCTCTCCCCTCTCTCCCTCTCCCCTCTCTCCCTCTCTCCCTCTCTCCCTCTCTCCCTCTTCCTCCCTCTGTCCCTCTAGAATCAATGAAAAACATCCTTGGGTGATGATTTTTAAAAAAAAAGATTCTGTACAAATGCAAGTAAACACTTTTACCCCATTCAAACCTTTGTCTCTTTGCAGTATCTTGGTCCATGTCAATTATATGTAAACACCCTTTTTTTCCCCCAGGCACTGGGCTAATCTGGTATTTTCTTTAGTCCCCTTCTGCTGGGCAAACAGGTTACCGGTGTCTTGTGGACAACACAGGTACACCCGCCTCCGCCCACGTGGCAGTACAAGTGTGAGGCTGTCCTCACAGTGAGGTTTCTGGGTCAAAGGGAAGATGCCTCTGGAAACTTGGTAGCTGTTGGCAAATTGCCGTCCACAGAGGTTTTGCTTCGTGGGTGTCTCTGGAGTAATGATACAGGTGAGCCCTTGGAGGGCTGCACCCTGACCTTCCCCTTCGAGGAACAGCCCTGGATCAGCTGCATCAGCAGCACCGGGAGCTTGTTCGACGGCAGGCTCTCACCCTGCTGAGTCATCACCTGTGCTGGAGCAGGCCCACAGGTGCCTGTTAATGATCGAGAGGCAGGGCGCTCAGAACCCCTGTGTGTTGGGGGTGTGGGCGTGCAGGTGTGAACTTCCTCCTGGAGGGAGGGGTGGGTCGGGCTGTACCTGACTGGTCCGTCTGTCCACAGTGCGTGCTTCTGAGAAATGTCTACCAATGAGACAGAAGCCCCTGCCGACACCCAGGTGACAGCTGAAGAACCTGTACAGCAGGTGAGGACAGCCTGCACCTGTGGGCTGAGGCTTCCCACATCAGGGTGCCGTGGAAGGGAGCCAGGGCGCTGCTGGCGGCACATGGGGGTTAAGAGAGATCTTTCTGACTGGGTGGGGACAGCCAGCCGACAGACCTCGAACAGGTGCCCCACTAACAGATGGGGGAGGAGAACTGGGAATCGCAGGGGCTCTTGGGAGAACAGGGGTACAGCTTGAAACTGCCTGGCTCCCCACCACCCAGAAAAATGTTCTCTGCCTCTGGAGGTTCTCTTAGGGTCCCCCTTCCAGGAAGTCAGTCCCTGTCCTCCTCTTCCCCCTCCCCCCCAGTTTAAATAAAAGCCCCTTTTTATAGACTATTGCGGTATCACCTACATAGCATTAAATTCACCCTTTGAAGGGTGCTACTCAATGACTTCTAGTGAACTACCAAGTTCTGCAGCCATCACCGCCTGTACTGTTTTAGAACATTTTTCATCTTGCCCAAAAGAGACCCAGTACCCAGTAGTAGTCACGCCTCCACCCCACCCCGCTTCCCCCTCGGCAGCCACTCTAGGTCCAGTCTCTGCGAGACCCTTTGCGTCTGGCTTCTTTCACTGAGTGGGATGTTTTAGGGGCTCACCCATGCGGTGTGTGTCAGCGCTTCATTCCTTTTTTTAAAACTGTGGTAAAATACACTTAACATAGAAATGCACCATTTTAGCCATTTCAAAGGGCACACAGTGCAGTGGCATTAAGTACACTTACCATGTGCAGCCATCCCGCTCTCTAACCCCAGAACTTCAGCAGCCCGAATGGAAATCCCGTCCCCATTAATAGTCACTCCCCTGCTTTCTCTCTGAGGATTTGCCTATTCTGGCGTGGCTGTGCACCGGTAAACTTTACTTACAAAAGCAGGCAGCGGTGGGATGGTATTTAGCCACATAAAGGAATACAGTTCTGACATGTCCTGCAACATGGATGAAGATGTGCTCAGGGAAATAAGCCAGACACAAAAAGGACAAGCCCTGTGGGATTCCACTTACATGAGGTTCCAGAGGGGTCAGGTCCTCAGAGACAGAAGGTAGATGGTGGGAGCCAGGGGGAGGGGAGTTGGTGTTTAATGGGGTCAGAGTTTCAGTTTGGGAGGATGAGAAAGTTCTAGAGACGGATGGTGGTGGTGGTTGTGCAACAATGTGAGTGTCCTGAATGTACAACAATGTGAATGCTACTGAATCATACACCTAAAAATGGTTAAAATGGTCAATTTGATGTTGCCTACATTTTCCCACAATTTAAAAAAAATAAAGCATTCATTTATGCTACTACATAGAATCTATGTCATAGATGAACCTCGAAAACATCACTCAGTGAAAGAACTCAGCTACAAAAGGCCACAGAGGATATGATTTAGTTTATGTAAAATGTCCAGAATGGGCAAAGTCATAGAGACAGAAGGCAGGCTAGTAGTTGCCAGGGCTGGAGGGAGGGGAGAATGGGTGACTGTTAATGGGTACAGGGTATCTTTTTGGGGTGATGGAAAAGTTCTAGAATGAGTGGTGATGATTGTACAACCTTGTGAGTTTACTAAAAACCACTGAATTGTGCACTTTAAAAACGGTGAAATTTATGATGTGTGAACTTGATCTCAGTAAAGCTAGTAGGAAAAAAACAGACAAGAATAAAAGTATCAGGTGGTGGGGCGACTTGCCCTGCGGGCCTAGTTTGCAGACCCAGCTTTGGACCGACCGTAAGCTCTGTGAGAGGAGGGGCCTTGTCTCTTGTCACTTCCTGGCGCACAGTGGGTGTCAGAGACAGATGGGCCGCAGAGCTAAGACAAAGGAGCTCTTAGTGCAGCCCGGAAGGTCCCGGCTCCTGCTACTTTGTGGAGCAAACTGCAGGGTGAGCTGAGCTGTTTCCTTGGCTGTGAGTGAGAGGGAAAGTGCTGGTGCCTGGGTCTCTGGCCCAGCAGCCCCGCCCCCCCACGCCCAGCCCGGCCCCCCTCAGCTGCTTCTCCCGTAGCCCAGCGTGGTGGACCGCGTGGCCAACATGCCCCTCATCAGCACCACCTGCAACATGGTGTCGGCAGCCTACACCTCCACCAAGGAGAGCCACCCTCACGTCAAGACCGTCTGCGACGCGGCGGAGAAGGGCGTGAAGACCCTCACGGCGGCCGCCGTCAGTGGGGCCCAGCCCATCCTGACCAAGCTGGAGCCCCAGAGTGAGTGAGGCCCCCCAAGAACATGGAACCTCCCTTCCTGGCTGTTTGGGGAGGGTCTGCCCCACCCATGGCCCTGTTCCCCCAAACCAGTGGCTGACCTTCCCAGGACCCCTTGGGATGCTCATGTGCAGTAACCATCATGTTTCTGTCCTGTCCCACCTCCTGTAGTCACGTCAGCCAGTGAATACGCCCATCGGGGGCTGGATAAGCTGGAAGAGAACCTGCCGATCCTACAGCAGCAGACGGGCAAGGTACAGACCTGTGCCTGGGAGCCCCGGGGGCACAGGGACCAGGCTGGGTACTGAGTCTGTGGTCCACCTGAACTAAAAGGGACAAGTGTGACAGCTTTCTCCCTGACCCCCCCCCTTCTGCATGCCCCTCACACCCCAAATCTATTCCCCACTGAGCAGGTGGATGAGTGATCTCAGTGCCAGCCAGATCTGCTCAGAACCCCCTCATATCTCCCACCTGCCCAGAGAAAAAGCCCACGCCCCCCTCCTTCCCCCCCCCACCCACACACACAGCCCACATGGCCCCACCTGATCCGGCCCCACCACCGCCCCGCCTTCATCACCCACCTCTCTGCTCCATTCCAGCCCGTTGGCCTTCACACTCAGTGTTCATAGCATCAGCGCCTGTATGTACCAGGCACAGCGGTGGGACAGTTGTTGCCCTCGTGGAACTCACTCTGGGGAGGTGAGGGAAGCAAAGACAATGAACACCTGCTCTGGCCTAGCCCACGACCTTTGCACATGAGTACCTTCTTTGTGGATCAGGTTTTTAGTTTTATTTTTTAAATATATCTCTATTGATTTCAGAGAGGAAGGGAGAGGGAAAGAGAGAAACATCAATGATGAGGGAGAATCATTGCTTGGCTGCCTCCTGCATGTCCCCTACTGGGGATCAAGCCCGCAACCCAGACATGTGCCCTTGACGGGAATCGAACCTGGGACCCTTCTGTCCGCAGGCCAACGCTCTATCCACTGAGCCAAACCAGCCAGGGCCTTCCCTTCCCTCTTAAAGATTCTAGCTCCACACTGCCTAGTAGAACTTTCTCTGAGGTATATGTACTTTCTCTTCACTGTCCAATATGAAAACCACCAGTCATATGAGTCTATTGAGTCTTTAGAATGTGTCTAGTGTGATTGAAGAACTCAATTACTAACTTTAATTATTATAAATTTAAATAGCTACTTTTTGTTGTTGTTGTTAATCTTCACCCGAGGATGTTTTTTCCCATTGATTTTTAAAAATATATGTTTTTATTGATTTTTAGAAAGAGACGAAGGGACAGAGAGAGATAGAAACATCAATGAGAGAGAAAATCAATTGGCTGCTTCCTGCACAGCCCCCACTGGGGATCGAGCCCGAAACCTGGGCCTGTGCCCTGACTGGGAATACTAGGGAGAACTGGCGACCTCTTGGTGCATGGGTCAACACTCAACCACTGAGCCACACCAGCCAGACTTTCCCATTGATTTTTAGAGAGAATAGAAGAGAGGGATTGGGGGAGAGAGAAACAGCGATGTGAGAGACACATTGATTGGTTGCCCTCCCCACCCCCCCGCCAGGAACCCTCCCGGGGCTGGAAACAAGCCCAGAATCCAGGTACGTGCCCTTGACTGGGAATCAAACCCGCAACCCTTTGTGCTCGGGTTGACACTACTGAACACACCGGCCAGAGCTTACATAGCTACTTCTGTCTTTTATTTTTTGTTAATCCTTACTTGAGGATATTTTTCCATTGATTTTTAGGGGATTAAGCCTGCTACGGGTATGTGCCCTGGATCAGAACTGAACCTGGGACCTTTCAGTCCGCAGGCCGAAGCTCTATCCATTGAGCCAAACTGGCGAGGGCTTAAGTAGCTACTTTTATTTATTTTTTTTTCAATTTTTTTAAATATATATTTTATTGATTTTTCACAGAGAGGAAGGGAAAGGGATAGAGAGTTAGAAACATCAATGAGAGAGACACATCGATTAGCTGCCTCCAGCAAACTCCCCACTAGGGATGTGCCCGCAACCAAGGTACATGCCCTTGACTGGAATCGAACCTGTAACCCTTCAGTCCGCAGGTTGACGCTCTATCCACTGAGCAAAACTGGTCAGGGCTTAAATAGCTACTTTTAATTTGTAACCATCACCATCCGTTTTAGAACATTTCATCACCTGAAAAAGAAACTTCACACCTTAGCTGTTATTCTCCTTCCCATCAAACATCACAACCTCTGGTATCCATTAATTTACTTCCTGTCTCTATGGATTTGTCTGTTCTGGACATTTCATATAAATGAAATCATATAACTTGTGATCTTTTGCATCTGGCTTCTCTCACTGAGCATCATGTTTTCAAGGTTCATCCACGTTGCCCTAACTGGTTTGGCTCAGTGAATAGAGCATAGACCTACGGACCAAGAGGTCCCAGGTTCGATTCTGGTCAAGGGCATGTACCTTGGTTGCAGGCACATACCCAGTAGGAGTTGTGCAGGAGGCAGCTGATCAATGTTTCTCTCTCATCGATGTTTCTAACTCTCTATCCCTCTCCCTTCCTCTCTGTAAAAAGTCAATAAAATATATTAAAAAAACAAAAAAAAAGATTCATCCACATTGCAGTGAGTATCAGTGCTTCACTCCTTTTCATGGCTGAGTAATATTCCAGTGTGGGTGACCCACATTTTGCCTATCTTTCACCTGTTGATGGACATATTAGGTTGCTTCTACTTCCTGGTTATTAAGAACTAGAGGCCCGATGTATGAAGATCCGTGCAAGAATGGGCCTTCCTTCCCCGGGCTGCTGGCACCGCCTTCACTCTGGCTGGAGCCACCTTTCTGCCTTCCCATGTTGCCCAGAGGCCCAGAGAGGCTGGGGTGATGCTGAATGCCTGCGTTGTCACCATGGCGATGACGCAAGCATCCCACCCCACCCCCGGCCACTCAGCGCCTGCGTATGCAAATTAACCTGCCATCTTTGTTGGGTTAATTTGCATGCTCCTGATTGGCTGGTGGGCATCGTGAAGGTACAGTCAATTTGCATCTTCCTCTTTTATCAGTGTAGAACAGTGGTCGGCAAACTGCGGCTCACAAGCCACATGCGGCTCTTTGGCCCTTTGAGTGTGGCTCTTGCACAAAATACCAACTTCTGTGCATGGGCCACGAAGTTTCAATCGCACTGTATGTGTGCACCCGCACATGGTATTTTGTGGAAGAGCCACACTCAAGGGGCCAAAGAGCCGCATGTGACTTGCGAGCCGCGGTTTGCCGACCACTGGTGTAGATAATACTGCCATGAACATTTGGGTACAAGTTCTGTTAGTTTTTTTACAACATGAAATTTTCCGTCTTAACCAGCTCAGTGGCATTAAGCACATTGACATTGTTGTGTAGCCATCACTTACCATCCATCTCTAGAACTTTCTCATCTTTCCAACTCTGTCCCCAGTAAACACTAACTCCCCATCCCCGTCCCCCAGTCTGTGGCTCCCACCATCCACTCTATGGATCTGACTCCTTTAGGGCCCTCCTGTGAGTGGAATCACATAGCATCAGTCCTTTGTGCCTGGCTGATTTCACCGAGTGTAATGTGTTCAAGGTTCATTTATGTGGTAGCATGTGTTAGAATGTTCTTCCTTTTTTTTCCCTCACCTGAGGCTATGTCCACAGATTTCAAAGAGAGAGGAAGGGGGAGAGAGAGAAACATAAATTGGCCACCTCCCATATGTATCCCAACCCCACAACCTAGGCATGCATTCCCACATGCACCAAACCCACAACCCAGGCACGTGCCCGGACCGGGAATAGAACCCACAACCCTTTGGTGCATGGGACGATGCTCCAACCACTGAGCCACTGGCCAGAGCTGTTCTTCCTTTTCAAGGCTGCATAATATTCCATTGTCTGGACAGACCGCATTGTGTTTACCCCTTTATCTGTCGATGGATTGCTTTGGGTTGTCTTTACCTTTTGACTCCTGTGAATAATGCTTCTATGAACATGGGTGTACGACCATCTCTTTCAGACCATGCTTTCGATCAAATTTTGTTTTGTTTTAATTATTTTAAATATAAATAGCCACGTATAGCTAGTGGCTACTGCATTAGACAGTGTGGCTTGGGAAGGATTGAGGCACAGAGAAGTGGAGCGACTTGCCTGAGGCCACACAGCTAAGAAATAGCAAGCCAGAGATTCTAACCAGGCCAGCTGGCTCCTGAGCAGTGGTCTGAACTGCAATACTGGGTTCAGTGTTGACCCTTTGGGGTCACCCAGGAGCTGGAACTCCTCCCTTGGGCCTCCCTGGAGGTTGGGGTGCAGGCGTGGGGCTACCTAGTACAGAGCGGGTGCAGAGATGCTGATGCTGGCCTGACTTGTAGGTCCTGGCGGATACCAAGGAGCTCGTGTCGTCTAAGGTGACCGGGGCCCGAGAAGCAGTGGCCAGTGCCAAGGACACAGTGGCCACCCGAGTGACAGAGGCAGTGGATGTGACCCGGGAAGCTGTGCAGAGCGGCGTGGACAAGACCAAGTCCGTGGTGACCAGCAGTGTCCAGTCGGTCATGGGGTCCCGCATGGGCCAGATGGTGCTGAGTGGGGTGGACACAGTGTTGGGCAAGTCGGAGGAATGGATGGACAACCACCTGCCTATGACAGACTCCGAGCTGGGTGAGTGTGGCCCATGGGCCTGGGACCCCTCCCTGGACCTCCCAGCCTGGGCCCCCCTCAGCTGCCTGGAGTCTGTCCAATTGAATGAACATTTAAAAGACACAAATGCCAGGGGTGGGGGTGGGGGTGGGAGTAGGGGGGTGGGGGTGGTGGTGAGGGAACCACAGAGGGGAGTCTGGGTGATTTCATTCAGGCATTTAAGCACCTGCTGGGCACCAGGCCCTGCTCTAGACACAGGGACACAATCAGTGAGCAAGATGGAAGCCTCTCTGCAGAATTGATGACAGAACCATGACCAGTGTTTGAGAGAAAAAAACAGCGTGCTAGGAGGGGGTGGGAGAGGGTTTCAGGACACATATGGGTGAGGAAGTTTGCATTGTTAGAGGCCCCATGGGAAGGCGGCATTTGAGCACAGAGCTGGAGGCAGAAGGCAGCTAGCCATCTCAATGTCTAGGTTGAGAATGGTCCCAGGAGAGGGAACAGTCCATGCAAAGGCCGGGAAGCAGGACCTTGCCTGGTGTGTTGGAAAAACAGTTATGAGGAGAGAGAGAAAGTGAGGGCAGAGGAGGGACAGGAGCAGGTCTTGCAGCTTAGTATAGGCCAAAGTGAGGAGTAAGGGCCTGACCCTGAGGGCATGGAGATGGGGGGTGAGGGCCGAGGAGCCACTGGACCCGAGGGCGGTGCTTACAGCGCCCTCTGGTGGCTGCTTCTGGGAGGACAGCCTGGGAGGCAAGGGTGAGAGCTGAGCGACCAGGGCAGATGCAGCTGTCCTGGTCCAGGCCGGTGAAGATGGGGCCTGACCCGGTGTGGGTAGAAATGAAGACAAATAGACAGACTGGGGATAAAACTATTGGAGACCAAACAGCCAGTCCTGCTCATGGTCTGAACTTGTCCTCTCATGCCCATGGCTCTTGATGCCATATTTGAACAATTGCCTCCTTTATAACATGCCCAGGACTTTCATGTGCCAGTCTGTCAGCTGCCCGTGCCCATGGCAGCGAGCCCATGAGGGCTGCAAGTAACGAGGCACCATGCTCCTCCCAAGGGCAGCTTGGCCCCGGCCCACTGGCCAGAGCTGGCTTGTTTGAATGAGGAGCCAAATATTTGGGAGAAAGAAAAAAGTTGAAGATGGGCTACCTCGGGGCTTCCCAACTGCTGCGCTGCTAACACTGGGGCCGGGCCATTCTCTACGGCCACCCTGGGCGCTGAGGGAGGCTAAGCCGCATTTCTGGTCCCCACCTACGCGATGCCAGGAGCACCCCCAGTTGTGACAACCACAGATGTCCCAAGACATTGCCCAGTGTCCCCTGGGGGCAGAATTGCCCCCAGATGAGAATCGCTGCTTGGCCTGTTCTGGAATTTCATATACAGCATGGGGAACCATGTGATTCCCGGATGGGGGAACAGCCGATCTTTATCTCCATCTCTTTTTCCATTTGGGGTTGCCACAGATCGCTCGTAAAAGTGTCACTTCTTTCTCTGTAGCTGGAACACTTCCGTGGAGAAAGTTCTCTCTGATTTTGATGACCCCGGGGTATAGCTTATTGAGGAAGAGCAGGGAAAATGGCATGAGGGGTGGGTTCACAGCGCCCCCCATGGGTCCGTAGTGGTTTTTGCCTTATAGGTTTGAGCACATGGATTAACACGACATATTCCAGCCCGAAGTGTTAATTTTATTGACACTTCATTTGTCCCACTGTTTTCGGCCGATTGGAGCCCTCTCGAGTTAGCCGCGATCCCACGCGTCTTCCTGAACCCAGTGGGAAGGGCAGTCCCTGGTGTCCGGGGGAGCTCCGGGGGGCTGGCGAGCTTCAGTCTGCAGCATGTGGCTTGAGTGTGGCATGTCACTTGTCCTTTGAGCTTCCAAAACCCAACTCTGAACCTCTTGAAGGATGGGACCTGGCTGATGTTTTCCCTGCCGAACCCCACGTTCAGTGCCTGCTGCCCTAGTAGGTGCTCAGCCTCTGTAAGGGTCAGCTGTGGGCTTGGCCCCTGGAGGCAGGAGGAGAAGGCAGGGTCTGCTGGAGGAAGGTCTTGAGCCAGGCCCGAAAGCCACAGCAGAGAGCAGATGGGTCTGAGCAGCTTTGATTTTTCTGCACCCATCCACTAAGGATGAAATCCCTGTGCACACCGTGCTTACGGTACTGGGTCGTCTGTAGGTATGAGGGTATGAGGAGCTGTTGCAGTGTCTTATTAGAACTAGGTGTGTTCGGGTGCGGTGACACAGTGATTGAGCATCAACCTGTGAACCAGATCAGGGTACATGCCCAGTTGCAGGCTCAATCCCCAGTAGGGGGCTTGTAGGAGGCAGCCAATCAATGATTCTCATCATTGGTGTTTCTGTCTCTCTATCCCTGTCACTTCCTCTCTGAAATCAATAAAAATACATATTTTTTAAAAAGAACTAGGCATGTTAGTCTGGGGTTCGGGTTAGGAGAACAGCCCCCCCACCCAGGGTTCTCCCCTTTGCCCAGGGCACCTGCCCCCTCCTTGGGACCTTGCGGCTTGCTCAGATATGCCAGGACTCTGCCAGATATACTTGGCCTAAATGACAAAGCTGCTTTCACTTCCAAGGGCAGAGCTCAGGGGCGCCCAGAGAGCCATGGAGAAATTCCAGACATCGGTACGGTTCAACGGGGTGCTAGTTTTGGTTAGTCTTTGCAAACCCCCCTTTGGTGGGAGAATAGGGAGGAATCCATTTTTCTCACAACACAAGGCTTTTATTTTTGCTGCCTCAAATTGTCTCATGTCTTTTTTGTTCAGATTTTTAAATGTGAGCATAAAATAATTCTTCTAGGACATCTCTTCCCAAGCTGACTATAAAGCCCATCTAGTCTACCACCTGCTTTTATAAATAAAGTTTTATTGGCACACAGCCACACCCGTTTTTTCACATTCTTGTCTATGGCTTTTTCGGCATGGTAATGGTAGAGCTGAGTAATTGAGGCACAGTATCGCCTACAAAACCAAAAATACTGCTGTCTGGCCCCACACAGAAAAAGTTTGCCTATTCCTGGATTAGAGTACGTTTCTTCCAGAATTTCATGTTTATAAAAACAACTGATTTCCTCTGATTGAAGGCTTACCTTGATCACACAACAGGTCGATGGGATTTCATTGCTTTATTTTCCACATCTTTCACTTCTGAAACGTGCCTGACCCAGAGGATCTGCACAAAGATGTGGCTAAGTGGAGGTTTCACTTTATCATCAGAACAGCTCTGCTGTTCCGGTCTGACCGGAGCACATCTCTCACGATATCTTGGTCATATGTTTATGTTCCCTGTACTGTTTATTTAATAATCTTTTAAAAAATTCTTAGCTGAGGATATTTTTTCCCATTGATTTTTAGAGAGTGAAAGGAAGGGGGAAAGAGAGAGAAACATCAGTGTGAGAGAGAGACACATCGATTGGTTGCCTCCTGCATGTGCCCCAAACTGGGCGGGGAATGAACCTGCAACCCAGGTTACGTGCCCTTGACTGGGAATCGAACCCGCAACCCTTTGTGCTGATGCTCTACCACTGAGCCACACTGGCCAGGGCTATTTGATCATCTTTACGTCAGTTTTTCCTGATTCTTTTAGAAAGGAAACTTTATCACTTACTATAATAAAAAGCCATATAATCTGCTGTAAATAATAAAAATAGCTAAACATTCATTCGTGTGCCTCTTCTGAGTACAGGGTAGTCCAAATTTCACACTTCAGGCAACTCTGGCTTGGGTGGTGGTACAGAAGGAGAAACTGAGGCCTACTGGCAAAATCACTTCTGCGTAGACTACAGGGTAGGAAACACTTTGTTAACAGGCCCGGTAATTAATATTTTTTGGTTTTTTGAGCCACAGTCTTTGTTACAAGTGCTCAACTCTGACATCATAGCATGAAAGCATAGATGACAGGTAGATGAATGTGTGTGACTATGTGCCAATAAAACTTTATGTATAAGGGCAGGTGGCAATTGGCTCAGGCCATAGTTTGTGGGTCCCTGCCATAGGTCTTTACAAAGCAAGTGAGTAAGTCTGGATTCAAACCCCAATCAGATTACTTATAAAATGCGAAATTGTATTTTGTTTTGTTTTAAGATATGTTTTTATTGATTTCAGAGAGAGGAAGGGAAAGAGAGCTAGAAACATCAATGATGAGAGAGAATCATCAATCGCCTGCCTCTTGCACGCCCCCTACTGGAGACAGAGCCTGCAACCCAGGCTTGCGCCCTGACCGGGAATCAAATCGTGACCTCCTGGTCACTAAGTGCAAACTGGGCTAAAGTGCAAACTTTTAACTACTATGTTAAAGTTTAAAAGGAGCAGGATAACGTTATCAGGATAGGCAGTTTTCCATCCTCTGTCTTACAACTTCCGGAGCACTTTCTGGACTAGTTATCACTGACTTATTAAAATGATTCTCATGTAGCTCAAACTTCTCTCATCAAGTATGGTTGAGAACAGGGGGTCATATGGCTGAGCTTCAAGTCCCGATGTGCTGCCTGCAAGCTGTGTGACCTTGGGCAAGTCGATTAAGCCCTCTGAGCTCCAGTTTTCTCAACTGTAAAAATGAGAGAACAGTGCCTTCCTCACAGAGCTGTTAAGATTTGACAAGAATTCAAAGGAACCACCTAGAACAGGGGTGGGCAAACTTTTTGACTCGAGGGCCACAATGGGTTCTTAAACTGGACCGGAGGGCCGGAACAAAAGCATGGATGGAGTGTTGGTGTGAACTAATATAAATTCAAAGTAAACATCATTACATAAAAGGGTACAGTCTTTTTTTTCAATAGTTTTATTCATTTCAAACGGGCCGGATCCGGCCCGCGGGCCGTAGTTTGCCCACGGCTGGCCTAGAACATTGTGAAAGATTGGCCACTTTTAAAATATTCCAGGCACTAGTACTGGGTCAGCTGGCTTTTTTTCTATGAAAGACTCGATAATAATTATTTTAGTCTCTGTTGGGCAAGAGCCCACGTACTCCACTGTTGTAGTTTGAAAGTAGCCAAAGACAATATATAATGAACAGGCATAATTGTATGCACTGGTTGTACAAAACCGGAAACAATTTGGATGTGTCCTGCAGGGTGTAGTTTGCAGACCCTCGTGCTGGCCTAAGGTCTCTTAATCCTGGGAAGTTTGGTTCTCATCAGACCCATTTTGCAGGTGGGGAAAAGCAAGGCAAGTAAATCCTTCACTCTGAGGCCTCAGAGCTTGCAAGCATCAGACCCGCATAAACTTTTGGGCAGCCGGTGCGAGACCAAGGCCCATGCTCTGAAGTGTGCACCAGAGGAGCCCGAGCTGCTTGCTCTGTCTGCACCCCAGCCTTCATAATGCTTCTCCCGCCTCCCCCCTGCAGCCCACCTTGCCACGTCCCTGGAGGGCGCCGACGTTGCCTCGGTGCAGCAGCAGCGGCAGGAGCAGAGCTACTTCGTGCGTCTGGGCTCCCTGTCGGAGCGGCTGCGCCATCAGGCCTACAAACACTCGGTGAACAAACTGCAGCACACCCGGCAGAGGGCCCAGGAGGCCCTGCTGCAGCTGGCGCAGACCCTCAGCCTGGTGAGGCCCGCCCGCGGCCTGGGGGGCGGCACAGCAGCATCCGCTCTCTCGCACCTTCCCCAAACCTAGTGGCTAACGCTCCCCTTCTCCACGCCCGCCTGGGCTGGTTCATGGGGCTGTGGTCCTGAGTGAGTTTGCCGGGGCCGCCATAACAAAGTCCCATCGTCTGGGCAGCTTAAACAACAGACATTTCTTACTTACTGTCCCAGTTCTGGTGGCTGAAGTCCAAGATCAGGTGTTGCCAGGGTTGGTTTTTCCTGGGTCTGTTTCGCTGCAGGTGGCCATCTTCTCCCTGTATCCTCACATGGTTACCCCTCTGTGAGTGCCTGATCTTCTCTTCTAAGGACACCAGGCATCCTGGAGTAAGACCCACCC
Source organism: Myotis myotis (assembly GCF_014108235.1). Taxonomy (NCBI): domain Eukaryota; kingdom Metazoa; phylum Chordata; class Mammalia; order Chiroptera; family Vespertilionidae; genus Myotis; species Myotis myotis. The sequence goes on along the minus strand of NW_023416368.1, from coordinate 80,902,658 downwards.
TCTAACCCGACCTGCAAATATAGTCACATTCTGAGGGCCAGCGGGTGGGACAGAGTTCCGGCCCCTGACAGGTCGGCTGGAGGCTAGGCCTCTGATGGGCTCCTCCTTCAGCAAGACAGCTCTTCCCCTGGCCATGGTCTGAGGGACCCACGTGCGGTGAGAGCACATGAGCCCTTTTTCTTGTTGTGTCTTGTTGAAAGTCAGTTTCATAGACGTGTAATTTACACACAGTAAAAACCACCGCTTTCGAAGTGTACCACCTGAGGAGTTTTATACATACAAATGGCCATATCACTGCCACCGAAATCGGGATTTGGAGTAGCTCCGTCACCCCACACAGTTCCCCCTGCCTCTTTATAGTCAGATCCCCCAGCCAGGTCTTATTTTTCTGTTCCCTAAAGAGCTAAATTGCTGTTATTTCCTTTTTACTCCCTCTGCTAACGATGTCTCCTCTCTTTTAAAATACTTTTATTTGTGGTAAACCACACGTAACACAAAATTTACCATCATAACCATTTGTAAGCACAGCTCCATCGCATGAAGCACATTCAACGCTGCTGTGCAGCCGCCGCCACCTTCCATCTCTAGAACCTTCTCATCCTCCCAAACTGACACTCCGCCCCCATTAAACACTGACTCCCATCTCCCCTCCCCCAGCCCCTGGTCCCCACCATCTACTTTCTGTTTGTGGACCTGACTCCCCTAGGGACCTCCCAGGAGTGGAATCAGCATCTGTCCTGTTGTGACTGGCTTATGTCACTGAGCATGATGTCTCCAGGCTCATCTCCACTGTGGCAGTTGTCAGCGTTTCTGTCCTTTTTGAGGCTGAATAATGTTCCATCACAAGCACTTTTAAGCCTCTGCTGTTCCATCTGCACATGACCTGTTGGCCACAGCCTGCGAGGCGACCAGGCCCAGTGCTAGGGGAGGGGAGAAAGACAAAATGGGAGGAGCTGCAGAAAATCTGTGACCACCAGGTAGCTATGGAAACAGCACCCTCCTCCCTTACCTCCGCCATCTCAGATAAAAGGAGGAAGGAGGGCTCCCCAGGCTCCTGTGGGAACCCCCTCCCCGGGAAGGTGCGGGGGCCCTACTGAGCTGGGCCAGCACCGGAGGCAGCCTGTCTCACTGCTCTCCGTCCTACTCCAGATGGAAAGTGTCAAACTGGGCATGGATCAGAAGCTGGTGGAAGGTCAGGAGAAGCTACACCAGATGTGGCTCAACTGGAACCAGAAGCAGCTCCAGGGCACGGAGCAGAGCCTCGAGAAGCCAGAGGTATCCATTGTGGGGTGGGGCATGGGTGCTTGGGGCCCTGACCTCCCTCTCCACCCCCGTTTGATGGACCAACCTGCCTGGAATGCTTCCCCAGCCTCGCCTCCCATTCACTGCTTTCAGGCTCACCGACACCGCCTCCGGGAAGCCTGCCTAGTTTTCTGCTCTTGGGTGTGGGTGCTGCTGTTCTATCTCCTTCCTGGCTGGGGAGCTCTGGGACCAGATCTGAGCTGCTAACAACTTCTGCTTTGAACATTCTCCCAGACCACCTGTGTGTTTTTAACTGTTAAAACATCGGTTTTGAGATATAAAAATGTCTTGTACTTTAAAAAAACTTATAATTATTGAGATATAGTGCACATACTGTATAATTCACCCCTTTAAAGTATTCAGTGGGTTTGAGTATACAGATGCTCCTCAACTTACAATGGGTTACTTCCTGATCAATCCATGGTAAGTGGAAAGTATCGTAAGTCGAAAATGTATTTGATACATCAGCTAACCTACCGGACATCACAGCTAGCCCAGCCCACCATGAGCATGCTCAGAACACGCACATTAGCCTTGGAGTGGGCAAACCCTCTGCTGCCCCTGCCCAGCACCACGGACAGCCGTGGCCCACACAGTGCTAGCCCAGAACAAGATCCAAATTCAAAATGTAAAGCATGCATATCGCCCTTGCACCATCATACAGTCGAAATCTCAGAACCATCATAAGCTGGGGACGCTTACTGGGGACAAAGTCCTCACCTGGTTTGCTGCTTTGGGCCTTCTCAGCCCCCCTTTGTGTTAGTCCCCTTTTCTGATTTCTCCTCGTCTCCCGAAGTTCAGAATGTTGGAGCGACCCAGAGCCCAGGCCTCGGATCTCTTTTTCTTTAACATGCACACACCCCAACCAGGGATCCCGCTCACAACCTGGGCCCTGCCCCGTAAGGGAACCTGCCGCCTACTGTGCACAGGACAGCGCTCCCGCCAACTGAGCCGGCGGCCAGGGTCCGCTTCACTCCTCCCCAGAGCGGAGGAATATTCCCGCGAGCGGCCACATTGTGTGGGTCCGTTCGGCAGACGGTAGGCGTCCGGTGGTTCCCGCTTTGGGCTGTTGCGAATAGCGCCCCTATGAACACGGGTGCACAGGCTTTTGTGTGGATGGATGTTTTCATTGCTCTCGGGTAGTTACTGCTGGGTTACATGGTAACTATGGTTTAACACAAGGGTGGGCAAACTTTGACTCGAGGGCCACAATGGGTTCTTAAACTGTACTGGAGGGCCGGAACAAAAGCATGGATGGAGTGTTGGTGTGAACTAATATAAATTCAAAGTAAACATCATTACATAAAAGGGTACGGTCTTTTTTTTTTTTTTAGTTTTATTCATTTCAAACGGGCCGGATCCGGCCCGCGGGCCATAGTTTGCCCATAACATCTTGAGGAACCACCAGTCTGTTTTCCACAGTGACTGCCCCCTGGCCAGGCCAAGGGCCCCACTGGCTCCCCGTCCTTGCTGACTCTATTACTCTCTGTCTTTGGGATCCTGGCTGTCCCGGTCAGTGTGCAATGGTGTTCCATTGTGGGTTGGAGCTGCATCTCCCTAGTGGCAAACGAAGCTGAACATTCTGTGCTTATTGGCCATTTGTGCGTCTTCTTTGGGGGAAATGTCTGTGCTTGTTTGTCAGTTTGACCTGTGTATATCTCACGGTTCAAAACTCTTAAGAGCCGGCCCTGGATGGTGTGGCTCAGTTGGTTGGAGCATTGTCCCATACCCCAAAAGGTGGAGGGTTCAATTCCTGGTCATGGCACATACCCAGGTCGTGGGCTCGATCACCAGCCGGGCACATGCAGAAAGTGGCCTGTCGAAGTTTCTTGCATAAATGTTTCTCTCTTTCTCTCCCTTCCTCTCTCTAAAAATCAACAAACTTTATTTTTTTAAAAAAACACCCAAACTCTAAGAGCTGGTATTCCGAACGATAGTGCCAGGCTGTCTCCCTATGGAAGGGTTTCCTAAAGGTGGGCGATAGGACCCCTGTTTTCTTTTTCCCTGGCTTTGGGTCCAGTTTTCCCCAAAGCAGTGGTCCTGATCGCCCCCCGCCCCCTCTTCCTTCTCAGCAGGTCGAGTCCCAGACGCTCACCATGTTGCGTGACATTGCCCAGCAGCTGCACGCCACCTGCACCTCGCTGGCGTCCAGCATCCAGGGGCTGCCCAGCCACGTGAAGGACCAGGTGCAGCAGGCTCGCCGCCAGGCGGAGGACCTCCAGGCCACCTTTTCCGACATGCATTCCTTCCAGGACCTGTCCAGCTCCATCCTGACGCAGAGCCGCGAGCGCGTTGCCAAGGCCCGGGAGGCCCTTGACCACTTAGTGGAGTACGTGTCCCATAACACGCCCATCACCTGGGTGGTGGGACCCTTCGCCCCTGGAGTCGCGGAGAAAGCCCCAGAACCAGAAGAGAAGAAGTAGGATAGACAGGAAAGGGGTTCAGGGTCTCGATCCGTTCCCGAGCGGTCACCAAGGAGCACTGGACCCCCTGGCCCCCAGCTCATCTCAGCTACTGCCCTGGGAAGCTGGGATCCTCCCAACAGACCATCTTGAGCCTGGAGGAAGAATGTCCTGAGCCTCACCTCCTCAGTCATTGGTGTGAGGTTCCCGAAAAATTGTTTTCTAGAAGGTTTTAAAGAAATTGTTTTAGAAGAAGGTTTCAAAAAATACTTTTTTTTCTTCCCTAAAAGCCAGGGATCTCGCTCTTCTATCCCACTTCCTTTTGTACATCAAGGGCCACAGACCTCAGAGTTTAGGTCCTGAACTTGGACTTCTGGTCTGTGAAGTGGGCCTCCTGTGGCGGGGAGGGGCTGCCTGGGAAGCCGTAGGTGCCTGGAGCTTCAGTGTTGCCTTAATAAATTTTATCTGCAGCTGAGTACAGGCGTGTGTGTGTGTATCTGTGTGTGTTCCCAGCAGCTGAGCAGTTCTGGCGTCTCTGTGGCCGGAATTTTTCCTTTGCTCACGAGGGTGGGACAGGGATGGACTTGCTACCGAACTTGAAGTTTGGCACTCGGTGCGTCAGAGGGTGCCCATAATGATCGCCAGCCATGTGCCCACCACCCTTGTTGGCCTTCAGTCATCACATGTGGTCCTGGACGTTGCTGAGGAGAGCCGGTGCAGGGTCCTTTCATCCCCGCCCTGGCCCGTGGGATCTTGTCTGCGTCGTCCTATTGTAGGTGTGTGGGGAACAGTGTGGCAGGGTGGCCCCCAAAATGTCCACATCCTAATCCCCAGGACCTCCATGGCAAAGGGACTTTGCAGATGGGATTCAGTTAAGGATCTGGAGGTGACAGATGACGCAGGATTATCCAGGTGGGCCCTCATTATGGGTCAGAGTTGGAGGAGATGTGAGGACAGAGCGGAGATGGGAAGATGCTCTGCCGTTCACCTTGAGGACGGACGGGCGAGGCCACGAGCCAAGGATGCAGGCGCCTGGAGAAGCTGGAAAAGGCAGGAACCAGAAGAAACCAATCCTGCCAACACCCTGATTTTGGCCCCTAAGACTCATTTTGGACTTCTGACCTCCAGGACTGTAGGGTGAAGTGTTGTGGTTCTTTCAGCCTCTGTGTTTGTGGTCACTGGTTACAGCAGCTGCAGGGAACTCCCACCAGGTGCAAAGAGTAAAAGTTGCCAGTGAACCTGGCTGCAGTGGCTCAGTGGTTGTGTCGACCTATGAACCAGGAGGTCACAGTTCCATACCCGGTCAGGGGCACAGGCCTGGGTTGCAGGCTCGATCCCCCGTAGGGGGCGTGCAGGAGGCAGCCGATCAATGATTCTCTCTCATCCTTGTTGTTTCCATCTCTCTCACCCTCTCCCTCTCTGAAATCAATAAAAATATTTCTTTTAAGAAGTTACCAATGAATAGAACTCAGCGTGTCCACTTGTAATCACTGGCTGTGTTCCCACTGACCTTTGCTTACAACACTGAAGCCGAATCCTCTCATTTCTCACTCTGGCCCAGGCTGTTGCATTCACTCCGCGCACAAACACCTCAGCCTTGCAGGTTAGGTGTCCCCACTGTGCAGATGACAAAATGGAGCACACAGCCGGGGAGCAGGGTTGCCTCCCCTCAGCCACGTCCGCAACGCAACAAATCCGCTCGTTCTGTTTGCTGCCTGGGCGGTGCCTGACCCCAGCTCCGTGGTGGGACATGGGTCCCTGGCGTGGGGCGCAGGTGGAGGCCTTTCCCCCTCCGTCCCTCAGTGTCCTCCCCTGAGGTCCAGCTTCAGGTGCACAGATTGTAATAATCGAGCCTGAAGCTGAGGTTAGCTCACGTCACATTGCACATTGGAGTCTGGGTCGTTCTCTGTGGGGGGCCGTCTTGGGCACGGTGGGGTGTTGAGTAGCATCCTGGGCCCCCATTCACTCGATGCCAGGAAACCCCTCCCCAGGCGTGACCCCACAGGTGCCCTCAGAAGTTGCCCAACATCCCCGGGTGAGAACCACTGAGTTCGTTTCACTCCAAACACTAATTTTCCTGCCTTTTGCTTACATGAATCACTGGGGTTTCCCAAAGCGGGCTGTCAGTCTGGCAGGGAGCAAATCTGTTCGTACTGATGATGCTCAGCTGGTCCTGGGCGTAGCCATGAGTCAGCCAGGTGCTGTTCTGAGCCCTTGGTGGGTGTCAGCTTCATCCGCATCCCGCCCTCTGGGGGAGCCGCCACTAATCTTCCCATTTTATAGCTGGGGAACCGAGGCAGACGGAAAACACATAACTTGCTCAAAGTCTCCTGGTCAATAAGTGGACCTGGGTCTCCGACCGGGGCAGCTGGCTGGCCCTGCAGCCCATGAGGGCCTGGCAAGCAAGTCAGGGTTCTCTTCTGTCTGCGTGTACCCCAACTTGCTGGAGAAGCTTGGCTGACCAGCTTCCCCTTTCTGCCCAGCGTTGCTCCCTCCCCTCTGCAAAATGGGATGTATTAGCTGTTGTCATGTGAGACGCTAACACTAACTGAGTGGCTTTCACCACATTTTCCCACATTGTTTCATGAAGTCGGTGGTGGCGTAATTAGAGGGTCGTTCATCACAGGCAGCAGCCAGTCAGCTCCTCTGTGTTCATTCTGTTCTGATGAGCGACTGTAGGCTTTTCTTCTCTCTCTCGTTTGTTTAATTTGAGAGAGAGAGAGAGAGAGAGAGAGAGAGAGAGAGAGAGAGAAACATTGATTTGCTGTTCCACTTATTTGTGCATTCATTAGTTGCTTCTTGTGTGTGCCCTGACTGGGGATTGAACCCGCAACCTTGGAGTATTGGGACAACGCTCTAACCACCTGAGCTACCCAGCCAGAGCCTGAAGGCTTTTCTTTTTAAAAATCTATTTTTTTTATTGATTTCTGAGAGGAGGGGAGAGGGAGAGAGAGATAGAAACGTCAATGATGAGAGAGAATCAACGACAGGCTGCCTCCTGCACGCCCCGTACTGGGGATTGCGCCCGCAACCCAGACATGTGCCCTTGACCGGAATGGAACCCGGGACACTTTAGTCCGCAGGCCAAGGCTCTATCCATTGAGCCAAACCTGCTAGGGCCATCCCCTCTATCTTAGAGAGTGGGATGGGAAGAGGGAAGATCTCTTTGGCCAAGTCCATGGCCCACAAAGCCAAAAATGTGTACTCTCCCATTCTTTGTAGGAAAAGCTTGCCAGCCTCTGCTTGAGACCCCTCTGCTGTGCTTCCTGTTACATCTTGCTGCTTAGATTAACTATTCCTCCCGAGATTGAAAAGCTGCAATGTGTTTTGCTACAGTAACTGTAATCACTGTGCCACGCTAAAGGCTAATGGTGGGGCACATCTCCAGCAGTGGGTTGCAATGGTGATGTTGGGGCCAGGATAGCAGATGCTTGATGCTGGAGCAGTGGGACGAACCAGCATGATGTCTGTCCACAACGGAGGCATGGAAGTGAGAGGGGGCCTTTGCTCCCCCCACCCCCCGCCCAGACCCAGGCCCAGGCCCACTAATGAGCTGAAAGGACCTATGCTTTCTCATTAGCAAGGACAGGGCAATGTCGCTTCCTCCTGAGGGCTCTGGGTCTGATGGGCAAGGATTTACAAAGCCTATTTAAAAAGCAACTGGGGCCCTGGCTGGCTTGGCTCAGTGGATAGAGAGTCGGCTTGCGGACTGAAGGATCCGGGTTTGATTCCGGTCAAGGGCACATGCCCGGGTTGTGGGCTCAATCCCCAGTAGGGGGTGTGCAGGAGGCAGCTGACCCATGATTCCCTCTCATCATGGATGTTTCTATCTCTCTCTTCCATTCCTCTCTGAAATCAATAAAGATATATATATATTTTTTAAAAAAATAAAAAGCAAATGGGACACCTCCCCTCTGTCCTAGCAGCCCTGTTCCTGTATGTGTAGCCAAGTGCTATGCAAATGCCCACACAAAAACTTGCCCCCAAATGTTCTCAGCCGCTTTACTCATAACAGCTCCCAACTGGAGAACCCAGGTGTGCACCCAGAAGAGAATAGAAAAGCAGAACAGGGTGGGTTCATTCTGTGGAATACTATGCAGCAAGGAAGAAGGTAAGTTTTCGATATTTGTAGCCATATGGATGAAACTCACAGGCATGACCTCGAGTGGAAGGAGCCAGACACAAGAATCCATACTCTGGTCCCACTGCGAGGAAGGTTCAAGACAAGGTGAAACTAAACTACGGTGAGAGAACCCGCACAGTGCTTGCCCTGTGGGTAACGATGAGGAAGGGGTGGATAGGGACTTCTTCATGTTTATTTTAATACATTTTTATTGATTTCAGAGAGGAAGGGAGGGGGAAAAAGAAATAGAAACATGATGATGAGAGAGAATCATTGACTGGCCGCCTCCTGCGCGCCCCACACTAGGGATGGAGCCCACAACCCAGGCATGTGCCCTGACCAGGAATCGAACTGGCGACAGCTTGGTTCCTGGGTCAACGCTCAACCGCTTGCCACACCAGCTGGGCGTTGGGGACTTCTTGAGGCTGAAATGACCCCTACATCACGATCTGGGTGTTGGCTATAGGGAGTGTGTACATATGCAAAAATCCACTGAGCTGTTCATTTAAGATTTATAGACTATAGCACCTATGAATTCAACACAAGAAAGTGAAAGTAGCATGCAGTGGGGGACGGAGGAAATGAGCCCTTTGTTCACTTCCAGTGTGAGTGCCAACGGGGGAGGGGAGGGGGGACCGATTTGGAGAACAGTCAGTAGTATTTAGTAAGAGCGAGAATGTATCTTTTCCACGTTGGAGGAGGAGTCCCACAGTTCCCCTTCTCGGCAGCCGCCCCACCGAAACCCTGTTGGTAGGTGCAGTTACCACCTCCATGTTACAGGGAGGGAGACAGGCATAGCTCAGGGGGCTGGCCCTTGGCCCATCTCACAGCTAGTCAGTGTCAGAGTAAGGATTTGAACTCAGCACTCAGATCCCCCCCACCCTGACCCACCACCTTGAAAGGTAGCGATGCCTGTTATTGGGGAATAGCGAAAGCAACCAGCATGTCCAATGACAGGGGACTCAGTAAATTGTGATACAGCCATGCTTAGCGAGAACATAACACTTCAAAAGAACAAGACTGGGCTACAGATAGTGGATTAGAAAAATGTTAGAGATGTCAATGGAATAAAGGTGAATATTGATGCCATCTCTGTCCAGAGTCAGTGAGCTACAGCCACTGTCCAGCCTGCTGCCTGATTTCCTAAATAAAGTTTCATTGGCACACAGCCACCTCATTTACTGATACATCTGTGACTGCTACAAGGGCAGCGTCAGACAGTTATAACATAGATGGTCTGGTCAGTAATGCTGACAATAATCACTATCTGATCCTTTATGGAAACAAAGTTTGCTGGCTTCTGGAAGATATGAATTATAAAGCCAAACCAGACTGAAGAACACTAAATATCACACTTATCAGACCTGGCCAGGTAGCTCAGATGGTTAGAGCATCGTCCGATATATCAAGGTTGCAGGTTCAATCCCCTGTCAGGGTACATGCAAGAAACAACCAATGAAGGCATCGATAAGCGGAACAAAAATCTATGTTTCTCTCTCAAAATCAAAATTTTTTTAAAAATCATTATCCATTATTAAAAATAAGTATCACATCAATGGATATGCGTATATGCATGCAAAACTAAAGGAATGGGCACCCAAGTGGAGGGCCACCTTTCTGGTGCAGGAAGAAGGAAAGTTGGGTGGGAACCTAGACCTCAACTGGAATGTGTTTCTACTTTCATTGAAGCAGGGAGGTGGGCAACCTGTCTGCAGGTGGTAGATTTTTCCATCTGGAGCCCAGGGTTCCCCGTGGAAGCCAGCATGCTCCAGCCCTGTTACTTCCTCTGAGCCTCAGTTTTCTCACCTATAAAATGGGCACATTCAAACCTACCTGGGAAGGTTAAGACATGAATCATATGTGTTTGGCTTGGGAGCAGGTACCAAAAGTTGGTGATGGTGGGGCAGGGGGGAGGGAGACATGGGAAGGTGGGTTTAATGTACCCTTCCTCTCCAGCTCCAGAAGCCCCCAAGGCAGGCACCACTGCTTTCTTCCTGATGTATCCCCAAAGCCAGCCCATGCCCAGCACACAGTAGGTGTTCAATAAAACTTCTCCCTCACCAGAGTCAGGCACTCAGCAAGGGCCCCATGGGGAGTTTGCATCCATATAACTTCCTTTGCAGCCCCGCCCCTGCTCCAACCTTTTTTTGTCCTGAGATCCATGGACCTTTTAGGGAACCTGATGATGGAGTTCAGGGAGTCCATGAACTGCTGGGGGAGGGGGGGCGGGGATACATATCTTTATTTTCACTGACTCTAACCGCTAGTTATCATTTCCTTAATTATGAGACAACAGCAGGCTCTGTGACTTTGTCCCTAATTGAAAACCACAGGTATTTTCACGTCAGCTCGCACGGCTGCAGATGGCTCGAAATTCAGCGGACCCTCATCACCCTGCAGTCACCGCAGCTATTAGATCTTCTTAGTGAACACGGTGATAAAGGTGTATCCCTAAGTGTTGTGTGTTTCAGTCTAGCTCTCTTCCCAAAGTATTTTTCAAGTGATTGTCTTACACGTTTTTTTAAGTTTTAAAATTGTAGTAAAATATACTTAACATAAAATTTACCATCTTACTATTTTTAAGGGCACAGCTCAGTACATTGACATTGTTGTGCAACCATCCCCATCACTCATCTCTGGAACTTTTCCATCTTCCAAACTGAAACTCCAGCCCCATTAAACACTAACTCCCCCTCCCCCTCCCCCTCCCCCAGCCCCTGGCTCCCACCCTCTACTTCCTGTCTCTGTGGATCTGACTCCTCTAGGGACCTCCTATGAGTGGGATCACACAGTATTTGTCCTTCTGTGTCTGGCTTATGTCACTGAGCACCATGTCCTCAAGTTTCATTCATGTTGTAGCAAGAGTCAGAACTTCCTTTTTGAGGCTGAACAACACGTAGTTCATTGAATTGATATACCACATTTTGTTTATCCATTCATCTAATGACGGATTACTGAAGTGAATTTCAATATAATGTCCTTTGTCCCCCCTGTATGTTGTTTTATGAATCTACAAATGTTACTTTGAGAAGAGGCTCCTAGATTCTCCCGGCAGACAAAGGGGCCCAGACAAAGGCATTTATAAATTTGTGGGCCCCTTTCTTCAATTAAACAAACAAATAAATAATAAATGACATGTTACAAAAGCACTGGTATAAAGACAAATATAATCCAGGCTGCAATTCTATTCTATTCTTTTTTTCTTTTCTGATTTTGAAAGAAATAAGCCCTAACTAGTTTGGCTCAGTGGATAGAGCGTCAGCCAGCGGACTGAATGATCCCAGGTTCGATTCCGGTCAAGGGCATGTACCTTGATTGCAGGCACATCCCCAATAGGGAGTGTGCAGGAGGCAGCTGATTGATGTTTCTCTCTCATCGATGTTTCTAACTCTCTATCCCTCTCTCTTCCTCTCTGTAAAAAATTAATAAAATATATTAAAAAAAGATATCCCCTCTCCAATGAAAGTTTCACTTTAAAAAAAAAGAAAAAGAAATGAAAACACTTTTGTGTGCCCCTAAAAGTATGATGGCCCTGAGTAGCCTCTTAGCTGGACACCAAAAAGGTTAGGACCCCTGCGAATTCTTAAAAAGTCGTGTTTGCAGCTTCAAGATATGCCATCTTGCTACCCCCCCCCCCCCACGCCCCCAACACATAGGTTTCCCCAAACTCCTCCTGGATGGCCACGATTCCCTCCCTCCTGATTTTGGGGCGTCCCCCGCTACAATTTTCCCAGCCCCTGTTCTATTTCCTGATCACTAATGCAGATGACCTAATTTTAAATTGTGTCCCCCCTCACTAGACTGTCCCCCCTTCCCCAGGGCAGGACTTCGGCCCTCTTGTCCCCCAGTTGTGGTCCCCAGAGCGCCGCGTAACGGAAGTCCCCAAACTGCCGTCGGGGCAGCGCGCCGGGCGGAGGAGGGGGGCGCGGCGGGGCGTCTCGGGGACTTTCCCGGTTCCGCTGGAAAAGCGTGAGCTCACCTCCTTCCCTCCCTCCCACTCCCGCCCCGGAAAGGGCGGGCAGAGGGCCCGAAAAGGGCGGGCAGAGGCCCCGAAGGCGGAACGTCCCATCCCCGCGCCCTCCGCGCTCGGCCCTCCGCGGGCACCGCCGACAGGCCGTGCGCCCGCAGACCCTGGCCCCGAGACGCGAGCGGCGCCCCGGCCGCCCGGGACAGTGAAGAAGGGGTGCGGGCCGCTCCGGGTGAGTGGAGGGGGGGCGAGGGCCGCTGGGGAAGGGCGGGGCGCGTGTCGGGGCGCCCGCTGGTAGCTGGGCGCCTTGATGGCTGGACGTCCGGGCTCCTCGCTTAGGTTCGAGGTCCGCTGCCCCCGCCCTTAGAGCCTCTGGCGTCCCTGTGCTGCGTCCCCCCTTCCGACCCCCAAGGCTCCAGCTCCCCTCCCGGTGACTCAGGTCCCCCCAAACCCCCATTTCTTCCACACCCTGAATTTCTCTCCGATTCCCCTGCGTTCTTCCCAATCCCCCAGATCTCTTCCTAGCCTTCCAGATCTCCCCCACTCCCATTTCTCCCCCGTGTTTCTGATTTCTTCCGAAATCTCAGAGCTTTCTCTGTCCCAGCCTCTACCTCTTGCCCCAGGAGCGCTGGCCCTCCTCCCAGCGCCTTCCGAGCCCTGAATCCCCACCTTTCCCAGGGACCCCAGAACCCCCCTCCCACGGCAGATCCCTGGCCCACCCTGGTCAGCTGAGATCGGAAATCTCCGGCCCCTCCCCTCTCATCCCTTTCCGTGGGGCTTGCGGGATTGGCACTAGGAGCCGCTGCAAGTCTGCCCAGCGCCGGCACTGGCACCAGTCAGAGCCCAGGTGGCCCCAGGCAGTGGCCATGAGCCCAGGCGGATGGACAGGTCTGTCTTCCTTCTCAGGTGGCTGAGGCAGGGGGCTGGGGGAGGGGGTACCAGTGTGACAGGCCGGCTGGAGGGCTCCCGTGTGGCTTCCACAGTTTGGGGTGGGTAGGTGAGTGGGGCAAGTTCCCGCAACTGCCCGGGTCTCTGTTTACTCCTCTGAAAAAGGGGCAAACATTAAATCTCCAACAAACGGTTGTGAGGTGCCTGCTGTATGCCAGGAGACACTGTTCAGTATGCTGGGCACACAGTAGGGACCAAGTAGTGTCCTCATGGAGCCCACAGCCAAGACAATAAGCAAAAACGGAAAGGTCCCAGGAGTGTGGGCCAAATGTAGATTCAGACCCGCCGGTATGGGGAGGGGCCAGCACGCAGTAGGTGCTCAGTAAACACTTACTGAATAACCCTCCCTTCGGTTTCCTACACATCTTTCCGAGGCAGTCTGGTTATGTTTTGCCTTCCAGGTCTTGTAACATTTTTATGCACGGTAGGTCCCCGGGTTACGTCGGAGATCCGTTCCTACGGCGTGACATAAGGCGATTTTCGCCATAAGTCGGAACCCACCTACGTAAGCACCTACGTCACTCACATGAAGCACAGACACAGCAGTCATGAAGCGAAACTAAAAAAAAATTAAAAGAAAGATAACAATTCCTGACCTTTACTTGTGGTAAATAATTAATAAAAAACATGAAGCACATATGTACATATGTCGAAATGACAGAACTTTTTTTTTTTATAAATAAATGGAAGATGGTGACGTAATCACCAAACGAAGTACGTTGGAGTCCGACATAACCCGAGGACTGCCTGTATTTATATTTATATTTATATTTATATTTATATTTATATTTATATTTATATTTATATTTATATTTATATTTATATTTATTTATTTTTAATCCTCACCCAAGGATATTTTTCCATTGATTTTTAGGGAGAGTGGAAGAGAGAGGGAAAGAAAGAGAGAAACATCGATATGAGAGAAACACATTGACTGTTGCTTCCTGCATGTGCCCTGACTAGGGCCCAGCCTGGGAGGAGCCTGCAACTGAGGTACATGCCCCTGACAGGAATCGAACCCGGGACCCTTTGGTCCGCAGGCCGACGCTCTGTCCACTGAGCCAAACCGGCTAGGGCTTGTAACATTTCTGAATTAGCCAAAAAGGAGTGACTTGTGCCCCTACTATGCACCAGTCCTGGTGGTAGCAGACTAGACTCACTGTTGATTGTCCCCACACTAGGAAGTCAGCTCCACTGTTTGGGTCTCTGCTATTTCCTTCTCCCCATCAGCATTTCAACATGTGAGGCTATTTCCATTTTTGAAACAGCCAGGCAGCCGCGAACTTCCTTACATCCTTCTCCCCAGCGCGCCTTTCTGCTCTGCACCACTCCTGTCTGCTCAGTCATGCCCCCTGTGCCCCCACTCCCGGAGACCGGCACGCCCCATGTTTTCTCTGCCCTGCGCTGACCTTCCTGGGTACACCGACCCTGGCCCTGGTGCCCGGTGGGACCATATGACGTCTGCTTCAAATGGATCGTTAAGAAATCCTGAATCAGCCCTGACCGGTTTGGCTCAGTGGATAGAGCGTCGGCCTGCGGACTCTAGGGTCCCAGGTTTGATTCTGGTCAGGGGCATGTACCTTGGTTGCGGGCACATCCCAGTGGGGAGTGTGCGGGAGGCAGCTGGTTGATGTTTCTCTCTCATCAATGTTTCTAACTCTATGTCCCTCTCCCTTCCTCTCTGTGGAAATCAATAAAATATATATTTTAAAAAAAAGAAAAAAGAAATCCTGAATCAGCCCTAACCGGTTTGGCTCAGTGGACAGAGCGTCGGCCTGCGGACTGAAGGGTCCCAGGTTCGATTCCGGTCAAGGGCATGTACCTTGGTTGCGGGCACAACCCCAGTGGGGGGTGTGCAGGAGGCGGCTGATCAGTGTTTCTCTCTCACTGATGTTTCTAACTCTATGTCCCTCTCCCTTCCTCTCTGTAAAAAAAAATCAATAAAATATATTAAAAAAAAAAAAAAAGAAAGAAATCCTGAATCGTAGACTGGGGTCCCTCAAAATCAGCGCTCAGCAGCATTTGGGGCCAGATCATTCTCTCTGGAGGGCTGTGCTGGGTACTGTGCTGGGTACTGTGGGGTGTTGAGCAGCCTCCACCCACTCGATGGCGATAGGGCACTTTCTCCAGAGTATTGACAACCAGAAATGTCCCCAGACATCGCCCAGTGCTCCCTGGGGGAAGGAGTTGAGAAGCTCTGCTCTAGGCTGTAGATTCTCACTGTGGGTGCTAGGGAGAGACAGACTGGTATGGGAGCATATGTGGTGGTGGAGGGCTCCACGGTACCTGAGGTGATGCCATGGGACCTGAGAGTGAGTTTTTTTTCGTTTGTTTTTTTAAAATATTTTATTGATTTTTTACAGAGAGGAAGGGAGAGAGATAGAGAGTTAGAAACATCAATGAGAGAGAAACATCGATCAGCTGCCTCCTGCACACCTCCTGCTGGGGATATGCCCGCAACCAAGGCACATGCCCTTGACCGGAATCAAACCTGGGACCCTTCAGTCTGCAGGCCGACGCTCTATCCACTGAGCCAAACCGGTTTCAGCCTGAGAGTGAGTTTTGAGAGAAAGGTTCCCCAGGTAAAGGTCTGGGGATAAGGTGCTCCAAGCAGAGGAAACAGCACCTACAAAGAGCCTGAAGTGGGAATCAGCATGGCATTTTTGAGAAATAGAGAGAAGAGGACATGGCCTCCATATGGAATGGCAACGCTGTTAGGCGTAGAGCCAGCATGCAGTGATGGTTAGTGCACCATATTAACAATGCTATTTGTATCAGTTAGCTACATACAGCTGTGTAACAAATCACCCCAGAACTCTGTGGCTTAAAATCAACAAACATAGGATCTCGCACAGTTTCTGAGGGTCAGGCATCTAGGGGCAGATAGGTGAGTGGTTCTGTCTCGAATTCTTTCATGAGGTCCAGTCAAGCTGTCAGCTGGGCTGCTTCATCTGAAGACTTGCCTGGGGCTGGAGTCAATGGGCCTGGAGTCCAAGCCGGCTCCCCGTGTGGCTGGTGCCAGGGGGCCTCAGTTCCTTGCCCCGTAGGCCCCTCCACAGGGCTGCTCACAGCATGGTTTACCCCTGACACATGACAGAAAAAGAGAGCGACTGAGCCGGGCTGGTGAGGCTTAGTGGTTGAGCATCGACCCGTGAACTAAGAGGTCACTGGTTCGATCACATGCTGGGGTTGCCGGCTTGATCTCCAGTAGGGGGCGTGCAGTAGGCAGTCAATCAATGTTGCTCTCTCATGGATATTTCTATCTCTCTCTCTCCCTTCCTCTCTCTCTAAAATCAGTAAAAACACATAGAGCCCTGGCTGGTTTGGCTCAGTGGATAGGGCGTCAGCCTGCGGACTGAAAGGTCCCAGGTTCGATTCCGGTCAAGGGCACATGCCCGGGTTGCAGGCTCGATCCCCAGTGGGGGGCATGCAGGAGGCAGCTGGTCTATGATTATCTCTCATCATTGATGGTTCTCTCTTTCCCTCACCCTTCCTCTCTGAAATCAATAAAAATATATTTAAAAATAAAAACGTAGAGAGAGTGACTCAGAAGAAAGCCAGTGTGTTTTCTAACGTAATGTCATGAGTGACACCCCATCCGGTCTGCCGTTCTCTCTCAATCGGATCAGCTCTGGCCGTGTTGGAAGGACTACCTACGGCCGGGAAAGCCAGGGTGTGGGGCTCCCGGGGCCATCCAGGAGGCGGACTGCTTTCCTCTCAAACATGTATTGAGCCCCTGCTGACTTGCAGTCAGTGGACCCAGAACTTTCCATACAGGAACACAACTCAGTTCCTTGAGACAATCTAAGTGGGTTTATTACCGTCGGAGGCAGTGGAGTCTGGCGGTCAGGCACACACCCTGTGGAGCCAGACGGCTGGGGTTCCGATCCCAGCTGTCACTCACGGGCTGTGTGACTTGAGCAAGGGACCCCACCTCTCTGGCTCACTTTCTTCATTTGCAAACGGGGGGATAGCAGTATCTACCCCTTGGGTGACGCCAGGCAAGTGTCGGCTGAGATCCTCTCGCAAGAGGAGGAAACACGTTGGGGGAGGGGACACGTCTTGCCCAGGGTCCTCCTGATGGGAGAGGTCATGGTGGCCTCTGCAGGCAGGTGCGGGTCTGGGCTGCTTCCCGGGCGCCCCCCACCGCCACCCCCAGTGGTGACCATATGTTTCCTGCTCCCCACAGGTCTGCTCCCATAGTTCCCTGGAGCCGGTATGGTGAGCGGGTAGGGGACGCCGGGCGTGCAGGAGGCAGGGGTGTGGATCATGCCTCCACCAGCCAGCGCTTCTCCTGCCGTCGGAGGCCGCACCCACCCTGCCCATGGCCGGCACGGGCCCGTCGCTCTCCGGTGCCCTTCGCATTCTGGGCAGCGCAGGCCAGGACAAGCTCCTGCATCTGAAGCACAAGCTGAAGGCCGTGCGCCCCGGCCGGCAGGGGGCGGGCCTCCTGCACGCCATGGTGCTCCTGACCCTGGGCCAGGAGACTGAGGCCAGGCTCTCCCTGGAGGCCCTGCAGGCGGACGCGGTGGCCCGGCTGGTGGCCCGCCAGTGGGCCGGCATGGGCAGCAGTGCTGAGGCCACGGAGGAGCCCCCCGACGCACCCTGGGCCGTGGCCCGGCTGTACCACCTGCTGGCCGAGGAGAAGCTGTGCCCGGCCCCCATGCGGGACGCGGCCTACCGGGCGGCCCTCCACGTTTTCAGCTCCAGGGATGACCCCCGGCTCGGGGAGCTCCAGGAGGAGGCCCGGAACCGGTGCGGGTGGGACGTCCTGGGGGACCCGGGGGGCTTCCAGCCGCTCCACTCTGCCCTGGGCTGCCTCCCGCCATCCTCCGCCTCGCCCTCTGTGGTGCGCAGCCACCCTCAGCCCATCGAGGACCCCTTGGGCTGGAGCAGAGGCTGCTCCCTCCGGTCCACCGGCAGCCCGGCTTCCCTGGCCAGCAACTTGGAAATTAGCCAGTCGCCCACCATGGCCCTCCTCGGCCAGCACCACAGCCCCCGTGGTCCCAGCAGGCTGTGTGATGAGCCTCCGGAGCCCCAGCCTGTCCCCGCAGGCCTCCAGGAGCCCGAGGAGATGAGCTGGCCCACATCGGAGGAGATTGCTAACACCCTGGTGCCCTCCGATAGCCCGGCCCCCGGGCTGCCTGAGGCGGCCTTAGATGCGAGCCCGGCTGGCCCGTCCAACGCCGCTGAGGATCCAGGCACCAGCACCCACTACCCAGTGGAATGTACGGAAGTGACACCAGTCCCCACGTCTCTCCCCTCGCCCTCCAGAAACACCTGCCCCGCCCAGGACCAGGTGCCACTACAAATCCCCGTGGAAGATACTACTTCCCCAGCAGCCCAGCCGTGCCCACCCACCTCCTCGGCCCCCGAGACGTCCCCGCCCAACCCTTCCCTATCGGCTCCTCGCTCAGCTCACCCGGCCTCCTCCTCCTCCTCGAGCCCGTGTCCCCCTTCTCCCGAGTTCGAGCCGTCAGAGCAGCAGTTCTTTAACTTCGTGGTCCTGCACGCCAAGGCGGATGAGCACATTGCCCTGCGTGTCCGGGAGAAGTTCGAGGCCCTGGGTGTGCCCGACGGAGCCACCTTCTGCGAGGATTTCCAGGTGCCTGGGCGCAGCAGCCTGCGCTGCCTGCAGGACGCCATAGACCACTCGGCCTTCACCGTCCTGCTGCTCACGGCCAACTTCGACTGCTGCCTGAGCCAGCACCAGCTGAGCCAGTCGCTGATGAGCAGCCTCACGCGGCCAGGGTGGCAGGACTGCGTGGTCCCTTTCCTGCCCCTGGAGAGCTCCCGGGCCCAGCTCAGCCCCGACACGGCCAGCCTGCTCTCCGGGCTGGTGTGGCTGGACGAGCGCTCGCAGATCTTTGCCAGAAAGGTAGCTAACACCTTCAGGCCTCACAAGCTGCGGGCTCGAAAGGCCAACTGGAGGAAGGAGCAGGACGCCCGGGCCCTGCGGGAGCGGCGCCAGCACCTGGAGGGTGAGCGGCAGCGGGCGGCCGCGGTGGGCGCTGCACACGCCTCCTACGTCCAGACCTACGCGGCCTGGCAGGCGCAGATGGAGCAGCTCCAGGCAGCTTTCGCGAGCCACATGACGTTTGGGACTCAGGGGCCCTCTGGGGCCCCGGGGCCCCTGGGAGCCCAGCCACCCTTTCCTACGTACTGGCCCAGCTATCAGCCACCAACCCTGCCTCCGTGGCTGGCCGGCACCCCCAGCCCAACATTCCCGCAGCCTCCGGTCTTCCCGCAAACCTCACCTGTGCCCCCTCAGAGCCCAGGGCTACAGCCTCTCATCATCCACCACGCACAGATGGTGCAGCTGGGGCTCAACAACCACATGTGGAGCCAAAGAGGGGCCCCGGCGCCCGAGGATCAGACCCAGGAAGCGGAATGACCCAGTGACACAGCCTGCCGACCTTGACTTCAGACCCGCTCCGGGCTGGGTCTTGGAGAGACACTGCCCCCCCCCCCGCCCCCTCCGCCCCCCCCCCCCCCCCCCCGTGTTCAGGGGATGCAGTAGGAGATGGGGTCACCTGCTACTTTCCGGACATTGCTGGGGACACCTCTGTGCCTCAGGAAATGGTGAAAAATGGGCCCCGATGACCTTCTGGCTCTCGGGGAGGCCAGAATTGGACACGGTGTTGTCAGACTCTCTGATGGGATGATGGTGGTAGGGAATGGGCTGGGGACAGCAGCACCGTGTTTTAATGATAATAAATATTTATTGAATGTTTCTCTAGCGCTGTTCGCCTCTGCTAGGCGATCTGTAAAGATAAAAACATGCCTACTGTACAAAAAAAGGGAAACCGAAGAGAAAAACACGCTTCTCCTCGTGAATGGCATGAACCGGAAATTTCCGGTATTTACTGATTTCATTGGGCAGAGCATGTCACACGGCTCCTTTCCGGCTGCAAGGGTGACTGGGAAATGCAGTCTTCTGATGGGCCGTGGGCTTTATTTACTAAAACTGCTTGTAATACTAGAGGAGATGGAGAGAAAAGAGGGGGGGTGGGTATTTAGCAGTTCCGGCTGCAGCGCCTTTGGGGGCGGGGGTGTGTGGCGAGTGTGGCTTGATGCCCTCAGCAAGGCTGGGCTCAGATCCCACTGTGTGATTTGGGGCAAGTGTCTTCTCCTCTGAGCCTCTCCTTTCTCAGGAGTGGGTTTGATTCCTGTGTTTCAAGGTCATCAGTGAGTTGTTCCTAACCCTGCAACACCGGGGACAGTGGAAGGGCGTATTAGCTGCATACTTGACAGGGAGGGGATTCATCTTTTCTTGAGAATAGAATTTGTCGAGCACGCATCACTTCACAATTCTGGGGGCTTTAAAAATCTAAGCATATTTTTTTTTTAATATATTTTATTGATTTTTCACAGAGAGGAAGGGAGAGAGACAGAGAGTCAGAAACATCGATCAGCCGCCTCCTGCACATCCCCGACTGGGGATGTGCCCGCAACCCAGGTACATGCCCTTGACCGGAATTGAACCCGGGACCCCTCAGTCCGCAGGCCGACTCTCTATCCACTGAGCCAAACCGGTTTCGGCACTAAGCATATTTTAAATCTCCCCAAACGTCTTCCCGGGGGTAGAAGCTTCTATGGTTGGGCCCATTGTCCAGACGGGGAAAACTGAGGCCCAAAGAGGTGAATTCTGGTCTCAAAAGTCATGGCTTGGATCTGGGGAGATTACAGTTGAAGAAGCCAAACTTCCAAGGGAGGAAATGATGGGAGAGCCCAGGAAGACGAGTTTGGGTGGGCTGAGCCAAATAGCGGGAGGCCCCCTTCACCCCACTGTCTGATTTGCACATTGACTTTGCATGCCCTTTCCTTCAGTGCCTGCCGCCCCACAGGGCAGGCCTGGTATGATTCACCCAGGCTGTCATTCCCCACTTGCTTTTAGTGGCTGACTCAGATTTTGTGAGGGCTCTGCTCCCAGCCTCCAGAAAGATGAAGTGAAACCTGGGCGAGGAAAGCCTGAGATAGGGTCTGGGGTGCGTGGGGCAGGACGGGGTTTCGGAGGTAAGAGCCAGCTGTACATCACGACAGTGGCAGCGAATATGTGGCTCATCTGACCAACATGGATTGCGGGCCTGCCAGGATCTTCCCAGGCAGCGGGTGCATTTGGAGGTGGAGGAGAGGGGATAGTGAGTGAGTCATCAAATAAGGAAGCACGATAACAGGGCGAGGGGATGGGAGTGTCTCAGGAGAGGGACCTTTGGCCCAGGTGCCAGAGAGGGCCTCTCTGAGGGCGTGGTGTTGGAGCCAAGATCTGGAGGAAGAGAAGGAACTGGCTATGGATAAAACCGGGTGGGCTGGGGTGGGGACGATCCGGGCAGAGGAAACAGCCAGTGCAAAGGTCCTAGGGCAAGCCATGTTTGACCTGTTGGAGGAACAGCTCGGAGGCCCTTCTGGCTGGAGGGGAGGGAGGGAGGGGAGGGAGGGAGGAGGTAAAGTCTAGGAGAGGCAGGTCGTGTACAGCCGTGTGGCCTTGTGGGCTACATGGAGGACTTGGATCCCGCTGCTCCCCACCCCACCAAGGGAGGTGGCCGCCTGGAGAGCTGGGCGCTGAGAAGGGCCAAGACCTGACAAAGGTGCTCACAGGCGCCCTCTGGGGGCTGCTGTGGGAAGGACGGATGGGGCCAGGGTGGCAGCTAGAGGACTAGGGCAGATGGGCTTATTTCATCCTCCCAACAGCCCCAGGGACTGGAGACTATCATTGTCCCCAATTTACAGAGGAGGAGACAGGACCAGAGAGGTAAAGTGACTTGTTCAAGGTCACACAGCACATAAGTAACCTTCAGGAGCGGGAGGAAGAGCCAGAGGACTCTATTAAATCCTAGCCCACACAGAAACGGAGCAGCCTGTTCATTCATTGTCTTGATTTTTAAATTCTTTGAAATATTCTTGCTAATTCCATTATGTGTTGATTCATGGTTTCTCCAGCACACTGTGCCCACCCTGAGAGGGCTGGGGACAGATCTGTCTTGCTCACTGTGGTGTTTTCAGAAGCCGGCACAGGGCATGGTATGTGTTAAATGGGTGGTAATTTTGACAGCTACTGAGCACCTGCTGAGTGTGAGCCTGTGGGGGACGATGGGTACACAGACCCGTTGCCCGCAGTGGGTGAGGAGAATGTCGATTCGTCTATCCGCTTAGCCAACCAACATTTATTGGGGTCCTATTGTGCAGGCCCTGTGGGCACAGTGATGCCTGAGTGGTCACCCTGGAGGCGACCCGGGACAATGCTGTTCTGTCCGTTCGGTGTGTATGGCCCAAAGCCAGAGGCAGACTGTGATGGGGAAATGTAGACGGCTGCTGGAGCCCAAAAGGGACCCTTGGTCAGCCGGGGGGAATTGAGAAGCTTCTGGAAGGAGGAAGTAAGCTAAGACCTTAGGAATGAGCCGGGGGCTGGGAAAAGAGCACAGCAAATGCCTGAGGGGAGGCCATGTAGGATATGGCAACTGCAGGCAGGAGGGCCGGTTTCCCAGAATTGGGGGCTCAGCTATAATCCCTGTTGCACCAGCGCCCCCTGGTGGCCACCGTGGGCCTGGGTGTTTCCTGGGGACATCCCATGTCCCCTCTGGGCCAGTCTTAAAAAAAAAAATAAGGAAATTCTCTTGAAAATTTTCCCCTTTAAAAACTGTGAAATGTGAATAAATAACAGATGTTTGGTTTTGGAGGTCAGTCCTGGGTCCCTGCTTGGAACGATGTCTTTCCGAGACGGTTAGATAGTTTACAGATGTTCTCCCACCCCGGGCCCACAGAAGCTTCACCCAGTGTCACAGCACATGCACAGCTGTGGCTTGGCTTGGGCAGAACGGGGGACAGGAGGTGGGCTGCATCTGAATCTCACAAATTTATGTTTTCAGCCCAGTCTGGTGAGACACAGAGGAGGCGACAGACCTCTCCCCCCGCCCCCCCCACAAGCCTCCCCAGTCATCAATGTAGCACTGCACACAAATGCACAATCAACAGATGTGTATTTAAGTTTACGTCCTGTTGAACAAGGAATACATTCTCATGGTTCAAAATTCGAAAGGCACCAAAGAGGAATCTGGATAAAGTTGCGCTCTCTCCCCTGTCCCCAGCCACCCAGTTTCCTCTTTCGGAAGCTCTATTGATCTGTATTCAACCCCTGCCCTAACAGTGTGTTCTCCCTGCAGCAGCCAGAGGACCCAAGTTAGTCATGTCTCCCCTCTGCCCACAGCCCTCCAGGGACCCCAACTCCCTCCCTCAGGATATAAGCCCAAACCTTGCCCTAGCTGGTTTGGCTCGGTGGATAGAGCATCAGCCTGCGGACTGAAGGGTCCCGGGTTCGACTCTGGTCAAGGTCACATGTCTGGGTTGTGGGCTCGATCTCCCATAGGGGGTGTGCAGGAGGCAGCCAATCAATGATTCTCTCTCATCATTGATGTTTCTATCTCTCCCTCTCCCTTCCTCTCTCAGATAAATAAAAATATATTATTTATTTATTTATTTATTTTAATTAAATCTTTATTGTTCAGATTATTACATTTGTTCCTCTTTTTTTTCCCCCCATAACTCCCCTCCTCCCAGTTCCCGCCCCACCCTCCGCCCTCACTCCCCACCCACTGTCCTCATCCATAGGTGCACGATTTTTGTCCAGTCTCTTCCCGCATCTCCCACACCCCTTTCCCCCCCAGGAATAGTCAGTCCATTCCCTTTCTATGTCCCTGATTCTATTATAATCAACAGTTCATTCTGTTCATCAGATTATTTATTCACTTGATTCTTAGATTCACTTGTTGATTAGATGCATGTTTGTTGTTCATAATTTGTATCTTTACCTTTTTCTTCCTCTTCCTCTTCTTAAAGGATACCTTTCAGCATTTCATATAATCCTGGTTTGGTGGTGATGAACTCCTTTAGCTTTTCCTTATCTGTGAAGCTCTTTATCTGACCTTCAATTCTGAATGATAGCTTTGCTGGATAAAGTAATCTTGGTTGTAGGTTCTTGGTATTCATCACTTTGAATATTTCTTGCCACTCCCTTCTGGCCTGCAAAGTTTCTGTTGAGAAATCAGCTGACAGTCGTATGGGTATTCCCTTGTAGGTAACTGAGTTTCTTTCTCTTGCTGTTTTTAAGATTCTCTCTTTATCTTTTGCTCTTGGCATTTTAATTATGATGTGTCTTGGTGTGGTCCTCTTTGGATTCCTTTTGTTTGGGGTTCTCCGCGCTTCTTGGACCTGTAAGTCCATTTCTTTCACCAGGTGGGGGAAGTTTTCTGTCATTATTTCTTCAAATAGGTTTTCAATATCTTGCTCTCTCTCATCTTCTGGCACCCCTATAATTCTGATGTTGGTACGCTTGAAGCTGTCCCAGAGGCTCCTTACACTATCCTCGCATTTTTGGATTCTTTTTTCATTTTGCTTTTCCGGTTGGGTGTTTTTTGCTTCCTCGCATTTCAAATCATTGACTTGATTCTTGCGCTCCTCTGGTCTGCTGTCGGGAGTCTGTATAATATTCGTTATTTCAGTCCGTGTATGCTTAATTTCTAGTTGGTTCCCCAATATAAGATCGAGGGTCTCATTAGTTTTCTTGTAGATCTCATTAAGTTTATCGGCGGCTTCTAAACAGTTCTTGAGAGACCTTAAAAGTGTGGTTCTGAACTCTATATCTTCCATTGACAATTTTGTCCTGTTTCTTTGTCTCCGCATTTTGTTATGCTTCCTTGGTGCACCCCCTAGTGGTCTTTGTTCGCAGTCTTATAGTTAAATCTCAATTGTTGTAGCTAATTCCAGGGAGGGTTTGACCTCCAGGCCAAGTGGCTATGAGAATCAGCTGTGTCTGCAGTGAGAGAACTTCTGTCCTCTAGGGAGGTGCTAATCTAGCCTTTGCCTGAGGCTATCCGGCAAATGCCTGTGTGCAGGGCTTGGGCGGGGCGGGTCGCACAGGATCAACAGGGTGGGCCGGAGAGAGCAGTTATGGCGGCTCTCAGTCCTGTCCCCAGGGGCTCTGCCTCTCTGAGTCCCAGCACCCGCTGTAAAGCTCAGAGAGAAAGCTGCACTCGCTCTGACCGAAGCCAGACAGTCCTGCTTCTCCCGTTTGAGTCTGGGTCCCTAAAGACTCGCCCGGATCTGGAGCTCAGATTCTGCGACTCCCCCCCGATTGAAAACGCCAACCGCGCCCTCCGCCGCCAGCCCGCTCGCGCACTCCGCACCTCAGAATTTGACTTCAGCACTGCGCCTCCTCTGAGTGTCCGTATGCGTTTCTCTTTCCTCCTAGTTGTAGGACTTCCACTCAGCCAGCGTTCCTGTGGTTCTGGGTGATGTCCCTTCCGTTTTTCAGTTTCACTTTTGAAGTAGTTGTTCAAAGCAGCAAACTCCGGCGTTAACCTATGCCGCCATCTTGGTTCTCTCAGATAAATAAAAATATATTTTTTAAAAAAGAAAAAGTCCAAACCTTCCCAGAGGCCCACAAAACCCTGTAGGAGCTGCCCCTATCCCCTCCTTGCCCTTACTTTCTCCCTTTCTACCCCTCGCTCACTCCATTCCAGCCACACAGGCTTCCTCACTAATCCTCCAACCTGCAAGGCCTGGTCCTGCCCCAGGGCCTTTGCACAGGCTACTCCCTCTGCTTGGAATGTCCTTCTGCCAGAAACCTCCATAGCTCCCTTCTCACCTCCTTCAGATCTTTGCTCAAATGCCACCCTCTCAATGGGGCCTTCTCTGAGCACCCCATTTAAAATTCATTTACAGTTGCACCTACCAGATCCCCCTGACTCTGCTCTATTTTTCCATAACACTTAGCACTTTTGGACAAAATAAGTCACCCATTCATTGCCCACATTGTCACCTGCCTTCTCCATGAGGATGTGAATTTATTCTGTTGCCTGCACTGCTGGATCCCAGTGCCTGGCACACAGGAGGTGCTCAATAAACAAACGCGAATTATGTTTAAGTCTGTTTTGTCTTTAAAACATCCTCTTGCTTCCATGTTTCCTTCCTGCCTGGTGGCAGGCAGTGCATTCATTTATTCATTAAACAGTATATACTGAGCACCTACTGTAAACCACGTTGGATTCGGATTCAGGGGATCAGTGTTGACTAAAGCAGACTGTTCCTGGCCTCCGGGCTCACGGCCCTGTGAGGGAGTCAGACATAAGACTAGGTGGTTACAACTTGGGTAGTCCTGGTGTGATGGGCACACAGAGCTTTCTGGGGGTTGTCAGGGAGGGTTCCTGGAGGGCTCCTGTGGACGGAGAGGAGCCAGTGTGGTTGACCTGGGCACAGGACGTGTGTCTCCCTGGCCCAGATGCTTCCTTTGTGTGGACTCAGGTGAGGCGATGAGCACTCGTGGCCACCAGGTGGCGCTGACGGCCAGTGTTTCCAGCCTCTCCTGCTCAGGGCTGGGGTGGGAGTCTCCTCCCAAGAGAACCCGGAGGGACAGGGACCCCCAGAGAGCGCCCCTTCTCCTGGCTTACAGCCTCCTTAACGGGGCAGCCCAGCGGGGTCTTTGGAAATCATCAGCCTAATGCTGCTGGGACCAGAGAGGGCAGACACATGCCTTAAGTCACAGAGCAGGTCCCACCCCCGCCAGCCTACACAGTCCCTCCGCCCAGCCCGGAGCGCCCTTGGGTGGGGACCTTTTATTTTTAACTTGGTCAGTGGACACGGCCTTATTATAGCCCTGGGAGGCGTCCAGGGTTTCCAGTTTCCAAGGGAAGTTATTAGTAAAAAAATACTCTTCCCAAGAAAAGGAGCTGCCGGAGACCTCTCAGCTGCCCTGGCCCAACGCCGTCCTCTCCAAGCTCCCTTGGGGCCCTCAGACCCCCCCCCCCCCCCCGGGCTCTGTGCCCGTCCCCACCCTGTAAACACTGCCTCCTGCTCTGCTGGCACCTGGGCCTGGGGGCCGGCAGGCTGAGGGTGGTGTGATGTGCCTGACCCCATCCCTGGGCGTCAGAGTCCCCTTTTGTCATACGGAGCGCTGATGCTCTTTGGCATTCTCCTGCTGGTCCCCAAACTTTGCTTACCTGTCTACTGTCCTCTGATTAATGTTTTTCTACCCCTTGAGTTGTTGGATAATTTTCTTTAAATGAATCTCCCCTCCCCGCCCAGAATTAGATGGTGGTGATGTTACACAACCTCACAACTATACTAAAAGCCACTGAACTGTACACTTTACAATGGTAAATTTTACCTCAGTAAAAAAAAAAAAAAAAAAAAATTGTGTAAAGTACGAAGTTTTCTTTTTAAAAAAATATATATTTTATTGATTTTTTACAGAGAGAGAGAGGGATAGAGAGTTAGAAACATCGATGGGAGAGAAACATCGATCAGCTGCCTCCTGCACGCCCCCTAGTGGGGATGTGCCCGCAACCAAGGTACATGCCCTTGACCGGAATCAAACCTGGGACCCTTGAGTCCGCAGGCCGATGCTCTATCCACTGAGCCAAACCGGTTAGGGCAGTACGAAGTTTTCTTTATTTTTCTTTTAAAATATGTTTTCATTGATTTTTGAGAGAGAGAGGGAGGGAGAGAGAGAAACATTGATGGGCTGCCTCCTGCATGCCCCCCATTGGGGATGGATCTTGCAACCCAGGCATGTGCCCTGACCTGGAATGAGACCGTGACCTCCTGGTTCATAGGTGGACGCCCAACCACTAAGCTACTCCACCTTAGCTCATCTTTATTTTTAAACTTGGGTCATTTGCAGTATTAACATCTGTGAACTCACATGCTGGGTGGAGCTAGCTATGCTTTGTTCCTTAAGACACATTCAAATAAATACATAACTATTTAAAAAATTTAAAACTTTGTCCATGTATTAATGTACAAATGGGTGTGCATATAGGTGCCCTATAACTATGAGTGCTCTACTGGGTACTTATTTTTTAAAAAAATAAATATTTTATTGACTTTTTAAAGAGAAGAAGGGAGAGGGACAGAGTCAGAAACATCGATGAGAGAGAAACATCGATCAGCTGCCTCCCACACACTCCCCACTGGGGATGTGCCCGCAAACAAGGTACATGCCCTTGACTGGAATCGAACCTGGGACCCTTGAGTCTGCAAGCCGATGCTCTATCCACTGAGCCAAACCGGTTAGGGCTCTACTGAGTACTTATTGTGTGCCAGGACGTTTTCATGGGTAAACTCATTTAATCCTTCATACAACGCCAGGAGGCAGCTGCTTACCATTACCCCATTTTACAGATGAAGAGACTGAGGCACAAGGAAGGGAAATGATGATCCCAAGGTCATGTGGCCTGTGTACTAACCACTACTCCACACTGCCCAATGAGCATGCCCATTCCCTGAAAGAGGAAAAAGCTAAATCAGAGAAATGATTGGTGGGCTGAGGACTCACCAATGTATTTCATTCAATTTAAACTTAAAAAAAAAAAAAAAAAAAAAAAAAGCCCTGGCAGGGTAGCTCATCTGTTAGGGCCCCAAGGTTGTGGGTTTGATCCCCGGTCAGGGCACATACAAGAAGCAACCAATGAATGCATAAAAGAATTAGAACAACAAATTGATGTTTTGTTTCGTTTTTTCTTTCTCCCTTCTCTATTTCTCAAATCAATAAACAACTAAAAAAAATTTATGCAGCTTTTGGTTTCAATAAAACCTTATTGGCAAAAGGAGCCTGGATTTGGCCCACGGATCGAGGATTCTCCATTTTCACTCTCTTCTAAGCACTCAAAGCCCGTTTCTCTCTAGCACGGCTTCAGCTGCTGCAGTCCGCACATTTCACGTGCTGTGTTTTATCTCAGTTCAAAGTATTTTCTAGTTTTCTTTGTGTCTTCTTCTTTGACTGAAGCTGGGCCACAGGTGCCCACCCACCTGTGTCACCTTCCTGTCCCAAATGCCATCTGAGTTTGAGGTCCTTCAGAAGTCAACGCTAAGCCACTTCAGCAACTCACAGCCGACCTTCCCTGGTCTGAGAGCCTCTTACTAGTCACCAAATACTGGCGCCCACCAGGCACCAAGCGCTATCCTGTGGTGAACAACTCTGCCCCGTGTCTCTCCAGCCCATTAAGCAGCTCCGCCATCCATCCACCTACTGGCTCTGGCTCAAAACCTAATCCATTTGGACTCCTCTCGATCCCTAGTCTCCAGCCTAGATCATCAACAGCTCTTGCCAGCCAACTTCAAAGTAGATCTGACATCTGTCCACGCATGGCATGACTTGGTCCAGCCCCTCCCCCCCCCCCCCCCCCCGTGCTCACTGGGACACCTGCATAGCTCACCCCTCCACACCCCCCCCCCCCCCCGTCTCTAGATCCACCCCAAACGTTCCCCCAGCCTCACCCACAGGGATCTCAACATTGAAATCAGGCCATTCCTCTCCTTGGCTTGAAACTGCCAGGGCTGCCTGTCTCCCTAAAGATAACACCCAAACAGCTCCCTGGGGCCTGAAGGCCCGGCCCCATCTGCCTGCATCCCCCAGCTCCTCCTGCTCCCCCTCACTCACTCTGATCTGGCCGCACAGGCCTCCTTGCTCTTCTTAGAATGAACCGCGCGAGTTCATTTATTCATTCAACAAATATTTAAAGAGCTACTCTGTGTCAGGCCTTCTCTTAGGCACTGGGAGCACGGCAGGGGCGAGCTTGTCTAGTGGACATTCTAGGGGAGGGACATGATGAGCAAAGGAAGCTTGTAAAGAAAAGGATGGTTACAGGAGTTACGGTTATAAGGGTTGGGAAGGAAATACACGAGGGGGATGTGGTGGAAGATGGCTGGGGCTGTGCCTTTGACAACCTGGGAGGGCTTCGCAAAGGAGGTGACATTTTATCAAGATCATGGCTCGATGGGCTGCAGTGGAGGACATTAGGGCATAAGGCAGGGGGAGAGGATTGACTTGGGGGATCTCAGATGTCTTGTTCAAAACTGAAGTTCAAAGTCTCTTCTGTGACCTACAAGAGCCACAGGTGCTGGGCCAGGGGAGGGAACACTTCTCCCCCGTCCCTGCAAGAGGGGTGTTGCCGCTTGAACTTGGGCTGGGAATTGCCTAACACGTGTTGTGACAACCACTGGCTGGAAACACCCTCTCTGTCCAGCCCTCAGAATCTCCCACAGGAATCCACACCCCCACCCATCCTTTCTCCGGGCACATGTAGTGCCCTGCTGGGCCAGCGGTCCCAGGGGCTGGTCATCTCTCCTTTCCAGCCTGTGATGTGATTGGGGCTGTGCTATCTTTAACTTCGGGCCAGGACAATCCGATCCCCTCCCCGCCCCTCCCCTCTGGTAAACACTGCTCAGATGACAGTGCTGGAATCCCGTGGGGGTGGCGGGTTCTGTGCATGGCCAAGCCATCAGGGGCTGCTCCCTGTGTCCCCTGCTGCTGCCTCAAGTCGTCCAAGGGCTGGAATTTCGGGAGTTGACAGGCATTCATCCATTTACTCAACACATGGGTGCTAAGGGCACGGCAGTGACTAAGACAGACTGTCACAGGGATCTGGAAGGTCTGGGAAAGGCATTAAGCGAGTAAATGAGCAAATGAGCAGAATTTCCGTTCTGTGGAGGCAGGAAGTAAGGTGGGAAGTGACAGTGAGTGGGGTAGCGGCTCCCACTGGTGAGGTGGGCTGCATGCTTCCTGGCTGAGTGAACTTGAGCAAATCCCTACCCCTCACTGAGCCTCAATTTGCTCAACTACCAGTGAAGTGGGTCGTTATCCTGGCTGTGTGGCCTTGGGCAGGCCGCTTGGCCTCTCTGAACTTGTTTCTTCACTGATAAATTACAGGTAATAATTTTATCATGTGCTTTCTTGTTTTGTTTTTTTGCCTTCCTCCATCGAATCGGTTCCACTTTACAGAACCCCAATGTCACCTGGACAGATGTTTTGGGGAGGCGGGTTCCTCCCCCATCCCCCATTTCTGGGCTACTGATTGTCCCAATCCGAGTGAACACGAACGTTAGGCCTTTGGCTGGCAGAAAGATGCCTTCCATTCTGCTGGCTGCCGTATCAGGACACCCGGAGGAACCAGGTCATTCCCATTCTGAGCTGCTGAAACAACCCTCACCTGACCCTGGGAAGGCTTTACTGGGAAGTCTGTAAGGAAAGCATTTGGCACGAATCAGTGTTCCTTTTTGGTGAGCCTCCTAACACCCTTTATCGCCTCAAAATAGAAATAACGATACCTACTTGACAGGGCTGTGGTGAGCAGTTAATGAGGCACGTGGAATGGTGCCAGCATACAGTCAGGGCTCAATAAATGCTTCTGCAGTTATGTGTTTCCCAGGACAGGGCTCTGAGAGCATCTGCAGATTTGAAATCCACTCCTTTAAGGCAAGGATATATTCATGTTGCACCTGAGTGGGTACTGGCTATTGAGGGTTGTTGGACACCCAGTGAAATCAGGAGGGAGAGCCCTCCAGCCCAGTGAATGACTGGAGGCAAAATGTCACCAGGGCCTGGCAGGGTCTGTCCTACGGCCACAGGAGGCGAGGACATGGAAACCATCCACCTCAGGAATAACAGCTCGAGCCTCAGCCCTAAGGGAACTGGCAAACAGTGGGTGCTCGGAAAAACGCCATCGGGCAGTGCTCTGGGTAGGAGTTTGACTGTGCTAATGTGGAGAAAACCAGAATTTCACAACTGAGATGGCAGTGAAAAAAAAAAAAAAAAAAGAGGGAGAGAGGGGAGGCCTGGATTTTCCTAAGCTGGAAGCAGCTCCAGGAAACCCACCAAGTTCACGAACAGACCTCTTGGGCCACAGCGCTCCACCGGCTCCGTCTGTGGGTCTCACCGAGTTGGCAGGCTTTCTTGTTTCTCAGCCACTCCTCGCCCTGCGGAAGGGTCAAGCTCACCCGCTTTTCCATGCGAAGTGAGGGGTTTGGACGAAGGCAGGGGGTTTCCACCTTTTCTTTCTCCGCAGAGATACTCCATTTCTGAATGAAATCTCACACAGAGCCCAGCACATACGGAAAAACTCCTGCATGGGGGCATGGAACAGACTGACATACTCTGGTGTGGGGATGGGGGGACGAGAAGAGACAAACCAAAGAACTTATATACTTATATGCATAGCCCGTGGACACGCAGGCAATAGGGTGGTAAGACCTGGGGGGCTGAGTAGGGGCTGGGAGGAGAGGGGTAAAGGGGGGTAAAATGGGAAATATCATCAACAATAATATATATATTTAAAAAACTCATTAGAGATGGCAGCCTGAGGGCACTCCTTGAAGTGGCCTGGCACCACGGCCTTTTACTCTCAGCGGCACCCTTTTCCCCCCTTCTCCCCCACCTACCCCGGCAGGGCACTGCTGGGTGGTTTTCTCCTAATGTTGTCTTTTCAGTGACAAACACCAGCGTCAGGACTCACAAGTCAATGGCCTCATTTCTTTATTCTGTGCTGTTTCCCCCTCCACGGAAGGTAAAACCTGGTCTTGTAAATAAATAGCATCCTAAGTAACACTGCACGTCCACACGAGGCCTGGTGTTCTGAGGGCAGAGCGTCCGTGGACCTGCTGTGGTGTTTGGGGCCTCCGTGCAGCTGCCATCTGACAAGGCTGCAGGAGAGGGTGGGGTAAGGATGCTGCTGTCCTGAATGTGACCTGAGCTTCTGTCCCCTTCTGCTATGCACGCTGTCCAAATAGGCCAGGAAGAGTCCCCTTCTGCCGACAGGGCACAGGCAGTGCTACCCAAGAAAACCTCCCTGCAGCAGTTCTCTAACACAGGCACTTCATACCCTGAGTGACGGGAAGCCAAGATTCTGTATCCCCTCCGCTCTCAGCATTGTCTCATCCAGCTGATTTGTGGAGGTCATGCTGCACTTAGCATTTCCTTAGGGAGACCGGAGCAGTGGTCAGAGTAGCTGGCGCCACTTAGGGTGGCTATACCCACAATGCTGTGCACTTGTATATGATCTGTGCGGCTGACGTGGCCTTCAGTTCTAACGCAGAATCTGTGAAAACCAAGCCCCAAACCACCTTGCAAGTTCTCACTCAGCGGAAAACACATCAAGCTCAGCTCCTTGGGCGTTTGGCCTGAACCTCTTTAGAAAAAATACTTCTCTAACGAGGCTGGAAATACGAGCGGCCCAAGTAAAAGGCAAATGAGTGAAGTTTTAAGAAATGCACAGCCGCCTGCATTTTAGGAACCGATACCATGGTCTTCTACCTCCTTCACCAAATTCTTCACACAATAAAGCTTGCTCCTGAGGGCCTTGGCCACCTCAGGCGTGACAAAACCCTTGGTGCACAAAATCAACCTATCGAGTCTTAAGAGAAAATTTCAAATTCTTAAGAAAAACAAATATGGCAGCAAAACCTCAGAACTCCTGTGATGCCTGTAGCCTGCCCACCTACGAACTAAACAGAACACCAAACCAGCCCAAGCTGTGCAAGCAGCAGGCTACCCTAAGCAGAGTCCTGCCTGTGTGGGACAACGATGGCAACGCGGGAGGGAGGGAGGGAGGGAGGGAGGGAGGGAGGGAGGTGCAACCGTGCTGGAAGAAGTGAGAAATGGTCTTGCTTCTTGAGTCTCCAACTTTCCACTCTGGGAGCCCCCACTCCCAACACTGCATCTTGTGGCTGGGTTTATCCAGTCCCCTAAGGGGCAAAGAAGGACAGACCCAATTTTCCGTTTCTTCTTGTTTCTAGTACAGGAAGACAATGGCTTCGATGCCTCTCAGAAAGCAACATCTTCCTAGACCCAGGCAGCTGGGATGTGTGGGAAGTAGTGCACGTCCTCCCGGAGGAAGACAGTTCTCTGAGCACATGACCCTGAGGCTTCTAGCACCAAGAGCTAACTCCTTTCCCCGCTCTCTGCAAGGTGAACGGCCGTGGAGTTGGGAGAGCCCTTCTTCCTGCTTCATGCTACCTGAAGTGCTCCCCGAGGGATGGCAAGGACTGGCGTGGGCACCTCTCTGGGTTTCTCCCCTCTCGGAATCCTATCAGTGCAGTTCAATGAAAGCCTCCAGCTCCTCAGGGATGAAGCCTTTGTAGGGGATTTTATTCTTGTCCAGGGTGCGGGCTGCAAGGCACTGCAGGGTGACGTAGTTGAAGGGCTGGATGGTGCTCTTAGCCAGCAGCTTCTCATCCAGCAGTTCGTAGGCTGTTTTCTTGAAGGCGTTGGTGGCATCCATGTGGGCCCCCGCTTCAATCAGGGCATTCATAATCCCCGGGCAATTGTTCTGGGCAGCTATGTGCAACGGGGTGTTGTTGTCAAAGTCCCGACTGTCTGGGTCGGCCCCACAGTCAAGCAGTACCTTGACCACCTGGAGGGAGGGGAATCTGCCCACTGGGTATCGGCCCACGTTTGTGGTGTCCTTGTCCACGGCCATGTGCAAAGGGGTGAAGCCATTCTTGCCCCGGGGGGCGCACTTCAGCAGCCGGTAGACGGTCTGATGCTTCAGATGCTCCTGGTCGGGCGTGCATTCCACTTTCTCCAACAGGTAGAGCAGGTGGAGGATGATGGCCAGGGCCTTGGTGAACTGGACAGAGTCCCCAGGCTCCTTGGGCAGCTGCAGGGCCCGTTCCACTTCCCGGACCCCTTTGCAGAGCACCCCCATGAGATCAGCAAAGCCAATTTGCGTGCCCAGGCTGCCCTTGGCTGCCCGGTCCTGAAGTACGTAAGAGAAGAGTTCGGCAAATGAAAGGAAGCTGCTGGCGGTCATGGGGCTCAGAGGCTCCAGGTTGTTCTGCTGCATGTCTAGGGCGTACTTCCACAAGCGGATGCAGCGCTCAAAATTGCCGGAGTCGGCATACACGGCTCCCCTGTAACGGATATAATAAGAAGTGTCTGGGTGCGAGGGACCCAGGATGCGCTCTCGGATCAACAGGGCCTGCATGCGCATCTCGTCTGGGTCGGTGATCAGTGCTTCCAATTCCTCGGCCGTGTTCACCTCCCTGGAATAATCATAGGCCAGGACCAGCTGCGGGGGCTCCGGTTTGGGCAGATACTCGCCCCCCTGGTGCCGCAGCTCCATAGCCCGTCTCCAGTGTTTCAGGGCCCCAAGCAGATCTCGCTTCTTATCCACGTACGTGGCTCCCAGCAACTCCAAGGCTTCCACGGCAGCTTCGCGGCTGGTGGGGCAGCAGCTCTCGTAAGTTTCACTCAGTGGTTCCTCTGGGGAGGAGCGGCAACAGCTGGCCCCCTGGGACTTGACGCATCCCAGACCCGAGGGCCCCTCTGGGGCCAGCCCTGGCTGCACCTCCATCCCGGCAGGCTGCTCCTGGATAAGGTATTCCACGATGTTGGTGTGGCCGGTCACACTGGCTGCCAGCAGCGGGGTCATGCCGTAGCCATCGCGTTCCATGCGAGCGTTGCACCCGAGCAGCAGCTGCAGGATCTCCAGGCTGCCGGACTCGGCGCAGTCGTGCAGGGCGGTGTTACCTTTGGCGCTGCGCCGGTTCACCTGGGCGCCCTGCTCCAGCAGGTAGCGGGCGATCTCACGGTGGCCCTTGTAACAGGAGATCATGAGGCACGTGTGCCCGTGCCGGTTCGCCACCTCCAGGTCGGCCTGGTGCTCGCCCACCAGGTAGCGCACCACTTCCAGGTGCCCATCGAAGCAGGCGGCGCGCAGCGGCGTGGAGTTGGTGCGCGTGGTGCGGTTCACCGAGGCCCCGCGGCGCAGCAGGCTCTGCACCACATCCAGGTGGCCGGCGGCCGAGGCGGCCCACAGCGGCGGCGCGCCCTCGATGGTCTCGCCATCGAAGTGCACCGAGCCGCTCGCCTCCACGCTCGCGCCGCACCGGTCCACCAGGTACTCGACCACGTCCAGGTGGCCGTAGCGGGAGGCGATGAGCAGCGGCGTCCCCTCGCCGGCCACCTCGCCCGTCAGCTCGTCCAGCTCCTCCTGGGTCCGGCCGCTGAGCAGCTTTTGAAGCAGCTGAAGCTTGCCGTCGCGGGCGGCATTGTACACGACGGTGCGGAGGTCCATGGTCCGGACCTCTGCCAGGCCATGGGCTGGCCGCCGGGAGACGGGGAGACAGCGGGCTAGAGCCCGGAGGGTCCGGCTGCAACCTTCACCGTCTCCCCCGCCGCCATCTTAGGGGCTCCTTGGGCGGAACAAAATGGTGGCCGCTGCCGGGTGCCGTGGTCTAATGGGAGCTCATAGAGAAATGTAGTCCTCGGAGCCGGCCTGCTCTGTAGGACAGGGAAGGAACTGTGAGGTTTGAGAACTATATCTCCCAGAAGTTCGCGGGCTAGCCCCAAGCGAACTTTTCGCACGGTGCATGGTGGGAATTGTCGTTCTATTTGCAGCCGATTATAGCGGAAACTGTCAACGGAGGACTACAATTCCCAAGATGCAATGCCATCGCGATAGCTTAGGGGTCCCAAGGAAGTTTTGTGACTGTCTTAATGCCGAAGCCAACAGGAAACGCCAACAAGCGCCAAAGACTACATTCCCCAGAAGGCATCGGGAGCAACTTGGCGCCTATTACCGAGAGGGGAAAGCAGGCTAAGCCGGCCAAGCAGTCTGATTGGGGCTGCTGACAGACAGGGGGCGCTCGGAAAGGCAGGAAAGCCAGCAGGGCGAGGATATTAGGGGTGCAGTAAGTACAGGTGGCCCTAAGGGTCAATCTCGTGCGCTCACTTCTCATGCATTTATTCTTTCATTCACTCACCCTTGAATACTGTCAACTGAAGGTGGTGGCCACCAAGGCGATACCCCCGGAAATTCTCGGGGTGCGGTAATGAGGGGAGGCTTTACTGATAGAGTTGTGATACAGCTCGTGTGTGGAACGGCTGGGCTGTGGGACGGCTTCGGTGTGAGACCGCTCAGTGCAGACAGCGCCAGTGAGCGTCTCTTGCTGCTTCAGTGCTGGTGTTGCAGGTCCCGCTGAGGAGACGCAGTCTGCGAGGGAAGCTGGACGGGGACTCTGTTGAGGCCGAGGTGACGCTGGCTAACGTCGAGAAGAGTGCTGGCTGGCCCCCGTCCCTGATTGGTCCATTGCTATGCAAATGAGGGCAGGACTACATCCCGGCTCCTGAATGGGGGTGGACACGTGCCTGCTTTGACCTGTCCTATAGAGTAAGGCAGAAGTGGCCCTGGGATTTCTGAATTTAGGGCATAAATGGTCACCAGCTTCCCCTGTTCTCTCTCTCATTAAAAAAAAAAAAAAAAAAAGTTTTTTATTGATTTTGTTTGTTAGTTAATTCTCACCTGGGGATATTTTTTCCTTTGCTTTTCGGAGAGAGTGGAAGGGAGGGTGGGGGGGAGAGGAGAGAGAAACAGGATCGCAGGATCGGCTGCCGCCTGCACGCCCCCTACTGGGGGATCCAGCCTGAAACGGGCACCCCTGACCCGGAATCCTACCGGTGACCTCTTGGTGCCTGGGTCGGCACTCAGCCACTGAGGCACACTGAGCGGGCTCTCTCGTGTTGTTTTTGTTTGTTTGTTTGTTTGTTTGTTTGTTTAATTGTTTTAAGGTTCTGAAGGATTTTTTTATCCAGTTGGATTACAGGAAAGTCTTTTTCTCAGTTTTGGTACTAATTATCCACTATTCTCTGGGGAAGCCAGCCCCCCTGAAGGAAGTCAAGACCGTCATGCTGGCTAGACCAGTGCAGACCCTCTTGTTCCCCTGACCACCAAGCGGAGCCCTGCCCCAATTCCTGACCCCCGACTCCAGGACATGTAAGACAATGATTGTTTCAAGCTGGTATGTTCCGGAGTGGTTTGTGATGCAGCAATAGTATCGGGAACTGGGCTCACTGTAGCTTGTGGCTTTAATGTCACTGCCTGTACTTACTAACCAGCTCACACAGTTGCCTGAGAGTTTGTTTACTATGCCTGTTTCCTCTCTGGGGGCTGCCTGCTCAATGGGA
This sequence comes from Myotis myotis, assembly GCF_014108235.1. Lineage (NCBI taxonomy): Eukaryota > Metazoa > Chordata > Mammalia > Chiroptera > Vespertilionidae > Myotis > Myotis myotis. The sequence goes on along the minus strand of NW_023416368.1, from coordinate 80,865,183 downwards.
AGATATGCCTTGGTTTAGTTTCTAAGAAACAGCCTCACTGTGTTCTTGAAGAGAGGGACTGGCTAGGTCTGTGCTGCTCCCCTCGGCCCGAGGTATTGTGACATGACTTTATATAACCAATTCAGCCACGTTTATTGATATCCTAAGCACCTTCTGTGTTTTGGGTTCCTTGCTACAAGCTGGGGCGTGGGGGGCGGGGGTGGTGTCAGTGAGCAGGCAGACAAGTGTTCTCAGGAACCCAGAATCTGACCACGGGAGGTGGGCTAAGTCAGGGTGTGTGGTCGGGGATGTGGGAGCCCAGCGGAGGAATAGGTTATACCGGGCCGGGGAGGGAAGGAAGGGGCTGGGAGGTGTTTCACGGATAGGGAATGTTTCAGGTAAAGTTGTTGGAAGAAGCAGTGTCTCCTATCATTCTAGTTATCTGTTTGGCTTAATCACCTGCTGTGGACCGAACTGCGTGTGTCTCCCCAAATTCATAGGTTGAAGGCCTAACTCCCGATGCGACCGCATTTGCAGACAGAGTCTTTAGGGGGTCGCCCAGCCTTGAGAGCCATCCAGGGGCACTTCCACCCCAGGCCGTTTTCTGGAAGAAGCTCGCTAAGTCTGATCCACTTCAAGGGGAGAGAATCAGACACCACTCTCTCAAGGGAAGGGACTTAGATGTGAGAGAGATGTCACTAAGTTTGGAGATATGTTGTAAAGCCATTCATGGGCCCTAGCTGGTGTTTCTCAGTGGTTAGAGGGTCAGCCTGTGCACTAAAGGGTTGTGGGGTCAATTCCTGATCAAGGGCAGGTACCCGGATTGCAGGTGTGATCCCTGGACCACTCAGGGTGCATGAGAGAGGCAGCCAGTCGATGTGTCTCTCTCATATCAATGTTTCTCTCTCTCTCCTCCCCCTTTCCTCCCTTCCACTCTCTCTAAAAATTTAATGGGAAAAATATCCTTCCATGAGGATTGGTAAAAAATAAAAACCCACAACAGACAAACAAAAAAAGACCACATACAGAGCAAAGACCCAGGGGATACACCCCAGCATAGACATGATGCATTCAGCACCTCATTGGATCACTCACGCCATGCCTACAAGACAGCCTTTTAGGGGAATTCTTCGACAGCAATGAGGGGACAGCCCCTTCTCTTTAAAAGTGCCTAAATTCAATTATGCAATTGGTTCTTTTTATAACATACTGGATAAAGCATTCAGAGCTAAACACATCTATCAAAGGGACATTTCATCAAGTCTTCTTGATTTCTTCTACAAGATAAGACATTGCTGAATAAAAAACAGACATTGTCCACACTACTTTCTTAGCCGTCTATGGTGAAGTGTCCTTTTTTTTATAGCAGAAGTCTGACTTGTGAAGATAGGCACGCACACATGAAGTTTGGGGAAAGAGAGAGGAGTCTACCATGGGAAAATGATGTGGGGGCATTTTATTCATTTATTTTTAATTTATTTTTTTATGTTTTTGTTGATATCAGAGAGGAAGGGAGAGGGAGAGAGAGAGATAGGAACATATTGATGAGAGAGAATCATTGATCACTGCCTCCTGCACACCCACACTGGGGATCAAGCCCGCAACCTGGGCATGTGCCCTGACTGGGAATTGAACCATGACCTCCTGGTTCATAGGTCGACACTCAACCACTGAGCCACACCGGCCGGGCTGTGGGGGCATTTTAGTCACCACTTCTCACGCAGAGATGACTGATACTGGTGGCGTTCAATGATACGTGTTTTTGTTTTTTTTTTTAATTTTTGTCACTTTGTGTTTTTTTTTAAATTAAATCTTTATTGTTCAGATTATTACATTTGTTCCTCTTTTTTTTCCCCTCATAACTCCCCTCCTCCCAGTTCCCGCCCCACCCTCCGCCCTCACTCCCCACCCACTGTCCTCATCCATAGGTGCACGATTTTTGTCCAGTCTCTTCCCGAATCTCCCACACCCCTTTCCCCCCCAGGAATAGTCAGTCCATTCCCTTTCTATGTCCCTGATTCTATTATAATCAACAGTTCATTCTGTTCATCAGATTATTTATTCACTTGATTCTTAGATTCACTTGTTGATAGATGCATGTTTGTTGTTCATAATTTGTATCTTTACCTTTTTCTTCCTCTTCCTCTTCTTAAAGGATACCTTTCAGCATTTCATATAATCCTGGTTTGGTGGTGATGAACTCCTTTAGCTTTTCCTTATCTGTGAAGCTCTTTATCTGACCTTCAATTCTGAATGATAGCTTTGCTGGATAAAGTAATCTTGGTTGTAGGTTCTTGGTATTCATCACTTTGAATATTTCTTGCCACTTCCTTCTGGCCTGCAAAGTTTCTGTTGAGAAATCAGCTGACAGTCGTATGGGTATTCCCTTGTAGGTAACTGAGTTTCTTTCTCTTGCTGTTTTTAAGATTCTCTCTTTGTCTTTTGCTCTTGGCATTTTAATGATGATGTGTCTTGGTGTGGTCCTCTTTGGATTCCTTTTGTTTGGGGTTCTCCGCGCTTCTTGGACCTGTAAGTCCATTTCTTTCACCAGGTGGGGGAAGTTTTCTGTCATTATTTCTTCAAATAGGTTTTCAATATCTTGCTCTCTCTCATCTTCTGGCACCCCTATAATTCTGATGTTGGTACGCTTGAAGCTGTCCCAGAGGCTCCTTACACTATCCTCGCATTTTTGGATTCTTTTTTCATTTTGCTTTTCCGGTTGGGTGTTTTTTGCTTCCTCGCATTTCAAATCATTGACTTGATTCTTGCGCTCCTCTGGTCTGCTGTCGGGAGTCTGTATAGTATTCGTTATTTCAGTCCGTGTATGCTTAATTTCTAGTTGGTTCCCCAATATAAGATCGAGGGTCTCATTAGTTTTCTTGTAGATCTCATTAAGTTTATCGGCGGCTTCTAAACAGTTCTTGAGAGACCTTAAAAGTGTGGTTCTGAACTCTATATCTTCCATTGACAATTTTGTCCTGTTTCTTTGTCTCCGCATTTTGTTATGCTTCCTTGGTGCACCCCCTAGTGGTCTTTGTTCGCAGTCTTATAGTTAAATCTCAATTGTTGTAGCTAATTCCAGGGAGGGTTTGACCTCCAGGCCAAGTGGCTATGAGAGTCAGCTGTGTCAGCAGTGTGAGAACTTCTGTCCTCTAGGGAGGTGCTAATCTAGCCTTTGCCTGAGGCTATCCGGCAAATGCCTGTGTGCAGGGCTTGGGCGGGGCGGGTCGCACAGGATCAACAGGGTGGGCCGGAGAGAGCAGTTATGGCGGCTCTCAGTCCTGTCCCCAGGGGCTCTGCCTCTCTGAGTCCCAGCACCCGCTGCAAAGCTCAGAGAGAAAGCTGCACTCGCTCTGACCGAAGCCAGACAGTCCCGCTTCTCCCGTTTGAGTCTGGGTCGCTAGAGACTCGCCCGGACCTGGAGCTCAGATTCTGCGACTCCCTCCCAATTGAAAACGCCAACCGCGCCCTCCGCCGCCAGCCCGCTCCGCGCACTCCGCACCTCAGAATTTGCCTTCAGCATTGCGCCTCCTCTGAGTGTCCGTATGCGTTTCTCTTTCCTCCTAGTTGTAGGACTTCCACTCAGCCAGCGTTCCTGTGGTTCTGGGTGATGTCCCTTCCATTTTTTGGTTTCACTTTTGAAGTAGTTGTTCAAAGCAGCAAACTCCGGCGTTAACCTATGCCGCCATCTTGGTTCTCCTCCAATGATACGTGTTTTTTCTTTCTCATTGAGGGCCTTCAAGGCGACCTTAGCTCATTTCTAATAGAAATGTTGAGCAGCAGGAGTGCGTAGTTCCCTGTGACAACAAGCAAGAGAGAAGCTTTTCTTTGAGTATGTAATTTTAAAAATTGAAATAAGATTATCCCTGTTAACATGTGCAACTCAGCGCATTTAGGACATTCACAATGTTGTACAACCATCACCTCTATCTAGTTCCAAAATTCAGGGGTGGGCAAAAGTAGATTTATAGTTGTGATTATGCAAAACAGTTTATTTTTGTATTATTATTTATTGTATTATTTTTCCATATGAACTGTAAACTGACTTTTGCCCACCGCTGTATTTTTGTTACCCCAAAAAGAAACCTCTTCCCCATGAGCAGTCACCCCCCAATCAATATATTGATTATATATTATATATGTATATAAATGTGATATATAAGTATATATGATATACCTTTATATTATACGAGAGGCCCGGTACACGACATTCGTGCATGGGTAGGGTCCCTAGACCTGGCCAGCGATCAGGGCCAATCAGATTCCCAGGTTCTCTGCCTCCCCGCCTCCCTACCTCTCTGCCTCCTCCTTCCCTCATTCCCTCAGCGCCCTGCCTCTGCCGCTGGTCACCAGCCATGTTCCATGCTGCTCCCTGGTGGTCAGCGCACATCATAGGGAGCGATCGAACTCCCAGTCAAACTCCTGAGGGGACACTTTGCATATTAGCCTTTTATATATATATTAGAGGCCCGTTGCATGAAGAGATTCGTTCAATAGGCCTTCCTTCCCCTGGCTGCCGGCACCAGTTTTCCTCCGGCACCCGGGACCCAGGCCTTCACTCTGACCACAGCAGAGAAGCCAAGCCTCTTCAGTCTTCAGTCATCTTCAGTCTTCGCTCCATGCCTGCATATGCAAATTAACCGCCATCTTTGTTGGGTTAATTTGCATAGTCATCCTGATTGGCGGGTGGGCATAGCAGAGTGACACCAATTTGCGTGTTTCTCTTTTATTAGTGTAGATATAGAGACTAGAGGCCTGGTGCACAAATTTGTGCATGGGTGGTATCTGGCTGGCCCACCCCTATGGGGGCCGATCGGGCTGGGCCAGCAGAGGGGAGGGGATGTGGCGGGGGGACTGATTGGAGCAGGCTTGGGGGAAGGGGCTGCAGGCAGTTGGCCGGCTGGCCCCTCCCCCTGGTCGAACTCCGGTTGAACTCCAGGTCGAGGGGACAATTTGCATATTAGCCTTTTATTACATAGGATAATGATATATCTATTATCTGTATATATAAAAGCCAAGCAACCGGAACAATGGACTGACCAGGATGACTGGTTGCTATGACGTGAACTGTGGCAGCCAACTGGCCCGATTGGCTCCCCCGATCCCCGATCAGGGGCGGGGCCAGCAGCCAACCTCCCGTGTCCCCTCCTCCCCGCTGGTCCTGGCCGGCCGGACCCCATCTGTGCACGAATTCATGCACCGGTCCTCTAGTATAATTTATAACAGAATATAATGTATTATAGATATTACATATATGTATAAGATACATAAAATAAAATGTAATGCATATATATATGTATACACACACACAATGTAGTATATATAATGTTTTATGAATAATTTGGGGAAGTAATTTGGAGTCTTTACAACCTTTACTCTTAAATACAGTACTTCAGTGAGATTTCCAAAGAACAAGGACATTCTCTCACAGACCAGTTTAATGATCAAAATTGGAAATGTCATAATGATAAGCCCGATCATCTAATCCACCATCCAGATTCCAAGACTTTTCATTGTTCCAATCGTGTCCTTTATAGCTGCTCCCATGGAAGTCAGTGATATTCACAACCCTTTCATGCTTTCCTTCTCCTGACCCAGACTGGTTTATCACTGAGTCTGGGCCAGGTGGGATCAAATGAGGATGATTTTTCTCTCCAATTATTGCCTCCCCTGCTCTCTGTCAAACCTCCCTTCTCTGCCCTGAGGAGCACGTTCTGTAACTTGACTGATCACTGTCAGTGAAAGAGTCTTGCCCTGTCCTGTCCTGTCCTGTTAACAGTTTCCATCTCAGAGGTTTCTTCATCCCCTTGCTGATTCATGATGTTACTGGGAAAACGGGGCAACTCCCCGCTCTGCCTAATCCCTTCTGCCTCACTTTGCACACGTGCCCAGTGTGTTCTGTTTCTGTCCATCCCGCTGTCGCTTGGCTGAGGCAGGGCTGGGGAGAGGGTCTCTGAGTGCACCAGCAGGTGTGAGCTCTGACCACCCACATAGCTGCTCTCTGGATCCAGAAAGGCAGGCATGGAGAGCACAGATTCCTGAGGCAGATATGGGTTGGGGGAGGAAACTCAGCTATCTCCTTGTGATGCTGCCTGCCTGTTGTCATGGAAACCCAAGCCACTCTCTTTTGAAGGACCCATTAAGGTGCAGGATATAATCAGCACCCTCTCTGGCAGACCCCCACCCTCCCTGGACAATGCAGCATCTGAGTTCTGCCCTCGCCACCTGTCTCCAGCCCTGGCTGGGGATGACTCGCTATGTGAGCACAAGTCTCCTCTCCTGTCCGCACCTTGGCCTCCTCCCCTGTGGAAACGACTGAAGGACATGTCTCAATTGCCACATTGTCTGTGCGTATCAAACTATGAGAGGGGTGTAAGATAGTGGTTGAAATGCAGACGCTGTATGCAAACTGCCAACAGTCAAGTCCTGGCTCTGCCACCCACGAGCTGTGCAACCTTGAGCAACTTGCTTCAGCTCTCTGAGCCTTGGTTTCCTCTCCTATAAAATGGGGAATGATCATGGTACCTACCTCATAGGAGCTAATATATCTATAGCTGTTAAAATAGTATCATAGTATCTGGGTTTTTTAAAACCCTAACACATCCATCTGATGTACTGTGATTCAGCTATACAACAGGAATGAACCATGGACACACGCTATGGCATGGATGAACCTGGAACACACGCTGCTCCGTGAAGGAAACCAGACACCAAAGGCCACACACTGTGGTCTCACTGATATGAAATGCCCAGAACAGGCAAACCCACAGAGACAGAAAACACGTTAATGTTGCCAGCGGCTGCAGGAAGAGGGGCGTGGGGAGTGACTGCTTAACAGGATCTGTGTTTTTTGGGGGGGCGATGGAATGTTCTGGAATTAATCACCTAGTAGTGATGGTTGTAGGACTATGTGAAGTATGAAATGTCGCGAAATTGTCACTTTAAAAAGGTTACATGCAAATTTTATGCTCTGTGTGTTTGCAAGGTTTAAATATTGTTTTGATGGAGGGACACAGCACAGTGACACTCAGATAGAAGAAAGGCAGAATCCTTTGTTACTTGGAGCTCCTAAGAAGAGGCCACAGGCTTACAGCAGGGACAGCGTGACAGCAACCGGAGAAGCCAGTGGGGTGAGCCAGGTTTCCCGGGCTTCCTGAAACTGGTTCATTTGAATAATTTTCTGAACTCCATGACAATAGGGCTGCCCCTAGTTGCCTGGCTCCTAGCTCTTGGACAATTAAAGGAGGTGTCTAGTGGCCCTTGAGTATGAGAGCTGATAAGGGAAGTAGTCCAGGTGTGGACTTAATCAACTGCTCAAGAGGACTGACCGGCCTCTGAAATGGGCCCCTCCCTCTCTCCTTTCCTCCCTTCGTTCTGTGGAAGTAGGTATTAATTTCTCATCTGTGTGAGTCTAGGCACAGAATTGCTGAGTCAAAGGGAAGAAAATAAATGTCCCTTTTGCTGAAGCCACTGTTACTTTGAGTCTGTTAGAGTAATTGAACCATATCCCCATACGTTGGCAATCCCTGCTTCTTTGCCTCACTCTCTGGTACCTTTGCTCCTGGAATCACCGTCTTGTCTGAGACTCCACTTTCATGAAATCCCAAATGAAGACCATTGGATAGTGACCAGATGTGATAAGAAAGTTGAGTGGGTTGTCCCTTCAGTTCAGATGCCCTCAGCTCCATTGCAAATGCTGGCTCATCTTTATAGGTGTGTGTGGCCTTCATATTTGTGTCTGACAAAGGAGCTCAGACCCAGCATTTATCTCAACTGAATACTTATCACGTGCTAACACTGATCTGGGCATGGATGGGAGAAGGCTGAAACAGGTGAGATTAAACGAGGTGCCCCCTCCCAGAGGTCTTTGGGAAAAATGAAAGGTTGGTGGGTTTTACATACCTTTATTTTTATTTTTTACTAGAGGCCTGGTGCACGAATTCATGCACAGGTGGGGTCCCTCAGGGTGGCCTGTGGGGATTGGGCCCCAGCTCGCGCCCCCAGGCTCACAGCCCCTGCTTGTGTCCCCAGCCTCGCAGCCCCACAGCCCCCACCAGGCAGCCCGCTCGGCCTGGCACCACCCCCTCACCTGCTCTGCCATTGCACTGCTGTCCAGCACTTGTTGGGGCTCATCAGGTCCAGCAGCACCTCCACTACCACCTGCTGCCAGCGCCGCATCGCAGACGCCCACCGTGTTCTGTGCTGCCTCTGGTGGTCAGCTCACGTCATAGCGATTGGTCAAACTCCCGGTCAAACAATTTGTATATTAGGCTTTTATTATATAAGATTGATTTCAGAGAGGAAGGGAGAGGGACAGAGAGATAGAAACATCAATGATGAGAGAGAATCATTGATCGGCTGCCTCCTGCATGCCCCACACTGGGGACCGAGCTCTCAACCAGAGCATGTGCCCTGACCAGGAGTCGAACCATGACCTCCTGATTCATAGGTCGATTGTCAACCACTGAGCAACACCAGCTGGGCCATTTTTTTTTTTTTTTAAATATTTTATTGACTTTTCACAGAGAAGAAGCGAGAGGGACAGAGAGCTAGAAACATCGATGAGAGAGATTGATCAGCTGCCTCCTGCACGCCCCCCACCGGGGATGTGCCCGCAACCAAGGTACATGCCCTTGACCGGAATCGAACCCGGGACCCTCCAGTCCGCAGGCCAATGCTCTATCCACTGAGCCAAACCGGTTCGGCGGGCCATTTTGTTTTTTAAATCAAAGGAAGGATTCCCCTAAATAAGAATCAGCGGGGCCATGGCCGGTGTGGGTCAGTGGTTAGAGTGTCAGCCTGCACACCAGAGGATTTTGGGTTTGATTACTGGTCAAGGGTATGTACCTGGGTTGCAGGTTCACTCCCACCCCCCAGTGGGGGTGCATACGGGAGTCAATATGTATGTCTCACATCCATGTCTCTCTCTCTTTCTCTCTCTTTCCTTCCTTCCCTCCTTTCCACGCTCTCTGAAGAGCAATGGAAAAAAATATCCTCAGGTGAGAATTAACAACAACAAAGCAGAATCAGTGGGGAAGCTCATCAAAATGCAGATGCTGGGGCCCACCCCACCTCTGGCTTATTGAAGTTGGCAGGGTCCTAGGAATCTGCATTCTCTGGGCGCTTCCTAGAGGAATCCAAGATGCTCCTGGCTGGGCCGGTTGATAAGGGCAGCTGGTGGGGAAATGGCAGGCGATGCTCTCAGCAGGATGAGCCAGGCTGTGTTTTGAAATTTGAATTTCATCCATCAGTCAATGGGAGTCTTGGAAGGGTTAAAGACAAAGGTGGGACTTGGTCAGATTTGTGTTCTAGAACAACCCCTCACTGTATGTGGAGAATAAATGGACGGTTGTGTGTGTTTGGGGGAGGGGAGGGACAACCAGGCAGTGATGGTGGCAGAGGGCTGGGGAAGAGGCTGGATTTGCCCAGAATGACTTGCCTTGGCAAATACCTGGTTAGGGAAATGGATGAGGGGGGGTGGGACCCTGGGATGTGGAGACGCTGCCACACTGATGGGGACACGGAAGGAGGGGAGGTGGGGGCTGGGTGGACTGGATGTTCAGTGTGAAATGGTTAATGTGGAGTGGCTGTGAGGGGCCCAGGGGGAGACATTTGTAGAAATTCCAGGGCAGAATCTCCTCTTTCCTAGGGGTCCCTAAAAGGCAGTATCCGGGTGCCTTTTTTAAAAATCTAAAAGCTCTTCCATTCCCAAAGGGAGATCTATATACAACACAAAAACTCTCACAATTAGCCTTGATCCAGACATTGAACCCCTCTCCCCACCACATCCTCAAAGTGCCTCTGGCATGTAGGTGTCTTGCAATCATATTTTCTCTGCTTGTTAATGAACTCACTGAGGCAGTACTCCTGGAGAGAGAAAAATTTCATTTGTCTGGGGCTGAGAAGGGAGACGGGGGTTGCCAGAGCTAATGAGGAATCAATGCCTCATAACTGCTAATTAAATGAGCTTGGCTCTCTCCTGGGGCTATTAGCTGGCTGGCTGGCCCTTGAGTGTCCACAAATTTAATTATACTCCCCAATAAACACCCGCAGCACCCACTACCCTCTGGTGTCTCTGTGGGGGAAACCAAAGAGAAGCAGGATCTTCATGTGTGTGCTGAAACCATCAGCTCATTTATTAATATACTGATTTATTCTGATGCCTTTATTGATTCAACCAATGTTTATTGAGTGCCTGCTGTGTGCCAGGCCCTGGTTAGGTGCTGGGGCCACAGCAGTGAAAAACACAAACGCAGTCTCTGCCCTCATGGAGCTCACAGTGTAATGGGGGTGACAGACAGTCCCGTGAACAGTTAACAATAATCGGAGCAAGTGCTGGAGAGGAGACATCCCAGGTCTATGAGAGTGTATAACACAGGCTTGATGAGGTGGGTGGTGAGGCAACAAGGAAAGTTTCCCTTGGTGAAATGAGGCCGGGATAAGAAGGGAGAGAGAGCTCGTGGGGTGCTCGGGGAGGCAGAGCATTCCAAGATGAGGGCGCAGCAAAGACCAAGGCTCTGAGGCCGGAATGACTTCAATGTGGTGTCCTCGACTTGATTAGGGTGTCGCAGAGAACTGGGGGTGACCCCTCGCCGATGCCACAACTCACCTACCAGGCACAAATTTACACCTGTCCTGTAGTTGGTCCATGGAACTGATGGTGAGGTGTGGGAGAAAAATAAATTATTCCTGGAATTTTTATTGACCAATCTTAGTAGAATCCTGGTCTAGAGAGAACTTCAAACACCGTCCCCTCGTTGATTCCCAAGGCCCTGGGTTCAGTCAGGTATTTTGTATGTTCAGGCCTGTGGGGGGCATATGAGTGACATGGCCAACGCCATGCATGGCACATTGCTATGTGATCACGGGGTGCATGCCCCTATTTTACTCCCTCCCTGGCTCTTGTCCCATGGGATTAGCCAGCTCACTCCCCTGGGTGGAAGTGATTCCTTCCTGGCCTCCCCCCGCCCCACAGTTACTTGTCCATGGCAGGCGGAGGTTGATGGGAGTCCGCGCTATGAGGAAGCTGTGACTTGTTGTCATAGTACACCAGAACAACAAAATCACTAGTCTTCCACACAGCACTAGACCACAACTGCTCCAGTCTTCTTGGCCACCCTTTGCCCTGTGTCTGCGACCTCCCAACCCAGCTCTTTTCCTTCACCTGAGCCAAGTTGTAGCATATGGGCTTCTTGCTTCTCCACCGCCTCCTGTCTTCCATTCCTGGTCCTCCTGGGGAGAGGAAGGAGCTGATCTCCAAGGGCCCAACTCCCGCCCATGAAGCATGGAATTTGGAGTGGGCAGGATGTGGGGTTGACTTGCAGATTCACCCTGGGCCTGAGACCCCTTGACCTGTCCCTCTCCGGGTCTCCGTGTCCTCAACGGTCACCTGGGTGTAATAACTCCCATGTCCTGAAGTTGAAGATGGCATGACATAATGTATGTAAAATGACTGGCCCAATGTTTCTCAAAGAAGTCTGGAGAGAGCACAATCATGTCATGTTGGCCGGCACCCATTCCCCCCCAGCCCTACAGCTTGATCATCGTACCTGTTGGGCATTACAGACTTCTGTGTGCCGTTTCATCTCATCTGGAAAGCAATGCATTGAAAAATCTATTGAATGAGGGGGGCAAGTCTCCAGAAGCGTCAGACACCCCGGACCATCCTCTGTTCCCCCATCAAGCTGCAGGGCTCTCTGCCACCTGGGGAGCTGTCCGTGCCCTGTGGCTGCAATGAGGCCGCCGGGACCTGCTGGGAGCTGTCCAGACGCGCGTGCTGAAGCAGGTCGCGGTTCCCTCCCTGGACCCCGAGAGGCGCTGTCCGGAGTCTCCGTGCTGAAATAAATAGCAATTTTCTTCCCTGGTCCTCGCAGAGCTGTCTTCAGCCTCGGGGCTGAAGAAAACTTAACTTTCCTCTCTTCCCGGCTCAACCCACTCCCCCGCCTTCCCCGTTCCTCTGACTTTGGGGAACCCGCCTTCCAAAAATTTCTTTCCTCTCCGCTCCTCTTCCCCGGGCGCTTCCGAATGGCAAGGGGGGCACTGGGAGGGGTCGCAACCTCCCAGGACTCATCCCGGCTCCTCACCTCGTGGCACGTCCCCAGGACTTACCTCCCAGGTAGTCAGCCCGGTTGGTCTCTGCTTTCCAGACCGTCAAACTTCGCCGTCTTTGTCGCTTTCTGGGCAGATGTCCACGCGCTGACCTGCAAACCAGCCCCATCCCCGAGGGGCCGGGTCCCCCAAGCCACCCCTCCTTCCACGCAGCTGAAGTCCTTCCCTTGTGCGTCTCACCTGCTTCCAGTCTGCAGGCAGATGCAGGTGTCCAGTGGCTGCCGAGGCGGGGACTGCGCTTTTAAGGGCTTTGGGGAAGGCGGGGCACCGGGAACCCAGGGCGGGGCTTGGCCAGCCGGCCAATGGGACTCCGCCTCGAATGCAGCTCCAAAGATTACCTCATAGGTTGTGGCCTCAGCTTCAGAATAAAAGACTGGCATCTGCCCAAAATCTAGGTTGGGGTTTTCTGGAGGGGGAAGGGCCACTCACTGTAGTCCCCAGGATCTCCCCACTCGGCCCAACCCTCTCCTGGGTCTCTGAGCTCCCCACCAGTTTAGCAGCTCTGGCTGGGTCAGTGCTTGTTTCTCCAGCGTGTGCTATTGCTCCATCAGGAGAGATAACGCTGGTAAATTGTGTTGGGGGGCGGGGGGGCGGGGGGATAGGGCAGGAGCAGAATATTTAAGTCTAGTTTCAGATGGAGAAACTGAGGTCTGTGTGAATGTAGGGCTCAGGGGAGCCTGGGGCAGAGGTGGGACTCAAGCCTAGACCTTCTGATTCCTCGACTCAAAACCCAACTCATAACTTAGGTTATTGTTTTACTTTACTGAGTAGGCTCTGAGCCGAAAAACACACAAACTTGGGTTCAAGTCCAAATTTTCCTCCTCCGTGCTGTGGGACTTGGGGCGCAGTTGAACCTCTCTGTGCTTCAGTTCCCTCAACTGTAAAATGGTGATGATTGTAGTATCTTCTCAGAGCATTGTGATGAGGCATTAACGCTATGGTGTGGATTGCATGTTGGAAATAAATAATCAGGGCTAGGACTAAGGTGAGGGAGGCACTTGCCTCAGGTACAAAATTTAAGGGGGGACAAAAAACCCCCTCAGTAATCAAAATAAATCATATTTCAATGCAATGTTTTTTAAAAATCAAAATTAATGAAAAATCCACAATAAGCAAAATATCATTTTAAATAAAGGCAGGATCTGCATTCCTGATTTTTTCCGTTTGCCTCAGACTCCAATGCAGCTTGGCATGACATTAGAAAAAATGTCTGGACCTGGTAATTTTCCCAATAATGTAGCTCTTGTTATGTCCTGAGATGGTCCATCCATTTACTCAAAACACCTTTACTGTGTTAGGCACGGCGTTGGGGGAGGGGCCCATTCATGAATTCAGCAACTAACCTTCCTTTAGGGAGGGTGAAGACATGAAAAAGCAACTCTTCTCAAACTTAGCATGCATGACAATAAAGGAATTTGTGTTCTAGTTCGTGCTCTTCCCAATATGGAAGTCCCCTAAAAGAGCTGCTTATTTTGTGGAATTTGAGCTCACAAATGAGTGACCTGCAGACCACCCATGGATCCAGGAACGTCAGGTAAGGTTTGCCAACAAAGATACCCAAACCAAGGCTTACCTCCACGGATGCACTGGGGAAAAGTTCGGCCAAACCCATGGGGAGCGGATGCAGAAGCTGCTCGGAATTCTGACACATAGTAGGTACTCAGCAAACTCGCTGTCAAGTGCGATACTCACCTGAAACACTCTAACTTCTGCATCGTGTCTCCACTCAGAGGCTCGTTCGGGCTTCACAGTTCCCAAAGAGGAGCAAGGACCTCGCTACCAAGGGAAGAAGAAGAAACGGGAATGTAGCCTAGAAGCGGCTGCTTTATTTATTTGCTCCCTCCCTTTTTCCTTTTCACCTTTTTATTTTGGAGGGAAAAAATTCAAACCCGCAGGAAAGTTGCAAGATAGTGCAATGCACTTCTGAACATAATCATCTTTACCTAGATTCACCCACCCATTGTTCACGTTCTGCCACAGCCACTGGATCTTTGTCGTTTTCTCTACGTATATCTTTGTCTCTGTCCCAACCATATAAGTGGCAGACACAGTGGCCCCTTCATTCCTAAATACTCAGCATGCTTCCCCCACGGTCAAGGACGGTTTCCCATGTGACCATAATGTGGTAATCACAACCACAGAGTTAACATTGTGACAATTTGTCTAATCTCTAGCCCACGTTCCAGTTTCACCAATTGCCTCGATACTGTCCTGTATGACATTCATTTCCAAGTTGGGATCCAGTTCAGGATTGTGCAAGGATTTCATTGTCCTGCATTTCCCACCTCTTTTGCAAAGAGGTGAGCTTTGTAGTAGCTCTATCTTGTTAGACCGCAGGGTTCTCCTCTCAGCTCAGAGATCTGGCTCGCTCACTGCCTTCAATGGGGGTGTGTGCTACACACAGTGCCTGTACCCCTTTCTCACAACACCGTTTTATTTAGAGGATTTGTAAAGGCACTTCCTCCTTCCACATTCTAGAAAGACATGGCCAGAAACCCACACCTCAAACCTACTGGATGCATTCACTTCACAATGAACGTATTTGCACTGGGGATTCAGCAGGGAACAAAGCCGATTTCATTTTTGTATTCCACTTAGTGTAGAAGACAGACAATAAACAAATATAGAAAGGAACAAAATAACCTCACGCAATAATGACAGCGAGAAGAAACAGACTGGGGTGATAGAGCAGGAGTCTGCTAACTTTTCTGTAACGTGCCAGAAAGTAAATATTTTCTGCTTTGCAGGCCAGCTGGTTTCTCTCCTGGCTACTCTGGTCTGTTGTTGTAGCTCAAAGGCAGCCTTGGAGAATATATATGGGTGTGACTGTGTTCCAGTAAAACTTTATTTACAAAAATAGTGGCAGCTTGCCTGGCTGATGTTGCTTAGTGGTTAGAGCATCCACCCTTGCACTGAAGGGTCGCTGGTTTAATTCCTGGTTAAGGGCAAGTAGCAGGGTTGCAGGTTGGATCCCTGCCCCATGGGGTGTGTGCGGGAGGCCACTAATCAATGTGTTTCCCTTGCGTCGGTGTGTGTGTTTTTTTCTCTCTCTCTCCCCCTACCTCCCTTCCTTCAACTCTCTCTAAAAATAAATGGAAAAGATATCCTGGGGTGAGGATTAACAACAACAAAACAATAGTGGTAGCTCATTTGGCCCAAGGGCCATATTTTCTAGTCCCTGCCTCGTATGTGACTGGCTGGTGTAAGACACGTAGCTTTAGGCTGGATGGTTGGGGAAGGACTCTCTGGGGTGGACACATTTGAGCTGAGACCTGAAAGGTGAGAAGAAGACAACCATGGGAAAATGTGAAGGACAAATATCAGGCTGAACAGTGAGTTGGTTGGGTTACTGTTTGTAGGAACAGTTAGTTCCTAGAAACTCTGTGTGTGTGTGTGTGTGTGTGTGTGTGTGTGTGTGTGTGTGTGTGTGTGTGGCAGGCCCTGCAGTGTGTCTTGGAGGGGACTTGCAGGAGTTATACTCAGAAAGAAGTGGCCAGGGTTTGGTCATTCAGGCCAGGAGCAGACCATGTAGGAAAACCTTTTCCCCTCCCTTTCTCCTTGAGCTTTTACTTTGTGTTGGGCCTGGTGCCAAACACTTCACGTGCCAAGTATTCCCAAGGCTTCAGGACAACCCCATGCGATTGCTATCATTGTTGTCCCCATTTTGCAGATGAGGAAACTGAGGATAAGGAACTAGCCCAAGGCCACCTGGAAAGCAAGAGGCAGAGCTGGGATTTAAATACAGCTCATGCTTGGCTGGCGTGGCTCCGTGGTTGAGCGTGGACCTATGAACGAGGAGGTCACGGTTCTATTCCCGGCCGGGGCACGTGCCTAAGTTGCGGCTCGATCACCCGGTGTGGGTTGTGCAGGGGGCAGCTGATTGGTGATTCTCTCTCATCGCTGATGTTTCTAGCTCTCTCCCTCTCCCTTCCTCTCTGAAATCAATAAAAACTAAAAATAAATAAATGAACACAGCCCTGTCTCTTGGCTCCAAAGCCCATGCTCTCAGCACTCTCCCACCAGCATTGCCTTCACTTGTTGTCTCCTTCAGACCCTCTGGAGAGCAGAGAAAGCCTTTACACCCGGGATTCTGAGATGTTTCCATCCTAAGCTGCAGAGCAGATGTGAAACGCCCTGTTTTACAGATGTGGCAGAGGCAAACCCCTCCCCCCATAGACCACAATAATTGGGGCTGGAGCTGGGATGGGGTCCCCCGTCTGCTGACTCCAAGATCTAAATTCTTGTCAACTGTCCCCTCCTTTCCCTGTCCTCTTCTAGAGTCCTCGTACGTATATAACCTTCTCCATTAGTCTCCTCACACACAATTATTTATTCATTTACTTTTTATTTTATTTTATTTTTATTTTTTAAATATTTTATTGATTTTTTACAGAGAAGAAGGGAGAGGGACAGAGAGTTAGAAACATCGATGAGAGAGATCGATCAGCTGCCTCCTGCACGCCCCCCCCCCCCCCCCCCCGCCCCTGGGGATGTGCTCGCAACCAAGGTACATGCCCCTGACCGGAATCGAACCTGGGACCCTTCAGTCTGCAGGCTGATGCTCTATCCACTGAGCCAAACCGGTTCGGCGCATTTACTTTTGAAAGAATTTCATTTTAAAACCAGGTATATGGAGGTATAATTTCTATACAGTAACATTCACATTTTTTAGGTGCACAGTCCTGTAAATTTTGACAATTGCAGTTATGTAGCCAACACCATAGTCAAGAAACAGAACAGTTCCCTCACCCCAAAAACGTTCTCTCCTGCCCCCTGTATAGGCTATCCCCACCCCGATCACTACTCCCTGGAAACTGCTGATCTGATCTCCATCATTATAGTTTTGCCTTTTCCAGGACATCATTTAAATGGGGTCACATAGTGTGCAGCTTTGGGTGTCAGGCTTCTTTCATCTTCATACTGCACTGGAGATCCATCCATGCTGCTGTGTGTCGGGAAGTAGCGTTCCACTGTGTGGGTGGAGTAGGGCTTGTTCAGTCACGAGTGCAGGGACCCTGGTTCAAGGACATTTCTAGGTCGGGTTATGAATAAAGCTGCTAGAAATGTTCACGCACGGGTGTTTGCATGGACAATATGGTTTTTTTTAAATATATTTTATTGATTTTTTTACAGAGAGGAAGGGAGAGAGATAGTTAGAAACATCGACGAGAGAGAAACATCGATCAGCTGCCTCCTGCACACCCCCTACTGAGGATGTGCCTGCAACCAAGGTACATGCCCTTGACCGGAATCGAACCCGGGACCTTTCAGTCCGCAGGCCGACGCTCTATCCACTGAACCAAACCGGTTCGGCATATTTTTTTACTTTTAAGAAGCTGCCCTTGCCCTAACTGGTTTGGCTCAGTGGATAGAGCATCGGCCTGCGAACTGAAGGGTCCCGAGTTCAACTCTGGTCAAGGGCACATCCCCAGTAGGGGGTGTTCAGGAGGCAGATGATGGATGTTTCTCTCTCATCGATGTTTCTAACTCTCTAACCCTCTTCCTTCCTCCCTGTAAAAAAATCAATAAAATATATCTTTTTTAAAAGAAGAAGCTGCCCAACTTTTTCCCCAAAGTGACCACACTATTTTGCATTCCCGTGGCCGGTGGATAAGCGTTTCTGTTGCTCCACATCTTCATCAGCACTTGGTATTGTCAGCTATTTTTTTAGCCACCTAAGCAATGTGCAGTGTCTTTTTTTCCTTCAGTGTCTTAATACATAAGGTAGCATTCTATATATATACCTTACAGAACATGCTGTTTTTCACTTAACAGTATATATAGGAGAACACCATCCTATGTAATCATCAGCAAATGTCTAGTTGGAGAGACAGACACTCCCAAGTCATTACAGCTCAGAGTGGACAAAGCTGTGATGGAAGAGACTCAGGTACTGTGAAAACCCAAGGAAGTCACCTGCCCCAGTCCAGGAAGATGGGGGACAAACCAAAGAGGGCTTCCTGGAAGAGGCACCACTGTATAAAATGAGACCTAAGTCTGAGAAGGAGTGAGCTGGGTGACGTTTCAGGAGTGTGCCCCTGATAAAACGAACATCATATACAAAGGCCCAGGAGAAAACTCTGGATTTTGGCACCTTTAGATTCAGGACCCTCTTGGCTGCAGAGTCCTTCCTCCCCTTGCCTCTTCTGCCTACTTTGGGGGCTAACTGGCCCATTTAAACAGAGGCAGCAATTTTCCCTTGCAAACACTGGCACCTTACGAGGCTCCATTCTGCCTTCCAGAATAATCCTAGCTGGTGTTTTTTAATCACTTGTCATCTCCCTGGGATCTCAGCTTCATGGACAGTCCCCTTTGACTGATTTCTCCCCTTTGGGTCCCTAGGATCTGCAGCATCTGCCTATGTCCCAGGAGAAAGGCAGGTGCAGGTGGACAGAAATGAATGAGTCTCATTAGAGAATGTCCCCCGCGAGGCTCCAGTTAGGAACAGTAGCTAATCATCTCCGGGGATAATAAGCCAGCAATGAGTATTAATTAATAGCTCATCACAGTAGAAAAGAAGGTTTAGGAATAAGGGTCTCCGGCGATTCTTCCTCCCTGTTCCCTGCCTGATACACACACAGGCACAGCCCCTTCCTCAACCGTTACTATAGAGACCTCTTTCCTGCCACCCTCAGGAGCATTCATAAATCAAGACTGCACAGATGGTGGCCTCAGCAAGCCTGTTGTTCTCTCTTCTAAGGACAGTTTCTGGAGCCCTGAGGATTAAGGAGACAGGACTACTCTGGACAACATCTGCCTGGTTCTGAAACCTGACCCTCCAGCCCAGGCAGGAGGAGATTAATGGAGGCATTTACTTGGAAGGGGCAGAACACACAAACAGGGCCACACAGAGGCCAGCCTCCTCACCTGAGGCCTCCAGGGAATCCCTAATGAAGGTCTCAGCCCCCTCCCGCCACCCCCCCACAATGAGAATCACCCCAGGCACTTCAGCACTTCAGACCTGGGGGGAGAGGAGAATCCTGCAGTGTGTATCCTGGAATTATTGCAATAATACCAGCTAGTGTTCCTGAGCACCTATGTTGTGCCCAGCACTGCGCATTTTATGTATAATAAATGCACACAGAAACACTATATATAATAATTGTTATAATGCTGATGCTCACTTATTTAAGAGGTTTAGTATCATACAAAGGCAAGGATCTTGCCCATTTTAATCCCACTGTATTTCCCAATGCCTGGAATTGACAGTCATTGAATAGATGAACGATTTCATTTACTTCTCACAATCACCCAGCAGCATAAGTACTAAATCCCATTTTTGGGGGACACGGAAACCAAAGCTCAGAGAAGTGGAGACATTCCCCCAAGGACACTCAGCAAGTGGGGGGCAGAGGCGGGATCAGAAAGGAGGTCTTCCTATTACAGAGCTCCCTAGCCCTCACTCGGATGAGGCCCGGGGAGGGAAGGTAACCTTCGGCAGTTCACAAAGCATGCCAGGGACCCAGCCAGGACTAGAATCCAGCTTTCCCACCCCTCTCTCTGGCCCTCTTTCCCTTGGCTCTCCCATATTCCCTTGCAGCCTTAGCAACAAGCACAACATCTCACAAACATCGGGTCTCAAAAGTAGATATTAGTGGATGATGCTGTATGTATGAGAGTCTGGCCTTTCAGAGCCTTCTGGAACCTTTTTGGGTTATCTGCGCCAATCTCACATCTGTCTAAGAGGCCAAGACATGGAGTTTTGTCCCTGAGGGGAAAAGGGAAGCGCACAGAGGTCAGATTGCTAGCTTATGGTCACACCGAGAGAGGGTGGCTGGCTGGGGCTGTATGTCCACGCCCCCCCCCCCCCCCCCTCGCCCATGCCATCCTGCTGCTCCCCTGAACCACTCCTCTCTCACACCCGCCAGTTTCCAAAACCAATTTTGTAGCTTTCATGTTGGTTCTCCAACCCTCACAACATCCTTTCAAAAAACCCTTTTCTGTTTAAGTAATACTGCCAGCTACCATTTATTAAGCATCTACTAGAAGACGGCTCTCTCTACCTCGTCTCATGCGTACATTAACTTCCCAAGCTCGATGCTATTAGCCCTATTTCTTGGAGTCCTAAGTGGGCACAGAGATGTTGGGACACTTGCCCAGGCTCACACAGCAGGGAAGGGGGGAGAGCTGTTGTTCGAAATCAGAGCCCCCACTCGTAGCCATAGTGTGTGGTTGGTGTCTGTGTCCTGAGTGGGACCAGCTCCCCGTCTGCCAGGGGTGGCTCTCAGACTGCAGAGTCCATGAGGAAGGCCATGCCTCTAAGGACCTGGTTTCCTGTCCAGCCCCCAGTCCTGGAAGAACCGTGAACAAACACTGAACAATGTGTTCTCCCTTCTCAGCTTTTGGAAGTGCTTCATGTATTGACAAAATTCCTGGTACAGCCCTCCCCAGCAACGGTCCTTCCTTTGACTGCACATCCTAGCAGCGGGGGATGGGGCAGGAACAGAATTCTTGGCAGCCACAGTGGTGGAAGGAAATAAGATGGGTGCGTGTCAGGGAGGCCACTCGGGGCTGTGCCGTTTGTGTAGAGACAGGAAAGGTGAGAGAGAGCCAATCTGTGACTAGAGCCTGCCAGGCAGAGGGAAAAACAGGTGCAGAGGGAGCAGCAGTTGCAAAGGCCTGGAGGTGGGAAGCAGTTTTGGAGAACCTGAAAGAAGTCCAGGTCCACCCTCTTGTCCACTGAGGTCCTGGGCCATTCCCTGTGGCCCGTGACAAAGTTGGTCCTGGGAGCCTGTGTTCTCTACAGGGAGGCTGAGGACTCAGACCCGCCGCAGGCCAGGTACACAGTAGGTGCTCAATTAATGTTTGTTGATGAAAGAATGAACAAAGCCAAAAACAAAAAAACAAAAAAAAACTGGTAGGGATTTAAGAGTTCAGACGGCCCAGGAATCAAAACCCCAAATTCAAGCAGGGGTGTTTCACGTTAACATTCCCAAATGGGGCTCTTTAAAAAAAATTTTTTTTTTTTTTTTGTCAGTATTATAGATGTCTCCCATGTTCTCTCTTTTTGTCCCCCTCCACCCAATCTTCCAATTCGGGCTCTTGAAAAAATCATGGGAGGAAACAAACCCAGTGGCTGCCAGTCAGAATGCCTACCCAATCTTTCATTTTATCTGTGGGAGAAACTGAGCTCAGAGCCATTACATGCCACTTGAAAATCTCACAGCTCATAACTAAGAGCTGGGCCCCTGATGATAATGAGCTTCTGTTTATCGAATGCTGCCGTATGCTTCACATACATCCTCTCAAGAAACACAACTCCTGTGAAAAAATACTGAGATCCCCTATTTGTTTAATTTTTACTTATTAATTTTAGAAAGAGGAGAGAGAGAGAGAGAGAGAGAGAGCGAGAGAGAGAGAGAGAGAATCTTGGACTTGTTGTTCCACTTATTTATGCATTCATTGGTTGTTTCTTTTATGTACCCTGACCAGAGAGCGAACCCACAAACTTGGTGTATGCAGACTACGCTCTAACCAACCCGGCCAGGGCCTTTTTGTTTTGTGTTTTGTTTTTTTTAAATATATTTTTATTGATTTCAGAGAGAAAGGGAGAGGGAGAGAGAGAGATAGAAACATCAATGATAAGAGAGAATCATTGATTGGCTGCCTCCTGCACGCCCCATACTGGGGATGGAGCCAGCAACCCAGGCATGTGCCCTGAGCTGGAGTGACCTCCTGGTTCAGAGGTGGGTCGATGCTCAACCACTGAGTACTACCGGTCAGGCCCCCCCACCTTTTTTAATTGATGAGGAATCAGAGTGTGTGCAAGGAGGGTAAAGGACTCATCTGGAATCCCGGGGCGGTGTTTGGCAGAGACTGGATTCGAACCCAATATGCTTGGAGCTAAGTCTTTTTATACACGCCCTTCAAGAGAGCATTTCCCCTATATTTGTACAGGAGGAAACTGAGACAGTGGAATGTGGCGTGTGGCGTGTGTGTGTGTGTGTGTGTGTGTGTGTGTGTGTGTGAGACTCAATACAGCCAACAGCGATTGGGCCAATCCTTTGAGACCCCAAAAGTCAAGAATTAACCCATTGATTTGATTCGTGCCCCCAACTCCAGATTTACCCAAGCCCGAGGCTACAGTTCCCCACTCCCACAGCAAGTGCTCCCACCTTCCTCCCCTACAATAAGTGTACGCAATAGGCGCTTAATGAGCTCTTGGATGGAGGTTGTGGAAGCAGCGGCGAAGCTGCAGGAGAGAGAGGGTTCTGCTTCCCTGCTCTCCCCACTCAACTCTTCGGGGTCTGCCCAGCCCCCAGCCCCAGCCCCAGCCCCAGCGCACCCGGAGCTCTCCCACTGCAATTACGGTAATTAGCTCCGAGCCTCCAGCCCGGGCGGGAGGAGGTAGGGAGGCGGACTTTGGCCCAGGCTGACCTGCTTCCAGGCGGGCCCTCGGATTGGTCCACTCCGAGCACGTGATGCGCATGGTGGACTTGTTGCTGGGCATCCCGGCGTTGCCCAGGCAACGCCTGCCGCGCGTCCTCTCTGCCAAGTGCCTGAGAGAAGTGGCTGTGCAGAGGGTCTGGAGACTTGGCAGGAGAGAGAGGAGGGGGAATCGGGAGAGGGAGGCAAGCTGCTTCCCTTCCCTAGCTTTCCCAGGCCCCAGCCCCCCAACCCCTAGCCATGAGGCCCCTGTGGACTTGACATCCAGGTGGGTGCACATAGCAGGTTCAAGGTCACAGACCTGGCCAGGGGGAACACAGCCCGCCAACACAGACAGGACCCATGCCAGGGCCTATCCCATGCGCAGACAGGGTGTGTAGACAGAATACAGATATACAGATCTTGCATTAACAAGTATTTGCGAAAAGCCCACCAGGCTCAGAGCTTGTGTTCAGAAAGGTATGATATTAAACAAGACAGAGATGAGACAGTCCCTGTCCCTGAAATCATCACCCTCATCACAGTTGCCCCTACACCTGACCACTTCCACGTGCAGTGCCTCAGCTAAGCACTTTACCTGCATTTCATCTTCATTACATCCCATCTTACAGATGAGAAAGCTGAGGCTCAGAGTGGGTCCAGCTAGAAGGCAGGGACCTAGCTAGAAGGCAGGGACTCCACCCTCCAGGAGTGTCTATTAAAGCCCACATTCTTATTCACTTTATAATACTTACTATAATAATCATAATAATGATAATAGTGTATCAGTTAGCTATTGCTGTGTAACAAATTACTCCAAAGCTTAGCGGCTTAAAAACAACAATATTTAACATGTTAATATATACACCTTACTATTGTCACCTTAAGAGATGGCACCTCTAAGAAAAAGGCTGTTTTGTTTTGTTGTTTTACATAATTATATTACAACAAATGCATGAAATTGAACACTGATTCAATGTTATTATCCAATATATAAAACCTATTAAAATTTGTTGACCATCCACATCATGTTCTTCATAGCACTTTTCTTTTTTGATCTGGGATATAATCAGAATCATATGTTGCGTTTGGTGTTCCTGTCTGAATTCATTCTCTTTGACTTCCATACATTCGGAGAGAGCAGAGAAGTTGTTTCATAGATGCTTTTGGTTTGGATTTGTCCTATGGTCTCTCTAATTCATTTCATTCATTCCACAAACACTTATTGAGCTCCTACTGCATGCCAGATGCTAGCATCCCAACAGCTAAGAGGATCTCCTGGTTGTGTGATAAAGCCATCAAGTGGGTGGGTAGTAGTGATGGCTTGATATGTCCAGCTCTTCCCGGCCAAATATCCAGCTCTATTATACAGTGGCTGTGTGACCTTGCATTGGACACTTTCCCTCTCTGGGCTTTAGTTTTGTCACTTGGAAAATGTGGCCAATGCTAGTCTTAACTACTTATAGGGGTTCTGAAAATTGAATGGCACCACACATGGCTAGACTGGTAAATACAGAATGCACAATAAACAAAGTTAACTGTTATGATTTTATTATTCTGTGAATCTAGTTCACAGTTTCGCCTTCTCCTTGGCTCTGCTGACATCGGGGCCAGATTGTTCTCTGTGGCAGGTCGTCCTGTGCATTGTAGGATGCTGAACACATCTTCACCCACTTCATGCCAGTAGCAGACTCCCCTAAGTTGTGACAACCACACATGTCCCCAGATATTGCCTGGTGTCCCTGGGGGAAGAGAATCGCCCCTAGGTGAGGATATGTGATAGATGGTATATGACTTTAAAGATGATAGTTGAAGCAATCTATAATTAGGAGATCAAAGCACTCCATTCCCACACAACTAAGGGTTGAGAGATGCTAATGAGTCTAAAGTCCCTTTCTAAGCATCTTTGAGCTTAAGATGTCTGGTTTCACAAGGGTAAGATTTCCCAGGCTGTGGTCAGACACTTCACTTGTCGCCCAGCCTGCCTGGGCCCCTGGAGTACCACCCCTGGCCTATTCCCTGTGTCTCTGTGGATCTGGGTGCACCTACCCACCCAGCCTCTGTCGCCAGCAGCCAGCCAGCCATGAGAACAGGGACTCAAGTTTCCACTCAGGACAGCTGCTGGGAGGCCCTTCTAGGCAGGTGAGGGCTTGGGAGTGAGTCCTCTCTGAGGAAGACTGAGCCTGATAATCCTTATGCCACTCTTGCCCCAAATGTCAATAGTGCTGAGGTAGAGAAACCCTGGTTTATGTTAGGAAAGGGGCCAGGACTACATCTCCGCACACGGACCCATCTGCATCCATGCACATACACACACAACCATTTACCATTGCATTCATTTCATCTTCTCAAAAACAATGTTATTTGTTGTCTTTTTTTTTTTTTTTTTTTTTTTTTTTTTTTTACTACATGAGTGCATATTCCCTGTAGACAGTTTAAAAATTGGACAAAAACACCAATGAAAATGAAAGTCACACACTAGGACCCCATGCAGAGGAAATTGCTGCTAACGGTTTTTAATATCCTCCCCCGCCTTTTCCCCAACGTGGCTGTGTTCTCATTCATATATTTACAACAATGGAATCATCCAGCACATTATTTCACTTAATAGATGGGAAGCATTTTTTCATGTTTTGAAATTCTCTCCTACGTTGTATTTCCTGAGACAGCGGCCCCACATTTTTAGTAACAAGTGCCCCAGCATTGGAATTCCTGGTTGTTCACAGTTTAGGGCTAAAGCAACTTTGTGGTAGAGCTCTTTGGCATTAAATCTTTATACCTGTCCACATTTCTTTCCTTAAGAGAAGTGTTTGGAGGCAAAATTGCCATGTCAACAAGTGTGCTCATTTTAAAGTATTTTTTCATGACAACGAATGAAATTGCTTTATCAACTACAATGCAATTTGAAAATGCAGTTTGTGAAGGAACTGAAAAGTAAGTGTTTTATTTATTCCATCACTTAGTTCAATGTCTCTTGACAGTTTGGAGCACGCCCTGCCAGAGGTTTTTCTATATGGACACAAACCTATGTTCATGAATTTCACTTCTACAAACTATGAGGTCACCTGTTTGGAACCATAAAATCCTCTTTAAAATGAGTAAGATCGCCCGGTTGGCGTGGCTCAGTGGTTGAGTGTTGACCTATGAACCAGGAGGTCATGGTTAGATTCCTGGTCAGGGCCTATGCCCCATTGCAGGCTTGATCCCTGGTAAGGGGCATGCGGGAGGCAGCTGATCAATGATTCTCTCTCGTCATTGATGTTTTGATCTCTTCCTCTCCCTTCCTTTCTGAAATATATATAAAATGAGCAAGATCATCTCTGTTCCCTCTTTTTTTCACTTCTAATTACTTCAAAAGTCTGGACCCACCTGACTCATTTTTCTGTTGGTTGTGTGACCTCAGGGTTGAAAATGTCCTCATTCATTTGTTCATTCAGCACGTATTTATTGAACACCTGCTGTGTGCCAGACATTGTTCCAGATGAGCAATGGAGAAGACAGACAGACAGACATCCTTGCTCTTATGGAGTTTGTAACCTAAAAAGGAAGGAAGACAGACGCTAACTAAACAAGGAAGCATTATAACATAGGGTGTTGGAGAAAAGCATAGGGCCACATGAGAGAACATACAGCAGGTGACTGGGGTGGGCTTCCCTACAGACATATGAGCTGAGACCGAAGGATGGATTGGCACAACTAAGATACACAGAGAGGAAAGAATGTCCCGGGAGGTGGGCACAGCATGTGCAAAGGCCCTGAGGTGCAAGGGAACACGGCCCATTCTAGGCACCAGGTCTGTGTGGAAAAGAGTGAGGGATGGGGGGATCCTGGTTGGAGATGTCCCTGCAAGGGTCCTGATTCTGATGCTGGCTGGGACTAAGCTGGGTGTGAGGAGGTGGGATTTGGGTTAGGAGCAGAGAAAGTATCGAGGAGACTCCCCAAAATTCTGGCCTGTAAGGCAGGATGGATGGTGGTGAGACTTGATGAGAGTCAGGTTTATAAGGGATGGATCATGAGTTCAGGTTTGGATGCATCAAGGTATCTGTTAGTGTTAGAGGTTTGAGGGGGTGGTCAAGAAGTCAGGTGGGAAGTAAGTAGGGGCAGGCACAGGTAAGGGGCAAGGTATCCTAATGGCCCAGGCACCTGCTATAGGACCCAGTAAGCCAGTCCCAACTTACCCACCCCCATCACCAGGACCCCTTTCTCCAATACTAGAATAAGACAGAGCCTGGGCAAGGGTCTGTGAGGGTTACAATTGTAGTCAGGCCTTGGTACAGCCTCTTTTCTCTCCTCTTCCAGAACTTTGAATATATTTCTATGATTATTAAATCCAAAGCCAGAAAAACTTATACCAATGTAGCAAGTGTTTTATTCAAACAGAGAGAAAGAGAGAGAAAAGTGTGAAGGGAAGGGAAGGGAAGGGAAGGGAGGGGAGAAAGAGAGAGGGAGAGAAACTGGCAAGGACAGACAACATCTTCCTGAAACCATGGCGACCAGTATGACTTTGAAGGGGAGGTGCTGATGATATTCATAATAATCTATGTGGACTTTTCCAGCGTGAGTTATTATATGGGTAAGGCAGCATGTGTGTGTGTGTGGCTGTGTGTGTGCATATTTGCATAGGTGTCTGAATATGTGTGTGAGTGACTGCATGCATGGGTTGCAGGTGTGATCCTGCAGGTGTGTATTGTGTATGGGCGTGACTGCAGTTGTGTGCAGTTTTCCATACGAGTTTAGAGCTGCTTATGGGCAGATGGTGAGTCCCATGTGTGTCCCAAGTGTTACTTTACATGCATTTGTGCAATCAGCTCTGTGCACCTGTGCATGTGCCCACATTCGTGCAGGTATTTGAGTCTGCTTGTACATACATGTGCATGCCATGCTGGGTGTGAGCGACTTGTGCACTTGGGTGCAGGTGAGTGCTCCCATGCGTGCATGTGTTGGTCATGTGTGTGTTATTCAAGAAGTGTGTATGCACACATTTAGGTGCATGTGCATGATGGGAGCTTAAGAAAAAAATTGGGAAATGAAGATCTATAGTCTAAATCAGGGGTCCTCAAACTTTTTAAACCGGGGGCCAGTTCACTGTCCCTCAGGCCGTTGGAGGGCTGGACTATAGTTTTAAAAAAAACTATGAACAAATTCTTATGCACACTGCACATATCTTATTTTGAAGTAAAAAAAACAAAATGGGAACAAATACAATATTTGTATTTGCAAACCACGGGCTGTAGTTTGAGGACCCCTGGTCTAAATAATACTATTGTAACAATGTTAATTTCCTGATTTTGATAATGTTTCTAGAGTTTTGTAAGACGAGGAATTTGCAACTTCCTATAAAACCTATAATTACTTTTAAAATAAAATGTTTTAAAATCTAAAACTAAGGAACACCAATTTCACACATTTTTTTAAAAATATATTTTATTGATTCTTTACAGAGAGGAAGGGAGAGAGACAGAGGGTCAGAAACATCGACGAGAGAGAGAAACATCGATCAGCCGCCTCCTGCACATCTCCTACTGGGGATGTGCCTGCAACCCAGGCACATGCCCTTGACCAGAATCAAACCTGGGACCTTTCAGTCCGCAGTCCGACGCTCTATCCACTGAGCCAAATCAGCTTCGGCTTCACACATTTTTGTGTCTCCTCAAAACAAGCAGAAAAAAATGCAAAAAATCTAGGCAGCCAACCTATGATTTTTTAAAAAGTAAGATTTCTAACTGAGAGCATGGTTGATTTTCTAAGTCTCCCAGTCTCCGTGTGCGTTGCGAAACAGGGGGTGCAGGTGGGGTGAGAAGACTCAGACCCATCCCAGGCAGGTGCAGCCATGTGGCCAACTAGTGACTCGGGAGGACCTGGGAGGGGACTGGGACCATATAGAGTGAAACACAGGATCAGGCGCATTAGCAAATGCACGGCACTTCACAGGTGACGACGAGGAAATTTAATCAAGGTGGAGTGGAAAAGCCAGTGGCGTTAAATCTCTTGGGGTATCAGGGGAATGAGAGGCAGAGCAGCTAATCCCCAGGGTGTCAGGTTGTCTGACCACCTGCTGCTATGGGGGTCCTCCCCAAATCCCAGGGTTTGGAGTTGAAGGGGGGGCAGAGACACAGAGATGCAGAGAGAGAATAAGGCCAGGGGGAGAGAGACAGAGGCCAGGAGGAACACACACACACACACACACACACACACACACACACACACACGGAGACAGAAATAGTGAGAGACACAGAGGCAGGCAGACAGGCAGAGACAGACAGAAAGACAGAGAAACACAGAGAGAGACAAAGGCAGACATAGAGACAGAGAGGGAGAGACATAAAGAAATGATTTAAACATTTGCTGCCTCTATTAAGCCACTGTTTGCTTAAAAGGATGGATCAATTAACTGGTCCATTCAACAGTCTTCTCTCAGCAGGCCACTAATGTATCAGTTACGTATTGCTGTGTGACAAAACACCCCAAAACGTAAAGGCAACTTCTGATTCCTCATGGTTCTGTGGTTTGGCTGAGCAGTGCTAGCCTGGGTACATTCATGCAGCTGCATAAGTGTGACTGAGCTGGTCTAGAAGGTCAAAGATGGTCACATCTACATGTCTGGAGCCTTGAGGGGTGGCCTGAAGGTGGGGATCTCTCTCTATATGCTGTACTGCTGGGGCTGGAAGTCTCCAAACTGCATTTCCCAGAATTCCTTGCAGCTAAGCTCTGGATGCAGTCAAGTCCTATTAATGGATATCTATATATATAAAAGCCTAAGCAGCCATTATAATTGGATGACCGGATGACCAGATGACTGGCTGGTAGCTATGATGTGCACTGACCACCAGAGGGCAGATGCTGGAGCTGCCCCCTGGTGGTCAGTGCACTCCCACAGCCAGCCTCCCACAGCCGGCCAACCTCCCCCAGTCCCTTCCCCAGCAGCTGGTCTGATTGGCTGGGAGGGACCCCACCTGTGCACGAATTTGTGCACCGGGCCTCTAGTAGTTATATAATGGTCTATGCAGAGGCTGTGTTTCTGGCACACCTGCCCTGTATTTCTCGGCCAGCACGGTGGTGATATGGTGTAAATAAAGGTGTGAGGGTATCATTTTTGGAGGGCATTAAAAGGGAGGGCATGGGGGATCCAGTTTTGTTGCTGTCCTCAGCAGTTGTCCACCAGTTAAATCTGTTTAACATCCGTTTTCTGCTACTTGCAACCCTAAGAGTCCTAACTGAAGGCAAAGTATTCGTGGATGGGTATTTTACACAGAAGAAAGCAGAGAATTTAGTTTAAGGAAAGGAATGTCTGTGAGGTGAGCTTCCCAGCTCAACCAAAGGAAAAAAGGCAGTAACACTGGAGCCACGCCAGCATAGCCC
The DNA here is from genome assembly GCF_014108235.1 of Myotis myotis. Lineage (NCBI taxonomy): Eukaryota > Metazoa > Chordata > Mammalia > Chiroptera > Vespertilionidae > Myotis > Myotis myotis. Next base: position 80,835,372 of record NW_023416368.1, on the reverse strand, counting down.
TCAGAAAAAACATTGCTTGAACCACAGTGAGGTAAATTGAGTCCAGCAGGCACCGAAGGGTTTGCCCAGCATCACACCGTGGTCCCTGGTGAAGCCCTTTTCCTCCCGGTGACCGGGGGGAGGGGAAACGGTGTGGGAGGGGGTGGGGGGAAATTTCTGGGTGTTCAGGATTGCAACTAGAACAGGAATAAAAAATGAGTCATCAGCAAGACGGCTTAGAGGCAGCGTCTTAAATTGTCACTGGTCTAAAAAGGGCCAGCTCAAGAGAGGATGCAGGGATGTACAGACATCAGGGGACATGGTGGCACGGACGATGCTTTTAAAAAACCCTCAACTCAGTCTGAATTTCCCGAACAAAGAGCCCTCGGTGGCCAGTGCTGCCAGGGCCCCAGGGCACAAAGCTTACCTCTGCTCAAATGTTTACCTTTCTGTGAGGCCCACTTTGGGCACATGAAGATTTTTTTACACCCTCCCACCCTATAGTCACCACCCCTTTTCCCGGCTTTATGTATCTCCTTCGTGTTTAACGCCATCTAATACGATACAGTTTATGTACTGCTACCATTTCCTAACTACCTCTCCACTACAGTGTAACTTCCAGCAGGGCAGTGAATTTTATTTTATTTTTTTAAATGTATTTTATTGATTTTTTACAGAGAGGAAGGGAGAGGGATAGAGAGTTAGAAACATCTATGAGAGAGAAACATCGATCAGCTGCCTCCTGTACACTCCCTACTGGGGATGTGCCCACAACCCAGGTACATGCCCTTGACTGGAATCGAACCTGGGACCCTCCAGTCTGCAGGCCAACGCTCTATCCACTGAGCCAAACCGGTTAGGGCAGGGCAGTGAATTTTAATTGCTTTGTGTACTGCTGTATCCCCTGTAACAGTACCTGGTACATGGTAGGCACTCAATAAATATTGCTTAAATGAGTGAGTGGATTCTAGATGTGTATATATATAATTACATAAATATCTATAATAATAAAAGCAAATCGACTATGCAAATGGACTGAACGACCGAACAGCAGAACGACTGTCTGGAAGACCTTCTGGACGACCATGCTATGACATGCACTGGTGCCAGGCCAACCAAGGCAGGTGCAATGCGATTGGTTAGGGGGCCCGCCATTGCCCCACAATCACCCCGCAGAGGGGTGCCCAGGCCAACGGCTGGTGGTACTGCATTGGGTGGGCAGGGCCTCCCTCTGCAGGGTGATCAATTGTGGGGCCCCCAGATCAATCGCCCCACAGAGGGAGGCCCAGGCCACTGGCCAGCGACACTGTGGTGGGTGTGCGGGGCCGGCCAGCAATCACCCCACAAAGGGAGGCCTGGGCCAGCCAAGCAATTCCATGCCTGGCGCCTGCAGAGGGAGACAACTGGTGGCAGGGGAGGGGGGCACTGCTGCACAGACAGCAAGCAGTGGCAGTGGCAGTGGCAGGAGCGGGGCCAGCTGCTGGGAGCCAGGGGAAGGAAAGCCCCAGGCCCTAATCACCGGCCAGGCCTAGGGACCCTACCCGAGAAGACACCCCCCCACCCCCGTGCATGAATGTCATGCACTATATAATAAAAGCCCAGCGACCATAATGGCAGAACGACCAGAACGACCGCTCTACCAGTCACTATGAGGTGCACTGACCACCTCTCGGTCCCTTTCCCCAGCTCGCAGACTCCGATCGCCCGATGATGAATGGGGACCAGAGGTGGGTGGCAGGGGATGCGGGTGGTGCCAGGCTAAGGCCCCTGCTCTGCTAGTAGCCCCCCACACAGAGGGCGACCTGAGGCGGGGGTGGGGCTGGCGAGCAGGTGGGTACAGCCGACCTCTCGGTCCCTGCCCCGGCCATCAGGCTCCAATCGCCCGATGGTGAATGGAGAACCAGGGTGGGTGGTGGCAGGCGGCAGGGCCAGTAAACAAGCAGAATGGCTGACCTTTTTGGGGTCCCTCTCCCAGGCCATCAGGCTCCGATCGCCCGATGGTGAATGGGGAACCGGGGGTGGGTGGCGGGGATGTGGATAGCGCCAGGCCAAGGCCCCTGCCTCACCCCCCACACACACACCAGTCGTCTCACACACAGAGGGCGACCCATGGTGGGGGGTGGGGCTGCGAGTGGGCAGGACCAGTCAACCTCTCAGTCCTTCCCCCCAGCCATCGGGCTCCGATCACCCGATGGCAAACTGGGAACCCGGGTGGGTGGCAGCAGGAGGTGGGGCCGGCTGCTGGCAGCCAGGGAAGATGGCTCTGATCACAGGCTAGGCCTAGGGACCATACCCACACACAAAGTTTGTGCACTGGGCCTCTAGTCTATATGTATAAAAGGCTAATATTCTTAGTGTCCCTCATACCATCCAACCGGTTGCTATGATGCGCACTGACCACCAGGGGGCAGACGCTCAACACAGGAACTGCTGAGCTGTAGTGACTTGGCAGCGGTGGTTCTTGGGTGATGCACCCCGAAACCAGAGAGGAGGGAGCCTGATTCCTCACGGGGTCATGCGATTCCACCTTTGGCTGTGGGTTATGCTGTTGCTGGGGCACTGTCAGCCCCAAATCCGGTTTACTGCACACTCGTGTTTGTATTCCACACCCTGTACGACAGCAACTTTGCAGAGTGCCCTCTTGCACTCCAGGACCCCTCAGGGGATGTTGGAGAGCCAATTTCAGCCCAATCCCCGCAGGCCAGGCTGAGGGACCCCACCTGCCGGAGGGACCCTGCTCACTCCGCAGACACCAGGGAGGGACCACGGAGGTTGGCTCCAGGGCATGTCCAGCCAAGTCCCACCCTGCCAGCCACCTTCTAATTAATTTCCTGTCAATGTGCACAAATCTGTGCACCGGGTCACTAATATATATATATATATATATATATATATATATATATATATACACACACACACACTAGAGGCCCGTTGCACGAAGATTCTCGCAATAGGCCTTCCTTCCCCTGGCTTCCTTCCCTTTGGTCCGGCTGCAGCAGAGAAGCCAAGCCTCTTCAGTCTTCAGTCGTCTTCATCTTCACTCAGGCTGGAGCCTTCAGTCTTCACTCCGCACCTGTGTATGCAAATTAACCCGCCATCTTTGCTGGGTTAATTTGCATATTTGTCCTGATTGGCTGGTGGGTGTAGTGGAGTGACGGCCAGTTTACATATTTCTCTTTTATGAATGTAGATATAAAATTCAGCCATCAGAAAGAAGGAAAATCCTGCTATTTGTGACAACATGGGTGGACCTTGAGGGCATTATGCTAAGTGAAATAAGACAGAGAGACAAACAACATATCATCTCACTTATATGTAGAATCTAAGTGGGCTGAACCCAGGCCCTGGATGGGTAGTTCAGTTGGTTAGAGCATCATCCCCATCCACCAGATTGTGGATTCAATCCCCGGTTAGGGCACATACAAGAATCAACCAATAAATGCATAAATAAGTAGAAAAACAAGTCAATGTTTCTCTCCTTTTCTCTCTACTTTCCTCTCTAAAAAGCAATACAATTTTTTAAAATAATGATTTTTAACTTTAATATTTTTTAATTTATTTGAGAGAGAGAGGAAGGGAGAGAGATAGAGAGATAGAAATATCAATGAGAGAGAAACATCGATCAATCGGCTGCCTCTTGCAAACCCTCTACTGATGATCAAGCCCAAAACCCGGGCATGTGCCCTGACTGGGAATCAAACCTGTGACCTTTTAGTTCATGGGTTGATGCTCAACTACTGAGCCACACCGGCTGGGCTAAAAATCAATAAATTTTTTTAAAATTTAAATTAGAAAACTGAACTCACAGAAACAGAATAGAATGGTGGTTACCAGGGCCTGGGAGTGGAGGGGGTCGGAGAGATGTTGTTTGAGGTCACAAACTTGCAGCCAGTGGCTACATAACTCCTGCAGATCATTAATGCCCAGCAGAGTGGTTACAGACAACAATGCTGTGCTATAAACTTCAAAGCTGCTAAGAGACTAGATCTTACTTGTTCTCAGCACAAAAAAGAAATGGTAATGACGTGCCAGGGTGAGGTGTTAGCTAACTCTGGTGGCCATCATACTGCAATATGTCATTCCGGCCTAGGACCCCACAAAGCTTCTAGTCTCCTCCAGTCTGAGACAGCTCCTCTGTCTTTCATGAGCTTGACACTTTTGAAGAGAACTGGTGAGATATTCCTCAATTTAGGTTTGTCTGATATCTGCTCATAATTAGATTGAGGTGATGCATTTGGGGGAAGAAAACCATAGAAGGGATATGTTTTCAGTGCATCGTATCTAGAGGTACATGATGTTAATATGTCTCATCATCGATGTTGTTAACCTTGATCCCTTGGGTAGGGTGGTGCAGACCGGGCACCTCCACTGGGAAGCTACCGTTTTCCCCTTTGTCATTCATAACCAAGTATCTTGGGGAAGGCACTTTGAGGCCATGCATGTATGTGCATGCTCAAACTTCTGCTCGCGGACTTGAGCATATGATAGATTTGCAAGGTCAAGCCAACAGATGATTCTCAAGTTTCTGGTTTAGGTGCTGTGGGTGCCCCACCCATATCCCCTGGGACCACCCCAGAGGTCACCTGCTATCAGTTCTTGAATCTTGCAAGTTGAGGGTGTTCTCTGGTCAAAGTGCTGAGCTTGGCTAGTATGTGTGTGTCTGGAGGAGCCAGTGGCCCAGGAGGGACACAGCAATTGATGGATAAAGGGAGGGACAACGCCGAGAACCCACGATGTAGTTTTCCTGTTGCCCATGGTGATCACGTCCTGCATCACCCCTTCCCCGCCTGGCCTCATTCCCCACCTTCTCTCCATGGGGGGGGGGCGGGTGGGTTCCTCTGCTCCCACATCAACTATTTGTCCCCAGACCTCTGCCTCAGGGGCTGCTGCAAAGGGCTGGTATTGAGGGCATGCTCATGAGTTCTAGCTTGGATTTGGGGATTTAAAAAAAATCGCTTTACTGAGATATAATTCACATGCCATATAATTTACCTCTTTAACGTACTGGCGTTTTTTTTCTGTCTTCAGTATGGTCACAGAGTTGTGCAACCATGGCCACAACCTAAATCTAATAACATTTCATCTTCCTGGAAGAGATCCCGTCCCCATTGGCAGTCACTTCCCATCCCTCTCCCTTCGCCCCTGGCAACTACTAACCCACTTCTGGTCTCTGTGGACTTTCCTGTTCTGGACATTTCACGTAAATGGAACTACACACACACACACACACACACACACACACACACACACACACACTGGGTGGCCTTTTGTGTCCGGCTTCTCTCACTGAGCATCCTGTGTCAAGGCCCATCCACGCTGTAGCGAGTGTCAGCGCTCAGCTCCTTTTCGCGGGTCAGTGGTATTCCCGCGTGTGGGTGGACCACACCCATGTGCGGCTGGACATGGGGCTGCTTGCCCTTTTTGGCTGCTGTGACCAGTGCTGCTATGCCTATGGCTGTACACATTTTCATGTAGGCTAGGGCCATGGACACAGTCATCCCATGAGAAGGGCCTGAGGCCAAGTGCAAAGGTCTTCGCACAGGATCTGACACAGAACAGCAGCACACATTTTCTTTTGTCTTGGGTGTAGACAGGAGTGGAATTGCTGGGTCTCCTGGCAACTTCACATTTAATTCGTTGAGGAGGGAGCTGCTCTGAGCCCCCATCCCCACACCCCACCTCTGGTTGTAACCACTGTCTCTGATTACCTGTTTCTTGTCGAATTGCTGGTTCACCTTTCCCACTGGAAGGTCAGCCCCAAGAAGGCAGGGACTTCTGTTTTTTCATTGCTGTGTCCCCTCTGTCTAGCCCAGTGCTCGGCAGGCAGCAGGTGCTGGATAAATATTTCTTAAAGAAAGGAAGCGAGGCTGGCTGGCGTGGCTCAGTGATTGAGCGTTGACCCACTCAGTTCCCATTCAGTTCCTGGTCAGGGCACATGCCTGGGTTGCGGGCTCGATCCCCAGTAGGGGGTGCGCAGGAGGCAGCCGATCAATTATTCTCTCTCATCATTGATGTTTCCATCTCTCTCTCCCTTTCCCTCTCCCTTCCTCTCTGAAATCAATAAAAATATATATTTTTTAAAAGTTTCTTTTTAAAGAAAGGAGGCGAGACCTGTGGAGAGCTTAGCACAGTGCCTGGTACACCCTGTTAGACGGACGGGATAGGAGCACGGAGGACGGGCCAGGGCAGAGAGCCCGGGCTGCCTGGCAAGGGCCAAAACTGGGAAAACGAGAACCTCACCCCCAGGGTAACCTTCCTCCCCCAGCATATCTCTAGTCAAGTGGTTTAGAGCCCTGACCTTTTCCTCTCCAAGGATAGCATCTAGGCCTCAGTTGTATTTCAGCTCCAGGCCCAGAAAAGCAGCAAAACCAGAAAAGTGACCCTGTGGCTGCCTCAGGACCCGCTGCATTGACCAATGACCCCCTGCCCTGGCACCACCCATCAGTGGAGACCATAACCCTTAAGGAGCACACCTGGAAAGCTGATGAACACTCTATTGAGACCCTCCCTTGAGACCTCCCCTACGATTTCCACCTGCAAGAGAAAGATAAATATGCTCAGGATGAAGGACCCAGTGCGCACTCCTCCTCCAAGGAGCACCACGCCACTCCCTCCCCCACCTCCTTCCCCACAGGCACATGTCCCCCAACCTCTAAGGGACCCCATGAGACTTGCAACCAGGGGAGCAATGAGCAGCTGCAGCTCATCCCAGGCTGACCCCTGGACCCTGTCTCCAAGGGCCCCTTCTCTCTGACTTCTCAGCGAGCCGGCCCAGCCAGCCCAGCCCAGCTTTCCTGTTGCTTCCCTATGCCCGTCCTTGTCTCACTATTCAGAGTATATTTTTGCTGCCATCATGGGCCCAGTACCCTTTGGCTCAGTGCTGCGCAGCCCTTCCCTTGGGATATCCCCATCCCCCGCACCCTTTCCTTAAGTAAATTCAGTTTTCTTTATTTACTGCCTGAGATGGCTATTTAGCCTGCCCACACACCACGCACCACCCACTTTAACCTTTCACACCCACCTGTAACTACTGATTCTACTGCCGATGCCCCAGGGGTTGGGGGGCGGGGTGCCTGGGCCAGGGCCTGGGCCTGGGCTGCTTTCTCTTTGTATGCTTGGTTGTTTGGGTCTTTCTGCTTCTGTTTCCCTCCCTCTCCTTCCCCACTGCCGCCTTCCTTTCTCTGTCTCAGCCTCTGTCGAGCTCTAGCTGCTCTCTTTCTGTTGCTCTCTCCGTCCTGTCTCAGTTCTGTGCCTACTCACTATCTGTGAAGTCTCATTCCCCTTCTGTCTTCTCATTTCCCTCTCTCCCTCCTCTCTTGACGTTCTGTCTGTCTTGAGCTCGATCTTGTTCCCTCTGCCCTCCTTCTATTGCTCCCTTTCTGTCCCTCTGTGTCTCTGTCCCTTCGGATCTGTCTGTCTCGGCCTCTCTGGGGCTCTCACTCTCCACTCCCTGCTCACCTCCAGGCCCTTGCAGTGCAAGCAGAGGCACCTGCATGCAGCCTGTAGGTCTGGGGACACCCTCCACCCTCCACCCCCCTCTTGGTTGCCAGGGCACTGGGGCCCGGGAGGAGCTGCGGGTTCATTACCCTAATGGTGTCTGCCAAGGGCACCCGGCTGGCCCAGGAAATGGGCCACTTAAGCCTTTTGGAGCTAATGACAGTCCATGGCCATATCTCCTGTCCGCTTTTTGGGGTGTAAGAGGGGAGAGATGAGAGGAGGAGGAGGAGGAAAGATGGGGAAGATGAGGGATAGGAAGTGAGATGGGGAGGGAGGAGGAGAAGAGAGGAAGGTAAAGGGGGAGGGGCTGCAGCTCCATTTCAGGACTGGGGTGTCTTTGGAAAATGCAGAGATGGCTGGAGGGGCGGGAGCTGGATCCTGGACCCCAGGATCAGGGCTCCTCCCCACACTTGTACACAAGTTCCCACATAGAGGCACCTCAGACCCACACAGGCCCTTAATCACAGGCAGTTCTTGGGACCCCCAGGCTCCTAAGACACTGTCCCAGAGTCACACAGGTATCCCCCAGAGCCACAGAGATGCAGGCTGAGGCCACGGACAGTCATCCACGAGAAGTCCCTGAGGCCGCGTGCATAGGTCTTTACAAGGATCCAACGCAGAGAAGCAGTAGACATGAGGCACAGCTCAGCCAAGCACACACATAGCACAGACACGTGGACATGTGTCCACACACGTGCACATACTCACAATCACAGACACACATAGTACAAGCAAACTGCTCACACACACACTGCACAAGAGGCTCGGAGAACCCCAGGGACACGCACTCACAAGTAAGCACATGGCCGCACTCACAGCCACACTCACTCACACTGCGTGTGCACCGGAAGCACATAGCTACCAAACACCCGTGCATGTGGGCGGGGACTTCGCCTGCACACACTTCCACACCCATGATCAGGTGCAAACTGTCATGAGGACATACACAGACTCACAGGTTCGCAGACACACTCAGAAACCGACCCGACAGCTGCAATGACACGTGAAACCGCAGCCAGAGGTTTGTTAGGGCCTCTCAGCCTCCGCTCAGGGCCGCGTGGTGCCTGCAGGAAAGCCAGCCCAGCATGGCCTGAGCCACCAGTTTTTTCTGAAGAAGCAAGCCTTCTGGATGTTTATGTGAAACCAGTTACCTGAAAGAAAGACAGAGAGAAAGAAAGAAAGAAACAAAGAAAGAAACAAAGATTAACCAAAGAAGTTATATGCATAGATGCATAACCCATGAACACAGGTAATAGGATGGCGAAGGCCCAGGTGGGTGTGGGGGCAGGCTAGAAGGGGTCATTGTGGGGGGAAAAGGACATCTGTAATACTTTCAACAATAAAGATAAGTTATAAATAAATAAATAAGCTAACAAATAAATAAATCTATAATAATAAAAGCATAATATGCTAATTAGACTGGACGACCTTCTGGATGAAGCCAGGGCGGCGAGAGAAGCCTGGGTGCCAGAGGGAAGCCGGTGCCAGCAGCCGGGGGAAGGAAGGCCTACTCTTGCATGCATTTCGTGCATCGGGCCTCTAGTAAATAAATAAATAAATAAATAAAGACAGCATGTAGCCCAAACCAGCAGAACTGATGATCTAGATCCCAGCCTCCAATTTGCAAAGGAACCCCGGCCGCCAGTTGGGCAACCTCTTGGCTTTCTGAGCCTTCATCTTCTCTTCTGGGAAATTTTCCTCACAGCAGGCCTATTAGGAGGGCTGTGGTAGGATGCCAGCTCAGCCAGGGAAGGGGGTGGGGGCTCCTGCCCTCCCCATCGCCCCTTGCCTGCCTGCCTCTGTCCCTGGATTTCCCTGTCCCTCTTTGCTGTGGTCTTATCCCATCCCAGTCTTTCTGTCACATGCACACACACCAGCCAGGAGAAGGCAGGGAGGCCTCTTGGCTGAGCTGAGTTCTCACAGGTGCTTTGATTTTGAAGAATCAGAAGTGGAGTGTGTGTGTGTGTGTGTGCACACGCCTGTGTGTGTGTGCACCGGTGGACCTGGCCCGGGGGGGTGGGGGGGCTCTGGGTTTGAGACTAGCCTCCACTCCCCCAGGAAACTGAACGCTTCATTTCCCTAAGTGGCCTTTTGTGTTGAGCTAGAATAGAGGCCTCTTCATCCCTCTTCCGTGTGCGGAACCCCCTTGCAGGAGCCCCACCCCCTTTCCTATCCTCTGTGGTCACGTTGCCCTGACTTCCAGTCCTGGCTGCAACGTGTTCCTGTTCTGTGACTTTGGGCCATCACTGCCCTCTCAGTGCCTCAGTTTCCTCATCTGTGTTCTCCTAATAGTCCCTACCAGGCAGGCTGGTCCCCTCCCTGTGCCCTCCCTTTCCCCCCTCCACTCGGTCCCCTAGCATCTTTAATTGGCTTTTATGGTCCTGAACTCACTGGGCCTCTGCACAGCCCTGCAAGGTGGACCGGCCACAGCTTCCCCCACCGCCTCCTGCCTAGCCAATCGGAGGGTTCCTTTGTGGAGAGGTGGCCCCCAGGCCCTGCCCCCTCCCTGCCCCTGCCAGCTCGCTAGGCAGACAACCCCGGAGCCCATTGTCCTTAAGGGCTGCTGTAATTTTGTCTAATTCAGCCCGGGAGACAGCAATTAGAGCTAATAAACAGACCCCAGACCCCGCTCAGCTTAGTCTCACTCCGTCTCAACCCTGCCCCCCCCCTGTCACCCAGCTCCTCTGCCTTCCTCCAGAACAGGGGAGGCCGAGAGAGCAGAAAAGCCCTCCAAGCCTCAGCTTTGTCATCTAGGAAGTGACCATAGCATTGGCCCCCAGGCTGTGTCCGCCTGTCTGTCCTGCTCTATTGGGCTGGACGGCCTGCCACTCACATCCGCCTCTTTCCCCGTGTTCTGGAGACACCAGCCGGCCCCGTCCTCCCTCTGGTCACCCTGCCTTCTCTCCCCGCAGCCCAGTCTCCCTTTACTCTGCCTCAAATTCAAGGTCCAGGTTTGTGATGGGGTTGGGGGTGTATTCCAGCTGGGGCAGGGTCCTGGCAGGAGAGATGGCATGTTCTAAGTGGGGACTGGAAGAGAATGCCGCACAGGGCTCATGGACTTAGCGGTGTGGGCAGGACTAAGGGGAACCACCAATGGGTGGGGGTCATAGGAGTGAGGAGAGGGAGGGAGCAGATAGCGAATCTCCGGAGAGAAGCCTAGGAAAGGCCTGCAGGCCACCAGGTACCGGGGCATCCCGGGCCCAGTCGAGCTGACACAAGATTAGCCCTTACATGAAGCCACTCTTCACGAGGACCAGCTCATTCAACTCTTCACAGCCCCCAGGCTCCACCAATGAGAACCTGAAGCGCAGAGAGGGCTAGTAGTTTACCTGATGTTGTACAGCTATTAAGTGGCAAGCCTTAGATCTGAACCCAGGTACCAGTGCCCGTATGCCTAACCACTAGGCTATCGTGCCTTACAGTATGAACTAGAGGCCTGATGCATGAAATTCGTGCAAGGGCCTTGGCCCCAGCCCCCTCCTGCCACCGGGGGCCTCTGATGCCTCTGCCTCGGCTTCCGCCTACTGCAGCTTTGTCCCGGACCTTCAGTCTAATTAGCATATTATGCTTTTATTGTTATAGATATTTTTAATAATATGTTTTTATTGATTTTTAGAGAGAGAGGAAGGAAGAGGGGTAGGGAGATAGAAACATGGATGGAGCCCGCAACCCAGGCATGTGCTCTGAGTGGGAACCAAACCTACCACCTCTTGGTTCCTGGGTCAGTGCTCAACCACTGAGCCATGCTGGCCGGGCTGGTATGAATAGTGAGCAAATGTAGTAGACTCTTAGGCAAGTCAGCCTTACTTCTTCAAACAAAGGAAAAAGATTTCTAGAAGGGAGTCAAGAAACTTTTATTCCCTCGTTTATTTATTCATTCATACAATTAATGTCTTTCCTGAATACCGTAGTGTGTTCTGTGCACAGACCGATGGCTAAGGCACTACTCCTGGCTTGGGGAAAAGGAGAAATAGCAAGAAGATTTCTAAAAGGAAGGTCATGGCCCTGACCGGTTTGGCTCAGCGGATAGAGCGTCGGCCTGCGGACTGGAGGGCTCCAGGTCCGATTCCGGTCAAGGGCATGTACAATGGTTGCGGGCACATCCCCAGTAGGGGGTGTGCAGGAGGCAGCTGATTGATGTTTCTTTCTCATCGATGTTTCTAATTCTCTATTCCTCTCCCTTCCTCTCTGTAAAAAATCAATAAATTATATTTTTAAAAAAATAAAAGGAAAGTCATGGAACTTAGTGTTTCTCTGTCTGAGTGGGGACAGGTCGGGGGCAACTGGGGAGAGGACCAGGTTGAGCCGCAGGTGAAAGGGCACATCTTCAGCACCACTGCCTTGCTAGGCGCCCGGTGCCTGCCCTGGGCAACCCTCCTGGGGAAATGTTGCCCATTTAGTGCTCACGACAACCCCAGGAGGCAGGGGCTGTCCAAACGCCCACTTTGCAGATGAGAAAACGGAGGTGGGCACCGGACGCTGCGATGCAGAGGCCCAGTATCACCGTGCACCCACCAAGCAGCTGTGACTGCTGGGACGCCCGTCCTCTTGATTTGCGACATGACTCTGCAGTGGAGGGGCAGGGGAAAGGGGGAGAGCAGATATCCTGCAGCAAAGAACTGGAAAGTGGGGCTGATGATTTATAGCGTGAGTTGGGGCATGACAGCTCAGCCTGGTCAGCGGTTTGGTGTCAGAGTCTTTATCATCCTGGACTCCAGGAGGGCACCAAGGGGGAGAACCCCAGGCTGGCTCTGAAGCACTGGGAAGTGTCTGTGGGTGACACAGCCAATGGCAGAACCCACGCTAGTGTCCTCACCCAGAGGGGCCCTGGTGCCAAATAAAACTCACCAGGAATGCTCTGTGTGGGCCAAGCCCCAGGGTTAGCCCATATTTCGTTTAATCCTCCACTACCCTGCATGAGATAGCACTGTGATCCCCATTTCACAGATGAGGAAGTTAAGGCTTAGAGAGGGACAGCTTCCTGCCCAGCATCACACAGTGAGGCTGAGTTTACCAGGACAACAAGAGAGAATGAGAGAGAAACCCAGTCCTGGGGAAATTCCAGTAGGTTTGGGGGGGGGGGGCGTGGAGGAGTGGGGGTGGATTCAGATGGGGAATAAGAAGAGTTTTCTGATACCCCCCCATCACTCCCCTTCTGATGTCCCATCTCTCCCTACATTTAGCCTTCAGATGGGTGATGGTTGGATTGTGCAGAGCTAAGAATACAATGCAAGGTGGCCCTGAGATGCAGGGAGGTGAGCAGCTGAGAGAGAAGGAAGGAGGCAGGGAGGGAGGAAAGTCCCGCCCCTCATGCATGCCCACCCCCACCAAGACTCCCTTCTGTAGCTTTCAGACAGAATGAGAGGAAAGGAGGAGGAGGAGAGAAAGAGAGAAACATCAGCCTAAGAGAGAGACACATCTGCCTGGCCAACGTGGCTCAGTGGTTGAGTGTCGACCTCTGAACCAGGAGGTCATGGTCGATTCCCGGTCAGGGCACATGCCCGGGTTGTGGGCTCCATCCCCATTGTGGGGTGTGCAGGAGGCAGCTGACCAATGATTCTCCCTCATCAGTGATGTTTCTATCTCTCTCTCCCTCTCCCTTTCTCTTTAAAATCAATAAAAAAAAATTTTTTTTTAAAGGGGAGAGACAACATCCTTCTGCACACACCCTGACTGGGGCCGGGGATCAAACCCTCACCCGAGCTCTGTGCCTTTAACTGGGGATCAAACCCTTCGACCCAAGCACTGGGAAACACTGGCCAGGGCTCTCAATATTTCCTTAACTAATTCTTCACTGGAAAAGTGATGCCAGCTCACAGAAGTATCAGAAATGCCTTATTAAAAAGAAAAAAAAGAAGAAATGCCTTATTTATTGTTTTTTAAAAGACTCAGAGCAAATATTCTCTATTCTTACCATTTTTAATGGATTTTAATTATGAAATGAACGGTTGGCTCATCCAAATTCAACAAGATGAAAGGGTATATACTGAAAAGCGAGGCTCTCTCCTACCTGTTTGAAAAGGTTCCATGGCCTTCTATTTTATTTTTAGTTGTCTGGATTACCTTGAACGTCTTTTGTGTAGAAGGCAGCCTACTCCAGTTACTGCTACAAATTGCCTTCTACACCGTGTCTCCTGTTTGACTCTAGCAATTTCCCAAGTGTATGTTCACGTCTTCCCGTCTTCCCGGGCAAAGAACAACCAGCCCCTCTCTTGTTGGCTTTTCCTTGTTTAACTTTAAATGCCGGGTTTGGGGGTGCTCTTTCCACATCAGCACATTCGCCTTGCTCCCTCCCTAACTCCTCCATACTCCTGTAGGATTTCACAATACAAGTCTAGGCGATTTTGAGAGTATCTTTTAAAAAAAAAACATTTTTATTGATTTTAGAGAGGAAGGGAGAGGGATAGAGAGATAGAAACACCAATGATGAGAGAGAATCATTGATCAGCTGCCTCCTGCACGCCCCCTACAGGGAACCAAGCCCACAACCCAGGCATGTGCCCTTGGCCGGAATAGAACCTGGGACCCTTCAGTCCGCGGGCCGAGGCTCTATGCACTGAGCCAAACTGGCTAGGGCGAGGGTATCTTTATTAAATTGGGGACAGTGAAATGAATGAAAGGCTTAGGGTAGAAGAAGCCGCAGGAGAGAGCCTAGGTGGGGCTACTGTGGCTTTTTAGAAACACGGGAAAGAGTTGGGCCACACTGGGCTTCATGAACTCACTGGGAAGTAAACGTTCTGGGGACGGAATGAGCCGAGGCCGGGGTGCTGTCAGCTCACTGGGAAGTCAGAGGAAAAGGGGGCCTGGGAGACAGGTTCGGGGTGAGCCCCGATGAGCTGCTGCCACCTACTGCTCCCCTGGTTGCAAGTCTCAGTGGGGATCCTTAGAGCTTAAGAGAAAGAGCAGGGATGAATGCCTAAGGGAGAAAGGCGTGGGTGTGCTCTCAGGAGAGTGTGTGCCAGGGCCTTTGTCTTAAGACTTTTTATCTTTCTTTCTCCAGCAGGAGTCCCAGGGGAAGCCTCAGGGAGGGTTTTAACAGACTATTCCTTAGCTTTCCAGGTGTGCCCTTCAATATGTCGATTCATCAAAATGTGTGTATAAAGGGGTCAGGGTTATTTTCTGGTTAGTGTCATTTAAAAACGTATGTTTTTATTGATTTCAGAGAGGAAGGGAGAGGGAGATAGAAGCATCACTGTGGAGAGAGAATCATGGATTGGCTGGCTCCTGCACGCCCCCTACTGAGGATGGAGCCCACAACCCAGGCCTGTGCCCTGACTGGGAATTGAACCAGTGACTTCCTGGTTCCTAGGCCAACGCTCAACCACTGAGCCACGCCCACCGGGCTGGTGAGTGTCATTTTTTGAAAAACCATCACTGCAGAGTGACTGGGACCGGGGCTGGTCTGCCCCGGAAGGTCTGAAATGTTAAACCATTTGCTCCCAAGTGTCCCCGGTTAGGGAAGATAAAACCTTGTGATTCGTTAGCTGGCTGGAAATTGCTTAAATGTTTGGCCTGGTTTAGTGGTTTTGTCTGTTTCCCTTATTCCACTTGTCAAGGGATTTCCCTAGCTTCTTACTTTCCTGCCTCACTGGGAGTGCCACTCTTTATCTAAGCCAATGGTAGAAGAAAAGAGTTTTGGTCATAAAGCCATGACTCTCTTTCTCCACATGCTTTTCTTTATGTTTGGGATAGTTTAGAGAGTAGAAACTCACCCTCCAGTGTGGCCCAGTGGTTGAGCGGTCACCTATGAATCCGTAGGTCACGGTTCGATTCCTGGACAGGGCACATGCCCGGGTTGCGGGCTCCATCCCTAGTGTGGGTGTGCAGGAGGCAACTGATCAGTGATTCTCTCTCATCATTGGTGTTTCTATCCCTTTCTCCCTCTCCCTTCCTCTCTGACGTCAATTAAAAAAAAAAAGTATTTTTAAAAGATGAAATTCAACTTGTATAAAAGTGGATGAGCCCCATGCCAGCCACCCCTGCTTCCGATTTCATCCTGAGATATTTCATGCATATGCCCAACCATGTCTCTGTCTATCTATCTATCTATCTATCTACCTACCTACCTATCATCTCCTTTTCGGATCATGATTTTTATAAATAACTGTGTATGACATACACCTCCCCAAATTGCCCATCTCAGAACGCAAAGGCCTCCTCACTCCTTGTATGGCCTTCTCCTAACTGTAGGTGGACATTTGGGCTGCTTATGTTCTTTTGTCCAGAAACCTGATGGGCTTTTGTGTCTTATTACACTCATGCCCCTGAGAAGGCCCAGGCTGATGTCCTAATGGTTGGGTCGGATTTATGGCCTTTTATTTTATTTTGGGGTTTCTTGATTCCCTTGAACTTCATCTGTGTAGTAGGCAGTCCAGTCTTGTGCCATGGACTTTGGAGACAGATCACTTGGCTTTGCAACTCGATCCTGTTACTTATACACTTTGAGAGCTTTGGCAAACTGCTTAACTTCTCTGTGTCTCCTTGAGCATGTTACCAACCTCTCTGTGCCTTGGTCTCCTCACCCATTAAAAGGGGATGGAAGCCCTGGCTGGTTTTGCTCAGTGGATAGAGCGTCGGCCTGGGGACTGAAAGGTCCCAGGTTTGTCCCCAGGTTCGATTTCAGTCAAGGGCACATGCCCGGGGTTGTGGGCTCGATCCCGGGTAGGGGGCATGCAAGAAGCAGCCAGTCAATGATTCTCTCTCATCATTTATGTTTCTATCTCTCTTTCCCTCTCCCTCTCTAAAAGCAATAAAAATATATTTTTAAACAGTGTGGGGGAGCGGGGGAAGGAAGATGCTGATAGCATCTGCACCATGGGGTTGTTAGGAGGACTCAATGAGCTAAAAACGTGACATTTTCTTAGAACAGCCCCAGCATGCATTTCTAGTGTTTCATGCATGTTATTCTCAGACACATACAGGGAGCTGAAGCAGCGAACCTCTGAGAAGCTCCCCAGGCTGGAGTCATTAAAAGTCTATGCACTGACCTTCTTTCCTTCCTCTTTCCTCTTTCTCCCTCCAATGTTTGCTGAAGGCCCCTAGATTGGCTTGACACCTGCTAGGAAAGGCCAGCACCCCCGCCTGCTTGGGGACAGACACTTCTGCAAACGCCGAGATGTGTGTTGGGGGAGGGAAGTGTCTGACTTTGAGATACTGAGGTCTGGGCTCAGAGTGGAGATGGAGGGAAGATGGAGTGGGCAGCAGAGCCGGGTTAGGGTTGGGGGGTGGGGGGCATTGGGCCATGCTCTGCCAGCCGTGCTCCTGCTGACACCTAGTGGCAAGACAGAGTTATCATCGTTTTCATCCAAGCTACCTCTCTGAGTGTAGCCTCCACCAGAATATCTAACTGACTGCATGAGCCACCACCCTATGTCCATCTTTGGGCTCTCGTGAATCATGCTGCCGTGAATTCTGTGGGAAAGTTTTTGTGGGGATGTATGCCTTCTATTTTCTTGGGTAGATAGGAGTGGACTTTCTGGGTCAGATGTCATTCCACATGTAACCTTTTGAGGAATCGCAGACTGTTTTGTTTTGATATTTTGTTTTGTTTTATTTTGGTTAATCCTCACCCGAAGATATTTTCCCATTGATTTTTAGGGAGAGTGGAAAAGAGAGGGAAAGACACAGAGAAACATAGAGACACATTGACTGGTTGCTCCCTGCACGAGCCCTGACCAGGGCCGGGGCTGGGGAGGAGACTGCGACCGAGATATGTGCCCTTGACCGGAAATAAACCCAGGACCCTTCAGTGCTGGGGTCCAACCCCAGCAGGTCCAGGGGTCCCCAAAGGTGTGGACGGAGTGGGCAAAGAAGGAATGACACGGAGACAGCGTTCAGTTGATCAGCAGCCTAGCCAGGATCTCTAGCCAGGATCTCCAGCCAAGTTCTGTTCAGGATCTCCAGCGAAGTTCTGGTTAGGATCTCCAGCCAGGTTCTGTGTCCATGTTCTTTTGCTAGGTTCTCCAGCCAGGTTCAGTCACCAGGTTCTAGTCAGGTTCTCTTGCCATGTTCTATCCAGGTTCTGTAGCCAGGTTCTGTCTCTAAGTTCTGTGGCCAGGTTCTGTCCAGGATCTTTTGCCATGTTCTCTCCAGCGAAGTTCTCCTGTCTCTAGGTTCTGTGTCCTGTTGTCTTGTTACACCTGTATTTATACCAGTTGATTCCAATCCTATCAATCTCTATTCCAAAGGTTAGGGCGTTTCTTATCTCCATTCCAGGGAGTAAAGATTATGTAGCTTAAGCGTGATTGTTCGTAGTTAAAGTGATTACCCGCCTGGCACTTAGTTAAGGGGTTTTATTCCCTCCCTAACTTCAGGGGAAAATCCCTACCTGGGGAAACAACCTTTCTCAGAGATGTGACCTTGGTTAAAACACATAGTGCCAAGAAGATGAGCAAACATATTAAGAACAGTATGCCATATATGCCAGGTCCCTTGAAACAGCAAGGATGGACCGGCACCCGGCACTTCAGTTCACAGGCCAATGCGCTATCCACTGAGCAAAACCAGCCAGGACCCGCAGACTGTTTTTTACAACAGTTGCACCATCCTACATTCCTACCAGCCATGCATGACGGTTCCAGTTTCTCCACATCCTCGTCAAAACTTATTGTCTGTCTTCTTTTTTTTAAAAAAAATATGTTTTTATTGATTTCAGAGCGGAAGGGAGAGAGAGATAGAAACATCAATGATGAGAGAATCCTTGATTGGCTGCCTTCTGCATAACCTCCACTGGGGACCGAGCCTGCAACCTGGACATGGAACCGTGACTTCCTGGTTCATAGGTTGATGCTCAACCACTGAGCCACCATGGGCCTGGCTTGTCTGTTTTTTGTTTTGTTAATCCTCACCCTTTTCCATTGATTTTTAGGGAGAGTGGAAGAGAGAGGGAAAGTCAGAGAGAAATATCAATGTGAGAGAAACACATAGATTGGTTGCCTCCTGCACGAGCCCCAACTAGGGCCTGGGCCGGGGAGGAGCCTGCAACCAAGGTACGTGCCCTTGCCCGGAATCGAACCTGGGACCCTTTGGTCCGCTGGCCGACACTCTATCTACTGAGCCCAACCAGCCAGGGCTCGGGCTGTCTTCTTGATTCTAGTTATCCCGGTGGGTATGAAGGGGTAAGTCTGGTCAATATTAGGTTCTAAATACAGTAACCCTCAGAACAGTCCCCTCATCACCAGTCCCAGCCTGCACTGCTGCCCTTCCCGCCCCCTCTACACTCCACTCCCAAGTTCACAAAGTAGATGGTTAGTAAATACCTGTTCAATGAACAAATGGATAGATGGGTGGATGGACAGATGGAATATTATTTTAGCTGTTATTAATAATGTTACAGAAGGATGTTTAAGGAGGAGGGAAGTTGTGGTCGGCAGAATAATGCCACTTCCCCAAATCCACATCCTAATCTCCAGAACCTGTGACTATGCCTCCTTATATGGAAAAAAAGACCTTTGCAGATGGGATTAGGTTTAGGATCTTGAGATGGGGAAAATTATTTTACATTATCTGGGTGGGCCTAATGTAATCACAGGGGTCCTTCTAGAGCAGTGGTTCTCAACCTTCCTAATGCTGCAACCCTTTAATACAGTTCCTCATGCTGTGGTGACCCCCAACCATAAAATTATTTTCGTTGCTACTTCATAACTATAATTTTGCTACTGTTATGAATCGTAATGTAAATATCTGATATGCAGGATGTATTTTCATTGTTACAAATTGAACATAATTAAAGCATAGTGATTAACCACAAAAACAATATGTAATTATATATGTGTTTTCCAATGGTCTTAGGCGACCCCTGTGAAAGGGTCATTCGACCCCCAAAGGGGTCGCGACCCACAGGTTGAGAACCGCTGTTCTAGAGGAAGGCAAGAGAGTCAAAATCAAAGAATGAGATGTGACAATATGACCAGACATTGGAAAGGTGCAGGACCATGAACCAGGAATGCAGTGGCCTCTTGAAGCCAGAAAAGGTGGGACCAGACTCTCCCCGGGAGCCTCCAGGAGGAGCCAGCCCTGCCCACACCTGGTTTGTAACCTCTAAGACCAATATTTGGATTTCCGACCTCCAGAACTGTAAGGTAACTAACTTGTGTTGTTTCCAGCCAGTGTTCCTGGTAAATTGCCACAGCAGCAGTAGGCAATGAATACAGAAGTATTAGCATATATTCCTCTGTGACTGCCCTGCTGGGTCGTATTGGGCTCTGAGACAAAAGGGGAAATGTGTGCCTCTCAATATATGTTTTATGTAATTTTTAATTCGCTCCCAGAAGTAGATTTTGAACATGTTATAAAGTGTTAGCTTCCATTAAACACAGGAAAGTAAAATTATAATAAGTTCTTAACATGGTGCATTTCAATATACCTACTTTTAAGTTTCAATATATTTTTAATAATGTTCTGGGGAGAAATAGCCATTAATATACATAAAAAGAGGTATAAGAGCCACACATTTTTGCACTGATTTCAGGCTCCAATATATGGCTTAGCAAGGCATTGCCAACACCTGCCTTGATGAAAACTTGATATTTTATTCATTATGGAGTTATTTTGCCATTCATTTGATATTTTATAATAGTGCATTGAAATATTTATCTCAATTGAGTTTTTTGGAGCCCCCTTAATTTTTGCACCTAAGGCCAGGTGTCTTACTCTCCTCACCCTAATTCTGGCCCTGCGGGGGGAAGGGAGGGCGGAAAGATTTTACAGCAGTTTCACCTTAAATTCTTGCCATAACCTCCCCCCTCCCCTCTACTATCTTAAAAAAGAAAATGCAAACAAGTTAGCTCTGGGTTATGAGATGAAAAGTCACTTTAATTAGCTTCTTTCTATGTCTAACTTTTTTTTTTTTTCCTTCAAAATTTCCTGAAGGTAGTGTGTAGACAATAAAAGTACTTTACAGAAAGTTCTTGTAGAAAGTGGTTTGGGCTGAAGCAACATTGTAACCATCTGTAAACACTTAGGTGATATTTTCAATAAAGATTCTACGAGACGAACATTGGTTTCAGCATGGGTTTATGAGCAATTTTTGTCTTTGTTTTAATGGGCCGTGTGTTGACGATAAACTAATAAAGGTGTGTTTATTGGATGTGTTCCTCCTCCCAGCTTCCATTGCATCAGGCAAGAATAATGAGTATTTAGGAAAAGCGGAAATCATCTCCGACGACCGCAGCCAAGTGATAACAGTATTCATTTCAGAAACTATAATGTAACAATTTTTGTAACATCGGCTCTGAATAATAATCATAAAAGGTCTTGCCCCCGGTGGTTTCCGTATTGTAACTGTTACCACGTTCGCCTCACACGCGAAAGGTCTCCTCCCAGGCGGAAACACGCTAATTTTGTTTCTTTATTACAGAATTTTAAAATTTACTTCAAAGTAACTTCATGGAAATTCTGGTTCAGTGGGGTTTTTTTCTTCTGTATCCCTGTCTTTTTAGAAATGACAGTAGGATTCTAAAAATTACTTCAAAGTCATTGACATTCTAGCTCGATTATTTTACCAAAAAACTTTAGATGGAGAGGAAAGGGAAAAAGAAAAAGCTGATGAACTGGCGTGCGTTGGCCGGGAATCGAACCCGGGTCAACTGCTTGGAAGGCAGCTATGCTAACCACTATACCACCAACGCCCCGGCGAACCAGCCTTCTCCCAGGTCTTTAATGGAAAACACATTGGATTGGCTGGGCGATACCAAATAATGGGATGCCTCTCCCACGCGTCCCTCCGCGCCTCGGAGGACACCGCCCTCGGATGTTCCACGCCGCCGTCCGCCCAGCCGCGCCGCACGTCCCCCCAGCGCCGCGGAAGCCTGGGTGCCGGCGCCGCCCGTGGCCAATCCCGGGCCGCCGCCTGGGCCGCTCGACTTCCGGGTCAAAGGGTCCCGCGCCTCGGAGTCCCCCGTGCTCGCCGCCTCCGCTGTCCCCCGCGCCCGCCACTTCCGGGGCCGCAGTCCCGGGCCTGGAGCCGCGAGTCTGAGGCGCTCCGGCCCCGGGACGACCCGGCCAGCCCGGCCGCCGCCCGCGCCGGCCCCGAGCCCTGGTGAGCAGCGCCCCGCGCCCCATCCCGCTCGGCCGCGACCCCGAATCGCCGTGACCGGCCCGTACCCTCCGCCCCCGCCTCCCTGCCCCCGCCCCGCCGCGGACCGCACTCTGGGTCTCTCCAGCCCCTGGTCGGTTTCCTCCCCGCTCCGGCCTCTCCTTCCCCTTCATCCCCGCCCGCCCCCTCCTCGGCTGGGCCCCCTCTCAGCCTCTGCCTGGCCGGCCGCCTCCCCACCCACCGGCGCTGCACGCCACCTGGCTCGGGCCCCTTCCGCGGGGCCGCACCCGAGCGCGGCTGCTTTCCTCGCAGGCTCTGGAGTCCCCACTTTCCCCGGCTCCCATGCACATGCGGGGTGGAGGCCACCTCCCTGCCCCGCGCCGGGCCCTCCGCTTCCACATCCCCGCGGGGTCCAGCCCTCTTCTCAGCTCCCCCATCTCCATCCCCCTCCCCATCCCCATCCCCATCCCTATCCCCATCCCCATCCCCATCCCTATCCCCGTCCCCGTCCGGCCGCCCACCTTCCTCCCACCCCGTCTCAGACCGGCCCGGACACTTCCCCACCTCGATGCTGCCACGGAGCCCTCCCTTTTGCCACCACCCCTGTCACCCCTCCCTTCCCCCTCCGTGAGGAAGTCCCTGGTCTCCATAAAAAAAAAACACACAAACTAAAAAAACAACCCTGCTTTCGAGGAGCTGGGACTAGAGCCCAGATGTGCGCTGTGGTCGCCAATCCCTGTGTCCCTGGCAGAGCCCTGGGGGACTGGGCCCTGGGAGGACTTGCCTCCTAGGCGTGGTCCAGGGCCAGGGGCTGGGAGAATTGGGCCGGCAATCCGGACTCCCCAGGGGTTGGTCAGTCCCTCCGTTAACCCACTGTGTTCAGGACACATTCGCTCTCTCAAGGTCTGTGTCCCGCACCCGAAGCTGGAATGGAGGCTTTCTGGACCCTTTAAGGTCAGTTGTGCGGAGGTGGGGCGGCCAGGCCGGCTGGGTGTGGGCTGGTGGGATCCATCTGCCTGGTCCAGGACACAGAAGCTGGCAGGAAGTGGGTTTCTACAGCCCTGGAGTCGGCCACCGCCCGCAGGGCCAGCCGGCTGGGACCCAGGCCAGTAGCTGCAGTTTTGTGTGCTTTTGCTGGAGGCTTTTCTTTGCGTCCAGCATCCCCTTCCAGCTGCCCCACCCCCACCCGGATGTACCCCCTGCAAGACCAGGGATGAGAAAGTGGAGAGTGCTGATTCCAGCCGAATTTGACAGAGGTGTGGCTGCAGCCTCCCACACCTAACACAGTGCCTGGTTTTTGGTCAGTGAATGGGGGGAATTCAGTCCAGTTCTCCCCTAGGTGTGATTTTAAATAACTTGCTTAGTCAGCAGTATTAGCCGTCATGTAGTTTCTGCTCTGCCAGGCCTTTCCCTGTGCAATCTCATGTAATCCTCACAGTAGCCCCACTGCAGTCCCATTTTATCGCTGGGGAAACTGGGGCCCAGAGAAGTTAAGTGACTTCCCCAAGGTCACACAGCCTGGCCGTGGCAGAGCCAGGATTTGGACCCAGACCTTTCTGATGCCCAGAAACCAGTGCTTCTTGTGGCGACATGTTGCTTTCCCTCTCCTCCATGATCCCTGTCCTGCTTTTTCTTTAAGCATCTGGGCACCTGCCTGTTGTCCTGGGACCTGGCTTGAGAAGTTTATTGGGTGCCAGCCAAACCAGAGGTCCCTTCGGCTTTAGACAGTGTTCAAGGGAGGGCAGTGACAAGTTCACTCAACCACAGTGTTTATTGAGTGCTTCCTCTGTGCTCGGCATGGCTCCGGGCTCAGGACACACCAGGGACAGGACAGCTGCCCTGCCCTCGTGGAGCGGGCATCCCATAAGGAGTGCTCACTCACTCAGCAGGGGTTCAGAGCCTCAGAACTAGTGATATTTGGGGCCAGGTCATTCTTTGTGGGTGGAGGGAGAGGGCCATCCTGTGCATCGTGGAATTGTGTCTCCACCAATCAGATTGCTAGTAGCATGCCTTCCAGCTGTGACAACCAAAAGTGTCCCCCAGGGGCCAGAATTGGCCCGGGTTAGACACCCTGGATTAGGGGATTCCATTCACCCCTCCCCCCAGGAGATACTGCTGCGTTCTCTAGTCATTGGATTTGCTGGGATCCTAGGATGCTGCACACATTTAAATACCTGAACAGGGAGAGAGAAAGTGACTCACACCCACTGGGGGTCCTTCTGGTTTATACCATCAGGGATTTTATTCTGGTGTCTACTGTGAGCTTAAGGATCCAACTCAAACTTTTCCCCCAAATAATGAATGCGGAGTTTCCCCCTCAGCCCTGCTGACCCTGGGCGCGAAGCATTCTCTGTTGTGGGGACAGTCCTGGGCATGGCAGGGTGTTGAGTCTCATTCCTGACCTTCACCCACTTGATACCAGTAGCACCCCCACCCCCATCAATGGTGACAATCAAAAAACATCTCCAGACACCACCAAGGGTCCCCTTTGTGAACCACTGTCCTAGAGCAAGTGCTGTGCAGAAAGACCAGGTGTTGTGATACGGGTGACAAGTTAGCAACTTTGGACTCAGTGCCAGGAAAGACCTCTGAAAAGGTGATATTGGGACCCAAAGGATAAGAGCAAGCAGGTCATACAAAAAGGAGAGACAGGGTATCCCAGGCAGAGGGACTGGCAAGTGCACAGGGCCTGGAGTGGGAATGGGAGTGGTGTGTTTAGGGAAGAGTAAGGCCAATGTGCCGGAGATCATGGTCAAGGGCAGGGGAGCCAGGGAGGTCAGGAGGGCCGTCGGGGGGCATCCACAGTGGGGAATTTGGCTTTATTCCATTTCTGGCCAGTGTGTGGGTGGGGTTCTTGGAGCCATTTGATACTCTCCTCTTCTCAGGGACTTCTCACCTTGGGAGAGCTGCTAGGCAAAGAGATGCTGGGTTCTGGCAGATGTCAGGCGCCCTCTCGAATTTCAGGCCAGGGCCTAAACCACCTACCGCATCAGAACGGCCTTGGCCTTGAGTGTTCCCCAGGGGAATGGAGGGCTGCCTGAGGAAGGGAGAAGCGGGAGAGGAAGGGGAGAGCTTGCACCCCTGGAGTGCCTGCTGGGAGTTGCAGCCCTGTGGTCTCTCCCTTTGCAGGCTCCCCCACCTTCCTGATCAGCCAGTGGTTAATGCGGACGGTTAAGAAGCTACGCCTGGACAACAACTCAAACACAGGAAGTTGGAGGAGGTGAGGCGCATGGCTTTGGGAGCTCTGATTGCCGGGGATGTTGCAGAGTCTTAGGTCTGGGAAGATGCCTTTGCACCCTGTCCCCCCTACATTTCTGCATTTTTCTAAGGTGAAGTTCTGGCTATTTTGTGTGAGGAGGCAGTGTGGGCTAGTGCAGGGTTTCTCAGCCCTGGCACTGCTGGTGTTGGGGCCAGATCACTCTCTGTGAGGCTGTCCTGGGCAGTGTGGGTTGTTGAACAGCATTCCTGGCCCCCACCCACTTGATGTCAGGAACACCCCCAGTCAGGACAATCACACAAGTCCCCAGAGATTGCCCAGTGTCCCCTGGGGACGGGATCAGCCCTAGTTGAGCACTGCTGGCCTGGTGGTTAGGATGTGAGCTTTGATTCCAACAGACTTGGGCTCCCCTCCCCTGGACTGACATTGATCAGGCCATTTGACCTCTCTGAGCCCACTTTGCAGGCTCTCAGATGGAGCTGAGCCTGAAACTCACCTCCCAAGCTTACAGTGAGGACTAAAGGTCATTACACACACAAGATTCGTGAGTCTGGTAAATTCCACGTGTGGGGCCTGGCGTGAATTGAAGAAACTGTAGGAATTTCTTGGCCAGTTGACCTATGTCAGTCAGTTTTCTAACAGTCTCAGGCTCATTTGCTTGTGGGGAGGCAGGAAGGTATCAAAGATGATGCTGGAAGATGCTAAACATGGTGATTGGTTCCCAAAACGCAGGCTCTGAGAACATGCAGCCCCCATGTCTGACGGTGAGCGTGTCAGGTATCAGTTAGTGATGGGAACCCATGTCTCTTCTCGTGTGCCTTAGGTCCCTGTGGGCACAGGCTGGACTGCAAACTGACTCTGTGTAAGGCTGGTCCTAAAAGCTGGGGGCCTGCGTGGTGCTGGGCAGAGAGGAGCCTGCTGCTTCCTGGGAACCCCCAGCTTCAGGGATGTAGGGAGTGACCTGAACGCCACTTCCCCTGCCCCCGGCTCCTGACCTACCCTGCCCAGCACCCACCTCCCTTCCTGCCTTATCTGTGGTTGGCCTGAACTTGCCCGGAGCTCAGGATCCACAATTGCTTCTTGCCTTCCACTTGCTTCCCTCATCACAGGCCTCACTCGGGTCTCTGGTTGATGCGGGTGGTGGCCCAGCTCCTGGAGCACCTGCTCAGGCCGAGATCATAGAGCTCCCGTCAGGCCTTGGCAGTGGCTGAGCCGGAGGTCCTGCACTGTGTGCTGGTGGCGTCACAGGCTGTGAAGGCGCCCTACCAATTGGCAGAAAGAAAGTGGAGGTGGACATGGCCTAAGAGGATTCAGTCCACTTTCATTTCCCAGCTGTGTAAACTCTTGACTCAAGAAGGCCAGCACAGGCTGGTGCTGGAGGGGAAGGGCGGCACAGACTTGCTTCACCGGGGCCCCATTTCGTCCACCTGTCCCTCTTCCCCAGCCTCTTCCTGCAGTCAGGGCTTTGCCTCTGGGGAGAAGAGGCGAGTGGAGAGCCTGACTTAGCACCAAGCCTTCGCCTGTCCGGGAGCTCGGGCTGCCCCACTGCATCTACGAAGATTCTTAGAAGTTTCTCCGATGTTTCATTTCATTTCTCATCTCCTGGATCGCATTTTCGCTCCCTGGACTCTCTGTAGCGATTGGAGGCAAGATCTTTTTTATCACTCTTTGCTGTGGAGATAAGCCATGTGACTTTGTGAGTGCTTTCTCCAGGCTCTTTGCTTCTGGGGTTCCCTTTAGGGACCCTGGAGGTCACGGTCTGTCTCTCTGCTGTGAACAAGGCTTGAGTTGTGGTAGCAGGGTCTGGGAGGGCTGGGTGGTGAGAGGAGTTCCCCTGGCTTGGTTTTCTGGGCTGGTTGCTGGCGGTGCTTGGGTCCGTGTGGGTTCTGGAGTGCTCAGCCGGTCCCACTCATCACCCCTCAGTGAGTCTCCCACCATCTCTGGGTTCGGTTTGTTTGACCCGAGGGCCCTGAAGGCTCTGCTGGCCTGCGGTCGAGGAGGAGCTGAACTGACTGCTCCTTCTGACTAAGGGCAGGACACCCAGCTCATTGCGCTCATTTTGATGGCCTCGTGAGATGGCCTGGCTCTTACAACTGGGTCACCATGTTTGTATTTAGATTTCTCTAAAGCAAATATTTGCCTGGCCAGTCCAGTCTGGTCAAGAAGTGTGCTCAGCAGCGTGGGTGGGAGAGGGAGGGCGGGGGCCTCTGCACGGCCACAGCTGCTCTGGAGGGGAATGGCCTCGGAGGGGGGGTGAGCACATGCACGCTCTCACCGCGTTCTCACGGTCCCGGGCAGTACCTGCCTGCTTCTCTGAGCGCCTCTGGTGAGGCACAAGTTTTCCCTGCTGGCCAGCAAGCTGATGGCACAGGTAATGAGGTTTGGCAATTAATTCTCTGCTCAGGCTTCTGTCCATGGGCCAGTGGTCTTCCATGGCTCTCTGTGGAATGCCCGCTGTGCCAGGGGCCACGTGAGGTTCTGGGGACACCTCCATGAATAGGACAGACACGGGGGGGGGACGGGGGCAGGCGATTGACAGACCACCATTGTGACGCATTCTCTGCGGGTGGCATGTGGAAGATTAATGGAGAGACCAGTTTTGGTATAGGTCAGTGATGGCGAACCTATGTCACGCGTGTCAGTGGTGACATGCGAACTCATTTTTTTGGTTGATTTTTCTTTGTTAAATGGCATTTAAATACATAAAATAAATATCAAAAATGTAAGTCTTTGTTTTACTATGGTTGCAAATATCAAAAAATTTCTATATGTGACACGGCACCAGAGTTAAGTTAGGGTTTTTCAAAATGCTGACACGCCGAGCTCAAAAGGTTCGCCATCACTGGTATAGATGGTCATAGAAAGTTTCTAAGGACCTGACATATTTAAGCTGAGATCTGATTTGCTGTTACTTCAGCAAAGAGAGGAGTTAAAAAAGTGTTCCAGCCGAAACCGGTTTGGCTCAGTGGATAGAGCGTCGGCCTGCAGACTGAAAGGTCCCAGGTTCGATTCCGGTCAAGGGCATGTACCTGGGCTGCGAGCACATCCCCAGTGGGAGATGTGCAGGAGGCAGCTGATCGATGTTTCTCTCTCATCGATGTTTCTAACTCTCTATCCCTCTCCCTTCCTCTCTGTAAAAAATCAATAAAATATATTTAAAAAAAAAAAAAAAAAGTGTTCCAGGCAGAAGGACCAGCGTGAGCAAAGGCCCTGGAGTGGGAAGGAGTCTGGGCTGTTTGAGGAGCTGAGAGAAGGCCAGTTTGTCTGGGGCATAGTGATGGCAGGGAATGAGGTTCGAGAGTGGCCGAGGCCGAGGACAGAGCTCTGAAGGCCAATATGAGGACTGGTTTTCACTGAAGGGAAAACCCCCAAGAAAGAGTTTTGAGTTGATAGACAGTTACCATCATTCAGCTGAGAGGTGACAGTGGCTTGGATCTTAGCCGGCACGGTGTTGGAGAGAAGTGTAACAATTTAAGAAATATTTAGGGGACCGGGAAGGCTGCACAGGGTGGGGCTTGGCAGGGGGAATTGGAGTGTCTGACAAGGAGACACTCCAATATGGAACTGGGGTACCACTTCCCTTCTCATTTTCTTCCTGCCTGTCCCTTCCTCCTCATAGCTTCTCGCTGAATTCTGAGGGGGCGGAGAGGATGGCCACTGGGGCCCCGATGTCCGACCCAGGGGACACGGTCGAGATGGAGGACCCGGCAACCCACTTCCAGGTGCAGAAGCACTCGTGGGAAGGGCTCCGGAACATCATCCATGACAGCCGCAAGAACTCGGGCCTGATCGTCAACAAGGCTCCTCATGACTTCCAGTTTGTGCAGAAGACAGATGACTCAAGCCCCCACTCCCACCGCCTCTACTACCTAGGTAAGCCCTCCCGTGTCCCTGCGGGCCCCTAGGCTCCTTGGGGCCCAGGGGCTGCCCTTGAGCAGGACAGTGTTTCTGGGATGGCTATTACTAAATCCTCTAGTGTCCAGAGGTCTCTGGTCCTCTTAGTTAGAAGGTCCAAATAGAGGGGCCTGCCCTGCGCAAACTGCCACGCCTCCCACGGACATCTGTTCACAGGGAAGGTCTGGCCCAGGGTCCACAGAAGAGTCAGATGTGCAGGTGAGGGGGGCAGAGGCCAGTGCCGCCCCGTCTGTGCTGCAAGGTGCTATGGTTCGGGCCTGGAACATGGGCCTGAGCCACTGAGATTGTTTTCAGTACCGGTCAGTTGGGCCTGCCCCTGGGCTTGGGAGCTGTGGGACTCCCTCAGCAGCTGGAGCCACAAGTAGCTCCAGTAGGCTCTGGCTGTGGAGTGAAGTGTTAAGAAAGCTCATGGAAAGCCCTGGCCAGGTGGCTCAGTTGGCTGAAGCATCATCCCACACACTAAAAAGGTTCCCAGTTCGATTCTCACATACCTAGGTTGTGGGTTCGGTCCCCAGTCAGGGAGAGTATGAGAGTCAAACAATCGATGTCTGTCTGACTCTTTCTAAAAATCAATAAAACCATATCCTTGGGTGGAGATTAAAATAAATAAATAAAAGAAGGCTCCTGAAAGCTCTGTGATTGCACAATCGTGCGCCCTGTGGTCTTAACAACAGAGGATGGCTTGCCACATTTTTGCACAGCTGCCCCAGATACCTGGATAAGCCTGTTAACAGCTGGCCACTTCCTCCTCCTCCGGGGGTGCATCTCTGGAGCAGCTTTCTACACGTCTGCAGTTGTTGGCATGTGTGTTCTGCCGGGCCAGGTGGGAAGCTTCAGGGTACCCTCAGCAGCCAAGCCCTAGCCTGGCTCCTAGGAGGTAGACAGTTACTATCTGCTGAGCTAGTGAATGTTGCCCTACTTCACCTAAAGGTGTCACGGAGCAGGTAGAGACAGTTCCGAGTGTGTTTGAAAGCACGTGTCACATGATTGTTGACCAAGGCAGGTTTTCATGCTCAGCACTCTCAGCTTCTGGGGCCCGGATCAGTCTCTCTGTATCCTCAGCCCCTGGGACAGTGCCCATTCCTGGTCATGCCCTCCGCCCTCAGTCAGTATTGGAGTGAGTGATGGAGTGAACGAATGAAGGTCATTCGCCAGAGGTTAACCCCATGCTAATGATTGTGACTGACCTAGGTGGACATCAGATGGCTCGCCGCTTCCCGCAGTCGATGCAGGTCATCCTCACAGAGACCCACGGGGTTGACCCAGGTGGTGGTTGGGCAAGCACAGGGTCAGAAAGGCAGTGGACCAGCATGGGGGTCATTAAGCAACAGCCGGCTGCTTTTGGAAATCTAGTTTTACTGACGCCCAGCATGCCCACTCGTTTATTTCTGTCTATGGCTGCTTTTGAATACAGATATAACAAAGGTCAGATGGCCTGCAAAGTTGAAAATATTTACTGTACGGCCCTTTACAGAAAACAGTTTGCCAGGTCTAGCCTGGGAGAAATTAGGGCTGGATGTGTGTGCTTCAAGCTTCGTTTAGCCAAGGAGGAGCTTGGCTGTTAGGACTGAAAGTGGCCAAGATTTAAGGAGTCTGGTGAGCTGTTGCCTCTCTTTTCCTGCAGTTTCCTGGCCCCCCTCAATCCCTTTTTTCCACTTTCTTTGGTCACTCACTCACTCAAGTTGAGATTCCGTCCAGGTCAAGGTACTTATATGAGTTTCCTAGGGCTGCTGCTGTAACAAAATACCACCAGGTAGGTGGCTTAAAACAACCAAGATTTATCCTCTCACAGTTCAGGGGACCAGGAGCCTAAAATCAGTTTCTTGGGCTGAAATCAAGGTGTTGGCAGGGCCACACGGGGCTCCCTGCAGAGGCTCTAAGGGAGAGTCGTTTCTGGCCTTTTCCAGCTGCTGGTGGCTGCTGGCATTCCTTGGCTTGTAGCTACATCGCCGCAGTCTTTGCCTCCATGGTCACATCGCTGCCTCCTCTTCTGTGTCTGAAGGCTCTCTCTGCCTCCTTATAAGGCATGATTTCATGTAGATAATCCACCCTAATCTCCCCAGTTTAAGATCCTTAACTTAATCCCATCTGCAAAATCCCTTTTGCTACTGAATGTAACATTTTACGGGTTCTGGGGATTAGAGTGTGGACATCTTTGAGAGCCATGTACAGAGCTGCTGGAAGGGACAGAAATCCCCTGAGCTCCTTTAAGCCACCAAGTACACCTTGTATTCAGGTTGCAGGGGCATCTCTGGGTACCCCTCCCCTCGGACCTCATGATACGGTACTCCACGCCTTGTGGAGCCAGGCAGCTGCCCTGCGTATGTTCTTCTCCATGGGTTCACTTTTACTGCCCTGCCATCCGCGCCCAGGGTTACTCGTCTAGGGTTCTAGCCAACAGCAGAAATGGGTTTCTGGCAGAAGGAATCAGATGGCTCAACGTAGGTCAGATGTCCACTTGGCCAGTTGGTCACGGCCTGTGGGTATGTCTGCAGCTGGGGTGGGCCGGTACCCGAAGTCCACAGGAGGCTCTGAGGGCCCATCCCAGTGAGTAGGGGCGGCTCCTGACAAGGGCTGTGGGCCTGGCAAAGACCCCGAAGTGTGCCTAGAACAATGCAGATCTGTACTGCCTCTTTCGGGGTGACACTGCTCACCCTTGAGCTGATCCAGTCTGAATCACTCAATATCCTCAAGGTACCCTTGACTTCACTTCATGTCCAAGTTTCTGGGACAGCCCTCTCCAGAGCCCCCCAAGTATTTATAATATGGCTTTGCACTAGCCCAGCACCTGAGCAAATGCTGGCAGTCAGCGACTCTGTGGGTGGAACAGAAGGGGCCTCCAAGGGCGATGCCTAGCCTGCCCCTTTAAGCACCACCTCCCCCCTGCTTTCCCTGGGACCCCTGCCTCCTCAGTGGGCACCAGGCTTTGCCAGTCAGGACATGTGGAGCCAGTCACTGAGTCCTCAGTGAAGGCTCAGATGCACCTGATGGTGGAGCCCAGTGCACTCACGGTGGGTCAGAGAAGGGACTGTGCCTGCTGCTGCTGCCAGGAAGATGGGATGGCGGTGGCTCAGGTTCCAGGGCTCAAACTGCAGCGTCAGGAAGCCTCTCCTGGCTCTCCGGCCCCTCCCAGGGCACATGAGCCTCTCATGTAGGACAGAGAGGGCGCAGGGCCCCAGGCAGCTTTGGGGCCCCTTAGGCAGGAAATACAAGACCACTGTGTGCTCGTGTCCTATGCCCCCACCAGGCCAGTCACCCAGGCCACAGTGCATGGTGGTCGGGATGGTGGTGGCATTGGAGCTGGGTGCTGTCCCTGAAGAGGGGACAGAGCTGGAATGAGAAGGCAGAGGAGGGGCAGCGAAGGCAGAAATCAGTGGTAGTCATTGGTCATCTCAGACCCCTGCCTTGCACGCTGATCATCACCGTCACTGGTGCTGAGGGCAGCTCATCCAGGGAATGTGCTAGCCTAGCCAGTGGTCGGCAAACTGCGGCTCGTGAGCCACATGCGGCTCTTTGGCCCCTTGAGTGTGGCTCTTCCACAAAATACCAACTTCTGCGCATGGGCTACGAAGTTTCAGTCGCACTGTACATGCGTGCCCGCACGTGGTATTTTGTGGAAGAGCCACACTCAAGGGGCCAAAGAGCCGCATGTGGCTCACGAGCCACAGTTTGCTGACCACTGGCCTAGGCCATCAGCTGAGGAGAAGGTGGTCCCAGTATCCTGGGCAAGGCCACACCCTTGACTTCCCGTTTGGAAAGCTGTCCCTCAGAGCTCTGCAGACAGAGGTTGTCCAGAGCGTGTGCTGTGGGTAGCGTGGCCAGGCAGTGTCATGTCTGCGCCTGCAGCTGGGACGGAAACCAATGGAAGCAGCTTAAAGGGTCCTTAGGCATCGAACTGTGAGCGCTGCCCACCTGCACATCTGAGTTAGCTTTATATTTTCCTTAAGTCTACTTTTAAAGGAACCCTAATTAACCTAATGATTCTCTGTAAATATGCTTTTATTTTGCTAACTGTACTTCGTGAGCACTTTATCATAAGTGGAAAACCCATGTCACTCACCATATCGAGAAGCTACCTATAAAGATAACTGTAAACAGAACAGTTATTTTTATTATTTTGGTTAATCCTCACCCAATGATATTTTTCCCATTGATTTTTAAAGAGAGTGGAAGAGAGGAAGGGAGGGAAGGGGAGAGAGAGGAGAGGGGGGAGAGGGGAGAAAGAAACATTGATGTGAGAGACATAACATCAATTGGTTGCCTCCCACCCACACCCCAGTGGGGACCCAGAGATCGAACCTGCAACCCAAGGGTGTGCCCTTGACTGGGAATCAAACTTCTGACTCTTCGGTGCACGGGCAGCACTCTAACCACTGAGCTACTGGCCAGGGCTCTGCTGTTAACTTTATTAACAGCAATTGTATTGTCATCCATCCAAAGGAAAGACACTACCGGTTGGAATATCTGCCATTATTTTATTTGCCACTAAGAATAGGACAGCACTTCAACAATAAGATACATCTCAACATCAGAGATCTAAGAATGTGAAAAATTACAACTTACTGGAATTAGGTTGATACCTCTGAGTGACATATCCCAGGCCTTTGCTAAGTGCATTATATTTCTTATCTCATTGAATCCACACAGAATCCTCACTGGGCAGCTGCTATCATGTTACAGATAAGGTTAGGTCAGTGGTTCTGTCAGGGAGGTTCTGCCCTCCAGGGGACACTGGGCAACATCTGGGGACGTCTACAGTCATCGAGACTAGGGGTGCTCCTGGCATGGAGTGGGTGGGGCCAGGGATGCTGCTCCACGTGCCACAGTGCCCAGGACGTCCCCCACAGAGAGTGTCCCAGCGTCACCAGTGCCAAGGGAAGAGATGCTTGACCAGACACACACTTGCTCTAACCCTAGAACAATCCCTGGCCTTTGCAAAAGCTTTTACTAAAAAGGAATTGACCGGAGCCTCGCCTGTGGAGAGCTGGCTAGCCCTGACCACCCTTTTCTGTTCTATTGTGTTTGTGTGCTGTTTCTTCAGTAATTTAGTCCAAACAATTCAGCACACACATCTCAGCCGTGGAGGGTCCGGTACTACTGCTGACATGCTTAAACCTGGGTTCGTAGCTTCTCTGGGGAGGGGTGTGCAGCCAGGTTGTGCTGGCAAGATGGCATAGAAGCAGAAGGAACCAGCTGGGCCCAGGCACGGAGAGCCTGAGGCTGGCCCGGCCCTGTCCTGGGCCAAGTCACCCATTCTGTTTTTCTCCTCTTCCCCCCAGGGATGCCTTACGGCAGCCGAGAGAACTCCCTCCTCTACTCTGAGATCCCCAGGAAGGTCCGGAAAGAGGCTTTGCTGCTCCTGTCTTGGAAGCAGATGCTGGACCATTTCCAGGTGAGTGCACCTGTCAGGTCCTGCCTGTGGGCGAGGGAGGTAGCCAGGTCCTCAAAGTGGACACCATTTCCATGGGTCCTCAACTCCTGAGGGGCCCAGGCCAGCCACACGTTCATGCACACTGAGAGCAGAGCTTCCGGCTCACAGCAGCCCTCCCCTCTCCCCCCTTCCTCTTCCCCCTTTCTTTTTCCCCCTCCCCCCCTTCCCCTCTTCCCGTCTTCCCCTCTTCCCTCTCCCCATCCCTTCTCCCCTCTCCGCCAGCCTGTGCTCAGCCCCAGAGTCTAGGCTTCTGATAAGAGTGTTTATCAAAGCATCTCTTCCTTTTTTTTTTTAATATATTTTATTGATTTTTTACAGAGAGGAAGGGAGAGGGATAGAAAGTTAGAAACATCGATGAGAGAGAAACATCGATCAGCTGCCTCTTGCACACCTCCTACTGGGGATGTGCCCACAACCAAGGTACATGCCCTTGACCGGAATCGAACCTGGGACCCCTGAGTCTGCAGGCTGACGCTCTATCCACGGAGCCAAACCGGTCAGGGCAGCATCTCTTCCTTTTAAATGCCTCACCAAAGACTTGAACTGACTTGGGCCCAGGCCTTTTTATGGAGACTTGGCTAATAATTAATGTCATCCAGAGTTGACTCGGTTCCAGGGGGAAGGATGGCGGGTGAAGAACCAGAGCGCCTTTTCATTGGTTGGTGTAGTTCTGTAAAAGGATTTGACAGTAGGGTGTGGGGGTGACACACTCTGAGTTTCTCCGTGCCACGCAGCAGCTCTCCCTTCTGCCTGCCCCATTCAGTCCCCAAGCCAAGGAGCTGTGGTCACATAGCTTTTGTCTCAGCGTGGGGGTAATTTTGCTTTGGGTTCTGCTTTTTTATTTTATTTATTTAAGAGGAAGGAAGAGGGAGAGCTAGAAACATCAATGATGAGAGAATCATTGATTGGCTGCCTCCTGCACACCCCCTACTGGGGATCGAGCCTGCAACCTGGGCATGTGCCCTTGACTGAAATCGAATCTGAGTCCCTTCAGTGCACAGGCTGATGCTCTACGGGGCTTGGGTTCTGCTTTTTTTTAAATGCGTTTCTTTTTTTCTTTTTTTAAAAATATATTTTATTGATTTTTTTACAGAGAGGAAGGGAGAGAGATAGAGAGTTAGAAACATCGATGAGAGAGAAACATCGATCAGCTGCCTCCTGCACATCTCCTACTGGGGATGTGCCTGCAACCAAGGTACATGCCCTTGACTGGAATCGAACCTGGGACCCTTCAGACCGCAGACCGACGCTCCATCCACTGAGCCAAACCGGTTTTGGCTTAAATGCGTTTCTTATCATTAATGTTCCTCTACATCTCCATGTCATCTTCAGAATGCTCCTTGCCCACAGTATTTTAGCTGCGCAGACCCGCCAGGGTTGGGTGTGTGGGGATCAGGTGGTCTGGAATTTGCCCTGCCCCCCACCTGTGCAGAAAGTATGACTGGTGTTAGGTGGGTTCAAATCAAATGCTTTTGGCAGGAAGAGGGGGTGAAGAGGATGGAGGCGTCTGAGGGGTTGGCTTTGGGGACCAGGGAAGAGCAGTCCAGCAGTGTCTCCATGCTGTGGGGCAGAAGACAGTGCTGTCTGCCTTGGAGGTTCCAGGGGAAAGGGGCACAGGGAATCCCAGAGGCGGGCACGAGGGGAGGAGCTCCATGTAAGACCTGAAAAGGACCTGCCACCCGTTCCGCTCCGTGTAGCGCTGCTCATCAGAAGGTTCTCCCTGGCGTGGACCCAGGTCAAATAGGTCCCTCCCGGTAATGCCCAGGTGCCAGGGCCTCTGGCTGCTGACACTGGCATCTGTCTCCTGTGTGTCGCCAGGCCACGCCCCACCACGGGGTCTACTCTCGCGAGGAGGAGCTGCTGCGGGAGCGGAAGCGCCTGGGCGTCTTTGGCATCACCTCCTATGACTTCCACAGCGAGAGCGGCCTCTTCCTCTTCCAGGCCAGCAACAGCCTCTTCCACTGTCGGGACGGGGGCAAGAATGGCTTCATGGTAAGTGCCGGTCCCTCCCTGCAGTGGGGTGGGCAGGTGGGCGGCATCCTGCCCCCCCTGAGCCAGGCCTCTCTGTCCCCAGGTGTCCCCCATGAAGCCATTGGAAATCAAAACCCAGTGTTCTGGGCCTCGGATGGACCCCAAGATCTGCCCTGCCGACCCCGCCTTCTTTTCCTTCATCAACAACAGTGACCTGTGGGTGGCCAACATTGAGACCGGCGAAGAGCAGCGGCTGACTTTCTGCCACAGGGGTAAAGCGGGCAGAGGCGTCAGTCCTGGCCAGGGTGGACAGGAACCTGCACCCAAGGGTGTGGTCTGTTGGGCCAGGCCCAGGCCAGCACTTTCCAGGCATAGTCATCAAAGCTACCAGTCCAGCTTCTAGAAAATACCCTGTCCCCACTCCACTCTCCCTGACCCCAGGCACCTTCCTGAGCCTGGCTCTCACAAGCCACCCTCCTGTGTGGCCCTCTTGGCCTCCCTCCACCAGACACTTATTCTGCACCTCCGCTCACTCGGCCCCTCCCACCTCTGCTCTCCTTTCTGACTCCATGGTTCAAGCTCAGATCTCACCTGCTCCCCGAGTTTTCCCTCATGCCCCTCCTCGCTGGAAAGTGACCTTCCCCTTCTAAAGATGTTTTTGGAACTCTGCACCTGGCGTGGCCTCAGACTTGCCCCCCTGTCCTGCCCCACAGCCCTGGTGCCCTCGCTCTAAACCTGAGCAGCTCAGCCTGAGCAGCTCAGCCGGGGGCAACTCAGACACTGGCCATGTCCAGGGACACTTTTTTTTTAATAAATATATTTTATTGATTTTTTTACAGAGAGGAAGGGAGAGGGATAGAGAGTTAGAAACATTGATGAGAGAGAAACATCGATAGGCTGCCTCCTGCACACCCCCTACTGGGGATGTGCCCGCAACCAAGGTACATGCCCTTGACTGGAATCAAGCCTGGGACCTTTCAGTCCGCAGGCTACCGTTCTATCCACTGAGCCAAACCGGTCAGGGCTCCAGGGACACTTTTAGTTGGCATAGCTGGGTGGGGATGTCCTGGGATCGAGTGGGTGGGAGTTCAGAGATGCTACTCAACACCCCATAGTGCTCAGGACAGCCCCCCACAGAATGTGCTGACCTCAATGTTAGCAGTGCCGAGGGGGAGGAACCTGCTTTAAATAAGACTCCTCACCTCTTGTCCTGCTTTCTCCTCCTCCAGGCTTATCCAACGTTCTCGAGGACCCCAAATCTGCGGGCGTGGCCACCTTCGTCATCCAGGAAGAATTCGACCGCTTCACTGGCTACTGGTGGTGTCCCACAGCCTCCTGGGAAGGTAGGTCCCTTTCCATTTTTAAAAAATGCTTCTATGGTCCTGGCAGTGGTTAAGTGGTTTGAGCATTGGCCCGTGCACTGAAGAGTTGGGGTTCAATTCCTGGTCAAGGGGATGTATCTGGGTTGCAGGTTGGATCCCTGGCCCGG
This sequence comes from Myotis myotis, assembly GCF_014108235.1. Lineage (NCBI taxonomy): Eukaryota > Metazoa > Chordata > Mammalia > Chiroptera > Vespertilionidae > Myotis > Myotis myotis. Next base: position 80,797,838 of record NW_023416368.1, on the reverse strand, counting down.
GGCGGGTGTTAGAGGCAACTAGTCGATGTGGCTCTCTCCAATCGATGTTTCTCTTTCTCTCTCTCCTTTCTCCCCCTCCCTCCCTTCAATATGGAAAAAATATTCTTGGTTGAGGATTAACAACAAAAATGCTCTGTGTACACTTCTTTTATTAATAGACTGTGTGCTTTTCTGCTCTTTGCACTTGTCACTTTAAAGAAACCTCAGCAGTCTTTCTGTTGATATCAGTGTCTCGGTCCGTTTGGGCTGCTATAACCACACCACAGTTTGGGGGGCTTATAAACAGCACTTACATCTCATGGTTCTCAAGGCTGGGAGTTCACAATGAAGGCACCAGAAGATTCAGTGTCTGGTGAGAACCTCCTCCTGGTTCATAGATGGCACCTTCTTGCTGTGTCCTCATGTCCTGGGGTCTCTTTTATAAGGACACTTACCCCTCCCATGGGGGCTCCGTCCTTATGACCTAATCACCTCCCAAAGGCCCCATCATGTAATGCCATTATATCGGGGATAGGCTTTAACATTTGAATTTGGGGGGGACACGATCCCTTGCAGTCAGCACACAAAGGACTCTTTGGAGTGTGACTGTGCCATGGTTTATTGAGCTAGTTCTTTGGTTGTTTCTAGTTGTGGGTTTTGGTTTTATTTTGGTGTCATAATCAATACTCCTTTGAATACCTTTATACACCGATCCTGGTGGGTGATCTTCTGGGCGTGTATCAGTCATTCTCAGCTGGGGTGAACCTGCCTTTAGGGGACATTGCACAATGTCGGGAGACTCCTGTTTGTCACAGCTGAGGAGGAAGCACAGTGCTGCCACTCCCAAGCCACATGGCCTCGAGCCAGCCACTCAGCCCCTTAGGCATCCAGGGCTCCGCCCTAAAGCAGGTGCGGAGCAGGCGGGTGCTTCCGGAGACATCTTTGGTCTGTCCACAGTGAGTCTTAGGGCAGAAACAGGAAGCAGCAGGAGAACCTTCTCAGTGGCTAAGGAAGGAAAGGGCCTGCTGAGGAAGGCGCGGCCACGGCTCTGTCCCTGTGATGTCAGCTTGGCCAGTCACCCCACTTCTCTCTCAGCTGTTACCACCCAGTGATCTGCTTATTCTCACAATGATCTTTATTTTAATTCTTCTTCTGGAGACATGTGTTAATTAACTTGGGTTGCTGAACCTGCTCCCAGACTGAGGGCCTACCCGACAGACACTTGTTGTCTCTCAGTGCTGGAGTCCGCAAGTCCGAGGTCAAGGTGTCAGCACCTTGGCCCCTCTCCTTGGCTGTTCTCCCTGTCTCCTCACAGGTCTTCCCTCTGTGTGTGTCTGTTTCCTAATCTCTTCCTTTAAGGACACCAGTCATATTGGATTAGGGCCCAACCTAATGACCTCATTTTACCTTAACCACCTCTTTAAAGACCCCATCTCCACATACAGTCACATTACGAGGTCCTGGCATTAGGGCTTCAACATAGGGACTTGACAGGAACATACACAATTCAGCACACAAACCCCCTCCATAGCCAGTTCCCACACTGTTTTGTGCTGGGAATAGCTCAGTCCTCGACCCCACTGTGCAGGTAGGGGAACTAGGCCCCAGGAGGAGGTGTGACTGGCTGAAGGTCTAGTAAAGGGCAGCTCCGGGTTCCAGCCCAAAGGCTCATGCTCTTGCCTGGGCCCAGCTGTGGCACAGCGAGTCCCTCGTGTGCACGGGATGGGTGGCCTCCTGGCACCCTCAGTGGTGTCCCTGCCTCCTCCCAGGTTCGGAAGGCCACAAGACACTGCGAATCCTGTACGAGGAGGTCGACGAGTCGGAGGTGGAGGTCATTCACGTGCCCTCTCCTGCACTAGAAGAAAGGAAGACAGACTCGTACCGGTACCCCCGGACAGGTGAGTGCCCGGGACAGGTGGGGATGGCTGGGCAGTGGTCTGAGTCCTCATAGAGCAAAGTGAGGCTCCAACTAGGATGGGCCCACAGGACTCAGGAGCAGGCCGGGCTCGGAACAACAGCAGGGCCAGCACCGCTTCGGGGCCCCGGAGACAGAAGGAGCTCAGGGAGATTGTGACGGGGTGTGGGCCCCAACCTAGGACGCATCAGACATTCACCACCTGTGAGGGTACAGACTCGAGTTTGCCTGTTTCTCAAGAGAAACTGTAAATCCAGACTCATTTGAGAAATTACCCAATTCTTTTTTAAAATATATTTTTACTGATTTCAAAGAGAAGAAGGGAGAGGGAAAGAGAGAGAGAAACATCAATGATGAGAGAAAATCATCCATCAGCTGCCTCCTGCACACCTGAGAACTGAGCCCGAAACCTGGGCTTGTACCCTGACCAGGAATCAAACCATGACCTCCTGATTCATAAGTCGATGCTCAACCATTGAGCAGCACTGACTGGGCAGAAAAACCCCCCATTCTTAAATGTTGCTCGAATTACTTAAAAACACTTAGAAAGCCCGGCCGGGTGTGGCTCAGTGGTTGAGCATCAACCTATGAGCCAGGAAGTCACAGTTTAATTCCCAGTCAGGGCATATGCTTGGGTTGCAGGCTTGATCCCTAGTGAGGGGTGTGCAGGAGGCAGCCAATCAATGACTCTCTCTCATCATTGATGTTTCTATCTCTCTGTCACTTTCCCTTCCTCTCAAAATTAATAAAAATATATTTTAAAAAGATAATAATAAAAATACCTGGTAAGCCAAACGAAATATGTGGCGGGCCAGGTTCAGGTTCAGCCTGCAGGCCTCTTGTTTGCCGCCTCCATGGAGGCAAATAAAAGAGTTGTTCTCGCTGACCTGCAGTGAGCAGCACCTCCTGTTCACCATGCTGGCAGAGCCTCCTAGAGCCGTGGTTGGCAAACTGCGGCTCTCGAGCCACATGCGGCTCTTTGGCCCCTTGAGTGTGGCTCTTCCTAAGCCTTAGGAGTACCCTAATTAAGTTAATAACAATGTACCAACCTATATAGTTTAAAAAATTTGGCTCTCAAAAGAAATTTCAATCGTCGTACTGTTGATATTTGGCTCTGTTGACTAATGAGTTTGCTGACCACTGCCCTAGAGGATATTTTCAGTCCCCAATGCAAATGGGAAAAGTCAGTCTGCTCCCTCCCCAGTTGACAGATGAGAGCACGGAGGCCAGATTTCAAGCTCTCCAAAGGCAGCAGGTGTCTTCCTCGTGTATGTTCCACCATGACCTCCCCATCAGCTAGAGGTTGTACATCACTCTGTCTGGAATGAGGTCCTGGCTCAGTCAGAAAGTCCTGCTCAGGGATTTTGTGCCTGGACCAGAGAGGGAGACCTGCCCATGGAGAGACCTTTGGACACCCTTCCTCCCCCTCCCCCCATGCCCACTGTGTCACCTTTCTGTGTCCCCTGCACCCTCCGCCCCAACACCTGCTCTCACCCCACATGGGCGACACCTGCCAGACTCACCTCACTTTCATTTCTGCAGGTAGCAAGAATCCAAAGATCGCCTTGAAGCTGGCTGAGTTTCAAACTGACAGTCAAGGCAAGGTAAGAGGGCCAGAGAGCCCCGAGAAGCTTCTGGGTGAGAAGAGGGGTCAGGGTATGTGTTTTGAACGGGGTAGGTAGTTGGGCAGCATCAGCAGTCTGCTCACTCCCTTCCCACGGCAGGTGCTCCTCTTGGCCAACTGAATGCAAAACACCATCCAGAGCTCTGCTGCCAGGCTGGGCCCTGCTGCCCCCGTCACTCTGCACCTCACTCTGAAATGACAAGAGGTCCTCGTCACTTAGGGAGTTGTTGCTCAGGCCTCCCTAGTCAGGAGGGCCAGAGCGGCTGTGACAGAAGGGCCGTGGGGACGGGGACGTCAGGTCAGAGTTCAGACAAGCTGAGAAAGCCCTTGCATATTTTTGCCAAAATGCATTCTTGTGTAATGTTTCAGAAGGAAGCGTATGATAAACTACACTGACTTTTGTAATTGAGGAGTCAGTTTTTGTTCTGGGCAAAATTCGGCCCTAACCAGACCCCTTCTCCACTCTTGACCAGAGTATTCGTGCAGATTTAACACAGATCAGCTCTAAGTGGCTTTGTTTTAAACAGTCCCTGGCTCTGCCAGACAAACAGGGTCCTGCAGTGGTATGGGTTATACCAACTGAACAGGCAGTTGGGGATGTTAGGGGGGTGCCCGCTGGGGTGTGGGGCATGCTGAGGCCCCGCCTGCCTTTTCCTCCTGGGGAAATGCCATGCCAGCCCCATTTAGGCTCCAGGAAACTGTGGCATCCAAAGACTATGTTGCCCAAGGCCACCTGACTTTGCAGTGACAATCCACACCGGAACCCTGGGTTTCCAGCCAATGGGCTATCATAATAAAGTCCCCCAGACTGGGCAGCTTAAACAACAGTTTATTGTCTCACAGTTATGGAGGCTAAAAGTCTGAAATCAGGGTGTCGACAGGGCTGGTTTCTCCTGAGGCCATGAGAAAGGACCTGTTTCAGGCCTCTCTCCTTGCCTTGTAGACGGTCGCCTTCTCCTTGTGTCTCATCACAAGACACTCTACCCATGTGACACCTGTGTCCACACTTCCAACACGAGTCCTGTTGGATTGGGGCCACCCTACCTGTATGACCCCATCTTACCTAATTACATCTGTAGCCACTTTATTTCCAAATAAGGCCCCATTCTGAGGTACTAGGGGTGAGGACTTCAACATGTGGATTTGAGGGGGGACACAGTGTGCCCCTAACAGTGACTGTCTACTCCTGGGTAGCATGTAATGTGACCCGAGTCTGTTTTCCCTTTAGATCGTCTCTACCCAAGAGAAGGAGCTGGTGCAGCCCTTCAGCATGCTCTTCCCCAAGGCGGAATACATTGCCCGGGCCGGGTGGACCCGAGACGGCAAATAGTGAGTCTGTCTGACAGCATCTAAGTCACTTATATTCAGGACCTGGGTGGGCCACTCCTCTCTACCCCCCAGCTCCACCCCTATCGTAAGAATCATGGAGTCACCAAATAGAAGGAGTCCCGTTTCACTCACTTTCTAGCCCTTCTGCTCACATCAGAGACAAACATCTCTAACGGGTCCAGAAGCATGGCCCGGAGGCTCAATCCTCTCCACCCATCTTTTTTTGTGAGGCCCAAGAGCCAAGAATGGTTTTTATGATTTTAAATGATTTGGGGGTTGGGGGACCTAAAGAATAATAATTTATCATACATGAAAGTGATATCAAACCCACAATTTAGTGTGTGTAAATAAAGTTTTATTGGCACAGGGCCACACCCATTCATCTACAGCTTGTCTGTGGTTGCTTTCACATTACAAGGGCAGGGTTGAGTAGTTGTGAAGGACACTTGTGGCCCACAGAATTGAAATACTGACTCGCTGGCCCCTTTACAGAAAGGGTGTGCATCCCCTGCTCCAAACACTTGCCAGACTCCCTTTGTAACAGAAACAGCGAGACTCAGGCCATGGGCTCTCGCTGGAACCTCCCATCCCTATGATGTTGCTCTTTATATTTATGTGTGTGTGTGTGTGTGTTTAATTTTTTTATTTTATTGATTTCAGAGAGGAAGGGAGAGGGAAAGAGAGATAGAAACATCAATGATGAAAAAGAATCATTGATCAGCTGCCTCCTACATGCCCCACATAAGGGATCAAGCCTACAACTTAGGCATGTGCCCTGACCAGGAATCAAACTGTGACCTCCTGGTTCAACCACTGAGCTATGCCGGCTGGGCTGAAATTGCACTTTAATTTGGTTTTAGTTGCTGCCTGTTTATTTTGAGATGCTCCTTTTCTACTTACAATACTGATAGGTCCCCATTTAAAATACATTTAAGTTAAAAATTGTCAAGTTACAGCAAAGTATGAAATCAAGGATGGTGAGGATTTGGCTGAAATTGTGGCTTTCTCAAAACTGCTCTATGATTTCATGACGTCAGCCGTTTCCAGAAGTCAGGTTGTGGAGTTCTGTCAGCCCCCTGAGCATGCATTCCAGCCAGGAAACTGTGTGTCATGGGCTTACTTGGTCAGGTATCGGTGAAGTTGACAAAAGGGGGCTTTAGTCACCAGTTTCCGGCTGCTGGCCCTGAGGCCTCTGGCTTCTCTTTCGCCCTCTCAGCGCCTGGGCCATGCTCCTGGATCGGCCCCAGCAGCAGCTCCAGCTCGTCCTCCTGCCCCCAGCCCTGTTCATCCCCATCACCGAGGATGAGGAGCAGCGGGAGGCCTTCGCCAGAGCCGTGCCCAGTAACGTCCAGCCGTACGTGGTGTACGAGGAGATCACCAACGTGTGGATCAATGTAAGGGTGGGGAAGTGAGCTCAGGCAGGCCTGCCCCTGGCCAGGGAGGGAGAATCCACGGGGGCTGGGTTTGGCCTCCCCTTCCTGAGCAGGGTGTGCCTTACCTGACGTGTCTTCCCTCTTCTGCCCGGACAGGTTCATGACATCTTCTATCCCTTCCCCCAATCAGAGGGTGAGGACGAGCTCTGCTTCATCCGCGCCAACGAAAGCAAGACCGGCTTCTGCCACTTGTACAAGGTCACCACCGTGTTACAGCCTAATGGCTACGACTGGAGCGAGCCCTTCAGCCCCGGGGAAGGTGAGCACAGCCTGACTAACACCATTGCTCATCCAACTGCCGTCTGAGGTTCCATGTGCTGTTTGTTCACTGATCCCACCCTCTGACTCAGCCGCCCACAGGAAAGAAGTCATTCACACCTGGCAGGGGTTACCATAGCTGCCTATTCATTCAGTCAGTCAACAGGAGTTACTGAGCACCTGCCAGGTGCCAGGCCCGTCTTACACCAGGGGTCGGCAAACTATAGCTCAGTGACGGCGAACCTTTTGAGCTCGGCGTGTCAGCATTTTGAAAAACCCTAACTTAACTCTGGTGCCGTGTCACATATAGAAACTTTTTGATATTTGCAACCATAGTAAAACGAAGACTTATATTTTTGATATTTATTTTATATATTTAAATGCCATTTAACAAAAAAAAAATTAACCAAAAAAATGAGTTCGCGTGTCACCTCTGACGCGTGTCATAGGTTCGCCATCACTGCCTATAGTATAGCTGCAAGTCAGTCCCAGACCATCTGCCTGTTTCTGTAACACATGGTCACGCCCAGTCACTTATATGTTCTCTGTGGCTGTTTTTGAGTAGTAATCCAAAAACTATGAAAGATGCTGTCCCGGGAGTGATGAGCATGAGGGGCTTTCTTTCTAGAACTCGTGGTTAGGAGAACGTCTCTGGATAATGTGTCATGGAGCAGGGACCTGGAGGATGTGGTAAAAATGGCGGAGGCAGCTACACGGAGCTCTAGGCCTCACGAGCAGCCCATGCAAAGGTCCTGGGGCAGGACCATGTCTGCATGTTAAGGGAACAGCAAGGAAGCCTGTGTGACGAGCAGAGTGAGGGGAGAGCGGGAGCAGGTGAGGGCAGAGGGGATGGGGCAGGTCGTGTAGGGCCTTGTGAGTTTCGGAGGGAACTTGGGCTTTTACATTGGCCTTCCACCACTTTAAAATGATTCCTGAGGTTCCTGTGTGGAACGTAGCCCGAGGGGTGAGGAGAGGGACAGGAACGGGTCAGGCGGTGGGGCTGGGGTGACCCAGGTGATTCGCTGCACTCTGCACTTTGACCACCAGCTGACATGGTTTGCCTGTGGATTTGGATGTGGAGCCTGAGAGAGAGAGGATGGCACAGGCACCATTTGTTCCGTCGCAGGTCTATTCCGAGATGCGAAGTCTCTGAAAGGGGCAGTTTTAGGAGAAAACAATCCAGAGGTGGGTTTTGCACGTATCCACGGTGAAGAGCTCAGTAGTGGGAATGCCGTGTGGGCAGGTTCGTGTGCTCGGAGTTCTGGGGAGAGAATGTATTGTGATGGGAGTGTGGCCATCCTCGCCAGCAGCCTGGATGGCCTCTCAGCCCCTGGACAGGACAGAGTGCCACAGGGCCGAGCCTGCGAGTTAAGCCGGCTCCTCAAGCTTGGAGCAGGGTCTCTCCTGTGGGCACTGCTGACCTCAGAGCCGCATCATTCTCTGTATGGTCGTCCTGGGCACTGGGGGGAATTCAGCAGCATCCCTGACCCCCACCCACTCCCCAGTTGTGATAACCATAGATGTTCCCAGGTGTTAGCCAGTGTCCCCTTGGGCCGAGTCACCCCAGGATTGTCCTACAGGTTAGAGGTAGAGCCCACAAATGAGCCTCAAGCAGCCACCTGCACAAGGGACAGAAACCCAAGTGAGGATGTGTTCAGGGTGCCAGGAGCCGAGGGGGGCCTGAGTGTCAAGAGGCGAAGCCACGCGCTCCGAGGAGTTGGGTAAGGCAGGGACTGAGGAGTGCCTGCTGTCTCAGGGCACTGCCACTCGGGGTTTGATGCGGCCCCACTTGCCGGCTGAGCCATCTGCAGGGAGTTTTCTTTGGCTCATTGGTGTTGCTGCTGTTTGGCTTGTCTGTTGACTTACTGACGCCACCTGGCTTTGGGAAATGTCACTTGAAAAGTCCTCATTTCCGCCTCCTTGAAATGGGCCAGCTGAGCTCGATTCTCACCTGGTGGTAGAGTGGAGCTCGAAGCAGGTGCCTCTCAGGAAACCTGCTTTTGAGTTGGGCACACCTGGTTTCCCATGCACCTGTGTGTGGGCCTCTGCTGCATCCCCATCTCACACTCTTGTCACACGTCTTCCACCTGCTCGATGGCAGTTGGACAGATGAGTAGGCGTGGCCTCATTCACTTTAAATCAGAAGGAATGAATTCTTTAAAGGCAGCCTCCAGGCGTGCTGTGCAGTCGAGTGAGGCCAGCAGCCTGTTGGAATGCACAAGCGGCAGGACAGTGGTGGCGCTGGCACTGATGTGTCCGTGCGACACCTGCTTTCACAGAGGACAGTCCTGCTGGAGAGGCCCAGCAGGCGTGCTTGGCAGGGCCCTCTGGGCCAGGAGAAACATGGGCTTGAATTTGGGTAGCCAAGAAGACTCAAGAGCAAGAGCAGGGAATAGGGCTCAGAATGGGTTGGAGTGAGATGGGGACCAGCCAGCTGCGCCATCGTCCGTGCCTCAGCGGGAAGCCTCAGGGGTGGCTGGAGAATTGAGGGGCAAGGCTGGCCTGGGATGCAGAGGCTGTAGACTGGCATTTGCCAAGTTGGTGGGGGCCGGTCTGGACAGTGCAAGTCTGCTGTGGTGCAGGGGGGTCTCAGTGCTTTGTGTCCCCATCACAGCTTCCTGGGGCCCCTTCACCTCTTTTCCTCTCCTTATTTCCAGATGAATTTAAGTGCCCTGTCAAGGAGGAGATCGCGCTGACCAGCGGTGAATGGGAGGTTTTGGCCAGGCATGGCTCCAAGGTACCAGCGTCTCCATGCACACTTGTACATGCACAGGCACATAGACACACACTTCTGGTCCCTCTCAAGACCTCTTGTGCTTGTGGCTTCCCTGCCCCCACCTGGCCACTCCTCCCTCCTGCTCCGCCCCCTCCACAGCCCCAGCATGCCCAAGGCCAAGGCTGGAGGCACCCTGGGTCCAGGATGCAGGGCCCCATCTGAGCACATTCTCAGGGCCACAGGGAGCTTTCTGTTATCCTCCTTCCACTCCATGAAACCACGCAACCCTGGAAGAACAGTTTGTGGGACACTTGGGGTGCCCACTGTGGGATCGTCTTGCAGCTTCCAACCAGGGCCCCCCACACACACACTTGCCCGAGGGGAGGTTCAGGAGCAAAGGATGCGGCCACAGGGAAGACCAGAGGCGTTCGTTCCAGTCCCCCAAACGCACCTCTTAAATACACAGCGCGACTTTGCCTCTGGCTACAGCATCTTCACAGGGTCCAGGTCTACAGAATTCCAGATTTTACAAAGGGTCCCCTTCATCAGACTTCCTGATCCCTACTTCACACCAGCATAAATGCCTCGTGGACCAAAGACAGACATATTAGCACATGTGTGTCCCTCCCAGTGCTCTTCACATGGTGGGAAGTGGCAGTCAGTCAACACGAGTGGCCAGCAGTGGTAGGGAGGTCCAGGCTCCGTAGGGAACCGTGTTGATTACAGCAGAACCACACCTGCCGGAAAGCCCTGTCACCGACTTGTAAAGCCGTCACTACAAATTGCTGGGAAAGAAGTTGTAAAACCATGAGCACAGTCCCAATTCAATCAGATTTTAAATTCTCATCTTTATGTGTGAGGCAAGAGGGCCAGAAAGTGGGGCACCCAGAGGTTAAAGGACAGTCACCTACTCTTAGTGGCTGTGCTTGCTTGCGGTCAGTCTTGCTGGAGGTGTTCTCCCACCCTGTCCCCCGACCCCAGCTCTTAGCCTAGCTCTGCCCCGCAAGGAGTAACTGGGTACTAAGACTCTGTTTCCTCATCTGTGAAATGGAACCATCTAGTACAGTGATGGCGAACCTTTTGAGCTCGGCGTGCCAGCATTTTGAAAAACCCTAACTTAACTCTGGTGCCGTGTCACATATAGAAACTTTTTGATGTTTGCAACTATAGTAGAACAAACACTTATATTTTTGATATTTTATATATTTAAATGCCATTTAACAAAGAAAAATCAACCAAAAAAATGAGTTTGCGTGTCACCTCTGACACGCATGTCGTAGGTTCGCCATCACTGATCTAATAGCTCTAATTCTTTCATCCTGACAACTGGTCTCTCCCCTTGTTAGTGCTGATGATTCTCTGTGGGGGCATCCTGGGCACTACAGGGTGTTGAGCAGCCTCCCTGCCTCCCACCAGAAGTACTCCCAATTGTGACCACCACAGATGTCCCCAGACATAGCCAGGTGTCCCCTGGAGGCAGAACCACCCTGGGTGAGGACCCTGCTTTAAAGTACTTTGAAGCCCTGGGCATATATAGGGTTTGGCACACACTTAAGCCCGCATCATCCCTTTCTCTCTCACCGAACATTACATTGGCATGCCTTATCTTTTTACTCAGAAATTAAAAAACAAAAGGAGCTAGAGTGACCTCTAACATCCCTGCCTGAGGTCATGTGCCCCCAGCCTATTTCTGCGCTCCCTCTGGAAAGATGTGGCCGTGGTGGGTCCCTGGCCTGGAGAACGCCGATTTCCCCATTTGTTTGAGTTTTCAAGGACATCCTCTCTTTCTAGAAAACCTTTATTTAAGAAGCATGGTAACAATGAACAGTCAGTATTTGTTATAATGACTGGGTCATTCTAGGTACGACGCACATCGGAATCCCCTTCCGCCCTCACCCTGCACTCTGCAGCCTCTCCCCCTCCTTGGAGGTGACCACAGAGGGACATCACTTGCAGAGCTTTCCTATTTGCACACATCATTTTAGGGGATTTCTAGAGGTTTTATAGAAAATAGTTTTTTTGTGGACACAGAGAATTGTGCCATAGTTATGGGAACAATTCCACCTTTTTGGACACTCCTATTGTCACCTTTCTTTAGTTTTAAGAGCACTTTGAGCATCTTTGTCCCTCCATTTTGAAATCCCCTCCTGGGCGAAGTCCTCAGGAACAGTTCCCAGAGGTCTCACTGCCAGGTCAGAGGACACACTTTTTTGTTTTGCCTCCATTGTTGCCAGATTGGCCCCAGAGAGGCAGTGCCTGTCCCCATCCCGAGCAGGGTTTTTCCTCTCCTCCTGAGGACATCACCTGAGAGCCCCACAGGGATACAGGTGGGGCAGGGAGTGCCACCTCTTTACTCCATGCATCTGAGTCACAGGTGGGCCAAACCCACCCGGGACCAGGGGCTGGGGCTGACAGGCCCTTGGGCCCAGGATGGCCCCTCCCTCTGCCTCTGTGGGAGGCTCTGGGCATGCCCAGAGTAACTGTCCAGGGTTCTGATTCTAAGTTGCTCCTGGATGTGCAGCCAGCCCAGCTAGATCGAGATCTACTCCCGCCCCACAGGGTCTGAGAAGTGCATCTCTTCCAGACACTTCTCCGGCCAACTTGGGAGATAACAGGTCCCCTGCTCACAGAACACTGGCCCTCCCTGTGGGGGTAGGGAGATGGGCGGGGGTCATGGGAAAGCAGACCTGGGAAGCGTTGAGCAGCCTCACAAGGAGCCCCTGTGTCCCCACAGATCTGGGTCAACGAGGAGACGAAGCTGGTGTACTTCCAAGGCACGAAGGACACTCCCCTGGAGCACCACCTCTACGTGGTCAGCTACGAGTCGGCCAGTGAGATTGTGCGCCTCACCACGCCCGGCTTCTCCCACAGCTGCTCCATGAGCCAGGTGGGCACTCCCCTGAGTCCGGATGCTCTTGATGGCACTATCCCTGTACCCGCCTTAGCCTCTCAGAGCATTCTAGAACAGCCATGGGCGAACTATGGCCCACGGGCCGGACCCGGCCTGTTTGAAATGAATAAAACTAAAAAAAAAAAGACCGTACCCTTTTATGTAATGATGTTTACTTTGAATTTATATTAGTTCACACACTCCATCCATTCTTTTGTTCCGGCCCTCCGGTCCAGTTTAAGAACCCATTGTGGCCCTCGAGTCAAAAAGTTTGCCCACCCCTGTTCTAGAACATCAGGCAGCAGCCAAGCACAGGGCCACTCCCCATCCAGGGTAAACAGTTGGTAGCAGTTTGCCGACTATAGAACCAGAAAGATGGTATAGGAAGAATCTGAGTCTGACCACGTGGGACCCATGGCCAGGGGACAGAGTCCTCTGGGCCTCAGTTTGCTTATCTGAAAAATGGGGGTAATGATAACAGTAGCCACCCCACATGGGTGGGGTTTTGAGGTTTAAATGAGCACTTACACAGGGTAAGGATGGTCAGTATCAGTGAAGGTTGGCCAGTGATGGGACAAAGGGTGCAGAATTGGGGGGTGGGGAGAGGTGCTCAGCGCCCCCGTCCTACCCGCAGAATTTCGACATGTTCATCAGCCACTACAGCAGTGTGGGCACACCACCCTGCGTGCACGTCTACAAGCTGACCGGCCCCGATGATGACCCTCTGCACAAGCAGCCTCAGTTCTGGGCCAGCATGATGGAGGCAGCCAGTGAGTATCCCCAGATCCTCTGGGACTTGACCGAGACTTGCCGTTGGGAGCCTCAGCTTGCCCGTCTAGAAAATGGATTGGGGTCCCATCCGATAACACTGGTGAGAGGAGGGTGTCCTGGAATGTGTGAGGCAGCGAGCGGCCTGCAGCCCTCCCTGCTAGGCCTCCCCAGCATCTGGCCTCTCCCGGCAGCCCTGAGAGCTCCTCTCAAACATGACCACTGGCCCCAGCTGTCCTGTGGGCTCTGCCCCTGGGACAGTCTCTCCTTTCTGTGCTGCAGTTAAGGCCTGCCCTCACAGAGCAGACTCGTTTTAGGAGCCGACTGCCTGCCAGTGGGTCCCTGAGGCATCCTTGTCCTCAGGGGCAGCGTCTCCAGGGCGCAGAGCAGATGCTTGGGAGCCTTTGTAGAAGAAGGCCTGGAGGTCAGGCACAGGCGGAGCCTCGTAAAACAGGAGGCAGCTGTCAGTTTGCCCAGGAGCCAGGAGAGCGGCCTTCTTGCTGCTGGGGTGACCCCAGGTTCCAATTCTGGCTGCAGAACCAAGGACAAGTCAGCTTGCCTTCCTAAAATGTTCCTTTATCTGCAAAGTGTTACAAGGTCTATTCTTAGGATGAAAATCAAAGCCTTCCAAACACACAAGAATCTCTCCCTAAGCAGGACGCCCTTCCCTGACCCAGACCTGCCACTTGCTAGAATTCCAGATGTTCTGGGAAATAGGAAGCCCTGGCATTTGTAAAGTATTTATGGGCTAGAAAACATCTTTATCATCACCCCCTGGAACCTTAATAGGTAAAAGGCTTCTCCACCTAATACAGTGGTTCTCAACCTTCCTGATGCCGCGACCCTTTAATACAGTTCCTCTTGTTGTGGTGACCCCCAATTTCATTGTTACAAATTGAACATAATTAAAGCATAGTGATTAATCACAAAAACAATATGTAATTATGTATGTGTTTTCCGATGGTCTTAGGGGGCCCCTGTGAAAGAGTCGTTCGACCCCCAAAGGGGTCGCGACCCACAGGTTGAGAACCACTGACCTAATAACTCAGTCCATGACTCTCTGTACATCAACAACACTGGACATGATGGAGCAGGACCCTCAGCCCTGGTTCACAGATGAGGGCGGGTCTTGCACAGCAGCAGGGGAGCAGCGATGGGAACTTGGGTGTCCTGATGTCCAGCCCTGGACCTGCAGGCAGGAGGACTAGGGACTGTTGTCTAAAACTGCTGATCTTGCCATGTTTGCAGACAACCTCTATGAGCAGTTGGCCAGCTGTGGCCAAATCCCGCCACGCTCCGTCATTTGCATTGTCGGTGGCCGCCTTAGGGCCACAACAGCAAAGCTTGGTTGTTGGTTGTTACTACAGAGACACTGAAAGTCTCCTCAGCACCTAAGGCCAAAAATATTCTCCACCCCTTTCCAGTAAACATTCCACAACCTACATTACCACTTAACTTTTTAAAAAAATATTTTTTAATGGATTTTAGAGAGAGAGGAAGGAAGGAGGGGGTGGGGGGAGAGAGAGAGAGAGAGAGAGAGAGAGAGAGAGAGAGAGAGAGGGAGAGAGAGAAACATTGATCAGTTGTCTTCCATATACACTCCAAACTCCGATTGGGGATTGAACCTGCAATCTGGGTACATGCACTGACCAGGAATCGAACCGGCGACCTTTCGGTACACAGGACAATACTCAGTCAACTGAGCCACACCAGCCAGGGCACCTTATTTAACTTTCAAATCTGCACCCTGTTTACCTGAATAAAATCATCTTAGAGACTTTCTTCATGATCATGATCCAAACACCCGTGTTGCTTTGCAAAAATGAAAGCAGTATATATATAAAGATTTGAGAGAAACAGACCATGAAATTGTCTGTCAAATCACAGAAGTGATGTCACCTTCCTGGGGGAATCAGCTAGCGCAGTGATGGTAAACCTATGACACGCGTGTCAGAGGTGACACGCGAACTCAATTTTTGGTTGATTTTTCTTTGTTAAATGGCATTTAAATATATAAAATAAATATCAAAAATATGTCTTTGTTTTACTATGGTTGCAGATATCAAAAAATTTCTATATGTGACACGGCACCAGAGTTAAATTAGGATTTTTCAAAATGCTGACACGCCGAGCTTAAAAGGTTCGCCATCGCTGGGCTAGCGTCAGCGGCTGCTGGAGCCGGTTCACTCCTGGCCCTCGATGACTTAAAAAACCTTTGAGCCCTAACCGGTTTGGCTCAGTGGATAGAGCGTCGGCCTGCGGACTCAAGGGTCCCAGGTTCGATTCTGGGCAAGGGCATGTACCTTGGTTGTGGGCACATCCCTAGTAGGGGGTGTGCAGGAGGCAGCTGATCGATGTTTCTCTCTCATCAATGTTTCTCTCTCATCGATGTTTCTAACTCTCTATCCCTCTCCCTTCCTCTCTGTAAAAAAAAAAAAAAATCAATAAAATATGTTTTAAAAAATAAATAAAAAACCTTTGAAAAGCAGAGGATGGGGTGCTTCCAGCTCACCCTCAGCGGGTGGAGGCCAGGCAGGCAGTGGAGTGTGGGTGTCAGCTGGCTCTGGGCTCCTGTCTGAGTAGCCACGGCTTCTCTGTCTGTAGGCTGCCCCCCCGATTATGTGCCCCCGGAAATCTTTGACTTCCACACGCGGTCTGATGTGCAGCTCTACGGCATGATCTACAAGCCGCATGCAGTGCAGCCAGGGAAGAAGCACCCCACTGTCCTCTTTGTGTACGGAGGCCCCCAGGTGGGTACTGGCCCTGTTCCTCACACCCCCAGTCATGCCAGGACTGGAGTGCCCCCTCTGACCACACAGGGTTCTGGGTCCCTCAAGCTTCTGCCTCTGGCTTTCTGTACACCTTATCCTCCCTGATGACCACCGCTCCCCCTTCTCCTGCTGATGCTCCCTTGTCCCTTTGGGAAGCCCCCCTCATCCCAAGTGTTCCTTTGGGCCACCTGCCCAATAGTGATCCACTCTCACCCATGGCCACCAGCATGAGGACAGAGGTGGCCGTGGGCCCTGGGCCCAGGTCTCTGAGAAGGGGACATCTAAGACAGGGGTTCTCACTTGGAGTCCTGTCCTTCAGGGGACACTGGATGGTATCTGGACAATTATCACAACTCGGGGGAAAAACACTCCTGGCATCGATGAGTGGAGGCCAGTCTACATGCTCCAGCGCCCACTACGCACCCCTCCCCACATACACACACACACACACACACACACACACACACACACACACACACACACACACACAGGGAATGATAAGGCCCGGAATAGTAACAGCACCAAAGTGAGGAGCTGGTTGAAGTCAAGTTCCTCAGAGAAAGCACCTGCTTCCACACCAGCCATTCCCCCACCAGCATTTGTGTCTGCTTTTTAGAGATAACTGAGGGTAGAAAGGAGGCAGAACAGGCTGTAGGAACAAGGCTTGGTGCAGCATGGGCCCCTCTCCCTTTCCACTCCCCCACGTCCAGAACCCTTCCGGGCCATTCATAGTCTTTACAGTAAAGTACAAGGTCCTTATTAGGCTGGAAGACCCCCGCCCCGTCCCTCTGGCATCGGGGCCATCTAGCCCATTCTGTCTCGCATCTCACGCTGGATTTCTTACCACTTGCCCAGAGCCCCACGTCCTCGCTTTGCCTCCCCCCACAGGTGCAGCTGGTCAATAACTCCTTCAAGGGAATCAAGTATTTGCGGCTCAACACCCTGGCGTCCCTGGGCTACGCCGTAGTTGTGATTGATGGCAGGGGCTCATGTCAGCGAGGTCTTCGGTTCGAAGGGGCCCTGAAAAACCAAATGGTAACTTTTCTTCCCAGTCTCTCTGGGCCCTTCCTGTGTAGTGAAGGGAGATCTGGGTTTTGTTGGCTCAGGGTTTGGGGCGGCTCTGGGTCACCTCCTTCAAGGACCATCATAAGTGGAGTGGCCTTTTGGAACCAAGGGGAACATCTGCTTTGCTGCTCAGCTCTGAGCTTCGTCTCATGGGGACACAGGTATACACCCATCCCACCTGGTGCCTGAAACCAGACACATCAGTACAGGCCCAGGCGGCAGGAGGAGCCAAGGGCTGGGCTGGACAGGGACTGGTGGCTGCACAAGTGGTGCTAACGGGGATGGTGGAGTCCATGATGATGATGGTGATGGTTGTGTTGATGATGTGGTGGTCGTGGTGGTGGTGGTGGTGGTGATGGTGGTGATGGTGGTGGTGATGGTGGTGGTGGTGATGGTGGTGACAGTAGTGATTGTGTTAATGGTGGTGATGGTGATGATCGTGGTGGTGGTGGTGGTGGTGGTGATGGTGATGGTGGTGATGGTGATGGTGGTGACAGTAGTGATTGTGTTAATGGTGGTGATGGTGATGGTGATGATGGTGGTGGTGGTGGTGATAGTGATTGTGTTAATGGTGATGGTGGTGGTGGTGGTGATGGTGGTGGTGATGGTGATGGTGATGGTGGTGACAGTAGTGATTGTGTTAATGGTGGTGATGGTGGTGGTGGTGGTGGTGGTGGTGGAGATGATGACACCAGCTATTCATTGAGCCCTAGCATGTGCCAGACCTCTGAGTGTAGGACACTCACCATCTCATGTTGCCCTCATGTCCACTGTAAAATGGGTCCTATTCAGGTTAACACCCTCGTTTTGGGGTGGGAAAACTGAGGCCCAGAGAGAGGATGTGACTTTCTCAGAGGAACAGCCAGGAAGTAGCAGGGCAGGGTTGGTGCCAGGCCTGTCTGACCACTGCCCCAGAGAGCAGGGCGAGTGAGAATGGAGCTTTGATCCGAGAGGAAGAGGGCTCCTCACAAGGGGCAGAGGTGGGACAGCAGTAGGAGGAGCCACTGAGAGGTTCCCGGCCTCGTCCCCCAGGGCCAGGTGGAGATTGAGGACCAGGTGGAGGGCCTACAGTTCGTGGCCCAGAAGTACGGCTTCATCGACCTGAGCCGGGTGGCCATCCACGGCTGGTCCTACGGAGGCTTCCTGTCGCTCATGGGGCTGATCCACAAGCCTCAGGTGTTCAAGGTGGGTCCCGCCCCGCGCCCTCCTCTTGTCTGCTAGCACCCGCCCAGGCCCCGGCGCCCTTGGGGGAGGCATCTCGGCAGGGCTTTGCCACGTGGCTGTTTCTCCCCGCAGCAGCCCCACGGGGCCGAGCCCCCCTCCTCATTGCCCGCCACTGCTGACCCCAGGATGGCGTCCGGCTGCACAAAACCCCGCCAGCAGCTCTCTGTGGGAGGCTGAGCCTGGGACCCCGGCCTCGGATGGGCAGAGGTGGGGCATGGTGTGAAGAGCATCGGGGGAGGGGCCCCCAGGCCGCAGCACTGTCCGGGCACCGCGGGGCGGCGATGAGGAGGAGGAGGCAGAAAGGCAGTGGGACCAGGGAGGAGCCGATCCCGGCCTAAACATGCCCGTTCAGTTCACCCTCCCTCGACAGCACACAGTCCACGGGGGACACGTGGTCTGAGGGCCCCTCCCTGCCAGCCCCCCTCCCATGTGCATGCCTGCTCCTCATGTCCTCCGGGGGAGGCCCCGGGACAGCCAGTTGAATGAGGGCTCCCGAAACCTGACCCATGTGCATGTGTCTCTCCTCTTCTCTCTCTTTCTCTCCGCCCTGGGGCCCACAGGTGGCCATCGCAGGTGCCCCGGTCACAGTCTGGATGGCCTATGACACAGGGTACACGGAACGTTATATGGACGTCCCGGAGAACAACCAACTTGGCTATGAGGCGGGCTCCGTGGCCCTGCACGTGGAGAAGCTGCCCAACGAGTAAGGCCCCTCCCTGCCCTGGCAGTTCTGAGTCACTGGGTGCTCCTGCCTCTGACACTGCTCCCTGGCTTCCGCTCCTCCCTCTCCCTGCTTCAGTCTCACGTCCCCTCCCGCAGCCCTGTCGCCTCTCCGACCCTCCCAGGAGGTGGTGTCTGGGTGCTCTGGGAGGGAGGCCCCTGGCCCTGCCCTCAGAATGCTGTAAGGAAAGTTCTAGGTTTGTACCACTGCACATGTGGGCAGCCTCATTACCCAAGCTCATGGCCTGCCAGAGGCCCATCAGTTGGTCTTCAACATGAACAGCCTTTGTCTTGTGGATTTTGACACTCTGGTTTGGGACCCAGTTCCACATGGTTATAACACTGGATGCATCAGACCAGCTCAGATGTCCTTTGGCATGCCTTTGGCATTGGCATCTGATTCTCTGATTAAAGAAATCCGTGTTGCCACTTTCAGCTGTGGCTCTGTCTGAACGTATGCCGGGCTCCCATGCCTTTCATGCTGGGGTTCCCTTTGCCCTCTAACCCCGCCTGGGCTCCCTGGGAGGCCAACATGCAGCCAAACTTGGAACTCCCTGCTCTAGACCTGTGCCATCTACTTCAGATCACATTCACTCACATCCACTGAGATAATCAATCCATTGAGATAGGCGCAGATTGCTGGTTGCCAGGGTGCGGAAATGACTGATGATGCCGTGGGGTTTTGCTTTGGGGTGTTGGAATGTTCTGGAACTAGATAGAGGTGATGGTTGTACAACCTTGTGAATACACAAAATGCCCCCGGAATTTTGCTTTAAAATGAGTTAACTTCAGGCTATGGGAATTGCACCCCAATAAATTACTTTTTAAAGTCCAATGTGACCACTTTTGCCACATTTCAAGTGCTCAGCCACGTGTGCTGGTGACTTTTGGGCTGGGCAGTTCTATAACCTTCCGTCATCCCACAGTACCTCGGGGCAGCACTGCCCTAAAAACTTTCTGTAGCTCAGGCCATTGCACACGTAGCCAAGAGCATCCTCTCCCCTCCTTGCCCGGAATTGAGGAGGTCTCCCTGGCCCACCAGTTATGCTGGTGTGTCTCCCCCCCTCAACCCTGCCCCCCTCCCTCCACTACCTGTTACTTCCGCCCTCGCTGCCCCTGGGCTGGAGAAGGACACTGGGACTACTGCCTCTGGGCGGGAGAGGAGGGTCCCACCTCCACCCTCACCCCACCTTGTCTTCCAGGCCCAACCGCCTGCTCATCCTGCACGGCTTCCTGGATGAGAACGTGCACTTTTTTCACACAAACTTTCTCGTCTCCCAGCTGATTCGAGCCGGAAAACCTTACCAGCTCCAGGTGGGTGGCTTCTGGATTCTTTGGGTCCCTCCCGGGAGCTGACAAGGTGGGAGTGGCAATCAGGGTGCATCACCTCTCACTGCACTTGCCACCTCTCCCTGGCCTCCCTGTAACCAGTGTCCATTCGTCCTTGATGCAGCAGTCATGGTTGATCGCTCCGGTCCATGCTGCCCCAGTGCTGGGAACACAGCTAGACTCACCCCAGCCCAGAGCCTGGTGGAGGGTGGTCAATGCAACTGAAATCACGCAGAGGTTTTAAACCAAGAAACTTGGAGGAACTATCCAGGGTTCTGCAAGCATCTACGTGGGGTATTGGCTGGGATGTCAGAAAATTTCCTAAAGAGGTGGCATTTAAAGGAACTAAAGACTACGTGGGGAGTCAGCCAGGCCCCAGGGTGGGGGAGGTGTGTGGAGGACACCAGACACAGGAAACCAGTGGATGGAGCAGCTCAGGGACAGGAGACTAGGGTGACTGGGGAGCAAGCTGGAGAGGAGTTAGAGACCAGGGCAGGCCCCGGTGGCTGGGCCTCAGGTGAAAAGTGGGGTATTGGGAAAGGGATGGTGCTTTAGTAGTAAGGGGTGGGCCTTGGGGGTGGGGGGTAAATGCTGGTATTTAGGGGGTGGGTCTTGCCTGGATTTTGTTCTAAGGGAGAGAAGAGATGTCCAGCCCTGAGAGCAGGACTGTGACTGTTTTGCTTGCTCTGTGACCAGCATCCCTCTGGCTGCCCTGTAGACAGGGGCCAGTAGGACATGAGCCATAGTCAGTTGTCCTGGCAGGAAAGGGGTCAACAGTGGGGAGCAAGAAGCCCAGTGGGTGTGGAGGAATTCTGGAGGCAAGAGGGACAGATTTGATCACATGCCACCCCGATGTCTGTCTGCTTCCCAGACGCCTCCATGTGCTCTGTCCTGTCGAACGTGGCAGGAGGGAAGCAGGCAGAGTTGGGTGTTTTTATTAATCCTCACCCAAGGGTAGGTTTATTGATTTTAGAGAGAAAGGAAGGGTGGGAAAGAGAGAGAAACATTGATTAGTTATCTCCCTTATGCCCCTCATCTGGGGACCGAACCCACAACCTAGGTATGTGCCCTGACCAGGAATCGAACCCGAAACCTTTTGGTGTACATGACAGTGATCCAACCAACTAAACCACCTAGCCAAGGCAAGGCCAGAGCTTCTGTGGGGGTGAAGAACTGTTAGAGTACCTCTCGGCAACCCCACCCCCAGCCACACGCTTCTCACAAATAGGCCAGAGGCAGCTGCAGATCAGGGCAAAGGTCAGGCGGGCCCAGGATGGAATCGCAAATGTCCTTGAGCCTGAAGCCATGACCAGGGAGCTGGGATAGTTGTTCCCTCCTATGTGGCAGGTCTGTTAGCCTTGGGCCTCGCTTCCTCATCTGTGAAATGGGCACAAATACCCCCTCCCTCCCAGTGAGGCTGTGAGAGCCAAATGAATTTTCGCAGGAAAAGCATTTAGACCCTGCCTCCCCAGGAGAAATTGGAAGTGAGAGAACACTCTGTTGGGGGTGGGAGCACGGCTCATGCTCTTTTGTCGCCATGCAGAAGTGGGTGGTAGCACAGGCCCTGCGGGGTGATGCCCTGAGCCAGAAATGGGGACGGGCCCCAGAGTGCCGGGGCAGGCCAGCAGAGTTGCTCAGTGCCACCAGCCCTGCCTTCTCTGTCCACTCAGATTTACCCCAACGAGAGACACAGCATCCGCTGCCCCGAGTCCGGCGAGCACTATGAAGTCACGCTGCTGCACTTTCTACAAGAATACCTCTGAGGGCCAAGGCACTCGGCCGCACACTTAGAGCACAAGTGGTTTCTCCGCCGCTGCCACCACCACCACCACCACCACCACCACCACCAGTGAGACCAGGTGGAAGGACCGAGTGGCCTTGCAGCTCCCACCCTGCAGTGCCCTCACCACAGCCCCTGCTGGACCGCCCAGGCCCAAGAGCCACCGCCTTCATGACCCGACGTCTTTTATCGTTTTTAAAAATGCTCCTGGATTCTTTGCCTGCTGCTTCTTGGTTGCCAAGACGGAGAGATACGGCTGACCCACAGGGCACTTCCTGAAGCCATCCCCTCTCCCCATTGTCTGGGAGCAGGACGCCTGAACTCCGCTGGGCACAGGAGAGGTTGGGTCTGCCTCCTGGGCCCTGGCCCACCACTGCGCCCAGCCCGGAAGCATGCGATTGGTTGCCTTTTCTCCTCACCAGCCCCATTTCCTACTTGTGTTTTGTTTTTGGGGACATTTTTCATAATTATTTAAAAGACAGAAAGCAAGGGGTGCCTAAATCTAGAATTGGGGTCTGCCGCTGAGTAACGGGGTGCAGCCCAGCCAGCACCCAGTGAACCCTGCCTCTTTCAAAGCCCAGAGTGGGGAGTGGTGGCCAGCAGGTATGAGCGATGCACACGGCGCAGAGCAGCCTCCTGGGCCAGCCTCTCCCCCGCTAGTAGGCAGGCTCTGAACTCGTTCAGCTTCGGTCTCTGCTGGCCAGCGGCTGCTGCCCACCCCAGCCCTCCAGCCATGTGTCTGCCTGGCCCGCACCGACCAGATTCCGGGGTTGGGAGTGGAACCATCCCCACCTCAGGGTTATCTTTACTCCTTCCTTTCCCTCCCTGCCACGAGTTCTGCCAGGGGCGGGCAAGAAAAAGGAAAAAAAAAAAAAAAAAAAAAGAACCCCAGAAACAAACCACCTCTACATATTAAGGAAAGAAAATATTTTTGTCAATTCTTATTCTTTTATAATTATGCGTGTACGAAGTAGGCTCATTAAACGATTCCAGATGGAAGCGTGGCCACTGCCTGAGTTTCCTTCTAAGCCCTGGGGATGGGGATGAGGGCATTTTGGAAAGTGCAGGGTCCAGGAGGTGGCAGAGCCAAAGGCATGACAATCTTTGTAGTCAGCCCTGGACGCCTTGGCATGAAAGGGAGGGACACCATGCCCTGCTCCTCCGAGTGGTCCAGTGAAGACAGTCCCCGCAGTTCTGATGTGTCACTCGGAATCCAGCATAGGATGTGGAGGGCGGTATAGACAGCCCCCCAGGCTTTCCCAGGGCAACAGCACAACCCAAGGTACAGCCTCCTGGCCGAGTGCTCTGTGGGCCACCATTACTTCCTTTTGCACTGTGCTTTTCCAGAGACATGACTGTGTTTCAGGCATCAGGAAACCCCCTTCTTCATGTTTGTCCCGATAGCAGAGAGATCCAGGGGGACTGGAGACGGCACACAGGATATTTGAGTTTCTGACAGCAGAATGGCCTTGCTGAGTGCAGTCATCCTCTCCATCCTTTGGGAAGCTCTACCTTTATTTTTAATTGCTTAAAAAATAAGTACAAAACGCTATTAGGGAGGAAAGATGCCCTTTGTCCCAAGTCTCTATTTTTAATAGCTGCATTCTATTCAGCTTTGTGAATGTTCTATAAATTATTTTGCCAGGAACCTATCAAGGACTAATAAAAGTTATTCTGGACTTTTTATATTAATCAGTATAAGGGTCAGCTGGCCTCTGTAAAGAGCCAGATAGTAAATATTTTGGGCTTTATAGGCCAGATAATCAGTGTTCCAACTACTCAACTTCACCCTTGTAGTTCAAAAGCAGCCATCAATGATATGTAAAGTGTAGGTTTAGCTGTGTGCCAATAAAACTTTATTTAGAAAACCAGGCATCTATCCAGATTCAACCCACAGACTGTAATTGGACAACTCCTGGTGTAAATGATACTGCAACCAATAGCCTTGTACATATTTTGGGTATATGTTTGAGTTTATTGGGTAAATTCCTAGAATTATCAAAGGCATATTCATTTTTAATTTTTGAAGAATACTGTCAACTTGCCTTCCAAAGAGAACACCTTGGTATGCACTTTTCCAAGAGGGAAGAAGAGTCAGTTTCTCCATTCCTTCACCAGTATTACGTGTTTTCAAACATTTTTATCTTCAATCTTAAGAGGTGAAATATGGCATCTCACTGTAACTTGAACTAAAAAATTTTTTGTGTGGGAATATTTTCATGTTTTAAAGACACTAATTTACTAGTAATAATTTGTCCCCTTTCTTTTGATCTATTGACCTCATTGGTTTATAGACACTATATATGAAGGAAATTAGTTCATTGTCATACAGGTTGAAAATTGAACTATGTTGCTGATTTCAAAATGTTTTACGGGTAGGATGGCTAAAATCATCTCAGGAACAAGATGTCTTTTACTTAACCCACTGTGAAATAAAATGGAGAGGAAACCAGTCCTAAATCACAGAATGATATAAACTTGTGGGAAAGAGGACTCGGGGGTTGCCCCAGGAGACTTGGCAGCTGGCAACCCTCAATCATGTCAAAGCAGGATCTCGTCATCATAACCTTCTCCCCCTGCCTCACCCAGTCAACATTCAGATTGTCATGAGACAGCATCTGTTGGCCAGACTTCAGTTAGTCACATTCTGCCCTGATAATGAGGTCTGGGAACAAGTTGGGTGCCAACAGGAAGGGGGAATGAATGGTGGGCAACTACAGAAGGACAAGTGTCTGACAGGTCTCAGTATCTCGAGATGGCAGGTTAGAGAGTCTTTTTCTTCCTGTTGATACATGGCCAGTTTCCTCACCTGATGGGATTCCATGAGCGGGAGGGTCCCTGATGCTATTTGAGGTTCCCTGTGCACGTGCTTGATTCCTTTCCCAGTATAAGTGCTCATCTCTTCCCTAATTGGCAAGAGCCCATATGTGGTAGACAAAACCCTGTGTCATATCAACTGCAGATATTTTCCTGGTTCGTCATTTTCCTTTCAAACATGTTTATGGTATTTTTCAAAAATAACTAGATACAGCCCAGCCAGTGTGGCTCGGTGGCTGAGCACCGATCTATGAACAAAGGAAGTTACGGTTTGATTCCTCAGCAGGGCACATCCCTGGGTTGCAGGCTCGATCCCCAGTCAGGGGTGTGCAGGAGGCAGCCGATCAGTAATTCTCATCATTGATGTTCCTATCCCTTTCTCCCTCTCCCTTTCTCTCTCTGATATTAATAAAAAAGACATTTTAAACAAATAATATATAGGAAGTTGCAAAAATAGCACAGTTCCATGTACCCATCTCCCAGAGTACATCTTTCATCTTAACCATAGTACATTGTCAGACCAGGAAATTGACGGTACAATGCAATTCCAGTGGTCGGCAAACTGCGGCTCGCGAGCCACATATGGCTCTTTGGCCCCTTGGGTGTGGCTCTTCCATAAAATACCGACTTCTGCGCATGAGCCACGAAGTTTCAATCGCACTGTACATGCGCACCTGCACGTGGTATTTTGTGGAAGAGCCACACTCAAGGGGCCAAAGAGCCATAATGTGGCTCGCGAGCCGCAGTTTGCCGACCACTGAACTAGACTAAACCTTACTTACATTTTAACAGCTTTCACATGCACTCTTTCTGTGTGTGTGTGTGTGTGTGTGTGTGTGTGTGTGGGTGTGTGTGTGTGTGTGTGGTTCTCTTCCACTCTGTCATCTGAGCAGATTCCTGTAACCAGCACCACAGCCGAAACAGAGTTGTTCATTCACCACCACGGAGCTCCTTCGTGTGGCCCCCTCACACCCACCCCTGCCCAGTGTGTGGTGTCCTGTCGGAGAAGTCCGTGATAGCTGTGCCATCTGTTGTTTCTTTTATTTTTTTAAATATATTTTATTGATTTTTTACAGAGAGGAAGGCAGAGGAATAGAGAGTTAGAAATATCAATGAGAGAGAAGCATCGATCAGCTGCCTCCTGCACACTCCCCCCTGGGGATGTGCCCGCAACCAAGGTACATGCTCCTGACCGGAATCGAACCCGGGACTCTTCAGTCCGCAGGCCGACGCTCTATCCACTGAGCCACACCGGCCAGGGCCTGTTGTTTCTTCTAAAACTGCTGGGTTTCACGTCGTGACTAGAAAGCAGGATCTTTGGAATGATGGCTTTTCCTTTAAGCTCCTTTAGTGTGCGTGTTGTGTATGTGTGTTCTGGGGTAAAAAGGAAAAACAAGAGGCGTGGGGCTCAGTCTTTCTAAACACACACACACACACACACACACACACACACACACACACCACACACACACACAACACACACACACCCACACACACACACACACACACACACACACACACACACACACACCCCCCCCACACACACACACACCCCCACACACACACACACCCCACACACACACACCCACACACACACACACCCCACACACACACACACACACACACACACACCCCCACACACACCCACACACACACACCCCCCCACACACACACACACCCACACACACACACCCCACACACACACACCCCCCCCACACCCCCCCACACACACACACCCCCACACACACACACACCACACACACACACACACACACACCCCCCACACACACACACACCCCCACACACACCACACACACACACACACACCCCCACACCCCCCCCCACACACACACACCCCCCACACACACACACACCACACACACACACACACACACCCCCCACACACACACACACCCCCCCCACACACACACCACACACACACCCCCACACACACACCACCCCCACCCCACCACACACACCACACACCACACACCCACACCACACACACACAACACCCCACCACACACACACACACACACACACACCACACACACACACACACACACCCACACACACACACACACACACACCCCACACACACAACACACCACACACCACCCCACAACACACACACACACACACACACACACACCCACACACACACACACACACACACACACACACACCCACACACACACACACACACCCCACACACACACACACACCACACACCCACACACACACACACACAACCCCACCCCACACACACACACACACCACACACACACACCCACACACACACACACACACACACACACACACACACCCACACACACACACCACACACACACACACACACACACCCACACACACACAACACACACCCAACACACACACACCACACACACACACACACACACCCACACACACACACACACACCACCCCCACACACACACACACACCACACACACACCACACACACACCACCACACCACACACACACACACACACCCCACACACACACACACCACACACACACACACACACACACACACACACACACACACACACCACACACACCACACACACACACACACCCACACACACACACACACACACACACACCCCACACACACACACACACCACACACACACACCCACACACACACACACACACACACACACACACACACACACACCCACACACACACCCCCCCCACACACACACACACACCCCTCTCTAGTAGGATACCCAGTCAGCTCATCATTGAAATACAATGTGTTGTTAACAACAGCTCTTGGCCACCAATTAAATTCTCCATAGCGACAAGCTGAAGGTCAGAGGCAGGTGGGAATGGGAAAGGAAAGATGAATGGAACCATGCTGTGTACAACACCAAAAAAACAGGACAGCAGAACCAATCTCCAATGAATCCAGGAGGAAATTTCCAAGGGGCGTGGATTCTGAAGTCAAGGTTATGTGCGGAGCCGTCAGCCTCTATAGGAGCCTCCTGCCCTCCCGAAACTGACCCTCATCCTGGGGTGGGGGTGGGGGTGCAGTAGAGATGTGAGTGTCACAGCCCAGCCTAAGGGTTGCCTGTGACATTTTCTCTCTTCATTCTGTTCTTTCAAGTCAGGAAGAACCAGGAAAAGAGGCTTAATTCTGGACACTCCTGGCCATCGGGGTTTCTTGAAATCCTAAGCAATTTGTGACCCTCCCCCCCACCGCCCTGCCTCCCACACACACACACACACAATGATTCCTCCTGTAGTTGAAAATCTGGGATTTCTTCATTGGCATCTGGGGCTAGCAGCACGGAGAATTTAGAGTTCTCACCTGCAGTCCCTCCATCAACCCTCCTGGCAACTCCTGAGGTGAGGACTATTTTCTCTTAGATTTTTTATCTTGAAATAGAATTCTCTCATGTCCCTTGCTCATCTTCCCCCAATGTTAACATGGCACAGGCCAGGTATTGAAGCCAGGACATGAACATCAACGCAATCCTATTATAGACACAGACACAGACACAGACACAGACACAGACACAGACACAGACACAGACACAGACACAGACACAGACAGACCTTATTTGAATTTCAGCATTTCTCCTGTGAAGTCATTTCTCTGGTCCAGGACTGTTATGGTTGAATATCTGTGTCTCCCCGAATTCCAGTTGAAGCCTACCCTCCAATGTGACTATTAGACGGGGAGGTTGGGGTGATTAGGCCACGAGGGTGTGGCCCCAAGACCGGGATCGGTGCCCTCACACCAGAGGCCCAGCGCTGGGCCCCTTTCCCCGAGGACAGGCCGAGGGCGCAGCCTGCGAACCGGGACGCGGGCTCACCGAAGCCGGATCCGCCCTCCCGGCCTCCGGAAGGTGAAAAGAAATGTGTTTTTGCCCCCGAATCTCTGGTATTTTTACGGCAGCCGGAATGCAGACAAGGAACCGAGGCAGGACCCTCGCATGGCAGCTTAGGGTCCGGATCTCCTTACTCTGCGACGGCTCCTCAGCTTTGTCTTCCATGACATTCTAACTGCTGGTTATCTTGTAAAACATCCCTCAACTGAGGTTCGTCTGATGGTTGCTCATTATTAGACGGAGACCCAGCATTTGGGGCGGGAATCCAGAGGTGCGTCCCGTGGGCGCTCCAGGACGCTGCAGTCTCATTTTTGGTGATGTTAACTTTGATCACTGGGCTAAGGTGGTGTCTCTATTGTAAAATTACTCTTTTTCTCGTTGTCGTTAATGAGTATCTTGGGGGAAAATACTTTGAGATCATGCAAATATCCTGTTTCTCCTCAGAACTTTCCACCACCCATTTTTAGTATCCATCAAGGGATCTTGGCTGCAACGATTATGAGGTATTTTCCCTGCGGTCATCTTCCATCTCCCTCACACAGCTTACGTTCACTAGTTTAAACTTTAGTGGCTGCCTTTTCTTTCCCTCCTTCCTTGTACAGTCACTAACTGGAAGAGCTGCGTTTAGTGAGGGCCGACGGAACCAAGACCACTCAGCGCGCGGGCCAGCCCTGCACTCCCCGCCCTCCCAAGCCCCGCCCCGCCCTCCCAAGCCCCGCCCCGCCCTCCCAAGCCCCGCCCCGCCCTCCCAAGCCCCGCCCCGCCCCCCAAGCCCCGCCCCAAGATGGCGGCCAGAGCAGGGCAGGGCACTCCTGGTCACGTGACCGCGCCGACGCTGACGTGGCCTCCGGGGGACGCCCAACGTGTCCCTCGCCGCGCCCCGTCCGCCGTCCGGTCCCCGCGGGCCCGATCTCAAGATGGCGGCGCCCAGCAGAAGGAGGAACGGCGGCGACGGTGCGAGCTTGTGGGCTGCGCTGCTCCTGGCGGCCGTGGCGCTGAGGCCAGCAGAAGCGGTGTCCGAGCCCACGACGGTGGCGTTTGACGTGCGGCCCGGCGGCGTCGTGCACACCTTCTCCCAGAGCGTGGGCCCTGGGGTAAATGCCGCCGCTGCGCCGGAGGCTTGAGCCAAGTGCCCGCGGGGACGGGTTCTGGGGAGGGGCTGCTGCCTGAGGAGAAGGCGCGGACTTCGGGGGTGCGGCCTCAGTATGAGTGCGGACTCGGGGCACAGTCGCCGGGTTCTGCCCGCAGTCCCTGTCCCCCCTCCCATGCCCAGACCCAGGCCCCAGACCCAGGCGAGCTCCCAGCCCTTGCAGGCGGGGCGGCCCCGGGTGGGGAGAGGGGAGCTGGAGCCTGACGGGTGCGCGGCTCCGGGTCGCGCGGAAGGTCGGTCCCCTTGCAGCTGTGACTGGGAAGTGGACAGACGCTGCTCTTCCTGCCATTGCACAAGGTCTCCCATCTTGCATGTCACTGAAGGGTGAGGCCAGGCCCTCCTTTCCTGGGGCCGCAGGCCGACGTCTAGCCCAGCCCTGTCCCCAGCTTGTTGGAGAAGTCGCTGCCTCTTCATCCTCCTCCTCCACCTCTGCGAGAGTATCGATTGAGCTGTTTGTGGAGTGCTCGCCTGCAGCCTGGTACTGTGCCGGGTGCTCTCTGTGCCAGGCCTGTTTTGCAGAGGAAGGAACGGAGGCTCAGAGAGGTTTGCACCTGTCCGAGAGCCACAGCAGCGCAGATACGGGCCCCCAGGCGTTTCTGCTTCCAAAGCGGGCCTGCAGGTGTCCCAGAGCCCTAGCTCCTAAAGGGTGGGCGTTAGAGGGGGGCGGCCTCCTCCCCGGTCTGGTCTTTATTCCCAGGAAGCCACGTGGGTTCGTCCCGACCCAGACGCTCACTAGTCGGGAGGCAGGAAGGGGACTTCGGGGTTGTCAGTCAGTCACCCGGCGCCTTGCAGGGCTGGCTTCCGGGGACCCCGCCAGCGGAGTCTGCCTCTGCCTCCTTCCCCTTTAGTGTAGGTTTTCTCAGACATCCCAGGATCCTGCCCCTTCAGAACTGAGGATTACATCCGTTCCGTTCTGAGCCTTCCTTTCCGTTCCGTTTTCTAGGACAAATATACGTGTGTGTTCACCTATGCTTCGCAAGGAGGGACCAACGAGGTGAGTTGTACAAAACGCCAGGTTGTCATACGGAGATGCTCTCCCGGGACAATGGGGTTGTCACAGGTGGTTAACTTACACTCATCGAATTCTTCTCAACCCGTAAACGCGAGAGAGCTCACGTTAAGTAGTGGCGGCAGTTCCACTCGTAATTCCAGAGTGAACGGGTGTCGGGACAGCAGGAGGGACATGAGGTGGGAATCCGCCTCTCCCAAGAGGCTCTATTAGAGGCGTTGCATTTGTTTTCTGTGCTGACTACAAATCACCGTGAACTTAGCAGCTTAAAACAACACCCATTCATCATCCCTCTGTTCTGGAGGTCAGAAGTCCTGGTGGTCAGGGGGGTGCTTCGTAAGCTAAAATCAAGGCGTCAGGCAGCCTGGGCGTCCATCTTCCAGGCTCGATTTGTTGTCAGAATTCAGCCCCTTACAATGTAGGGCTGAGGGCCCCCTTTCCTTGCTGGCCATTTTCTCCACCTGATGGCAAAAGAGGAAGTGAAATAGATTCTAAGCACCAGCGGTCGCAACCTTTCGGACCTCAGGGACCACCAGTGGTCCGCGGATCAGGACCACCGGACCGGGACCACGGGTTGGTGACTACTGCTTTAGACGGTGAGAGCGGCCTCTGCTGGCAGCAAGGACACAAGGGCGTCAGTCCCACAATCACCAAGAACTGATCCTGCCACCACCAGCAGAGTTGGAAGAAGGCCCCAAACTCCAATGGGAATACGGTCTGGCCTTCACCTTCATTTTGCTTGTGGGGGCGCAAAGGAGCAGCCCCGCATACCCAGGCTTCCTTCCCCCCACGTACCTCATCCCCTCCCCTTCGGTAACCACCAGTTGGCTCTCTATATCTCCGGGTCTGTTTCTGGTTTGTTTTTTTATTCATTTGTTTTGTTTTTTTAGATTGCACATACAAGTGAAGCCATGTGGTGTTTGTCTTTCTCTTTCTCACTTATTTCACTTAGCGCAATTACACTCTAGGCCCATCCTGATTGTTGCGAGCGGGAAGATTTAATTCCTTTTTAGCGCTGAGTAATATTCCATAGTGTGTACATACCACATCCTCGTGAGGCAGCCTTGTGTGAGCACGCAGCCGCACGTTGCTAGTTCTGCACCTTCTCTGGGGGGGGCACCCCCACGTACACCGCACTGCCCCTCTCACTCCGCATGGGTCCTGTGTGGCTACCTCAACATTTTGCTAACTCCGAATCTTCATTGGGTGGGGAGGCCCCTGTGGGCACACAGCAGCACTTCACTACCTCTGTACTTGCTCTGTCCAGGGGAGCCCTTTGGCCGGTACCGCAATGTTTTGCGAGCTTTGCCCTTTCACCGGGGGAGGGGGCTCCAGGTGCACACACAGCCCAGTGGGACACCCTGTCATACCTGCTGGGCCAATCTCGGGGGGAGGGGCCCCTGGTATGCATGCTGTGGCACCCTCCTCTTCCTGCTGGGTCTGGCTGGAACTGGCTGAGACCCTGCTACAGCACCCTACAGTTTGGCCAGAGAACCTGGATGGAGAGGGGAAACATAAATAATGGCGCTCACTGGTTCCTCTGGTCTGGGCTTCTCAGCTCACAGAGAGCTTCTCAGCCTTCTCTGTGAGGTGCCTGTGTCTTGGTTGTGCAGAAGCTGTATAATTGGCTCACGGGAGGAAGTGCGCTAAGTATTTCAATTTCATGTGCTCTAGGAGGGGACGAGCTCTGTCCACCTACACCGCCATCTTGGACCTGCTTTTTGAATTACACACTTTAAAAGGGTGAATTGTACAGTATGTGTAAACTAGTAATTTGTTCCTACATGGGTGCTCCAGGCAAAAGGCATCTAGGTGACCATTTACTCCCATTTAATTAACATAAAAATGGCCTTGTTCCCATTAATGAAAAAGCTTTGATGTTAAATGGAGAGTACCAGTGATCTGAGTCCATTATTACTCTTGGGAGGGACTGTAAACCCATTTACTAACAAACTGAAAGTGCCTTAGGCAGCCTGGAACATAAGAGCGGGTTTGCCATTTCCTTTTGGCCAGATTTCCAGAGGCCATAAAAGTTAGAATACGCAGGTAGTGGGGTGTTTTGGAACCAGTTTAAATTTTTAATTTTTTTAAATATATACTTTTACTGATTTCAGAGAGGAAGGGAGAGGAAAAGAGAGAGATAGAAACATCAATGATAAGAGAGAATCATTGATCGGCTGCCTCTTGCACACCCCACACTGGGGATTGAGCCTGCAACCCAGGCATGTGCCCTGACTGGGAATCAAACCGTTACCTCCTGGTTCATAGATTGATGCTCAACCACTGAGCCACTCCGGCCCGGGCTAAAATTTTAATTTTTAAAGGGCTAATACATTCACATCATCCAAAAAGAAAAACATATAAAAAATTCACAGTGTCTTCTACTAGTCTAGTTCCTGCCCACATCCTACAGGTATCCACAATTATTAAAATTCTGTGTCTTTTCTGAGAACTTTATGCCTCTGCAAGCAGGCATGAATGTATTGTCTTTCCTTTTTTTATTTTATTTTTCTTAATATCCATTATTTTTTAGGGCGGGTTTAGGTTCACAGCAAAATTGAGCAGAAGGCGTAGAGATTTTGATGTATCTTCTTGCCCTTCCCCACATGCACAGGCTCCCCTATTGTCAGCATCCCCCACCAGCGTAGTGAGCCTACATTGACACATCATTGTCACCCCAAGTTCATAGTTGACGTGAGGGCTTACTCTTGCTGTGCATTTTGTGGGTTTGATCAGATGTACAAAGATGTGTATCCCAATTGCAGTATCATGTAGAGCAGTTTCACTGCCCCTGAGCAGAGTGGGGGCACCTGAAGCCAAGCTCCAGCGGGAGGTCCAGGAAAGGTTCACTCACTTGGCAGACTGGAAGCAGACGGGCAGCTCTCAGAGCAGCCTGCGCTCGCCAGGCTGTGTGCTCCGGACTGACCCATGTCTTTCTCCTCTCCCCAGAAGTGGCAGATGAGCCTGGGGACCAGCGAAGACCACCAGCACTTCACCTGCACCATCTGGAGGTGAGCTGTGGGCCTCAGCGGTGGGGTGTCCTGGGCAGTGAGTGGACTGCTGCTCTGGGCAGCAGGGAAAGAGAGGGGCAGACACTCCAATAGGGTCCTGCACCCCTACAGTGGCACACGGAGTGCCACAGAGAGAGGACTTCTTTATGCTTCTGCCAGCAGGCGTGAATGTACTCTTACCTTCTTTTTTGTTTTTGCTTTTTTGAGTAGACATTTTTTTTTAGAGCAGTTTTAGGTTCACGGCAAAATTGAGCAGAAAGCAGAGATTTTGATGTATCTTCTTGCCCCTCCCCACATGCACAGGCTCCCCCGTTGTCAGCATCCCCCACCAGAGTGGGACATTTGTGGGCAGGGACCGGAGAGCTCCCCAGGGAAGCGCACCGACACTGAGGCCAAGAGGAGGTTGTGGGGATTGAGGAACTGCAGTCCAGGCAGTAGCCACAGCACCAGAGAGAGGGGTCAGGCTCCCCAGATGCTCACCTGCCACTGTCACCCTCCGTCATACTCATGGTCATGGGCTCCGCCTCCCTGCCAGGGACTGATGTCTTGTTCACCCTTCTGGTTACCCCACTGCTGGTGCCCCCTTGAGGGGGTGGTAAGCTGGGGAAGGGATGGAGGAAAGGGAGTGCATGGCCCTGGGTGGGGAGGAGGGTGATGGGACTTCATGGAATCGTGTCCCTTCTGCCCTGGGCTCTTCTGCCTCATATGTGTCACCTTAAGCAGAGCCAGGCTCTCGAGCATTTGTTGTGTGCCCGACAGAAAGTCCAAGCTGTGTCTTCACCCTCAGTGGACCAGGGTCCACAGATCAACAAATTGGACACAGTGGGAGAGCAGGGACTCACCATTAATGAAAAGAAGTGACGCATTTTTTCTTTATTGAATTTATTGGGGTGACATTGGTTAATAAAATTGTATAAGTTTGAGGTATACAATAAGGACACGACACTTTTTAATGCATTTTTAAATGTTTTTATTGATTTTTAGAGAGAGGAAAGGAGAGGGTCAGATAGAAACATTGATGTCCAGTCAGCTGCCTCCTGTATGCCCCCTAATGGGGATCGAGCCTGCAACCCGGCCTGTGCCCTGACCAGGAATGGAACCAGGGACCTCTTGGCATATGGGTCAGTGCTCAACCACTGAGCAGCACTGGCCAGGCTTAATGCATTTTTTAAATCGTCACCTGATGATATGTTCTTTGATTTTTAGAGCGGGGAGAGAGAGAGGAACATTGATTATTTGCCTCCCATACGTGCCCCGATCGGGGATTGAACCTACAACCTTCTTTTGGTGTACAGGATGATGCTCCAACCAACTGAGCCACCCAGCCAGGGCGACACAGCACGTTTTAATCACACTTGCAGGTGTCACCCCACAGTCTCAGTGCTAAGCAAGCAGCAGGTACTTACTGAGTGCTATTGGGAAGATTCTTGTCTTTCTGCTGCATGGCCCAGGGGCCAGGCGCCCAGCATCCTCACAGGCCATACCCTGCCTGTGGCACATTTCCTGGCCTCAGAGAGAAGTATCACAAGGAAGGAGCCAGGGACCCCCTCATTACAGGGAAGGCTTGTTACAGGGTGCATTCTACCGTGTGCACATCACTGCCTCTCACAGGGTATGTGAGCTACCAGCCCTCGGGGGGCACAGACCCAGGCCATGCAGCCCCAAGGACTCACTGAGCCCGACACCTGCTCAGTGGGGCCACTTGCTCAGCCTTCAGATTTAGACATGGACTGACCTTCCATCCATGCAGAGGTTTTGAGAATCTGGGAGACTCTCTGGATGCCACCTCTTTATCCCTCCCACCTCCCCTCCCACCCCCTCCCTAACACCTTCTCCCTGGCTGCCTTCTCTATTCCCCACCCCATTACGTCTGCTTTTCACACAATGGCCGGTTGGAGCTCTTCGTACTGCAGACATCATCACCCCCTTGTTGGCACCTGTCCTCTCTTTTCTTGTGTGTTAATCCTCACCCAGTATTTTTCTATTGATTTTTAGAGAGAGGGGAGAGAGAGAGAGAGACATCGATGTCAGAGATCACATCAATCAGTTGCCTCCCACACATGCCCTGACCAGGGCCAGGGATCGGGCCTGCAACTGAGGTATGTGCCCTTGACCGGAATCGAACCCGGAACCCTTCAGTCCGCGGGCTGACACTCTATCCACTGAGCAAAACCTGCTAGGGCACCAGTCCTCCTCCCTTGGCTCCTCCCTGTGCTCTGGCCATACTGACCTCATGTTTATTAAATGCCCCACTTGCACCCTCTGAGGGCCCTTTGCAGCAACCATTTCCTCTGCCTGGGCCAGCCCTCCCCCTGCTTCCTAGTTCACTCCTATATTTCTCACCCTCCAGGATGTTGCTGTGGCCCCCATGCAATACCTGGATATTGTTGGCAGTCGATAGAAAGTATTTGGTGAAAGAGCATGAGGGTCCCTGCCCTAGAACAGCTTGCCTTCAGAAGGGGAAAGAGGCTTGTCAATAAACCAGCCAGAAGAATGTTCTGGAAAAGGAAAGGGAATGATGTTGAGGGGCCCCATCCAGACTTCCCAGTCAGCAGTGCTTGGAAACCCGCGACCCTGGGCTGATCCCTCGCCCGACCTTTCTCTGCAGGCCCCAGGGCAAGTCCTACCTGTACTTCACACAGTTCAAGGCAGAGGTGCGGGGTGCGGAGATCGAGTACGGCATGGCCTATGTGAGTATCAGCTGTGCCCTCGGGGTGGGTGCTGAGGTGTCCCCTGGGGAGACAGGCAAGATGAGGAGGTGACATAACTTGGAAGACTGTGGGACACTGCCGACCCCAGTTTGGAGGCGCAGGGAAAGGCGGTGGTGGTGCCCAAAGCGGGACCTGCTGACCTCCAGAGACAGCAGGAAGTGGACACCCCGGCGTCACCCTCCTACTGCCTGCCATCTCCTGCTGGGGCCCCCATTGGAAAAGCCAGCCGGAAGCTAGAGGGCAGGGTTGCCTGGATGCTCAGCTCTGGGACACGAAGAGGGACCGCAAGGGTGGCAGTGGCCCTGAGGCAGGCGTGGCTCACGGTGTGTGTGGGGTGTCACATCCTTGGCCCCAGAGACCTGTGGTTCAGGGCCTGGGCAGTGCCTGACCCCACAGCCCTTTCCAGAGGCCGCCACACTGCAGAGCCTGCCATGTTCCCACCACCCTCACCAGTTCAGGGTCAGCCAAGAGCAGAACCAGCAGGAGACAGGCAGCCAGGTAGAGGGTGTTTGCCAGGAAGTGGCTTCTGCCACAGGGACTGACCAAGCCGCTCTGGAGTCCAGAGGCCAGGGAGGCCGGAGGCAGGGCTGGGTGTGGTTTCTCAAGGGAAGCCTCCGCTCTGCTCCGAAGATTGTGCCCAATGATTGAGTCAGGGCCACCCAGGGCATCAGAACCCTCTCAGGATGGGCTTTTGTCGCACGCGCAGAACACTTCACAGCAGCACCTAGCGCAGTCAGTGCACAGCTGCAGACATGGCTGCTCAAGGTGACACATCAGACACACACCTTTGCACTAATGACTCTCCAGGGTCCCTTTAAAACTCTATTTTAGCTCATTTGAGAGCACAATTCTAATTTTTAAAAATTACATTCAAGAGACTGCTGTGTTTGTCCCATTTCCATAAATTAAGGAAAAATTGAATTAAATACCTTCTTACTAGGATTTGCAGTGAAGGCACGAAGCTTGAAGCCAGTTGACAATCTCTTAAG
Organism: Myotis myotis; assembly: GCF_014108235.1. Classification (NCBI taxonomy): domain Eukaryota; kingdom Metazoa; phylum Chordata; class Mammalia; order Chiroptera; family Vespertilionidae; genus Myotis; species Myotis myotis. Next base: position 80,760,490 of record NW_023416368.1, on the reverse strand, counting down.
TAGATTAGCCAGCCACTTCTCCCGGATTCTCTGTGTGCTCAGAAAAGTGTCACCCGGCTCTTCAGTAAAAGCACGAGGTTTTAGTCTGTGCCCCTTGGGAAAGCAAACCAAATCGTGTTCTTTCCTGATTAGGAAAGTTTCCACTTTTTCCCTTTCAGTCTAAAGCTGCGTTTGAAAGAGAGAGTGACGTTCCCCTGAAAAATGAGGAATTTGAAGTGACCAAAACAGCAGGTGTGTAAGGGTGGATTGTGGACATGGAACCCAGATCCTGGGGGAGGTGGGGGAGAGGTGACAACAGAGGGCCCTCAGGGCCAGGCGGGGAGGGACGACAGTTGCAGGGCACATCCGGACTGCAGGCCAGGCATCCGTAACTGTTCCTGTAAAGGGCCCCACCGTAAACATTTTCAGTTTTGTGGGACCGATGGCCTCTGTTGCAACTGCTCAACCTGCCCCCATCGGGCAAAGGGCAACCACGTGTCAGTGAATGGATGTGGCTACGTTTTAACAAAACTTTAATACTTTATGAGCTTGGAAATGTGAATGTCACGTCACTTTCCCGTGTCACAAAATACCATTTTCTTTAGATTTTTGTTAAAATGCCCTTAGCTCAAGAGTGGCGGGCCACACTGTGCCAATCCCTGACTGATGGCTCGTGGTCCATGGGAGAGCTGTGACCTCCACACGGCCTGGCTGTCCTGGGCTCTCTGACCAGGAAAAGCTTCAAGATTGGGACTCCAGCCCTGGCTGGTGTTCTCAATGGTTAGAGTGTTAGCCCGCACACCAAAGGGTCACAGGTTTGATTCCTGATCAAGGGCAAGTACCTGGGTTGCAGGTTGCATCCTCGGCCCCGGTTGAGGCATATGCAGGAGGCAACCAATCGATGTTTCTCTGTCTTCCCGCGCGCCTCTCTCTCTCTCTCTCTCTCTCTCTGTCTCTCTCTCTCTCTCTCTCGGATTAACAACAACAACAAAAAAGATTGGGACCTCCTGACCTCCTGAAAGCCACCCACCCCAGTCCTCTGAGCCATGTTTAGCCACAAAGGGCAGATGCTGAACAGAAAGAGGTGGGGAGCTCTGAAGTTGGGGCTTGGCGTTCCAGAGCAAGGGTGGACCAATGAGTAGTTAGGATAATGGACATGGGAGCTAGCTGGGGAGGGGTGGGGGGGATGCCCTGAGGGTCCTGGGTTTCAGGGGAAAGATGAGGTGAAGGAACCCATGTGGCTATGGATGTCATTAGGCATGAAACCCTGGGAAGAAGATGGCATGGCAGTGCTTTAGGGAGGAGGAGCCTGAGTCTAGATGGAGCCCCGCTTGCAGGCCCTTGAGGACGTGGGGACCATTCAGAGTAGAGGCCAAAGACAGAGGATGTTAGGTTTCGGGCAGACCCTGAGCCCTAGGGCACACAGAATTGCACAGGGAATCAGGGTCTGGCTAGGTGTGGCAGATGGCGTTTGCAGATTCCCTGGCCCTGCTGTAAAAGCATCATGTGGTCCTAGAACAAGTTTGCCAGCGTGAGCAGGAGGTGATACAGCCTGGCCCCACCCCACTCATTTTCAGTGCGGCCAAATGACCATAATTTCCCCACCTTGAACTTTCCTGTGGACTCCCACTGCCCTCAGGAAAGGCCCACCAACCTCTTCATGTTTTTTCTGTCTCTCACCCATAAGACTTTCCGGGCTGGGGTTCTTTCCACATGCAGTTAGCTTTGGGGACTGTTCCCCTGCTCTGCCAGTCCCCACCGGGCCCTACCCTGGCCCAAGAGCGTGTGGGCGGTCTCAAGGGCCCTACCATGCATTTCTTGTTTTGCAGTGTCCCACAGGCCCGGGGCGTTCAAGGCTGAGCTGTCGAAGCTGGTGATCGTGGCCAAGGCGTCACGCAGTGAGCTGTGACCAGCAGCCCCCTTGAGGGCGGCTTCCTCTCATCTCTACTGAAAGGGCGGTGCCCTGTGAGATCGGGCACATTTTTGGCTTTCTAGGGGGCACTGTTGGTTTTCTGCCTGGCTGATGTTGCCCTCCTCAGACGGGTTCCAGGGTGGCTGAGGCCCTGGGACAGAGTCCAGGGGACCAGGAGGTTGAGTGGTGCTGTGCCCCCCCTCCCAGTTCCCCATCTCCCCAGCACCACCGCCACACACCCCCTGCCCCCGCTCTTTTGAACACAGAGTGTGGGTCTGCGCCCACTGCCGCTTGTCGTACCAGGAGAGGCATCAGCACAGGTGGGGGCCGCAGCTTCCTAAAGCCAGCAGTCTCCCTTGGGATCAGGCCAGACTCCGATGCTGATGCCCCGGGGAAGACTAGTCCTGCTGCCCTCTGACCTCAGGTTGACTGTTTTCTTACAACTTCCCCAGGAGACCACCTTCCAGACTAACTGGAAAGAAGTGAAATGTCCTTTTGTATTTAAATAAATAAGAGTTTAAAAGGAACTGCATGGACTGGGTGTCTGGTGCTGGTGCCCGCCTGGCAGGGCGTGAGGGGCAAGGGCCCAGGTGTGACAACAGTAGGAAGCTGGCTGCCCTCACTCCCCTTCTCTGTTGGAAACAGGTGGGCTGTGTCCCCCAAGACACGGAGTTTGAGGCACAGCGTTTCTCTAGGTACAAAAGCAGCGAGATCTGAGGGAGGCGGCCGTGAGCCTGCTCCTCGGCCCGGGCACTGCAACTCCCTGAACACGCCCGGCAGCCCCGCCACGTCCCGCAGGTCACACAGGGGGCCTGGTAGGGGGTGAGCACTCCAGGGCTGACCTGCTCTTTTGACCCAGCTGTTGGCTTTGCTTAGTTTTCTAAAGCCAGGTTGTAGTAGGGTGACTTAAAAAAAAATCTGCCCTAGCTGGCTTGGCTCAGTGGATAGAGCGTCAGCCTGCGGACTGAAGGGTCCCAGGTTCGATTCCAGCCAAGGGCACATGCCTGGGTTGCGGGCTCCATCCCCAGTGGGGGGTGTGCAGGAGGCAGCCGATCAATGATTCTCTGTCATCATTGATGTTTCTGTCTCTCTCTCCTCTGTTCCTCTCTGAAATCAATAAAGAAATTTTTTTTTTAAAATATATTTTATTGATTTTTTACAGAGAGGAAGGGAGAGAGATAGAGAGTTAGAAACATCGATGAGAGAGAAACATCGATCAGCTGCCTCCTGCACATTTCCCACTGGGGAAGTGCCCGCAACCCAGGTACATGCCCCTGACCGGAATCAAACCTGGGACCCTTCAGTCCACAGGCTGACGCTCTATCCACTGAGCCAAACTGGTTTCGGCAAGAAATTTTTTAAAAAAAAAAACACAGGCAAACAAAAATAAATGAAACCCAAATCAGAGGTGCCTGGTCTCCCAGCTCTGGGGGGCTGGGAGCCTGACCTGAGCCTAACTTCTGTGTCTTCACGAGCAAACAAGAGGAAAAGAAACCGTGTGGCTGTGAATCGGGTCCCTCCTCATTGGAATCACCCTGTGGGACCAACGGAGGCCTCTCTACCTTCCACTCCCCTGTGCCGACCTGAGGCCCGGACACTGCTGTGCCCACTTGCCAGGGCAGCAGTGGGCTGGGAGCATGGGGGTCCTGTCCGAGGTCTCACCTGGAGGAAGCAGAGCGAGGCTCCCTCTGTCCACACCCCCAGCAGGCCCTGCAGCCGGACGGTGTCAGGTCGGGGCCATGAGCACGAAGAGTAACTGTTCTCAGAACCACCATCGAAGAGGCGTGCCACAGAACTCAGGAATTAGTTTATGTGCCATGAGATGAAAAAGGTTAAAAATCACTGCACTAGGGGGAATCAACAGATTAGATGAAGCAGAGGATCAAGTCAGCGATTTGGAAGACAAGATAGTGGAAAATACCCAATTAGGACAGCAAAAAGAGAAAAAAATTTAAATGAAGGTAGTTTGCCCTAGCTGGTTTGGCTCAGTGGATAGAGCATCAGCCTGCAGAATGACGGGGCACATGCCCGGGTTGTGGACTTGATCCCTGGAAGGGGGCATATAGGAGGCAGCCAATCAATGATTCTCTCTTATCATTGATGTTTCTCTCTGCTTCTCCCCTCCTCTCTGAAATCAATAAAAATATTTTTTTAAATAATTTTTTTAAAAATGAAGGTAGTTTAGCCGAAACCGGTTTGGCTCAGTGGATAGAGCGTCGGCCTGCGGACTGAAAGGTCCCAGGTTCGATTCCGGTCAAGGGCATGTGCCAGGGTTGCGGGCACATCCCCAGTGGGAGATGTGCAGGAGGCAGCTGATCAATGTTTCTAACTCTCTATCTCCCTTCCTCTCTGTAAAAAATCAATAAAATATATTTATAAAATAATTAAATAAAAAATGAAGGTAGTTTAAGGGACCTCTGGGACAACCTCAGGCATACCAACATTCCATCATAAGGGTACCAGAAGAAGAAAGAGCAGGGGATAGAAAACCTATTTGAGCCTTAGCCAGTTTGGCTCAGTGATAGAGCATCGGTCTGCTGACCGACGGGTCCCAGGTTCTATTCCAGTCAAGGGCATGTACCTGCGTTGCAGGCTTGATCCCTGGCCCTGGTCAGGGCATGTGAGGGAGACAACCAATTGATGTGTGTCTCTCTCTCTTGCATTGATGTTTTTGTCTCTCCCTCTCCTTTCCACTCTCTAGAAATCAATGGAAAAATATCCTCCGGTGAGGATTTAAAAAGGAAAAGAAAACCTATTTGCCAAAACCGGTTTGGCTCAGTGGATAGAGCGTCGGCTTGCGGACTGAGGGGTCCTGGGTTCGATTCCGGTCAGGGGCATGTGCCTGGGTTGCGGGCACATCCCCAGTGGGAGATGTGCAGGAGGCGGCTGATCGATGTTTCTCTCTCATCGATGTTTCTGGCTCTCTGTCTCTCTCCCTTCCTTTCTGTAAAAAATCAATAAAATATTTAAAAAAAAAGAAAAGAAAAGAAAACCTATTTGAAGAAGTAATGACGGAAAACTTCCCTACCCTGGCAAAGGAAGCAGACATACAATGCCAGGCAGTGCTGAGTCTCAAAGAGGCCACACCAAGACACACAATAACTAAAATGCCAAAGGTTGAAGACAATCCTAAAGGCAGGTAGTTACCTAAAGGGAGCTCCCACAAAACTCAGCTGAGCCCAACTGGTATGGCTCTTGAGTGTCGACCTACGAACCAGCAAGTCTTGGTTCGAGTCCAGTCAGGGTGCATGTCCAGGTTTCAGGTTCCATCCCCAATAGGGGATGTGCAGGAGGCAGCCGATCGATAATTCTCTTATCGTTGATGTTTCCCTCTCCCTTCCTCCCTGAAATCAATAAAAAACATACGTGTTGTTTTTTTTAAAACTACAATGAGATCTCATCTCACACCTGTCAGAATGTCTATCATCAATAAATCAACAAACAACAAGTGTTGACCAGGATGTGGAGAAAGGAAACCCTCATGCACTGTTGATGGAGTTGAAAATTGGTGCAACCACTACTATGGAAAACAGTATGGAGTTTCCTCAAAAGATTAAAAAGAGAGCAGTCATACCAGCTAGCAATTGCACTTCTGGGTATTTATCCAAAGAAAACAAAAACACTAATTCAAAAAGATAATATGCTGCCTGGCCAGCGTGGCTCACTGGTTGAGCATTGACCTATGAACCAGGAGGTCACAGTTGATTCCCAGTCAGGGCACGTACCTGGGTTGCTGGCACAATCCCCAGTGTGGGGTGTGCAGGAGGCAGCCAACCAATGATTCTCTTTCATCACTGATGTTTCTCTCCTCCCTTCCTCTCTGAAATAAAATAAATAATAAAAAATAATAATATACTTCTCTATGCTCACTGAAGCATTATTTACAGTTGCCAAGATATGAAAGCAGCCTAAGAGCCGATCAATAGACAAATGGATAGAGGTGTGATGGACATACACAATGGAAAAAGAATGAAATCTTACTATTTACAACAACATGGATGGACCTAGAGGGAATTACGCTAAGTCAGACAAATACCATATGATTTCACTTACATGTGGAATATAAAAAACAAAATGACCTGGTTGCTGTGGTTTGGTTGAGCATCATCCCTTGCACTGAAAGGTTTCCTGTTCGATTCCCAGTCAGGGCATATATCCAGGTTGAGGGAGGCAACCAGTCGATGTTTCTGTCTCATCCATGTTTCTCTCTTTCCCTCTCCCTTTCTCTCTCTAAATAAATAAATAAATAAATACATACATAAAAATAAAAAACAAAATGAACAAACTCATAGATACAGAGAACAAACTGAAGGCTGCCAGATGGGAGGAGATGGGAGGCCAGGTATAAAAGGTGAAGGGATTAAGAAATACAAATTGCCAGTTATAGTAATCACAGGGGTATAAAATACAGCCTAGGGAATCCTATATAATAAAAGGGCACTATGCAAATAGACCAAATGGCAGAACAACCGAACAACCAATCAGTATTATTAGTAATATGCTGATATGCTAAGGCTGCTCAACCGCTCGCTATGACGTGCACTGACCACCAGGGGGCAGATGCTCCAACCGGTAGGTTAGCTTGCTGCTGGGGTCTGTTCAATCCGGACTGAGTGAGACGGGCCGCATGCCCTGGAGCCCTCCTGCAGTCCCTCCCCGGCCTGATCGTGCATCGGTGGGGTCCCTCAGCCTGGCCTGCAATCTCTTGCAATCCGGGACCCCTCAGGGATGTCGGAGAGCCTGTTTCAGCCCGATCCCACAGGCCACTCCCCTCAGGAGGGCACCAGACGCAGTTCTCATGGTGAGTGCTGCTGCGGCAGTGCGAGCCTCTCCTGATTGGGACTGATTGGGCGTGAGCCTGCAGCCGGCACAGTGAGGCCAGGATGAGCGGGAGCGACAGGCAGGAGCTGCAGGCGGTGTCGGACTGCGGGTTTTGGCCTGATCCCTGCAGCCACCCAGAGGGACCCCACCCGTGCACGAATTCATGCACCGGGCCTCTAGTATAGTCATAATATTGTAATAACTGTGTGTGGTGCCAGGTGAGTACTAGACTTATCAGAGCGATCACTCTATAAGTTATATACATGTCTAACCGCTATGCAGTACACCTGAAACTAATAATATTGTATGTCAACTGGAATCGAAAAAATATTTTTTAAAGATTTTTTTCCCCTTCCAATCCTCACCTGAGGACATGCCTATTGATTCGGAAGAAAGGAGGGAGGGAGGGAGGGACATAAATGTGAGAAACATCGATCAGTTGCCTCCCGTATGCTCCCCAACCAGGGACCAAACCCACAACCTAGGCATGTGCCCTGACCCAGAATTGAACCCACAACCCTTCAGTGCATGGGACGATGCCCCAACTAACTGAGCCACACCAGCCAGGAAGGGCTCAAGAAAAACTGTTTTTTAAAAGGCAAAAACCGCCGAACCGGTTTGGCTCAGTGGATAGAGCGTCGGCCTGCGGACTCAAGGGTCCCGGGTTCGATTCCGGTCAAGGGCATGTACCGTGGTTGCGGGCACGTCCCCACTGGGGGGCGTGCAGGAGGCAGCTGATCGATCTCTCTCATCGATGTTTCTGACTTTCTATCCCTCTCCCTTCTTCTCTGTAAAAAATCAATAAAAAAAAAAAAAAAAAAAAAAAAAAAGGCAAAAACCCCAAGAAAGGAGAAAACTCAGCACCAAGCAATTCAAGTCAGTTTCACAGAATGTCAGTGGAAGACATGTGCTTTTATTTAAATTGTTCTGTAGTGCTCTTTGGTTTTTCAAAATTAAATCCCAAACTTATAAAGAGTCAAGAGGCAGAACAGCCCATCCAGGAACAAGTACAAGCATTATGCACACTGATAAATTCAGTCAGCAGGGCTGAGGGCGAAGAATTTCGTCTGGGGCTTCTCAGGCTGCTCAAAATGCGCGTTTGCTCTTGCATATGAAGCTCTGTCTCTTGACTGGAGAGGTAAGTGGGAAAGTTGGCCTGGGAGCGGTGACGTAGGAGGTAGGAACGGCCGGCTCTCCGATGAAAGGCTTTGGCTTCTTCAAGGAAGCAGAGACCAAACCACAGAAAGGCTGACCTGAATCTGGGGGCATAATCTTATCAGCCAGCACAGCAGGCCAGGGAGAGGCAATAGGGAGAGGTGGAGACTGTGGCAAAGCAGAGAGAGGCAACCTCTATGCAGCTTCACCAGCAGGCAATGCAGGCTTAGCCGGGGTTTAGAGGGAAACTCCAAATCTGGATTGGCACGTGCAGTTCCCCAGTTTTAAATGTTGTCAACAGATTCCAGATGGCTCAAACGCAGGCTGGGGGCAAGCAAACCCATCTTCTCACCAATGAGGCCTGCAGGCTTCCCGTCTGCAACCTTTGCCCTGAAGGAACTAGGCCCAGTTCTGTGAAACAGTCACAGGAGGCCATTCCCCATCTCCCTCGGGCACCCAGAATAGCCTTCCTGACCTGTAGCCGTTTTGCAATCTATGCCCCCTGCTGACAAAATGTGCAAATGCACTCCCACACCCCACATATCTGTCCGTGCCCCGAGCTGAGAATCACTGCATCTTTTGGGTGTCCCCAAAGCCAAGATTTGTGAGCTTTGCTTTCTGAGGTCTGAAAAACATTTGTTAGTGTGTTTGCTTTTCAAACATGAAATGATCATTGGAAAATGTGCCTGCATCTCAGATGTCTTTTTCCTTGTGCCCGGTATGGAGAATGCACTGTCCCCTCCCCCGTGGGAGTCAGAGCTGGGATCCCAAGCAAATTGAGGTGTCCTCACCCATCCACCGGCACCCTGCAGCCCCCTTCATGGCTCCCTGTGCTCACTCCTGGGCTGGGCGGCTGAAAGGAGAGGCTTGTTTCCTCTCAGTCATGGAGGCCAGAAGTCTCAGGTCCAGGTTTCCGCCAGGCGGTCCCACGCCTCTCTCCCAGGGCTGGGGCTGCTGCCACCCTGGGTGTTCCTTGTTTTGTAGCACTTCCCTCCAATGTCTGCTCCACCTTCACATGGCATTCTCCTCTCGTTCAAATTTCTCCCTTTTAGAAGTGTCCCGGTCACACTGGGTTAGGGCCCACTGTGCGCTCGTGATCTGATCTTAACCCATTATGTCAGCAGCGACCCTGTTTTCCAAATGTGGGTCACACTCGGAAGTCTGAGGGTTAGAACTTCCACAAAGCGGGGGACACTGCTCACCCCATTACTTTCTCCCAGTTCAGTGTGACTCCTTTCTGAAGGAATTAGAAAGCCCAGGTTACAACATGAAGTGGGCAGCACCAGCTGTCAGATGGCATCCAGTGAGTTGAGGGGTGCCATCGGTTATCACGGTTCAGGACAGGTGGGCCTGAGCAGAGAGCGGTCTCGAGGTGCGTGGGGAGGCCACTGGCCTCGCAGGCTGTGCCAGTTTCCACGCTGAATTCCTCTCTCCAGAGAGACTAGGTGGGAGAGGTGACAAAGGTCCATACAACTGCTGCTTTAAACCGTTTAGCAACCTCTGAAAGGGGGCAGGTCATCTGTCTGGGAGTTTGGCTAGAATCAGACTGGGGATCAGAGGTCATAAACTATAAACCCACAGATCCCCAGGCCCAGCAGGATGGGGTCAGATGCTGTCCTCGTCCAGCATCCTGGTGAGCCCCTCACAGATCCGGCGCAGGTGGGAGACGTAGGGCTCGGCCGGCCCGTAGAGCATGGCCAGGAAGTCGCAGTTGGCAAAGTGGCCGAAGACGTGGTTGATGCGGCCGTGGGACTTGGCGGTCAGGTGCGGGCCCACGGCCTGGTGCAGCAGATCGCGGCACTCGAGGAGGGCGGTGGCCAGCACACGCCGGTCGAAGGTGAAGTCCACCTGGTGGAAGCTGACGGCCGTCATGGCCAGGCGGCGCGCCCTCTGGCGGAAGCGCTGCAGGAGCACCAGCTCCTCCCCGCCCAGCTGGCCGCTGCGGAGCAGGACGCCCAGCTTCACCGCCACCTTGATGAGGTTCTTGAGCACCTTCTGGGCCTCCTTGCGGCTGCGCGTGAACTCCTTGGTGGCGCGGTACAGCTCGTCCAGCACTTCGCTGCTCGTGTCGTCGATGAACACGGCCACGGTCGCCTTGGACGCCACCTTGCTCAGGAGCTTCTTCTGGGCCTGCAGGGCCAGGCTCTTGGTGCTGAAGGTGTCCATTAGCCCTGCCGGGGAAAGAGGCCCAGCATCAGTTCCCCCGGCCCCGGGCCTTGCCCCTTTCCTGGTGGCTCCTATACAGCCCGCAATGCCCTGCCCCTCAGCACGGCCTCGCCCCCTTGTCGCCTCATCCCTCCGCTCAGCCTGGATACCACCTCCCCCAGAAAGCGATCCCCGAACAGTCAAACCCAGGGGAGGCACCTCCTCTGGGCCACACACGCCCCAGGCTCCCCCATCTCTGCTCTGCTCCCCCGGGCTTTGCTCCCCCTGGTCTGCCCTGCCCCAGGCCACAGTGGGGGCAAAGGGCTTGATTCCTTACCCGCTGTGTCCTTGGAGATTCCAGAAACATCTGCCGAGTGAGTAAGAGGAACCCGAGACCCACCCCCAGCCCCAGGCCCTGGTCAGAATCCACCCCCACCCTGGCCCCAGGCTGGCCAGACCAGGAATGTGCTGTGGGCTCCCACTCACACCCAAGGGCTCCTACAAAGCCCGTCTTTGTGGGAGCTCAGACCCCGGGAGAAGGCCAACCCCTGGCCGCCCTCGCAGAGGTTAGGGCGGGCACAGGGATTCCTGGAGCAGCCTTCCCTGCCCCCCACACCAGTCACCAGACCTCGGGGCTACACAGGCCGGGGCCAAAGCTAGGGTACCACTGACTCAGCACCGTGTGGCAGGCCCTGGCCGGCAGATGTGCCCATTTTGTCATTCCACCGGGTAGTGGGCAGGGTGCCCATTCTGCAAAAGCAAGCACCGAGGCCGAGCCACTGCCCAAGGCCACACAGGAACACCGTGCCCCCCCCCCCCCCCACCGCGCTGCTGCTCGTCAGCCCCTCCACGTTCCCAGCTGACACCGCACGTCACCCCCAGTCCTGGGGGGTTGGGAGCTGTCCCCCATGACAAAATCAGCCCTCAAGAGACATAACTGCCCTGTGCCTCGGTTTCCCCATTTATAAAGATAAGAACTAACTCTGCCCTGGAGCAGAAGCTTGTGACCAGCCCCAATGCCCACCCGCTGTGCCCGTCCCCTGGGCAAGAGGCTGGACCCCGAAGCCATCCAGCAACCTGGATGAGAAGGCCTCTGTGACAGCGGCGGCATCAGACTGGCCACTGGGCACAAGTACCTACCCCTCCCAGATGCCCTCCCACCAGTTTCTCTAGAACATTCTATCCCATTCCCTTTACTCGTTCTATACACTCCTACTCATCCTTCAAGTCTCAGCATCACCGTCACCCACTCCTGGAAGCCTTCCCAGAGGTCCCAGGCTGGGCCAGGGGCCCCTTGGCTCCCACGACACCCTGAGCATCCTCCATTGTGGCCCCGAGACCGTGGTTCCATGTCCGCCTCGCTGACCCAATGGCACGTGCAGGGGTGGATCACAGCGCGTCTCCAGTGGCCAGCCCAGGGCCTGGTACATAGAGGTGGCCGTGTTTGTGGAATGAATCAGAGAAAGGATGCCTGCAAACATTGGAATGAGAGAGCACTCCCAAGGCCTGGGTCTAATCTCCCCAGTTTACAGATGGACAAACTGAGGTTCAGAGAGGAACTTTCTCTGAGTCCAGGGATGAGGCCCAGGCTCTGGACCCCAAGGGCCCTGGAGCCCAGTTCCTTCTGCCTATTTTGGTTGCTGTGTGAGCCCAGGCAGGGCCTCTCTGGCCTTGACCTTCCCATCTGTAGGTCCTGAGGTGAGGCGTGCTGGTTCTAGAGGAGAGTTGGGCCTATTTGCAGTCTTTAGAAAGGACCTGGGCCCCCGCAGCACCCCCTCCCCAAGCCAGAAAGAAAAGGGGTGGGAGTGGAGGCAGCTGCAGCCTCCCTCCCCAGCCTCCACACTTCTAGCCCCTCCAGCCAGTCCCCAGATCCGCCACACCTGGGCCAGCCCAGCTGCAGGCCCACCCCTCCTCCCGGACTCATTGTTCTGCCAGAAACACTGCAAACAACGGGGGGGGGGGGGGGGGGGGGGGGCAGCAGGTCATGGATGAAAATAAACCCTGGCCTTCCTTCCTGCCTGCTGTGCTCACACAGGTCGGAGGGAGAACAAGCCAGGAGATGGCCAGCTGAGCCACGCCAGCCCTTCTGAGTCAGGGTCTTTCCAGGAACGGCCCCGAGGTTCGGGGGCCACCAAATGCCAGAACCCCACTGTCATTACAAGCCAGAAAAGCCCACTAACGTCTTAGAGGCTGTGCCAGAATATTCATTCAGCTGCTCAATGAGCATTTATGGAGCACCAACTGTGTGCCAGGCACTGGGAAGACACCGATGACAAAAAGAGATCTGGTCCCTGCTCTGCTGGGGATCCCAACCCTCTAGACCCCAGGCCAATTCCTTCTTACAAAATCCTTTGGGCGCTCCCGTTCTCCCCTGAAACGGACTCCGCAGCACTATCAGCTACCTCTGCCCACCCGTTTAAAAGTAAAATGAGCAGATGGTGAAACAGGCACCATCTGCGGGGACCAAGGGCATGGCGTCTGGGGCGCTTCCTGTTCTGTTCAATCTGGGCGGTACGCAGAGTCAGATGCACAATCTGGGGACTGGCTGGAGGGGCTAGAAGTGTGGAGGCTGGGGAGGGAGGCTGCAGCTGCCTCCACTCCCACCCCTTTTCTTTCTGGCTTGGGGAGGGGGTGCTGCGGGGGCCCAGGTCCTTTCTAAACGTCTCTGAGTCAGATGCACTAAAAACCAGCCAGCGAAGTGTACACTTTAAAAGATGAACTTTATGGTCTGTGAATTATGTTTAAATAAAGAGTATCTAACATTTCTCCAAAGAAGATATACAAATGGCCAATAAGCAGCTGAAAAGGTGGTCCACATCCTTGGCCACTATGATCTATCACTTCACGCCCACCAGGACGGCTCTTAGAAAAAAGACAATATCACCCTGGACGGTGGCTCAGTGGTTAGATCACTGACCCAAACACCAGAGGGTCACAGGTTCAATTTCCAGTCAAGGGGATGTGTCCAGGTTGCAGGTTCGATACCCAGCCCCCCGTCAGGGCATGTGCAGGAGGCAACCAATCGGTGTTTCTCTCTCACATCTCTCACACACCACTCTTTCTCACTCTCACACTCTCTCCTTCCTTCCTTCTTTCCTTCCTCCTCACTTCCTCCTACCTCCCTACCTGCCTTCTACTCTCTCTAACAATCAATGGAAAAGCGTGGCTCAGTGGTTGAACGTTGACCTATGAACTAGGAGGTCGTGGTTCAATTCCCGGCCATGGCACATGTCCTGGTTGCGAGCTCTGTCCCCAGTGGGGGACGTGCAGGAGGCAGCCGATCAATGATTCTCTCTCATTATTGATGTTTCTCTCTCTCTCTCTCTCCCTCTTTCCCTTCTTCTCTGAAACCAATAAAAATATATATTTTTAAAAATCAAAGGAAAAATATCCTTGGTGAGGATTAACAACGAAAGGCAGTATCAGGTGCTGGTGAGGCTGTGGAGAAACGAACCCTCACACGCACGGAAGGTATGAAAAATGGAAAACGGTGCAGCTGCTGGGAAAACAGTTCTGGCAGTTCCTCAAGCACAGAGTTACTGCATGACCCAGCAACTCCACTCACAACGTCTGCTCCCCCAAATGAAAACGCACGTCCACACCAAAACTCACACACACATGCTCAGAGCAGCACAAGTCATGTGGCCCAAAAGTGAACCCCCAGTGACCGTCAGCAAATGAGTAAACAAAATGTGAGCCGCACACGGGAATATTACTCGGCCGTGAAAAGGACTGAAGCTACAGCGGGTGGGCCTTGAACACATGGTGCTCAGTGAGAGAGGCCAGACCCAAAAGGCCACACAGCGTGTGATTCCGTTTATGTGAAATGCCCAGGACAGGCACACCCTCAGGGACAGGAAGCGGGTGCCAGGGGCTGGAGGCGGGGGGCGGGGGGTGAGGACTGACTGCTGATGGAGACAGGGCTTCTTTCAGGGGTGGTGGAATGTTCTGGAATTTGAATACTTTAAAATGGTGAGTTTATATCTCATCAAGCGGAGCACTTACTATTAAGTGTGTGTACCTATATCTTTAAGCCCCTCACTATTTATATATATATATATATATATAATTTTTTTTTTAAATATATTTTATTGATTTTTTACAGAGAGGAAGGGAGAGAGATAGAGAGTTAGGAACATCGATCAGCTGCCTCCTGCACACTCCCTACTGGGGATGTGCCCGCAACCCAGGTACATGCCCTTGACCGGAATCGAACCTGGGACCCCTCAGTCTGCAGGCCGACGCTCTATCCACTGAGCCAAACCGGTTAGGGCCTATTTATATTTTATAGCTCGTTTTTTACAATGCTAAATGAATTTAAAAGTAGGATCTGGCCCAAACTGTAATACAAACAGAAAGTAAGATAATGCCACAAGAGTTGTAAAACACTTTCACATTGACAGGCACTCAGTAGGTCCTCGGGACGTGTCTGTTTGTTTTTTAATTGATTTTAGAGAAAGAGAAAAAGGAAGAGAGAAATCTGTTGTTCTACTTATTTATGCATTATTCTTTTTAATATATATTTCATTGGTTTTTCACAGAGAGGAAGGGAGAGGGATAGAGAGCTAGAAATATCGATGAGAGAGAAACATCAATCACCTGCCTCCTGCACACTCCCCACTCGAGATGTGCCCGTAACCAAGGTACATGCCCTTGACTGGAATCAAACCCGGGACCCTCCAGTCCGCAGGCCAACGCTCCATCCACTGAGCCAAACCGGTCAGGGCTATTTATGCATTATTGATTGATTCCTGTATGTGCCCTGCTGGGGATCAAACCCGAAACCTTGGCATATTGGGATGACTTTCTAATCAACTGAGCTACCTGGCCAGGGTGAGACATGTTTGATTAAAAAGAATTTCCCTCCTTAAAAGCTCAAGCTCACTGCACTCAAGGATGGAGCAAATCTATCAGAGGTTTGCCCATATGGTGAACATCCTATATAATAAAAGGCGAATATGCAAATAGACCCAACGGCGGAACAACCGGTTGCTACGATGCACACTGACCACCAGGGGACAGATGCTCAACGCAGGAGCTGGCCCCTGGTGGTCAGTGCGCTCCCACAGGGGGAGTGCCGCCCAGGCAGAAGCCCTGAGCTGGACTCACGGCTGGCGAGTGCAGCGGTGGTGGCGGAAACCTCTCCTGCCTCCGCGGCAGTGCTAAAGATGTCCACCTGAGGTGTCCTGGATTGCAAGAGGGCACAGACTGGGCTGAGGGACCCCACCCTCCCCTAGTGCACGAATGTCGAGCACCGGGCCTCTAGTCCTATATATTAAAAGCCTAATATGCTAAGTGTCCGACTGTTTGTTCAACTGGTTGCTATGACGCTCACTGACCACCAGGGAGCAGACAGTCCGACCAGTAGGTTAGCTTGGTGTTGGGGTCCAGTCAATTGGGACTGGGTGAGACAGACTGGACATGCCCTGGAGCCCTCCTGCGGTCCCTCCCCAGCCCCGATCGTGCACCAGTGGGGTCCCTAGGCCTGGCCTGCACCCTCTTGCAATCCGGGACCCCTCGGGGGATGTTGGAGAGTCACAGGCCAGGCCAAGGGACCCCACCAATGCACAAATCCATGCACCAGGCCTCTAGTATAGTTATAAATGCCTCCCAAAAGAGTTTCATCTCCCTTCAATTTACCCAGGAATATTCACTGAATATTAAAATGGTGCAAAAAAACCACCCCCACGTATCAGCTTATGTTCTCGGCAGGACATTAGGAAGTGGAGGCCGAGGGCTGCCCTGAGCGTGGCTGGACACCTAGTGTCCCTGGTCCCTGCCCCCAAACACTAGAACATCCTGCCATTATCAGAAGCAAAAAAAAAAAAAGAGTTTTCCAAATTTCCAAAATGGCCCCCTAAGAGAGGTCGCCCACACTGGGAGGAGGGCCAGAAATCATTGCACATGGAAATAAACAGGATAATTTCAGGGCCATGGGGGCAGCGGGGGAAGTGACAGGAACAGGCAGGTGACATGGGCTGGGGTTGTCGGGAAGGCCTTTCTGAGGTGGCGCCCCTGGAGCTGGGACTGAAAGGACAAGGTCTGGGGGACGGTTGAGCCAGGCAGAGCGAGCGGCCTGTACACCGGTCCTGGGGCGGGACCTGTCCGGCTGTTAGAGGAACACAAGGCCACAGGCCCATTCACAACCCCTCACAGGCCACAGTGGCTCCAGACAAGCCCCTGCCCCTAGGGACAGCTTTCCCGTCTGTGAAATGGGTGTCCAGGCACCGAGCGGCTCTGTTGACTCCTGCCCTGCCCCCCACATGCTTCCCCCAAACACTGGAGCCTGGTCCAGGCTTCGGACTTTTGCTCTCTGCCAACCCCGTTTCAGGTTTGGACGCCGACCTTTGTCCCCGTTCCCATGTTGGACACTCCAACTCCCACTATTCCTGGGAGTCACCCCCCACCGCCCTCCTCTTCTACCCCAGGCAACCACAGACCCACTTCCTGTCTCTGGATCTGCTGTCCTGGACATTCCACATAAACGGATCGCACGCTGTGCGGCCCTCTGGGTCTGGCTGCTCTCACTGAGCATCATGCGCGCAAGGTCCATGCACCTTGCAGTGACAGTCGGTGAGTGCTCCACTCCTTCTCGTGGCTACCTAACACCCCATACCTTATTTCTAATACAACGTCATTAACCCCAAGTTCAGAGTCTGTCATTTTTAGTAAATGGCAAAATTCCTGGAAATACAGCAAGGGGCTCTCGTGAGCCGGGGTGAGACTGCTCCGGGGTGCCACTGGCCCACGGGCAGCCTGCCCCGCCCCATGAATTCTTCATGCCCCACACAAAGGGTGTCAATAATTGATGCACACCAGCCACTCCTTCTCTCCTCTCTGTCCCGGCTGCAATGGCCAAGGATGGCCTCAGGGGGCCCCCCGCCTCTGCCCACTGTGGCCACAGACCTTGTTCCCACACAACATCAGGTTCCCTCTACAGGAGTCCTTTATCAACCATCGCTCACACTGCTTGGTCAGTGCTCACTTTAAATATGGCCAAAGGGAAAGGGGAGTCTGCCCGTCTGAGGTTGGGGAGACACCAGTGGTTATCAAACTTGGTTTCCTAGAGCCCTTGGGGGCCACCCCAAGGACAAGCAGGGTCTGGCCACCTGCCGGGCTGCAGTGAAAGCCAGGACACTTTCAACTGTGGTCAGATTTCTACCGAAGGAAGGGTCTGGGGGCCAAACAGGAAAGTTGGAAGACCACTGCCAAACCCATGCAAGGAAGCACAGGACCGGCCGGGGCTAAGTGGATGCTTCAGGGTCACAGGGCAGGAAAGTGGGTGCAGCTCCTAAATGAGTTCTGGCTTTACCCCATTCTCACCCACCCCTGGCCTCATCCCTGGTCCCCTGGCCCCATGCTGCCCTCCCTGAAGCAGCCACCAGAGGGCGCCAGTAAACACCTAAGGGGGGCCCCAGCCGCCGCAGCCTCCTCCCCCTCCTCCCCCTCCTCCTCCTCCTCCTCCCCCTCCTCCTCCTCCTCCTCCTCCCCCTCCCCCCCCCCCCCCCCCCCCCCCAGCTCACTCTGCCCCAACAGGCTTCCTCCCTGTTACTCCACACACCATGCAAGGACCTGCCCTAGGGCCATTGCTGGGTCTGTACCCTCTGCCTGGAATGCCCATCCCCCCAGGTCTCCAGTAGCTGTTTCTTCCTTGTCTTTCAGGGCTTAGATCAAATGCCGCCTCCTCAGGAGGCCCCCTCCGAACCCCCATTTAAACCAACTTCCCCATCCATCTGACTCCCCATTATCTTCATGCAGTTACAACTAAGTGTAACGCTTTTTCTGGCTGAAAGTACATGTCTTCCAACCCTGAAGCTTGGCTCACAGTAGGTGCTCAGAATCTGTTTGTTGAATGAATACACGACCTCTCAGAGGGTCATAGAGATCTCATTCCTGGGCCCCGCTGTTCAGCCTGGAAAACTGAGACCCAGAGACAGAATTATCCCAAGGTTCCATGGTAGCACAGCAGCAGCCTCTCTGGAGGGGGGCTCCCCCAGGTGGATGCTCCCAACCACCACCACCGCACTGGAGGACAAGGCCTTAGACGATCTCAAGGACTCAGCCTGTGGTCCCCCCATGGAAGCTCAGGAGGGCGGGATTCCGGGGGAGGTCGTCTCAGGGAGGGGTGTAGGGGCATCCCAAAGAAGGTGTGTATGCTGTGGCGCTGGGCCTCGTCCTGCCAGCTCTTGGCTCCCAGCGCTCGGTGGATCACACCTGGGGCTGAACCCAGACCAGCATGAGTTATTAGTCAGCATCTGCCTCTCAGTGTGGCTGTTTCCATGCCAACAGCTGGTTTTTCCTGGGCACCGTCTTGTGGCCACGATTGACAGACAGAGACGCTGAGGCCTCCTTCATCCACCTCCTTAGACCACCACGCAGCCAAAAGGCCCCTCACCTGCCGGGGCCTCAGAGGAGGAAATGGAGGCTCTGGGCCCCCGACACGCCCAGGGCTACACGGCAGGAGGCGACACCATGGGGCCTCAAATCTGCACCTGCCTAATGTCTTCTCTTAGGGACCCCCTGCCTGCGCCCCATCAGAATGGGATTCAAGACCCCCACAGGCCTGGACACTCACCCACCGCCGACCGCCGTTGTCCCAGGGCACGGAGCCTGCCAAGTGCGAGAAGCACAGCCCAGGTGTCTGTGTGGCCCGGGCTGCAGCTCTTTGTTATGGTTTCCATAGGTACCGAGTCCCTGGGCCGGCCCTCCTCCACTCCTCCCAGGTGCCCAGCCCATCTAGGCAACTTGTTATGTTTTAAAATTGACATTGTGGGCCCGGCATGGTGGCCGGGGAAACAGCGTGTACATAGGCCCTGAGGCAAGACGATGCCTGGGTGTGAATGTGGAGGCTGTGTGCCTGGACAGCTAGGGAGAGGGAAAGTGGGAGGATGTGAGGGCCAGGAGAAATGCCTCTCTATTCCATTTTGGAGGGGGAAACTGAGGCCCAGAGAAGGGAAGGGAAGTGCCTGAGGACATGGAGACTCACATTCCTGCATTTAATCCTGGAGGCAGCACTCAGCGCCAGGAGTCACGTTCCTGCCATTATACAGACAGGAAGCTGAGCCTGGGAGCACCAAGTCATCTGTGAGTGGCAGAGTGGGAAGCAGGTTTGTCAGATCCCAAGATCCGAACTCCCCAACCACTTGCACAACTGCTCTCGCCCATCTGCAGCCCTTCAGGGCCTTCACCGCCTCCAGCTGGGCTCAGACTCCTCGGGAGGTAACCCTGGAGACCTGTGTACACCTGGGGCTGCCCTGCTCCCGGAGGGGCCCCAGGATAGAGGAGGCCGTGAAGCCGGCAGATCTGGGTCAGCTCACCTGCCAGTTACCTCAGCGGGTGACCGTCCCAGTTCACAGCTGGCAAAACTGAGGCCAAGGCTTCAGGCCACGGGGAAGCTCCTAGGGGCGGGTGTGGGCCTGGGCCTGGCTCTCCAGCAGCCTGGAATCTGGCCCCAGCACCTGGCGCCAGGTGGAAGGAGTAGAGTCCATCAGAGTCCCCATGGCAGGTGGGGGGGCTCTCTATGCCCGTGGGGACAGTTCAGACCCACTGTGCCTTCCCCTAACCCTGCAGCAGAAGAGGGTCCGAGACCAAGGGAGAGGGAGAGGGAGACCCAGGCAGGAGGAGTACAGGCGGACGGGGCAGCGGGCTTTGCAGGGGCACGACGTGGCGGGAGAGACGGAGGGCGGCCAGGCAGCCCCGGGAATGCGCCCGGCATCGCGCTCTCACCTGCTCTTCGGGGCCCGTCGTGGATCCGACAGCCGGGATCCGGTCCCGCCGCCTCCGAGGGCCGAAGCGCCCGCCGCGGAACTCGCGCTGGTTAACCCAGCGGGTGGGGCGGGAAGCTCTAGCCCTCGGGTCGCCGGGCCCCTCGCCGGGCCCCGCCCCCGCCCTGCTCCCGCCCTCTCGGAGGGGGATGGGCCCAGGGCAAGGGCTCAGCCAATAGCAGTGCGGGCGGCGTACGAAAAAGCCAATGGAAGCAGGTCAGCGCCGCGGGGGCGGGGCTAGGGGCCGGGCCAGGCGGTCGGGGGATTCCTCCGGAATCGCGAAACCGGCCGGATGCTGGGGGCGCCCCGGACCGGGGCCGTCGGAAGAAAGGGGAGGAAGGGGACAGAGTCAAAAACAAAGAGACCCGGGGGAGAGGAAGGCTCAGAGCCAAAGAGAAAAACATCAACCGTGCAGTTCTGGACAGGACCTTCCTCCCTCCGGGACTCAGTTTACCCACCTGGGTAACAGGAATTTGGGTAAAGGCTTGTTTCTTAAAGTACAACCAGGGAACCCTTTACATCAGAATCACCTGGGAGCCCCTTAAAAATGCAGATTCCAGGACCCCGAGACGGGCTGACTCTGACCCAGGACCGAAGATCCATCGTCCCGGGTTACTCATAAACTCTCCGGTGAGGTTTGGCCAGTGGCTGGGTGGACAGGCCCTGGAGATCCCACCAGGGGACCCCCAGAGCCAGCCTCCACTTCCCTGGGAAGGAGCCTCCTGGCCGCCAGCAGGTGGGGCGGCAGGGCCAGCTGGGCATCCCCTCCACCCGCCCCCACCCGCCGCGAGGATGCAGCTGTGAGTCCTGGGAACTGGGCCCTGGAGCAGCTCCCAGCTCCCTTGCTCCTGTTTCCTCTCTGCAGCCCCAACCCAGGGCCCAGTTGCAGCTGGAGCCAGGGGCGGCGGGCAGGCCCCATAACAAATGTTTGTTGAGTGCCTAGTCCTGTCCTGCACGGTGGGGGGTGGGGGACAGGGAACTATGGCACAAATAAATGAAATGTTTCTTTATTCCCTTTTGGAGGGGGAAACTGAGGCCCAGAGAGGGGAAGTGAACGGCCCGAGGACACGCAGGCACCAGTGGCAGGGACGCGATTTCAAACCTAGGATTGCTTGTCCTACCTCTTCTCACCCCCGGCTAGGTCCCCCTCTCTCTCTAAGCCAGGCTGTCTCATCCTCGGCACTCCTGACATTTGGGGCGGTAATTCCTGGGGGCCGAGGGGCGGGGGGGGGGGCACCATGTGCACTGTGGAATGCTGAGCAGCATCTCTGGCTTCCACCACTCAGTGCCAAGGTAGCCCCTTCCCCCCAAGTTGTGGCAAACAAAAATGTCTCCAGTCATTGCCAAGTGTTCCCTGGGGGTCAGATTGGCCCCTGGTTAAGACCTAAATCCATCTCTTCATGTCCCTGAGCCCCAAATTACAAAATGGATCAGGGCAGCTAATGGGGGTCACAGAGGCAGAGGGAGCCATGTTAGCACCTCATCAACCCTCAGCAGTTGTTTCGATGGGTGCTGCTGGGCATGAGCAGGTGTGGAGTGTGACTGAGGTGGGTCCAGTCCCAGCTTTGTCAATATCTGCCTCCAAGCGTTCATCTCTCCGAGCCTCCATTTTCCATGTCTGTGACATGAGGATAATAAAGCCTACAGGGCCACAAATAAGGTGATAAATAAAAAATGCAGGTTCTGCCCTGGCTGGTTTGGCTCAGTGGATAGAGCGACGGCCTGCAGACTGAAGGGTCCTGGGTTCAATTCTGGTCAAGAGCACGTGCCTGGGTTTCGAGTTCGATCCCCAGTAGGGGGCGTGCAGGAGGCAGCCAATCAATGGTTCTCTCTCATCATTGATGTTTCTATCTCCCCCTCTCCCTTCCTCTCTGAAATCAATAAAAAAAATTTTTTTAAATGCATGTTCTGCCCGGCTAGTGTGGCTCAGTGGTTGAGAGTTGACCTATCAACCAGGAGGTCATGATTCGATTCCCAGTCAGGGCACATGCCCGGGTTGCAGATTTGATTCCTGGGTGGGGTGGGTATGGGAGGTCACTGATAGCTGTTTCTCTCTTGCATCAATGTTTCTCTCTCTCTCTCTCCCTCCCTCTCTCTCTGAAATCAATAAACATATCCTCTGGTGAGGATTTTTTTTTTAGTGCTCACAAGAATGTGAAGAAATTAGAACTTTGAACATTGATAGTGGGGGGGGGATATAAAATGGTGCAGCTGTTGTGGAAGTTTGGTGGTTCCTTAAAAAGTTAGTCATAGACTTAGCATATGACTGAGCAATTCCACTCACAGGTATCTACCCAATGAAGTTGAAAGCAGGGACGCAAACAGATAGTTTCCTAGCAGCATTAGTCACAATAGTCAAAAGGTGGAAACCACCTGTGTCCGTCCACAGACGATGAAGAAGCACAATGTGGCTCATCTATGCAATGGCATATTATTCAGCCTGAAGAAGAGAGAAAATTCTGATTCCTGCTATAATTTGGATGAGCCTTGGGGACATGATACTGAGTGAAATAAGTCAGACACAAAAGGATAAATACTGTGTGATTCTAGTCATCGGAGGTCCCTAGAGGAAGCAAATGCATAGAGACAGAAAGTAGGTGGTGGGAGCCAGGGGCTGGGGAAGGTGTGTGTTTAATGGGGACGGAGTTTCTGTTTGAGAAGATGAGAAAGTTCTGGAGACGGATGGTGGTGATAATTAAACAACAATGTGAATGTATTTCATACCACTGAACTGCACACTTAAAATGGTTAAAAGTGATAAACGTTATGTTGTAGATTTACCATAATTTTAGAAATGAATAATGTAATATACCAAAACACTGAATTGTATACTTTAGAAGAGTGAATTGCATGGTATATAAATTATGTCTCAATAAAACTGTTTTGTTTTTTAAGAAAGGGCCCAGCGCCACATCTGGTAATAATAGCAACAATAGTATAACTAATATTTATTGAGCACCTATTTTGTGCCAGTCACTATTAGCACTTTACATAAATTAAACTCATTGAATCCTCACAGCAACCCTGCAAGGGGCTACAGGTGTCCCATTTCACAGATGATGACATTGAGGCTCAGAAGAAGCAGGTCATGACAGAGGTGGGATTAGAACCTGGGACAGTCTGAGTTGGGTGTAATGTGTACAGCTCTTCTGAGTGGCCTGGACATCCCTGGGGTTGCCCCCAGAAGGCCAGGGAACTGGGGTGGGAGAGGAGCGGGGGGCTCCTGAGCCTAGTGAAGAACAGACCGGGGCTCTACCTGGGGTGAGGCTCAGCTCGGATCTTGGGGTCATGGCTGTGCCGCTTCCCGCCGTGTGCAGCAGGGGGCGTGCGTTGCCCACAGCTGGCCCAGTAGCGACCTCTCTCACAGGAGTAGGTGGCTAAAGTGGTCCGGATCTGCATGCCCAGAAGGGTCCCAAGTCCAAGTTACCCCAGACCTAAACCCATCCAGTGTCGCCGGCACCCCAGAATCAGGCCTTGCACCCTGCCGGACTGTGGACCCCGAGAAAGAGGGCCTCTGCTCTGTGCCTCTGCCTCGTCCCTGAGCAATGGGACCCCCGTGTAGAGAGGAGGATTCTCTCCGGGGTCCTCCGGGAGGCCCTCGCCTGGCGGCTTCCCCACGGCCCAGGAGCTGTGGGGGGCCAGGGGTGGCAATGGCCATAACAACCCCCCCTATGCTCCAAGCCCAGTGGTAACTCCCCCATGTCCTTAATCCATCTGTCCCCAGCCCATCTTATCTTGGGGGGCAAGATGCCTCCCAAGGCCACTTAAGAGAGTGGGCCCAGCCTGCTTGGCTCAGAGCTTGAGTGTCGGCCTATGAACCAGGAAGTCATGGTTCGATTCCCTGTCAGGGCATGTGCCTGGGTTGTGGGCTTGATCCCCAGGGGTGTGCAGGAGGCAGCTGATCAATGATTCTCTCTCATCATTGGTGTTTCTATCTCTCCCTTCCTCTCTAAAATCAATAAAAATGTATTTACAAAAAAGAAAAGAAAAGAAAGAAAGAGTGGGTGGGCGGACCCAAAGGGGGACAGGATGAGGGGGGGTGGAAGCTTGCTGGAGCCCCCACAGGCCAGAAGGGCTCGCAGAACTTCCCCAAGAGCACCTGGGCGGGGGGAGGCTGTCAGCATCTCTGCGGTCACTGGCTCAACCTGAGGTCAGGGTCACAGGCCAGGTGACCCCTCTCCTCCCCTCTGCTAACGGGGAGGCAGAAGACAAATGGGTGGGAAGGTCCTACACAGCCTCCGTCCTTTGCCTCCATTGCCCCATTCCCCGCACCTTCCTCCCCGCTGAACACTGAACGCTGAGCAAAGGAGCAAGTGGGGCCGCAGCGGGAGGATGCATTTACAAGTGTCAGCGGGGCAGCCACCTGCTGGCTGCCTGCCTGTGGGAGGCCGGTGTCTGGGGAGATAAACTCCCGTCGGGGCCTGTGTACACGTGCGTATGTGGGTGTGTGTGGTGGGGAGGGGTGGCCGATCTGCTGCTGCTGCTGAGGGTGGTGAGCCCCACAGCATTCCTGGCGGGAGAAAACTTCATTGTGTGGAGCCTCAGTTCCTTTATCTGGAAAATGGGTGCAGTCACAGCACCCGCTTCAGAGACTTGTAAAACTCGGCGGACACAGCAGGCTCAGCAGAGGCCTCACACACACACAGGCCGCCAAGTCCGGGCTGTGACGAGGGACACACAGGCAGCTGTGGGAGCCCAGGCTAGTCCCTTGACCACGCCTGGGGCCAGGGAAGCTTCCAGGGGGCGGTGACAACTGAGCTAAAACTTTAAGCGAGAGCAGGAGCCAGCCATGGGGAGAAGCAGGCAGGAGGCGCTTTCTGTTCTTGGCTTGCTGGCCTCGGTCAGAGCGCAGGGCCACCCTGAGCCGGTTTCCCCATCTTCAAATCCGACTCCTGATACGCACCTTGCAGGGCGGGCGGAGGCAGGGGGTGCTGAACGGAGAGTGAGTGCCCGTGAGGACTGGTTATTAGCGTGGGGGGTTTTCTTTGCTGCGCCCAGGAGCCCAGGCATGGGAAGGAGGCGTAGGATCCTGTGAAAGGGCTGAAGTGTTGAATGTTCTCCTGGTGAGCTGCCAGGAGCCGGTCCATCCTTGCTGTTTCAAGGGACCTGGCATATATGGCATACTGTTCTTAATATGTTTGCTCACCTTCTTGGCACTATGTGTTTTAACCAAGGTCTCTGAGAAAGGTTGTTTCCCCAGGTAGGGATTTTCCCCTGAAGTTAGGGAGGGAATAAAACCTCTTAACTAAGTGCCAGGTGGGTGATTAATCACTTTAACTACGAACAGTCATGTTTAAGCTACATAATCTTTACTCCCTGGAATGGAGATAGAAACGCCCTAACCTTTGAAATAGAGATTGATAGGATTGGAATCAACTGGTATAAATACAGATGTAAGAAGACAGAACCTACACAGAACTAGAGACAGAGGAACTTCGCTGGAGAGAACATGGCAAAGGATCCTGGACTGAACCTGACTACAGAAATGGGCAAGAGAACCTGACTAGAACCTGGTGACTGAACCTGGCTGGAGAACCTGGACAGAACCTGGCTGGAGAACCTAGCAAGAGAGCATGGACACAGAACCTGGCTGGAGATCTGAAGCAGAACCTCTCTGGAGATCCAGACCAGAACTTAGCTGGAGATCCTGGAGAACCTAGCAAGAGAACATGGACACAGAACCTGGCTGGAGATCCTAGCCAGAACTTCGCTGGAGATCCAGACCAGAACTTGGCTGGAGATCCTGGCTAGAGATCCTGGCTAGGCTGCTGATCAACTGAACACTGTCTCCGTGTCCTTCCTTCTTCGCCGACTCCATCCACACCTTTGGGGACCCCTGGACCTGCTGGGGTTGGACCCCGGCAAATGGCGCCCGAACAGGGACCCCTAGGTAAGCGCCCCACTCTCGGGATGGATAGGACTCCACCGTAGGAAGAGGGTGGATAGTCTTCGCCGACTCCGTCCACACCTTTGGGAACCCCTAGAACAGGATTCCCCTAGGTAAGCCCCCCCCCCATTGAAAACCCCCACACTCGGGACGGATAGGACTCCACCAGGGTGCTACAGACCCCCCTATAGAGGATAAGTAGGGTAAGAAGGTGGATAGTACAGAACTTAAATTGAGAAGATGTGCCATACTGAGTCCAAAGAAAGAAGACTCTGTATTGATCTTTAGATTAAGAAGATGTGCCATACTGAGTCTAAAGAAATAAGACTCTGTATTGATCTTTTAACACATATGCTTGCTAGCAGAGGAATTAAGGTTACTCCCAGTCAGACAGAACTTTTTATACAAGAAGTATGTCCATGCTTTTCTGAGGAAGGAAAGGTAAATGTAAAGGCATGGGAGGAGGTAGGCCCAAGGAGCCTTATCCTTAACCCCACTGCAGCCTTTCCACCCCGGGAAAGGGCAGGATTGGCAAGCTCTCCCTGGGGTGATAGATCAGGACTCAGGTAATAGCGGAAAGCGCCAATCCTACTCTTAAAATGGATACAAGAGAGCATTTCGGGGTCTTCTTTTTAATGCCCGCTTTTAAAAAATAAAAAAGGGGGAATTTGCCAGGAGCCGGTCCATCCTTGCTGTTTCAAGGGACCTGGCATATATGGCATACTGTTCTTAATATGTTTGCTCACCTTCTTGGCACTATGTGTTTTAACCAAGGTCTCTGAGAAAGGTTGTTTCCCCAGGTAGGGATTTTCCCCTGAAGTTAGGGAGGGAATAAAACCTCTTAACTAAGTGCCAGGTGGGTAATTAATCACTTTAACTACGAACAATCATGTTTAAGCTACATAATCTTTACTCCCTGGAATGGAGATAGAAACGCCCTAACCTTTGAAATAGAGATTGATAGGATTGGAATCAACTGGTATAAATACAGATGTAAGAAGACAGAACCTACACAGAACTAGAGACAGAGGAACTTCGCTGGAGAGAACATGGCAAAGGATCCTGGACTGAACCTGACTACAGAAATGGGCAAGAGAACCTAACTAGAACCTGGTGACTGAACCTGGCTGGAGAACCTGGACAGAACCTGGCTGGAGAACCTAGCAAGAGAGCATGGACACAGAACCTGGCTGGAGATCTGAAGCAGAACCTCTCTGGAGATCCAGACCAGAACTTAGCTGGAGATCCTGGAGAACCTAGCAAGAGAACATGGACACAGAACCTGGCTGGAGATCCTAGCCAGAACTTCGCTGGAGATCCAGACCAGAACTTGGCTGGAGATCCTGGCTAGAGATCCTGGCTAGGCTGCTGATCAACTGAACGCTGTCTCCGCGTCATTCCTTCTTCGCCGACTCCGTCCACACCTTTGGGGACCCCTGGACCTGCTGGGGTTGGACCCCGGCAGTGAGCGGTTCCCTCCACCGGGGAACCCTCCCCGCACGCCCAGACGCAGCAGGTGAGGTGGCTCCATGAGGGAGCAAGTCCAGCTCCTGAATCAGTTTCTGGTTTGGGCCCAGGGGATTGTGTCTGTCAGCCTCAGCTTCTTCTCTCCGTCCGCGGGGGCTGATTGTCCCCACCAGGCTGAACTGCAGGGCATTGTGGGTCTGGGAGGGTCAACCGTGTGGACTGGTACTATCACCTGTCCAAAGTCGCCAGGTGTCCACGGGAACCCAGGGGAGGAATTCGGGCTCTGGCCTGTCCCACCCACATACTCATGCATCCCACGTGTGTTTAGTGAGCACTTACTTTATACCAGGTACTGTTCCAGGCACATCGGGGAACACAGCAGACCAAATGCACTGCCTTCATGGAGCTGACTTTCCGGTGAAGCATGAAGCAGGAATTATGCAAATTATTTAAAAATTACAATCGTGCTATCCTAACGGGCAGTGGGGCACTCAGAGCAAAGTGGGATCCTGGGTTGGACCCTGGAACAGGAAAAAAAAAAAAAAAGGTCATTAGTGGAAAAACAAGAGAAATCCACGCCCAGAGTTGGGAATCAAACCCAGACCTGCCATCCTCTCTGCCCAGCTCAGTGCTTCCTTTCACCCTGGGAGTACTTCTGTCCTCTTCTCGGACTGTCCTTCCCTCCCATAGCTCCGTCTGGTCAGCCTCTCTGGGGTCCCTGACTATTTCCCTGAGACCTTCCCTCCACCAGGTTCCTACAACCAGAGTGTCAAGGCAATCCAGGAGGGCTTCCTGCAGGAGAGGGCTCCTGGGCAGCAGGGTGTGCTGAAGACTAGGCCCAACAGCCTGTGATGTCCTGGTTGGTTTGCTCATCCTCACTTGTCCGGGGACACAGGGCTTAGGTGGGAAATCTGTTTCCTCTGCAGACCTCACACCGGCCTATCTGTCCTGATGACTTCATCTGGGCCCGAGCAGGGGGTGCTGCTGACCTCATCCTCCCACCTCAGGGAGGTGTGTTAGCCAAACCCTGACATGATAAGATGGTAACTCAGCAGCCCCACACCCGGCCAGAATCTGGGGCAACGAGCATCCTCTACACATGATCTCAGAGCCCCTGTCTCGGCATTGTTGCAGGCTCCCTTAAGCAGATAAAGAAACGTACCCCAGAGAAGGAATTCGCTTGCCTGGGGAGACACAGCTGCTCACCACTGAGCCACTCAGCTACTGCACTCTCCCTTCGATTCATTCTCCCTGCAGCCGCTAGGGGGTGCCTGTGAGCAGGAGAGTCAGGTCAGGTCCCCTCCTCTACTGCGCAGCCCTTCCCGGCTCCCACAGCCCTAGTAGTAAAAGCCCAAATCCTCCCCACAAGGTCCTACACAACTTGCCTGTGTCCCCTCTCTGCCCTCACCTCCTCCCTCTCTCCCCTCACTCACTGTTCCAGACCTATGGGCATCCTTGCTGTTCCTTCAATACTCTAAGCAGGTCCTGCCCCTGGGCCTTTGCATGGGTTGTTCCCTCTGCCTGGTAAGCTGTTTCTGAAGCTCTTTATAGAGAATCTCCTTCACATCAGCGGAGGGTGTGGAGGGAGGAGACTCCTGCTGACCGATGGCTGAGGGGTGGAGATGGTGGGATGCCTTCTGCCCTCTTCAACCACCACCCCCGTTGGAGCTCTCCCCTTCCCCTGGGCCTCTGTTCCCCATCTGTAAACGGACAGGTAACATTTCCAAATCTATGCCAAATGGTTTCTTTCCATTTTCCTCATATCCATACTTGTTTAAACCTGCTCACATTTGGAACATCAATAAATAAATGTAGCCCAGCCAGTGTGGCTCAGTGGTTGAGTGTTGACCTATAAACCACAGGAGGTGGTCGTGGTTCGATTCCAGGTCAGGGCACATGCCCGGTTGTGGGCTCAATCCCCGGTCTGGGGAGTGCAGGAGGCACCGATCAGTGATTCCTTCTCATCATTGATGTTTCTCTCTCTCTCCTTCTCCCTTCCTCTCTGAAATCAATTTTTAAAAAATTAAAAATAAATCAATGTATTCGTTTTTTTTTTTTAAATATATTTTATTGATTTTTTACAGAGAGGAAGGGAGAGAGATAGAGAGAGTTAGAAACATCGATGGGAGAGAAACATCGATCAGCCGCCTCCTGCACATCTCCCACTGGGGATGTGCCCGCAGCCCAGGTACATGCCCTTGACCGGAATCGAACCTGGGACCCCTCAGTCCGCAGGCCGACGCTCTATTCACTGAGCCAAACCGGTTTCGGCAATGTATTCGTTTTTTAAAGTCTCTTTTTTTATCACAAAGGTGAAAATATCAGCATCTCACGCCATAGGTGGCGGTAACTGGAAATGCAATTTAATCTGAGTCTCACTGGCTACTGCTGCCTTCAGAAGCGCTGACCCTGTGTAGTGGGGTTAGCAGCTGGAGAAGTGTTGCAGACCCCCTCCCCCAGGACCCAGCTGAGACTGGAAAAGATGGAAATGACATTTAACAGGGGTCTCTTTGCGCCAGGAGTTTGATATTATTTCCTGCCATGTTGATCACCCCCTAAAGTCATGTTTTTTCTGAACTCAAAGCACACAGTACCTTGGGCGACGCTGGAACAGATTCTAGGACCGGGTACTGAGACTTCACCCCCCAGGCAGACCCTCCCTGACAGTCAGCTTCAGGTGTTGTCTGTTTCGTCCATGTGTTTCCTGTCTGTCTCTCTCACTATGTTCCATGAAAGCCAGAATATGGTCTGCCTCGTTCCCTGCTGTGTCTCCAGCGCCTAGGGTAGTTTGGCATACAATAGGCGCTCAATAAGTGTTTATAGAATGAATGAATGTATCCATGTCCGCATCTCCTGTGGTTGGCAGAATAATGATCGCCCCCACCCCAAAATGTCACACCCTAATCTCCAGACCCTGTGCACCTCTTAGGGGAGGCCTCAGGGGAGGATCGCAATAGAAGATGCGCCAGCTTTCCTCCTGCCATTAACGTGTCACCTTACGTGGCAGAAGTGACTTTGCAGGTGCGATTAAGTTAAGGATGTGGAGATAGGGAAGGGGTCCTGGATTATCTGGGCGAGCTCAGTGTCAGCACAGGGTTGTCATGAGAGGGAGGCATGAGTACCAGCGTCTGAAACGTGACCACAGAAGCCCAGAACCACAGCGACACCGTTTGAGAAAGATGTGACCAACCTTTGCTGACTTTGGAATGGAGAAAGAGGCCGGGGGCCCAGCAATGCAGGAAGCCTGTGGGAGCTGGAAAAGGCAAGGGCGAGGGTTCTCCCCTAGCCCCCCAGAGGGACTGCAATCCTGCTGACACCTCGATTTTAGCTCAGGGGAGAGCAGGATGGAACCCAAGGGGGAGAGCGAAGGTGTCAGGACCCTGGAGAGCTCTACCCAGCCCTGATGCTGCTCAACCAGCATGTACTGAATGCCTACTGTGTGCCAGGCCCCGTTCTGGCTTCTGGGGAGGCAGCAGTAGAGAAAGCTGACAAAAACCCTTGCCCTCGTGGAACTGATATTCCAGTGGAAAAGCTGCACAATAAGCAATCGAATAAAATGCAGAATACAGTGGCAGGTGTATTCTCTCATCGATAAAGAAGCAGGTTACCAGAGGAACAGAGTGTTTGTTTATAAAGGCACCTCTGAGGAGGTGACATTTGAGCAGAGACCTAAAGGAGGTGAGGAGGGAACGTGCGGATTTCTGCAGGAAGAGTGCTCCAGGCAGAGGGAACAGCGTGTGCAAAGGCTCTGAGGCATTCGCACATGCTGTCGAGCTGTTGTTTTGGGGACGGACGGAGCGATGATGGAGGAGGATTGATGCTTCGGAGTGCACAGACCCAGGGCCCCAGCGATTCCGTTTTTAGCCATACTCCTTAGAGGAAATACTTTGCCAAGTGCATAAAGAGACGTGTAAAACTGTTCGCAGCAGCAGCATAACATCAGAAACCAACAATTAGCGTAAAAATGCATCAACAAGCCCAGCCAGTGTGCCTTGGTGGTTGAGTGTCAACCTATGAACCAGGAGGTTGCGGTTCAATTCCCAGTTAAGGCACATGCCCGGGGTTGTGGACTTGATCCCCAGTGGGGGGTGTGCAGGAGGCAGTGGATCAATAGTTCCCTCTCATCATTGATGCTTCTCTCCCTCTCCCTTCTTCTCTGAAATCAATAAAAACATATTTTAAAAAATGCATCAACAAGAGAACAGATGAATGAATGAAGGCATATTCAAATGATGGAATAGTGTGGGAATTAATTCGATTAATACAATAATAATTTCTTTTTTATTTTACAAATCTGTTTTTTTAATATATTTTTATTGTTTTCAGAGAGAAAGGGAGAGGGAGAGAGAGATAGAAACATCAATGATGAGAAGAAATCATGGATCGGCTGCCTCCTGCACGCCCCCTACTGGGGATTGAGCCCATAACCTGGGCACGTGCCCTGGGACTCCAACCCTGACCTCCTGGTTCATGGGTTGACACTCAACCACTGAGCACACTGACTGGGCACAATAATAATTTCTAACATTAATTGGGCACCTGCTGTGTGCCAGGCACTGCATTAAGCACTTTCTGTGATAACAGGCACCATCCCTTGGAAAACCACCCTAAGAATTAGGGAGGATTAGCATCTATGTTTCTCAAACGTGGCAGCTTTAACTCGTGTCCATGAATCTGACAATTTCTCCCACAGGGGAGCCTAGCGCCCCTCTCCTTGAGGGAGGGCTGGACTGGGTGCTTTGCTTTCCATGCACAGAATAAGGCAGCAGCGCCACGCGTGCCTCTAAGACCAGGGAGTAAAACGCGCTCCCGCTCCCTCCTTGAGCACTGCACTGGGGCGAGGGGAGCGGGAGCCGGTTGCCATATTGGCAGGGTGTTCAAGCCTCACTCTGGCGAAGTCCATGTGGACAGGAACTGGGCCTCCTGCCCACAGCCATGGGCGTGCACCACCTTGGAAGCGGCTCCTCCAGGCCCAGCTGGGTGCCCGCCAATGCCCCCGGCCAGAACACCCAGATACACCGCTCTCAGATCCTGCCCCTGGGAAATTTAGGAGATAATATGTATTTGTTGTTTTAAACTGTTCAGTTTCAGAATATTCTGCTACTCAAGAATAGTGACTACTGTACTAGGCTAGAGGCCCCGTGCACAAAATTCGTGCGGGGGGGGGGGGTGTCCCTCAGCCTGGCCTGCACCCTCTCCAATCTGGGACCCCTTGGGGGATGTTTGACTGCTGGTTTAAACCGGCAGTCGGACATCCCTCTCACAATCCGGGACCACCGGCTCCTAACTGCTCACCTACCTGCCTGCCTGATCATCCCTAACCTCTCTACTTGCCTGCCTGCCTGATCACCCCTAATCTCTTCCTGCCTGCCTGCCTGATCACCTCTAACTGCCCTCCCCTGTCAGCCTGGTCACCCCTAACGGCCTCTGTCTCAGCCCCCACCACCATGGCTTTGTCTGGAAGGACGTCCGGATAGATATCTGCTCTAATTAGCATATTACCCTTGTGTCTCTGAAATCTCTCCTTCAAGAGAGATTTATGCACACAATAATCCTCTCTGCTGTTCATGGTAATATAAATGTATAAAAATGTGGGAATAGAGCTGGGAATCAAATGAGACTTCATATTTAGTTCTAATGTTTTGTTTGTGGGTTTTTTTCAATCCTCACCTGAGGATATTTTTGTCCATTGTTTTTTCACAGAGTAGAAGGGAGGAGGGGGAGAGAGAGAAACATTGATGTGAGATACATCGACTGGTTGCCTCCTGCGCACACCCCGATGAGGGGGTTGGGGGCGTCGGGGAGCAAACCTGCAACCAAGGTATGTGCCTTTGACCAGGAATTGCATCTGTGACCCTTGGGTGGGCAGGCCCGAGCTCTAACCACTGCACCGCACCAGCCAGCGCTTGTTTGTTTGTTTTTAATGAAATAGATCTGAGGCAAACCCGCCAAGTGCTAACCATTCACTGTCAGTCCTGATGGGAGAGGCACAGGTGTGTGCTGTATCTGTCTTTGCACTTTTCAGTTTCTCAAAATTAAAAGTAACTGGCTGTGACTAAGGAAGAGCGGTGGAGGGTTTAAGGGGTGCAGGGAGCAGAGGGGCGCTCCAGGCAGAGGCACCGCTTCACCGAGGCCTGGGGGCAGCGGTGGGGAATGAGGAAACCCAGCAGTCCTTCTGCACCTGCCGGCACAAAGCAGGTGCCAGCCCCACTGCAGGCCGGTTACCTGGGGGGCAGGGTAGGGGTTAACAGTGACAGGGCTGGGAACTGCCGGGTGCATGGTTCAGTGCGGTAGCCTCTTAAAACATGTTTTCTGAGTGATAGTGAGTTATTTGGGGAGAATAATACGGAGGTGAGGGGGATGGGCAGGTCTCTACAAGCCAGTCGTTTGGAGTTGGGATTGTTTGGGCGGCCAAGTTCCTTCCATTGTACTAATCAATGGCCATCACTAGCCTCCGAGGATTCCAGGGATGACGTCCTATAAAGGAAATGCAAGGAGATGATGCACAGAGAGCCGCCAGGCAGCTTTTGGACCTGGGGTGGTTGGGAGGGCTTCCCAGAGGAGGGGACATTTGAGCTGAGACCTAAGGGGTAAGCCAGCCCTAGATCTGTGTGAGAAAGGTGTGCCCGGCAGAGGGAGCAGCAGGAGTGAAGGCCCTGCCCTAGCCAGTTTGGCTCAGTGGATAGAGCATCGGCCTGCAAACTAAAAGGTCCCGGGTTCGACTCTGGTCAAGGGCACATGCTTGGGTTGTGGGCTCGATCCCCAGTGGGGGACTTGCAGGAGGCAGCCGATCCATGATTCTCTCTCATCATGGATGTTTCTATCTCTCTCCCTCTTCCTTCCTTTCTGAAATCAATAGAAATATATTTTTTAAAAAAAGAAAGAAAAGAATGAAGGCCCTGAGGAGGCGACAGACACACAGGTGGTTCCAGGGCAGGGTGACCGGGGCTGTACGGGGGACCCAGAGGTGGCGCAGATGGGGAGGCTCAGGGTCAAGCTTCAGCGAACAGGCAACTAGGATTCAGGTATGAATTCTCCCAATTCAGTGCTGTCACTCAGCAAAGGCCCCGCCCCCGCCCCGTGTCCCTGAGGGAAGCAGCACCTGAATGGAGGCTTTCTCTCCCCCACGGCGAGGGGGGGGGGGGGGGCGGAGTGATCATGATCACCCCACACTCTTCTGATTTTAAATTAGCCCAGTGCACACGGAACGTAGTGCAGGAAAACAAGAAGTTATTAAAATATCATTCCGCTCCCGTCTCCAGCAGCAGAGGGACGGGCAGAGAGAGGGAGGGATTTAGAGATTGGGGAGATGGACACTCACAGGGAGTCGGGCCGCTGGAACAGGAGGCTCCTGGGGTCCCAGACCTGGCCCCCACCTCCTCCACTCCTGCTCCCCGACAGCTTTGCTCCCACACAGCCACGGCCAGAACAGCCAATCTGAACCCAGATTCACCCCATCCCACCTGCCCCAGACCCCTGGCTCCCACTGTCCTGCCAGCAAAACCCAAACTGCACTCTCCCCATCCCACCTGGTGCCCCAGCCAGAGAAACCCGCCTCCCCTCTGAGCCCTCTGCCCCTCTGCCCTTCCTAGGAACAGACAGAGGAAGTCACCCAGGCTCTTAGTCATCTCTGGCTGCGTAAGAAATGAGCCCAAAATTAGAGGCTTCGAGCAAGACATGACTACTCACAGTGTCTGGGAACCAAGAATACAGGCTTGGCCCTGGCCGGTGTTGCTCATTGGGTAGAGCGTCGGCCCACGAATGAACTAAGGGCTGTGGTTTTGCTTCTGTGCCAGGTCGGGGTGTGTGCAAGAGGCAACCAATCGATGTGCCTCTCTCATGTCAATGTTTCTCTCTCCCTCCCCCTCCCTCCCTCCCTTCCACTGTCTTTAAAAATCAATGGAAAAAAATACGCTGGGGTGAGGATTAACAACAACAGCGAAAAGAACACGGGAGGGTGTGGCTTAGCTAGGCCTGCTTCAGGGTGTCATCGCATTCCTGGAGACAGCCCGTGGTGGTATTCGCATCTGAAGGCTGGGCTTCCAGTCTGCGAGCAGCATTCAGTCCTTCAACTGCTGTTGGCCAGAGGCTGCCCTCAGTTCCCTGGGCGGGGGCGGGGGTGGAGGGGATGGAGTGGGGGGGTCTTCTTTACCAGGGCAGGCATTGAGGTGAGCCACAGAGAGGAGAGAGAGAGGGAAGGAGGAAGCGGGCGGGGAGGCGGGGGGAGGAAAGAGAAAGAGAACCAGCAAAACCGAAGTTGCAATCTTATGTAACCTGATTTCTCTCAGAAGTAACATTCCATCCCTTGCTAAATTCTATTGGTTAGAAATGAGTCATTGGCCCCACTCACACCCAACTGGAGGGGATTGCACAAGGATGTGGAATCGGGGCTTCATTAAAGATACCACTTCATGCACATGCTTGGGTTACTACACAGCTGTTAAAAGGGATAGGGGAGCCCTGGCTGGTTTGGCTCAGTGGATAGAGCGTAGGCCTGCGGACTGAGGGGTCCCAGGTTTGGTTCCAGCCAAGGGCACATGCCTGGGTTTTGGGCTCAATCCCCAGTACGGGGCATGCAGGAGGCCCAATTCTCTCTCATCATTGATGTTTCTATCTCTCTCTCCTTCTCCCTTCCTCTCTGAAATCAATAAAGGAATATATATTTTTTAAAAAGTGATAGGGGACTCCTAGCTGGTTGGGCTCAGTGGATAGAGCATGGGCCTATGGACTGAAGGGTCCTGGGTTCAATTCTGGTCAAGGGCACATGCCCAGGTTGTGGGCTCAGTCCCCAGTAGGGGGCATGCAGGAGGCAGCCGATCAATGATTCTCTCTCACCATTGATATTTCTATCTCTCACCCCCTCTCCCTTCCTCTCTGAAATCAATAAAAAAAAAAGTATTTGTGATAAGGGAGCCCTAGCTGGTTTGGTTCAGTGGCTAGAGTGTCGGTCTGCGGACTGGATTGAAGGATTCCGGATTCAATTCCGGTCAAGGGCACATACCTCAATTGCAGGCTCAATCCCTGACCCTGGTCGAGGCACATACAGGAGGCAACCAATCCATGTGTCTCTCTCACATCGATGTTTCTCGCTCTTTGTCTCTCCCCCTCCCTTCCACTCTCTCTAAAAGTCAATGGAAAAATATCCTCGGGTGAGGATTAAAACAATAACAAAAAAGTGATGGAGGAGAAACCAAGATGGCGGCATAGGTAAACACCAGGAAATTGCTGCCTCCCACAACAACTTCAAAACTACAATGAAAAGACAAAATGGACATCATCCAGAACCACAGGAAGGCTGGCTGAGGGGAAATTCTACAACTAGAAGGAAAAAGAAAAGCACTCTGAGACCCAGAGGAGCTGCGGAAGTAAGTGCAGAGGTACGGAGGCTCCAGCGCGCACGGAAAGGGGCAGACACCTGAGGATGCGGCTGTCCTTTTGAATAGGGAGGAGTCACAAGCTCCCGACTGCTCTGAACTCCAGTTCTGGGAAGTCTCTGGGGACCCAGGACTCATACGGGGAGAAACTGGACTGTCTGGCAGCAGGTAGAACTCGGAATTTGAGGGCGGCTTTCCCTCAGAGGTGCTTGCAGCAATTACCAGGACACTGAGATGCCCGCCATAGCTGCTTGCTCTGCCCTTTGATTCCCTGAGACCCCGCCCCACCCAGGCTGCGGCAGAGGCTTTTGCATATGAATGCCCTGGCCTTTTGCAACCTGAAAATTACCTAACAAACTGCAGCTGGGCCACAGACCCAGAACTTCCAAGAGAAAGCCCAAGGCCCCACAGCAGCTTGCATTGCTTCACAGCTGGGCCTCATCAGGGCACCTCCAACCTCCAAAAAAGGAAGGGGAATCTGCAGTTCTCTTCATAGCTCCTGCTGGGTAACCTCCAAGAGCCAGTGTACCCAGTGGTCAGAGGGGGACCATCCGGATTACAACTCCTCAGATCCATAAGGGACACACTCAGGGGGCAGACTCAGTGAGCACCAAAGCCCCACTGAAGCAAGTCTTGCCCCAGAAGGGTGTCTTCAGAACAGAAGTTCTCCCACTGCAGACATAGGTGATTCTCACTGCCAATTGGCCTGGAGGTCAATTCCTCCCAGTGATCCTACAACAATCAAGGCATAACTACAACAAGACTGTGCACAAAGCCCACAAGGGGGTGCACCAAGAGTGTCCACTTCAGGTAACTGGGGAGGCTGAGCCACTGGGCCCTACAGGACACCTAGCACAGAAAACCACTCTATCAACACAGGGAAACATAAAAAATGCGGAGACAAGAAACAGGTCACAAATGACAGAAATGGAGGAAAGCAAACAACTGGATATAGAGTTCAAGGCCACGTTTATAAGGTTTTTCAAGAATTTTATGGAAACCGCCGATAAATTTAGTGAGACCCTGGAGGATATGAAAAAAGACCAACTAGAAATTAAGCATACACTGACTGAAATAAAGAATAATAAACAGAGATCCAACAGCAGACAAGAGGATCCCAAGAATCAAGTCAAAGATTTGAAATACGAAGAAACAAAAAATACCCAACCGAAGAAGAAAAAAGAAAAAAGAATCCAAAAATATGAAGATAGTGTAAGGAGCCTCTGGGACAGCTTCAAGCGTACCAACATCAGAATTATAGGGGTACCAGAAGAAGAGAGAGGGCAAGATATTGAAAACCTATTTGAAGAAATAATGACAGAAAACTTCCCCTACCTGGTGAAAGAAATAGACTTACAAGTCCAGGACAAACAAAAGGAACCCAAAGAGGACCACACCAAGACACATCATAATTAAAATGCCAAGAGCAAAAGACAAAGAGAGACTCTTAAGAGCAGCAAGAGAAAGAAACTCAGTTACCTACAAGGGAGTACCCATACGACTGTCAGCTGATTTCTCAACAGAAACCATGCAGGCCAGAAGAGAGTGGCAAGAAATATTCAAAGTGATGAACAGCAAGAACCTACAACCAAGATTACTTTATCCAGCAAAGCTATCATTCAGAATTGAAGGTCAGATAAAGAGCTTCACAGATAAGAAAAAGCTAAAGGAGTTAACCACCACCAAACCAGTATTATATGAAATGCTGAAAGGTATCCTTTAAGAAGAGGAAGAAGAAAAAGGAACTCTTACCATTTGCCACAGCATGGATGGAACTGGAGAGCATTATGCTAAGTGAAATAAGCCAATCAGAGAAGGATAAATACCACATGATCTCACTCATTTGTGGAATATAATGAACAACATAAGCTGATGAACAAGGACTGATCCAGAGACGGAGAGGCATTGATTGGACTGTCAGGCCTTGGAGGGAAGGTAGGGGAGGGTGGGGGTAAGGGGGAAAGATCAACCAAAGGACTTATATGCAAGCATATAGGCCTAACCAATGGACACAGACAACAGGGGGGATGAGGGCATGAGTGGGGGGGGGGGGGTAGGGGGTAACATGGGGATAAGAACACATATGTAATATCTTAATCAATAAAAAATATATTTAAAAAAGTGATGGAGTTTTACCTTATATTATCCTGTTACTGTTGAAAAAATATATCTATATATACATACAAACATCCCTCATAATCCAGCCATGGCCCTGCCCTAGGGCCTTTGCACGTGCTGTGCCCAACACCTGGAATGCTCTTTCCACAGCTCCCAGCTCTCTGCTTGACTTCCTCCCTCATCTTCAAGTCAATATACAAATGTCACCTCTTCAGAAAGGGCCTCCTGACCGCTCTCTGTCAAAAATAGCCCATCTGCCTCCCTGACCCCCCTCCTCTGTTTTGTCCATAGCACTGCTCACTGCGTGACCTTATGCAGTTATCTTATTAACCTCCTTCACTACTGGAACGTCAGCTCTAAGAGGGGACTTTCGTCTGTTTTTTGTTTACTGCTGTGTTCCCATTGCCTAGCACATAGGGGATGCTCAGTAAAGACGGATTGAACAAGTAAATTTACACACACTCACATTCTTTGATTCATGTCTGTTTCTCTCCACCCCTGCAAAATCCTGAATGTCTTTTTTTAAATAAAAATAATTCAAGTTTGCTATTAAACATTTAGAAATTTACAGAATTATGAGAAAGATCACAAAATATGATCACTCAGAGACAAATATATTTAATCTATTGATGTAGAAACGAGTTATTATTATTTACATGGATCAAAATATAGTCACTACATTATTTATAGCTTAAAAAATAAAGAAATTTCTAGTCCACTTTGTCCTTTATCTTTTTTTCTGGCTTATTCTCTTTAAATGCAGGGGAAGTTGGCAAATTATTTCATCAAAGATTGTGTTCAATTCAGATCAACTAGCCCAGCGGTTGAGCGTTGACCTGTGAACCAGGCGGTCCCTGTCAGGGCACATGCCTGAGTTTCGGCTGGATCCACA
The DNA here is from genome assembly GCF_014108235.1 of Myotis myotis. NCBI lineage: Eukaryota > Metazoa > Chordata > Mammalia > Chiroptera > Vespertilionidae > Myotis > Myotis myotis. Next base: position 80,720,976 of record NW_023416368.1, on the reverse strand, counting down.
GTTAGGGGCGTGCAGGAGGCAGGCAATCAATCATTCTCTCTCATCATTGATGTTTCTCTCTCTCCTTCTCCTTTCCTCGCTGAAATCAATAAAAATATTTTTTAAAAAAATATATTTTATTGACTTTTTTACAGAGAGGAAGGGAGAGGGATAGAGCGTTAGAAACATCGATGAGAGAGAAACATCCATCAGCTGCCTCTTGCACACCCCCTACTGGGGATGTGCCCACAACCAAGGTAAATGCCCTTGACCGGAATTGAACCTGGGACCCTTGAGTCCTCAGGCTGATGCTCTATCTACTGAGCCAAACCGGTTAGGGCAATAAAAATATTTTTTTAAAATTCAGATCAACTAGAATTGAGCATTCTCTAAACATGTATATCTGTCCTATTTACGCTACCGGATATTTTTAGATGATTTACAAGTCCTGCTATTACCATTTTTCTTAAGTAGTTCATGAGAATATCCGTTTTACTTTTTATTTTGAAATACTTTTTTAAAATTTTATTGGGGTGACATCAACATGAACATATAGGTTTCATGTGTGGATTACTAATTTACAGAATCTGTATACAGGACCATGTGCCCACCACCCAACTCAAATCTTCTCCTGCCACCTCATATTAGGACCCCTTTCTCCCCCCACCTCCCTCCCTCTGGCAACCACCACACCGCTGTTTATGTTCCTAAGTTTCAGTTTTATATTCCACATGTGAGTGCAATCATATAGTTCTGAGCTTTTCCTGTTTGACTTATTTCACTTCCCATAGTGTTCTCAAGGTCCATCCGTGTTATTGTAAGTGACGCTATTTCATCCTTTCTTATGGCCGTACAGAGGAAATCCGTTTTAAACACAAAGATATGTTAGTAAACACAGGAGGCATCCATCTATCTACACTAATAAAAGAGAAACATGGAAATTGGTGTCACTCTGCTATGCCCACCAGCCAATCAGGATGAGTATGCAAATTAACCCAACAAAGATGGCAGTTAATTTGCATATGCAGGCTCGCGGAGTGAAGACTGAAGGCTCCACCTGAGTGAAGACTGAAGACAACTGAGATGACTGAAGACTGAAGAGGCTTGGCTTCTCCACTGCAGCCAGAGTGAAGGCCTGGGTCCCGGGTGCCAGAGTAAAACTGGTGCTGGCCACCAGGGGAAGGAAGGCCTATTGCACGAATCTCTTCGTGCAACGGGCCTCTAGTCTTTATATATAAAAGGCTAATATGCAAAGTGTCCCCTCAGGAGTTTGATCACTCGCTATGATTGCGCTGACCACCAGGGGACGGCGCAGAACATGGTGGGTGACCAGTGGGGGTGGGGCACTGAGGGAGCGAGGGAAGAAGGAGGTGGGGTGGGGAGGTGGGAAGGAGGGCGGGGGGAGGTGCGGAACCTGATTGTCCCTGATCGCTGGCCAGGCCTAGGGACCGTACCCGTGCAAGAATTTCGTGCACGGGGCCTCTAGTTTTCTACAATATTACATAACACATTCAAAATTCTCTCAGAACTCACTACCTACCATTTACAAACTGTTCAACAGGTCATCTTCAGAATTTTTTCAAGCCATCATTTTAAGAGCATTCTAAAGATGTTCTAGAGATAAAGAGTGGACGTCGAGAACAATTCTAGAGGGTACACCCATGGGACATTAGAACAGGAAGAATCACTTGCTATAATCTGATCCAGTGCCCACCCTCCTTTCCAACTTTTACTTTATTTCAGAAAATTCAAAGCCAGAAAGATGAATGCCCTTGACCAAGCTCACCGATTGGTCAGTCCTGAGATTAGAGCCTGTGACTCAGTGTGCGACTCCCAGTACTCAGAGTCTCCACAGAACTCCAGCCCTGCTTAGGGAGCTCCTGGTTTGGTAGAAATGGAAGAATATACTGATCAGCTGGGAAGTCAGCACACAGAGCCCCACCCCCAGAGGTAAGGCCTCACCGTCCAAGGCCACCTCTCTGTGGCCGATCTCCCCGGAAGCTGTCCACATCGGAGCCTTTGATGAAGTTAAGAGTTTAGATGCCCTGGCCAGTGTGGTTCAGTGGTTGGAGCGTCTTCCCATGCCTGGGGAAGTCATGGTTCTACTCCCATCAAGGCATGTGCCCGGGCTGCTGGTTCAGTTTCTGGCGGAGGCAGACGATCAGTTGTTTCTTTCTCACATTCCCCTCTCCTTTCCTCTTTCTCCAAAATCAACATTTTAAAAAGACTTTAGAAAACAGACAGTGTGTTCCACCACAGGACCAAGCAGCATCCGCCGAAGCCGCAAGGCTCAGGCCCGGCTCCCAGTCCTGCCATGGACGGACGGACGGACGGACGGGCTGGTGCTGCCGCAGTCACAGAGCTTCAGAGCCGTGTTAGTTCCCCGGTGCGACCCGAGGGCAGTGAACAAAGAGGGTCCTGTAACCCTGCTCCACCAATAAGGCCCACGGTCTGCTCTGTTAGGTCATCCGCCTTTACAGCCCGACGCCCCCCACGGGAACCTTCCCCTCCAACACCCCCAACACGCCCTGCAGGGCCCTGTCTGTGGAGAAGGAACCGTTCCTGTCGTAAGAAGCACAAAGCCCCTGGGTCTCTCCTCATTCTATGGGAACAGTCATCAGGACATACAGGGGCAGTCTGTCTGACCTTGGGCTGCTGTCCTTCTGGGCCACTCTCTACACTTCTCCACCCATAAATGTCCACCCCGAATCCTAAGGACACAACAAGGCTCACCTGTTCTCAGGCTGCGGGTCAGGTTTGACCAACGGGGAGTTGATCAGAGAGAAGATGAAAGACCGAAGCGAGTGAGGAGAGAGGATTTATCCTCCCACCTCGCCCCTGCGAGCTCTCCTCTCGCTGGCCGAGTGTCCCCAAGGTCCCTGCTCCTCTCGGCCTGACCTTCACGGAGGGACTCTCCTGCCACAGACAACAGCCGTCAGGGGCAGCGTGTGCTCTACTATTTCCTGTTCCTGCACTAACCTGTGTGGGTCCCTACCCTCACTCCCACCTCGATCATCGTGTCCTTGGCCGATGACGCGTGCTCAGTACATCTTAACGCCAGTGTGCCTCTATTGTCTCCTGACGGATGCAGAGTCAGCGTTTCAGACCGTCTTCCTTAGGGAAAACCGAGGCCAGCAGTCTTCGGTAGAACATAAAAATGGTTTGTGTTTCCTTCCTTGTTTGGAAGGTGGCCATTCCTCTTTTCTTTCTTTCTTTTTATAAAAAAAGATTTTTATTGATTTTTAGAGAGAGAAAGGGAGAGAGCAACATCCACATAAGAGCCCAAACCGGTTTGGCTCAGTGGATAGAGCGTCGGCCTTCGGACTCAAGGGTCCCGGGTTCGATTCCGGTCAAGGGCATGAACCTTGGTTGCGGGCACATCCCCAGTGGGAGGTATGCAGGAGGCAGCTGATCGATGTTTCTCTCCCATCGATGTTTCTAACTCTCTATCCCTCTCCCTTCCTCTCTGTAAAAAAATCAATAAAATATATTTAAAAAAATAAAAATCATCATTCTCCCCTTTAAAAAAAAACAAAACATCCACATAAGAGCAGCACATGGATCGCTGTCCCATACTGGCCCTACCAGCGATCAAGCCCGAAACCTAGGCATGTGCCCCAACTGGGAACCAAATAGGCAACTCTTAGGTGCACAGGGGCAACACCCGACCAACTGAGTCACACCAGCCAGCACAGCCCCCTTTTCTTAAATGCTCCCCTCACCCCAGACACTAGGAAGAAGTGGTCTTGACCCTGTCTGTCATTTTCATCCTCGTTGCTAGGCAACCCAATGCTCTTGACTCCCCCAGCCCCCAATTCATATTCCTTTCTTGGGTGGGACAGATAAGCTGTTCCCCCACGCCCTCCCCTGCCATGCACCAGACCACCCTTTCTGAACCAGGCTAGCCTCTGGATGAGGGTCCCAAAGCAAGCCGCCCTCCCCAGCTCCCCATCCCCCGTGGGAAGAGCCGGGTCTCCTCCATCCATCTTTCTCGTGTTCTAGGTGCCGGCCCTGTGCCGTGTGTTGCCCTGTCACCCAGCGAGTGGCACTCTCATTATCTACCTGCTTACACATGAGGCTGAAGGGCCCGATCATACAGCAAGTGGCGGCCTGAGGGGCCTCTCACTGGCAGCGGCAGGGGTCCCAGGCCAGGTGCTGTGTGACTTTGGGGAGGCCCCCTTCCCTCCGTGTCCCCCCCACCCCCACTCCCAGGCTGGGAGAGGTGAGGTCACAGGATACATTTCAGTTCTGCTCCCCAGCTGAGTTGAGTAGCTGGGGAAGCAGGGAGCAGATGGAGGGCCCCACCCAGGAGAAAAGGAGACTGTGGAGCTCAGAGGGCAGCGCTGGGGAGGCGCCCAGCACATCTCAGATCCCTGCGACCAGAGATGGAAACAGAAAGTCAGGGGAGAGAGGAGAGGGAAGGAGAGGTGGGCGGGGTGGGGAGTGATGGAGGGAGGGGTCAGGTAGGGGGGAGTGATGGAGGGAGGCCAGACCATTCCCCCCATCCTGGGGCTAGTCCTAGAGGGATATATGAGCCCACACAGTGTCTGGGGTGGGGGTGGAGGGAGTGAAGGAGGTATAGGGGAAGACAGGGGAAGGGGGAGAGGGAGAGAGCCAGGAAGTTGAGAGAGGAAGAGGGAGGCAGTAAATGAAACGGGTGCCCCACCGGAGAAACTGAGACAAAGGGAGACCCAGAGGGAGAGAGGGAGGGAGGGAGGCAGGGAGAGAGGGAGAGAGGGAGAGAGGTGCGCACAGCCACACACAGGGATCAGGGATGTGCAGATAAGGAGAGACGGGGAGACAGGCACTGAGGTCGGGGAAAGACCTCAGTGACATTCAGGTCATAGTTGTTTAGGCTGCTGGTTTCTGTTCCTTCAGCAGTTTCCTTTGGGTACCAGGGGATCCCCCTGGGGCCACCCCTGACCCCTTGTGGTCAGGCTGGGGTGGAAAGGGTGGAGCTGGAGGGGAGCAGGGAGGGGAGACCTGGTGTGGGTGGGAGAATAAGGCTGTAGAGCAGAGGGGCTTGGAGCTGGGGCATTAAAGGATGAACAGGCAAGCGATCCCTAGTAAGGAATGACTTTAGGTGAAAGGCATTACAGGCAGTGGGCAGAGCCTATGCAAAGGTCCTGGGGTAGGATGGTGCCTGGTGTGCTGGAGGACTATCGAGGAGGCCCATGTGGCTGAACCTGAGTGAGTGAGAGGGAGAAAGGGAGGGCATGAGGCAGAGAGGGGCCGGGGCGGGTTGTGCAGGGCTTTGTGGGAAGACTTGGGCTTTTAACCCTGAGGGAAGTGGGAGTCCTGGGGGCTGTGGGCAGCATAGATGTGACTTAGATTGTAACTGGATCGTTCTGAATTCTTTCCTATAAGGAGAGAAACAAAAATCTCCGGCAAAAGTGACAGCACTGTCCATCAGCTAAGGTCGGTCCTCATGTGGTATTATCCCCAGGATTTTGTTACTTAAGACGTTCTCCAAATATAAATCAACGAATGGCTGAACAAGGACAACCTGAATCCAAGTGGTGGGTCCCCAACTCCAGCCCCAGCTGAACCCACTGACTTGGGGGCTTCCAGGCCTCCCTCTGAGGCGCATTCAATCCTCTGCCGGGGCTGGGGACCCTATGGCCGCCCCTCACCTGGAGCCTCTGGCAGGAGCCTGGCTTCTTCCCTGAAGCTGCCTCAACTCTGAAGGTCTAATTGTGCGCGAAATCCAATCGAATTATCAGGCCCCGATGAGCAGTTTCCAAGATTATTTAGTTCAGTGAAGTAAATAATGACGTTAGCTTCTCCTGCAAGCTCCTGGAAGCCCCCCCCCCCCCCTTCAGTACTAGTTGCCTGCACAGTCTTTTGCCTGAGGGGTGGGAACAAAGGAGAGAGTGAGGGGCACAAAATCTTCAGATGTTAGCACGGAGGGGCTCTGCTCTTCCCTAAGCATGGCCTGCCCGGAGCTACACAGAGAGTTAGGGCCTCTGGAGCCCATTTCCACCTCTTCTGCCTCCCCTACAGGCAAACGCTGACCGCGCCCCCCCACCCCATCTCCATCCTGGGTGTGTCGAGGCAGAACTCAAATACCAGACAAGGGTAGCGACATGCAGAGTGGTGGTGATGGGGGATGCTGGTGTGCATGAATCCAAAGGTCTTGTGGCCTGTGTGGCTCCGTCGGTTGGGTAAAAGGCATTCCAGGCAGTGGGCACAGCCTAGACCAGTGATGGCGAACCTTTTGAGCTCGGCGTGTCAGCATTTTGAAAAACCCTAACTTAACTCTGGTGCCGTGTCACATATAGAAATTTTTTGATATTTGCAACCATAGTAAAACAAAGACTTATATTTGTGATATTTATTTTATATATTTAAATGCCATTTAACAAAGAAAAATCAACCAAAAAAAAATGAGTTCGCGTGTCACCTCTGACTCGCCATCACTTAGGGCCTAAGCAGAGAAGCCAGCAGCCTCAAGACTTGGCAAGACAAAGTTGCCAGGTGCTTCTCATGATTTTCGGGAAAGCCACGACAAAGTTAAAATAAAAAAGGGTGGGGGGACCTTAAGAATTAATCTGTACCAAAATATTCAGCAGAGGAATTTTGAGACCTATGGACAGGAGGGTGTATAATATCTCAATATCTCAGACCCCCATGAACGTGCTCTTCAGATCAGCTGAGAGCCCTCTGTGCTTCATAAGCCAGATGCATAGGTTTGCTTGCTTTGCTTTTTCAATAAAGGTGCATGTTTTAATTACTTTAATAAATTGGCTTTTCACAACGCAGTCAAGCTCTCTCATATAAATTCATTTATATGAGAAGCCAAGGATCGAGGTTAGGGACAGCCCTCTCCACTGACCCGGGGGGGTTGGGAGGAGAAGGTTTCGTGCCCGATGACACCTCTCTGGTGTCGGTGAGAGGTGCCTATAACAAAAGGAATTTATCTCAACATAATAAAGACCATAGATGACAAGTCCACTTGTCATACTCAATGGTGAAAAGCTGAAAGATTTTCCTCTAAGATGAGGATCAAGTCAAGCATGCCCACTCTTCACCACTATTGTTCAACATAGTATTGAAGTGCTAGCCACAGCAATCAGACAAGAAAAAAAAAGGTCCAAATTGAAAAGGAAGAAGCAAAATTGTCACTGTTTGTATATGACATGATACTATAGAGAGAAAACTTCAAAGAATCCATAAAAAAATAGACTTAATAAAAGAAATCAGTAAAGTAGCAGAATACAAAATTAATATACAGAAATCTGTTGTGTTCCTATACACTAATGCTGAATAGTCAGAAGAATTTAAGAAAACAATCCCATTCACAATTGCATCAAAAAGAATAAAATATCTGGGGATATATTTAACCAAGGAGGTAAAAGACCTGTACTCAGAAAACTATAAGATACTGAGGAAAGAAATGGAAGAGGACACAAATAAATGGGAGCATATACTGTGCCCATGGATTGAAAGGAGTGATATCAGGGAAGTTAAAATGGCCACACTCCCCCAAGCAATCTACAGATTCAACACCATCCCTATCAAAATACCAATGACATTTTTCTCAGAACCAGAACAAATAATCCTAAAACTTATATGGAACTGCAAGAGACCATGAATAGCCAAAGCAATCTTGAAAAAGAACAAAGTTAGAGCTATCACACTCCCCGATATCAAACTACACCACAAGGCTATAATAATCAAAACAGATGGTACTGACACACAAAAAAACAGACACAGAGATCAAAAGAACAGGGCAGAGAGCCGAATGACATAAGCCACACCTGTCCAGTCAATGAATCTACAGCAAAGGAGGCAAGACTATACAAAGGGGCAAAGACAGTCTCTTCAATAAACAGTGTTGGGAAAACTGGACAGATACGTGCCAAGAAACGGAACTGGAACACTTTCTTACACCAGTTGTAAAAATACACTCAGTATGGATGGAAGACTTAAATGTTACACCTGAAACCATAAAAGCCCTAGAAAAAAACATAGGTAGTAAACTCTTTGACATCAGTCTGAGTAACATTTTCTTGGATATGTCCCCTGGAGCAAGGGAAACCAAAGCAAATATAAACAAATGGGCTTCCTCAAACTAAAAAGCTTCTGCACAGCAAAGGAAACCTTCAACAAAACAAAAGACAACCCACTGAATGAGAGAAGATATTTCTAAACTAGAGGCCGGGTTCACGAAATTCGTGCATGGGTAGAGTCCCTAGGCCTGGCTGGTGATCAGAGCTGATCAGGGCCTTCCGGCTGCTGGCCAGGGGCCTCCTTTCATTCCTCCCTGCCCCCTGGTGGTCAGCACACGTCACAGTGAGCGAGCAAACTCCCAGTCTTCCAGTCGAACTCCTGAGGGGACACTTTGCATATTAGCCTTTTATATATAGAGATGATACATCTGATAAGAGGTTGATATCCAAAAATGTAGTAAACTCATACAACTCGATAACAAAAAAAAATTAACAATCTGATAAAAAAAAAAATAGGTAGTGGATGCCCCGGCAAGTGTGCTCAGTGGTTGAGTGTTGTCCCAGGCACCAAGAAGTTGCTGGTTCGATACCTAGTCAGGGCACATGCCTGAGTTGCGGGCTCGATCCCCAGTTAGGGGCGTGCAGGAGGCAGCTGATCAATGATTCTCTCTCATCATTGATGTTTCTATCTCTCTCTCCCTTTCCCTTCCTCTTTGAAATCAATAAAAATATATTAAAAACAAAAAGAAAATACCTCCTCACACCACTATCATCAATAAGTCAATAAATGGCCCTCTCAGGTTTGGCTTAGTAGATAGAGCATTGGCCTGTGGACTGAAGGGTCCTGGGTTCGATTCCGGTCAAGGGCACATGCCTTGGTTGTAGGCTCCCGGCCCTGGTTGGGGGCATGTGGGAGGCAGCCAATCAATGTGTCTCTCTCACATCAGTGTTTCTCTCTGTCTCTCCCTCTCCCTTCCACTCTCTCTGAAAATTGGTGGAAAAGTATCCTCAGGTGAGGATTAAAAAAAATAAGTCAAAGTCAATAAACGCTCTTTCTCTTCAATGAGGCAGCCGAACAGCCTGCCCAGCAGACACAAAAGATTTTTGTAAAGAACCTGATAGGCAAGACCATCATCCCTGAGGTTGAGCCCAGTGATACCACTGAGAATGTCAGAGCTAAAACTGAAGGCAGGGACCAGCAGCATCTGATTTTGGGGGACGGACAGCTGGAGGGTGGCCACACTCTCTCAAACTACAGTGTCCAGAGAGAGCCCGCTCTGTGCTTGGTCCTTCCTCTGTGAAGAGGCGTCATTGGGCCCTCCCTCTGCCAGCTCGCCCAGAAGTACATCTGCATACGCAACAAGATGGTCTGATGCAAGTGTTACACCCAGCTGCACCCCCGGGCTGTCAGCTGCTGCAAGAAGTGCAGCCACACCAACAGCCTGTGCGCCAAGAAGAAGGTCCAATAAGGCCCCTCCATCACCTTGGCCTGCAGGGCGGCCTCCTGCTAAACCCCATGGCCCTGGGTCTTCAATAAAATTTCCCTGTCATTGACTGGAAAAAAATAAAACAAATCAACAAACACGTGTTGGCAAGGATGTGGAGAAAAGGGAACCCTAGTGCACTGTTGGTGGGACTGCAAATTGGTGCAGCCACTGTGGAAAACAGTATGGAAATTCCACACACACACCAAAAAAAACACACTAAAAATAGAGCAATCATAAGATCCAGCAATTCTACATCTGCACATTTATCAAAAGAAAATGAAACATTGACTTGAAAAGATATATGCACCCTCGAGTTCACTGCATTATTTACAATAAACAAGATATGGAAGCAACCTAAGTGTCCACTGGTAGACGATTGGGTAAAGAAGCTGTGGTACATATATACAATAGCATATTATCTATATACTGTATATAAAAGCCTAAGATGCTAAGTGTCCATCCGACCATTTGACCAGTCTCTATGACGCACACTGACCACCAGGGGGCAGACGCTCCCACTGGTAGTTTAGCTTGCTGCTGGGGTCTGGCCCATCAGGACTGGGTGAGATGGGCTGGACACGCCCTGGAGCCCTCCTTTGGTCCCTCCCTGGCCCTGATGGTGCACCTGTAGGGTCCCTCGGCCTGGCCTGTATCCTCTCGCAATCCGGGACCCCTGGGGGATGTCAGAGAGCCAGTTTTGGCCTGATCCCCACAGGCCAGGCCGAGGGACCCCACAGGTGCATGAATCCATGCACTGGGCCTCTAGTGTAGCAATAAAAAAGAATGAAATCTTGCCATTTGTGTCAACATTGATGGACCTAGATTGTGCTAACTGAAATAAGTCAGACAGAAAAAGAGAAATATCACATGGTTTCACTTATATGTGGAATTTTAAAAAAACAAATGAACAATAGAATATACAATAGAATACAATATATACAATAGAAACAAATATACAATAGAATATTATCTCTATATATAAAAGCCTAATATGCTAAGTGTCCATCTGACCATTTGACCAGTCTCTATGACATGCAATGACCACAAGGGGGCAGATGCTCAACACAGGAGCTGGTGGTCAGTGCACTCTCACAGGGAAGCACAGCTCAGCCACAAGCCGGACTGACAGCTGGTGAGCAGAGCAGCAGTGACAGGAGCCTCTCCCGCTTCCGTGGCAGCACTAAGGATGTCCAACTGTGATTTAGGCCGCTCCCCAAGGGGGAACAGGCTTAAGCCGTCAGTCGGACATCCCCGAAGGCTCCCGGACTGCTAAAGGGTGCAGGCTGGACTGAGGGAACCCCCCACCCCAGTGCATGAATGTCATGCAATGGGCCTCTAGTTAATAAATAATAATATAAGATAAACTCCGTGTTTTGCATATTCACAACTGTAAATCTACTTTTTCTCTACCCTGTATTATTTTCTCTACCCTGTATTATTTTCTCTACTTTTTTTAAAATATATTTTTTATTGCTTAAGATATTACATATGTGTCCTTATCCCCACGTTACCCCCTAACCCCCCCCATGCCCCCCGCTTATGCCCTTACCCCCCCGTTGTCCATGTCCATTGGTTAGGCCTATATGCTTGCATATAAGTCCTTCGGTTGATCTTTCCCCCTTACCCTCACCCTCCCCTACCTTCCCTCCAAGGCCCGACAGTCCAATCAATGCCTCTCCGTCTCTGGATCAGTCCTTGTTCATCAGTTTATGATGTTCATTATATTCCACAAATGAGTGAGATCATGTGGTGTTTATCCTTCTCTGACTGGCTTATTTCACTTAGCATAATGCTCTCCAGTTCCATCCATGCTGTGGCAAATGGTAAGAGTTCCTTTTTCTTCTTCCTCTTCTTAAAGAATACCTTCCAGCATTTCATATAATGCAGGTTTGGTGGTGATGAACTCCTTTAGCTTTTTCTTATCTGTGAAGCTCTTTATCTGACCTTCAATTCTGAATGATAGCTTTGCTGGATAAAGTAGTCTTGGTTGTAGGTTCTTGCTATTCATCACTTTGAATATTTCTTGCCACTCTCTTCTGGCCTGCATGGTTTCTGTTGAGAAATCAGCTGACAGTCGTATGGGTACTCCCTTGTAGGTAACTGACTTTTTTTCTCTTGCTGCTTTTAAGATTCTCTCTTTGTCTTTTGCTCTTGGCATTTTAATTATGATGTGTCTTGGTGTGGTCCTCTTTGGATTCCTTTGTTTGGGGTTCTCTGTGCTTCCTGGACTTTAAGTCTATTTCTTTCACCAGGTAGGGGAAGTTTTCTGTCATTATTTCTTCAAATAGGTTTTCAATATTTTGCCCTCTCTCTCCTTCTGGTACCCCTATAATTCTGATGTTGGTACGCTTGAAGCTGTCCCAGAGGCTCCTTACACTATCTTCATATTTTTGGATTCTTTTTTCTTTTTTCTTCTTCGGTTGGGTATTTTTTGTTTCTTCGTATTTCAAATCTTTGACTTGATTCTTGGGATCCTCTTGTCTGCTGTTGGATCTCTGTATATTATTCTTTATTTCAGTCAGTGTATGCTTAATTTCTAGTTGGTCTTTTTTCATATCCTCCAGGGTCTCACTAAATTTATTGGCGGTTTCCATAAAATTCTTGAAAAACCTTATAAACATGGCCTTGAACTCTATATCCAGTCGTTTGCTTTCCTCCATTTCTGTCATTTGTGACCTGTTTCTTGTCTCCGCATTTTTTATGTTTCCCTGTGTTGATAGAGTGGTTTTCTGTGCAAGGTGTCCTGTAGGGCACAGTGGCTCAGCCTCCCCCGTTACCTGAGGTGGACACTCTTGGTGCACCCCCTTGTGGGCTTTGTGCACAGTCTTGCTGTAGTTATGCCTTGATTGTTGTAGGATCACTGGGAGGAATTGACCTCCAGGCCACTTGGCAGTGAGAATCAGCTGTGTCTGCAGTGGGAGAACTTCTGTGCTGAAGACACCCTTCTGGGGCAAGACTTGCTTCAGTGGGGCTTTGGTGCTCACTGAGTCTGCCCCCTGAGTGTGTCCCTTATGGATCTGAGGAGTTGTAATCCGGATGGTCCCCCTCTGACCACTGGGTACACTGGCTCTTGGATCTAAGGAGGTGCTAATTTAGCCTCTGCCTGAGGTTACCCAGCAGGAGCTACAAAGAGGTCTGCAGATTCACCTTCCTTTTTTGGGGTTTGGAGGTGCCCAGATGAGGCCCAGCTGTGAAGCAATGCAAGCTGCTGTGGGGCCTTGGGCCTTCTCTTGGAAGTTCTGGGTCTGTCTGGCCCAGCTGCAATTTGTTAGGTAATTATCAGGTTGCAAAGGGCCAGGGCATTCATATGCAAAAGCCTCTGCCGCAGCCTGGGTGGGGCGGGGTCTTAGGGAATCAAAGGGCGGAGCAAGCAGCTATGGTTTATCTTCAGCTCTGCCCTAAGGGGCCGCGCGTCTCAGTGTCCCGGTAATTGCTGCAAGCACCTCTGAGGGAAAGCCGCCCTCAAGTTCCGAGTTCTGCCTGCTGCCAGACAGTCCAGTTTCTCCCCGTATGAGCCCTGGGTCCCCAGAGACTTCCCGGAACCGGAGTTCAGAGCAGTTGGGAGCTTGTGACTCCTCCCTATTAAAAAAGACAGCCACGTCCTCAGGTGTCCGCCCCTTTCCGTGCACGCTGGAGCCTCTGTACCTCTGCACTTTACTTCCGCAGCTCCTCTGGGTCTCAGAGTGCTTTTCTTTTTCCTTCTAGTTGTAGAATTTCCACTCAGCCAGCCTTCCTGTGGTTCTGGATGATGTCTGTTTTGTCTTTTCGTTGTATTTTTGAAGTTGTTGTGGGAGGCAGCAATTTCTGGTGTTTACCTATGCCGCCATCTTGGTTTCTCTATTTTCTCTACTTATATATATGTTTGAAATTCCCCATAATAAAATGTTAAAAAAATGGTGCAGATAAGCTTCAAAGTCAAGGAATATAAAAAGATTTACCAGGCAAATATAAACCCCCAAAAGACCTCAAAACAATAAACCAGACCCACCCCTGCAGGGTTGACTGTTACCAACATTAAGCACCTTCATATTCCCTCCTTCAGTTCTTAAAAAGAATCCTTTTGCCCAAACTGGTGGCTCAGTAGATGAGCATTGACCTATGAACCAGGAGGTCATGGTTCGATTCCCAGTCAGGGCACATGCCTGGTTTGCAGGCTTGATCCCCAGTAGGCAATCAATGATTCTCTCTCATCATTGATGTTTCTATCTCTCCTCCCTTCCTCTCTGAAATCAATTAAAAACAAAAAAAAAGAATCCTTTCTCTGGTTCCCACCCCAGGCCCTTTGCACATGCTATACCCCCTGCCTGGCCAGGTTTTCTCCACTTACGAGTCTCACTGGGCCTTCAATGTCTCAAATTCAATGGTCCCTGATCTGAAAAGCCTTCCCTGTTCTCCAGACTGGGCCAGCTGCTTCATGTACACCCCCAAACTTCCTGGGTGTCCTTCATGACCTTCTGGTAACTGCCTGATTTTGCATCTGTCACTCCCATGGGGCTATGAGAGCCAAGAGGACAGAGATCCAAACAACCTCTGCCACTTCAGTAAATCCAGGCCCCAGCATGGGCCTGGCACACACAGTAGGTGCTTGGTCCTTGTTGTTCTGGGCGAATGCCCCTTGACATTCCCCCTCCATTTTTGGGCCTCAGTTCCCTCTCCTGTAAAGTGGTGTGAAACCCTCCCACCAAGGCTGGGAAACTGCTGTGGTGCTTGCACACAGTAGGGGCATTATGACTGTGGGCCCCCCCTCAGTTCAGGCCTGGGTGTGTAGATAACCCCATATCAAGAGGAATGGTGCCATGGTCTCCAAGTTCCAGGGCTGAGCCCGGAATCTCTGTGGTGGGGAGACCCCATTTTAGCAAATATGGCCCCTCAGGGAGGTGGTCTCAAGTACCAGATTGTCCCGAGAGGACAAGCAAGGCATGAGCTGGGAGCCTCTCTCTCTCTCTCTCTCTCTCTCTCTCTCTCTCTCTCTCTCTCTCTCTAGCTTAAAACAACATAAGTTTATTATTTTAAAGCTCCAGAGGTCTGGAGCCCGACAGGTCTCACAGGGCTAAAATCTAGGTGTTGGCAGGGCTGACTCCTGGAGGCTCCAGGGGAGACTTCTCAGTGCCTCTTCCGGTTTCTAGAGGCACCGCACCCTCAGCTCCCGGCCTCTCATCACAGCGGGCCCTGGAGGGTGGTCTTTCTCACATCGCATCACTCCAATTCTTTGTCTCCCTTTTTACAAGGATCCCTGTCACTACACTGGGTTTACCCGGATGATCCAAGGTAACTGATTTATCTTCTTTTAAAAAAATGTTTGTATTAATTTTAGAGAGAGAGGAAAGGAGAGGGAGGGAGAGAGAGAGAGAGAGAGAGAAAGAGAAACATCGATTGGCTGCCTCTTGAATGCACCCTACTGGAGATCGAACCATAACTGTAACTGGGGTATGTGCCCCAGCCAGGAATTGAACCTGGGGCCTCTTGGTGCATGGGATGACACACAACCAACTAAGCCACACTGGCCAGGGCGCCAATTTATCTTTTTTTTTTTTTTAATGTTTTTATTTCTTTCCTTTCCTTTCCTTTCCTTCCCCTCCCCTCCCCTCCCTTTTCTTTTCTCTTCTCTTCTCTTTTCTTTTCTTTTCTTTTTTTTCAGAGGAAAGGAGAGGTATAGAGAAAGAAAAACATCCATGAGAGAAAAACATCATCCATAGGCTGCCGCCTGGGGGGATCCAGCCTGCAACCAGGGCATGTGTCCTGACCAGGAATCCAACCTTCCCTGACAGGAATCAACGGTGATTTATTGGTTCCCAGGTCGATGCTCAACCACTGAACCACACTGGCTGGGCTCAACTTATCTTAATGTCAACTGATTAGCAACCTTTAAACAACCGAAGCATGTTGTTACCATGCCACAGTAGTCCTCCCTTTCCTCCTTCCAGACTGTTCTATTAATCATTCTCTGCTTGTGTATCACCTCCTTCAGGAAGCCCACCCTGATTCCCCTCTGGTCCCCACTGCTGTCTGTGTGTCCCCATCAGAGCCCTTACCACCCTGTGTGGGTTACCTGGTGACGTGCCTATCACGCCTGCTGGACTGCAAGGCCCCAGGAGCTGTGTCTTGTCCCTGTTGTGTCCCCGAACCCCATACAGGGCCTAGCAAACAGTTGGTGCCCAATAAATGCCTGTGGCCAGCAGGAATTGAAGGCTGCTCTACTTGGGTCTGTAAATAGCCAGCCTAATGGCAATAAACATAATAAGAGCAAACACAGACACTCACGAACTAGACAGTTGGGTGGGCACTGGTGGCCTGGGGGACCCCTTAGCCCTGGCCCTGTCTGGCCCAGCCTGGCCCTGCCTGGCCCTGCCTGGCTCAGCTGGGTTCCTGCCACCCACAGCAGCTCCTTCTGGAGTCGTTAAAGCAAGCCTTTTACTTAGGCAGGTGCTGCCAATCCTAATTGATTGCCTATATCCCAGGGGTAGAGGCTGAAGGGGATGGGGGTGGAGGGGTAGACTCAAGTTCCTCAGGTCAGCAGCTGGCCCTGGGCCAGGCCATGACAGATGGGAGGGGCCCCTCAGGGAGAGGAAAACAAGGCCGGAAGGTTGGCCTCTGCCTTGCTGGAGGGGGCTCTGCTGGCCACTTGCCCTCCCCGCTCTGGCCCCCAGGTCTGGGGCACCTACTAACCTGCAGGCACATGAACACATGCTGATGAACCCACAATCCACAGATCGGGCAGAGAGGCAGTGTCGCATGGTGGTGAGATGAGTGGGCACATAACAGCTCTGTGCCTCAGTCTTCCCACCTGCAAAATGGGATTGTAACAGTACTCCCAACACACACACACACCAATGGGGCTTCTAGAAGAATGAAATAATAGAAAATGCTTAAACTGGGGCCCAGAATATGTTCAGTGTTCTCCAATGCTTCTTATTTACCTATTCACCAAGCATTACCTATTGCATGGCAGACCTAAGGGTTACAACAGTGAACAGGATATGCACAAATTCCTGTCCTGGGGAGCTGACACCTGAATGGGGAGGGACGGAGTAAGACTAATAACAGACACACACACCACCTGGAGAGGCAGTTTCTACAGGTTCTGCGATGATTCCCATTTCACAGGTGGGATAAATGAGGCTCTGAGATGAGAAGGAAATGGGCTTGTTCACGGCCACACAGCTTCTGCAGCATTCCACATTCTGTGTGACCCCAGAGCATTCGCTCTTCCTGTTCCATTGCCAGGCTCCCTTCCCTCTCCTCTTCCTTCTGTTCTCAGATCAAGCATCACTTCTGCCCTAACCAGTTTGGCTCAGTGGATAGAGCGTCGGCCTGCGGACTGAAGGGTCCCAGGTTCGATTCCGGTCAAGGGCATGTACCTTGGTTGCGGGTACATCCCCAGTGGGAGGTGTGCAGGAGGCAGGTGATCGATGTTTCTCTCTCATTGATGTTTCTAACTCTCCCTCTCCCTTCTTCTCTGTAAAAAAAAAAAAAAAAAGCATCACTTCCTCAGGACATTCCTTCAGCTCCTCACGCACATGGAGTCGCTGATGAAGCTCTCCGAGAGCTTCTTTCATTAACATGTTACAGATGCCACTGTGTTCCCAGAACCTAGAACACAGTAGGTGCTCAATAAATGCGCATTCACTGATAGCAGTCTTCAGGCCCAGCTCTGGGTGCAGTCCTTCCCAGACAACCCGCCAACTGGCAGCTGGGGAAGGCCAGGCCGGGGTCCTCCCACCTCCCGCCTGGATTCGGGCTCTCCCCCTTGGCCGCCATGCTTCTAGAAGCTGTTTCCAGCTTCTCCTCCTCCCTGGGGAGGCCTCATTACTGCTCCCTGACAGCCGGAGAGGCAGAACGCTGCAGCCTCCTGGGCTTTGAAGCCACACATTAAATCAGAACCAACGCCTCCCCCACGCGGACACCTTGGGCTCAGCCCCGGGGCTGGGAGCCCCTGGCCACCTGCTGTCACTTTAAGCCCTTCCTCTGTGAGTTGAAGGGCTGGCAGACTTGGGAGCAGTTTGGGATTTGCCCGAAGCATCGGGAACTGGTAATAACTGTCATTAGGATAATGATTTTAATTATTATTTAATAAAAGTATATTTAGCAGCATCCCTTTGGTGAGCGTTTACACTGTTCAGAGCACTTTTTAAAACTCTTTTGTTGATCCCACATGCCTATCCAGTGACCACCCGGTTTTCCCGAGAGTCCTCTGTCCACACTCACTGTCCCCACGTCCCCTTCTCACGTTCCCTCTAGAATCTGCTCCAATGACTCTCCTGCTCCCCCACCCCCACCCTCACCCCCAAACACTCACCAGGACACTGCACTGGGAAGGGTGCCGGTGGCAGGAGCACCCACCTTGGTGACCAAGGGGCAGATGGAGGGGGCTGGGCCCCTTCTCTGCACAGGGGAGAGCTGCCGCCACCTCTGCTGGGAGGGGGAGAGCTGGGATCCTGCCTGCAGCCCCTGCATCAGGGGAGCCACAATGGGGGGATGGGGGGCTTTGCTTCCACTCCCTAGAGACTATCCAGACAGGGTCAGAATTGGGTGGGTCTCCCCGCTTCAGGGGCTCGGGGTGGCCTACACAGCCCCGGCAGGGAGATGGAGGGAGCTGTGGGGGAACCGGCCACTCAGTGGGCAAGGGGGACAGTCCCAGACACAGCTGCCGCAATCGGGAACTCCAAGTCTGGCCCGTGGCCACCGCTCACCACCCCTCTCCAACCTGGGCAGTTAGATCTGCCCCCTGCCCAGTCCCCCTTCCCGGGGGGTGGGGGGTTCACCTAATGCCCCTGGAACCTCCCAGGAAACAGCGCTGCCTCTGTGTCCCGGGTCGAGGTTTGCCAGCGTTGCCCAGAGACGGGCGGGCAGCAGGCAGGCGACGGCTCCCGCACGCAGACCCCGCCGGCCCAGCCCCCTGGAACCCGGGTCCAAGACAATGAGCTGGCCCGGCCCGGAGCGGCGAGGGCGGAGCTGGGGCCGTGGGGGCCTGGGAACGAGGCGGCTTGGGGGTGGTGTGCAGGGAGAGGGGCCTGCGATCAGTCGGGGCTCCAAGTGGGGGTGGCACTGGGCGGGGTGGGGGGGACACAAGGGGCTCCCGGAGGAGGGGCCTCGGGGGGGCGGGGCCTCGGGGAGGAGAGGGCGGCGCCTGATGCGGGCGGCACCTTAGCTCTCCCCCTGCGGCTCCAGAAAGACGCGCCGACCCGCGGGCCCCAGGCTCGCCCCAGGGACAGGTGTGAGGGGTTCTGAAGGCAGGATAAGGGGCACAATCCATTTCGGAAGTGAAGTGACATTGGTCGCACCGCTATAAATATGGACACAGCTGACTAGGGGAGGAGGGGAGATCTTAGAGAACCTGGAGGACCCTAGAAGGGGGGGGGGAGGAGGGATGGGGGGCTACGCTGAGACCTGGGGACGCGGTCAGGTTTCTGGATGGACACGAAACCCTGGAGACAAGATACACTCGGGACCTGGTGTCCTGGGGCCCCAGGGGAGGGCAGAAGGCTGGCGGGCCTTCCGGTGCCCCCCCCCAGTCTCATGGAGCCCCCTCCCCTCTCTCAGCCCCACCCCTTCCTGAGCCCCTTCCCCTCCTGAATCCCCTTCGCTCTCCCCCTTTTCCTGAGTACCCCTCTCATCTTTCAGTCCCTTCAGAGGGGGTGGCCTGGACAGCCCTTCCCAGAGAGTCCAGATAGAAACGCAGCCCTGTGGCTGGTGGGGACCTCCCTGCACCTCCTTAGCTGTGGCAGCACCCTCATATTTTGTGATATGTAGAACGGCCTGAACTTTTGAGGGGTTCCCTGCAGCTGATTACCCAGCAAATATCTGCAAACACCACTGACCTGGGACCCCGGGTCCTGGGCGAGGCTCCTCATCCAAAACCATGCTGTCCACACCCCTCCCCACTTCACATCCCGGCACAGACCTCTCCACCTCACTTCCCAGCTAGAAGCCCATCTAGAAATGGGGGGTGGGTAGGAATGTGGACACCACTCATCAACCATTCATTCATTCATTCATTCATTCATTCATTCACATTATTCAACAAACATTTCATGGAGCACCTGCTGTCTGCAAGCCTGTGCTGGGGGCCCAGGGTACAGTCCCACAGGAGGGGGCTCGCGGTCCAGTGGGTGATGGGGGTCAGAGGAATGTGATGGGGGCACACAGGCAGCTGTGGGGGTCCAGGAGCTGGTGGGTCCAGAAAGACTTCCTGCTGAAGGTGCCATCTAAACTGAGGGCTAAAGGCATTAGGGGTTACGGAGGGTGTTCCTGGCAGAGAGAACAGCAAGTGCAAAGGCCCTGAGGCAGGAGTCCTGCCTTTGGCTCCAGCTTGGCCATTCCTTTGCTGTGTGATCTGGACAAGTGATCGCCTCTTTCTGAGCCTCAGTTTCACACTCAAGTTAAAGGCCCAGCAGGGCACCTGAAACACAGCAGGCACTCCGTCGGTAACTGCCAGATGTGGGTGAAAAGTTGAGGTTCTAGACGACTGTCACGAAACAGAAGGCTCCTGGTCCCTGTCTGGGGTGCGCAGGTTGGGGCAGCTCGTGACCTTTTCCTGGCCAAGGTGCCCCTTCCCCGGGTCCCTCTCCCCTCGGCCCACCAGCCCTCCACCAGCTGTCCTTCCATGTGTGCGCCGGTCTGTCAAGAGCAGGCGCCTGTTCCGGAACACCTGATGCCCTGCTTCCCAGGGATTTCAGAGGAGTAGATGCGCGGAAGTTCAGCTGCCGCACAGGCTTAACCCTGGAGCCTGGGCGCCGGGTCCTCAGAGGCCCAATGCCGGCCCTCTTGACCCCACAGGGAACCTGGCACTGCTCCCAACCTTTGCTGGAAAGACCCTACTTCGACTCCCAGCGCTGGCCTCGCCTCGATGTGTGGCCTGGGGAAAGCCCGTCAACCTCTCTAGTCACCCTCACAGCCAATAACGAGGAGAGCCAACACACCCTCAGTGCGTGCATGTGCCCGGGGCCATGCTTAGAGTCTTTCTATCAGTAAACTCTGTCTTAGAGCAGGATTCTGAGTTTCACAAGAAGTGGAAACTGAGGCACAGAGCGAGGCTCTATGACTCACAGGGTGAATAATCCAATCAATATCAACAGAAATAACCTATTGTGTGCCTTCTTTATATGGATCAGCTCATTAAATTCTCCCCAAAACCAAATGAGGTTGTGGGGACCGCTAATAGAGGTTTCTTGTTATAGACGTGGAGACTGAGGCCCAGAGAGCCTAAGCAATCGGCTCCAAGTCACAACGCTGTACAAGAGGGACCCACTGGGAGCACTCCGTGAATAGGACTGCTTTATTACGGCTGCTGTTACGTTATTATTTTTCTACCTGCTAAGAAAACTTACCAAAAACGTGGGCATGCCAACCGAGGCCAGCTCCCTCCCTGCCCTCCCCAGCCCAGGAGCCTAGCCAGGGAGCACCAGGCTCTGCACACCCAGGCCCCTCCCGCCCCGCTCCAAGGAGCAGCTCCGAGAACCTGTCTTCCTCCCATGATGGCAGAGAACCAGGTCAGCCAACCGCTGGGACATCAAAGGGAATCTATAAATACAGCCGCAGGAGGAAAAATAGACACTTTGCTAGCTCTTCTCAGCCTTGCCTCTCTCCCACTCCGAATCTTTCCTGGCGAGGTGCCCACCCCGGTAGTTGCTGGGTCAGAGCCCCCAGCCCCAGGACCCCCTACGGGAAAACGGTGGAGGGAAGCAACTGAGAGAGCCTCAGTTTCCCCCAAGGAGCTCAACTTCTGCCCTTGCCTCCGCCTGCCAGATGTGTAAGGAAAGAGGGGCATCGCCGGGACTGTCCCTGGGAGATGCAGATGAGATTTTAAGGCCAGAGGTGAAGCTTACTGGTTTGATCCCCAAACTCTGGAATCTCCCTTCTTTCTCTCAGGGAACACATAGGACTTCGACATTGTGTTGGGAGCTGGGAAGCTGGGAGGACCAAGGCAGACAGTTCAGACTGAGTCAGGGTGGTCAGGAAGGCTTCCTGGAGGAGGTGATATGTGCTGAGACCAGGGAGGATGGGGAAGATAGAATTAAAGAGCCAGGCTGGGGCGGAGGCTGAGGGGAAGAAGTTCCGAATCCTTCTGGGTTCTTCCCTCTTCCTCGCTCCCCAAGTCCTGTGCCTCCAAAATGCCTCTCAAATCCTTCTATCACTTTCCACCGCCACAGCCCTTCCCTGCTCCGGGGTCCCATGCCGCTCCCCGAGTCTAAGGCAGTCATCTTCTCCTGATCCCCCTGAGCCACTGCTGTCCAGGGTGCATCCTTCTCCACAAGACAGCCAGAGGGATCTTTTTTTTTTTTTTTTAATATATTTTGTTGATTTTTTACAGAGAGGAAGGGAGAGGGATAGAGAGTTAGAAACATCAATGAGAGAGAAACATTGATTAGCTGCCTCCTGCATACCCCCTACTGGGGATGTGCCCACAACCAAGGTACATGCCCTTGACCGGAATCGAACCTGGGACCTTTCAGTCCACAGGCCAACGCTCTATCCACTGAGCCAAACAGGTTAGGGCCAGAGGGATCTTTTTAAAAGTTCAATCAGACAGTCCCACTGGCTCACCATAAACTCTCCCATAACCAGCTCAGCCTCGGTCACTGCCTAGAGCCTGTACACAGTAGGTGCTCAATAAAGTTAGCTGAATAAATAGGCCGATGAGGCTGGGTTCTACTTCCTGAAGACATTGGAGGTTTGGTAGCTGGAGCCGAGCTGGCCCCAGGAAGGGCAAGAGGGTACGCGGAGCGTGGTGTGGAGTTCCTGAGCTCAGCACCTGCCGAGGGCACTGCCACCCACTGACGTCAGCATCACTTGAGTCGCTAACCCTGGTGGCAGTGATGGAACCGCCACTGGCTGAGGTCATTCACACCCCCCTCCACTGTCCCCATCTGGTTTTTCCTCCAAACAGCTTTTCTTTAAAAAAAAAAAATCATGGTAAACTATACATAATAATACTTATTGTTTTGGCCATTTGTAATGTACATCTCAGTGGCATTGAACACATTCACATGATTGTATAATCATCCCTACCGTCTGCCTCCAGAACTTTCTTATTTTCCCAAACTGGAACTCTGTCCCCATGAAACACTAACTACCCAGCACCCCCGCCCCCCCCCCCCCGACACACACACACTCAGCCCCTGGCTCCCACCCTCTACTTCCTGTCTCTGTGGATCTGACTCCTCTAGGGACCTCCTGTGAGTGGGATCACACAGTATTTGTCCTTCTGTGTCTGGCTTATGTCACTGAGCACCATGTCCTCAGGGTTCATCTATGATGTAGCAGGTGTCAGAACTTCCTTCCTTTTTAAGGCTGAGTAACATTCCCCTGTCTGGATGGACCACATTGTGTTTATCACCCGTGACACTTGGGCTGTTCCCACCTTCTGGCCATTGTACGTATGCTGATATGAACACAGCTGTGCAAAAACCTGTTCCTGACATACAGGTGTCTGTTCTGTCTTTTTTTTCCCCCCTCTGTAGACAATGCCCTGAACAATGTCAAGGGCATCAAAGCTCCTCACAACTTCCAAGGAAAGAGTTAAGAGGAAGAAATGGGGAGCTTTAGGACCTCGAAGGAAGTGAGAAGGAAACCCATCTTCGTGGAGCACCTACTGTGTGCCAGGCCCGGGCATCTTTTGAAACATCCTCACATTAAACAACTTGCTCACGGCTGGGAAGTGGCAAAGCCGAGGTTTGGACCCCAGCCCGCAGTGGGCACACCTATTCCACCACCTGCTGGCTTGCCTCTAAGGGGGCGCAGCTCACCACTCCATCGCTGATTCAAGAATGAATTAGTAAGATGATCTTAGAAGAAAAATACTGGGTGACGAAGAGCTGCTCTGTTGGAGAAAGTGACATTGGCCAAGCACAGCAAGGATCCTCCCAAGCAGACGGAGCAGCCCGTGCGAAGGCCCTCAGGCTGGACTGTGCCTGACTTACTGGAGGAATGGCGAGGAGGGGCAGGTCGATGTGGCTGAAGCAGAGTGAGGGTGGGAAAGTGGGAGGGGGTTGGCCCTGAGAGGGCTTCTGGATGAAGGCGGCACAGGACAGGGCCATGGCCTAGGCTCCTAGACACACGCACCAAGACAGAACTCCCATATGGCCTTCCCCGTGGTTACCGCTGCCCTCCCGCCTCCATTCATGCTCAGGTCCCTGAGATTTCTGGATAACAAACATTTATTGAGTACCTACTGTGTGCCAGGGTTGTTCTGGGCCAGGAGTGGGGAACCTTTTTTTTCTGCCAAGAGCCATTTGTATATTTATACCTCATTCACGGGCCATGCAAAATTATCAACTTAAAAATTAGCCTGCTCTATTTGGTCAAACATTTAATTAACTCACCCCTAATGCCTTGGCAGGCCAGACCAAATGATTCCTCAGACCTTAAGCGACCCATGGACCAGACGTCCCCCACTCCTGTTCTAGGCGATGGGAATCCAGCAGGGGACAAATGGTGCTGTGGGAGAGGCAATCTGCAATGCTTGGCTGTGGAAATAAAATGAAGAAAAACAGAGCAGGATGAGAGGAAAGAACGGACAGGGTGTTGCTATAGATGCAGAGGTCACGGTGGCCGCCCTGCAGAGTGACATTTGAGCTGAGACTTAGAGGAAAAGAGGGGCCATACAGAAATCTGGGGAGCCCTAACCAGTTTGGCTCAGTGGATAGAGCGTCAGCCTGCGGACTCAAGGGTCCCAGGTTCGATCCCGGTCAAGGGCATGTACCTTGGTTGTGGGCACATCCCCAGTAGGGGGTGTGCAGGAGGCAGCTGATCAATGTTTCTCTCTCATTGGTGTTTCTAACTCTCTATCCCTCTCCCTTCCTCTCTGTAAAAAAAATCAATAAAATATATTTTAAAAAAGAAAAATAAAAATCATCATTCTCCCCTTTAAAAAAAAAAAAAAGAAAAGAAATCTATAGGGAGCGCATTGCAGGCAGAGAGAATGGCAAGTGCAAAGGCCCTGGGGCAGGTACAGAGTTACACATTCAGAGACACCGTCAGACCCTTAACAGCTGTACCTCCAACACTTCCGAGTGATGCTTCCTCCTTCCGGAAGTCCCCCTAGAGCTCCTCAGAGCTTCCAGATGAGAGTGGTACTCGTGATGGGGCTGAAGAAGCAAGGAAGGGAGGGTCCATCCAGGTTCAGATTTGCCTAGAAAGGGTGCAGGAAGCAGGTCGCCGAGACCCTACTCACTCAGCCCAGGTCCCAAGTCATTTGCCTGAAGAGCCTTCCCAGCTAGGGGTCCCAGAGCCCATGGAGACAATGAAAAGTGTGGGCTTACAAATCCAGCCCCATTTCCTGGCTATGTGAGTGGCCAAGCCTTTTCTCTCTGGGCCTCAGTTTCCACGCCTGAAAATGGGATCATAACAGTAGCCTTGTTCTGGAGTCGCCGGGCTGCATTCAGTAGCTGCTGGATAAATGTCAGCTCATCCTTCTAACGATTAATATATGCACAAGACGGGCCACGTTCTGGCAACAGGCCCACGGTGCCGTGTCGTCTCTGGAACGGTCCACACCCTCTCTGGGCACCAGTTACACCGAAATCCTCCAGGAGGGTATTTGAACTTGGAAAAGCGTCCACGAGAGAACCCCCCTCCCCTGCAAGAAAGCAAGGGTTAAAGGGCAGGGGCGGGAAAGGGTAAGGACCAGGACGCACACAACCGCCCCCCCCAGCCCCCCCCCCCCACACACACACCCCAAGGACTCCAGGCGGTTAGCTCCGCGGAGGGACCAGCTGTGCGGATTTAGCCGGCGCATCTGCCGCCCGAGCAGCTGCCGCTCTGGGGGGGCCGGGGGGGATGTGGGACGAGGGGAAAATCTGTCCGAGGAGAATTGCGTCTGCGCCGCCCAGCTGCCGGCTCAGGCTGGGGGGACACCCCAAATCCGCCGGGACCCCGCGCCCCTCCCCTGCGGCGGCCGCCCCCACGTGCCTTTGGAGGAGGGGGCGTCGGGGAGGCCCTGACGTCACAGGAGGCCTCGGCCAATCGGAGCTGTCCTTCCCGAGCCCCAAAGGGATTCCCGGGCCACACCAGGGACCTGGGGCCAGACCCAGCCGTGACGACCCTCCACCCGGGGCTCAAAAGGGGGCCCGCACCCGGCGGGGGGGCCGCGGCTGGGACCCGCCCGAGGGGGGCGGGGCCGGTGTGCGGCTGCCAGGCCCGGCTCCCGCGGGCCCAGAGACGGGCAGCACGGGCGGGAGTCACACAGCGGGCGGCGGGCGGGAGCGCGGACGGGGGCGCGCGGGCTGCGGGCGGGCTGTCCTTTCCCCGCTGGCGCCTGGCACCGGGGCCGGGCTCAGCCTCTGCCCGGCGCGGGGCCTCCGGGCCCCTCCGGGTCTCTCCCGGCCCCTGCGACCCGGGGCCGCAGCCCGGCCGCGCTGGGCACGAGGTGTCAGTGCCGCGGGCGCCCGCAAAACCCGCACCGGATTCCTCCCGGGTCGGATCTGGACGGGAGCTCAGTGCTGCCTCACCGGCAGCTCAGATGGGGAAACTGAGGCCCAGAGGGGCGGGACTTCGCTTAAAGTCACAAACTAGGAGGATGCTGCTGGCTCTGGTGACCTTGGGTGAGGCTCTGCCCCTCCCCGGGCCTCCCTGACTCACCCCAGGGGGAGCCGTGAACTTCCTGCCACCCTCTTCCAGGTCAGGGCTCAGACAGTCAGGAGCCCAAGGCGTGAGGGGGGAGTTGGGAGAGGAAAGGGGTGGGAAGGGGAAATGAGCAGCCGGGCCTGACCTTGCCCTGGTCCAGGGCATGAAAGACCCATTCATGGCTGCTGAAGACTGGGTGGCAGCTGAGCTGGCCTGTGGGGGTGGGGCCTCCCTCAGGGCCTTTGTCCAAGCAGGTCCCTCTGCCTAGGATTCCCTTCCCACCCCTCACCCCGCACCTCATGTGCTTTGCCAAATCCATCTATTGTCCTTCTGGGGTTCCCCAAATCACCTTCTCATGGTCTTCCGGGGCCCCCACCCAGTCACAGTGCCCAGTCATCTCAGCCTCAGTTCCTGTGTCTCCCTGCTAGGTTGAAAGCAGGTAGCTGGATTGTCTTGTTGACTGCTTAGCCCAGGGCCTGGTACACAGTAGGTGCTCAATAAATGTTTATGGAAGGAATAGGTTGCCAGAGAGGAGGGCATGCCAGGGGGTGGGCACAGCACAGGTAATGGTATGGAGGTCAGAGGAAGGTGTAGAGCCTGGCTGCTACCCAGAGGTGCTGTGTCTTAGCCCCCTCCTTGTTGAAGGTGTCATCTCCCCAGGTGGGCAGGACACAGGGGTGACAGGTGCAGGCTGATTTGCCTGGGACTCTGGCTCTGCCGGAAAGCAGGTCAGGGCAGAACCACTGGCAGGAAGGCCTGGCTGCTGGCGGAGGTTTGTGGTCACCAGGAGGGCCCCTGGGCAGATGCCCAGGCCCTGGAAGAACCCAGTTGCTCAGGACCCAGTGTATCCCATGGAGCAGGGTTCAAGTTTTTGTTTTGTTTTTAATATATTTCTTTATTGGTTTCAGAGAGGAAGGGAGAGGGACAAAGAGATAGAAACATCAATGATGAGAATCATTGATTGGCTGCATTCTGCACGCCCCTACTGGGGATCGAGCCCACAACCCAGGCATGTGCCCTTGGCTGGAATCGAACCCAGGACTCTTCAGTCTGCAGGCCGATGCTCTATCCACTGAGCTAAACCAGCTAGGGCAGGGCTTATGTTTTGATGTCATGCAGGGAAGCCACATAGCCTGTTGGGGGTCCAAAGATGGGACGCAATGGGTAACGCCCACATAGAAGGTGCTTTATAATCGGTGGCAAGAGGACTATGTTCCCTTCCCATCTGCCTGTGCTCTTGGGCAAACTCCTTGGCCTCTCCGTGCTTCAGTTTCCCATCTATGGGAGCCTTCTAGGGCTGCCCTGAGGAGTGAATGAGGTCACTTCTGCATCAAGGGCTCAGAAATCGCCCCTGTACACAGTAGGTGTGCAAGACATGTGGCTAGATAAATACATCATAGTAAAACGTTTGTTGATTGCCTACTGCATACTGGAGGTGCTGGAGGAACAAGGGGGGGGGGGGAATACATTGTCTCACCCGCATGGGGAGGTGCTTTGGACAGACAGGGACACTGAGGCCCTGAGAGGGGCTCCCGCTGTCCTCAGGTCACAGAGGGTCAAGGAGCTTACAGGGATGTCTCTGGAATCAGAAGACCAGCTTGTCCTGGAGTCCCAAAGGCCAGGGGCAGGAATGCCCCTCCTGGGCCCTAGGAACCTCTTTCTGCGCCAGGCCCCGCAGGACGCTGGGACGGAGGACAGCCTCTGTACCATGATCTCTGCAGCCAGCTGGCTCAGGTTCAAATCCCCGCGTTCTTACTAGGTGACTTTGGACAAGATGCCTCCCTGCGCCTCAGTTGTCTCACGTGTCTGCTGAGTGTTACAGTTAATGCTTGGAGATTGAATAAATACCCTCATAGGAAGGGGACCCAGGAGACCACGGGGGTGTCTGACACCGCCCCCCTCATCCACGAGTGTGGTTGGGAATGTCCTGAGGATGTGAGTCTGGCCCGAGTGGACCAGAGCAGGAAGTCCGGAGGTAGGAGGGTGCGCAGTTCGGTGCCCCACCCGGACAAAGGCAGGAAGCCTTCGCTTGGATCTCTCTCCCCACCCCCACCCCCACCCCCCATCCCGTCCCCAGTGCCTCCGGCCCCCCACCCAGCTCTGCCGCCCTCCGTTCCGCACCCCTGTCAATCCGGGCCGCGTTTTGCGTGGCTCCGGCCCGGTTTTGGGGGGGAGAGGTGGCCGACTTGGGGGGGGGCGGAGGTGGCTAGCCGCGAGTTGCTGCGGCCGCCGCGGCGGGCGTGAAAAATGCGGCCGCGGCGCGCCCCGGGTCCGGCCGCCCCGCAGCGCCCTCCCCGGAGCGGACGCCAGCGCCCGGGGAGCCGGGGCTGAGCCCCCTCCCCCAGCGCAGCGCCGCGGCCCGGGGGCGGGGGAGCGCGCGCCCCCAGCCCCCTCCCCATCGGGATGCCCGGCTGAGCCAGCCAGGCCAGGACAGGTGCGCGCACCGACCCCCCTCCCCGCCCCCCGTCCGCCCGCGCCCTCCCGCCCTCGCGCTCCCTCCCGCGCACTCGCGGCGGCCGCGGCTCCGAGGTAAGCGCCCGGGGCGTCTGCGAGCGGGGGCTGGGGAGACGCTGCCCTGGGGGTGTCTGTCGGCGCGCGGCTGGGGGGGTTCATTGTCGGCTGGGGCGGCCGGGTCAGGCGCGGTGATTGGGGGGGTCCCGAGGACCCGCCATGGGGAGGGGGCTGGGTTTGGAGCCGGAGGCTTGTGGAGCACCATCACGGGGGGATCTGTCAGCAAAGCCGCTGGAGAGGGGGCTGGATTTTAGAGGGGCTGCTGTGTGGGGGGTTATCATGGGGTCCAATGGCAGCGCCTTGAAGAGGCTGGATTGGGGCCTGGGGTGCTGAATGAGGCTTCGTCATGGGGGTGTCCGATGGCACCGCAGCTGGGGGGTGGGGGGGGACTGGATGTTGACTGGGGGCCTGTATGTGGAGCTATAATAGGGGTTCTGTCGGCACCACAGCGGGTAATTTGTCCGGGGAGGGGCGCTTAAGAGACAATAATGGGGGCTCAGGGCTGCGCCGCTAGGGAGCTGGATTTGGGCCCAGGTTGGGGGGGGGGGGGGTTCGGGATGGGCAGGGGGCCTGCTGGCCGGCGATGAGGACGGGTGTTGGGTGTTGGGGGGGCGGGGCCCTGAGGGCTAAGTCAGGGCCACCCAGGGCTGGGTGGTGGTCCCAGCGCGGTGAGGCCCCTCCATCCCACTTCACCGTCAGCCACCGCACCTTGGACGCCCCTGAGCCCTCTCCAGCCTCCTGCCTGTCTCAGATCGAGTCCAGGGCCCCAGCCACAGGGGAGGGGCCGCGGGGGGCCGAGAGAGCCCGTCTGGATACCGTCTGGATACCCCTCGCTGCAGTGGAGACCCAGGGGGGCTCAGGGGGCCCCCAAGAGCTGACAAAGGGACAAAGAAAGCGTCTCTCTCTGAGAGTGCCAGGCAGGGTGGGGGGCACTGAGTGTGACCCCTCCACTCGTGCAGTGCTCATTGGTCCCCAGAAGGGGGTCGCTTGCCCTCTGTCCTACTCTCTACCTCCAGGTTCCCTCCAGTTGGGGGCACCTCCCCAGACGGGGTGCCATAGGGAACCCCTGCCCCTGCCCAGAATGTGTAGGCATTGGAGCTTGAAGTATTTGCAAGAGTCCCGGGACCGGGGCAGTTCTCACTCTCAGCCCTGTCAGCCCTTGCTGGCTGAGATCTTTGGCATCTTACCCCTGAGGTTGTCATCTCTGACCCCAGATCTGAGGGGAACTGGGGCTTGGGGTTTTAGGGATCTGGATTTGGATTTAAGGAGGAAGGAGGGGGGACCGATGACTGGGGCTGCAGAAGGAACCCCCACCTCATTTGCAAAATTGCATTTCTTCATATTTCTTTGGGTTCCCTCAGCTTCTCAAGGGGCCCGAGATCAAAGTTCAGTGCCCTGGGACACCCCTACCCCTTAAGCTCCCTGGCCCCCATCCCCTTTCCTAGTAGATAGGGTTTCTTTCAAGGATAAAAATTTCAGATGTGTCTGGGCAGTTGCTGAAAGTCTGTTTTGAGAGAGTATAGCATGTGGGGGTCGTGGGTGGGGTTCAGGACTCACCTGAGAGGAGGTGCCAAGCTCTACAGGAAAGTGGCTGGGGGTCGGTGGGGCCCTTAGGAAACCCCTTGGATACCGGGCAGGTGGCAGCCTGCAGAAGCCTCACTGAACTATGGAGTGTCCACCCTGTACGGGCTCATTCCCAAGAGCAGATGGGAAACTGAGGCCCAGAGAGGCAGCAGAGAGGGTGAAGAGGGAAGCCAGGCCTCTCCGCTCCTGGGACTGCTAGATGGGGTCCGGGGAAAGGTGCCCCCACATGAAACCCAAATGCTTTCCCAAAGGTCACCATCCTGGGCTGGGCAGAAGTTAGGCCTGGAGCTTCCAATGCCCTACCCCTCTCAAAAAAAAAAAAAAAAAAAATCAGCATAGAGGAAAAGGCAGGAGAGTGAGAGGTGTGGCCCTAGGCAGGTCTTTCGCCCTCTCTGGGCTTCCATCTCCCCAGGAGGTGCTCTTTGGGTTTAAGAAGCTCAGTGGAGGGAGATGAGGCAGAGACAGGTCACGTAAGAAAGCCCCTGGATTTGTAACCTCGCCATTGTCCTTCCACTTCCCGCCTGCCTCCTGCCAGAGCCGAGCACCCACGGGTCCTCAGGGTGCTGTCACCTTCCCTGCTTTGAGGTGAGAAGCTGTTTCTGAGCCAGCGGAGGTATTGAGTCACCTAGGAGCGGCCGTTCTTGCTCTAGGCTTCAGCTTTCACCTCTGTCCACTGGGTGAGGAAGGTGCTGGAGATTTGTGCTGTAGAAGAGTTTGGCATCTGCAGTGGATGCCCAGGGCTTGTGACAGGAGTTGCTGGGGTTACCTGGGGCTGGACCTGCAAGATAGAAATCAAACTGTCCTTGGAAAGGTGACCCTGACGTCAGCCGGCGGGACAGGGGAGCTGGGTCCCCAGGGGCTGAAGGACGTGCTGGTTGCTGCCCAGTCTCCTGGGATGGAGGGTGTCCCTGGCTGAACCTGGGGTGTGGCCCTGTCCTCTGTGCCTGGCCCTTTGCCAGGTGATGCTGGGGGCCCAGAGAGGACTCAGCCAGGGTTATGACAGGTGGAAGCAGGGAAGGCTGCCTGGAGGAGAGGATGCTGACACTGGGCTTGAAGGATGACAAGGATGTTGCCAGGAGAAGAGGGAGGCAGGGATTCCAGGTGGAAGGAGCAGCAAGGATAGCGGCTGCATGGTGAGTTGCTGGGAGTCCTGAGTGGCTGGGCTGTTTTAAGGGTGGGAGACCATGGATAATGAAGCCTGAGAGTCAGCAGGTGCTGTAAATGCCAAGATAAGGAGTGGGCTTTATCCCAAGAGGAACAGGGAGCCATAGAAGGTTTTAGAGCGGGAGAGTGAATGGGCAATATCTCAGACCTTGAGCAACAGTGAGGAAGAGTAGTTACCAGGAGACAGGCTCCTGGAAACCAAGTTAGCTGCTTGGCACAGTGGTGGACCACCCATCCCGGGAGGTAGGCAAGTGGGGTCGTACAGCCATCTTTCCAGAATCCTGGAAAAATAATTCTGGTATCGGTTAGGTCCAGGTGACCCTCCAGATTCCTTCTAAATTTCCAGGGACTGTGGATTTTCTGAACTGGAATGTTTAAGATACCATGATTCTGAAATCCCAAGTCATTTAAAGGGCTGCAGATTCTCAGACTAATTCCTCTCTAAGACCTAACAGTGATTGGGGTTGACTGTGGGTGGAGCCTCACTTAGCAGAAATAGAAAAACTGAGGCTCCAGGGAGCCCCCAACAGACACAGGCGAGAGCCAGGGCCTAAGAGGTCTGGACCTGAGCCACAGAATTATCTTTTATTTCCACGGCCATTCATCACCTGTCCTGCGGGATGTCCAGATAAAGTGGTGGTAGCATTAAAGCACTAGGAGGAGACTTGGGAGGCTAGGACCCCCACCTTTGGGCAGGGATACGGGCCCCTCACTAGCCGCCCTCGATGACCCTTCACTGTCTGGTCCCAGGGTCCAAAGGTGGTTACCCCAGGGCCTGCAGGGAGGGAGACCCTGTTTAGTGAGGACTACATTCCCCAGGATGCACCTTGGCCCAGGCTAAGCCAGCATTCCAAGGGCAGACCTAGGAGAGAACTTCCCAAATGGAGGAGTCCAGTAAGGGTGGTGGGTTCTTAGGGGAGCCCGCATCCGAGGCAGATGGGGAGACCAGTTACTCAACAAAGGCTGCCAGTGGCCTCCACGTGCTGTGTCCCAGCTGCGTGACGCTGGGGTCCCAGAGGAGGAGGCTTTTGCTCTGTTTGGCCCTCAGTGGGGGAAGGAAACAGACGCAGGCATTGGCCCTCTGCTACATGGGGTCAGGGCCTGGGCACAGTGAGCAAATGGGTCTGGTGAAAGTGGGTTCTGCCCGGTGGATCAGAGAAGATGCACTTTGGAGGGGCATTGCATCTAGGACCATGATGAATGGATAGGAGTTCACCAGAGGCGACCACACGTTCTCTGATAGTTTCAGGAGAGCAGCCTTCCTTTCCTGGAGCAAGAGTCTTTGGGCAGTTGAAATAGCAGATCTGAATGATTGCCCTTAGAGATGGCCACAGCCGTCAGATTAGACTCACCTAAGTTTGAGCCCATCTCTTCATTCCCTCACTCAGGCCCCCTCCTCTGAGCCTCAGTTTCCCCACCAGTAAATCACAGATGCTAGTCTCTCTCTCTCTTAGGGTTCAACATTTAAACAAGAGGATGCAGGCAAAATGCCAGGCATAATCCTGTCTTTTTTTTTCTTACTCCAGTAAAAGGAGTTACTTTGAAAAAACAGAAGGTGTGTCCTCTGGCCCTGATTGCAATGGGAGCCATGGGTCTGTGCTCTCATTTGATAAGCTGACAAGTACTTAATGAGCACCTACTATGCGCCAGGTGCTAGGAACCCAGCAGTGACTGAGGCTGACTGGGCCCTGGCCTTGTCATGCTCACAGCCGGGTGGGGATATGGACACTAACTAGAGAGAGAAAGTAAATCAAGTATAATGAGTGGCCTGAAGACAGTAATATTGGATGATGTAGCTGAGAAGGGCAGGGCTGATGGAGTAGGGAGGGTGTCTGAGAAGGTGGCATTTGAGCTGAGACTTGGAAAATAAGAAGGAGTCAGTCACTCAGAGACCTAGAGGAATAGCATTCCAGGAAGAGGGCACAGCCTGTTCAAAGGCCCCGGGGCAGGAATGTGCCTGACTTATTGGAGGAACTGGAAGGAGGTCCATGTGCCTTGAGCAGAGTGAGTGAAGGGGAGAGAGGGAGGGGACAAGGGTGGGGTTGGGGGAGGTTATACAGAGCCTTGTGAGGGAGGCGGGGCCCTGAGGGCTGTGGGCAGAGAAGGATGGGACCTGACTCAGGTGACCAGTGGTGACTCTGGCTGCTGCAAGGAGGACTGCTGTGGGAGCAAGGGCCAGCGCCATGGGTGGGAGTGGAGTGACTACTGGTCCAGATGGGTGATGATGGGGGCTGGCCAGGTTGAGGCAGTAGAGAGGGAAAGAAGTGGGTGGGTGGAGTAGATTTTGGACTTGCTGATGGATGGATGTGGGGAGGGACTGAGAACCTCTTTCTCTGGGGGCAGGTAATGTTGTGATTAAAAGTGTGGTGTCTGGACCAGATGACCTGGGTTTAAATTCCAGCTTGGCCATTTCCTAGCTGTGCAACCTTGGGCGCATCGCTTACCCACACCGGGCCTCAGTTTCCCACCTGTAAAATGGTGAGAAGAACCCCTCCCACCTACCCCACCAGGATTTTTTTAATTGATTTCAGAGAGGAGGGGAGAGGGAGAGAGAGATAGGAACATCAATGATGAGAGAGAATCATTGATCGGCTGCCTCCTGCATGGCCCCTACTGGGGATGGAGCCCGCAACCCAGGCATGTGCCCTGACTGGGAATCATCCTGTGGCCTCCTGGTTCATAGGACGACGCTTAACTGCTGAGCCACACCGACTGGGCCCCCACCAGGATTTTCTGTAAAGCCCCATAGCACAGGGCTGGGAACACAGTAGATTCTCTGTAAGTGTTTGCTGCTACTTCCCTTCGAATGTCTA
This sequence comes from Myotis myotis, assembly GCF_014108235.1. NCBI lineage: Eukaryota > Metazoa > Chordata > Mammalia > Chiroptera > Vespertilionidae > Myotis > Myotis myotis. Next base: position 80,686,923 of record NW_023416368.1, on the reverse strand, counting down.
ATCCTCAGGCTCTGGGAAGAGGAAGGAGGCACAGATTGGGTGGCACGTTCCCCGAGGTCGCCCAGCAAACCCTGGGCCCCTCGCTGTTTCTCTCCATTGATGCACATTTCTCATGACCCATCCCCCGAAGCCCATATCGCTCTGCCCGTGATTCTGCCATTCCTGAGCTGTGACTCACTTGGACTTGTGGTCTGCTCTGACCCCAGGACCTTCCCTTGGGACCTGTTTCCCGCTTTTGTCTTCAAGTTCATTGGCCAGGTCTTCCGTTCCCAGCAGCACTTGGCATAGCCCTGCCTGCGTCCGGCCCAGCATCTCTGAGTGGTGTGTCCCCCTGCCTTTCCTGCCCCCTCCCACTTGGGATCCCTGTGTCCTCCCAGACAGGGCCTCTGAGAGGGGCAGTGACTGGAGGAATTCTGGGTCGGGGCTCAGCCTGGGGTAAAGGAGGGCTCCCAGAAGCCCAAGTGAGTGGGTCTGGGATCCCCATCTTCTGCTCTCAGATGGAGGACACCGAGGGCGGGGACCAGATCTCCTTATCCTCCCTAAAATGGGGCCCTGAGAGCCAAACCTTACTTCCCTCCGTCTCCCAAAACTGGGCCCCAAGAGCAGGGCCTGACTCTGTATTTTCTCCAAGTTGGGGCTGAAGGCAGGGCCTGCCCAGGGCCACCCCCATTTGGGAATCTGTGGGTGCCCAGCCCACCAGCCCCAGCCCAGACTCCCTAGGAGCGAGCCCCCAGCCCCCTTGGGCAGTCTGTTTCTGGGCCCCCTAATGACTCACTGGGAATAAATGGCACTTGAATTTCCTCGAAATGGTTTCAGCATCACCGAGAAAGCAGCCCCCTCTTCCCCATTCCTAGTTACAAGTTGCTGCTTCCGATTTGTCACCTGGTGGCCCAATTTCCAAACTGATTAAATTAATTACTCGGGAGCAACCCCTCCCCATCTGGGCCAAGAGTCCCAGGGACCTCTCCCCCATTCCAGGTCCTGCCTCTGCCACCTGGTCTCCGCTCTGGTTCCCCGAGTGGCCTAGGGACAGGACAGCCTCTCTCTGGGTCTCCAGACTGTGCAGCCCCATAGACAGATGGCACACTGTGGGTGCTCAATAAATGTCGGCAAGAGGCAGTGTAGCCACATGCCTGGGTTCAAATGCTGGCTGTACCCTTCTGTGCTGTGCAGCCTTGGCCAAGTGACTTCACCTCTCTGAGTCTCCATTCTTCCATCTGTAAGACAGAGGTGGTGGGGCTGGTTTCTGTCTCATCTCGGTGTGGACGGGACACGAGTTCATGCATGTGAAGTTCTTGGCCCAGTACCTGGTGCACACATAGTAGGGGCTTCATAACATCTTAGTTGAAATGCCTGCTCTGCTGGGCTTCTGTGGGGTAGATATGCTCAGGTACTCTGAGTACTGTCCTCTTTAAAAGAGGCACTCAGCATTCATTGAGTGCTGACTGCATGCCCAGCTCTGTATCAAGCTCTTGAGACACAGTCCTGGTCATGGCTCAACCCCTGGCCGTGTTGGCACACAGTCGGTGCTCAGAAAATAAATATATCCTTGTAGCTCTTTTATAAGTAGGGACTGTTTATGGGACATTCATTCAGCCAGTGCTTGTTAGCACCTACTGTGTGCCAGACCCCCTGCTGTCATGAAGCTGACATTTTCGTCTGATTCACCAAGGAGGAAGGAAGCCCAGAGAGAGGGAGGATGTAACTCAAGGATGCACAGCCGTCCGTACAGTTTATTTAGCACCTACTATGCGTACCTCATTTACTTTTCATGATAACCAGATGGTGATGGTTATCATGAAGGAGAAACAGGGAGGAGGGTGGGGAATGGAGGAGGATTCACTCTCCGCCTCCCAGGCTGGGGAGAGATGAGTTAACTGGCATTGAGAGAGCATCGGGGGGCCAAGGGGGTCCCTCCACAGCCTCACCATGCCCAGAGCCCCAGGAACACCCTCTAGCTGCTCAGCCAAGTTCCTAGACAGCTCCAGAGCCCAGCGAGGCTGCGACGGGGGCGACTGAGGCAGCTGGAGGAGGCAGCTGTAAGCAGAGCTGGTAACCAGACCTGGATGGTGCAGGGGCCTGGCTGCCAGGCCAGGTTACTCGATCTCCTCAGGGACGCCTGGCCCCGGAGCTGGAATCCTGGGATGGCCGGGCTGACAGGAGCTCCTTCTATGGAACTGGAAATGGGCATCTTGTCCCAACCTTCGCCACGGCAGAGGGAGAAATGGGCTCGGAGGCTGACCCAGGGTCACTGAGGTCCTGCCATGATACCGAGGCCCAGAGAGGGCTAGCTGCTGGCCCAAGGTCATCCAGCAAGGTCACTTCACATAGAGTGAGCATGTGGACCAGGCCCTGTCCTAGTGCCTCGTATTACAGAAGGGAAATCATCTTGACTGGCCGAGGGGGAGAATCCCAGGCGTCCTCCCCGACCCGCGGGACCTTCTTCTGTCCCTTCGATGGTCCCGGTTACTGTGCGTCCGTCCCACGCGAAGCCTTTCACCTGGAGCTGGGCCGCCGTTGACTCACCTCTGCGATGGGGCCTCGAGGAAATTTAAAGCTGCACACGTGCGTGCGTGGTTTTCTGTTGTACGTTGCTGGTCGACACTCTGTCCTTTCAACCCCGTAGCAACGTAAGGTTTGGACTTATATTCGCCCACAGTTGATAGGTAAGGAAACGGAGACCCGGAGAGGGGAAGTGACTGTCGGAGCGCTCGAGGCTGGTGAGAGGCAGAGCCGGGACGTGAACCTAGACCGTGCATTTCGGAGACTGGGCTGCTAACTGAGGCTCCTTGGCGGCTACTGTCGCCTGTCCGGCCCTCATTCTGGGCCTCAGTGTCCCCAACCTGCCAGCGAGAGTGTGAAGGGAAGGGCAGGGCAGGAGGGTGGGTAGATGGCCTGTCAGTAGTTAATTGGGGTCCTTGGAAACTAACAGCCAGGAAGTCATCAATAGGGGGGTGCAGACAGAAGCTCCCTGGGTGCTACGTGTGTACACTCGGACACACAGGCATGTGCACACACACGTGTGGACCGCCCACCACTGCTGGGCACATACTTGTTCTGTGGTTGCTTCCATGGGTACGTGTGAACACACAGATGCCATAACACACGGTAGACGTGAGGGCCCATGGGCGTGCGTGGGGAGGACCCACCCACCGGTGGACACCCATGCATGTGGAGGTGATGAGCAAAGTTGAATCAGGCAAGAGGTCCAATCTGGGTTCAATTCCTTGTGCTGACACTTAGTTCATCAACATACAACAAGCCATTAATGAGCCCAGTGGTGTGCCGGACACTGTGGGGACATGTCACCGGCCAAGATACACCCAGGCCTGTCCTCACAGGGCTCACCTCCAGGGGGGCAGAAAGGCTCTGGATGAGCTATGATGTGGGTGATTAGTTCATTTGGGGGAATCTGTGCATAAGCGGATTTTCTGAGTTATTGTGCACACAGGCCTCTGGAGATCTTGCTAAAATGCAGGCTCTGGTTGGGAGGGTCTGGGAGGGGGCACGGGACTCTGCATTCTAATAGCTCTCAAATGAGGCTGAGGCTGCTGGTTGGAGGACCATTATTTGGAGAAGCAAAGAGTCTAGGGTCTAAAGCAGTGGTTCTCAACCTGTGGGTCGCAACCCCTTTGGCGGTCAAACGACCCTTTCACAGGGGTTGCCTAAGACCATCCTGCATATCAGATATTTACATTACGATTCATAACAGTAGCAACATTACAGTTATGAAGTAGCAACGAAAATAATTTTATGGTTGGGTCACAACATGAGGAACTGTATTTAAAGGGCTAGAAGGTTGAGAACCACTGGTCTAAAGGCTGCTTTGAGAGTCTGACACCATGTGGGGGCGGGGTTGGGACCTGGGGAGGGGTCCAGGGTGGTAGGGGTGGGGAGACTCTAAGGGGACAGCATTTTAGCAGAGACCTGACATAAAGAGGGAGCCTTGTGGGTATCTGAAAGAAGAGGCTTTCAGGTGTGGAGAACATCCTGTGCAAAGGCCCTGGGGCAGGACGGTGCTTGGCATGATGGAGGAACAGCCAGGCCCGTGTGGCTGAAGCAGAGTGTGCAAGGGGGAGAGAGGGAGGAGGTGAGGGCAGGGAGGGGCAGATGAAGGCAGGTCATTCTAGGCCCTGTGGGCCCCTGGGAGGACTTTGGCTTTTACCCGGTGGAAGGTGAGTCCTGGAGGCAGAGGTGACACAGCTCTGACATAGGTGCTCACACAGGCCCTCTGGTGGCTGCTAGGGGAAATGGGCTGAGGGAAGCAAGGACGGGAGCCAGGGAGCCAGGGTGGATGGAGGGTACTGAACTGGTCCACATGGGAGTTGCTGGGGGCTGGCCAGGGAGCAGACTGGGAAGGGGTGAGAGTTCTGGATAAATTAGAAGGACTTGCTGGCATTGGATGTGAGGGTGAGAGCACAGGGCTGGGGGCAGCGCAGGCTTTGGAGGGAGCTCAAGAGCGGTTCCCGGGTGTGGCCTGAGCCCTCAGCTGACACAGGCAGGACCAGGGAAGCAGGGGTTGGGGTGGGGGAGCGACAGCTGTCAGTCAGTAGTTCAATTTGATCTACGCGTTCAGCTCCTTCCGGTGAAAATCCTGACAGGGTTTATGTTTTATCTGTTGTTTGTTTTGGGACTTACCAGCTGATCCAAAAATTTATGCTGAAGCTGTGGGTTTCAAGAGTAGCCCATGCCTGGCCGACGTGCTCAGTGGAACGTGCCTTGTCCTGTGCGTCAAGAGGTCACTGGTTCGATTCCTGGTCAGGGTACATGCCCGGGTTTCAGGCTTCATCCCCTGGAGGGGACATGCAGCAGGCAGCCCATTGATGTTTCTCTCTCGTCAATGTTTCCATCTCTCTATCCCTCTCCCTTCTCTCTCTAAAGTATATATATATAAAAAGAGCTGAAACCGGTTTGGCTCAGTGGATAGAGTGTCGGCCTGCGGACTGAAAGGTCCCCAGGTTCGATTCCGGTCAAGGGCATGTACCTTGGTTGCGGGCACATCCCCAATGGGAGATGTGCAGAAGGTGGCTGATGAATGTTTCTCTCTGATCGATGTTTCTAACTCTCTATCTCTCTCCCTTCCTCTCTCTAAAAAATCAATCAAATATATTTTTTTTAAAAAAAATAAATAAATAAAAATAAAAACAGTAACCCAGACACCCTGGCAGAAAGAAGTGGGAGAAATGTTCCAGAAGGAAATTCCAGCCTCTGACAAACTTATGGGCACTAAGGCAGTGTAACGCCTGGGGGTCCCTTGACGATGGGAGGAGATGAAGTCGGGTGGCCTTGAGGAACTCCCATCCCTGCCTCAGTTTCCTCACCTGAGAGTGGCAGTCCCGTGGGATGGCCTGCCCGAGTTGGAGTGGTAGCTGAGGGGTCAAGCTGAGAGACCCAGCCACAGAGGATAGGTCCTCTGGGTGGGACCTGTCACTTTATCAATTTATAAATTGATGCACAGGACAAGGCACTGTTCCCCGCCCCCGTGGGCGTGCATGCATGTCGCAAGGCTGCAGGCAGGAAGCATCCCCCTCTGCAGGCACGCAGATGTGTGGGTGCATGGGTGCCCTGCATGGCATGGGGTGCACATGCTGGCCACACACTTCCATGCCTGGTGGCAGCTCCCGGTGACCAGGTGCCGGGGCAGGTGGTGGGGCGGCTTCCCGGCAGGCGGGCGCCAGGCGGCTGCTAGCAGAGGCGCCTCAAGTTTCATGGAGAGAAGCAGATGGTCTTAGGGGGCCTGGGGGAGGTGCTAAGGCCTCTGGTAACCCCAGGTGGGGGGGGGGGTAGGCTGAGGCCAGATGCAGTGGGTTGGCCCTGAAGTAGCCCGGACTTCCCTAAAGGAGTCTGTGGGGTTTAGTTCTGTATCATCACCATCAGAATAACTAACGCGAAGACACACAGCATCAGCCTCACACTCGTTAGGATGGCGACGGGCAGAAAACAGGCAATGAGAAGTGGAGGCAAGGATGTGGGGGGATCGGGACACTGCGCTGCTGGTGGGAATGTGAAGCGGTGGAGCCACTGTGGAAACAGCATGGCTTTTTCCAAAAAAGAAACAAACATGGAATTACCGTATGACCCAGCAGTATCACTCCTGGGCCCATACCCAAAAGCATGGGAAGCAGAGTCGCAAAGAGGTTCGCACGGCCCTGTTCCCAGCAGCGTTATTCACCGGAACCAAGAGGTGGAGGCAGCCCGTGTCCATCCACAGGTGATGGACACACACAGAGCGACCCATCCACACACGTCAGCCCTGACACCTGCTACAGCACGGATGAGCCTTGAGGCCATGGTGCTCAGTGAAGTCAGCCAGACACCGGAGGACAGAGATTGTGTGATTCCACTCATAGGAGGTCCCTAGAGGAGTCAGATCCATAGAGACAGAGAGTGGATGGGGGGTGCCAGAGGCTGGGGGAGGGCGAGTTGGTGCTTAAAGGGAACAGAGTTTCAGTGTGGGGACGTGAGAAGGTTCTGGAGACGGATGGTGGGGATGGCTGCCCAACATTGTGAATGGACTTACTGTCACTGCACAGGACACTTAGGAGGGTTAGGATGGTCCTGCCCGGGTCGCTCAGTGGTACAGCATCAGCCCGAGCACCAGAGGGTCACGGGTCCCATTTCTGATCAAGGGCACGTTCCTGGGTTGCAGGTTCCTTCCTCCCCCCTTGGGCATCTGTGGGAGGCAACCAATCCATATGTCTCTCTCATTTCTTTCTCTCTCTCTCTCTCTCTCTCCCCCCGGTTCCCTCTCCTTCCCTGCCACTCCCTCTAAAAATCAATGGGAAAAGTATCCATCATTAATAAATGTTAAAAATGTGTGTGTGTGTGTTTTTTTTTTTATTTTTTTAATATATTTTATTGATTTTTTACAGAGAGGAAGGGAGAGAGATAGAGAGTCAGAAACATCTATGAGAGAGAAACATCGATCAGCCGCCTCCTGCACATCCCCCACTGGGGAAGTGCCTGCAACCCAGGTACATGCCCTTGACCGGAATCGAACCTGGGACCTTTCAGTCCGCAGGCCGACGCTCTATCCACTGAGCCAAACCGGTTTCGGCAGTGTGTGTGTTTTTAAAAAAGGGCACGGAGCAGACAGAGCACCGGAGAGATAAGGGGTACTCTGGCTGGTGTTGTAGGGGAAGGGGGTGGGGTAGGCAAGAGTGGGGCTGGCGGTGAAGTTGTTATTTTAAATTATTATCCCGACGGGAATTTGGGGGGAATAATGAAGGTCCCGGCCGCTGCGGCTCATAAGCGCCATCTGGTGGCGGATACAGGCCACGCCGCTCACCGCCCCCCCCTCTCGCCCGCAGGTGTCACCTCCTGTCCTCGCCATGCGGACCCCGCGAGCGCCCCCTCCCCGCCTGGCCCTACTGCTCCTGCTGCTGCTGCTGGGGGGCGCCCACGGCCTCTTCCCTGAGGAGCCGCCGCCGCTCAGCGTGGCCCCCAGGGACTGTGAGTGGGGGTCCTGGCGAGGGGGGGTTCCGGAAGGAGGGTCTTGTTCCCCAACTGAGCCCGCTGCCCCCCTCCCTCAGGGACTCACGAGGCCAGGCTCACCCCGGCCCTAAATCACACTCCTCTTCCCCAGACCTGAGCCACTACCCTGTGTTCGTGGGCAGCGGGCCCGGACGCCTGACCCCCGCAGAGGGCGCCGAGGACCTCAACATCCAGCGGGTCCTGCGGGTCAACAGGACGCTGTTCATTGGGGACAGGTATGGGGAGTGTCCGGCAGAACGCAGGGCGGGGAGCCTTTGGGGGAGGTTCCATGGTGGGGCTTATTGTTGGGCCGGGTGTGAATGTGTGGACCTCGGGTGGCATTTTTAAGGGTGCTGGGCTCGGGTGTGGTTGGAGCCGGGTGCCTGCTATGGGGTGTTAGCAGATGGGGACAGCTGTTCGGTCAAAAGTCACCGGGTGCCTCCAGGAGGTGCTGAGGAGGTGGCATTTGGTTTGAAACCTAAATGATGAGAAGGCAGCCGCGGGGAGATCTGGGGGAGAGGGGAACATCTGGGCAGAGGGCAGAGGCCGGGACTGTGCCTGGCGGGTTAGAACAGCAAGGAAGTCTGCATGGCTGAGCACAGTGAAGGGGGAGAGAGGAGGAGGAGGTGAGGGCAGGAGGAGACAGAGGCAGATGCTTCAGGGCCTCCTGGCTTGAGGGGAAGGCGGGTTTTTACCTGGAGGCAGGCGGGAGCCCCGGAGGGCTGTAGGTGAAGGGAGGGAGCCTGACTTAGGTGCTCACAGTCGCCCTCTGGTGGCTTCTTTGGGGAGGCAAGTTGGAGAGACTGAGCTAGTCCAGGTGGGAGACGATGGGGCTGGAATGGGGGGTGGCCATGGAGGGGTGAGAAGTAGGTGGATTCTCAATAAACATTAAAGGCAGGGGAGACTGATGTGTTGGATGTGGGAGGGAGGAGAGGTTTGGGAGTTGAGGGTGACTTCCAACTTGTGGTCTGCACCCTCAGAGGACAGAGCTGGACAGAGGAAGGTCAGAGGTGGGAGACAGAGGGAAGCGGGGTCCCAGTTTGGGGGAACAGTCGGGCTCAGAATGGCCGCACTGAATGTGAAATGCCTGTGAGCCTTCCGCGTGGCGCCGCCCAGGAGCCCCCGGCCCCCGAATCTGGAGCTCGGAGGAGGCCGAGCTGGAGACAGGACTGCGGGCCTGGTCATGAGGGTGCAGTCAGTATCAGAGTGGACGAGGCCACCCGGGAGGGTGGGGGAGGCAGGAGGCCAGAGAAAGTCTGAAAGGTAGGAGGGAAGCCTGGTGAGTTTGGGGGGCCGGGCCCTTGTGAGAATGAGTTCCCAGGAGGAGGGGGGACCTGCGGGGGCCAGACACTGTGGAGAGGGGGAGGGGGACAGAGAAGTGACTGCTGTACTTCACACCAGTTGGCCAATGACCTTAGCAGGGCAGGTTTCCATGACATGAGGGTGGGGTGAGCCTGGGGTAGACTGAGAGGTGCTGAGTGGGCACCTGATGAAAGGCATCGGACAGTTCATCATGTCAGTGTAACCCCAGGACAGCGGGTGTCGCCCGAGGTGGCATGCGAAGGCAGGTGGCTGTGCTAGAACTATGAGTCTTTGTAAGGCATGAGGACACGTGCTGGGGTACTCGCAAGCATGTGAGGCATGCCCAGTGTTGTGTCCATGCCCCAGGGGGTGGAATGTGGGGAGAGTGGAGGCCCCCAATCTCACTAACCGCACCCCTCCCTCAGGGACAACCTGTACCGGGTAGAGCTGGAGCCCCCCACCTCCACGGAGCTTCGGTACCAGAGGGTGAGGAGGGGGCGCAGGTGGGAGGAGGAGGGGACAGCCCTTTGGGGCACCCACCGGAGGGAGCTGACATGACAATGGGGAGCAAGATGGACTCGGGCCTACCCGGCAGGGGTTCCTAGGGCTGTTGGGTACCCCTTACCCCTCACCAGCTCCCTGTGCCCCCAGAAGCTGACCTGGCGCTCCAACCCCAGCGACATCAATGTGTGTCGGATGAAGGGCAAGCAGGAGGTGAGTGGGCCTTGGTCACGCCCCGCATCAGCCATGACCACGCCCAAGCCACACCCCAATTCAGCTGGCCACACCCAAGGCAAATCCTCCTCCCCCTTCATCCCAGGCCTGGACCCCGTGTTGTCATGGCTACGCCCTGAGCCTGGCCACGACCCCCAAAGGGTCCCAGTCATGGCCACGTCCTTAGGCTAGGTCTTGCCATAGCCCCATCCCTCAATGGCCGCGGATGGAAAGTAGGCATGGCCATGCCCCATCTCGGCCTATTCTAGCTGTGACCACGCCCCTGATGTGGTGCTGAGACCTGGACACGCCCACACACGGCCCCGCCCTGTACATCCCCACCTCAGTCCTGGCTCTCCTCTGCCCTAGCCACCCCCGCATTGAGGCCCACAGCAATGCCGTGCCCCCCAACATGACCACACGTCTCTCTTCCCTCCCCACCCCAGGGCGAGTGTCGAAACTTTGTAAAGGTGTTGCTCCTGCGGGACGAGTCCACCCTCTTTGTGTGCGGTTCCAACGCCTTCAACCCCCTGTGCGCCAACTACAGTGTGAGTCCCGGCGGCCCCAGGTCCAGCTTCCAGACCTCTGCTCACCTGCCCTCCACTAGCGTGCCCGTTCCCCCGCCCACAGAGCCTCCTACGAGAGCCCTACTGGGTCTGTCCTCCCCACCGCCTCACCCACAGCTCAGGAGGCTTCCCAGGGAGGCCCGTTTAAGGTCAGGGAAGCCCTAGTTATTTGACCTATGACCCAGTAACAGGGTTAACTGGAGTCGACTCTTAGACCCATTTAGAGACCAACAACGTGAGCCCCGGAGAGGTGCCTGGCCACGTCACACGGCATCCAAGGCAGAGACAGGATTCCCCCTGGAGGGAGGTCTGGGGGAGCCCTGGGCTGCCGGGCGTGGCCGAGCTCTGTCGCTCAGGCCCCGTCCCCCTGCAGATAGACACACTACAGCCCCTCGGGGACAACATCAGTGGCATGGCCCGCTGCCCGTACGACCCCAAACACGCCAACGTCGCCCTCTTCTCTGGTGAGTGTCCCCCCAGCTCTGGCCATCTGATAAGGCCCCAGCCCCGAGCCAGGCATGGCGCTTTCCACTCTTGGAGTTGGGGTCATGTAGACGGTGGCTGGGAGACTGTCCAGCTGTGAAACAGGCAGAACCTCAGCCTGGAGTCGGGGCTCCGTGGGAGCTGGGGTTCAGCGGGGCTCAGGGCCTCAGCAGGGTTGGGGCTCAGCCTGGGCTCAGGGTTTAGATGGGGTCAGGGCCCAGCCTAGAGGCAGGCTGGCTTAGGCTCAGGGAGGTAGACTGAGAGTGTGGGAAGATCAAGTATTGACCCACACAACCTCTGGCCTCTACGACCCAGCCGCTCACCTGCTCTCCCCCATCACTCCCATCCAGAAGGAATGCTCTTCACAGCCACCGTTACCGACTTCCTAGCCATCGATGCTGTCATCTACCGCAGCCTTGGAGACAGACCCACTCTGCGCACCGTGAAACACGACTCCAAGTGGTTTAAAGGTGGGATGGACATTCGTCGAATCCCACCACCGCCCCACCAGAATAAGAGTCCCAGCGGAGACAGGGAGGGGACTCCCATCTCATCTTTGGAACCTACTGGCCTCTTTAAAGACCAAGCCAGAGACAAGATTGGCCCTGGCCAGTTGGTTAAAGCATTGTCCCAATGTGCCAGGGTTGCGGGTGGGTTCGATCCTGGGTCAGGACACATGCTAGTATCAACCGATGAGTGCATAAATAACTGGAACTGCAAATCAGTATCTCCCCCCCCCCCCGCCTCCTCTCGCTCTAAAATCAGTGTTTAAAAGGCTATAAAAAGATTGGAGTTGGATCTAAAGTAGAACTTGATGGGAATGGGTGGCTTGGGAGCCCAAAATGGAACTACAAGAGGGAGAGAGCAGGAGCGCAGGTCTTTGACACCTGAGGGAGGAAGGTGAAAGAAAATAGTAGCTGTTGCTGTTTGTGGAAGGTAGACACTGCGGCTTTAGGATTCTGACACTTCCTCTTCCCGCAAAACCCCAAAGCTTGGCGTCTGTTTCCCTTTGCCTGGGTGATCACGTATGTCCCCCCTTCACCATAAGAGCAGCCACCCGGGCTGACGTGTGCCCAGCCCCAGAAGCACCTTTCTCAGGTCAGGGGCTGGGTGCTGACCCCTCCTCTCCCATAGAGCCCTACTTTGTGCATGCGGTGGAGTGGGGCAGCCACATCTACTTCTTCTTCCGGGAGATCGCAATGGAGTTTAACTACCTGGAGAAGGTAATGCCCCATTTCCCCTCCCAGAGAGGCATCCATTCATCACACATGCATCCATTCATTATCTCCTTCATCACCCACCATTATCTCCTTCAAATCATTCATTTACCCATCTATCATCCATCCATCCACTAATCCATTCACCCATTCCTCCATCCCTCTGCCTGCCCATCCATTGCAGCAGCCAGACAGTAGGTGCAAAGACTGCCATTTCCCACTAGTGTGACCTTGGGCCGGTCATTTCCCTTTCCCTGTGCCTCAGTTTCTCCACCTATACAATGGGGATATCAGTAGCCCCTCCCTGGTAGAGCTTTGGGAGGAAAGTAGGAGCTGATGAGAATAAAGTGAACGATCTGTAAGTGTACCTGGTGAGTATCATGACTGCCACGTTGCTAGGATCCTAGTGCCAATCCCCATATTTCCACCGGGGACTCTGACGCCCAGAGAGGTGAGCCAGGGCCAGGCTCCTCCATCCCAGCCCGGGTGGTGGGCAGGGTGGCCTTCGGAACTCAGGGCTCAGGCCCCGCCTGTCTGCTGTCCCCCCAGGTGGTGGTGTCCCGCGTGGCCCGGGTGTGCAAGAATGATGTGGGGGGCTCCCCACGCGTGCTGGAGAAGCAGTGGACGTCCTTCCTGAAGGCGCGGCTCAACTGCTCCGTGCCCGGGGACTCCCACTTCTACTTCAATGTGATGCAGGCCGTCACGGGTGTGGTCAGCCTGGGGGGCCGGCCCATAGTCCTTGCCATTTTCTCCACCCCCAGCAACAGGTCAGTGAACATTGACCGAGTGGACTCGGGGCCCTGGGTGGACAGGAGTGGCCAGGTCCCGCATTCACTCGCTGCCTATAGTCCTAGGCTGGGCAAGATTGGACCCCCACGAGGCACTGACCCCAGACCGCAGTAGAACAAAGCCACACTGACCCCCCAAGAGCCTTTGGTCAGAACTGGGCAGATGGGGGACATCAACACCCCCTGCCTTTGAAGGAGGGGGTCAGAGAAAGCTGCCTGGAGGAGGGGACATGGGAACTAGGCTTCAGTGGGTGTGAGGTGGAGGAAAAGGGAAGAGCATTCCGAGTTGGAGGAACAGCATGTGCAAAGCTGTGAGGATACAATGAACTTGGTGTGTTTAAACGACAGAGAGGAGCCCCTGTGGCTGGAATAGAGGGAGCAACGGGGAGAGTGAGAGTGTGAGGGCAGGGAGGTGACGGGCTAGAGAGGAGCCTGGGTTTTATCCTGGAGCACTAGGGAGCCATGGAAGGGCGAGGAGCAGAAGAAGGAATGGTTGTAAGGGGGCAGGGGTGATGTCTGGGAGACTGGACAGTCAGGCACACGACAGTGGAGGCCGGGACACGGGTGGTTGCAGAGAAGCTGAAATAGGATCCCGTCTGAGCACGGTTCAGGCGGCAGTGACTGGATGGGGCAGGTGGGTGACACGCCGGCTCAGGGGACTGAACATCTGACAGCTCCGGAGGACAAGGACTCCTCCACACACTTGCCTGAGGCAGCGCCTCCACCAGGCTCACCGCTCCCTTCCATCTCCTTCCCCAGCATCCCCGGCTCTGCCGTCTGCGCCTTTGACATGACACAGGTGGCTGCTGTGTTTGAAGGCCGCTTTCGAGAGCAGAAGTCCCCGGAGTCCATCTGGACACCTGTGCCCGAGGATCAGGTGCCTCGGCCCCGGTGAGCGCCCCTCCATTCCCAGACAGGTCCCGGGGTGGGCCTGTCCCCACGACCGACCGAAGGCTGGGGACACCCAGGCAGTTATCTGGCTGTTGCCGAGTTCAGCTGCACCCATTACACAGATGAGGGAAACAAGCCTTGGAGCAGGGCCTTGGGTCCCATGGAGAATCAGAGCCCCTGTATGGGGACCCCTGAACTGCCCTGACCACCCCCTCACCCCCCAGGCCTGGGTGCTGTGCAGCTCCCGGCATGCAGTACAACATCTCCAGCGCCTTCCCTGATGAGATCCTCAACTTCGTCAAGACCCACCCCCTGATGGACGAGGCGGTGCCCTCACTGGGCCATGCGCCCTGGATAGTACGAACTCTGACACGGTCAGTCCCACGTGTGGCTGGGATCCTTGTGGGGCGGAGGGTGAAGATGAAAGCCCAGGTCAGGGTGGTGGGTGGGGAAGGAGGGCGGGGCTGACTATGGATGCGAGGGGGGTGGTGGAGAGCAGTGTTGCTGGAGACAGCATACAGCTCTGAGTACTGGCCGGAGACACAGAGAGACACAGAGGGGCAGAGACACAGAGAGGAGAGAGACACACACAGAGAGAAGGAGACAGAGACACAGAGAGGGACACAGTGAGGGGCAGAGAGATTCAAGGAAAGAGAGAGACAGGCCCCGTGGGAGCCCAGGGTGGGGTCTGTTTTGGAGGAGGGTTGTGTGTAGCTCTGTACCCACACCAATGCCCACCTTGCCTGGTGTGGGCGGTGTCTCTGTGTCTGCCTAGTGGGGGTGGGACCGAGGGGGCTGTGGTGCCAGACTGACCCCCCTCCCCGGCCACAGGCACCAGCTGACTCGAGTGGCTGTGGATGTGGGCGCCGGCCCCTGGGGCAACCAGACTGTCATCTTCCTGGGCTCCGAGGCGGGCACCATCCTCAAGTTCCTGGTCTGGCCTAACGCCAGTGCCTTGGGCACCTCTGGGCCCAGTGTCTTCCTCGAGGAGTTCGAGACCTACCGGCCAGACAGGTGGGGTCTGGCAGAGGCCAGGGGGCAGAGCCAGTGGAGGTGGGGCACAGCCCCTGAGCCTTACTGATCTGCTCACCCCCAGGTGTGGCCGGCCAGGTGGCAGTGAGACAGGGCAACGGCTGCTGAGCCTGGAGTTGGATGTGGCCTCAGGAGGCCTGCTGGCGGCCTTCCCCCACTGTGTGGTCCGTGTGCCCGTGGCCCGCTGCCAGCAGTACTCAGGGTGCATGAAGTGAGTGCCCCCGGGCCCACTGCTGGGGGTGCATGTGTGGGGGGGGGGTTGAGGGGAGATGAGCATGGGAAGAGGGGAAGAGCTGAGTCTGAGTTAAAGGGCCCAGCAGCAGCCTGACTTTTTGAAAGATGCGTGGGGCAGAGGGCACAGCACGTGCAAAGGCCCTGGATGGGACCATGACTGGGGTTTTAGAGGAACAGTGAGGAGGTCCATGTGGCTGGAGGGGAGTCAGTGAGGGAGGGGGTGAGGGCAGGGAGAGGATGGGGGCAGGTCATGCAGGGGCTTGTGGGCCATGGGGAGGACTTGGGTGTTTGCCCCAAGGGAGGTAGGGCCCTGGAGGCCTGTAGGCAGAGGAGGAGTGGGACCTGAGTGACATTTTTTAAAAATATATTTTATTGACTTTTTACAGAGAAGAGGAGGGAGGGATAGAGAGTTAGAAACATCAGTGAGAGAGAAACATCCATCGGCTGCCTCCTGCACACCCCACTGGGGGTGCACGCAACCAATGTACATGCCCTTGACCGGAATCGAACCTGGGACCCTCCAGTCCGCAGGCCGACGCTCTATCCACTGAGCCAAACCGGCTTTGGCCTGAGTGACATTTTTAAGAGCAACAGGAGCAGAAGCTGGGGACCAGGAAGGGGCTGTTTTCCCACCTGTAAAATGGGTGGAAACCAGATGCAAAGTACTGGCCCCCCCTGAGCTCTGTGGGAGCCCCCCACCCTGAGACACCCCGCCCGCACCGCCGTCCTGGCAGGAGTGACGGCATTGCACAGAGCCGGACACACACTCTGGGGCAAGCCCGCTGGACTCCGACCCCGGCTCTGCTGCTCGGGCAAAAGTGAACTTCCCCGGCCTCAGTTTTCTGATCTGTAAAATGGAGAAGGAACAGCCCCCACCGCAGAGACTTTGGCCAGGACTCCGGGGCTGCAGGAGGTGGCACGGTGCAGGAGGCTGTGGCTGATGCCGGTCCCCTGTCTGCCCTAGGAACTGCATTGGCAGTCAGGACCCCTACTGCGGGTGGGCCCCCGATGGTTCCTGCATCTTCCTCAGCCCTGGCACCAGGTACTGAGCTGGGGAGGGGAGGGGGTGTAACCTGCCTGGTGACCAGGGCCCCTCCTCCCCTCGGGCTCCCTGAGTGGGGCTTCTGCTGACTGTTTGTGCCTTGCCCCCATCAGGGCCACCTTTGAGCAGGACGTGTCCGGGGCCAGCACCTCAGGCTTAGGGGACTGCACAGGTAAGTGGGGGAACGGGAGACCTGGGGACCCTCCCCTGGGGTCCTCATGCCCTTCGCAGCCCATGTCCAGGTGGGGGGCACAAACTAGCTTTGGAAGGTCAGGGGGTCCCACACCTGGGTAGGGAGGTAGGTGAGGGACAGAGAGGCCCAGAGACAGACAGACAGACGGGTGAACCGAGGGGACAGAGATGCCCTGGGACAGACAGAGGCACGGACAGGCTTCGAAAGGGACGGAGAGGTCATGAGAGCAGACAGAGGCTGGAGACGGATGCCAAGTGACAGAGATGCCACAGGACAAGCGGATGAACAGAGTCTGAGAGGACAGACAGACCCCAGAGAAACAGAGGCGCCCGAGGCAGGCAGACAGACAGACGGGCAGCGCGGCGACGGCTGGGTGTGGCCCCCTCCCGCCGCCCCTCTCACGCCCCTCTCCCCAGGGCTCCTGCGGGCCAGCCTCGCGGAGGAGCGCGCCGGGCTGGTGTCCGTGAACCTGCTGGTGACCTCGTCGGTGGCGGCCTTCGTGGTGGGCGCCGTGGTGTCGGGCTTCAGCGTGGGCTGGTACGTGGGCCTCCGCGAGCGGCGCGAGCTGGCCCGCCGCAAGGACAAGGAGGCCATCCTGGCGCACGGGGGCGGCGAGGCCGTGCTGAGCGTGAGCCGGCTGGGCGAGCGCCGCGCGGGGGGCCCCGGGGGCCGGGGCGGGGGCGGGGGCGGCGCCGGGGGGCCCCCGGAGGCCCTGCTGGCCCCCCTGATGCAGAACGGCTGGGCCAAGGCCACCCTGCTGCAGGGCGGCCCCCACGACCTGGACTCGGGGCTGCTGCCCACGCCCGAGCAGACGCCGCTGCCGCAGAAGCGCCTGCCCGCCCCGCACCCGCACCCGCACCCGCACGCCCTGGGCCCGCGCGCCTGGGAGCACAGCCACCCCCTGCTCCCCGCCTCCGCCTCCTCCTCCTCCTCGCTGCTGCTGCTCGCCCCCGCCAGGGCCCCCGAGCAGCCCGCGGGCCGCGCCCCCCACGGGGACTTCCCGCTCACGCCCCACGCCAGCCCGGACCGCCGGCGGGTGGTGTCAGCGCCCACCGGCCCCTTGGACCCGATCACGGCCTCCGACAGCCTCCCGCGGCCCTGGAGCCCGCCGCCCACGGGCAGCCTCCGGCGGCCGGGCCCCCACGGCCCCGCGGCCGCCGCCCTGCGCCGCACGCACACGTTCAACAGCGGCGAGGGCCGGGGTGACCGTCCCCGCGGCCGCCACGCCCGGCCCAGCACGGACTTGGCGCACCTCCTCGCCTACGGGGGCACAGACAGGACTGCGCCTCCCGTGCCCTAGGCGGGGGCCCCGGACGCCTCCGCTGTGCCAGCCACGGGGAACAGGAGCGAGAGACCCGGCCCAACGCCGAGTGGGGTGCTCCAGACCCACCCCCCCACCCCCCGTGCGCAGGGGAGGGGCCTCCGCCACAGGAAGCACAAAGGCCTGGCCCCCCACCCTGCCGGGGCCGCGGGACATGAGGCGGTTTGGGGGGGCGGGAGGATGTGCTATAGATTTGAGGTTGACCTTCTGTGCGTGGGTTTGGGTTTGTTTCCAATTTGCGATTGTTGTTTTTTTTTGCAGTTTTCTACCCAATTGCACAACTCCGTTCTTGGGGTGGCGGCCCAGGGCTTGGAGGTGGCGGGATGAGGAGGGGGCCACAGCTGCAGACCCAAGTGCCCCCCCTCCAGGCCCCTCCTTGACCTAGGCTCCTGGCGTGCGTGAGTGTGTGTGTGTGTGTGTGTGTGTGTGCATGCCGTGTTCGTGTGCAAGGGGCCGGGAAGGGGAGGGAGGTGTGTGTGTGAATGCCCACGAGGGCTGCTGCCAGCGTGTGCGTGGCGATGGGCACTCATGCAGGGTGTGTGTCTGTGTGTGAGTGCGGCGGCCCCAGAGGCCTGGGCGTTTGGCTGAGCCAACACAGGGGCTTCCAGAAGGCCAGGGGGGCCTCCAGCTGCCGGTCAGGAATTTGAGGGGAGACAGAGAAGGGGTTTCAGGGACAGAGGCCAGGAGGCCTGCCCATTAGCCACACTGGCAGCAGCTGTGTAAACGTCTTGGGGGGCAGCAAAGGTGGGTGGCCCTCTGTAAATATGGCCCCAGGGTGGTCAGAGGGTCCCACACCACCAGTCCCCTTGTGACCTCCCCTCCGACCTCCAGCTGACCATGCATGCCAGCTGAGTGGCCAGCTGAGACTTGGACCCTCTCTGGAATTTGCCTCCCCAACCCCCTCCCGATCAATAAAACTGTTTACAACCACCGGCCCCCAAGGCTCTGGGTCTGCTCTGTCTCCCAGGGGTGGGGCCTGGGCAGTGGCAGGGCCCTGAACAGTTGGGAGCACCCGCAAGACTCACGGCTGGGTCACAGCAGCCAACAGAACTCTGGGGCGCTGAGTGTGGGAATGCAGAGAGTTGGGGCGAGTCCCTGTCTTCATGTGCATGGGGGCCAGTTCCTGACTGGTCCTTCAGCAAATATTTATTGTGCACCTACTATGTGCCAGGCACTATGTGGGGACAAAGACCCCTGTCCTTGGGAGCTCACAGCCTAGTGGGGAAACTGACCACATACAAGCAATTAGTGCTTGATTTGCAGCAGGAATATGTGTAATATAATAAAACCAGATAATATGCTCAGTAGTGGAGGCTGTGTGGAGAAGGAGGGGGTCAAGGAGGGCCTGCCGGGGGTAACATTTGAGCTGAGACAGGGGAGATGGGACAGCCTGGGAGAGATGTGCAGAGAGAGCCTTCCAGGCAGAGGGAACAGCCAGTGCAAAGGCCATGCGGTGGGAATTCACTTGGAGGACAGATGGCAGCCAGTGTAGCTGGAGCAGTGGGTGAGGGAAGATCAGGGGGCGATGAAGAGGGAGAAGAGGATAGGGCCCCAGATTGGCAGGGTCTTGCAGGTGAAGAGTACAATTTTTTTTAACTGTGGTAAAATATGCATAAATACACATAAATTCACATGTGCCATTTGAGCCTTTTTAAAAGTGTTCACTTCAGTGGCATGAAGTCCATTCACATTGTTGGGCAACCATCCCCACCATCCATCTCCAGCACTTTCTCATCTTCCCAAACTAAACCCCCGTCCTCATTAAATAGTAAGGCCTTATCCCACCCCCACTCGCCCAGCCTCGTGGATTTTAAGTTGGACAGGGAGCCACCGGAGGATTTTAAGCAGGGGACATGATCTGAATTCATTCTAAGAGATCGCTCTCGTGTTATGTCATTACAGTTCACAGCCCTTCCTTCCAGCCCATGTCAATTAAGCACCTACTGTGTGAACAAGACAAACCTGGTTTCTTCTTGACATGGGGGGAAACTGATAATAAAGAAACACAAATACTCTGACGGCATCTAACAGCTCCTCCTGAACTTGCGTGTGTCTGTGTTTTCAGCTTGAGCTATAATTGACATATAACATTGTGTAAGTTTCAGGTACGCAACTTGATGATCTGATGTACGGATATATTGTAGGATGATCACCACAATGAGATGAACTCATCCACTGCCTCACACAGTTACCTTTTAGTGTATGAGCAGAACATTTAAGATCTACTGTCTTAGCGACTGCCAAGTACACAGTACAGTGTCATCAACAACAGTCACCGTGCTGTGCATTAGAGGCCCAGAAATTACTCATGACTGCGGGTTTGTACCCTTAGGCCAACATCTCTCCTCTCCATTGCCCTCCACCCCCAGCCCCTGACGAGAACCATCCTACCACCGGTGCCTATGAGTTCATTTTTACATTCCACGTATACATGAGATCACACAGTATTTGCCTCACTCTGTCTGACTTATTTCACTTAGCATAATGCCCTGAAGGTTCATCCATGTTGTTGCAAATGGCAGGATTTGTGTCTTATTTTATGGCTGAAGTGTGTGTGTGTGTCTTTGTGTGTGTGTGTGTGTGTGTGTGTGTGTGTGTGTGTGTGAATAATGCAGTAACCAGGGGGAAGCACATATCTAAAGATGGTGATTTCATTTATTTTGGATAAATGCCCAGAAGTGGAATTGCTGGATTTTTTAATTTTCTGAGGAGCCTCCATGTTGTTCTCTGTAGCACCAATTTGCATTCCCACCAACAGCGCACAGGGCTCCCTTTTCTCCACAGCCTCGCCAATGCTTGTCACTTCTTGTCTTACTGAGAATAGCCATCCCAACAGGTGTGAGTGATATGTCTCACGGTGGTTTTGACGTGCATTTCCCTGACGATCATTGATGCTGGGCATCTTTTCATGTATCTGTTGGCCATTTGTGTGTCTTCTTTGGGAAAATATCTCTTCAGGCCTTTTGCCCGTTTTGGTATGTGCCTGTTTTGTGTGGCTGTCTCTGAAGGCCTGTCATTCTGTCCTGTGTGTCCTGCTCTGTCCGTGTGTCTGTTAGGTTCTATGTATTTTTGTTTTATCTCTGTCAGTATCTATGTCTGTGGATTCATGTGTATCTATCTTTCATTCTTTTTTTTTAATATATTTTATTGATTTTTTACAGAGAGGAAGGGAGAGGGATAGAGAGTTAGAAACATCGATGAGAGAGAAACATCAAATCAGCTGCCTCCTGCACACCCCCCACTGGGGATGTGCCCACAACCAAGGTACATGCCCTTGACCGGAATCGAACCTGGGACCTTTCAGTCCGCAGGCTGACGCTCTATCCACCGAGCCAAACTGGCTAGGGCTATCTTTCATTCTTCATCTGTGCCTGACACTGTCAACCTGTATGTTTATCTCTGAGCCTGTATGTTCTGTCTCTAAGACAGAACTCAGTCATCATCACAGCTGAGGAGGGATAAACCCTTCAGAGATGGGGCAGGGAGAAGAGGCCATCGCCAGGCATAACAGATAAGATAACAACGCACACCTGAATTTTTAGAACTCAACCAGAATGAAAGCACTTAATAGCAAAACCCATGAGATGCAGCCAAAGCCATTCTCAAAGGGAAATGTATAGCCTCCTAATGTATTCATTAGTAAACAAACAACCCAAAACGAATGGTGTATCAGCTTAGGATGAAGAAAGAGCAATACCTGAAATCTATATAATTTTATTAACCAATGTCACCCCAATAAATTCAATTTTTTTAAAAAAGAGCAGATGGGAGCTTTGGAGATTGAATTCAACTTCACAGATGGGGAAACAGAGGCCAAGAAAAGTTAAGCCACTTGCCACAGTCACAAAGCATAGCAGTCCTGGCACAGCTGGGATTCAGAAATAGGTTTAGTCCCTCCTAGCTCATTGTTCAAAGACTTCTGGCATCCCTCACTTTTATATTCTATTTTTAAAAAATTATTTCAATAAAAATATATCCAACAACATGTCATAAACTCACGACAAGTGTTTTTTGTTCTCATCACTGCACTTCCTGATTGCTCAAGTGTGTCGCAAATAGTACCCCTTGTCCCCATCCTCCAGGACTGGCACCTTGCGAGCTTGACCCTTGATTCCTGGGTTGGGGGGTGGGGGGAGTGGGGACTCACTCCCAGAGACTCTGGGTGCCCACTTTCCAATAGCAGGAATCAGGGGAAGGAAAACTGGACAAAAACAGGGACAAGAAGGGGTGGGCAGCCCCTCTGCTGTCCTCCCCCACCAGGAAACAATTTTGCAATCTTGACTCCTCCCTTTCCTGTGCCTGGCTCAAGTTCAGGCCCTATTGGGAACAGGATGTGGGTGGGTGGGGACTTCCCTATGGTTGGTGCCCCTGCCCCCAGCCCAGGTAGGTATAAGGCCACCTCAGCAGACCAAAGGAATCTGGATGGAAAAGAGAGAGGCCACCATGTCCTCTTGGAGCCCAGAGGGAAACCAGAGGTAGGTCCCCACCTTGCTGTTCCTGGGCAGGCTTGGACACCAGGCAGTGCATGGACAGTCCGTTCTGACCCACTGAAATCACAGGGCCAGGCGTAGGCCTCCTGGCTGGAACAGACCAACACTCAGGCTCTAACTAGGACAGGTTTGCTCCCTTACACACACTCACCTGCAGACATCCCAGGCAGGGAGTGAGAACCCACCCCCAGCCTCAGAAGCCTGCTGGAGGGGGACCGGGAGCAGCAGAAGCCCCAGCCCTTCAAGGGTTACAGTGCCAACTGCAAACCATCCAATATCAAGGCCAAATGCCTGCCCCCGAGCCTGCTTTGGGCACTTATTTATTTATTTATTTATTTATTTATTCATTTTGCTTTGGGCATTTTTCATGTTCAAAGTCCCATTTGCACCCGGAGCCCTGGCTTGTGCCTGGGTGCTTGAAGCAAGATGGAACTGGACACAGATCACCTGACCTTGTTTAGTCAGGGTTGGAAAGAAAGAGTAGGAGCACAGAGGGGGAAACCATGAGTTCTGCTTGGGAAATTCAAGAAAGTCTCGTGAAAAAAGGGGCATTGGAGTTGGGGGCTTTGCAGGATGGGTAGGAGTTCACTGGCTCTGCCTTCAAAACATGAAGAGGAGGAGGAGGTGAGTGCACTAGTCCAGAGGAGCAATGAGGAGGCATGGTTCTGGGGAGCAAAAGTGGATAGGAAGAAGTGGACATTTTCTGGGTGTATTTTCCCTGAGTTGGGTATATTTTTATTTTGGCTCATTAAGCACCTTCTGTCATTGCCTCCAGCCCAGGGGTCCTGGATCCCCACCTTTCTAGAGCCCTGTTCCTGCTGCTACTAATTGTGGCCCCCTCAGTCCACGGGGCCACCCCAAACCCTGAAGCCTGCCAGGTGTTCCAGTCAAGCAATGGCAGCTCCATCAACTGCTACCCACCTGCCAAATTCCCCCAGCAGCTCCCAGCCGACACCATCTTCCTGTCTGTGGAGTTCTTCAACCTCACCCAGCTACCACCCGAGACCCTCCTGGGCATCCCTAACCTCCAGGAACTGCACCTTTCCAGCAATGGGCTGGAGAAGCTGTCAGCCAAGTTTCTGTTGCCTGTGCCTCAGCTGAAGGTGCTCGATCTAACCCGCAACGCCCTGACCCAGCTGCCCCCCGGCCTCTTCCAGGGCTCAGCCACCCTCCACACCCTAGTGCTGAATCAAAACCAGCTGGAAGTCTTGGAAACCTCGTGGCTGCAGGGCCTGAAAGCCCTGAGGCATCTGGACCTGTCCGGAAACCACCTCCGGACACTACCCTCCGGGCTGCTGGCCAACTTCACCGACCTGCGCATCCTTGATCTTAGCAATAACCAGCTGGAGTCTTTGCCCTCTGACCTTCTGAGGGGCCCCCTGAAGTTGGAACGGCTGCACCTGGAGGGCAACAGATTGCAAGCCCTCGAAGAGGGCCTGCTGGAGCCCCAGCCAAACCTGAGCTACCTTTTCCTGAGTGACAACCGTCTGGCCACGGTGGCGGCCAGCGCCTTCCAAGGTCTGAAGCAGCTGGACATGCTGGACCTGTCCAACAACTCACTGAGCAGCGTGCCCAAGGGGCTCTGGGCATCTGTGGGGCAGCCCGGGGCAGGCCGGGACATGAAGGATGGCTTTGACATCTCTGGTAACCCCTGGAATTGCGACCAGAACTTGGACGACTTCTATGAGTGGCTTGTGTGCAATAAAGACAAGATGTTCTCCCGGAATAACACATACTGCGTTGAGCCTAAAGCCATGCATGGCCAGACACTCCTGGCTGCGGCCATGTCTCATTTGAAGCTTAAGGCTGGGGTGGAGATGGATAGGAACGGCCTGGCAGAACACTGCACCCCATTAGGCAATTAATTCCCTTTTCAGGGTGAGGCAGGCTTTCCACAGTTGCTAGACCCATTTTGCCCCTGCTTCCCAAAACACCCCTTAGGCTCACAGGCCTCCTTGCTTTTGCTCAAGCTTTGCTCATTCCTCTTCCAGGAATGCCTTCCCATTTCCCACATCTCTTGGTCTCCCAGCTCCCTCAGCACAACCCTGGCCACACTGGGGCTGTCTCTGACTCTGGCTCCCCCACTTTGGGGGGGCTCTCTGAGTGCAGGGTCTGGGGCTGAGGTGTCTCACTCAGTTAGGTGTCAGACCCGAGGGGGTTAATAAATAATTGTCAGCCCTAGCTGGTTTGGCTCAGTGGATAGAGTGTCAGCCTAGGGACTGAAGGGTACCAGGTTCAATTCTGGTCAAGGGCACATGCGAGTTTCGGGCTCGATCCCCAGTAGTGGGCGTGCAGGAGGCAGCCAATGATTCTCTCTCATCATTGATGTTTCTTTCTCTCCCTTCCTCTCTGAAATCAATAAAAATAAAATAAAATGTAAAATATTTTTAAAAATAAAAATAAATGTCAAACGGAATTGGACAAATTGGCATTTACTGTGTTCCTGCATCTCCCAAGTCAACTTCCTACTTCTCCGGGATGAAGGAGGAAATAGGCATGACAGGGTGTGGGGTGCTGGACTTGAAATCTGAAGACCCGTGGCTCCTCCTCCTCCTCTCTCCTATCCTGGGGCTTAACTGGAAATAAAACTCTGACTATTGGCCGGGGTGTCATTTTACTGGTGGATTCCTGCCAGAGCCTGTGCCCTGGGGAAGGTTTAAATTAAACCAGATTGCTTCAGGTCTCCAAACAATTCGTCATGTTGGCCAGTGATAGCCCAGGGCGCAGCCACCCAGGACTAGCATGGGCAGAAGCCAGGGCTGTGCTCTCAGAACTCAGGACCTAGAGCCACCTGCTGACAATGCTGGGCATAGTGGGGTCAGGGTCAGATTTGGGGGGCCAGGGGTGTTTGGGCCATGCTCGGTTTTTTCAGCCCCCTGGAAGGAGTATCATGACCACATTGGTGATCGTTCCAGGCGTGAAGATGAAAAAGCCAGGGTCTGGAGCTTGATTTGATTGAATTTAAATCAAATCCGCCAGTCACTGTGGGACCCAGGGCAAGTGGTTTAAGTGTTCTGAACCTCAATTTGCTCATCTGTAAAATGGGGATCTCAGAGAATGGGCCAGTTTGGCTCCTGGTTAAGTGGTAGATTAAAAAAAAAAAAATGGAAAGAGCCCTGGCCAATAACTCAGTTGGTTAGAGCATTGTCCTGATATGCCAAGGTTGCAGGTTCCGTAGTCAGGGCACATACAAGAATCAAGCAATGAAGGCATAGATGGTGGAACAACAAATCAACGTTTCTCTCTTCTCTTCTCTTCTCTTCTCTTCTCTTCTCTTCTCTTCTCTTCTCTTCTCTTCTCTTCTCTTCTCTTCTCTTCTCTCTCTCTCTCTCTCTCCCCTTCTCCCTCTCCCTCTCCTAAATAAACATTTTTTAAAAATAGAAAGACATGAAGGACTTGCCCAAGGTCACTGGAGAAGGAGGTGGGAGTTGTGGTCGCCCCCCCGCCCCCAAGGCAGCGAGGGTGACAAGTGGCCAAACTCGGCCAACGGAAGTAGCTCAATTTTGGGGCATCCACCATCCCCAAGCTGCTTTGGCAACCGCACAGTACTCGGGAGCACAAGGGCTCAAGAGCGTGGGGTCCTGAAGCCCCACCCCTGACACGCCCCTGGGCAGCCTTTCCCTATTGGTCAATCCCAAGAGGCTCCGCCTCCAGAGCCACTATAAGGCGGGCGGGGCCGGCAGAGGGCGGAGACTGGAGCCAGAGTCTGGGGTCGGCGGCAGCACCTGGGGGCTGAGGCTGCGCGCGCCCAGGTGAGTGTCACCCGGGTGGCGTCCAGGAGCACCCAGCAGGCCCGGGGGCCCGAACTGGGTGGGCAGGCGAGGGCTCAGCGGCGTGGGGAGTGGAGGGGGTGACGGGCTGGAGCAGGTGGCTGAGACCCTTGGCCCAGTTGGCTGAAGCTCAGGACCCTGTTGGGCGGGGACCACAGCTCCGAAGGCACGGGGTAGGGATGACCTGCAGGCGGGGAGTCTGAGGTCAAACTCCCTGCTCTGAGTCAGCTTAAGCTGAGTGACCTTGAGCGCAGCATGGACCCCTGTGTGCCTCGGTTTCCCCGATTGTCGATCTGACTGGGTTTATTGGGATTCTACAGTTACCACCGGCATCCCTGTATGGGGCTGCTCGTGCAGTTCTGTCCAGGGTAGGGGCACCAGGGACCTCCCCTGCTTTGCAGAAGAGGAAACAGCCCAGAGAGGTGAAGGCACTTGTCCAAAGTCACACAGCAGGTAATGGCAGGATTGAAACCCTAAGCCCATGCTTTGAATCACTACAGGGGCCCCACTTTGCCAGAGGCTCTCTAGTGTGCACCTACTGTGTGCAGAGTCTTGTGCACTGTCTGTGCTCCTCATGACATTCTGAAGTAGGGTATTATCATTACCTCACTTTTTGGATGAGGAAACTGAGGCCCCAAGAAGGAACAAGACTTCCTGGAGTCACAGAGCCCAGACAGACAGAACCCAGGGCTTGGGAGGGAGCTTGGTGGGCTGGCCCCCTTCACTCTGTCCTGTCCCCCAAGGTGACCCTATTTGCAGCAGGCATGTCAGAAGATGAGGCGGCTCAGACCCACCCACCCAGCTTGTGGGAGCAGGACCAGCAGGTGAGGGGCTGCACCTCCCATGGAGCAGCACATGGGGAAGGGAGGGGGACAGTCCCTCCCTGAAGAGCTGGGTACCCCTCCCACCTCTGTCTTTGCTTTGAGCACCTCACTCTCAGGGCATGTTGGACCATGGAGGCTGGCATCTCTGCACCTCCTACCCATTTCCCAGAGGGGCACAGTGAGGCCTGGGAGGGGAGCATTTCTTCAAGCACACCCAGCTGGCTTACCTGGCCTCTGCCCAACCTTCCCCCTCCCACCTCTGGGTCTCCGCCTCTATCTCCCTGTTTCTGTGTCCACCATCGTGGCACTCTCATCAGCAACAATAATAGCAGCACTCACAGCATCCACCCTGCATCAGTCACTGTTCCAAGCACTCCACATACATTGGCTCCTAGAATTCCCATCACAGCCCCAGAAACCCATTTTACAGATGAGAGACGGAGGCACCACGCAAAGCAGTTCACTCACTTGCCCAAGCTCACACAGCTCAGAGGTGGCCTAACCAGAGCTGAATGCGGACAGTTTTGCCCCAGGGGCATGTACCCTTAAAGCCGCCAGACTCAGAACTTGTCACGCTGTGTGTGTGCTACTGACAACAGGAGCCTGTGAGCACCTTCACGTGGGTTCCTCTACTGCCCACAGCCAGGCGCTCCACATGCTTCCCCCCAGAGCTCTGGCCCACCCCCGTCTGGCCCCTAGGGAGGAAGGGGGCTAAAGTGAGGCTGAGCCTTCCACCTCCCTGGAGGCCCCTCTGACTGCATCCCTTCCCACAGAATGTGGTCCACCGAGTGGTGGCCCTGCCCCTGGTCAAGGCCACGTGCACTGCTGTCTCTGATGCTTACAGCGCAGCCAAGGATAGGCACCCGCTCCTGGGCTCTGCCTGCCGCCTGGCTGAACACTGCGTGTGCAGCCTCACCACCAGCGCCCTGGACCACGCCCAGCCACTGCTCAGCCACCTGCAGCCTCAGCGTGAGTCCCCCTGGCCAGACAGTCCTGTGGTTGCCTCATGGTTTCACCCTCTCATGCTTCATCCACGTGGCATGGCCTGAAGTGTGGACTCCCTGACCTGGGTGGTGTCCCTCCTCAGTCTTACCTGTCCTGTGCCTTTAGTCTGACTGCACCCCCCCCCCCCCAGCCACCTGTGTCATCCTTGCTCAGTCCTTGTGCCAGTGCCATCTCCCAGTCCCTCTTTGCCTGGCCCTCCTCTCTACCTGTTGGCATGTTATGTCTTACATCCTGGTCATCATCTGCCCGTAGCAGCTTATTTGTGGCCCCTCCTTCTGTCGCTGGCTTAAGTGACCTTGAGCCTGCTCCCTGAGGCATCTGCGCTGAGCGTGGGTGTGGAGTCACCTTGGTGCTGGCAGGAGTCTGTGGCAGGGCAGAGGTGTGGAAAGCAGAGGAGGCAGGGCCCAGCCTGGGGGCCCACCACGCCCTCAGGGTCTCCAGCCCCTCAGGGAATCAGCCAGGTCACCCCTTTCACAAAGGCCTCCCTTCATCTCTCCCTATCTGTCCCTCTCCCTCTCTCCCTTCTTTTTTCTCTGCTTCTCCCTCTAGTATTCCCTCCTGTGTCCCTCTCGTTCATCATCTCCCAGATTCTCACTCTCTGCCTTTCCCTCTCTCCCCAGTGGCTACAGTGAACGATCTTGCCTGCAGGGGCCTCGACAAGCTGGAGGAGAAGCTACCCTTTCTCCAGCAACCTTCGGAGATGGTATGGCACAGATCATGGGGATCTGCAGGGGGTGGAAGTGTGAGGGAGGAGGGCTGCCTCCCTCAGACCCAGCCAGAACCCCTCTGCCAGCTGGACTCTAGGACCAAATCAGGCTTTGGTCAATGCAAAAAACACCACACAGATGAGAACACTCAGCACCCAGCCTGGCTGATGAGGCTCCGTTGACTGGGCATCATTCAGTGCACCGAAAGGTTGCTGGTTCGATTCCTGGTCAGGGCACATGCCTGGGTTGTAGGCTCCATCCCCTGTGCGGGGTGTGCAGGACAGCTGATCGATGTTCCACTCTCACATTGATGTTTCTCTCTCTCCCTCTCCTTTCCTCTCTCTAAAAAAATCAATAAAAATGTGTTTTAAAAAAATAATCGGCACCCATATTTATCTAGCACTTACTATGTGCCAGTAGGTGCTGGTAACCCCTTCGGCCACTCTGTGAGGGAGAGATTTTATTTTCCTCCAATTTGTAGACAGGGGAATTGAGACCTAGAGCTGGGAAAGAGCCAGGGGTCCTTGACCCCCAGCCCCAGGAGCCAGGGAAGGGAGCTGAAAACTGACAGCACCTGGATCGGGGTCCGTCCCGCCAGGTGGTAACCTCAGCCAAGGACGCAGTGGCCAGCAGTATGACAGGCATGGCGGGCTTGGCACGGCAGGGCCGGCGCTGGAGCGTGGAGCTGAAGCGTTCCATGAGCCACGCGGTGGACGTCGTGTTGGGCAAGTCGGAGGAGCTGGTGGACCACTTCCTGCCCATGACTGAGGAGGAACTCGGTGAGGCTGGTGTCCTCTCCACCTGCCCCCAAATCCTCCTGCCCAATCCCCATCCCCAGAGGTTACAGATTAGATAGGTGCCTTGTCCTGTTTGGCTCAGTGGATAGAACAGATTGAAGGGTCATGGGTTCGATTCCAGTCAAGGGTATGTACCTTGGTTGCAGGCTCGGTCCCCAGCCCCATAGGGGTGCGTGTGGGAAGCAACCAATCGATGTCTCTCTCACATCCATGTTTCTCTCTGTGTGTCTCTCCCCCTCCCTTCCATTCTCTCTAAAAAAAAATCAATGGGAAAAATATCCTTGGGTGAGGATTAACAAAAAACCCCAAACAGATTAGAGAGGTTCAGGACTCACTCGACCACAACAGATCAGCAGGAACATAGAGCTAGAGCCCGGCCCGCCCTCCCTCTCCACCTCCATGGCCCCCCAGCCCTCATCCTACTAGAAACCAGACAGGCCAGACCCCAAGGGCATAAGTGGCTTAAAGACTTGAGAGAGCTGTAGCCCTCCTAATTGTATTATCTGACATGTACAATGCCTCTTAAATGTTTTAATTCATTGCATGCACTTAACAATCAGATTTTGCCCTACAAATCCCAATTTTTGGCTTGCCTTGAAAAATTAGACACTTGGGTTGAATAGCATCTGCCCCCTTAAAGCCCACCTTCTCCAATGTTCTAATATTGTCTGCTGGCCCTGGAGTCGATCTGACTTCTCAACCCCTGCTCTGGCACTAGAAGAACATATTGACATACTTTGTCCTCAGTGGAAAGGCTGTAAGGCATTTATGAAGCACTGACTGTCCCAGGCACTTGTGATATATTCTTTAAGAGGCAGGTTACTAGAGTGGTTAAGGCCAGTCAACCTGTGGGTCACGACCCTTTCACAGGGGTTGCCTAAGATCATTGGAAAACACATATATAATTACAAATTGTTTTTGTGATTAATCACTATGCTTTAATTATGTTCAATTTGTAACAATGAAATTGGGGGTCACCACAACATGAGGAACTGTATTTAAGGGTCAAGGCATTAGGAAAGTTGAGAACCACTGGCGGTGAGAGTGCCTGGGTTTGAATCCTGGTTCTGCTTCTGGCACACTGTGGGACTTCACCTCTCTTTGCCTCAGTTTTCCCCATCTGTGAAATGGGGCTAATAATAGTGCCTACATCATAGGGTTTAGGGAATATTGAAAGTTGAATTTGGTAAAGGGAAATTACAAATTTGGGAGCCCATGAGCTTGTCCATCCAGAAGGAGGGTGAACAGACATGGAAGGGGTGTCCACACTGACCCCCTCTCCCCCATCCTGCCCTCCAGCGACACTGGCAGCTGAGGCTGAGGGCCCGGAAGTGGGCTCAGTGGAACAGCAGAGGAGACATCAGGGCTACTTTGTGCGCCTGGGCTCCCTGTCAACACGACTCCGCCACCTGGCATATGAGCACTCTCTGGGGAAACTGAGGCAGAAGAAACATCATGCCCAGGACACACTGGCCCAGCTGCAGGAGACACTGGAGCTGGTGAGAGCCCTCTGCCTGCCACCGCCCTGTAATGCTGGCCAGTAAGCATGGATTGAACACCAGCCGAGTACCTGGTCCCGTGCTAGACTGAAGGGGGAGGCAGAACTGGTCTCAGCTGCCTCTAGCTGTGCATGTTCAGGACTGGGGAAGAGGGTGCCTGGGGCTGGAGGAGCTTACGGGGTGTTGAGACTCAGCCTGGGGAGTAAAGAAGGGGTTTTGTGGAGAAGTAGGAGCTGGAATTTATAGGCAGTTAAGGTAGGTCCGAACAGGGAGAAGGTACTTCTTCCCTCGCTCTCCTGCCACCAATTCCAATCCTCTGCACCCTTTAGGTTCCAGTGCACACCCAGCTTCTTGTCTCACCGTCCATCCCTCCCTGCTCCAAAGGAACATGGCAGCCCCTGCTTACTGGGCTAAGTGCAGATGCCGCAGCCTGCCTGTCCCGCATCCCTCTCATCTCAATCGCCAGCAGCTCCGTTCTCAAACCCTCCCTCATCCGACATATCAGCCATACTGTCAGCTCTGCCCTCAAAGTCTATCCTGAATGTGCCCACATTTCCTCCCTCTGCTTCCTCCATCCACCTGCTTCCAGCTCTCATGCTTGCACACCGTCACCCAGTTCTCCTCCTGGACCCGTCTGTCCTCCCACAGCAGCCAACAGAGGGCACCTGTGAACACCTGAGCACGATGTCCTGAAGGTTCATCCATTTTGTAGCATGTATCAGAACCTCCTTCTTTATGGCTCAATAATATTCCACCATATGGATGGGCCACAATTTATTTCTATTCATCTTTTAACACATGCCCTATCCTGGGTACTGAAGACACAGTGCTCCTTCAGGACACTCACAGGCCAGTCAGGGGATCAGGGTCAAAATGGGGAACGGCAGGTGCTCTGGGACCCAGAGGATGGATCACGCAGCCAGAAGGGGAGGAGGGAGGGCTTCCTGGAGGGGGTGGTGTCCACATTGAGACTTGAACTGGAATGAACCAGCGGGGGAGATGAGGCGGAGGGAAGAGTGTACGTGGCTGAGGGACCAGCATGAGCAAATGCCTGGCGGTGAGTCTGAGCTTCAGGACCACAGGTCACAGGGTCAGCCAGAGGCAGAGGATTCAATGAACAGGCCCCAGGCTGGGTCAGCAGGTGCAGAAGGCTGCACACAGCAAGTGTTCCTGAAATGCTTATTGAGGCCGGATCCAAGCTAGGATCCGTCCCGGCTCCCCCGACCCCCCAAGTCCTCCACCTCTGATGAACACTTTTCCGGTTCCCACAGATTGACCTCGTGCAGTGTGGGATGACCCCCACCGCCCCAGCCCGCCCTGGGAAAGTACACGAGCTGTGGGGGGACTGGAGTCTGAGCGCCATGGAGAACGGCCGCCGCCGTAGTCAGGTAGGACGGTAGGATGGGAGTGGTTCTGGATCCACCCGGGGTTGCCAGGGGCCATGACTGAGCTATGAATAACCAACTGCTGAGGTAGCTGGTTGGAGTGCCCATGGGGAAACTGAGGTAAGTTGACAGTACTATTGGGTGCCCACAGGAGAAACTAAGGCAGGGCTTGGTCTATTGTGTGCAGGGAGGAAACTGAGGCAGGGTGATGCAGTCCTGTTGGGTATCCATTAGAGAAACTGAGGCAGGGAAAGTCTCTTCGTGGGTCTTTGAGGGAACCTTCCCGATTCCTGCTTTTGGGAGGCAGGGCTGTCTGGTTGTGTCCATGGGTGAAAAGAGGCAGGGAGATAGTCCCATTGTGTCCATGGGGAGATTGAGACAGGGTGGCAATACCATTGTGTCCATGGGAAAAGGGAGGTAGGGCTCGGTCCCAGTGTGTACCTATGGGGAGACTGAGGCAGGGTGACAGTTGCGGTGTGTCCATGAGTAAACTGAGGCAGGACAGCCGTCTCAGCATGTGTCCATCTGGAACACTGAGGCCCCCCTTGCCTCCCCTCCCCACAGGTGGAGCTGGAAACACTGGTATTGTCCCGAAGTCTGATGCGGGAGCTACAGAGCTCAGTGGACGCACTGGAAACCAGCGTGCGGGGCCTGCCCCGGGATGCCCAGGAGAAGGTGGCCGAGGTGCGGCGCAGTGTGGACACCCTGCAGGCGGCCTTCGCTGATGCGCGTTGCTTCAGGGATGTGTCAGCCTCGGCGTTGGCCGAGGGCCGGGGCAGAGTGGCTCGGGCCCATGCCTGCGTGGACGAGCTGCTAGAATTGGTGGTGCAGACCATGCCGCTGCCCTGGCTCGTGGGGCCCTTTTCGCCCATCCTCATAGAGCGGTCGGAGCCCCCACCTGGCCTGGAGAACCTGGTGGATGAGATCGTGGGGGGCCCTGACCCCCGCTGGGCGCATCTGGACTGGCCGGCCCAGCAGAGAGCCTGGCAGGCCCAGCACCGGAATGGGCTAGGTCTCCCGGAGGACATTCCAGAGGAGCCTGAGCCCCCCAGTCGCCCCAAACACACCTTGATGCCAGAGCTGGACTTCTGATCCCCTGGAGCCTCTGCCAGTGGCAGCAGGAGGCTGCCCTACACTTCCATAGCCTGCTGCCCTCTAGTGGCCACACAGAAGCACAACAGCCAATGCCTTTACCCTGGCCCAGGTACGGAGTTGGGGGTTCCCATGGAATTCTGACTCTGGACCAGCTACTCTGACATCAGACCCTTCCCAATCTTTCCCTTGGACATATGAGGACATGAACCTAAGTCAGGTCTGACTAGTCTCCAGCTGGATTCATCTGTCTGTAGTTACCTGTTCCTCACCCCAAGAAGCTGATCAAAGCTCCTCAGAGAAACACATTTTGCCAGTGGCTTCTATTTGGGGCTTTGAAAAACAATCATCCACCTGCTCCCCCAGCTTGTACATCCTGGTCTGAGGGGTCCCCAAAGATGCCGGGCTGCACCAACTGGGCCAGCCGGACCCACTTGCTTTGCTGTTTGGGGTATGCTCTCCAGAATAAAGGTGCTTCATGTTGTTCAAAGGCCCATGGCCTCTGTTCTGGCTGGAATGAGTCTCAGTTACAGGGTGCCCGGGGGGCCTCAGAGGTGTGATGTATGACACAAGCCAGGGTTCGAGATTTGAAAGGAGTAATGCCTACTTTCCCCCCAACCCCTCCCTCCCGCTTGCCATTCTGTCTGTACTTCCACCTTTAGTGTCCAGCCCACCTGGCTTAAGCATTGCACTCAGATGTAGCTTCCTGGAGTGAAAGTTCACACTAGTATAAATGAATGTCTTGGAACTGCAGGGAGCAGGATCTTGAGGAGAAAGAAGTTAGAGGGGTCAGTCCTCCTATGCCCACCTCCCTGCACCCACCGTTGCTGATCTTGCTGTGGTTTCTCCACTGATCAGGACTGGGGAGACAGAGACAGGGCAAGGGCCATGGGCCAGTCTCA
The DNA here is from genome assembly GCF_014108235.1 of Myotis myotis. Classification (NCBI taxonomy): domain Eukaryota; kingdom Metazoa; phylum Chordata; class Mammalia; order Chiroptera; family Vespertilionidae; genus Myotis; species Myotis myotis. Next base: position 80,653,196 of record NW_023416368.1, on the reverse strand, counting down.
TGGGGGCCCTCCCATCTTCTGACCACATTCTTGGCTGCCCCTCAGACTCCCCAGTGGCCAGGCAGGGTGTTAGGAAACCATAGCATGATTCGGTGAGGTCAGGATGGCCCCTGGCTTCCCTGGGACCCAGCCCAGGGGCAGCTCTGGGAGCCCTGACCACTTCCCACTGGTCGGATTCACTTCCCTGCCCCTGCTCGGAACCGCCTGGCTCCCTGTCGCCCTGGGGCTGAGTCCCAGCCTTGCCGGCAGGTGGTTAGACAACTTATTTTTCCTCTAAACATGTTTCTCCTCTGAGAAATGGGTAAGTCATGCCCAATCCCAGTAAACACCTCACCCACAGAAGCTATTATTCACTCATTCATTCAACAAGTACAGGGTATCCCCCAAAATGTATACACACTTTGAATAATTACTAATTCCAATGGGTTAAATCTGAAAAGAAACATCAATTGAGCTATCAGCTGTTAAAAGTGTGTAAACATTTTTTTGGAACAACCTGTATTTATAAAGCACGTGCTGTGTGCTGGGCAGTTCTCCACCTTGGGGACATGGCAGTGACAAAATGGATAAAATTCCTGCCCCTCTATGACCTGACAATACAGTATGGAACAGGCAATGTACAAGAAAAATAAGTAAATTACTATTTTTAGTGTTAGTAGGATAAGAAAAATAAAAGGGGAGGACAATGGGTAGTATGTGGGCATTTGAGGAGAGATGTATATTTTTAAATAAAAGAGGGGTTCCAGAAAGGCCTCTCTGAGGAGGTGACATATGAGCAAAGACTGGAGAACATTCCAGGTAGAAGGCACAGCTTGCGCCAAGGCCCCGGGGCAGGACCTTGCCTGGCCTGTTGGAGAAACAGCAAGGAGGCCTGTGTGGCTGGAGCAGGGTGTGGGGGGGAAAGGGAGTACATGAAGGCAGGGAGAGAGGACAGGGGCAAGTCGTCCAGGGCCTATGGGCCACAGGGAGAACTTGGGCCAAGGGAGGTGGGAGCCCTGGAGAGCTGTGGCCAGAAAGGGGACAAAACCTGAGTTGGTATTGATTTCAGAGAGGAAGGGAGGAGAGAGAGCGATAGAAACATCGGTAAGAGGGAATCATTGATTGGCTGTCTCCTGCATGCCCCACACTGGGGATCAAGCCCACAAACCAGGCATGTGTCATGACTGAGAATCGAACCGTGACCTCCTGGTTCATAGGTCGATGCTCAACCAGAACCACACTGGCCAGGCCATTTTATTACTTTTGCTGGGGGGAGGGACACACCCAGGATCCAGCTCCCCAATCCTGCAATGTCACCTTTAGGAAGTGTTGGCTAAGGAGAGAGGCTGGGGAATCCCCCTTTTTGTTTCTTGACTGTTTGACTCCAAGGAGACAGCCTGAGGGTCATCAGGCCCAACAGCAGGACCCTCCCTTCTCCCAGCTCAGAGCCCAGAGCCACCAGCTGGATCTTTCCCAACCCCCATCAGCATGACTGTGATCCCTGTTTCAGGGGCAGTCCAGGAAGGGCATGGCAGTCACTCCTCTGCTCATCTGGGCACCCATCCACAGACAGCCCGCTCTACACACAGGCTCAGGGTCTGGGTCTAAATCCTGTCTCTGCCACTTCCTGGCTCTGTGGCCTTAGGTACAAAATACCTCCTCCAGGAAGCCACCTTGGATTGGCCCAAGCCTACCAGGCCTGCTTCTCATGGGCCCCGGGCCCAGCACCTTTCCCCTGCTCTCAGTACTGGGCCACCTCTGCCCACAGCACCCGCCCCCACCAAGCTGAGTGAGTCACAAGCCATCCTATGTTCCAGGCTCTGTTGGAGCTGTTTTGGTCTGTTTTGTCTCCTTTCTCAAGGGAAGTCCCTTCCAGAGAGTGACATGTCCCATCCCTGCCAAGGACAGACGCTGTTCCTCTCTGCCTGGACCATGCTAAGCTAATGTCTGCTGAGCACCTGCTGGGTACCAGGCACAGGGATAAACAGGTTACATGTGTGACCTCATTTCCTACTCACAACCACCCTATGAGTTGGCCCATTTAATCAAACATTTATTAAGTGCCAACTGTGTACCAGGTATTGTTCTATTGCAGGGAACACGGGGAGGGAGGCAGCTATGTGGATGTTTGAGGGAAAGTGCTATAGGCAGAAGACATAGCCCATGCAAAGGCCCTGAGGCAGGACCATGCCCAAAGATTTGGAGAAATCACAAGGAGGCCCCTCTGGCTGGACTGATCAAAGAGGTAAGAGCCAGGGGAAATGAAGGGCACAACATTGTGGGCCAGTGAGGAGTCCGAAGGGGAAACTGCAGCCAAGGCATCCCAGAACTGAGATTTGAACCATGTCCATCTCATGGATGGAAAGAATAGACCAAGAGGGCATATAGGCTGTGTCTCAGGAACATAGGATGGCCTGGGAATCACTCAGCTTGGTGGGGCGGGTGCTGTGGGCAGAGGTGGCCCAGTACTGAGAGCAGGGGAAAGGTGCTGGGCCCGGGGCCCATGCAAGCTGGGCCGGGCAGGCAGGCACGTGACCCTCCAGGGCCCTCCCCCAGCAGGCTGGCTGCCTGCCTCTGCAGGCCAGGCCTGCGCCTGCCCCAGACCCTATAAGGCCTGGGAGCTGAAAGCAGAGCCAGCTGCCAGCTGCGCCGCCAGTCACTCCAAAGGACCCTCTCGCAGTCCAGGTGAGCAATGCCAGGGTGAGGCAAGGTCTCCAGGTGGGTGTCAGGGAAACTCTGGGGGCTATGGGTGTGGGGCAGGAGGCATGGGAACCCCATTTATGAACCATCTCTGCCCCCTCCCAGCTGCTTAGAGTATTAACATGTCTGCTCAAGAGGAAGGAGGCCGGAAGCCCCACAAACCCAAGGGCAAGGTGAGGAGAGGTATGGGAGGGGGAGATCCCTGCTATGGCCTGGAGACCCCCAGAACCTTACAAAGGTGACCGCCACAGCCCTCAGATCTGGGAGTTTTCTGAGTGGGGTGGGAGGGCTCTGAGAGCCAAGGTGCTAACTCTTTCCTCCTGTCCCAAGCTGGGGGTGGGGGCAGACTTCAGCTCCTTTCCTACTTTGTGACCCTCGGCTAGCCACAGCACCTCTCTCAGCCTCAGTTTCCCCATTTGTGAAATGGGGGCTGTGGAAGAAGGCCTTGGAGACTCAAAGGAGGACCTTTTCCTCCTTCCATGGGAGACCGGCTGCATCTGCCCATTGTCCAGACTAGGAAACTGAGGCTTGAAACTCAAGGTCACCCAAAAACAAGAGCCTGGGAGGTGTGGAAGCCCGGGGTTGTCTGACGCTTTCCCCCACCCCATCCCATCTCGGCCCAGCCTGCTCATGCTGTCCCCTCCCCACATAGACCCTGAGCAACTTCTTGGGGTTCCTGCCTGGCTTCAGTTCTGCCCGGAACCTGGTGGCCAACACCCACAGCTCAGCAGGAGAGGCCCAGCCAGTAGCTGATTCCACAGGGACTCCTTCCCCCGAGGCCGCCCATCCCCAGGCCCAGGGTGAGTACACAGCTCGATAGGGTGGGGGGTCTGGGGAGACTCCAGGAATAGGAAATCCCCTAGCAGGGACTTCTGGCCACCTTGGGACATTTCCTATGTGCCTGCATCATCTAGACACTGCATGACTGGCAACACTCATTCAGCACCAGACGAGGAAACTGAGGCATAAATATGGCAAGTGAGTGGCCCAAGGTGCATAATCAGCAAAAGTGGAGGTGTGAACACAGCCTAGCTCCCTTCAGTACCACCCACACTTTCCACCCCCACCCCACCTCCCATCACCCATTTCTGATGCCTGTGGACCAGGGCCTGGGTGTTCTGCAGGCAGACCTTGTTGGGGATGGCAATCCTGGTTCCCCAAGAGGGACAGTGGCTTCCCTGGGATGGCAGAGCCTGGGGGTCTCCCCACCCTCGTTACTCAGCCAGAGTACTCGGGACACATTGGGGGGCTGGTGCAGGCGTGGGGGAGGGGGAGACGACCCAGGTTTGGGTGGCTGCCCGGGCTGGGCCTCATTCTGGGCCGAGCCCTTGGCAGCTGACTTCTGCTCCACATACCCAGGCCTGACAGGCAACTGCCAGCTGTAGCAGAGGTGGGGCGGGGCCCTGACTCCTCTCCCTGCAATCTCCCTGGGTGGGCGTCCAGCACCCAGGACTCAGGTGGAGACAACACCAGGGAGATCCTCAGTTCCAGGGGACTGAGGTCCTGGGGGGTCGAAAGGAGCCAAGCCCGTGGCCATAGATGTCACCTCCTGCTGTCCCTGGCGGAGTGGCTGGGACATTCCTGACCTTTTGGGCTGTGCCCGCCAATTGCGCAATGGGCACCAGAGCAGCTGATGCCAGCCCACTTCCCTCGCATTCCCTGACCAGCTTCTGTCCCCATCGCAGCTACCGACCCGAAGCAGGTGGCCAGGGAGGTGGAAAAGCTGCCGTCGCCTTCAGACAAGGTGAGTGGCTGTCAGAGTCTGGTCTGATGGCCTCTGCCTCCCTCGGGAATGTTTTGGTTCCTGCCCAAGGAGAGAGGAGACATCCCTCTAAGCCTCCACTGCCACATCTGTGAAATGGGTGCAGTACTGCCTCACTGCCCACATGGATGGGCTCCAAACTACAGACCGCCCCTCACTCTCTGTCTAGCATGATGGGAACCAAACAGCGGCAACTCACCATGTGTCAGGCTCTGGACACTGTGCTTTATACGTGCTGCTTAATAGTTAATCCTCCCAACCACCCTGTGAGGAAGGGAGTAAGTAGTACCCCGCACGACAGCTGAGGCACAGAGCTGAGCCACCTGCCAAAAGTCATATAGCAGGTTATGGTAGTTTGCGACTTGAACCCAGGGGCAGTCAGAGGCTGAACTACACCAACGCTGTATCCACCCTTGGTCCTGAATACATGGGGACCGCCCATGTTATCCTGTCCCCAAGGCTGGGCCAAGTGGAGGGACTGATGTAAGCCAGCTGAGGCCACAGAGCCCTGATAGGAACTCTTCCGCCCAGCACATGCACCCATTCTGGTCTTCCTAGTCTCCCTCTGCCCTCAGCCCAAGCAGATCTTAGCATCTCAGAAGGGGAAGAACCTCGACAGGTCCTTCTGGCTGAAATTAAAACAGACCCTTCGCCCCTTCTCCATTTATGCAATTCTTTTCTACTCCTCTCCACTCATGTTAACTGAACACCTACTATCTGCAAAGTGCAGATAATCCTTATCCATAATCCTTGAAGGTGGTGCTGTTTTAATCACTTTTCAGAAACTGGCTCAGAGAGGGGAATGTGGATTTCACACAGCGAGTGCAGTAAAGCCGAGATTTGAACCTGGGTCTCTACGGGCACAGATCCCAACTTGATTTAATCCTGGGCAGGAAGCAGGTAGTGAGAATAAACTCAATGTCAGTACTGTGGCTTTTTGGGGCAGGATCATTCTTGGTTGTGGGTCTGTCCTGGGCACTATGGGTGTTGCACAGCATGCCAGGCCCACAGGCAATCAATGTAAGTAGCGCCCTGTGCCCCCAGTCACAACAATCACAGATGTCCCCAAACTTGACCAATGTCTCCGGGGAGATGAGGGGGGAGGAGGCTGGATCTCCCCAGATGAGAATCACTGAATTAAAAATAGCACACTCACGGCTGAACCTGAGTTGTGGCAACCCTGAGGCCATTACAACCCTTTGGTATTGGTTGACACTGCCATTGGGTAGGTTAAAAATAATTAGTTATTGACAATTTCCTATGGCTCGAACCCAATACTTGTCCCTGTACTTGTGTGGTTACCACTTTCCCAAATGTTTATTCCCTTCTCTTAGTTGAATACATTCATTTTAATGAACAATTTGGTCTCCCCACTGTAATGGGGAAACCAGGCTCAAATTCTGCTAAAAAAGAATAAAAAAACATAATTCAATGGCTTGCTGAGCCTAAGGCATTGATACCACCAAGGCACCTTGTCAAGGGTTGCAGAGGTGTTAGGGACCCGCTGTCAGCAGGGGACCTATTGGATCAGAGGAGTGATGTGACGTAGTGATGGGCTTGTGAAGGCTGTGTCCTGAAGGCCATGGGTGCCTGCGGGTGGGAAGAAGGAGGCAGGGCCTTTGGGTGACAGATACCACTTACCAGGCCCATCAGGAATCAGGCTGGCAGAAGTCTGCCTCCCAGCTCTGCTCTTGACCACACATGTCCTTTCTCATCAGATGATCTCTGGGGTGAAGGACCAGGTGTGCTCCACGATGACCAAAACGAAAGATGCCATCTCCTCCGGAGTGGCCAACGTGACAGACTCAGCTAAAGGTGTGCTTCAGGGAGCTCTTGGCATGTCCCAACCTGAGCACACTGGAACCAAGGAGGCTGTGGCCAGTGGGGTCGCAGGGACAGTGGATATAGCCAAAGGGACCTTTCAGACTGGTGTGGATACCACCAAGAAGGTGCTGACTGACACCAAGAACACCATCTGCAGTGGAGTGAGTGGTGCTGTGAACATGGCGTCAGGGGCTGTACAGGGGGGCCTGGACACCACCAAGACAGTCCTGACTGGCACCAAAGACACAGTGTCCACTGGCCTCACCGGGGCAGTGGGTGTGGCCAAAGGTGTCGTCCAAACTGGCATGGACACCACCAAAACAGTCCTGACTGGCACCAAAAACACAGTGTCTGCTGGCCTCACCGGGGCAATGGGAATGGCCAAGGGTGCTGTTCAGACGGGTGTGGACACCTCTAAGACCAGTCCTGACAGGCACCAAAGACACAGTGTCCACCGGACTCTCTGGAGCAATGGGTGTGGCCAAAGGTGCCGTGCAAACAGGCGTGGACACCACCAAGACGGTTCTCACTGGCACCAAAGACACTGTGTCCACTGGACTCACTGGTGCGGTAGGTGTGGCCAAGAGTGCCGTCCAGACTGGTGTGGACACCTCCAAGACCATCCTAACTGGCACCAAAAACACAGTGTCCGCTGGCCTCACCGGGGCAATGGGTATGACCAAGGGTGCCGTCCAGACCGGCGTGGATACCACCAAGACGGTCCTCACTGGCACCAAAGACACAGTGTCCACTGGCCTCACGGGGGCAATGGACATAGCAAAGGGTGCCGTCCAAACTGGCATGGACACCTCCAAGACAGTCCTGACAGGCACCAAAAACACAGTGTCCGCTGGCCTCACCGGGGCAATGGGAATGGCCAAGGGTGCTGTTCAGACGGGTGTGGACACCTCTAAGACCATCCTGACTGGCACCAAAGACACAGTGTCTGCTAGCCTCACTGGGGCAATGGGTATGACCAAGGGTGCTGTCCAGACCGGTGTGGATACCACCAAGACGGTCCTCACTGGTACCAAAGACACAGTGTCCACTGGCCTCATGGGGGCAATGGACGTAGCCAAGGGTGCCGTCCAAACTGGCATGGACACCACCAAGACAGTCCTAACTGGCACCAAAAACACAGTGTCCGCAGGCCTCACTGGGGCAATGGGAATGGCCAAGGGTGCTGTTCAGACGGGTGTGGACACCTCTAAGACCATCCTGACTGGCACCAAAGACACAGTGTCTGCTGGCCTTACTGGGGCAATAGGAATGGCCAAGGGTGCCGTCCAAACTGGCATGGACACCTCTAAGACCATCCTGACTGGCACCAAAGACACAGTGTCTGCTGGCCTCACTGGGGCAATAGGAATGGCCAAGGGTGCCGTCCAAACTGGCGTGGACACCTCTCAGACCATCCTGACTGGCACCAAAGACACAGTGTCCGCTGGCCTCACCGGAGCAATGGGTATGACGAAGGGTGCTGTCCAGTCCGGTGTGAACACCACCAAGACAGTCCTCACTGGCACCAAAGACACAGTGTCCACTGGCCTCACGGGGGCAATGGACGTAGCCAAGGGTGCCGTCCAAACTGGCATGGACACCTCCAAGACCATCCTAACTGGCACCAAAAACACAGTATCCACCGGACTCTCTGGTGCAATGGGTGTGGCCAAAGGTGCCGTGCAAACTGGCATGGACACCACCAAGACGGTTCTCACTGGCACCAAAGACACTGTGTCCACTGGACTCACCGGTGCAGTAGGTGTGGCCAAAAGTGCTGTCCAGACTGGTGTGGACACCTCCAAGACCATCCTGACTGGCACCAAAGACACAGTGTCCGCTGGCATAACTGGAGCAATGGGAATGGCCAAGGGTGCCGTCCAAACTGGCATGGACACCACCAAGACAGTCCTGACAGGCACCAAAAACACAGTGTCCGCTGGCCTCACTGGGGCAATGGGAATGGCCAAGGGTGCTGTTCAGACGGGTGTGGACACCTCTAAGACCATCCTGACAGGCACCAAAGACACAGTATCCGCTGGCCTCACCGGGGCAATGGGTATGACCAAGGGGGCTGTCCAGACCGGTGTGGACACCACCAAGACAGTCCTCACTGGTACCAAAGACACAGTGTCCACTGGCCTCACGGGGGCAATGGACGTAGCCAAGGGTGCCATCCAAACTGGCATGGACACCTCCAAGACCATCCTGACTGGCACCAAAAACACAGTATCCACCGGACTCTCTGGAGCAATGGGTGTGGCCAAAGGTGCCATGCAAACTGGCATGGACACCACCAAGACGGTTCTCACTGGCACCAAAGACACTGTGTCCACTGGACTCACTGGTGCAGTAGGTGTGGCCAAGAGTGCCGTCCAGACTGGTGTGGACACCTCCAAGACCATCCTAACTGGCACCAAAAACACAGTGTCCGCTGGCCTCACCGGGGCAATGGGTATGACCAAGGGGGCTGTCCAGACCGGTGTGGATACCACCAAGACAGTCCTCACTGGCACCAAAAACACAGTGTCCACTGGCCTCACGGGGGCAATGGACGTAGCCAAAGGTGCCGTCCAAACTGGCATGGACACCACCAAGACAGTCCTAACTGGCACCAAAAACACAGTGTCCGCTGGCCTCACCGGGGCAATGGGAATGGCCAAGGGTGCTGTTCAGACGGGTGTGGACACCTCTAAGACCATCCTGACTGGCACCAAAGACACAGTGTCTGCTGGCCTCACCGGGGCAATGGGTATGACCAAGGGGGCTGTCCAGACCGGTGTGGATACCACCAAGACAGTCCTCACTGGCACCAAAGACACAGTGTCCACTGGCCTCACGGGGGCAATGGACGTAGCCAAGGGTGCCGTCCAAACTGGCATGGACACCTCCAAGACCATCCTAACTGGCACCAAAAACACAGTATCCACCGGACTCTCTGGAGCAATAGGTGTGGCCAAAGGTGCCGTGCAAACTGGCATGGACACCACCAAGACGGTTCTCACTGGCACCAAAGACACAGTATCCGCTGGCCTCACTGGGGCTGTGGGTGTAGCCAAAGGTGCCGTCCAAACTGGCGTGGACACCACCAAGACGGTTCTCACTGGCACCAAAGACACAGTGTCCGCTGGCCTCACCGGGGCAATGGGAATGGCCAAGGGTGCTGTTCAGACGGGTGTGGACACCTCTAAGACCATCCTGACTGGCACCAAAGATACAGTGTCCGCTGGCCTCACTGGGGCAATGGGTATGACCAAGTGTGCTGTCCAGACCGGTGTGGATACCACCAAGACGGTCCTCACTGGCACCAAAGACACAGTGTCCACTGGCCTCACGGGGGCAGTGGACGTAGCCAAGGGTGCCGTCCAAACTGGCATGGACACCACCAAGACAGTCCTGACTGGCACCAAAAACACAGTGTCCGCTGGCCTCACCGGGGCAGTGGGTGTGGCTAAGGGTGCCATCCAAACTGGTGTGAACACCTCCAAGACAATCCTGACTGGCACCAAAGACACAGTGTCCGCTGGCCTCACCGGGGCAATGGGTATGACCAAGGGGGCTGTCCAGACCGGTGTGGATACCACCAAGACAGTCCTCACTGGCACCAAAGACACAGTGTCCACTGGCCTCACGGGGGCAATGGATGTAGCCAAGGGTGCCGTCCAAACTGGCATGGACACCACCAAGACAGTCCTGACTGGCACCAAAAACACACTGTCCGCTGGCCTCACTGGTGCAGTAGGTGTAGCCAAGAGTGCCGTACAGACCGGTGTGGACACCTCCAAGACGATTCTGACTGGCACCAAAGACACAGTGTCCACTGGCCTCACCGGGGCAATGGGTGTAGCTAAGGGTGCCGCCCAAACTGGCATAAATACTTCAAAGACTGTTCTTAAGGGAACCAAAGACACGGTGTCCACTGGATTCACTGGGGCAATGGGTATGGCCAAGTGTGCTGTCCAGACTAGTGTGGACACCTCCAAGACCTTCTTGACTGGCACCAAAGACACAGTATCCACTGGCCTCAATGGGGCAATGGGTTTCACCAAGGGCGCTGTCCAGAGTGGTCTGGGCACTATACAGAATTGGTTACCTGGTGCTGGGGAAAGCTCCTATGGTGGACTCACCAATGACCAGGAGACCGACAAATTTGGGCAACAAACTGTGCTGAACCCCCTGGAGGCTTCATCCTGCATGGTCTCCAGCCTTCCAGACACTCTCTGTGCAAGCCATGTCCTTGCCACAGAAGCCATTGCGAGTACCCAGAGCCTTGGTTCCACTGTGGCAGCATTCACACAAGGAACCTCACTGGGCACAGAGGATGCGGGGTGCATGGCCACCATGCACAGCCATGAAGGTGTCATGGGCTTCATGACACTCCCAGAGGAACTGCGGGAGATCTTCCACCCCATGAACGCTGAGGAGCAAGGTAAGGACTAGCGGTCCTAGTGGGTGCTTGTCATCTGTCCAACCCAAGATCTGGATGCCACAAGGGGACTCAGGTTGAGTAATCCCATCTTCCCTTCCAGCTCAGTTGGTGGCTTCTGAGCCTGGGCCCATGGTACCCGCAGCAGACCAGAGCAGTTACTTCGTGCGTCTTGGTGACCTGGCCCACGGCTTTCGCCAGCGGGCTTTCGAGCATACCCTGAGCCATTTGCAGCATGGCCAGTTCCAGGCTAGGGCCACACTGGCCCAGCTTGAGGACTCCATCAGGCTGGTAAGAGTGTTCCCCTCTCCAGGGTGCCTTTCTCAGAATATCTCCCCATGGTTTCCCCTACCACAGGCAGTGACCCATCATCTCAGCCACTAAGATGGCCATAGATTGTTCTCATGGCGCTTGTGTCCCAGAGAGGGAGATGTACAACCAAACCAAATACAGTAGTCCCCCATTTCTTTGGGAGAGACATTCCAAGACCCCCTGTGAATGCCTGAAACCATGGATAGACTGAACCCTAAATATACTGTTTTTTCCTACACATACATACCTATAATAAAATTTAATTTATAATTTAGGCACAGTGAGAGATTAACAGTAATAATAAAATAGAGCAATTATAACATATTGTAAGTGATGTTACTGTGGCATTAAGTAAAATAAGGGTGACTTGAACATGAGCACTGTGATACCCCAATAATTGATTTGATAACTGATACAGCTACTGTGTGACTAATAGGTGGGGGCATCTACAGAGTGGAGACACTGGACAAAGGGATGGGTCACGCCCCTGGTGGGACAGAGCAGGGCCATTTGAGATCTCATCACACTATTCAGAACAGCGTGCCATTTAAAAATTATGAATTTTTTATTTCTGGAGTTTTTCCTTTAATATTTTTGAACCGTGGTTGACTGCAGGAACTGAAATTGTGGAAAGTGAAACTCACCATAAGAGGGGAATGCTGTACCTACAAAAAGGGATGCAAAGAAGGAAACAAGACAACCATGTAGACAGAGAGGGTCTGGGCTGGGCAGGAGAGCGCCCCTTTGAGCCACATTGTGAATGCCAAGGAGAGAGCCATGCAGAGTTGGGGAGAAGTGGAGACCATAAGAAGAGAGTGCTCAGTCCTAACTGGGTAGCTCAGTTGGTTATAGCATCATCCCAATATGCCAAGGTTGCAGGTTCAATCCCCGGTCAGGTCACATATAAGAATCAACCAATTCTATATAATAAAGAGGTGATACGCAAATTAACCCTCACACCCTCACAAGATGGCTGCCTACGACCAGGCCAGCAGGGGGGTTAGTGAGGGACAACCACATGACTGAATAAGCAGGCTGCATGGGGCGACCAGGCCGGCAGGGGGGTTAGTGAGGGATGACCAAACGACTGAACAGCAGACTCCATGGAGCGACCAGGCCGGTGGGGGGGGGGGGGGGGGGGGCTGTGAGTGGCAACCAGGCCGGCAGGGGGGGAAGTTAGGGGCAACCAGGCTGGCAGAGGGGGGGCAGTTGTTGATGACCAGGCCGGCAGGGGGGGGCAGTAAGAGGCGACCAGGCCGGCGAGGGGGGGGGGTGCAGTTGGGGGCAACCAGGATGCGGGGGTGGGGCAGTTGGGGGCAATTAGGCTGGCAGGGGGGGCAATGAGGGATGACTAGGCCGGTGGGGGAGGCAGTTAGGGGCAACCAGACAAGCAGGCAGGTGAGCGATTAGGAGCCAGCAGTCCAGGATTGTGAGAGGGATGTCCCCCAAGGGGTCCCGGATTGGAGAGCTTGCAGGCTGGGCTGAGGGGACCCCCACCCCCACCCTCGTGCATGAATTTTGTGTACCGGGCCTCTAGTGAATGTATAAATAAGCGGAACAAATCAATGTCTTTTTCTCTCTCTCCTTTCCTCTCTAAAATCAATGTAAGCCTGGTCGAGATGTCTCAGTGGCTGAACATCGACCTATGAACCATGGGTTTGATTCCCAGTCAGGGCACATGTCCGGATTGTGAACTCCATCCCCAGTAGGGAGTGTGCAGGAGGCAGTCAATTGATGTTTCTCTCTTATTGATGTTTCTCTCTCTCTCTCTCTCTCTCTCTCTCTCTCTCTCTCCATTCTTCTCTCTCTAAAATCAATAAAAACGTATTTTTAAAAACTAAAATCAATTAAAAAACAACACCAGAGTGCCCAATAACAAGTTATGTATTCAAGGAACAGAAAGGCAGCTGGGGTGACAGGATGAAGTGAAGGTGGGGACGGGACAGAGGGAGCCCAGGGATCCAGGGTTCAGTGAAGTACAGTGATCATGATGGGGTGTTAGCGGGAGATGAGGTCTGAGATGCCTTGGGGGCAGATCGTGCAGACCACAGGGAGGTGTTTTTTTGATCCAACAGGGAATGGGGAGCCACATGAGGGCTTAGAGTTGGGGGGTGACAAGATTGCATCATCTGTTATTTGATCTCCCTGAAGACCTCATGAGAATTTAGATTATTGCCACTTTACAAGAGAAGACAGGCCTATCAGGGACAGCTGGCTCTAAACTTGTGGCACTCCCACCATGCCACACAGCTCCAGGCCAGGGAGTACCCACCCCAGCTCCTCATGCCATTCTTAGGAGAAAGTGTGTGAAAGGTCCTTGCCAAAAACCCTCACTCATTTCTCTGCTGGGCTCTTTACAGATTGAAAAGGCCAAGCAGGCTCCAGAAGGACAGCCATGGACAGATAAAGCCGGTACCCAAGAGGTACGTACAAGACAAGGCTCCCAGGGTCTTCTCCTCTCTGACCCCTGCTCACCTCTCCCCCTCTTCCTGCAGGTGTCAGACTCGGGGGCTCTGTCCAGGACATGTGGACTCATCCAGCAGCTCCACGTGGCTTACAGCACCCTAGCCTCCAGCCTCCAGGGTCTCCCAGCCGAGCTCCAGCAGCAGGTCAGGCAGGCGAGGCACAGCCTCTGTGAGCTGTATGGTGTCGTCTCCTCTGCCAGCTCCATTGCAGAGCTGCCAGCCGAGCGCCTGGCTCAGAGCCGTGAGAGTGTAGGCCAGGCCTGGCAAGGGCTGGAGAAGCTGCTGGAGAGCGTGCAGCATAGCCCCCCGCTCAGCTGGCTGGTGGGACCCTTTGACCTGCACCATAGTGGGCAGCAACTGTAGGTCCTTCTCAGAGCCTCCCCAGCCCCAACTCCCTGAAGCTCTGGGACTGCCCCATCTACCTTTCTTCCCAAGCATGGCTGGCCTAGGAGCCGAGGGTTGCTAAGACCATTGACAGAGGGCCTGCACTTGAAGAACCTGAGCAAGCACTCCAGTTACGAAAGAGAAGTGAAATGTGCCTGAGTCTAGAAGATTCTCCTAGCAGTCCCCACTAGGAGCCCCATCATCTTTGCAGGGGATGGGGGTCTTCCACCCCAGTCTGGGCCGTCAGCTACCAGCTTAGCGGGTAGTCCTGCTCCTCTGTACTCACTTTGAAAGCATCTACCCCAGACCTAGCAAACACCTTGCACCACAATGTACCAGAATGCCACCACCATCCGGAGGCAGGGTCCCAACTTCCTTTGCTGAATGTGGCCTTAAAGGGCTTTGGGGGACTACATTGTTTAGAGGGGCTTTGGGGGGCTACAAATCAAGTCCCTTCCTGCCTCTTCTGCTTGCCCACCTGCCCTGTCCTACGGGCCAATCACAGGATCACAGAGCTGAGGTTCTGGTCCCTGGGGCATCTGAGCCCAGAGGCTGCCTATGGCGGAATGAAAGGGCTTCCCCACAGGGGTAGGGCCCCAGGGAGGATGGGACAAAAGGTGCTGAGTGATCCTTCAGGTCTTGGTAACTTGCTCCAGGCTGGAGACGAGGGCCTGCAATGGTGGGAGCATCCCTGCAACCCCAGCCAGAGGGCCAAGCCCCCTGCCCCTGCCCCCAGATGTGAAAACTCAGGATGTTCATCCAAGAAATTCCCCCTCACTGGCCTAGGCCTCTCTCCATCTGGGAGCTGGACATCAGAACACCAGCAGCCCAAGCCAGGTCCAGCTTCCATCTTCCCAGAACCTGCACCATGCCGACAGCACGCCCCCACACTGCACCCTCTTCTCAGAAATGATCAGGTGCTCTGAGCTCAAGGATGAACGGGCTCACTCTCCCTAAGGGTTACCAAAGGCTGCCAGCATCTGGGAGGGACTCTGCACTGGGGTGCTGGCACCTGGCTTGACGAAAGAACCAGTCAGTGAACCTTCCAAGACTTTCTTTCCTCGACCTCCAACACATAAGGTTATCAGAGGTGAAGACACCAGGAATTCAGCTATTCACAGAAACCCAGCAAAGTGACCTGACTTCAAGTCCAACCAAACCAAATGGGGGGCAGGCAGGTCTCAAGAAATCCCTGCCATACCAGTCTCCCTCTCAGCTAGGATGGTGGGCTCACGCAGGACAGGGGGACACAAAGGGGGCCACTGTTTAGCCAGACACTGCCGAGGGCAGGTGCCTGGCCGGAGTCATACACACATCCTCCATCTAAATCCACAAGACTTCCCTGTGAGGCTAGTCAGCCCCTGTCCAGGTGAGAAAAGAGAAGCCCAGAGCGGGAGTGCCACTTGCCCGATGTCACACAGGGAGGCCTGCCCCCAGTGCTTACGCTCTCTGAACGTGTAAAGGAAACGACCCACAGGACACTTCCTGGCCTGAATGCCCTGAACTGGCAGTGCCAAGCACACTGGTTCTTGACTTGGGGGGGTGGGGGGAGGGGGGGCTCGCAGTGCCACCTGCAGTCTGGGCAAGAGGGAA
Source organism: Myotis myotis (assembly GCF_014108235.1). Taxonomy (NCBI): domain Eukaryota; kingdom Metazoa; phylum Chordata; class Mammalia; order Chiroptera; family Vespertilionidae; genus Myotis; species Myotis myotis. The sequence goes on along the minus strand of NW_023416368.1, from coordinate 80,637,751 downwards.
AACGGCTGAGTCAGTGGAGCAAGGCAGCGGCTTCTGGGGAGAACATGGTAGCCACTGTCCCAGACCTGCCTCCACGCCCCCACGCTCCCCCCCCACCCCCCGCCGGCCTCTTTGTTTCTCCTTTCTGGGCACTGGGCAGCCAAACCCAGGACATCAAACCACAGCTTCCATTTGAGCCTCGAAGTTCAGAGAGTTTTATTTTTCCTTTATTATTTTTGGAAAGGCCTTGCTCCCACCCCATTTCTTCACCATCAGGCCTGCCGGGCAGGGAACACCATTAAAACCAAGCTCACATTCACTGTATAGGGTGGCACTATGGCTTAAACCCTTTGTCCCCAATAGGGCCCTTGACAGCTACAGACCTCTCCCCATTCTAGCCCAGCTGCACCAGTAACACTAGAAAACCAAGCCAATAAAAGTGATTTTTTTCATTAAAAAAACCCTTTATAGTCATTTCATGTCGGTTGGAAATCACAGAAATTGGGCAGAAAAAAAACCCCGAGGGACAAATACAAATGAAGAGCACAGCATCTCCCCAACAGTTCTCTGCTCCCTGGGCGGCCGGGAAGGAGTGGGGCAGGCCTACGGGCATCTACATGACGGGCGGGGCCTGGCCGCCGGGCTGCCCGGGGCTCAGCTGTCCTCGTCGTCCAGGGACTCAGAGTCCACGTGCGCCCTCTGGCGCTCCTGCCGGTCCTTCCCTGGCCCGTCCAGGTCGGGGCCCTCCCTCGCGCTGCTGGTGAAGCACAGCACGGTGGGGGTGAGCAAACTGCCTTTTTGTCTGTCTATCTCCGTCTACCACCGACAAACTAAAAGCCCTAGGCCCATCCCACCGTGCCCAATGCAGTGGGTGTGTGTTGAATGGTCTGGGGTTCTCAGCAGGCCGCACACCACACTCGAGGGTGGTTGTGAAAGAGACTGCCTGCACCCACTCCTGGAGAGTTGGGAGGAAGCCACTGTCTCTAGGATCTGACCCAGGGCAGCTCAGCTTCCTCGCCTGGGGCGTCCTGAGGGGTCTGTTGCCAAGGTAGGGGATGGGAGGCCAGCACATGGGGGCCAAGTCTCTGGGACCCTGACCAGGATAAGCAGCCCAGACATCAGGGTGCCTTCTCAGCAAGTTGCCCCCCTCCCCTGCTTTCTTAGAAAGTCACCCCCAGTGCCACAGCCCCCAGGGACACTTACTCATTGTGTAACAAGTCTTCAGAGGAGCCCCCCACTGGCCCCTCTTCCAAGTTCTGTCCTTCCTCCTGTTCCTTGTCCTCCGTGCTCCCACCCTTCTGGGACGTGGCCTCACCATTCACTGAGGCTGAGAGATCTGGGGGAGGGAAGGGGGTCATACGACACTGTGGTGCTATTGCCCAGGACCCCTGTCCCCTTCCCATTGAGAGCAGGTGGGAGAGCAAGCCAGCTTTGGGACAGGGGACACTCGACACCCCTGAAGGACCCTGGCCCCATGTGTCCACAATCACCTCTACCTCCGTGCCTCCCAGTCGCATGGGGACTGGCAGCTCCACCAGCCCACGGCTGGCTGCATGTGCTTCTGCAGCCAGCCCAGGCCCCTGAAGAAGGGAGGGGCCAGTAAATGAGTGCTGAGGCTGGGACAGAGGTAACACCCCGCTGGGCTAGCCCCCAGGCTGCTGAGGCTTTTTCAGCCGAGCCAACTTAACACCAGTCTGAAGGGCTACTCTAAGCATCTGTCATGAGGACCAGGTGACACCAGCAGGAACACCTCCTGCTCCCAAAGGCCACTGTCCCTGCTGGAAACATCCTTTTTCCTCTCAGCTCACCCATGACCCTCCAGCTGCAGCCCAAGGCCTGTGCCTCACTTGGCTCACACACACTTGGCGCACACACACACACACACACACACACACACACACCCTCCTACACTGCCTGACTCTGAGTGAGAGTCCAGAGACCGTGAGGGGCAGAAGTGTGTGCGTGTACCAGCCACGAGCTGCCTTGGGGACAAAGCCAGGCCTGCGCAGAGAGCACCAGGACACACCACCACTGTCATCAGGGGAGGAGCCCACCCAGCTCACCAGCACTGGCCTCATCCTCCGCCCTCTCTGACGGGGCCTCCTCTCCAACCGGAGCCTCCTCAGGCTTCTCTGCCTCCGCTGGCTCCTTCTCCACTCCAGTCCTGGTTGCCTTCTGAATGGCCTCAATCTTTGGTCCCAGGACCCGAGACTTGAGCCGGGTGTAGACCTCCGCAGCCTTCTCCATCACCTCCTTGTTGGCCTTGTAACGGCGAATCTGCCCGCCAAGAGGCCTGGCTCAGGGAGTGTAGTTGGCCTCACCCCCCCCTCCCCGCCCTGAGACCCTTCCTACTGCTGCCGCCACCTGGGCACCTCCCACGGAGACTGGCACACCCCTGGGCAGTCCACCGGCCCTCTCCTCACTGACCAAGGGCAGCTGTGGCTAGACCCCGGCCTGCTTCCAACCCTGGGCTCCAACTGTACCTTTTTCAACGTGGCCACCACATCAGTGTTCTTCTGGAGAATATGCGAGGTCACCTGCAGGGTCCCAAGCTCCTCTAGTGCGTTCAAACACCTCTTCACATCCTGAGGGTGGGAAAGTAAGAAGGAGGGATAGCACCTAGGCGACCCAATAGGTCAGAGTAGGATACCTCAGGGCTTTCCCTGTGGAAAGAGCTGCAGAAAGACCCAGATTTGGAGGGATCTTGGGGCCCGCCCACAGCACCAGCTGGCAGGGACACAGCACTGCACATCAGGATGGCCCTCAGCTAGGGGACACACAATAAAAACAATGGATCCCGCCCCACCCCGCCCCATCCACCCCAAGGAACCCTGGATTTGCCTCAATTCCTGGAGACTTCTAAGGGTGCTCTAGACATGCAGGGGTGGCAGGGACTGCTTCATCAGGGAAAGTGGCTTCTCATGACCCCAAGGTGTGTCTTACCGGATTATCGACCTTTAGGGCGAACTTGATCTCGCTGTGCAGTTTCTGAAGCTTCTCCTCCACGGAAGGTTCTGTGGCCAGGAGAGAACGCACTGCCTGGGCCTCAGCTCCCAAGCCCAGACTTGGCCAAGGGCCTGAGCACCCCTATGTGACAGAAGAACCTGCCCCCCTCCCGACCTCAGCAGCCGTGGGCTGCAAGACCTTGGCAGCGACTGTGACAGCTGGGCCCTCACCTTTCTTCTTCTCAACCTTCCTGTCGGGTGGGAACCCTTCTGACCGCTTCCGGGTTCGTTCCACCTTCATGGGCCTGTGAAGACTCAATCCCTTTAGGCCTCTGACCAACATCCACGAAGCCACCCTGCCCCAACCACTGCCATCCTCCCCACTAAGGGCCGAGAGCTACAGAAGAAAACCTTTAGGAGGTCCCAAAGCTGTGAGGAGGGGTCAGGGATCTTCGTGACCTGGTCTAAGACAGGCACCTAGGACAAACCATGTGAAATCTCAAAGTTTTTTTTTTTTTATATGTGGCTGCGGGTTAATGTCTAGTATGTAAGACCCAGTGAATGAGTTACTAAAAGGCGCTCCACTTGGACACTCATAAACAACAGAAACACTCGTTAACATGGTTCCAGTTCGCTATAACCGGTTTGGCTCAGTGGATAGAGCGTCGGCCTGTGGACTGAAAGGTCCCAGGTTCGATTCCGGTCAAGGGCATGTACCTTGGTTGCGGGCACATCCCCAGTAGGGGGTGTGCAGGAGGCAGCTGGTCGATGTCTCTCTCTCATCAATGTTTCTAACTCTCTATCCCTCCCCCTTCCTCTCTGTAAAAAATCAATAAAATATATTAAAAAAACAAAACAAAACAAAACATGGTTCCAGTTCTATACTCTACTCAGCAGTCAGGCTGCAAGTTCCCAGTGGGTAGATTCCAACCAGTGGCTAGAATTCCATTTCAAATGTCAGGGAGATGTGCTGGCCCCACAGTGGGTCTTGGACTTAAAAAGCCTGAGAACCACTGGTCTGGGGACAGTTTCCCCTTTGGCACTACTGACATCAGCGCCAGGCCATTCTCTGTGGGGGGCCATCCTGCATACTATGCTGTGTTGAGCAGCATCCCTGGCCCCCATTCACTTGATGTCTGGAACACCCCAGTCAAGGACCACAATCCTGAACAGAGGACACTTCAACAGGATCTGTTTACCAAACTAAATTTGGAAGCTGGGCCCCTCCAATAAGGAGTGAGAACCTGGGGACCAGGATGGGGCAGACAGGCTAAGTGAGTGCTGACCTGGATCGGGGCTTCTCCTCAGGGCGCCCTTTCTTCTCCTTCTGGCTGGGTCTCTTCACAGGTTCTGTGTTTTGTGGCTGCAACTTCTTAGCTGATTTCTTCACCTGCAGCAGCAAAATAGAGGGGCTGGAGCGGCAGGGGCTGGCTCTGAACTCCTGAACTCCCCCTTGGGGAGACAACACTTCCTGCCACCACCTTAACACTGCTGGGAGCTGGTAGAATGGACAGGATGGAATGGGAAAGGTCCCTGTGTCCCATCCATCCCTGGCAGCAGATCTCAGGCTCTGAAAGGCCCACCAACAGTGGGGCAGCCCTTCATATTCCAAGCAGGACACTTCCTGAGGCAGGGAACTTGGTCCCCACTTTGGGACAAGGGAAAGCAACTGGGAGAGAACAGGGTGTTGTCAGGCTTTCCCCATTCCCACGTAAAGTGGGATCCTGGTCTAGAATGTGATGGACCTTGGAAGTCAGTCAGACTCTCAGATTCAGGCCCACACCAACTCATGGGGCTTGATTGTCACCACTGCCCTTTGCTGGCATCAGAGTCTTCCTGACTGCTCCCATGCTCACCCCACAAGCTGTTACCCCATAGTGGCCAGAGGACACATGTGGACATCTAAGTCAGATCCACCCCTTGTCTGCATACAGCCCTTCAGGTCTCCCACTTCCCTCAGGGTAAAAGTCTAAGTCCTCCCCACAGTCCACAAGGCCCTGCACATCCTGACTCCATTCCCTCCTTGACCTCACTTTCTTCTCTCCCCCTGGCTCACTCTGATCCAGCCATACAGCCCTTCTTCTTCCTCCAACATGCCAGGCATGGTCTTGCCCCAGGGCCTTTGCACAGGCTATGCCCACAGTCTAGGAAGTTGTTCTCCAAGTTATCTTCCCAGATCACCTCCCACTTAACTCAGATCCCTACATGTCACCTTCTCGACTGAAGCCTTTAGGGTCTACCCCATTTAAAATAGAAACCCTCCCATCCCAACACTCCATGGCCTTCCCTTTGCCTTATTCCTCTTAGCACAGAATGCTCTGGAAAGCACCATGTAACATTTTAACGTTGTTTACACTCTTTCTCCCTCCCTCGGATATCAGCTCCTTAACACGGGGTTTCTGTGTGTCACCCACTGCTTTCGCGCCACACCCCCAGCACCCAGAACAGTGTCTAATACACAGCAGGTGCTCAATAAACATGCTGGATAAAGGAATGGACTTGCTTGAAGGGGTGGGTGTTAGGGAGAAGCCTCTTCAGTTACCCATGTTTCCCCACCAACCCCCATGGGCTACATGACCCCCGCCAGGTGGGGCGCACCTCTCTCTCCAGCTCAGCCTCCAGCTCCGAGTCAGAGGAGGACTGGGGCCCCCGTCCCCGACCCTTCCGGCCACGCTGCTTCCTGACGGGCTCTTCCTCATCCCTGACCTCATCGCCGCTGCTTCCCCCACTGCCCCCTTGCAGGGCTTCCCCACGCTCAGCCCGTTCACGCCTCCGCTCCTTCTCTTCCTTCTCCTGCTCCCGTAGCCGCCGCAGCTCTTCCTCCTGCTCCCGGCGCCGCCGGGCCTCCAGCTCACGTCGCCGTTCCTCATCACGGCGCTTCCACTCGCTGATTCGGTCTACCTCCTCACTGTCGCTGGGGGTGCAGGCCAATTAGAGAGGGGGCCTGTCCTCAGAAGGCACTGCTCCAGACCCACCCACAGCCTGGCTGAGGACCCTATCAGAAGCAACCCACCTGTCACTGCTTGAGCTGCTCGGGGGCCGCTCAGGCTTCGGTTTCCGCCCGCGGGGTTTGGGGGGAGGCTTCTCAGCTATGAAAAAGAAAGGGTGGCCTTCTTCTGCACTGTCCTCCAGGCGGGGCAGGGGACCCCCACAGCCCAGCCCAGAGGCGAGGGCCCATGTGGGGCAGGCCCCAGGGAACCAGGTCAGAACCAGTGCCAGCTACCCTACCTGGCTTCCTGCTCCTGGGAGGTTTCTTTACTGACACATCCGAGTCTGAGGAGGAGGACGAGGAAGCCAAAGAGGAGGAAGAGGCCGACCTGGCCACGGCCACTGGCTCACCTTTGACCCCTTCAGATTCTGGTTTGGAATCTGAGTCAGAGGCCGATGGCGGCTTCTGGAAGAGGCCGGGGCATGGAGGTGAGAGAGCAGACCCCAGCACCCCTTATAGACCCCAACCCACAACACTTCACCTCCCCCAAAAAAGCTTTTTTAGGCTTAGCATCATAGGCAGCCCTGGATGTGCCTACAGCTGCCTGATCCTTCACCTTGGTCACAGTGCATAACCTCCCCAGACCTCCCGCCTCCTGGGTGAAGTGCAAGGATTTTTCCCAGTGGCAAGAGCTTTTTAAAATCTTGCCTGGAGGCCCAACTAGATGTGCTGCCCTCTTCCACTGTCTCTGCCCCCGAGCTTCTGAGTCCCCAGCACACACTTGTACATGTACACTCACATCCACGTGTGTACATGTACACAATACACATAACACTTGTATATAACTCGTACATAGCTCATATATGCCAGACAACACACTCATGTACTTGTACACACCACACATGCACACTTGTACAGGTATGCACATGCTCATACACACACAAGCACATACAATACATACATCCATACATTCATACACACACACACAACACAGCTCTCTCTCTCTCACACACACGCACACAGCTTCCTCTCTCTCTCTCTCACACACACACACACACACACAAACACAAGGGACAACTAAGAGTGCTTCATTCCCTTCTGATGCCAACACCTGTAAAAGACAGGAGCGGCAAAAAAATAGGTCATCTGCTCAGGGAAGTGCTCTGCACACATGGTACCAGAAACTAGGGGCTGAGGCCATCAGTGAAGCCAGAGGTGGAAGTCAGCAGTGCCCTGGCCTACGCCCTATCCTCCTTCAAAAAGGACCCGACTCTAATTGTGGACAGTGGTTGGTGACCTTGAGAGAAGCTCTAAGAGTTTCTCCCAGGTGAGCATAAAAAAAAAAAAAAAAACCCACCTCTAGCCTGGCTGGTGTTGCTCAGTGACTGAGCGTCAACCCGGGAACTAAGAGGTCAGGGTACATGCTCGTGTTACAGACTCAATCCCCAGTAGGGGGTGTGCAGGAGGCAGCCTATCAATGATTCTCGCTCATCATTGATGTTTCTATCTCTCTCCCCCCCCGCCCCCCTTTCCTCTCTGAAATCAATAAAGATATCCGTATTTAACAAAAATAAATAAGTAAAATGAAAACATACTTTAAAAAAACCACACAACACACCTCTACCTTTTTCTTCCGTCCTGCCAGGGGGCCCCGCCGTGGCACCCGAACCATGGCTTTCTTCTCAGGGGTGAAATCCTGGGCAGAGAGAAGAGAGCTGAACAGAATTCAACTGGCTGGCCACTGCTCGGTTCCCACCTGTGTATCTCTCCCCACCCACCTAAGGAGCAAACCACCTGTTCACCTGGTCACTGGTCTTCTCTGACTCAGATGAGCTTTCAGAGTTCTCCTCCTCAGACGGGGACACACTAGCCTGATCCAGGTCACTGGAGGCCTTCCGGGCTCGTTTTGAGACCGACATCTGGAGGGAGAGCAACCCAAACAGACCAGAAAAGCATATGTGCTCAGCAGAGCCGTCTCCCCCCTGACCCCTCTTATCCCGGGAAAGAGCTCGAACTCTACAACAGGGGTGTGGAATTCTGGCCCAAGGGCCGTATAAGGCCCAAGAAATCATTTGGTCTGGCCTGCCAAGGCATTAGAGATGAGTTAATTAAATGTTTGACCAAATATAGCAGGCTAATTTTTAAGGTGATAATTTTGGCACGAGAATGTTATAAGTATCCAAGTGGCCCTTGGCAGAAAAAAGGTTCCCCACCCCTGCTCTAGAACTTTTAACGAGGTCAACTGGGACCCTTCGAGGATCTGATTAAAAAACCAGGAGTGGGTAAGTAAGCTGCAGGATGCAACTTCAGGCTGGAAGGAGAAAAAGTCAGGGCACTGCTGGGCCACCAGCCCCTCACAGGCCAGGTGCACCTGCCCCACCCCACCCCTACCTTCAAGGCTGATGCTTTTCGCTTCAGACTGCTGTTGTCACTGCTCTTGTCTGAGTCTGAATCACTCTCCATCCTGTCGCTGGCAGCTGCAGCAGTCACGGCTGTGACAGTCATGACGCCCCTGTCCTCGTCGTCCTCACTCCTCCCTGCCGGGTCAGCTTCAGGGGCCTCACTGTCAGAGGAACTCACCGGCTGGGAGGAGGGGGCAGAGACAGTGAGTTCATTCTCAGGCTTGGGTGGATTTCCCAACCACGGCAGCGACCCAGAGGGCAGCACCCACCAGTGGCAGTGTCTCAAATGCCAGGGCCTCCTCACTTTCCCAATGGGGAAACTGAGGCCCAGAAAGCCCTGAGAGCTGAGGCAGGAGGCTGAGATGGACAAAACGATGATTCAAGCACTGTGGGACTCATGGTAAAACCCTGGGCAAGTGACTTAAGCCTCTCTCTACCTCAGTTTCCACATCAAAGCAATGAGGATGTCACCGCTTTGGCCTCACAGGGATGAGACACAAGTGGTATGTGATGTACTTAGAACAGTGCCCAGACTGGCAAGAGATCCATCAAGGCTTGCTTTTTATTACTATTACTATTATTATTATTCTCATAATTAAGAAAAGGGAGCTGACCTAACACAGGACCTCTGGGCTTAAACTTTAAGGCACTGTTATTTCTGCTTTACCCCAAATTCCTATAGAATGGAATACTATTCAGCCATAAAGCGGGATGAAGCTCTGACACAACTTTATGTGTGGCATTTGTTCTACTCGAACCATATGCTAGGCTCATTTACAACTCACTTTTGGGAGGAGGTACTCGGTGCCAGGTACTGTGCTAGGTAGATGGTAAGTGCACAGATATGAACAGAACATGGTCCCTGCCCCTGGGGAACTTACAATCTAATGGGAGAAACCAACCATAGCCACCTGGACAGACCAATGTCACACTGTGGTCAAGGGCAGCAATGAAGATATCAGCACATGAGTGGGAAGGATCAGAGAGAGGTGTATGCCAGGTGGTGGGAGTATTCTGCACTGGGAGGGGGACCTCAGAAGACATGACATTTTAGCTGAGGAGTTGTCCCAAGCATGCAAAGGGATAGGGGCTAGAGGCATTTGGGAAGACAGGATTGGCATAAGTGAAGGTTCCCCTAAGGAATCTGGACAAGTAGGGGGGGAGGGTGCGGGGCGGGGAGAGGCACAGTGAAAGAAAAGCAAATGACAGCAGAGAGGCTGGGGAGTTAGGCCCGGCCAGGTGAGGCAGGGGGTGATCAAGGCTCGAGGTGGTCAGCAGATGGCACAATGACAGGCCACAGGGCTTTTTCGGGTCCCTTTTTGAACTTCTGTATGTTTTATGTTTGTGTGAGGAAGACGGATGGGCCCCGGTCATATATAGCCATCATTCAGTCATTCAATGAACATCACGGAATACCTGCTATATGCCTGGGCCTGTGCTGGGGCTAGAGACGAGTAAGACAGGGTCCCTGTTCTTGGGAACCTCATAGTCTAATGGGGATACAGACAAGTAAATGCAATTACAACACAGCATGAGGGGAGGTACCCAGCCAAATCCAAGTGTAAAATCTGACCAGGTTTTTTCACAGTATGTACCTCTTTTCTAAATAACTGATTTTTTAAAGAACAAGATTGAGATTCTTAAAAGCTACATTCTCTGGAATCATGTGGAAACAACCCAAATGTCTATATACTGATGAGTAAATAAAATGTGGGATAGCTATAGAATGTAATACTATTCAGCCATAAAAAGGAATGAAGCTCTGACACATGCTAACCAACACGAGTGAACCTTGAAAGCATGCTCAGTGAGAGAAGCCAGATACAAAGGCCAAATACATGATTCCATTCATATGAAATGTCCAGAATATGCAAATTCATCAAAACAGAAAGTAGGTTAGTAGTTCCTACTGTTTGGGCAAGAGAGAACTGAGGGTGACTGCTAATGAAGAAGGTTGTTTCTTTGGGGGTGATAGGAATGTTCTGGAATCAGATAGTAGTGATGGTTGCACAACATTGTGCAAGTATTAAAAGCCATTGTACTGTATGCTTTAAAATTCTGAATTTTATGTTATGTGACTTACCCCAATTAAGAAAAAAGACACTACCCCCAAAAAGCCACATTCCCTTGGTGTGATGACAGTTCTATGGATTGGAACAGGGCATGCACGCTGACCAAGAAAAAAGCGAGGAGGACCAAAAGGGCATGAGAGGACAGGAGAGGGCTGCACCAACGGGACGAACTAAGTGAGACTAGAAAGAGGAGCAAGGAGAGGTGGAGGTTTGTGTGCCTGGGTGGCCAGGAGGAGGGAAGGCGGGTCATGAACAGCTGGACAGAGGTAGAGGCCAAGTCCCAGCAGCACATCAAATAGAAGAGAATGGACATGTGAGAGTAGAAGCGTGGGCACCACAGCCAGACGGGGGACGGCAGTGACACAGGAAGGACCGAGCGGATGGAATGGCCGGGAGGGACTCAGTCCGCCATTACTCCCCACTCCATGCTCACTCCGGGTACAGAGCCACATTCTTCCCCCTCCGAGAAACTGAAGTCATAAGCCCCCCCCCCCCCCCCCCGGCCTTCACCACAATCCCTATTTAACAGGAGAGAAAAATGAGAATCGTGTTGACAGGACTTGGCAACTCTGCACCAAACACCTTTTGTCTCCCTCGCATCGCTGTGACCTTAGGCAGGGAGGCAGGGCCTTGTCTGTATGGTTGACAAGATTAAAAAGTATAAAACTAAGTAGGCTAAGGCCCACACCTAAAACGCTAGAGGAATCGCGCCTTTATGGTGGGTTTCTGTCACACTGTCCTCGAGGACTGAGGAGCACCACTGGTAGACAGAGAAAGGAGATGCTATCCCGTTTGTCCCTTGGAGAGTAAGTGACTAACTGGCTGGTCCAATGCATTTGCAAGTGTTAAGTCAAGTGCAAACCACCAAACACTGAGCTCATCCTCTCTCTTCTCTCCCCCTCTCTTCCTCTCTGTGTGTAACTTGTGGAAGCTGTTATCCTCATTTTGCAGATGAGAAAAAAGCTGGTGTGACAAGACAGCACAGCAAGTAAGTGTCAGAGATGGGATGCAAGGCAGGTTCACCTTGGCCACGAAGCCTGGGTCCTGCACACAGCTAGTGCTGATTAGATGCCTCCTCGCTTCTACCGAGCTCTTGATCAACTGTGCCTCCATGGCCCAGTCAGGCGATTGGGATGAATGGGCGTGGTCCACAATTAGGGAAACCGAGACTCTGGACACTAAGTGACTTGCCCTACACTGTGCCTGTGGGTAGAGCCAGGAGCTCTGATCTGGGTCAGCCCATGGTATCTAAGTGTTGGGAACTCTGATCCATGTGGAGAAGTTTGGGGGACATTTGGACACCCAGTGGCTAAGTGATGAGATGAGCACTCATTTCTCTCAATGTCTTACTGAATCTGGATATGAATGAGGTGGAAAGGGAAGGTGAAATCCAGCCTGGCCTCCTCATTCCCAACTACTATCTTGCACTTACAAGGTACCTGACACACATTTGCTCACTTGAACCTAGGTTCAGATGCCCACATAGCACTGCCCTTTTTTTTAAAAAGATTGTTATTGATTTCAGAGATGGAGAGATAAAAACATCAATGATGAGAATCATAGATCAGCTATCACCTGCATGACCCCACTGGGGATCGAGCCTACAACCCGGGCATGTACCCTGACCAGGAATCAAACCGCGACTTCCTGGGTTCATGAGTTGATGCTCAACCACTGAGCCTCACTGGCCAGGCTACCAGGCTTTTTTAAGTTGACAATTTTGTATGGTCCACGAATGTTATAAATATCCAAATGGCCCTTGGCAGAAAAAACGTTCCCCACCCCTGATGTATAGAGGTTATTCTTGGGGCCTTCCTCCTCATCCTCTAGGCCCTTATCATGGCTTCTATCAGCCAGAGGGAAAGTAATTTTACCCCGGAAGGCGGGAGGCCTAGGTTTTAGTCCCAGCTCTACTCTAACCAGCTTGAGAACCTTAGATAGGTCCCCTTACCTCTTCCTGTATCAGTGACCAGATACAGTAAATGGCATCCTTCTAGGTCAATGGTGTTCAACCAAGGGTGACTTTGTCCCTCATTTGGCAACGTCTAGAGACATTCTGGTTATCATGATGGGGTGCTCCTGGCATTGAGTGCATGGGGGCCAGAGAAGCTGTTCAATATTCCATGGTGCCTAGGACAGCCCCCCCACAAAGAGGTCTCAGATTCAAGCTGGGTCCCTCTGAGCAATCAAGTGAACTCTCTGGGCCTTAGTTTGCTCATCTGTAAAACGGGAAAAATGCCACTGGCCCACCCCACTCTAGGATTACTGTGTGGATCAAAAGACAATGAAGGTGGAACCGTAGCAAGATACCATTTTTCACCTCCTGGCTTGGCCAAGGGATGTGGAACAGGCCTTGCCAGACACTCCTGGTAGGAGCACCAGATGAGTTAAGGCTGTCGGAAAGAATGAGGCTATTCTCTGCATGTTGCCATGGGCCAGTCATCAAGCTATATTATTGGGGGGATAAAGCAAAGTAGAGAATTACATGCTTTAAAAAAGAAAGCTATAGGGTTTTATATGCATAAAGAATCCTGGAAGGATATAAGGAACTGGTAGCTGTGGCTGTCTTAAGAGGAAATGGAAACAGAGTGACCAGGAGGCAGGAATGACTTTTCACTGTACGCCCCTTTTGTACCTTTTCAATTTTGTACCATGACACTGTATTCCCACTCAAAATGTAAAAATAAACTGCAAACTTAGAGGATGAAAAAAGAGACTGTTCAGGTACCCATAAAGCAATGACTCTAAGTCTGTAGACTGGCTCCACCAGAAGCATCTAGGATGATGCCTGGGAAGAAAAACCCCAAGGTCCCCAGAGCTCCGACCTAAACTACTAAACCTAAACCTCTAGGGGAGTAGGGGTGAGGTCCAGGGATCTAGACTTTAAACCGATATTCCATCTGTAGACATAGACTGGTTAGAGAACCAAACAGCAGTGATAAGCTCTCACACTCAGAGCTACTTCTCAACATGGGGAGCCTGCATGGGCCTAGTTTAATGTCAAGGTCATAGCATTTTTGAGTTCTCTTTCCTCGAGGGCAAGCATCTACATAGTACTTAGCAAGCTGTGGGTGTGCAATAAATATTAAATGGAGTGATGATTCACCAGGAGGCAATAAGCTTAGGATGTAACCAAACAGAACTTGAGGTGGGGCCAGAAAAAGATCTCATGAAACTCAACTACCTTAAAGACCTTCCAATTCCCAGTTAGGGACGTGCAAAGCAAAGGAAAAGAATGGGTATCAAAGCAGGGGGACCTCTGTCTCCCAGACCCATCACTGGAGGTAAAAGTCAAATACCCCCCAACATGCACTAAATATGTGAGCCTGGTCCACCTGTTGAGTGAACCCTAAATTCTGGGCCATGAGCTCCTGGAAGGCAAGAAGTGTGTCAGTCATTTTGAATTCCTGGTCCGTAGCTGGTGCAGGTGTCAGTACAGTAGTCTGCTGGATCAGTTGGTGGACTGAGCCACAGGGGGCACACCCAAACCATCTTAAGATCCGAAGTTCTCAAGCAGGACCTGGCCCCACAGAACCAAGCCCTCTCTGACTCCTGCTTCCCTCCCCACAGACCTTGCTGGTAGTACTTTTTCTCTCTTCCAGCCAAGCTCTGCCCACGTTGGTCAGTTTGCTTCCAGCCAATCTTGAGCCCACCCATGCTGAGGCCAGGCTACTCCGACTCCCTACGCCACCCACAGAAACCCCAAAAGCAGTGGTTAACAACAGAGTGGAGAACCCCAGCCTAGCCTCCCTTCATCTGCATCTCACCCCAAAATACCCAGGGCAAGGCACCCCTCTGCCATCCTTCTGCAGCCTTCCACAGCTTTCTATGAACTTAACTTCAACTTTTCTAGATCTTTCCCTTCCCTGAATGTTTTCAGATACCGATGTGCCACTAAGCTGTCATCTCTATGATCCTTGGCATTTTTTTTCCACTTAAGCAAGAACTCTCACATGTACTAACTGCTGTCTTTTTCCAAGTCTAAAATCTGGCAGTAATGGCAGAAGTGGGGGTTATTATTAAAAGGAAAAATGTTTTTCTTAGAAAACAAAAGGTTTTATAAGAGCTAACACTATTATAAATTCACACTAATCCCAGAGCAGTGGGTCTCACCAGGGGTAAGCCCACATCCCTCCACCCCACCCAAGGGACACTAGGCAATGTCTGAGGACATACTTGGTTGTCACAACTGGGGGGGGGGGGGGCAGGGGGAGGAAGGATGCTCCTGGCACCGAGTGGTTGGGGCCAGGAATGCTGCCTAACACTCTATAGTGCCCAAGTCGCCACCACCCCCCGCCCCCCCACACACAGAATTATCCAGCCCAGATTGTCAGTAGCACCAAGAGGGAGAAGCCCTGTCCCAGAGGCCTCTCCTTTTTCTATGAGAGAAGCTAAGGCTACTTCTAGTCTCCAGTGCACGTGAGCACCACTTGATTTGGCTCTGCAGACCCCACGCCAGCTGTCCCCAACCCCCAGGTACTCACCAGAGGGGCACTGTAACTGGCGTGGGGATTGTTCTGGATCTCCCACAGTCCCTCATTGAAGCCTTTCCTCTTGTTGGGTTTCCCGTACTTATCTTTCCACTTGTCGTAGGGAAATAGGTCCTTGGGTCCCAGGAAGGCTCTGGAGAGAGAAACCACAGCCGGTCCTAGGTGAGCCAGGCCACCCTGGGAGGCACCCCTGGGGGAATTCAAGCCCAGTGAGGGACACTTACGTTTCGTGTGTACCAAAGAAGAAGATGGGGTACTTGTTGGGTGGGGGCTTCACAGCACCATCAGCAATGTCATCAATCTGCAGTGAGAGGCCAGTAAGGGGGTAGCTGAGGGGCAGGGCAACTTCACCCACTAACCCAGAAATTAGCCAAGTTTTTTAAGGGAAAGCATGCTGGGAGAAGGGAAGCCTTCAACCTAGGAAGATGCATCACCTTCCAGTTAGGCATCTGCATTCCTGTGTACCCCGCCCCCCAATTGCATATTTATCCCCTCCTCCACACACAGGGTTGCCCCCAAGGTAGGTACCTGAGCAAAGCCAAAAATAGTCCTCTGATCAGCCGGGGGTGGGGCCAAGCTCAGCTTCTATGAACTACCAGGACCCTCCCACAAGAACTCCTCCCTCAAAGAGGGGATCGGGTGGTGGGGTGGTTGGTCTCCCAGAGGCTGCAGCAGGCAGCTCCAAGGATGCAGAGGGTGGGGGGTGGGCTGCAGGAGACAGGCCCTGAGCATCCAGGAAGTCCCACCCTCCCCTACAGGCCCATGGGCTCTAGCAGCTGTCAGTCACATCCCACAGGAGGTTAGCAGCCCCTTCACTTCCAATCAGGTGCTTGGAAATGTTCAGGGCTGAAGAGAGCCAGCTGGAAGGGGGTTGGAGAGGGAGAAGCTGGTACTCTGGAAAGAAGGGAAGTGCCCATAAAGTTTCATTGCTCTGGTGCCCCCCAAGAAAATAACAGTGAGCCAATCAGGTTAAAATGGGTTCTCTGGTCCCCGTTAATTCCTTAACATTCTCAATACCCGGGGACTGCTGAGATCTTCCCTGCTCCCCTCACTCAGCTTCCTTCCTGTTTTATAGGCTACTTTTCAAATCCTTGGCCCTGGGCTGTGGATCTCTGGCATCCATCTCAAGCATCACACTCCCACACAGAAGCATCCCCAAACGCCATCACCCTGAGCTGAGACCCAGCCCAACATGCCTTCCAGGCCATCTTCTGCTCTGGCCTCACCCAGGGCCCGCCTCTGAGCTCACAGCCCAGACATCCTAGTAACCAGCTCCAGCTCCAGACTGGTCTCTGGGCAGTGGTCCCCGAGCCTCTCCTGACATCCTCTGGTGTCCCCAACCCCCAGCTCCAAGTGCCGACCGTCTGCTTACTTCCACCCACAGGGAGGGAAGGTCCAGTCTGAAAACTCCAGCCATCTCACAGCACTGTTCTGGCGACTCTCTGCACTCCTTCTATTCTAGTCAAATCTTCCGCCTCATCCTTTCACTGTCCCTGGCTGCTGCCTGAGCCTCATCCTCCCAACCCCCAAATTCCTTCCGTCCTACCAAGCACAGTCCACCAATCTCAGCCCGGGGGCAACTTTGGCCCTAAGACCTGGGGTTGACCATAACCTCCAGGTCCTCTTCCACACGGACCTGCCCTGAAGAGTGCCCAGAACTTCACTCTGCAGACCTGATAAGGGACCCTGGGCTCAGGACTACCTTTCAGACCTGGATGGAATCCTTCGACCACGAGGGTTCTTTGGATCACAGCTTCCTGCAAAGGGGGTCCCCCAAAGTCCCCTTGGCCCAGCCCCCTTCCCTCATACGCTCTCTTTTGGAACCGATCCCCCTTTGCAAGGGGCTGGTCTCTGATTCAAGCACCTTGGGAGGACAACCACACCCCAAGCCCTCCCTCCAGCTTCCTCCACCAGGCTCTGGGAGTGGGGGGGAGTCTCCCCAAGCAAGTCTTACTCCAACCTCTCATGTCCCAGACATGATCCGATCAAGTCCTCTCAGCTCCAGTGACCTCAGGAACAGAGCCTCCAGCCCTGTTTCCAGCCCTCGCCACCCTCAGCCTTGACCCTCAAGCCTTCCTCCCTTACTGCGCCCCTCATCCCTAGCCACCCTCACACATGGCCCCAGAGCCCTCAGAACTTGGCTTCTCGTGGCTTCCCCCAGGAAGTCCTTCGGCGGGACGTCCCCTTTCCATCAATTTGATCACTCTCCTCAAATTCTACGTTCCTCAGTTCCCCGCAGACTCACGGGTCTCCCTCCAACTCGAACCATGTCCGCTCAGGGCCCAGATCGCTCAAACCCAACCTCCCTCGGCTCTGGGACTCCCCGAAGCACAGGTACCTCAGCCCGGGACCCCCAAGCCCGCGGCTTGCTTTCCTCAGGTCCGGGGGCCCAAAAAAACACGGCGCGCGAGTTCCTCAGGCCTGGGACCTCCCCAGACCCCCGGCGCGTGTGTGCCCCAGAATCAGGGTCCTCCAGACCTCTCGAGTGCACAAGGCCCGAGGCTCCCCAGGCCCCCAGCTCCCAGACACCAGGCGTGTGGTATTTCAGGCCCGGGACCCCCAGACTTCCAAGTACGCGGGTTCCTCGGACCAGGGACCCCCCCCCCCCCCCCCAGAACCCGGGCGCACGAGTCTCTCCGGCCCTGGCCGTCTACTGCCCCACCCCCAGCCCCCCCACCCTCCGCCTGGCACATCTCCCGCGCGGCCTCACCCGGGCCGGCCAGTGCGGGTAGCCCTTCATCTTGGCAAACACCAAGTCCCCGGGCTTGAAGGCGTGCGGCATGCTGGCGGCGGGAAGCCCAGGCCGCGGGAAGCGGCGGCAGCGGCGGCAGCGGGGGCAGCGGTGGAGGCGGCAGCGGGAGGCGAAGCCGGGGGCGGGAGCAGGGAACCAAGGGGGCGGAGACGGTCGCTTGGGCAGCGGCCGGCGCGTGCTTATTGGACTGCGCGCTGCCGCCGGATGTCCCACCTTCCTGCCGTCACCGGCGGGAGACAAGGTCGCTCAGAACCACGTGCCGGGATAGAGGAGCGCAGAGACCAATGAGAAGAGGGGGGTTGGAGAACACGTTAACGGGATTGGATAACGGGTAGAGCAGAGGGGCGTGACCCAGAGGCCTAATTGAAGGGAGAGGAGGTTATGGGAGGTGAAAGGGCAAAGGGGGAAGGAGGGAAACGGAGGCGGTCAGGAGCCGGGTGGAGAGGGGCCAGACTTCTTCGGGGCGGAGCTTAGGGTAGAGGGGCGGGCCATGGGTCGCCATAGTAGGAGGGGCCTTATGAGAGAGGCAAGCCATTGGATACCACAGAAAAGAAGGCCCAATCAATGTAGGCGGCGGGTTGTTTGATAGCCTCCACTCCCAGAGGCGGGGCTTAAAAGAGAGTTGCAGGCCGTTGGATGCCAAACAAGAAGTCTTTCAAGGTAGGGAGCGGCCATTGACTACCACAGAAGGCGTGGCTTATGCATCTGTTCGCCATTGGATATCGTAAGAGAGGAAGTGCAAAATAGGGAGGTGCCTTGGCCTACCCAGGGGGCGGGGCTTATGAGAAGGAGCGGACCATTGAGTAGGTTCTTAGGTCAGGCACCCAGAAAATGCACAAAACACTTAGAAAAAGTTTATTGAACACCATGTGCCAGAGCTACAAAGTACCCAATCTATATTGATTCATTCAAGAAAAATGTTTTTAGCACTGCGTGGCCAAGTTACTTAATGGCTCTGTGTCTCAGTCTACCCACCTGTAAAATGGAACTCACAATGTACTGATCTGATAAGGGCACGAGGATTAAATAACTTCACGCCTAAGGCGCTGGCAACTGTGCCTGGCATTAGGAAATACTGGCAGCATTGGTATTGTTAGCCTGCCCTCCAAGAACTCAATGTTAAATAAAACAATTTAACTTCCACAGCTGAATGTCTTTTTAACAGAAATGGTTTAGCTTTGGCCTGTGTGGTTGGGCATCTTCTGGAGCACGAAAAGGTTGCCTGTTCGATTCCCAGTCCGTGCACATGCCCTGGTTGGGGGCTCGATCCCGGTAGGGGGCGTGCAGGAGGCAGCCGGTGGATGTTTCTCTTTCTTCCTTTCTCTCTAAAAATCATTTTTTAAAAATCTTTTTTTTAAAGGCCATAGCTAGTAATAATAATAATAATAATAATTAGGAGAATTAGGGGGAGGAGGAGAAAAAAGAAGAAGGAGTAGGAAAGGAAAAGGAAGAAGAGACCCATTTTGGGGTATGGAGTCTAAACCACCAGCAGCATAGCTTGGTAGGAAAGACATGACCATACATCTTGGAGCTTGCAAGCATTTTTACGCATCAAGTAGGGAAAAGGGGAAAGAAAGATGTAAGCAGTCTGATGAAAGAACTTACATTAGTTGCCCAGCTGGCATGGCTCAGTGGTTGAGCGTCGACCTGTGAACAGGAGGTCACGGTTCAATCAATACTGGGCTCAATCCCCAGTGTGAACGTACAGAAGGCGGCCAATCAATGATTCTCATCATTGATGTTTCTATCTCCCTCTCCCTTCCTCTCTGAAAACAATAAAAGTATATTTTTTTAAAAAAGAATTTACATTAGTTATAGGCAAAGGGGTGGGAGAAAGTGAAGTGGAGCTAGGGGCTAGTTCTAGGATAGACGCAGCAGAGTACTTAAAGCTCATATGTAAACATGAAGCAGAGGCTCCTAGGGTTCTAGGGGCTGTTCTCTCTTTTTAGCTAATCTGAGAAATATCTGCCTGGAAGTTAATTTAATAATTTCAACATACACTAAGGCAGCGGTTCTCAACCTGTGGGTCGCGACCCCTTTGGCGGTTGAACGACCCTTTCACAGGGGTCACCTAAGACCATCCTGCATATCAGATATTTACATTACGATTCATAACAGTAGCAACATTACAGTTATAAAGTAGCAACGAAAATAATTTTATGGTTGGGTCACAACATGAGGAAATGTATTTAAAGGGCCAGAAGGTTGAGAACCACTGCACTAAAGACTATGTGTAATCCTTTGTTTGTTTTGCACTGCAGTTGTTTTCTGATGAACCCCTTTGGTCTCTTCTTTCCACCCTCTGGACTACTGTAATTTAAGACATCTCAGAATTTTCACCTGGTCAGAACTCAGAGTGAAAAAGCCAGAGTGTTGCCCTAGCCGGGTTGGCTCAGTGGATAGAGTGTCAGCCTGAGGACTGAACGGTCCCGGGTTTGATTCCTGTCAAGGGCACATGCTGCAGGAGGCAGCTGATCAATGATTCTCATCGTTGATATTTTTATCTTTCTCTCCCTCTCCCTTCCTCTCTGAAATCAATAAAAATACATTTAACAAATAAAAAGAAAAAGCCAGAGTGTTGCCCCTAGCCGGCTTGGCTCAGTGGACAGAGTGTCGGCCTGTGGACCGAAGAGTCCAGGGTTCAATTCTGGTCAAGGACACGTATCTTGGTTGCAGGCTCCTCCCTGGCCTGGGTCGTGGTCAGGGCACATGCAGGAGGCAACCAATTAATGTGTTTCTCTCACACTGATGTTTGTCTTTCCCTCTCTCTTCTACTCTCTCTAAAAACCAATGGAAAATTATCCTCAGGTGAAGGTTAAAAAAAAAAAGCCAGAATGTTTAAGAAAAAGTTGAATACCGAGGGAGACTTCGTCTATCCTAGGGACCAGGAGAGCTTTCTGGAGGAGGTGGTTTAACCAGAGACTTCAAAGATAAATGGAGCCCTGGTGGGGCAGCTCCATTGGTTAGAGTGTCATCCCAATATTTCAAGGTTGCAGGTTCAATCCCTGGTGAGGAAGAATCCAAGAATGAACCAATGACTGCATCAATGGGTGGAATAACAAGTCGGTGTTTCTTTCTTTCTCTCTTTCCTGTTTCTCTAAAATCAATTAAGAAAAACATTTTAAAAGATAAATAGAAATAGGCATATAGAGGAGATGGGTGCAAAATATTGCAAACATCTGAGTTTGGGATGAAGAAGTAAGAGTGGGGAGAGTGGTAATGCTAGAGGGATCCATTAAGGACCCATCATAGTGCCTTATAAGAATTTTAGGGCTTTGTTTGTTTGTTTTGTTAATCCTCACCCAAGGATATTTTTCCATTGATTTTTTTTTTAATATATTTTATTGATTTTTTACAGAGAGGAAGGGAGAGAGATAGAGAGTTAGAAACATCGATGAGAGAGAAACATCGATCAGCTGCCTCCTGCACATCTCCTACTGGGGATATGCCTGCAACCCAGGTACATGCCCTTGACCGGAATCGAACCTGGGACCCTTCAGTCCGCAGGCCGACGCTCTATCCACTGAGCCAAACCGGTTTCGGCTCCATTGATTTTTTTAAAAAATATTTTTATTGCCAAAACCGGTTTGGCTCAGTGGATAGAGCATTGGCCTGCAGACTGAAAGGTCCCAGGTTCGATTCCGGTCAAGGGCATGTACCTGGGTTGCGGGCATATCCCCAGTAGGAGATGTGCCGGAGGCAGCTGATCGATGTTTCTCTCTCATCGATGTTTCTAACTCTCTATCTCTCTCCCTTCCTCTCTGTAAAAAATCAATTAAATATATTTAAAAAAATATTTTTATTGATTTCAGAGAGGAAGAGAGAGAGAGAAAAACATCAATGATGAGAGAGAATTATTAATAGGCTGCCTCCTGCACGCCCCATGAACCCCCAACCTGGGCATGTGCCCTGACCAGGAATCAAACTGTGACCTCCTGGTTCATAGGTCAGTGCTCAACCACTGAGCCAAGCCGGCCAAACCTATGATTTTTAGAAAGAGTGGAATGGAGGGGGAGAGACAGAGAGAGAGAGAGAAACATCAATGTAAGAGAGACACATCAATTGGTTGCCCCCTGCATGTCCCCCGACCAGGGTCAGGGATTGAGCTTGCAGCCTAGGTACAGAGAATTTTAGGTTTTATTTTACCTTCTTGGGAAAATATTGGAGGGATTTGATCACAAGGTACAAAGAAATTACTTTAGCCTCAAAAAATATCTTTATGGTTAGAAGCAAGTGCTGCACCCCAAGCTGGGAGGCTTCTGAAGCTGGCAGCCTATGTGTGTCTTCCTACATACAGCGAAAGGGACACCCTTTGAAACCCCTTTCCAGGGACAGGCTCCGCTAGTGGTACACCGGGAACTGGTGGACTGCTGCCTCCAGTTTACCTCTGCCCACAGTTCCTGTTGTTCTGTACCTCCTGGCCAGCTTCCACACTGAGTATGATGCAGCTCACTTCCTCATCAACACAGCCTCATCACTCAGCGTACTGATGCCTAAATTGCCTCCGTTCTAAGGGGTTCATCTCTTCGACATCAACAAACACTGAGGGCTGGGGCTGGGGCTGGGATGTTGTTGGAACAAAGGGCGGTTGCATCTTTCCCTTCTCCAGATAAGTCTTCTATATCTTGAAACGCTCAAGAAGAAAATAAATAGGCAAATGGGGCTCCCTGGATCCTGCCCTGCTAGGTTCCTTTGAATCAAGAAAGGCATGTGAGTTGGTTAGGGAGTCCTCCCAATACACCAAGGTTTTGGGTTCCATCCCAGATCAGGGCACATATAAGAACCAACCGCCCTAACCGGTTTGGCTCAGCGGATAGAGCGGCCTGCGGACTCAGGGGTCCCGGGTTCGATTCCGGTCAAGGGCGTGTACCTTGGTTGCGGGCACATACCCAGTGGGGAGTGTGCAGGAGGCAGCTGATCGATGTTTCTCTCTCATTGCTGTTTCTAACTCTCTATCCCTCTCCCTTCCTCTCTGTGAAAAATCAATAAAAATATATATTTTTTTTAAATATATTTTATTGATTTTCCACAGAGAGGAAGGGAGAGAGACAGAGAGTCAGAGACACCGATGAGAGAGAAACATCGACCAGCCGCCTCCCGCACATCCCCCACCGGGGATGTGCCCGCAACCCAGGTACACGCCCCCGACCGGAATCGAACCTGGGACCCTTCAGTCCGCAGGCCGACGCTCTATCCACTGAGCCAAACCGGTTTCGGCAATAAAAATATATTTTTTAAAAAAAGAAGCAACCAATGAATGCATCAATAAGTGGAACAACAAATTGATGCTTCTATAAATAACTAAAAAATAATAAAATAAATAAATGAATAAATCCTATCTAATAAAAGAGAAACATGGTAATTGGCGTACGACCGCTACCTTTCCCATTGGCTAATCAGCGAGATATGCAAATTAACTGTCAGCCAAGATGGTGGATGGCAGCCAGGCAGCTTGAAACTAACATGAGGCTTGCTTGCTTCAGTGACGGAGGACTCCAATGTTCCCCGCCTGCCTTGCCGGCCTCTGAGCCTGCAGTTTCAAACATTGTAACAAATATAGATGCTAAACAAAACCCCAGAAACCATCTTTCAGCAGACTGGAATCTCAGAGCTGGAGTTGATACAGAGTTTCGATATATGAACCGAAACAAACCAGATACCTGCTTTCAGGAGCGGAGGCCTAAGAGCTGGAGCCTCAGAGCTAAAGCTGGCCCAGAATAAAAAAAAAAAAAAAAAAAAAAAAAAAGAAGCAGTTGAGAGCTTCAGTCCCAGCCTGAAAACAGCCCTCAGCCCCTCACCCAGACTGGCCAGGCACCCCAGTGGGGACCCCCACCCTGATCCAGGACACCCTTCAGGGCAAACCAGCCAGCCCCCACCCATGCACCAGGCCTCTATTCTATATAGTAAAAGGGTAATATGCCTCCCAGCACCGGGCTCAGCGGAGCTGCGAGGCCTCCCAGCACCGGGATCAGCATGACAGGGGGCAGCGCCCAAACCCCCTGATCGCCCTGCGGCTCTGTGTGTGACAGGGGGCGGGGCCACAACCCCCCCACCCCATGGGCCCTGCTCTGTGTGTGACAGGGTAGAGCCATAACCTCCCCATCGGCCCTGCCCTGAGTGTGAGAGTGGCGGCTCCCCAACCCCCTGATCGGCCCTGCTCTGTGGGTGATAGAGGGTGGTGCGCCCCCCCCCCCCCCACGGGCCCTGCTCTGTGTGTGATGGGGTAGAGCCATAACCTCCCCATCAGCCCTGCCCTGAGTGTGACAGTGGTGACGCCCCAACCCCCTGATTGGCCCTGCTCTGTGGGTGATAGAGGGCAGTGCCCCAACTCCCCTATCGTCCCTACTCTGTGCATGACAGGGGGGAGCTCCCCAACCCCCTGATGGGCCCTGCTCTGTGCATGACGGGGTGGTGCCGCAACCTCCCCATCGACCCTGCCTTGAGTGTGACAGGGGGCGGTGCTCCACCCCCCCAATCGGCCCTGCTCTGAGCCCGACCAGGGGCTGCACCTAGGGATTAGGCCTGCCCTCTGCCACCTGGGAGCAGGCCTAAGCCAGCAGGTCGTTATCTCCCAAGGGGTCCCAGACTGTAAGAGGGCACAGGCCGGGCTGAGGGACCCTCCCCTCCCCTCCCCCCTGAGTGCACAAATTTTTGTGCACCGGGCCTCTAGTAAATAAATAAAACAAAAAAAGAAAGGCAGCCCTGTCGGCGTGGCTCAGTGGTTGAGCATTGACCTATGAACCAGGAGGTCACAGTTCAATTTTGTTCAGGGCCTATGCTCTGGTTGTGGTTGTGGGCTCAATCTCCAGTTGGGGGCGTGCATGAGGCAGCTGATTAATGATTTTCATCATTGAAGTTTCTAGCTCTCTCTCTCCCTCTCCCTTTCTCTCTGAAATAAATTTTAAAATATAGAAGGAAGAAAGAAAAAAAGAAAGGTGATGGAACTCCAAATCACTCTTTACCCAAGAGAAATAAAAATAAATATTTACCCAAAAACTTCAACACTCACAGTCATAGTAGCATTATTTAACAGCCCAAAGGAGGAAATAACCCAGATGTGCGTCAATGGCTGAATGGATAAATCAAACCTTGTATATCCTTTGATGAATACTACCCAACAATGAAAGGAAATGCACTAATACACACTGTAATGTGGATGAACCTCAAAAATATTATGTTAGCCTGGGGGCCAGTGTGCTCAGTGGTTAGACTCTAACCATTAGAGCGTTTGCCTGTGCACGGGAAGGTCATGAGTTCAATTTCTGCTCGAGGGCAGGTACCTGCATTTCAGGTTTGATCCCTACCCCAGTCTTGGGGTATGAGCCGGAAGCAACCAATTGATGTGTCTCTTTCACATCGATGTTTCTCCTCTCTCTCTCCCCTTCCTTCCTCAATTTCACTCTCTCCAAAAATCAATGGAGCCCTAGCCGGTTTGGCTCAGTGGATAGAGTGTCGGCCTGCGGACTGAAGGGTCCCAGGTTCGATTCCAGCCAAGGGCATATGCCTGGGTTGTGGGCTCAATCTCCAGTGGGGGTGTGCAGGAGGCAGCCGATCAATGATTCTCATCATTGATGTTTCTATCTCTCTCTCCTTCTCCCTTCCTCTCTGAAACCAATAAAGAAATATATTTTTAAAAAATAAAAATAAAAATCAATGGAAAAAATATCCTTGGATGGGGATTAAAAAAAAAAATCCAGCAAGGAACTGGGGACTGCCAATAACCATTTGAATGAGCTTTGAAATAGACGTTCCCTCAGTCAAGCCTTTAATCAGCGGTTCTCAACCTTTGGGTAGCGACCCCTTTGGGGGTCAAACGACCCTTTCACAGGAGTCACCTAAGACCATCCTGCATATCAGATACTTACATTATGATTCATAACAGTAGCAACATTACGGTTATGAAGTAGCAACGAAGTGGTTGGGTCACAACATGAGGAACTGTATTTAAAGGGCCAGAAGGTTGAGAACCACTGCTTTAGGTGAAACCGTAACCCCAGCCAACAGCTTGACTGCAACATCATGAGAGTCTTGAGCACAGAAATTATGAGATGTTGTTATTATAAATTGGGAGATAATTGGCTATGCAGCAATTACTATTATCACTGCCGCTGTTTAGTTCCCATATTCACAATTTCTGGTGGTTATAGAATATTCTATAGAGGGGATGATCAGACCACACATTATTGATTTTAGCAGAGAATCTACTCTCAGACCCTTCACTCACCCTACTCCAGACACCGTGTTCCCTGAAGAAGCTGTCATCTCAGGACCCTTCGCTCTTCCTTCCGCCTGGAATGATCTAGATATACCTGTAGTTTGGTCCCTTGTCTCTTTCAGGGGTTCCTATTCAAATGTCAGACTTACTAGCCTATTTAAAACAGGACTCCCATAACTCTTGATTCCTTTCTCCTACTGTATTTTTCTTAATAGAAGTGAGCACTATCTGGTGTCATATACTTGTTTAATAGCTGTGTCTCCGTTTGACTGTTAGCCCCTCAAGAGCAGGATCTTGCCTGTCTTGTTCCCTGCGATGACTCTACTGGCCTGACACACAGTAGGTGCTCAGTTAATGTTTGGGGAATGACTGCTCTCATATTCTACCACTTGGAAAAAATACAGCCATGATCATTCCTACCTAAAGTGTGTGTGTGTGTGTGTGTGTGTGTGTGTGTGAGTACGTTTGTATAATTTTTTTTGCTGGAGTATTTAAAAGCATATCTCAGATGTCATTTCACCCATAAATACCTCAGACTACATCTCTTACAAAAATATACTTAAACATAACTACCATGACCTTATTACCCTTAGCAAAATTAACACTAGTTCCTTTGTATCATCTAATGTTCAGACACATTCAAATGTCAGTGGTGGTGTCTCTCTCTCTCTCTCTCTCTCTCTTAAGGATAAGTTTTCTTTAAAAAAATATTTTTATTGATTTCAGAGAGGAAGGGAGAGATAGAGACATCAATGACAAAGGAGAATCTTTGATTGGCTGCCTCCTACAGGTCCCCCGCTGGGGATCGAGCCTGCAATCACTGCATTCTCCCTGACCAGAAACCCAACAGTGACCTCCTGGTTCATAGGTCGAAGCTCAACCACTAAACCAGGACGGTTGGGCAGTGGTGGCCTCAAAACTGTCCTTTTCCTGTGCCTCACCCTCTTATTTGATGTTGCAAACTGCCCCCACTCTGCCCCCCTCTATTCCTGTTTTCCACTTTTTTTTCCATAGTGCATAACATCTACCATACCACAGATTTTATCATATTGTCTGTCCCAACCCAATCCCATCGAAAAAAAACAGGAGCTCTGCGGAGTCAGAGAATTTTGTCTGTTTTTCTCATTGCTAATACATTGCCGATTCTCAAGAAATATTAAAGAGGTAAAATATAAAGTCTGCCACTTATTGAGCCTTCCAATTGCATTATCGTGCTTATAATCCTCCTAGGAAGCGGGTGCCATTCTTAGCCCCATTTCATAGCTAGGAAACTGAAGCTCAGGAAGGTTAAGGAGGGATGGCGAGAAACTGGGGATGGCCACGGGGCTGGGTTGGGGGGTCTAGAAAGCGCCCACAATTGAATTGGGACTTTATCACATAATCGCTGGTTTCTGAGCAGGGCCCGCGATCCTTCCGTGGGGCCAAGTCGGCCTGTCCCTCCTCTCCAAGGGGAGCGCGGTAGAAGGTGCCCGAGCACAGTCTGCAGCTAGAAGCGCGCTCGTCGCTCCTGGCAACAGACTCCGGAAAAACCACAGAGACGCAGCCCGAGAGTGCAGAGCGGTCCCCGCTGGGTCGCGAAGCGAGGAAATCCAGAAAGGCGTGCCGGGCCGATTGTCACGTGGGCGGGACTTCCGGAAGCGCCTATTTTTTTATTTTTTTCCGGTTGTTGGCTGCTACGAACTCCACCGGGCCCCGCGCCCCCCGCCCCCCCGCGGCCCCGCGCCGCGGAGCCTGCCACCGCCATGAAGAAATTCTTCCAGGAGATCAAGGCTGACATCAAGTTTAAGAGTGCGGGTGCCGGACAGAAGCTCACGGAGTCGGCGGCGTGCGTGACGGGGGCTGGGGCGTGAGGCCCGGGGGCGGAGAGTCGGGGGAGGCCACAGAGGGCGAGGGGCGAGGACGGGAGGCCGAGAGTCAGGGAGTGGGGAGAGGCCTCGGGCCGGGCCCGGGGAGCGGGCGGGGGTCAGGGGGAGGGGAGGCCTCCGGGGGCGGGGTGGGAGGGGCGAGGCCGGGGGGCGGGGCCGGATCAGGGGGCGGGGCTGGGCGGGGCTGAAGGGAGCCGGTGCGGAACCCGGAGTCCTGGGAAGGGAGGAGGGCAGTGTGGTCAGGGAAAAGCCAGGAGCGGAGGAGGACCCCTGAAGAAGCATTTAGATTTGGGGGGATCTAGGTGACGGGGGTTGGGGGCTGTCCTTGGGGAAGGAGCATCGAGAGGCTTAGCGTCCATGGCATGAGGGGTCTGGGCCCGGGCTCTGGAGCGCCAGGGAGGCCTGGATAAGAGCCTGGGAGGCCAGGGGGTCTTGGGGCATTGCTGGAAGGGTCAGCAAGGATTTGGGAAGCCTTGGTGAATTGGAGGGGGCTGCGAGGGGCCTAGGAATGTGTGGGAGGAGAATGGAGTCGGGGTGGGGGTTGAGAACCCGTGTGTGTGTGTATGTGTGTGTGTGTGTGTGTGTGTGAGAGAGAGAGAGAGAGAGAGAGAGAGAGAGAGAGTTGGGGGGGAGGAGATGAGGGCCTTGTGGGTGTGGATGAGGTAATTGGAGGGCCTTGGGAGATCTGGAAGGGGCAGGGGGTGGTGTGCCCATCCTGAGGCCTCGGGGAGCTTTCTGGGGAGGACTTGGAGAAGGGAAGGGCCTGGGGCAAGACTGAAACCTCAGTGGGGTTATGTGTGGAGGGCCAGGGCCAGGGAGGGGACGTGAAATGGTGGAGCAGGGGAGGATGCTAGACTGTCAGGGCTGGTGGGCTGAGCAGGAGGCTCCACTGGGGGTGGGGTTGGCCAGGAAGCCTGGGAGGTGCTGAGGCTGCTGGGGGAGCTGTAGAGGGGGCTGTGGGGAGTGGCCGAGGAGACCAGCCTGGGCAGGGGGCTGTGAGGAATAATGGAAGGGATTGTGAAGAAGTAGGGGCTGGGACGGGTAGCGGGAGAGGCAGGGAGGAGGGCAGGAAGGGTGGTGAGGGAATCATGAGGTGGGTGAGGGAGAGTGGGTACAGGGTTAGGACCTCGGGGCATCCGTCGTAAGGATTGGGGGTTCCTGAGATTCTTGGGAGGAGAGTGCTGAATGGGACAGAAAAGGTCCATGAGGCCCAGGTCCGTGAGTAAGGGAGGAATTAGACAAGATCAGTTCCTGGGAACCTGAGTGGGGAGGGGAGGGCAGCTTAAGAGGGGCCAAGGGGAGTGGTGGACCAGACAAGGGGGTCCATTCATTTGTTTGACAAGTGGGGGGTAGAGCTGGGGCTTGGGGGCAGCTGGGTCTGTGTGACAGGAAGAAGATGTGGGTGATTGTTGGGCCAGAGTGGGGGCCAGGGAGAAAAGGGAAGGAAGTAATTGGAGGTGCGGGCTTTTGTGACATGCCTGGAGTGAGATGAGAGACTCGGGGTGCTGGAGGGCGGGTGTGTCAAGCACTGTCAGCACAAACGAGACAAAATTCTCATTCTGTCAGGGCTCACCTTCTATTGGGAGGAGATGGGAAAAGAAACCAATGCATGATTTAGCTTATAAATATTGGGTAGTGCATGGGGCCATGAAAAAAATGAGCAGGGGCAGGGGCTAGTGAGTACTGGGGGGAACCTTTAGGTGGCCCAGGAATGCCTCTCTGAGGTGACATATGAGCCGAGAGCTGGATGAAGTGAGGTTGCACGTGCACATAATGAAGCTTCTCTACCCTCTCCCAGACCTCCTTTCCTCACCCCACCCCCAAGTGGAACATCCAGGCAGACGCCACAGGAAGCGCAAAGGCTTTGTGGCAGGAACCAGCTGGCCCTGTGAGAACAACAGCAGGGAGACCAGGGAGAGAGGCAGGTGTGCATGGCCCATGGGGACATGGTGGCTTTAGGATTCTGTTGTGCAGGTGTGGGGAGGACTGTGTGCAGAGGTGTGATAGCACTGACAGGTTTTAGAGGGATCCCTTTGGCTGCCCAGTGGAGCCATGAAGGGAATGGGTGAGGTGTTTTGAAAAGTAGCATTTCTATAGAAAGTTCGGGATATCGCATGGGACTAGGGTGGGTCTATGTGACTCATTTTTTCTTCAACATTAGGTTCTCGGCTGTGGGGAAGGTTGGCGAGAAGGGCAGGGATGGGCAGGAAGCAGGTCCCAGAAGCCTTGGAACAAAGAAGAGGGGGCTGCATATCTGAGCAGAGTGGGAGGAGTGAGGCTGTGAACTCTTGGGGAGGATTTACAAACTTAGCACAGATGATCCCAATTACTGGGGCTAGGGGAGAACCCTTGAGGAAGAAGGTCGGTGAGGTAGGTGAATAAGACCAGGGTGGGAAGAAGGATTTCTCTGCTGGCACATTCAAAACAAGCTCATTTTCCTGCTAAGTAGATTAAGAAGCCATCCATCCCCTGGGGTCATCACATCACTTATTTCCTAAGTGGGTAGAGGAGGGATTAAACCAGATCTTTGTACCATGCTTAACCCAGGGCTTGCGTGGTGTCTGAGCTTCTGTGTCCCTCTGGCACTTGCAAAAGATCTTAAGACTGCCCTCAGAGGGGTGTTGGTATGAGGAAAACCTGTGTGCTGCCTGGCACACAGTAGGTGCTCAGTTAATGAAATTGCAACTGCGCCCTAGTCAGTGTGGCTCAGGTGGTTGGGCCTTGTCCTGTGCACCAAAAGATTGTCTGTTTTTTGTTTTTTTTTTTAATATATTTTATTGATTTTTCACAGAGAGAAAGGGAGAGAGACAGAGAGTTAGAAACATCGATCAGCTGCCTCCTGCACATCTCCCACCGGGGATGTGCCCACAACCCAGGTACATGCCCTTGACCGGGATCGAACCTGGGACCTTTCAGTCCGCAGGCCGACGCTCTATCCACTGAGCCAAACCGGTTTCGGCAAAGATTGTCTGTTTGATTCCAGGTCAGGGCACATGCCCAAGTTTTGGGCTCGATCCTCAGTAGAGGGGTATACAGGAGGCAGCCAATTGATGTTTCGCTATCTCCCTCTCCAAAAATCAATAAAATATTCTTTTTTTTAAAGGATGTCTTTACACACACACACACACACACACACACACGCACTAGAGGCCTGGTGCACAAAACTTTGTGCACTCGGGGGCGTCCCTCAGCCCGGCCTGTGCCCTCTCGTAGTCTGGGACCCCTTGGGGGATGTCCACCTGCTGGCTTAGGCCTGCTCCCCGGGGGGGATTGGGCCTAAGCTGGCAGTCAGACATCTCTCTGGCAGCCCGGAAGCCCTCGGGGGATGTCCACTTGCCAGCGGGGAGCAGGCCTAAACTGCAGTCAGACTTAGCACTGCTGAGGAGGCGGGAGAGGCTCCCGCCACCACCGTTGTGCTGGCAGCCATCAGCCTGGCTTGTGGCTGAGCAGAGCTCCCCCTGTGGGAGCGCACTGACCACCAGGGGGCAGCTCCTGCATTGAGCATCTGCCCCCTGGTGGTCAGTATGTGTCATAGTGACCAGTCATTCCTAGTCAGAGTCAATTTTCTTATAACCCTTTTATTATATAGGATAGAAGCCTGGTGCACAGGTGGGGACTGGCTGGTTTGCCCTGAAGGGTGTCCTGGATCAGAGTGGGGGTCCCACTGGGGTGCCTGGCCAGCCTGGGAGAGGGGCTGATGGCCGTTTTCAGGCTGGCCATGCCCCCCGGTGACCCAAGCTCCCAGCCTCTCCTCTTTTTCTTTTTTGTGGGATTTAGTTATCTTCTATAATTGAAACTTTGTAGCCTTGAGCTGGGCCCAGGGCTGGCCAGGGCAGGCAGGAAGCTTGGCTTCCTCCATTGCCAGGGGCAACCAAGCCTCCTGCTTGTTCCAGCTCCATGGCCGCTGCCATCTTAGTTGGGTTAATTTGCATACTTGCCCCTGATTGGCTTGTGGGCATGGCTTGAGTGTAGTGGAGGGATGGTTAATTTGCATGTTTCTCTTT
This sequence comes from Myotis myotis, assembly GCF_014108235.1. Classification (NCBI taxonomy): domain Eukaryota; kingdom Metazoa; phylum Chordata; class Mammalia; order Chiroptera; family Vespertilionidae; genus Myotis; species Myotis myotis. The sequence goes on along the minus strand of NW_023416368.1, from coordinate 80,606,098 downwards.
TATTATATAGGATATATATTTATTGATTTCAGAGAGGAAGGGAGAAGGGAGTGAGAGAGATAGAAACATCAATGATGAGAGTCGTTGATTGGCTGCCTCCTGCACACTCCTTACTGGGGGTGGGGATTGAGCCCGCAATCCAGGCATGTGCCCTTGGTTGGAATTGAACCTAGGACCCTTCAGTCTGGAGACCAACACTCTATCCACTGAGCCAAACCAGCTAGGGCAATAAAATATTCTTAAAGAAACAAAACAAAACCTGCAACTGCTCACTGTTTTAGACAGTAAGGGTAGAGATGCTTAGGAGGGAGCAAGGAGAGGAGTGACACCTGAGTCTCATCAGTTCCTGAAGACAGTAGGGTGCTGTCACACACGCTTCACCGGATGGCCCTCCTCTAGGGGGTGGGTGCTGTTACTTGTTACCTCATTTAACAGATGATGACTCTGAGATCCAGGCCACTGCAGGACTTGCCCAAAGGGGCCGAGCTGGGAGTGAAATCTGCCCCAGTGGTTCTGCTGTCTGTGTTAGAACCATGGGGTGGGGCAGAGTGGGGGCCTGGGAAAAAGGGACATGTCTGTCTGATGGAGCAGGAGTAGAAATGGGAGAGGGGCAGAGGCTCTTCTGTCTGACCCCATATCACCTCACTTCCCCTATGTCTCTCCCCAGGGAGAAGGCCCCCAAAGAAAAAAACAGCCAGCCGGCACGCCAGCAGCCCCGCCAGGGACCCACCAATGAGGCACAGATGGCAGCAGCAGCAGCCCTGGCCCGACTTGAGCAGAAGCAGCCCAGGGCTCGGGGCCCCACGTCACAGGACCTCATCCGGAACCAGGGTGACCTGCACTGTCCTTGGGTTGCAGTGGGGGGAGGCGAGTGGAGGTGGAGTGAGGCCTCTGCCCCTTCATTCTTGAGGCCTGTTCACAGGCCTCAGATCCTGTGCTTTGGCCCTGGATGAAAATAATTACATAACCCCCATGACTTTGAGGGGCTTTAAAATCACAGTTGTGAGAGAGGGGAAATTAAGGGTGAAAAGGAATAAGGGTCTGATGTCGTCTGGGTGCCATGTAGGTCAGGGAGGTTGAAGAAGGAAGGGAGGGAGGAGGAGGATGTTGAAAGTCATCATTAGGTGGTCAGGTGAAGCCTGAGGGCATGGAGCATTGTTGCAGGAAGATGGGTCAGGACCTTAAGCTAGAAGGACTAGGACTTGAGGGCCAGCCCCGGTGGGGCCACACACTGACCCTTCTCTGCCTCTTCCTCCAGTGAGAAAGGAACTTCCAGCTGAAGCATCTGTGAGTGGGAGTTCGCAAGCCTCAGGGACTAACATGGTAAAAGCATCCACAGGGCATGTTCCTCCAAGGGGTGACCTGGGGCAGGGGAGCTAGGATCCCGCCCCCCCAAGTTCTTGCCTGCATTTGTCTAATCGGCCATTTCCTCATCACCAGCTAAGTGCCCAGCCCAGGGCTGTAAGCACCTGGTGCTGGGGCGGTGGGGATGCAGAAGAGATGTCAGGGTGGATAGAGGTCACCTCTGGCCTTGGGAACCCCTGCTTTGAAAGGTGGAGGCAGGTTGTGGTTGAGTGCAGTATTGACTGGGACCTCCACGCTCAGCACCTAATGATGCCAGGCTTGGGTGTTGAGGGTAGGATTGGACCTCATTAGCTTGTTGGTTCACTCCTCCCCTCGCCCCTGGCTTCCTAATCCCATGAGGGTGGATGCTGTTATAGTTCATACTTTTCAGAAGAGAAAACTGAGGTTCAGAGAGGTGAAGGCAGCTGTCCTTAGTCCTGTACCTCAAAATCATCAGGGACAGAATGGGGACCCATCTCTGGGACTCCAAAGCACTGGCCTCTGTAGCCTTCTTGGGAGGTGGGAGGGCTCTCTGGAGACTGGTGGAATCAGAGGCCTTCCTGAAGGAGAGAGCTCTGCAGAAAGGATGGTCCTGCAGTTCACCCCTTGAATTCTCACTGGATTTTAGAGTGGAAGAGACTCTAGACCAGGGGTGGGCAAACTTTTTGACTTGAGGGCCACAATGGGTTCTTAAACTGGACCGGAGGGCCGGAACAAAAGCATGGATGGAGTGTTTATGTGAACTAATATAAATTCAAAGTAAACATCATTACATAAAAGGGTACGGTTTTTTTAGTTTTATTCATTTCAAACGGGCCAGATCCGGCCCGCGGGCTGTAGTTTGCCCACAGCTGCTCTAGATACTGCCTAGGACTTGAGGTTCAGAGAGGGGCCAGGACTCATCCAGGGCACCATCATTCAGCTCCTCACCACAAAGCCCTGTCTCTACCAGGTAGCAGGGACCGGAACAACAGAGGCCATTGATTGAGTGCTGTGTCCAAGGCTGCCACACACTTCTTTCCTTCCTTACCCTGTTGGATTCTGAGCTGGTCCTGCAGAGACATTTCACAGATAAGAAAACAGTCTCAGAGGGGCTCGGTCACAGGCCAAGGTGTTTCATGGTAGAGGGGACAGCGCTGGGACCAGGGATGTCTGACTCCCAGGGCCATGCTTTCAAGGCTGTGGCACTCAGTGACTTGAGGTGGCTTCTGTCCACTGCCTAGGCTCAGACACTTTCATCCCCATCGCCCTAGATAGCTGAGCCCAAAGAGGAAGGCTCAACGCACCTGGCGGCGCCTGGAGTGTACTTCACCTGCCCGCTCACGGGGGCCATCCTGAGGAAGGACCAGCGGGACACCCGAATCAAGGAGGCCATTCTCTCAGTGAGTAGAGGCCCCGTGCCCCCATCCCTCACCTAGAGGTTTCAGGTCAGGGCTGCCTTCAGTGAGCCCCAGTAAGGCCGGGTGGTACAGATCCTTCGTAGTGTCTTCACCTGTGTATATTGTGTCTGTTGTCACTTGTTCAAAGAGGTAATGCTTCCTTGTGATGAGAATTCAGGATACAAAAAGGGTAGGCAGACAAAAACCACTTCCCCCCACCTCCCAGCTACCCTTCCAGGATGCAACCTCTGTGGGTGGTTGAAGTTCCTTTTCAGAGACATTTCAAGTATGAACAAACTACTGACATACTTGTATCTCCCCTTCACTTGTTTTGTTTTCCATAAAAGGTAACATACCACTCACGTTTAACATAGGAACTGCCAGCTATTATATCAGTACAAAAAGAACTCCAACGTTACTTTTCTTTCTTTAAAACTGAATTTGGAAGTAATTTCAAACTTAGAAGAACAAAAAGAACACACGAATATCCTTGACCTGGGTCTGAGTTTCTCATTAACCATCATAACAGATTACTACAAACTCGCGGACTTCAAATAGACGTCTAGTCTCTTAGAATTCTGAAGTCAGAGTGTGACATGGCTCTCACCAGTGGCAGGAGGGCTGCATTCCTTCCTGAAGCTCTGTGGACAGTCCATTTCCTGTCCTTTTCCAGCTTCTAGGTCACCTGTATTATGTGGCTCCTTCTTTCACCTTCACATCTAGCGATGCCAGGCAAAGTCTTTGTCCGGCTGCCATCTCTCTGGCTCTCTCTCCTGATGGACTCTTATGATTACCCTGGCCTAGCAGGATTGTCCAGGCTAATATCCCATTTTAAGGTCTGCTGGTCAGCAGCCATAATTCTATTGCATATTCTGGGCTGCCGACGACCCCATCTTCCCTAGAGGTGAGGGCAGAGCTGAGGCCCAGGAAGGAGTTGTCAAAGGGCTTTTCTTTTTTCCTGCTGAGTCCATAGAATTGAGTTAAATACTACTGGTCGGTCCACCATGAGACTGTTACTAGTATTATTACTGCTGCCTCCTGAGTAGTGAGGCCTCCAGGCCATGAGGTAAGCACTTTTTGACATGCTTTCCTCACTCCTCCCAGCACTTCTCCACTGACCCAGTAGCTGCCTCCATCATGAAGATCCACACGTTCAACAAAGACCGGGACAGGGTGAAGCTGGGTGTGGACACCATCGCCAAGTGAGTGGGTGCCCTCTCCCCCCCACTGGGAGGCCAGCCTCTTGGGCTTCCAGCATAATCTGCTGAGGGGGCCCAGAAGGATCCTGGCCCTGGGAGCCAGGCCCCACCCTTCACTGCCCCTGAGCCCGTGAGAAAGGGGCTTGGCCTCTTGGGGCCTCTGTCTGTAAAACAAAAGGGTTTACAGAATTGGGGATTTCCAACCCTGTCTTCCCTTTGGGATCATCAGAAGAATGGGAAGTAGGTGAGTTCCCACCCCACTTCCCTGACTGAGTAGGTTGGGGAGTGCTGGAAGTCTGTTTTTAATTTTATTGATTAGAGAGAGAGAGGGAGACAGAGAGAGAGAGAGAGGAAGGGATAGAGAGAGAAACAGAGAGAGAGGAGAGAGAGACATTGATTTGTTGTTCCACTTATTCATGCATTCATTGGTTGATTCTTGTATGTGCTCTGACTGGGTATCGAACCCACAACCTTGGTGTATTAGGACGGTTCTCTAACCAACTGAGCTACCCAGCCAGGGCTGGAAGTCCATTTTGCTCATGAGCCCCCAAGCCGACACCGGTGGCCCATTGGCCCTGTCCCCCATTGGTGTCCTCCAGGGGAGGCAGGAACAGTGATAGGACCCAGGTGGCAATGGTGGTGGGGGCAGTGGTGTCCTATGCAGGCCCAGGCTGTTGGCACCAGGGGTCAGGCTCCATGAGGTGTCTGAGGTGTGATGGCACCCCCCCCCCCCCCCCCCCCGCAACATCTCTCTTACCACAAGCCTGGGTGTGGCTCTGAGCTGCTATCCATCTGTGGGTGGGAGGTACAGAGGAGCCAGTCAGACAACCCTGGCCTGTCCCGGATCCCCAATTCTGTCCTAGGTACCTGGACAATATCCATCTGCACCCTGAGGAGGAGAAGTATCGGAAGATCAAGCTGCAGAACAAGGTGTTCCAGGTGAGGGCTGTGCTGAGTGACTTTTAGCCTGTGTAGCCAGCGTGGCCAGGCCTCCAGTTACACAGGGCCCAGTCTGGCGGTGGGGCCAGTGGGAGCGCTCCTCCAGGGGTTTCTGGTTGAGGTAGGCAGAGGTGGCATGTGGAGAGGGGGTTTTATAAACATAGGTCATACACCACATCTATATTTAATCTGCATTCCCCACCACCCGTGCCATGTTTTGACTTTTTTTTAGTTGGGATCACATCAGCACTGGGGGGATTTCTTATACAAACAGACTTCTGGCTTCTGTGGAGAAATCAAGGGGTTCCGCCACCCTGGCCCATGTTACCTGTGCTGCTGGCAGGACACCTACTGCCCCCCTCATATGCAGTCCTCCCCCAGTTTCTGCCCCCCCCCCCCCATGCTATTCTTTGGCTCTTTAGCTCCTCTTCACCCGTTGTTGGCCTTTGGGGTCCCACATCCTCTGTTACCAGCTGTGAGAGCCTGTCCTTAGGCAGTTTTAGGAGGAGGGTTCATCCCATCCAGTAGGCAGCAGCTGCTCTAAAAGAGGGGGATGCTGGGCCTGGTGGAATGGGCTGGGCAGCAAGCCTGGTTGGGCTTGAGGAGGCCCAAGGGCCTGCATGACTTCTGGCTCTGCTCCCAGGAGCGCATTAACTGTCTGGAAGGGGCCCACGAGTTTTTTGAGGCCATTGGCTTCCAGAAGACATTGTTACCAGTTCCGGATCAGGGTAAGCTGGGTAGAGAAGGGCCTTGGCTAAGTTGAGAGGTGGGAGTCGGGGGCGGGGGGGCCAGCGCGGGGTCTTCCTGCTGTGGCACAGTGACATCACAGTGACATCCCTGCGTATCCCAGAGGGCCCCGAAGAGTTCTACGTGCTAAGCGAGGCCGCCTTGGCCAAACCCGAGAGCCTGGAAAGACACAAGGAGCAGCTGCTGTGTGGCGAGCCTGTGCGGGCCACACTGATCCGCCAACGCCGTGTCTTCCGGCCCTCACCCATGGCCTCCCAGTTTGACCTGCCCCCCGACTTCTTCAACCTCACGACTGAGGAGGCCAAACGGGAGCAGAAGCTCAGGTCTGAGGCAGTGGAGCGGCTGAGCATGCTGCGGACCAAGGCCATGCGGGAGAAGGAGGAGCAGAGGGAGATGCGCAAGTACACGTACACACTGCTGCGCGTCCGTCTCCCTGATGGCTGCCTCCTCCAGGGTGAGGCCTGGGAGGTGGTGTCTGCTCTGGGGCTGAGTTGGGTGTGGTACAACTGCAGCTGTGGGTTGCTGTGCCTCCAGGAGTGGAAGGCCTTTCTGGTCTGAGCTTCTCTGGGCGCAGCTTGTCTGGGCTGGGGGTTCCCAGGATCTCCAGCCCCACGCTGACTGTTCCACCCCTCAGGGACCTTCTATGCCCGGGAGCGGGTGGCAGCACTGTACAGCTTTGTCCGGGAGGCCCTGCAGAACGACTGGCTGCCCTTTGAGCTGCTGGCCTCGTGTGGGCAGAAGTTGTCGGAGGATGAGAACTTGGCCTTCAATGAGTGTGGGCTGGTGAGTGACGAGCTCCCGCATGCTGGATCTCCAGGTTCTTGTTGAATCTGCACAGGTTCCCCATGAGGGCGGCCCTCTTCAGTATGGGGTGGTGCTAGGAGCAGGGGTCCCAGAACCAGGCTCCCTCAGTCCTACCTTCCTCTTTACTAGCAGTGTAACCCTAACTTCTCTGTGCCTCAGTTTCCCACCTTTAAAATGGAAAGGAAAGTAGCAAGTGTGTTATTGAGTCCTCTGAGGAGCAGGACCCAGATGGGATTGAAAATGTGGGGATTTTCTGACAACTGCCTAGCACTGAGACAGTCTTAGCCAAATCTGAGGTGTCCCTGAGCCGGGGTCCTCTGTAGGAGGAGCCACTGGTTCAGGAATGGACTGACTGTGTGAAGGCCGTTCTGGTGTCGCCAGCGGGGAGTAGTCCTGGGAGTGTGTGGCCCTGATTCCAACACGAAGATTTGAAGGTGAAGAGATGAGCTTTGTCATGTAAAGGCCAGAACAAAGCTGAAATTTCTCTCCCCACCACAGGTGCCCTCAGCCCTCCTGACCTTCTCGTGGGACATGGCGGTGCTAGAGGACATTAAGGCCGCGGGGGCTAAGCCAGACTCATCTATCCTGAAGCCCGAGCTCCTGTTGGCCATCGAGAAGCTCTCGTGAAATAAAAGCAGGGTTGGCTTCAGCCCCCATGGGTCTGTCTCCTGCTTCCTCCACCTCTGCTCACGTCCTCATTCTCCCTCCACTTCAAGGCCTCCCAGCCTCCTCTGGGACTGCCCAGCCCATGGGCAAGGGAGAGCCACTGGTTGGCCTGTGACCGCCACTGAGGGCTTTCAAGCAACAGCTGCTGTGCTGTCCTTGGTAGCATTCTCCAGCTGCTATTTAACCTAATTAACGGAACCCCAGGCATGACAGACCCGGGCGCCTCCCTGGATAGGAATAGGCCTGCAGCTTGGGTCCGCCCCATGGCTGGCCCTGAGGCTGTCCTGTGGAACTGCTGGTGATAGTGGCATAAGATAGAGATGCTGGGCCTGGGCAGAGTTCTGTAACACTAAGTTCTGAATCCAAATAAACAGGCTGTTTGACTAGTCTCCTGGTGGTGAATTCCAGCCATGTGTTGTAGGGCACCCCGTGGGTGAGCCCACCTTGCTGAGGGAGGGTGCCCCAGGGATCCTGGGCTGTGGAGCTAGGGCCTCTTAGGCCCCACAGAACAGTTCCTGTAGATGTCCACGTCCTCACCCCTGGAACCTGTGAATATTTATGTGACAAAAGGAACTTTGTGTTGATTAAGGACCTTGAGATGGGAGATTGTCCTGGGTTTTCCAGATGGGTTCTTATATGTTGAAGGAGGAGGTAGAAGAGATGGGAAGATGCTACACTGCAGCTTTCAAAGATGGAATAAGGCCACAAGCCAAGGAATGCAGTGTCTTCTAGAAGCTGGAAAAGGCACAGAAATGGATTCTCCCCTGGAGCTTCTGCAAGGAACCAGCCCTGTTCACATCTGTATTTTAAAGTAGTGAGACCCATGTCTGATGATACCCAGAACTGTAAGAACAAGTTTGTGTTTTTTTTTAAGCCACCATTTGTAGTGATGGGTTATAGCAGTGGTCGGCAAACTCAGTCAACAGAGCCAAACATCAACAGTACGATTGAAATTTCTTTTGAGAGCCAAATTTTTTAAACAGAAGCTATATAGGTAGGTACATTGTTATTAACTTAATTAGGGTACTCCTAAGGCTTAGGAAGAGCCACACTCAAGGAGCCAAAAGAGCCACATGTGGCTCGCGAGCCGCAGTTTGCCAACCACGGGGTTACAGCTACAGGGAACTAAAATGGACACCAAGGCCACTAGTGTCAAAGGTACTCCTGGTCATAGCCAGGCTGGGAGATGCCCCCTCAATCACTCACCTGGATCGTCCCCTCCTCTCTCAGCCCCAGGTGGGCTGCTGGCTCGGTTTCTGTTAGATTCTCCCCTGCATGGAGACCTGGTGGCTGGTCCTCTGGCCACTGCCAGCTATGTGACAGACATGAAGCTTCAAGGCCCCAAATGTGACTTTAAAAGCAATAATCCCTTCTAACCTCAGCAAGCAAGTTGCCCCCATGCCTGCCCTTGCCTCACACATAGGCCACCAGCACATGTTAGACCTAGGCCTGTCTCCTTTGCTGCCATATCTTGGGAACCCAGCATGGTCTCACCCTGTCACTTAGATCCATCCCTTCCCTGTCCCCAACTGCTGCTAGGATTCAACTGTCAGTTGTCAGATACCCAACTAAAACAGGCTTAAGGATACTTTACAGGTAGTCATGTCCACAGGTTTAACACATGTGCCTCTATCCTGAGCACAAGCCTGTATTCAGCTGCACCCTACCTCCAGTAGGAGGTTCTGGCCAAGGCTCATGTTCTCACCTGCAACTGGGGTGTTTCTCAGCCCCATCCTTATGGGGCTCCTGGAGGAGGATCAGGGTGTTTGTGGGAGCAAAAAACCTGAGGAGTCTTGGCCACCACACAGCCACAGGGTTCAGTTGCCCTGTCTGGTTGTATCCAGCTGATATGAACTGTTCTGCACACTGATATGCCTGCTGGCTCTTCTCCTGTGAGGACAGTATCTCTACTGTCTAGATATGAGGGGTCAGCAGGAGTCCACTAGATTGAGTATGTGAACTCTGCCAAAATCTCAGCTCACACATGCTCAAATGCCTCTGTGGGACTAGCACTGCCCCAATGTGGGGCTGCTCCAGGGCCTCATGGACCAAGGCTCCAGCATCTTTAGTTGGCTCCACTATTTCAATACTCTCCTGTGATGTGGCCCGATCCTGAAGTCCATCTGGAAGCCAGGATTCAGGGCTTAGAAGCCCAAAATATGCCCTGCTCACTTCCTAAGGAGCAGGAAGAGCTGATGGGCACAAGCACCCGCTGAGAAGCTACACCCTGAACTAGGTCATTGCGGAGGCGGAGGACTTTTCAACAAAGTTGGGACAGTGCTTTTGCAAAGTGGAAAGCTTGATACAGATGCCACAGTACCACGTGTGGGGTAGAAGGAATGGACACTTGCGAGCACAACATAGGGCTCAGGCCACAGGTGAAGGTACACTCCCACTCACAGAAACGGTATGTTGAAAAGATGACAGACACACCAGGTCAGGGCTAAACAATAAGTTTATACATATCCATGTCAGTCCTGGTGCCACACGACACCGGCAGGGCTCCAGTTCATTTATAAGCATTTCATCATAGTGCCTGCTCAGGATCCTTAGGGCACAATTGGGATTCCCCGTACAGGCCAACACACTGCGATAATGCTTTATTAAAGGGCAGATTAGTATGCAGCTTCGAGGGGAAATTTTTACAAATATAAAAAAGAATGAATCAAGCATCCTATATACTTTCCAACCCTTGAGGGGGCGTATGCGAAGCAGGACAAAGTGCTCTTTACACAGGAATCATAGGACTTTCAAGTATCTCTGAGAAGCATCTGAGAAAACCCTAACCATTCTACATACACACGCCAGCCAGTTTGGGGTGCTCAGGAGGGGCTGAGTGAGTTGGAGGGCATGGGGCTCTCGCTGGTGTCCATTCCTACAGGCCTTCCAGCACTGGGAGTGGTTACACAAGGGTCCTGGACCTCTGCAAGGCAAGAGAGGTAGGGGCTTTAGTGTCTGTACCTGTGTCACCAGGGCCTGAAACAACTCTGAGAGCCTTCTTGGGGTAAGATCTCCCGATCCGACCGTGGTTAGAGAAGCATGGCTGTAGCCCCCAGACCCGTCTCCCTTTTCTAGACGCATGTACTCCCTGTCCCCTCTTCAGCTCACTCAGGGGAAAAGCCAAATCTAGGCCCGAAGCCCCATGGCAAAGGGGAAGAAACTAGAACACTGAAGCCAAGTGGCTCTGTCAAGGGTCACCGGACATCAGGCTCCCCGAGCCTCGCATCACTGCTTGCTTCTTTTTCCCTGGAGCAGCTTAGTTCAGAGGTACCTCACTTGTGCCAGGACCCCCACTTCCAGGACTCTTCCTAACACAGCCCATGCATCACCCACCAAGGTGGCAACCAACCTTCAGTTCTTTGGTTTCCTAAATGTAGCTTAGGAAACAAAGTCAGATCCTCCAGGGCCTGGACTGGACCCAACTGCCCACCCACACCATTAAACCAGCCTGCCCAGTGCCTTTCAGAATCTTTTAACTCAACCCTCATTATGTACAAAAGAGAGCCAGTGAAAAGGTAACAGTGCAAGTGCTCTTCCCCCTGCTGCCAGCCTGCATGAGAAGAGGGACTGGGGCTGTTCTCACCAGCAATATCCGAGATGTCCATCACCACACAATCACCATCCTCTTCCTCCTCCTCCTCCGTGTCTGCCTGGAAGCCATCCAGATCCCCAGCTCCGACCTGAACAGGCAAGGGAGCACAGGCCATCAGCATGGGCACTTTGGGCAGACCAGTGTATAACCGCTCCTGCTACACGTGTCTATACTACTGGCCTCCTCTACCATTTTTAAAAAAATATATACTTTTTGCCCTGGCCGGTTTGGCTCAGTGGATAAAGCTTTGGCCTGCGGACTGAAGGGTCCTGGGTTCGATTCTGGTCAACGGCACATGCCTGGGTTTCAGGCTTGGTCCCCACGGGGGGGTGTGCAGGAGACATCCGATCCATGGTTCTCTCTCATCAATGATGTTTCTATCTCTCTTCCCCTCCCTTCCTCTCTGTAATCAATAAAAAAATATTTAAAAAATAGATATATACTTTTATTATTTCAGAGAGGAAGGGAGAGGGAGAGAAACATCAGTGATGAGAATCATTCATCGGCTGCCTCCTGCACGCCCCCTACTGGGAATCGAGCCTGCAACCTGGGCATGTGCCCTTGCCCGGAATCAATCCTGGGACCCTACAGTATGCAGGCTGGCACTCTATCCACTGAGCCAAACCAGCTAGGGCTCCTCTACCGTTTTAATAACACATGGAGGAGTCCATTTGATAGCTAATGACCAAGCAAACCTTGGCAAGTTCCTTTCAATGAACTAATTCAGAGCTTCGAAAACTATCATTATCATATTTACCTTATCACAAAAATAATTTGTGAACTGTTTTCGAATTAGAATTGGGTTTCTGGGTTGGTTTGAAAGGGAAATTGATAAAGCATACAGTTTCTTTGAATTTATTATTTGAAATAAACGATTGAGAGTCCAGTTGGTTAGTGCTTTCTCTGTACCTTCGGCCTGATGCTCAATTTATGCTTAGACCAGTTTGGCCAGTGTGGCTACCATCTGGGCAATTGTGGACAGAAGTCAGGAAGGACAGGGGACAGACAGCGGGAAGGCCTCTACTGGGGCTCGACTTTCCAACAAAGATTCCTGGGCCGTTTTCATTGGCATTCAGCAGAGGGGACAGAAAGACAAGGAGGAATGTAGCAGGACTGATTTTAAACACCAACCATCCACACGAGGACTCACTTTCTCTGTAAATGAACAAAGGGAACTAACTGGCAGAGGAGGCAGGAACAGACTTATTTAAACAGAGAGGCTGCTCCTGAAAACACTTTGAAATTCCTCTGCTACAAAAATCTCCATTTGCCCGGAAAAAGAATGACAGAGCAGTAAGATTTGCACATTGGGTTCCTGGCCTGGCTGGCAGACTGGGCTCAAGTTTGCAACATCACAGTTCCTGGTGTGCACGCTCCATGCCCAGACTCTTTGGTGGCTGAAGCGTCACTAAGATAGGAATGGTCCCACAGCAAAAGCAGGAGCTGCCACCTAAGGATGCTGACGGCGATTTCTAACTACCTATTCTAAAGAAATGATTGACGGCCCTAGCTGGTTTGGCTCAGTGGACAGAGCGTCGGCTTGTGGACTGAAGGTGCCGGGTTCAATTCTGGTCAAGGACACATACCTCAGTTGCAGGCTCCTCCCCTGCCTGGGCCCTGGTCAGAGTGAGTGCAGGAGGCAACTAATCAATGTGTTTCTCTCACATCGATATTTCTGTCTTTCCCTCTCTCTTCCATTCTCTCTAAAAATCAATGCAAAAATTTCGTTGGGTAAGAATTAAAAAAAACACCTGACTGACCAAGAACAGACAGCTCAGCTCTCAACTATGTGGATTTGGGGATGTTGGTTTGGGTCTGTTAAGCAAAAGGAACAGAGGGATTTCTTCATAGCCTCCCCTGGTCACTGGGCTCAACAGAAGACAGGAAACACAACTATAGTGGAACCACTATCCATAACTCTCCAGACACAGGACAGGCTATAAAATATTCTACAGTGGGAATTTAGGATGACACCTGAATCCACTGTGCTGAGCTGTCAGCAGCTTATTGTAATGGGAAAGCTTGTCACCCCATTGTCACTGCTACATGTGGTAGATGCAGAGATGGAAAAGGGGGAACATGTAAAATGGGCAGGAATTAGATATTTGGCAATTGTCAAGAACTACAGCTGTATGATACCAGTCTTTTAGTTTTGTTTTTTGTTTCATTTTAAATATATTTTGATTGATTTCAGAGAGGAAGGGAGGAAGAAGAGAGATAGAAACATCAATGATGAGAGACAATCATTGATTGGCTGCCTCTTGCACACCCCATACTGGGAATCAAGCCCGCAACCCGGGCATGTGCCCTTGACCAGAATTGAACCAAGGACCCTTCAGGCCACAGGCCGACACTCTATCCACTGAGCCAAACCAGCTGGGGTTTTAGTTTTGTTTTGATCATAGAATATATTTGACTAGAAAGGAGAAACAGAACCTCTCCCCATTTTAAAATAAAACCAAGGTCCACAAATCTGGGTTGCCCAGGTGCCAGAGACACTTGGTGACAGAGCTGAAGTTTCACCTTAGCCTGTTTATCTAACTAGATCATAATAATAATACCTTGTAAACTCAGGGCTTATGATGATTTTTGAACTCTAAATAAAGATTTAAATATTCTTAACACTCACACACAGTTATAGTTTAGCTACAACTACTTCCAAGGGTGCAGAAATACACAAACTTTACCAAAATGTAGGGGGAAGTGTTCTACATGCCCCTCCAATCTTCCCTTCTAGAAAGTTGTACCTGTCTCCCACTTTGTGTAGGTGCTATGTGGTAGCAGGCCTTACCCATGCATCCCCCCCGCCAAGCAGGGGTGGAGGGTGGTCAGTTCTCATTTCCCAGTCTCTCTTGCAACTCACAGTGGCTGTGCCTAAGCATTTTGTCCAGAAAGACACCAATGGAAGTTGGCTGGGTTGAGCATTCCTTTCCAGCTACTGCTGGCCACACACTAAGGAGGGCGGGCGGGGGGGCAGGAGGACCCGGCTACTGCACTAGGATGTTACATGAGCTCAGGACTAGTTGCTGGAGGTAAACCCCCACAAAAATAGGAGCTCTGTTACCTGAGGTCGGACATAGTCCTGGTGACTCAGGGCTGTCAAGCAGGGTGTCCAAACTTGAGCATTCCAAGGAGCAGAGGTGAGGCTGAATGTCCACAAATCCACTCCTAGAACATTCCAAAGAACCAGCACCCACCCTAGCTGGTTTGGCTCAGTGGATAGAGCATCAGCCTGCAGACTGAAGGCTCCCAGGTTTGATTCCGGTCAAGGGCACATGCCTGGGTTGTAGGCTTGATCCCCAGTAGGGGGAGTGCAGGAGCCAGCCAATCAATGATTCTCATCATTGATGTTTCTATCTCTCCCTCTCCCTTTCCCTGAAATCTATAAAAATGTATTTAAAAAATATACTAAAAAAATATATTAAAAAGAAAAGAAAAGCCAGCACTCACTATGCTGCCCCACACTATGGTCCTAGATTCTTTCCAAAGGACTCCGTGAGAAGGGGCTTTGAAATGCAGACTTTAACCACCTAACCACCTGATGAATCAGTTATGGGGGCCAGCATACCCAGATCTCCTAAGGTTTTTAACCCCTTTCCTGGGCAGTGCTTCTGTAACAGGGAGTGGAATCCATTTAACTGCACAGGGCTGCTGCTGCATGTGTATCATCGGGTGACATGCCTCATTTCACTGATTCCCAGGCACATGCTTTCTCCCATATCTATCTCTAACCTGGGAGAGCACTCCCTGGTAATTTCTCTATCCAGGAGGTTCAGTTAGAAAATGAAGCTTCTTACCACCATTGAACACAGGAATTCACATAAGATGCCTAGCACAGTGCCTGGAATGTAATGGGGCAAAACCAGTTTTTCATGTAGGGAAACATGGGTTATGAACACAACGAGGTTGACCACAAGGGAAGCGAAGCTCAGAAATGCGGCCGAGCCCCCACACTGTGTGGGATTCTACCCCACCCCAATGAAGCAGACAACAGCACAAAGGTGACCGAGGGAGGGCTGATGGGGCAGAGGCCTGCGAATGCTACTTATGAGTTCACGCAAAAGGTGTCTTCCATTACCACCCATTTTCAAATTGGGGTCCCCAGCTTGTTTCAACCAGAATAGCCACATGTGGGTTCCTTCTAAGGCTGGGTTAGCAACGACATCAACCACAAAAGATACTGTGTTGCTCAAACACCTAATGGATCTAATGAAGCCCATCATTTTGGGCCCAGGCCCAGAGAGGGAAGTGTTTGGGAGTTTGGAGCCCCCTCCTCATCCAGTGGGCTCCCAACAGCACCAAGCTGCATCCATAAGCAGGCAGAGCTTTGCACACAAATGCTAATGGGTAGGTGCTCTGAGGAATGTCAAGTTGACACTACTGTTCTGATAGTCCCTCTTGCTGTGAGTTTAAAGTTTACTGTCACATTCCAGGAGCAATTTCTCTTGCCTCCAAGCCCTGATTTTATTTTCTAAGCCTCAGAGTAACTCATGTCAGATCAGGGAGTGGGAGCGGGGAGTGAAGGGGGCATATACCAACTCTCCTCCTCTGTCACCACAGCTATATCTTCAGAGCACAGCTCCCAGAGCAGCACCGCTCTCCTGAAAGGGGCTCTGATTTGAGTGGGAGACCCAGCTCTTACCATACCTTCATTAAAATCTATAACTCTGTGAGATGCTGACCTAAAGTGAGGACCAAATATTGAGGTGCCATCAAGCAATGAAAAGATATGAGGAAGCTTAAATGCAAATAACTAAGTGAAATAGGCAATCTGAAAAGCCTATATACTGTATGAGTCCAACAATGTGAGATTCTGGAAAAGAGAAAACATTGGATATAGTAAAATGATCAGTGGTTGCCAGGGGTTAGGAGGGGAGGAGAATGAATAGGCAGAAGAGAGGATTCTTAGGGCAATGAAACTATATAGTATAATACTGTAATGGTGGATACATCTTACATATTTTCCAAACCCACAGAATGTACCACAAGAGTGAATCCTAATGTCAACTATGGACTTTGGATGTTAATGATGTGTCAACGTGAGTTCATCGACTCTAACGAGCATAGGGCTCTAGTGAGGGATGTTGATGCCAGAAAGGCTGTGCGTGTGTGTGTTGAGGGGTAGGAAATACGAAAAATCTCTGTACTTTCCCCTCTATTTTGAACAATTTTGTTGCCTCAATTTTGCTGTGAATGTAAGAATAAAAAAGCCACGTCGGAGGCCTCCCTGCCCCACCCAGGCCCTCAAGCACCCACTGCTCACCTGCCCATCATGCCTGCGCTTCTTCATGAACTGAGTGATGCACATGCTTCCTGCTGACTTCCTCTTTAGCGAGATGGGTGTCCCCTGGCTGGGCCCTGGGGTGGGGATGCTGCCACTGTCCTCCCTGGTGGCTGAGGGCACCATAGTGACATAACTCCACTGGCACGGCACAGGCAGGTGCTCCTGATCAAAGCTCTTCAGCACCTGTGAGTGGACGTACCAGCACATCCTGAAATCAGGCCTCTTCTCGTACACCGAGTTCTCGGAAATAATACGCTTGAGCCTGGCCTTGGAGGGGACGGCATTGTCCTCGCTGGTGGTGGGGGTCTGCGGGCGGGAAGAGCCAGGGCTCGGAGGGCTGGCGGAGCTGCTCTCAAGACTGCTAGTGTCCTTGCCAAGCAGTCCTTGGCGGCAGCATTCCTGGAATTCCCGGATGATCACTTTGCTTCCATTCACATTCCCGTGTAGCAGCGGGAGCAACTGGGCCAAGACTGGCAGGGAGAGGAGAGGGCACAAGTGGGTGTCAGACATGGGAAAATAGCAATAAATACTGCACATGGTTCCTGAACCTGTCACCAAGATTGAGGGACACAATCAGTTTCAGATGGCCTTTTAAGGATAGCTTTTAGATATATGAACTTGATCTGGAAGAGATTCTGTGAAGCCCAAATTTCACAAGGCAGATTCATTCAGATAAAACCATCGCGACTGACTTTATGCACCTGTTTCCTTAGTAATGGCCATCGTACTCTCATTCTGAGTCACTGGTCCTCCCCAGCTTTGAATAGTGAGGAGGCACAGGAGTTAGGAATGAGAGTGACCCTGGGCCAAGCACTCTGGGTCTGTGTCCCTGTTGGTAAAATGGGCTAATTAAACTAGCTGCCTTGTGCTGCTGTTGTGAATATCAGAGAAGAAACAGATGTGTCCAGTGAGTGCTAGCCTTTGTGATTTGTTGAAATAACTTCTAAATTATTAATTCACTTGCCTAAGAAGTTGCCTGCCTTTGGCCCTGGACAGATCTGGGCCTCGGTGCAATGGGGAGCCCGACCCCCGCCCAACCCTGCCCCGAGCAGCACTCACTGTGCTGGTCCCTCTTCTTTTTCTTGGAGGCCTTAGGTGTCTGCTCCTCCTCGGGGAGAACCGTCTCTAGAAGGCATGCCGTGAACTGCTCTAGCACCTTCAAGTCAGCGCTGCCATCCTTGTCTGCCGCCCAGATGCAGCCAATCTTCACGGGCTGGAGCACACGGAACCGCTTTCCCTTGGCTAAAAACTCGTCCCATTCCTTGGCCTTCAGCTTCTGGCGGACCTTGTGGTTCTCGGGGTCGGCACACTCCTTGCAGGTGAGAGAACAGGTCGAAATTACATGCCCAGTACAGCCACAGGGCTGGGCATCTCCCACACCAGAGGATACCACTCTTTAAGGCAGATATGCTTATGGGCACACCAGCCTGCCTCATTGGTTGGAAATGTGTATGAGACACATGCCCTTCAAGTATGACTTTGAGACAAAATCACTGCACAACCGATAGGCCTTTGGAGCCCTAAAAATGGCTTACTCAAAAGTTTAACCATGTGGCAAAATTTAGAAAGTTGTTGCTGCTGTTGTTGGTGGGGTAAACTCAAAGGGAAATGGGGGAACCTTCTGGAAAAATGGAAACTTCTGTATTTTATATCCAGTGGTGGT
Source organism: Myotis myotis (assembly GCF_014108235.1). Taxonomy (NCBI): domain Eukaryota; kingdom Metazoa; phylum Chordata; class Mammalia; order Chiroptera; family Vespertilionidae; genus Myotis; species Myotis myotis. The sequence continues at coordinate 80,588,481 of NW_023416368.1, read as the reverse complement.
TCCACAAATATTGTCAATCATTAAAACTCATTAAACTGAATAAATGTATGCTAATTACATTCAGCTAAACAAGTATTTTAAAAAGTTTGGTGAGCTGACCCACAAACCACAGTAACTCTCTGACCGGGTTTCTTCTCATGCGCTCCCGTCAGTGAATTTTCTCTCACCTTTGCAAATTCTCCCACCCTTCCAGACAAACTCCAGCTCAGGGTCTAGCATTTCCACAACCAATCACACATTGGGGCTCACCTTCATGGCCATGAGAAGTGAGATACATGTGGGACCGGCCATAGATGGACTGCGACCCTTGGGCACTGTCCCCAGGCAGCTACCAAGCTCCAGGCCCTGACTGGGCTCTTCTCCTAGCCAGTCACCTCCCTGTGCATACACTCACCTCAGTTACTCCCTCATCCTCAGACAGGTATCCATGAGGTACGAAAAAACCGTCATCCTCATCTTCGTCTTCTACTTCATCATCATCATCCTCAAAGAAAAAAAAAGTATGTTCACATGTGGAAACAGAATACATGCTTCATTAAAAATTTAAATCTGTGTATGTCTAAGGAAGAAAAAAAAAAAAGCCACAAACTGCTGTTGTTCCTATGGACACCATGAGCATCAACCAAAACCCCATAAAGGAATCCGATTATATTGCAGTGTGTGAGGATGGGGTGTGTGAGGGGGAGAACACAAACAAGTCAAGTCACCCAATAAGGCAAGAGGCAGTGGTGGGGGCCTGGGTGAACTAGAGAATGGATGTGCCCCATCTAGAAGGGGCAACACTGCTCAGTAACAACCCACAACTGCTAGGCGAGCGGGTTAGTGTTGCCAAATAAGGTATTCCAAGAGAAGTTGGGAATCCAGATGTAAACTGTTGGCTGACATTTTCAGACAACTCTGCAGGTAACACAGAAACTATGTAAAGGAATCCAGCCTAGGGCTGTTGCGGTCCTCTGATGGAAGCTGCAATCATTCTAGGTCTGCACTCACCCCTTCACTGTGAGAGAGTGACTCTCCTGGCTCCTCCTCTTCCCACTCATCATCACTGTCCACCTCATAGTCCAGGAGCTTCTAAGAAAACAAGACATGCAGTGTGTCATTGCCGCCTCTCAGGGTTGGGAGGAAAGGGCAGAGCAGAAAATAGAATACTTACGGAATTAAAGAGACCAGTGTAAAGGCAAACTGAGAAGGAAACACAGAAAGACAGGTGTGTCTAGACCACTGGCACTTGTGCTTGCATGCTCACCCTGTCTTGGGCCCAGGGGTCCCTTGGATGGATGACCGTCGTCGTCTTATTCCATGTCCCCCAATATGCTGGTCGGTGATTCTCAGAAAACTGCAGGAGCTTCATCCTGCCAAACTTCTTCCTTTCAGGAATGCCATCTACTTTGCTGCTTTCCACTATCACCACATCACTGAGGAGTAAGACACTGCACTCACTCATATGCCTCCCAGGTGATGCAGTCACCCCATCTTCCCACGGAAGCAGGTCACCAACAGTCTACAAAGGCAGGTAACCATTAAGCAGCAGCACCTACTCCTGAAGAAGGCTAAGGGAACATTTACTCCAGAGACACAAAGAAAACAGGGAGAAACGAAAGTGCCACCATGTTGCGCCCCAGGGCATGTCTGTGAGCAGGGCCATGGAGAGTAGTAAGTGAATCAGCAAGAACAGGGAAACACCCCTCCAGGGAGGTCAGTATGGAAATGGATCCCTCCCAGGAGAGACTGGAACACAGGAATAGGTAGTCTGCCCTCCAAAAGCACACCCGAGATTTCAGAGGCTCACAGGAAGCCAGGAGAGAGATGAGACAAAGCACTGAAACTAGGGTCTAAGACCTGGAAGGGAGACGACTGGCCCAGGCCACAATGGGTCAGCAGTGAACCAGAATCTAGAGCTTAGCCAACTGTGCTCTGATTTCACCAACGAGCACAGGACAGTCTTCTCGGGCACTAACCTGTTAAAAATGTCCGCATTCCGGTTAGAATCCACGGTGGGTCCAGACCTGAGGGGCCGCCGGCCTTTTAGATCTTTTAGGAAGGAGAAATCGCCACTCTGTTGCTGCAGGAGCTGGTCTAACTGATCACAGAGGTCTTGGTCAAAGGTGGTCCGACAAAGAGGGGCGAGGACCATGTTCTCTTTAATTTCAAAAGGGGCAAACTTCCCACAGGAGCCGGCCAGCGTCTGAAATGGAAATGAGATGGGATGGCACACCTGGGTGATGGACGCCATCAGCAGAGGCATGGGTGAGCCACAGCACGTTGCATTTCAGATCCATTGAGGTGGGCAAGTCAAAGAAGAGATACTGTGTGATGACATTAACACAGGTTTCTGGAACAGGCAAAATTCCAGGGGCAGAGTAGTGGTGGCCAGGGGCTGGTGGGGGAAGGAGGAGACTGTCTATGAGGGAGCCTTCAGGAATAATGGAAACACTGCAGATCTTGATATTGCAGTGGTTGTGTGGCTTTATACAATGAGTACTCATTCAACAGTACTCCTGGAAATGGCAAATTTTACTGTAAATTATACTCAATAAATCTTTTCTTTAAAAAAAAAAAAAAAAAAGATAAGACCTGAGCTCCCAGGTGAGGAAACCAAGGCCTGGAGAGTGACCAGCTTACCAAGAGCCACAACCATTATGATACAAGGTGACCATCAACACAGGGCCAATTTCAACACTGAAGGCTGACATGAACTTGAAACACTGGTGTGTGTGTCCTAAGAACCACACACTGTAAATTCTGAGAAGTTTGATTTTCCTGCTCAGGCTCCTTCCGCATCTTTTTTTTTTTTTTTTAATATATTTTTATTGATTTCAGAGAGGAAGGGAGAGGGCTAGAGAAATAGAAACATCAATGATGAGAGAGAATCACTGATTGGCTATCAATGATGAGAGAGAATCATTGATTGGTTGCCTCCTGCACAACCCACACTGGGGATCGAGCCTGCAACCTAGGCATATGTCCTGACCGTGAATCGAACTGTGACCTCCTGGTTCATAGGTCAATGTTCAACCACTGAGCCATGCTGGCCAGCTCCTTCAGCATCTTCAATGTCTGTGTCAGTGGAACCCAAAGCTGGTAGCACACGAGGGCGTGGGAAGTCAGAAGGACAGCTGACATCTAAGTTCAACATAAGATAGCCAATGTTTCACCTCAGCAAGGAAAGAACAACTGAAGCCAGTGGCCTCATCATGGCTCCACACAGGATCATCTGGGGACTGTCAGAAATCCTGATGCCCACAGCAGGCCCCTGTTCTCTGGGATGGGACCCAAGCCCAGTGTTCTTTAAAGCTCCATGGTTGCCGAAACCGGTTTGGCTCAGTGGATAGAGCGTCGGCCTGCGGACTGAAAGGTCCCAGGTTCGATTCCGGTCAAGGGCATGTACCTGGGTTGCGGGCATATCCCCAGTAGGACATGTGCAGGAGGCAGCTGATCGATGTTTCTCTCTCATCGATGTTTCTAACTCTCTATCTCTCTCCCTTCCTCTCTGTAAAAAATCAATAAAATATATTTAAAAAAATAAAAATAAAAATAAAGCTCCATGGTGATGCCAACATGCACCTGAGGACAAGAACCAGCTGACTATTCTCACTAATGAGCAGGTACTAGGAGCACTGGGCATCCATATGGGAAAACCTGCCATGCCCCACACCGCAGGCATAGAGAATTCCAGCTAGGATAAAGAACTAGACATAACAAAACAAACAAACGAACACAAAAAACAACAAAACAAAAACACCCAAGTAAAATAATTAAAACAAAACCTGGAAAAAAAAAATTAGAATGCATCTACAACCATAGGGTAGCTAAAGCTTTCCAACCAAAAGCCAATTGCCATAAAATAAAAATGCTGACATTAAAACAAAAAATTACAATGAAAGACAAAAATTACAAGTTAGCCGAAACCAGTTTGGCTCAGTGGATAGAGCGTCGGCCTGCGGACTGAAAGGTCCCGGGTTCGATTCTGGTTGAGGGCATATACCTGGGTTGCGGGCACATCTCCAGTAGATGTGCAGGAGGCAGCTGATCGATGTTTCTAACTCTCTATCTCTCTCCTTTTCTCTCTGTAAGAAATCAATAAAATATATTTTAAAAAAAAATTGGCGAAACCGGTTTGGCTCAGTGGATAGAGCGTCGGCCTGCGGACTGAGGGGTCCCAGGTTCGATTCCGGTCAAGGGCATGTACCTGGGTTGCGGGCACATCCCCAGTAGGAGATGTGCAGGAGGCAGCTGATCAATGTTTCTCTCTCATCGATGTTTCTAACTCTCTCTATCTCTCTCCCTTCCTCTCTGTAAAAAATCAATAAAGTATATTTTTAAAAAAAAATTACAACAAGTTAAAAGGCAAGTTAACAGGCTGAATGTATTTGTGGTGTATATCACCAAGGATAAAAATCCTGGCTATATAAATAACTCCTAGAGATCAACATAAAAAGCCAAACCTATGAAGAAATACAATGGCAAACAAATTAAAAAAGATGTTCATGGGGGATAGGGGAGGCCAGGGGATTGTCAAGGGCGGGGAAAAAAAGGAGACATATGTAATACTCTTTGTAATACTTTAAGCAATAAAACAATAAAAATAAAAAAAAGATGTTCAACTACACTAGCCATCATGGAAAAATATAAAGTAAAAAAAAAAAAAATCAATTTTTTTTACCTATCAGGTTGGTTAAGTTCAAAGAGAGGTCATGCCCTGGCCAGTGTGGCTCAATTGGTTGGGTGCCATTATATTGCCGGTTCAATTGCCGGTCAGAGCACATACCCAGGTTGCGGGTTCGATCACCTGTTGGGTACGTACAGGAGGCAGCTGATCAATGTTTTTCTCTCTGTGTCCCTTCTCCTTTCCTCTGTCTCTCATAGCAATAAAAAGGAAGGCACCTGAGCAGAGACAGGTTAGTGACATTCACAGCACCATGGGTGGGGTTCAATAGTTGAATAGATCTATATACTGTGATACCATCCACATTATGAAACATTATGTAACAACAAAAAAGACTGAAGTAGACCCAAATGTGCCAACCTGGCAAAAATCCAAGTTATAGCTATGCAAACAACGCAGTAACATCACATATTCAGTGATCCTAATGTATGTGTATACAAATGCACAAATATACAAGGGGATCTAAATGAAGATCTGGAAGGACACTTGCATTGGGGAAGATGGGTTACTTCTGGAGCATGGAGGGAGAAGAGAAGTGGGGAGGACCTGGGGTCTGCACAAGCAGGTATTTCAGAGGGTAACTGGATGCCAGACTGGAGAAGCAGAACTCTGGGCTCTTTTTTTTTTTTTTTTAATATTTTATTTATTTTTTTACAGAGAGGAAGGGAGAGGGATCGAGTTAGAAACATCAATGAGAGAGAAAAATCCATTGGCTGCCTCCTGCTCATTCCCTACTGGGGATGTGCCCGCAATCAAGGTACATGCCCTTGACCGGAATCGAACCTGGGACCCTCCAGTCCGCAGGCCGACACTCTATCCATTGAGCCAACCCGGTCAGGGCTGGGCTCTTGTCTTATGCTTAACCTTGCTTCCCATCTTGTGCATAAAGTCCAGACAGTAAGGACTAGGTCTTCTCTTAACCTGCCCCATAGAGCGACTCACACAAAACTTTTCATGAAGCGATCCCTAAACATGCGACAGTCTTATTAGCAAATGTGCCACCTTTTGCTTTTTCAAGGACATACGAGAATCTCCAGGCCCTACCAGAAATAGAAGCTCCCTGTGCAAGCGGAGGCCCTTCTGCCCAGAAAACAGCTTTTTATTTTTCCAAAGGAAGAGCCTGACAGAGATGAAAAGCAAGGCTAAATAAAGCTGCTGCTCACCTTGGGGGTCTGTGGAGTCTTTGGTTTCTGGAAGAACCTCGTGATTTCGGCTTTCTCTGCTTTAATGCGCTGCAATATAATAGAAGATGAAGAAATAAAAAGAAATGGTGTGTTTTCAAAAGCACAAAGTCCCCTAGAACTAAACCCCAACCTTGTGGAGTTTTTTTAAATCCTCACCAGAGGATATTTTTTCCATTGCTTTTTAGAGAGTGTAGAAGGGAGGAGGAGGAGGGGACAAGAGGGAGACGGAGAGAGAGAAACACTGATGTGAGAGACACATTGATTGGATGCCTCCTATATGCCCCCCAGCTGGAGCCAGATATCTAACCTGCAACCCAGTTATGTGCCCTTGACTAGGAAATGAACCCGCAACCCTTTGTTGCTCAGGCCAATGCTCTAACTGCTTAGCTATACCAGCCAGGGTAAACCCTGAACATTTTTAAGTTGAAAGCATTACTTTGATGATAGCTTTCAAAACCCATCAATCCTCAACTGGGTACCAAGCAATCTCAAAGTGTCGGAGGTGCTCTTGTAGACAGAAGGGCCTGGGTGTCCAGCCAGCAGGCATGTTATAGGCCAGCATGACCACAATCAACAGAAACATATGTATACACACATGCCAGTCCCTGTGGGGCCACTGGGCTTCTCATGACCTAGGGAACACTGGGCAGCAATAGGCAAAAACCCTGCTTATGAGGATTCCAGGATCCATTTCTCAAACAGAATAGAACATGGAGGTTCTGGGGAGGATGCCTACCTTTTCTTCCTCTTTCAGCCGTTTCTCCTCTTCCTTTTTCCTCTTCTCCTCCAGCTTAGCCCTATGGGACATGAAATTCAGTTTTAGCCAACCAGTGCCCCAAGCACACAAACAAAGCCTGTGTTCCTGGACAAGAACCCACCCATAGGTCAGTTAGGGTCTGCACAGTGTACCTGGAAGACAGAGGCAGGAGAGGGGAAGAGGGTACAAGGGCAGAGGCTTTTTGTATCCCTTCCTCAGGGAAGATACAGAAAGGGAGGGAAGGGGCAGTAGCCTGGCCCTTGAATGCCCAGGCCACCCTGGGAGGACACTCACTCCAGGGCCTCCTGCCGCTCCTTACGCCGCTCCTCCTTGAGTCGCTGCTTCTCCGCCTTCTCCTTTTCTTCCTTCTCCCTTTTTTCGCGCCTCTCCTTCTCCTTCAGCTCTTTCTCCTCCTCTCTCCTCCTCCTGGCTTCTTCCTTGGCACGCTTGGCCTCCTCTTTTAGCTTCTCCTTTTCCTCTTTTTCGGCCTGTAACTTCAGCTGCTTGCCCAAACGCTCCTTATCCTACAGTCAAGAGACAATTGGACAGCTGTATCCCTGCAGACCTCCCGGGAAGGGTCAGGTCAGCATCATGGGGACAATCTGTTCAAACAGAAAGGGAAAGAATGGCCCAGCTGGCGTGGCTTAGTGGTTGAGTATCGACCTACGAACCAGGAGGTAGCGGTTCGATTCTCGGTCAGGGCACATGCCCAGGTTGTGGGACGTGAAGGAGGCAGCCGATCAATGATTCTCATCACTGATGTTTCTTTCTTTCTTTCTTTTTTAATTCTCACCTTAGGATATTTTTCTACTGATTTTTAGAGAGAAGAAGAGAGAGGGAAAGACAGAGAGGAATATCGATGTGAGAGAAACACATCGATTGGTTGCCTCCTGCACACTCCTCGACCAGGGCCTAGGCCGAGGAGAAGCCTACAACCGAGATACATGCCCTTGACCAGAATTGAACCCAGGACCCTTCAGTCCAAAGGCCGGTGCTCTATCCAGAGCCAAACCATCTAGGGCCATAATTGACGTTTCTATAACTCCCCTCCTCTCTTCTGCTCTGAAATCAGTAAAGAATTTTAAAAAAAAGGTGGGGGGGGGGGGGCGGGAAGAATGAAGGAACCAGCTCTAGAAGAAGTTTGATGGTTAACATCCATACATGGAAGTGATTTTTCCATCACATTTCCTTCTGTTGTGAGAATTAGCTATTGTCACAGGACCTTGTGGGCCATTCAAAATAAGATTCATTTAAAATAGTTTCTTGTCTTAGCCAGTTTGGCTCAGTAAATAAGAGCGTCGGCCTATGGACTGAAGGGTCCTGGGTTCAATTCCCATTGGAGGGCGTGTCAATCAATGATTTTCTCTCATCATTGATGTTTCTAGCTCTCTCTCCCTTTCCCTTCCTCTCTAAAATCAATAAAAATATATTTTTTAAAAAAAATACATACCCTCAAAAGTAAAGTATTTTATTTAAATATTTTTATTGATTTCAGAGAGGAAGAGAAAGGGAGAAATAGAAACATCAATGATGAGAGAGAATCTTTGATTGGCTGCCTCCTGCATGCCCCCCAATGGGAATCAAGCCCACAACCTGGGCATGTGCCCTTGACTGGAATTCAACTTGGGACCCTCTGTCCACAGGCTGACGCTCTATCCGCTGAGCTAAAACCAGCTAGGACTAAAATACTTTCTTGCCTGGCCTGCATGGCTCAGTGGTTGAACCAGGAAGTCACAATTCAATTCCTGGCTTAAATTTTACTTAATTAAAAAAGATTAAATAAGTACCCCTGGGCTGCCTATACAGGATACCCGCTATTCATTTGAGCTGCTTTTATTTAATCAGAAACCTGTGGGAAAGCCCTGGCTGGGGAGCTCAGTTTGTTAGAGCAGCGGTCACCAACTGGTGGTCCGCGAGGTCCGAATGGTTGGTGACTGCTGGGTTAGAGCATCTTCCCAATGCACCAAGGTTGTGGGTTCAATGTGGAGTAAGGGCACATATAAGAATCAACCAGCCGAAACCGGTTTGGCTCAGTGGATAGAGCGTCGGCCTGTGGACTGAAGGGTCCCAGGTTCGATTCCGGTCAAGGGCATGTACCTGGGTTGTGGGCACATCCCCAGTAGGAGGTGTGCAGGAGGCAGCTGATCGATGTTTCTCTCTCATCGATGTTTCTAACTCTCTATCCCTCTCCCTTCCTCTCTGTGGAAAATCAATAAAATATATTAAAAAAAAATGTTTAAAAAAAAAAAAAGAATCAACCAATGAATACATAAATAAGTGGAACTACAAATTGATGTTTCTCTTTCTCACTCTCCCCCTTAAATTAATAAAATCTGTGCTAAGGTAAAGACAGAAACACCTATAGATTTCACATCCCTGCCTTTAAAACAAAAGCATTTTTCTTTTCTTTTTTTTTATTAGTATGTTTTTATTGATTTTGAGAGAGAGAGGAAAGGAGAGGGAGAGAGAAACATCGATGAGAGAGAAACATCAATAATGAGAGAAAATCATCAATTAGCTGGTGAATAGACAGCCAAATGTCATTAATCAGTGCCCATTCCGTGAGCTGGCATGGGAGGGAGAAACCCAGTGGCCTTCTCTGTTCTTCATGGCAATGAGAAAGAAGGCCCCTGCACCGATGTGTGTGAAATGTGGAGAGCCCCAGATAACAGAATCCATGACTCAGAAGTGGATCACTAAGTAGTAATCACCCACCAAGTGCCAAGTGTAGGGGAAGCAATGGAACCTAAATCTATTTGTAGGAGATGGGATGCAAGGAAAGGGACTAGGTTCTTGTGAAGACTATTTTAAGTTATAACAGGACACACAATTATTATTATCCTATCTAATAAAAGAGTAATATGCAAATTGACCATCATTCCAACACACAAGATGGCCACCCCCATGTGGACACAAGATGGCCAGCAGGGGAGGGCAGTTGGGGGGGGGACCAGGCCTGCAGGGGAGGGCAGTTAGGGGCAACCAGGTTGGCAAGGGAGGGCAGTTAGGGGTGACTGGGCCTGCAGAGGAGGGCCACTGGGGGCAATTGGGCTGGCAGGGGAGCAGTTAGGTGTCGATCAGGCTAGCAGGGGAGTGGTTAGAAGGTGATCAGGCTGGCAGGCAGAAGCAGTTAGGGGCTATCAGGCAGGCAGGCAGGTGAGCAGTTGGGAGCCAGCAGTCCTGGATTGTGAGAGGGATGTCCGACTTCCCGTTTCGGCCCGATCCCAGTTGGACATCCTTCGAGGGGTCCCAGATTGGAGAGGGTGCAGGCTGGGCTGAGGGACACCCCCCTACCCCCCCGTGGACGAATTTCGTGCACCGAGCCTCTAGTGATAATAATAAAAGCTTAGAAAAGGCTACATGCAAAGCCTTAAGCATCAGAGCAAAGCTAAAAATGATTCAGTCTACCAAGCCGATATGTAAAATGAAGCAAGAGTTACAAGGGTCAGGATAAGCCAGGAGAGGTAAATGGGCTGATGAAAGGCAAAGGGCTTAGCTTATATTTAATGCAAAAATCACAGCAGGTTAATTTTCTATTTCAGGGAAAAAGTCTTACTCTTTGTAGTCTCATCTTGTTCTTCTCAGCAGAACCTTTGACCAATTTCTTAGTTATCTGAAATGAAAGACATTTATCTTTAAATGTGGACTGTTTCAGTCACTTTAACACATTACACAATCCTTTGGGGAGAGGGAAGAAGGGAACAAGTGACCCACACTATTAAGGACTTATTTGCAAAACAAGAAAAATGAAAACATTTCCAGGTGACCAGTTTTCACCATACAGAACCAAAATATCTTAGTGGGGTCATAAACTGCAATGAAGTACACATATGTGCATCTAGGGATGAGAGGTAATATGGGAGAGGCAGATGACACAAATGAATGACAGGTTTGCGAGGGGCAGGGGAGGGGAGCAAACACAAGAAAAACAAGGCAAGCTTGAAAATAAAAGCAATGTGGATGACAGGGAGTGTTATGATTTGTAGCTAACTAGAGAGGACATACCCTGTCTAAAGAGGATAGAGCTCTTACAGGTAATTTATGAGAGACTTGTCAATTTTATGTAAATTTTGTCTAAAAAGGAACACTACGTGAATCAAATAAAACATGTTTACAGGCTAGATTCCTGTGGGCCACCAATCTGTTTTCTCTGCCTGGTGCAGTTCTGTTTTTAGAATGCAGAGTGAATGCTCAAGAAAAATGGTCAACTTGCCAGAGGAGGCAATCTGATCAAGAATCCCTATGTTCTAGTCCAGTGATGGCGAACCTATGACACACGTGCCAGAGGTGACATGCGAACTCATTTTTTTGGTTGATTTTTCTTTGTTAAATGGCATTTAAATATATAAAATAAATATCAAAAATATGTCTTTGTTTTACTATGGTTGCAAATATCAAACAATTTCTATATGTGACACGGCACCAGAGTTAAGTTAGGGTTTTTCAAAATGCTGACATGCTGAGCTCAAAAGGTTCGCCATCACTGTTCTAGTTTGACCAATGTGGCTCAGTGGTTGAGCATGGACCTATGAACCAGGAGGTCATGCCTGGGTTGTGGGCTCAGTCCCCAGTAGGAGGCCTGCAGGAAGCAGCCAATCAATGATTTTCTCTCATCACTGATGTTTCTATCTCTCCCTCTCTGAAATCAGTAAAAAATATATATTTTAAAAAAATATATATTCTAGAGCATAACTTTTTCTATCACCCTGCTTCAAACTGAGAGTGGTGACAAGGACTTCTTAAGACACATGGTTGGGCCCTGACCGGTTTGGCTCAGTGGATAGAGCGTCGGTCGGCCTGCGATCTGAAAGGTCCCAGGTTCGATTCCGGCCAAGGGCATGTACCTTGGTTGCGGGCACATCCCTAGTCGGGGGTGTGCAAGAGGCAGCTAATCGATGTTTCTCTCTCATCAATGTTTCTAACTCTCTATCCCCTTCCCTTCCTCTCTGTGAAAAATCAATAAAAAATATTTAAAAAAAAAAAAAAAGACACATGGTTGGATTCATGCACCATGCTGGCCAAATAGTCTCGGATTAAAATATAAACATGCCCGCTGGCATGGCTTAGTGGTTGAGCATCGACCCAGGAACCAAGAGGTCATGTCTCAGTCAGGGCACATGCCTGGGTTGCGGGTTCAATCCTCAGCAGGGGTGCATGCAGGAGGCAGCCAATTGACTTTTTTTTTTTTAATCTCTCTATCCCTCTCCCTTCCTCTCTCTCTAAAAATCAATAAAAACATATTGTAAAAAAAATATACGAACAGTTCAGACTATTGGCCTAAGCTTTCTGCAGTGCAGGCAGTGCTAACAACCAAACCATTAGGTTGAAGAGCAGTGGGGAGAGAGTTCAGACTTGGACAGGCAGCCAAATCATAAGACTGAAGTGGAGCTGGAAAACTAAAGGCCCATTTATCTTAAGATAGCCTATTGACAAAACTATATAACCATGATTTCTCTATCTACGGAAGCCTCAGCCTCGACTAAGACCTCTGACAGAATAAAACTTACAGATTAATAGACTAAGAAGGCATCCTTCTTGTCATACCAAGTTCTTTCTGAACTCACCCTTCCTAGAGGAAAAGGCTGAGCAGTCACCTGAAAGCCTTGTGTTGGCAGGAGCTCAAATGCCACAAAGACTATGCCCAAGTGAGCATGTGCCAACTGAAATGCCAGTTACCAAAGCCTACCAAGGGCTTGAGAAAAAGCACCTGCCCCTTCAGAATCCACTTCGGCTGTCAAGTCTGTAGGCTTCACCCCCACAGTAAAGGATTTAACAGCAGAATTTGTAAGTTGCTGTATTTCTCTGTCATTGTCCGTTATTTTGTGTTCAAAGATTATAATGGATGTGATTGCCAGACTCATATATGAGTATTTGGGGGTGGTGATGGGTGGTGGAACACACTTAGTCCACAAACGATAATGTTGATACAGTTGTGCTACTGGAATCTTTGCCCATACTTGTGGAATTTCAGCTGCAGAATCTAGTACCTTTTACATTGCTTTCCCTTTGCTGTGAGTCCAGGAATACTAGAATTAACATGAATATCAGGAGCCACTGTAATGACATGCAACAACCTCAGCAATTATGATTTAATATAAAACCAGTATCTTTACTAGACAACTGGGAGGACCTTTGGTCTAATATAATTTTATCTTTGTGACACATGGCATAAATATTTATAGAACTCTCTCTCAAAATCATGGGCCACACGTTTTATCTCTCTGGAACATAACTGCCATAAATAAAACCCAGGATCCCAGAAGGAGGCTGAAACATACACCAACTACTTCCAGTGAAAGCAGATTTAACCGTGCCTGTGAATTGAAATTTCTACATTTTATTCATGAGAATCCTGTTTATTCTGCTCTCCTTATACATAAGAAGATCGAATATCTAAGCTCAGAGCAGATAAGCAGTGAATGAGGTGAGGAGGGCTCAGCAGCAGCAGCTGAAAATTTAACAGCAGGAGAAGGCAGTGGGGAAACAACACAACCCAAATTGGTCCAGCCATATTTGAGTGTAAGTGGAGAAAAATTATTCAATGGGAGCCCACAAACCTACTGAACAGCCCCAGGATCCATGTAGAAGGAAGTTCATTACAATTACCATTCTGCACAGGCAGAGAATTAGAGACAACAGAAATATCCATCATGAGGCTGACTTTGTAAAGTGCAGTATATCCACACCACAGGCAGTTAAACAAAGATACCTCTTCCCATCCTAATATAGAAAATGAGACACCCTCCAATGAAAAAGAAATAAATTTACAGTGTACACTCACATAAGAAAACAAAATGATACTGTGAAGATGATAATGGCAACCTGGGGGAGAAGAAGGGGACTGTCATGTTTTAATAATTCTTTTTAAACATGGAAAATTTAATACTTATAAAATTAAAAGTATATGTGAAAAAGTTTCAGTGATCTAGGGCTCATTTGTAGAAATAAGGCAAAGATCCCAGAAACACAACTGTATCAACATTATCATTTGTGGAATAATTAGCACATCTCATTGCAAACAAACTTGGGAAATAGTTCTACCACAAGTGGTAAAAAGCTCTAATCCTATCCTATATAATAAAGAGGTAATATGCAAATTGACCTTCACACCCTCACAAATGGCTGCCTACGACCAGGTCGGCAGGGGGGTTAGCGAAGGACGACCAAACGACTGAACAGCAGGCTGTGTGGGGCAACCAGGCTAGGGGTGGGTTGGGGTGGGGGGAATAGGACTGGGGGCGATTAGGCTGGCAGGGGGGAACAGTGAAAGGTGACTAGGCTGGCAGGGCAGTGGGGGGCGTGCATGCAGGCGAGCGATTAGGAGCCAGAGGTCCAGGATTGTGAGAGGGATGTGAGTGTACACCCGGATTGGAGAGGGTGCAGGCTGGGCTGGGGGGAGCCCCCGGCCCCGTGTATGAATTTGGTGCACCAGGGCTCTAGTGCTAAATAAAGCTCTTTAAGCTAGTAATAAAAGGTGTTATAAACAACTGTTTTCCAAAGTGAGAGTCTCTAGATCCCCGGGAAGGGACAGCAGGACCTGCATTTTAACAAGCTCCCCACAAGAAAACAAACAAAAAATAAAACCAAAACAACAACACACAAAATAGGGGACCAATGAATGCCTAGGAGTTCCTAAACACAGTGGTACCAACTCCAGGATTAACAGAGAGCAGTAAAAACCACACATTACATGGTAACATGAAACAATCTGTAAGCTTCCAGCAAGTATCTGGCTATAGTCTCGAAAGAAGGTGGCGAGGGAAAATGGAAAAACAAAGTGTTCCCCACAGTAACAGGGATCAGGAAAATCTCAAATGCCAAGGCAGGGAAAGCTGTTCAAGTTCTGTACCAATCACAAAAGGCACAAGCAAATCAGGAAATCCAGTCATTTCACTTTCATACCTTTGGTGTCACCCAGTATCAGGGGGCTCTACTTCCACTCTTGTGATGGAATGGCCCAATTTTCTGCCTCAGGCTCTGGGACAGCCTGAGCCCTTACCACTTGCAATGTGTATGACTTGCAAAGCTGTGATAATAATGCCTTCTAGAGCATTTCAAAACCCCAAGCCTCTGCTCAAAGTAAGACTTAGCATCTCAGATGCAGGACTTCCTACACTGAGCTCTCCTAGTTCCCATGCTCAGCTGTCTTAGAGCCATTTGGGCCAGTGGACAGAGTAACATTGTTTCATGACCATGACCAACTATGTGACTTCCCAATTCTCAGGTTTGACTATGAGCATTAATAAAGCTATTAAGAATGGAAAATGTAATGTCCTGTTCTCCAGGCTAACTGGCTGTGACACATCACATGATAAAGTAGTTCTATAAAGGATTACCATCAGTCCGAAAAGCATTTCAACCAATTAGATGGACCCAACAATATGGCTGACAGCAAGAAGGGCTCAAAGTCTGATTTTGAGAGTCTGAGTAACAGCTCAGGCCTCTGTGCCTCAGTTGGTTGAGCATCATCCTATGCACTAACATGTCGCTGATTCAACTGTCCTGATCAATTTCTGGTCAGGGCACATACCTAGATTGCAGATTTAATCCCCGGGTTAGGGCGAGTACGGGAGGCAACCAATCGATGTTTCTCCCACCCCCCCCCTCTCTAAAATGAACAGAAATATATTTTTAAAAAATAAAATAAAAGCTAAAAATGTATATCTACCTACCACACTGAGAAACTTAGATATTTTATGAACCCACGGAGGAAGCCATTTTCTCCTATACTTAGGAGACGAAAAACAAGAAATGGAATCATCTAGAAAAATGAGTTCCTTAGTGCAGCGGTCGCCAACCTTTCAGACCTCACAGACCACCAGTTAGCGACCGCCGCCTTAGAGATCAAATTTCAGAAAGTGATCAAGGTTGGTGGCTTAGAGTCAAATTAAGCAAGTAGAGATTAAATAACCCACCCCAGATCCAACTTTATATATTAAAAACAACAATAACAACCTAAGATGAACAAACTAAGGTTCCACAAAACAAAACAAAAAACCCAAAACATCTTTAGACACACTTTGGGATTCTTAACTGATTTTATCAGTTTATCTACAAGACCTTAAGGACAGCTGAAAACAGTGACATTTGCCATTGTGTTGATCAGACACCAGTAACAAAGTCAGCCTTCTGTGATCCTTAAAAATCCTTTTGTTTATGCTGCTTTGAGTGAGGTTTTTAAGATGGGTGGCCATGCCCTAGCTGGTTTGGCTCAGTGGATAGAGCATCAGCCCACAGACTGAAGGGTCCTGGGCTAGATTCCAGTCAAGGGCATGTACCTAGGTTGTAGGCTGGATCCTGGGCCCTGGTCAGGGTGAAAGCAGAGGCAACCAATCGATGCGTCTCTCTCACATCAATGTTTCTCTGTCTCTCCCTCCCACTCTCTCTAAAAATCAACATAAAAACATCCACAGGTGAGAATTAACAACAAAAGAGATTGGTGGCCATCCTGACTAGAGTCGACTCTATGGAATTCCCCATAATAGTCTTCTTGCTTTTTCGGGGGTCTCTTCACCAACACTGACTGACTCTTTACCACCCCTACAAGTCTGTGTTCTTAAAGGAAGAAGGAGTGGAGGGAACTGAGAAGTTACAGTTGCCTACTTACTGCCATCATTTCCTAAAATGACTAAATTGACCAGATTACTAACTGTGAACAACGAAAGCTACCAAAATGGCCTCAACACACTGGTGATTAACCCAGCCACCAACACAACCCAATGTACAGTACTCATCACTGAATACCTCTAATGGTATTTGATATTGAAAAGGATCAAAATTCTGCACCAGAAGTTACAAGACCTAGTTAGTGGCCCCATTCACTCAGCCTCTAACCACCACCTAGGGGCACCATGTCCAAGGATGAAAAGGGGCTGGATTAGAAACACCATCAGCATTAGCATGCTGGGATGTGGGGAGATACTCACTCTGTGGACAGGTGTGAGGGTGGGGAAGGTACTGGGACTGTGCTGATTTTCAGAAGCACACCGCCCTTCAGGTGAGCTGGTAGGAGAGGAAGAACTCAGGGAGGAATGGCTGAGAACAGAGTCTTCTCCGTGGCTAGACTCTAGCACTTCCCTCCGGGAGGGCGTGTCCCGGTCCAGAGGGATGGTTGGAGACTTGGCTCCAGGTTTTATACCCAGGATATCCTCCAAGAGCACCACGGGCACCTTCCCTTTGAACAAGATGCCTCCAGCTTCGCTCCAACTGTCCTGGTCCTTCTCTGAGCACGTTCTTGGACCATCTGTCAACTTGGGGCAGCTCTGAGTTGTTTCCTGTGCGTCTCCTCTCCTCTCTGTGCCCCCTGAGCCAGCACCCTCCTCCTTTGTTTTGCATGGAATGTCTAAAAGGGTCTCTTCAGAAAATGTTAGCTCGTCCTTCTGACTAGCCTTTGGCAGCCCCCCCTCATCTCCAGCTTCTTCTCTGACCCTATTTACAGCCTCCTCCAAGGAGGGACAGGCTGCAGAATTTAGTTTATTGTAGGCTGAAATGTTGTCTGGTTGGTCACTTGAGTCCTCTGTCAAATCAATGATGACTGCGGTCTCGCCAATACTGGTTTTTACTCTACTTTTTAAAAAGTTATCTAAGGGACCCTTCCCATTGACAAGTTTTGGTCTAAAATCTATGTCAGAACCCATATGAAAACTGTTCTCCAAGTTGTCCAAAGAGGTTTCCACATCGGGAACTTGACTTTGTGCAGGAGCACTGGGAGAGCTTCCTGTGCTGTCCGCTCCGTCCTCGGTTTTCTCCTTTGGGGCAAGATTCAGGCGCTTGAAGGGCAGACGAGCTGAAATAAAAGACAGAAGGAGACCATCCATACAGCGAAAGTGTGCAGAGTGACAACTAATCAATACTTGAACATTCCATATGCTCAAAATGACCCAATCTTCCTTGCGGGGCCTGGTGTGTGTGTGTGTGTGTGTGTGTGTGTGTGTGTGTGTGTGTGTGTGTCTTTTCATAATTTAACAGTCTATAAAGCAATTATGCCCGTGGGTCCTATGGTTTGCCCCTCATCTTTTAACTTCAGGAGACTATTATCCTACCACCACCAAACTTGCTATCAGTTGTCAGAGGAGAAAGCAAATTGTTACAGGAGGAAACTATATACCAAATTTTAAAAACCAGAAACCACGGTTTTTAATACAATCCAGCCATTAATCTGGCCTCAGTGTAAATGCACTCCTTTTTTACACAAAAGGATTTGGGGACATTTATCTTCCTGTACAACAATGGTTCAACTGGGGCAGCTGTCGCCAACCGGTGGTCCGAGGATCACTGGTGGTCCATGAGGTCCAAAAGGTTGGTGACCGCTGCTCTAGGGAACATCTAGCAATGTCTGGTTGTCACAACTTGGGGGAAGAGATCAGGGATGCTGCTAAACTCTACCATATACAGGACAGTCCCCCACCCCTGAAAAATTACAAAATATCAATGGGGGGAAGTAAAGAAAGGCTGCTGTAAAGGCAGTGACCTCTGATTTGTTCCTGGGAACCTAGAGAAACAGAGGTATAATAAAATGGATCCCCAGGCTTCCAAATGTAAAGTGCAACTGTTTTTCTCCCCACCAGCGACTGTGATACTACTGCTACAGAGGACCTCTGCTCAAGGGGAATGAAGAACTATAACTGGGGAGACAATGAAGGATTTAAATTAGGAACAAATATTAACCCATTCCCAGAAAGTTACCTTGTATTAACTTCTTGACTGGAAAAGCTGGTCTGTCTTTGCAATCCATTACTGTGAATAAAAGTGTCAAAGGATACGTTATTAAATGCTGGAAGTAATGAAAGTAAACACATAAGTAGCACCTACTATGTACAAAGTGGTTACCCAGTGGGAGTGACTTTGCCACCCTCACCCTGAGGAGCTGGTAATGTCTAGGGACACTTTTGGTTGCCATGACTTGGGGAAGGTTGCCACTCGCATCTAGTGGGTAGAAGAGAGGGATACTGCTGAATATCCTACAATACACAGGATGGCCCACCACGACTAACTATATGGCCCAAAATGTTAATAAGTTAAGAAATCCTGCCTGTACACTGTCACACCTTCTTGGTTTATTTTCCTTGTGGCATTAATCGCTCTGAAATTTACACTGTTTAACATGTCTCCTCCTACAGAATGCCAGCTCTAGGATGGCAGGGAGACTTGTTCTACAATGTACCTGGAGCGCCTAACTCAGGGTCTGGCACATAGGGGGAAACCAATGAACACAGTAACTGCAACAATGAAGAGGAGAATAGAAGAGATAAAACACTGTATCACCCAAGTAACCATTAATAGGAACTCAAAGCATCCACCTTCAATCCAACCAGTTCTATAAAATTAGAATAGGGTTTATTTTCTTTTAAAATAGAGTTTATGGCCCTAGCTGGTTTGGCTCAGTGGATAGAGCGTCAGCCTTGTGGACTGAAATGTCCGGGGTTCGATTCCAGTCAAGGGCACATGTTTGGGTTGCCTGCTCAGTCCTCAGTAGGGAGCATGCAGGAGGCAGCTGATCAATGATTATCTCTCATCATTGATGTTTCTCTCTCTCTCCTTCTCCCTGAAATCAATAAAAATATATTTTAAAAAATAAAAAGAGTTTATGAAGGTAATACAACTTAAAGCATTTTGAGCTGGCCAGGCAGGAGCTGAAGCACTGCCCAATAATAATAACGGAAGCTCTGGCCAGTTTGGTTGAGTTGGCTGGAGTGTCATCCTGTACATGGAAAGATGATGGGTTTGATTCCCAGTCAGGCACATATACAGGTTGCAGGTTCGAGCCCCAATTGGAGTGTGTGCGGGAGGCCACAGACTAATATTTCTCTCTTACATCGATGTTTATCTATCTCTCTCCCTCCCTCTCTCTAAAACCAATAATAATAATGAAAAGTCTACCTGCATCTCCCCCAAAAAAATCTCAAGAAAAGCATCTAATAATATTAAAAATGGTGCAAAAAAATGACCATAAGTATATTTAAATATAAGTTTAGAAACTCCTACCTGCCAGGAGGTCTGGCTTGGAAAAATCTAGATTATTTTGGGCAATCTATGTTCGTTTTGTAAAAGATACATACAAGTGAATACTTTTTAAAAGCAACCACAGCTTTCTGAAAAACTCAGCTGTTCATAGATCAAACTTGCTCTCCCTCCTCCCAAGCTTGAAATATAAGGTACCCAGAAGACTCATACTTCCTCTCTACCCATTTCAAGACAATACCATTCTCCAGTTTTCTGTTACCAAAAACATGGATTCACACTCCCCCACACCAAGTGAAGAATATGTCATCTTTAGCCACTTAAATTTATTTTTAGGACAATCACAAGGATTTATTGGTGTGGTCCTGAGTCACTAGCTTTGATGCAAGTGGAACAGAAGTGATATGGGCCCAGAAGCAAGCTCAGGTCAACCTAAAAAGCGACCCCACCCAGGAATCCAGACTGTTCAAAGGTACACACACAATTAACACACACTTAAGTATAAACTCACCACTGCTCTTTATTCTGATATTATAACCCTTCTAATTTTACTTGGTATTAAAATATCCTTTCCTTCTATAATAGTATGGTCATAGCAGGTGATGTTCTTTTTGCTTTTTAATTAAACAACCTTACTGAGTCAAATGACTGTCAAGGACACTCAGTTCCCCCAACTTAATTATATGAATTTTACTTTGTGAAATCCCCAAATCTGGAAACAATTAGAGCACTGGTTCTGCTCCCCCCCCCCCCCCCAATGCCTGGATACATTTGGTTGTCACAATTGGGGAGGAGGGGTCGCTATTGGCATGTAATGGGTGGAGGCCAGGGATGCTGCTTGACACCCTCAAGGCCCGGCATAGCAGGGTCCCAAATGTCAATAGTGCTGAGGTTGAGAAACCCTGAATTAGTCTAGTTGATGTCCCTAACAATTCTTAATTCAGTCAACAAACACATATCGGGCACCTACTATGTGCCAAGCATTATGCCAAGAGTTGGGGATAAAATAGGAGTCAAGCTGGAGAGAGGGCAAGCTAGTCTTCTTTGGTTCACCACCCTGTTTCCGGGGCCTGCCAGGTACTAGAAACCCCCATCCCAAGACACTGGGTGGAGCAAGACAGGTCTTCACCTTGTATATCCAGCAGGATGAGAAGGCGGGAGCCCCAGCTCCTGACAATCCCCACCATCCAGGCCCCTTACCTAGACCAGCCCTGACCATCGGACTGCAACTGTTACGGTCTCCGAGCCCATGTGACCCCGGGCCTCAGTTTCCCCAACCGGCCAGAGGGTGGCTGCAGGGTCCAACTTGCTCAGGGGACACAAACGCCACCTGCAGAGCTGGCCCCATTCGCCTCCCTGGGTCTCAGTTTCCCCTCCTGGCCACAATGACCCGTCACCGCAGAGGGCCCCGGAGGAGTGAACTTAACGCAAAAACACGGGGGGAAACGGTCGCTGCCGCAACAATAACCTCAAGGAGAGCGCCCTTTGGATGGCAAGGCCCTTCATCGGGATTGTAACGACCCACCGGCCGAACATCAGGCTCAAAGAAGCGGTCTGGGGCCGGAAGGCCCGTCTGTCCCCAAACACTGAATCGGCCCAAGAGGGCCGCTCGCCGCGCCCCCACTACCCCGCCGCGCGGGCCCAAACCGACCTGCGGCCGCTCCCCTGGCGCCCGGAGCCCCGCACTCCGGCTCCTCCAACATCGTCCCGGCAGCGGCTGGAGGTCCCCTCGGGCGACGGAGGCGCGGGCTACGCTCCGGCGGCGGCTCCTGCTCGCCCTCCCGCCCGCGCCGCTGCTGCCGCGGCCGCCGCGCTCGTATTTGGCGGGAACCGCGGCGACCCCCGCAGCCCGCGCGCCGATTGGACAAGATGGCGTCACGTGAGGTCCCGCCTCGGGAAATGAGGAGCGCAGGAAGTATCCTCGCGAGATCCGTGGCTTCCATTCCTCCCATAGCTCCCCTGCTGATATTCCCGCGGAGAAGCGGGCTTTCTCTGGGCGGCCCGTGGGAAGAAGGTGTTCTGCGATTGGGGGTGGGAGGTGTCAAGCCAAGAGATCGACACTGTGATTGGCTAAGTTCGTGGGACTGGTCCATAGGAGGAGGGAGGTCCAAGGCTTTTACGTCATGACGAAACGTTTTACGTAGGGTGCAGGTGACAACCTGAAACTGCAATTTTAGGTGAAGACTGAAGTTTTGAGTTTATTCTATTTGGACATCGGCTGAATCAACCTCAATAAAGTCTGCAAATTACTGCCCCCCGGTGGTTCAATTCCCAGTCAGGGCACATGCCGGGGTTGCGGGCTCGATCCCCAGTAGGGGGCGTGCAGGAGGCAGCCTATCCCATCCATTTTTCTATCTCTAACCCTCTCACTTCCTCTCTAAAAATCAATAAAAACACATTTTTTAAAAAGATTATAAATTACTTTTTATATGAACAAAAATAAAATCAAATCTGGGAAGCATTTGATATGCACTAAACATATTCAGAGGGAATGAATGAAATAGATGTTTCTGGTTTAATCCTCAGGGTTTTTGCACACGTTGTTTCTTGCCTAGAAAAACTCTTCCCACAGCTCTTTTCCTGGCTAATTTCCACCCAACTTTCAGATCTTAGATTGGCACCCCAACAAGAAGTGCCTACAACTTTTTTTTTTTTTTTTTAATATGGAACGCTTCAAGAATTTGCGTGTCATCCTTGCGAAGGGGCCATGCTAATCTCTGTATCGTTCCAATTTTAGTATATGTGCTGCCGAAGCAAGAACAACTTTTTTTTAAAAGCAATTATAGCTTATTATATTCTGGCAGTATGCAATGATTTAGACCAGTGGGTCACCATTGAGGCTGCCCATCATAATCACCCAGGTGTTCTTTCAAACCATTCATAATAACCCCTTCAGGATCTTCAGGAGGGAGGTTGGGGCTTGCACACTCTGAAACAATCCTCTAATCTAGTCCAGTACCTTCTGTTTAGGCTTTTGGAAACTTCCAGTAACCTTCTGCGGCAGAAAATTACCCAAATCTGTCAGAGATTTCAGCACTGGAGCTGCAAGCACTTTAGCTCTAGTCACTTTCTTGTTCCTCTTTTTGGATTCATTTACTCATTCTGACTCATTATTAATTTCCAACTTATTCAATACATTTTCTGTTTTAAATTTAAATATTTTTGTTAATCCTCACCCGAGGATTGACAAGAATATTTTCCATTGATTTTTAGAGAGAAGTAGAAGGGAGAGGGAGAAACAGAGAGAGCGAGAAACATGGATGTGAGAGAGACACATCAGCTGGTTACCTTACACATGCACCCAACAGGGGCTGGGGATCCAGCCTGCAACGGAGGTACCTGCCCTTGACAGGAATGGAACCCAGGATCCTTCAGTCAGCAGGCAGATGCTCTAATTACTGAGCCAAACTGGCTACGGCTCAATACATTTTCATCAATAAGAATTGATTTTAAGTCATTATCAATATGCCCTGGACAGTGTGTCCAGTGGTTAGAGCATCCACCCATGCATGGAAGGGTCACGGGTAGGATACTGGGTCAAGGGCATGTACCTGGGTTGGGAATTCGCTCCCTCTCCCCAGGAGGCAACCAATCGAAGTGTCTCTTTCACACCAATATTCTCTCTCTTTCTCTCACCCTCCCTCCCTTGCACTCTCTCTCTCTCTGAAAAGCAATGAAAAAGAAATATCCTCAGGTGAGGTTTAAAAAAAAAAAGTCACTATCAATAAACATGTTGAATCCAGGAAGGCTTCCTGGAAGAGGCGGTATTCCAAGCAAATTCCTCTTTTATACACAAAACAATGGGGGGAAATATTAGAGAAGGATGTGAAAGATAGGAACATTAGCAAAGACCCACAGGCAACAGGTATCATGGACTACAGAAGAGGAAGAGAGCCCCCGAAATCAGAGGGTGGAGGGGGCCAAATTATGCAAGCTTTGTAGGCTATAGCAGGAAGTTGGGAGTGTATTCTGAGGGCAGTAGGTGAGCTTTAAACGGGGAACCGTGATCTGAATCCTGTTACAAAAGCATCTTTCTGGCCTCCTGATAGGGGATAAATTGGAGGGGAGAACCCGCAGGTGGGCACAACAGAGCGGAAGTTGGTGAGATGGTTTGGTCCGGGCGGAGGACAGTGGGGATAGTGGAAAGGAGATAGAAGCGACACCCTGATGTCTGACTTGGGCAACTGATTGGATGAACACGGGGCAGGGTTCTGGGTAGGAAGGTAAGGACTAAACGACCCGCATGGTGGAATTAGGATAGCTGAGATTAGCAAATAGTTAGCTGGAGGTTTATAAACCCAGTCTCCCAACCTCTCCAGAAAGGTTTAAGCGCCTTTCCCAAGGCGTTAGAACCTCCTCCCAGCTTCTAGGGGTCGCTGCAGCCGCCTGGCCGCTCTAGACTCTCCCCAGGCCACTCGCTGGCAGAAGCGGTCGCTCCCGAGACAGGCGAAGTGCGCGTGCGCTGTCCGGCTGGCAGGGCGCGTGCGCGTGCTCAGACCGGGCCGGCGCCGGAAGTGTGCGGTTGCCATGTAATATCCTGGCCGCGCGGGCGCGAGAGGGGCTGAGGCTGCGCCCGAGCGGGCGCGGAGCTGGCGAGAAGGCTGCGGAGGCGGTGCCGACGGGGCCAGCTGAAGCGCGCGGGGGCTCGGCGGCGCCCGGGAGCCTGTCGCTTGCGCTGTTTCTGCGGTTCGCTGGGTCCCAACGGGAAGTCCGACGGCGGAAGGCAGAATGTCGGTGGCGGGGCTGAAGAAGCAGTTCTACAAGGCGAGCCAGGTGAGCGGAGGGGGAGCTCCCGGACCCGGGCTTCCCAGAACGAGGGGCCAGGCTAGGCCCGCCTCTGGTTCGGGAGGAGGCCGGGGACACCAAGGGGGCGGCGTTGGCGCGTGTTCCTCGCAGGGTGGGGAGAGCCCAGGAAGGCCGGGGGCTTCGTGCGAGGTGGCCCAGGTCCTGCCCGCCTTGTGGGCTCCAGTCTCCTTGAGAAGGGTGGCTAGACCCCTGGGTGGGGCAGAGAGGCCCCCCCGAGGTTGATCTGGTTGATCCGCCTTCCTCCCCTCTAAAAGGGCAGGGACTGGGGAAAGACAAAGGGAAGAAACAGGACTCTTGCCAGGGAGAGGAAACATTTGTGTCTAGATCATTTCTTTAAAACCAACATCAGAAACCCGCTGAATGGACCCGGTACAAAGTTGAAAGGGTAAAAAGTCAGTTCCTCACTCCAGTCTGTCAGGCATTCAGACCATCGACCCTAAGACAAGGACTGTCACCGACGACTTACGTCCCTTTTAAAAGATACGTGTGCGCCTTTCCTTTAAAAACGCACACAGGTCGTGTAACATAGTCTACAGCAGGGGCGGGGAACCTTTTTTTCCGCCAAGACCCATTTGAATATTTATAACATCATTCACTTAATATAATTCACTTGAAATAAATTTATGTTGCTATGAAAAAACTCCTGGGTTTGTTGAACTTCGAGTCCTACCTGCAGGTGCCTTGGCGCGGCCAGATTAAATGATTTGTCCCACGGAGGGAAGTTCCCCACTCCTAGTCTACAGGGTCCTGTGTTCTTTGAGTTTTTTGTTAAATGTGTCAGAATTCTCCACCTCAGGTCGCTCTCTGTTGGGAGGGGGCATTCTGGACACTGTGGGATATTGAGCAACATCCCTGGCTCAAGGCCAGGAGCACCCCCAGGCGGGACATCCACAAATGTCTCCAGTCCCTGCCAGTTGCCCCTGGGGAACCCCGGCTGCCCCCTGCCCCAGCGTTACTGCGCTAGAACATACTCCTAGAGCGGCAGTTCTCGACCTGTGAGTCGCGAACAATGAAAATACACCCTGCATATCAGATATTTACATTACGATTCATAACAGTAGCAACATTACAGTTATGAAGTAGCAACGAAAATAATTTTATGGTTGGGGGGGTCACCACAACATGAGGAACTGTATTCAAGGGTCTCGGCATTAGGAAGGTTGAGAACCACTGCCCTAGAGCTTCCTGGGTCTTTTTAGTAGGTTCCTGGTATTCCATTCCATGAAGTGTACCATAATTAATTTAATCAGTCCTCAATTGATGGTTGTTCAGACTGTTTCCAGTAGTCTTCTGCTACGGTGAATAGACAATATCTTTGCTCACAGAGAGGGTTGGATTTATAGGATAAATTCCCAGAAATGGAATGCTGAATCCAAAAATATATGTGTTTTACATGTAACCAACTATATAGGTTTTTTAGAAAGTTGGGGCAAGAAGCCTAAGATTCCTTGAATTCTGTTGGTCCCTACATCCCAGGTTATGAACCGTAGGTGTGCAGTTTGTGTGGATAGGCTCCGTGGAGGAATGAATGATAATCTTAGGAATTGTTTAGGCTTTGCTGGCAAACCTGACTGTACTCCTGATTTGAAGAGATCCATTTGGAGGAAAGAGAAACAACTCTCTAGTAACACACAGCTGGTATCTTTTTTTTTTTTTTTTAATCTTCACCCAAAGATATTTTTTCCCATTGATTTTTAGAGTGGAATGGAGGGAGGGAGGGAAAGAGCGCAAGAGAGAAACATCAATGTGAGAGAGACACATCCATTGGTTGCCTCTCATACATGCTGCAAATGGAGTGAGGATCAAACCTGCAACCCAGGTACGTACCTTTGACCAGGAATCGAACCCGAGACCCTTCAGTGTGTGGGTTGATTCTCTAACCACTCAGAGCACCGGCCAGGCCACAGCTGGAATCTTATCCCTTAAGGGGAAAAGTCACAACCCTAGTGGTTGTCTAGGGCTAAAGACATTTGTGGCCAGTCTGTAGACCCCAGATGATGGCTAAACCCTCAAGGAGAAAAGATTTAATCTAGAGCAGGGGAAGGAAACATCCGGCCCTCTGGCCAAATCATTTGGTCTGGCCCTGCCAAGGCAACCCACAGGCGGGACTTGAAATTCAATAAACCTAGGAGTTTTTTCATAGTAACATAAATTTGTATTAAGTGAATTATATTAAGTGAATGATATTATAAATATCCAAATGGCCCTTGGCAGAACAAAGGTTCCCCACCCCTGATCTAGAGGGATTCTAGGATTGTTGAGAATACAGCCCTTTGCCCTAAAAGGATGAAATTATATGACCTGGCTCTAGGTTAGACCCTGCTCAGCAGGCATCAGACTCCCATGTGCTTGACGGGAGTACCTGGGGAAGCTGCTCACTGTCTTGGGCCCGGTGGAGTTCCTCCTGCAGGACTGATGTCTCCATAGGTCTTGGGAGAATTACAGGGCTACTTCGTTTTCTCACATAGACAGGTCTCTGGAAAGCCCTCCCTACCCCACCCCCAGGGCCCGTGCTGGTGGTCCATCCCATCCCAAATTAGCTGGGCCTCTCAGGCCAGCCACCAGAGCCTTTTCTCAGGGGGAAACAGGATGCCTATATTCAGAACTGTGAGAAGTGCTTTGAAACCTGGAAAATACAATGCACTGTAAATTAGTGGTTTGCATCAATTTATTATCTGAGGCCCAGCCCCAAAGAATTGCAGCAATGGTCGTATCCTAATCTGAGAGCAATTCCATGTTGAATTGTGCTCTCAAGAATCACCCTGGCTGTGTTCCATTCTCTTCTGCAATAGTTTCCACAGTCCTCCAGCATCTCCATTGTTCATCTGGCCTTGTCCAACTTTCTGTGTTTCTTTTCTCGATCTGAAGAACATTATCTTTCATCCTCTTCTATGCCCTCAGAATAGGGTTGTCTGTTGAAAAGTAATAATTAATATTTATTGAATTCTCAGTGTGAACCGACAATATGCTTTAAACCAGTTCATCTCAACTGGCCTCACTTATCTGGCGTAAGGGTAAATATATTCCCCTTTTTACATAAAAAGATTTGTGGACATTTATCTTCCTGTTGAGAACAGTGCTTTTCATCCAGGGCCACTTCCACCCTCCAGGGGACATTGGCAATATTGGGAGACATTTTGGTTGTCACACTTGGGTCGGTACTGATATCTAGTGGGAGGAGGCCTGGGATGCTGCTCAACACCCTACAATGCACTGGGCAGCCCACACAACCAAGAATTCCCTGGACCCAGATGTTAGTAATGGTGAAGCGGAGAAACCCTGCTTTAAGGTTTGAGAAAAGTGAGGATAATTATACCCCCCCCCCCCAAAAAAAAAAAAATCACATTGGGGCTATTCTTGTGGTAGCTGCCTGCTTTTCTCAGTTTTTAAAACAGATAATCACATATACACAGATGGGCATGGACATAAAACTCAGCATCCAATTCCCAAATCTTTAGAACTTAAGTGTCTGTGGCATCTGCTATTTTTAAGAAGGTATAAGCTTGCATCATTGCATCTCAGCCAGGAGTGACTAACCCTGCCTTTTTTCATCTCCTCCCATGCACCTTCCTGGGAACATTTAGCAATGTGTGAGACAGGTTTGGGTTGTCACTACTTGGGGAGAGGGTGCTACTGGCATCAAGTGGGTAGAGGTCAGGGATGGTTGCTAAACATCCTACAATGCACAGGACAGCCCTCCCCACAACAAAAAAATTATCTGGCCCAAATGTCAGTAGCACCAAGGTTGAGAAATCCTGCTTTGAAACAGGTTCTTGATTTCAAAGGCTTATAACAGTGTTGTTTCTAAATTGAGAAATAGAAGCCAGGTGGATGTGTGAGAGAGCGCTAGATTTGGCTCCAGGAATAGAGAAACTAGTTTTCTAGCAGGTGAGGCTGTGATGTTAATGAAAAGTTTCTAATTTCATTGATGATGTTAGTAACAAACAAGTTACCAGTACAGGCACACCTGTTTTGTTGCACTTCAGAGATGTTGCATTTTTTACAAATTGAAGGCAAGCCCCTAACTCTCCACCCCATCCCAGGCAAAAGATTATGACTTGCTTTATTGTGGTGCTGGCTTTATTGTGGTGATTTGGAACCCAACCTGCAGTATTTCCAAGGTCTGCCTATATCTGGCAGTCTGTTGGAAAATTCCACACCATTTCAGTATCTTAGGTGAAAATTTTCAGGTTTTACAAAAAATCAGTTTGGGCTTGAGTGAGGGGTTTGTGAGTTTACTTCTTCTTATGAACTGGCCACTGCCTGGGTTGCAGGCCTGGACTGAGGAAAGTTGAATAATCTATAGAGGAAAGCAGTAAAATAAATAGGCATCTGTCCTGGGCATCATTTTGGTCCTCTCTGGCCTGCCTGTGTCGTGCCCACTCCCTCGGTAGCTCTCTGAGACGTAGGCCAGGCTAGAATTGGGGGTGGTGCTTTAAATGCATATTTCTGGGAAGCTGCAGAGGGTAAAGGAACTTTACTAGTGATATCTAAACTTGGAAGTTCACGTCTCATTGTCGTGTGTGTTTGGGTGACATTATTTCCAGACCTATACTGCTAACTGGTTTTCTGATAACTCTTGTGGCTGGGTTGTGGAGAGATCTGAAAGTGTAACTAGGAATAGAGCTGGCAGCTGCCTGGAATGCTGGCCTGACTTTTTTTTTTTTTCTTGTCTGAAAGGAGGGAGAGAGTTTGGATTGAAAGATTGGTTTTGTCTGAGCTAGGAGGAAAATTCACAACCACCATATCATAGCTTTGAAGTTTATTGGGTGCTTGCTAGCTTCACACTCACATCCATACCCAGTCTCACCCCCTTTGTGCCTAGGAGGAAAGATTGAACTTCCTGTGAGAGGCATGGGGGCGGGGGGAGGCCTGGGGGACCTAGGACCCCAACCTGTTAGAGTGTTTTTGGGGAATGTGGTTAGTGTTTGGAATATCTGCAGATACCATCTGCACTGACCTATTTTATAAACCTCAGTTTGTGAAATAATGCTTTTGATTTCCTAGCAAAGTGCTTGACCTGTTAAGTAATAATCATGAAATGATCTTAAGATACAAAAATCTGGAACTTATAACCCCTTTACATCTCATCATGAATAAAGGTGGAACTCATGGGCTGGGAATGAGGTGACAGACAAGGTAAGTGGGGTCCCTACCCCAGGTCCTTGAGTTCAGCAGCTGCAGCTCAACTCCAAAAGACCATCTTTCCTGGGGTAGCAGGATGGGACGGGCTTTGGCTGTTGGAATGGCCACTTGTGGTTGGAACTGGAAGCCACGCTGCTGGCTCCATCTGTAAGAAGACCCTTGACTTAGCCTTGTCCCTGTGGGACCCTGGGTGGAGATGTTCTCATCCTGCTATGTCAGTGGACAGGCTGGGTCCCTCCCCCCACTGCTTGGGTGGAGTAACCAGCCTGTGTTTCAGGCTGGGCTGGGGAGATACAAAAGAGGTTTGAGACTGTTCTTTCGTAAAGGAACTCGGGGCCTCTTTAAACCTCACACCCACCCACTCCCACCCCCCACTTCCCAGGTCTATCTGTAAAAGCAGGTCAACCTGCCTTGGCCAAGTGCCTCAGTTGGTTGGAGCTTCATCCTGTACACCAAAAGGTTGGTGAGGGCACATAACCTTGGTTGTGGGTTCTGTCCCCAGTCAGGCACATATAGGAGGCAACCGATTGATGTTTCTCTCTCACATCGATGTTTCTCTTTCTCTCTCCCTCTAAAATCAATAAAAACATATCCTCTGGTGAGGATTTAAAAAGAGCATGTTGCCCAGCTGGTTTGGCTCAGTGGACAGAGCGTCGGCCTGCAGACTGAAGGGTCCCAGGTTCGATTCTGGTCAAGGGCACATGCCTAGGTTGCAGGTTCAATCCTCAGTAGGGGGCGTGCAGGAGGTAGCCAATCATTGATTCTCTCTCTCATCACTGATGTTTTTATCTCTCTCTTCCTCTCCCTTCCTCTCTGAAATCAATAAAAATATATATTTTTTAAAAAGAGCATGTTGACCTGACCTCTTTCACAGGACCCACTGTTCACAATCGTAGAGGCATCTGTCACCATGCAGCATCCTGCCCATTCTTGTTATTAACAGACCAGGACTAAGGGATCATAACATTCACATTCTGATTCTAACACTGTGACTGCTGAATATGAGGCCAAAAGTTCACCTCTGACTCAGAATCTTGTGTGTATTAAAGACCAGTTCAAAGGGAAGAGAAGAAACACACACACAAAACAGGTCAAGTGTCGTGGAATCTAATTACCCTGCTTATCTGGGTGTGTTTTAAGGCAAAGCCATAGGACACTTAATTATATTCCGTGTGTCACTTAATAACAGCCTGTGAGGTTAGGGGTTTTACAGTCTCCCCATGTTCAATTTCAGAAATTGGGGGCTGTCACATTTTTGAGACCCCAGAATTATCAGACTTAGCAATGAGCCAAGAAAACCCTGCTGTTCACCCACCCACCGATCCACATCTGAGCGTGCTTAGTGCATTTGGAGCTGGAGCTCACCCTTTTGCACTTAAGTAGTCCACATGTGTGTCTGTTTGCTTTTTCAGAGGAAGAACTTGTAGGTTGTGACCAGGCTTGCCATTTGCCTCCTAAATGTGTGTCCCTGGCGTTTGGTTCAAGGACATTGGCCAGATAGCTCTGCCTTGGCCCCTATCTCAGCCCTTCTACTTTTCGGTGCTGCCAATATTTTGGAACTGATCCAGTCTGGAGAAACTTGGTTTTTAATTTAGGGTATGCAGCCAACTTCCTCTTTAGGATTTCAGAGGCAACTGCCTGTTTCAGCACTGTGGGGAGACTGGGTGAGCAGCCAGGAGGAAAGTCAAATTGTTTCTGTTTCAGAGTCCCAAGGCGGGGGTGAGGTTTCTAAGCTTTAGAGGGAGGATATATTTAATGCTGAAACTTTCAAGCTACAGGCCTCTTTGCCCCGGGGGTTAGGAGCCCATTGAGGTGATTCTACACCCTGTGCTCAAGCCCTAATGGCCGTTTAATGTCCTTGGTGAAATGGTAGGGGTGGTTTTTTCCTGTTCTGTTTTAAAGCTGTCCCTGGAAAGCTGGATGGAAGAAAGGGTCAGAATGTGGCAGCAGCTGGCTTCTCTCTTCTCTCCTCCCCCTCCCTCGCCTTTCACAAGGCTGGATTTGGCAGTCACTTCCCAGAAGACAGCTTCCATCTTCCTTTTTTGCTGGTTCCTAGAAAAACCTGCTGATTGGGCTGAGAGTGGGGTCAAGCGGACACTCCAGCCCAGCAGGAAAATAGCTGTGTGATTTCCTCTGAATATCAGTGCAATTTCCTCTGGAGGACCTGACTCAGCATCTGTACCCTGCCTGCTTTGGAAAGGGCAGCTGCCTGGCTGCTGGGATTTCCACACCTGGGCATAAACGCCTCTGGTGGGCATCATGCCTGGTGTATGAGACAGCCAGCCCTGCTCAGCGCTTGCTGTCACAGGAGATGCTGTCATAAGCCAAGGGTGTGAAATGCCCTGTCTGCTGGGCACCTCTTCCTGTCCTTGGCCTGGTGAACATGAGTTCATCCTCAGCGTGTCCCTCCAGCTTTTTCATATGGTGTCTTTCTGAACCTCTGATCCCTCATATCCCCTACCTCCCAGTTTCATGGACTCTTGTGCAGCATCTTCTCAGTAGAGGACTGAAGTAGACTTGGGTGACTCTTCTGTTATCCTTGTCACTGGATTATAAGATAAGCTCTTTGTAGTCAGGGACCGTGTTTTCTGCCCACTGCTGTGTGCCCAGTGTTAAGCCTGGCCCCCACCTGTCCCAGGAACTCAGCAAGTACTTCCTAGAGGGATGTTTGCTCCGCACATGAATGAGCAGATGCTGCAGCATGGGTGGGGAAAGTGCAAAAGTGGAAGCAGTCGTGTCAGTATGTCTGGAGAAAGCAAAGGGCTGGAACGAATGGTAAGAAGGATGTCCCTGGCTGACCTGGGTGCGGTTTGAGCCCCAATCTGGCATTCAGGACCTTCTGGAACCCCCACCCCCACCCCCCGGTCCCAGCTTTTATTCCCACCCATCCCCTTCCAGGGCCATACTCTAGTCCTGCCGGTCTGCGTGGGCCCACCTAGTCGCCTGTACCTTCCCCCTCCTGTTGAGGCAGTGCTCCTCTCACCTTTCCCAGCCTACCTGGGGTCTCTGTCCACTTTCTGGTTGCCATTAAAAGCCCAGTGTGTGTCTTACTTTATCCTTGCCATCTCCCTAACCACCCACTTCTCCACCCTCTGAGCATCTGGTGTGTTGGTCTCCCCACACATGTGCCACATGCCAAGCACATCCTTGCACCAAATGTGCTTTTTCTTACCAGAGGCCAGTTCCTGAGTGAGTGGGGCTGCCTGAGGGAATGTGACAAACCCCAGGGCCTGAGTTATGGCTTGCTAACTATGTTGTCAGAAAAGATGGGCTCCTTTATTTAAATCCTCACCCGAGGATATGCTTTTCATTGATTTGGGGGGAGGGGAGGGATCGATGTGAGAGAAAATATTCAATTGTTTGCCTCTCATACTCACCACTACCAGGGATAGAACTTGCAACCTGGGTATGTGCCCTGAACAGGAATCAAACCTGAGACCCTTTGGTGCTTGGGACGTTGCTCCAACCAACTGAGCCACATAGGCCAGGATGGTGGGCTCCTTCTTAGAGTGGGAGTGGGGGTTCATCACCGGCCCCCACCTGGCTCCTGCTCAGGTCCTGGAAGAACCCCAGGGAAGTGGAGTGACTGGTGAGGCCTTGGAGGGGGAGAGGGCTCTGTGGGGAAAGTCCAACTAACTTAAAAATAAGAAATCAAACTTGAAAGGTTTTCCCTTTGACCTGCCTCCAGGGGCTGTGGTTGAGAGGGACCTGTACTTGGCTAGGCCAGAGGGGCCTGATCTGTGTCTCATGCAATCTCTTACCCAGACCCCAGGGCCAGGCCCAGATTTACCTGGAAGTGCCCGGCCTGCTCAGAAATGGAGTTTCTCCATTTCTCCCCCCCCCCCCCCCCCCCCCTCCTCCTCCTCCTCTTTCTCCTCCTTCTCTTTCTCCTTCTGTTAGACCGCTCTACCTTCTGTTAGACCACTCCCTGGCCTCCAGAAGCCTGCTTCCCATGCCCACTGCACTTCCCAGCTTTAGCCTTGGTCCTGCTTGCCAGCCCTGCCTGCTGTTTCTGGCTTCCATACCTGCCTGCTATTTCTCCTCTTTTCTCATTTTCTCAGTCAGCCTGCCAGCTCTTTTATTATCCTTTTCTCCCACCTTCCCCACTTGTCCCAGTTGTCTTTTTCTGTGGCCTTTTCATTCTCTCTCCTGCTTCCCTTCTCACCTCCCTGGCACCCACCACCTCTCATGCATCTGTTCTCCAGATCTACATCTCTAGTCATTCCCAACTACGCCCTAGATCAGCGGTTCTCAACCTGTGGGTCGCGACCCCTTGGGCAGTCAAATGACCCTTTCACAGGGGTCGCCTAAGACCATCCTGCATATCAGATATTTACATTACGATTCATAACAGTAGCAACATTACAGTTATGAAGTAGCAACGAAAATAATTTTATGGTTGGGTCACAACATGAACTGTATTTAAAGGGCCAGAAGGTTGAGAACCACTGCCCTAGATGGTGATCCCTACCATCCCAAGGGTACAGACATGCAGAATGCTGCTATATCCAGTTGTACCTGAAGCCAGCCTTCTTACCTTCCTGCCCCCACCCTTCCCTGCTCTCATCCTCACTCCATGTGAGAACCCCAACTCACTGCCAATTTCTCCCATCTTTTTCCTTTTATATCAACTCACTTTTTAAATTTATCTTAAAGGGATGTTGACATTATTTCTTGCTATAACATTATATTAACTGAACCACCAAATACAACTAAAACAAAGCGGGGTAATCAATTTTCTTGGATACCTTACTTCTACTTGTTTGTTGGTTGGTGGGGCTTTGTGTGGGTGTGTGTGTGTGTGTGTGTGTGTGTGTGTGTGTGTGTGTGTGTGTTAATCCTCACCCAAGGATATTTTTTCTATTGATTCTTAGAATGAAAGGGAGGGCGGGAGGGAGGTGGAGAGAAAAACATCGATGTGAGAGAGACACATGGATTGGTTTCCTCCTGCATGCACCCCGACTGGGTGATCAAACCTTCAACCCTTCAGTGTGAGGGCTGACACTTTAACCATGTTGCCACACCAGCCATGGCAGGATCCCTTGGTTCTGAGCCTGGGGGTTTGTTTCCTCTTGTTAAAGAGTTGTTGAAACCAGAACAGTGCCCGCCCACCTTGGTAGAATAAGGAGTTTTGAAGTAGCATGGCTGTGGAATAATTTTCTCACTTGTCCCTGTGTTACCTCCTAAGCTGTGGGGAACGTAATTCCCTGTAAGTTATGTTACCTTTCTCCTCTCTCCCCCCCCAAAAAAAATATTTTTTTATTGATTTCAGAGAAGAAGGGAGAAGATAGAGATAGGAACACACTGCACACTGGGGATCAAACCCACAACCCGGGCATATGCTCTGATTGGGAATTGAACCATGATCTCCTGGTTCATAAGTCAATGCTTATGCGCCATGTGCTCCTCTTCTCCCCTTTTTTTTTTTTAATTGTAAGAATAATAAAAATGGACGGAGCCGGTTTGGCTCAGTGGATGGAGCGTCGGCCTGTGGACTGAGAGGTCCCAGGTTCGATTCCGGTCAAGGGCATGTACCTGGCTTGCGGGCACATCCCCGGTGGGAGATGTGCAGGAGGCGACTGATCGATGTTTCTCTCTCATTGATGTTTCTGGCTCTCTATCTCTCTCCCTTCCTCTCTGTAAAAAATCAATAAAATATATTTAAAAAAAAAAAAAGAATAGTAAAAATGCAATCACATTGTTGCCATGCTGGTAAAGTTAGAAGTTAAAATTCTATTGCTGTAGATCTGTCTGCATGCGGACTCAAATTCCAGAAGAGCCACCCCTTTTCTGACACCTACAGTCATTCATGTAATCAATTTTTATTTTAACTTTTTAAAAAAATTTATTGGGGTGACATTATTTAATAAAATTATATAGGTTTCAGGTGTACAATTCTATAATACATCATCTGTATACCTTTCTTCTCTTGGCATCTGCCACCACTCCCCTCAGAGTCTTCATGGAGAATCAGGAAATCCTGCAGACTTGAATTAAGGCTCAGAAGATTAGGGTGGATTCCCAAGTGTCTGGAAAGAGGCATGACAGTAAGTGACATAGTTCAGTTGATATTCTTAGTCCTCAGACTAAGTGATTTTTCTGCTTCATTTTGGGTCTCAGTCCCAGGAGTGAGAGGAGACTTGTGTCCTTAGGAAGCCCCTCGGGAAGGGACCTGGGAGCTTCCTGCCCTTTTCATCCTCTGCCACACACCTCCTCAGGATGATGCCCCTTGGCCGCCTTGGGCAGACAGGCAGGCATCTATCAACCCCATGGTCTGAGCTCATCAGAGCTGTGATTACCTAAAGGCAGACAGTTGGGCAGCCCTGGCCTTAGGCCAACATTTGTGGTTCAGAAGAGGCAACTGAGGGAATGGGGACAGGATTTCCTCTAACTTAATCCGGCTGGCCTAGCACCGACTCTTATCTCCTCGGATGTGGAGAATCCTTGCTGTGCGTTAGTCTCTTGCTTCTTGCTGCCTTTTGAGTCAGCATTTCACTCTCAAGGAGGGTGATATGCTGCTACAGCCCCTCATTGATTGCAGAGTGGGTGTCTGGGCAGGGTGACACCAAACATCAAAACAGACATTGTCACCAAACCGGTTTGGCTCAGTGGATAGAGCATCGGCCTGCGGACTGAAAGGTCCCAGGTTCGATTCCGGTCAAGGGCATGTACCTTGGTTGCGGGCACATCCCCAGTGGGGGGTGTGCAGGAGGCAGCTGGTCGATGTTTCTCTCTCATTGATGTTTCTGACTCTATCCCTCTCCCTTCCTCTCTGTAAAAAATCAATAAAATATATTTAAAAAAAAACAAAACAAAAAAACAGACATTGTCTTTCTCTCCAAGCTCTGACATGTTTACTTCACAGTGGAAAAGTCTCATGCTTTCTCTCTGGGAGGCTCCTAATCGTTTCCTTTCTTCCCAGGGGACTCAAGCAGCTGAATGTTCTCTCTGAGCCCCAGATCCCTCAGCAGGCTCTCCACTTTGTCCTAGACTACCTGGTGACCCTCAGCCTCAACACTGGTGGGCAGGAGGCACCCATGGGCCCTTTTGTTTAATGGAGTCCCTCCACTACCTCGGGACTGAGGTGTGGGAAGCAGGGGGTTGGGGGAATATGTGGGCCCAGGAGCAAAGTATGCTAGTTTAGGAGAGTGGGGAAGAGGAAGACCTTTGCCCAATCTGAATCCAGAAGTCTGCTCATCCCACAGGAGAACCTGGAGGAGAGGCAACATCCTTCCAAGAGGGGATTCCACTTAGCTAGTTCACCAGGCCCACTAGCCAGCCAGTCAGGACCAATAAGTTTTGACAGGACACATCCCTTTCTGGGCATCTTAAATTTGCATTGTGAAGTGTCTCAGACTGGAAAGAGATACAAAGAATGATCAGCCCAATAGCCAAGTGCCCACCAGAACTTAAATGAACAGCAATACAGTTGGAGTCCTTTATACCTTCACTGCATATGGAGTTATCACTAAAAAATGTGCAGTTTTGCCCTAGCCAGTTTGGTCAGTTGGTTGGAGCATTGGCCCTTGGACTGAAGGGTCCTGGTTTCAGTTCTGGTCAAGGGCACATACCTTGGTTGCAATCTCGATCCCTGGGCCCAGTCGGGGGATGTGCAGGAGGCAACCAATCTATGCCTCTCTCTCTCACACTGTTGTTTCTCTTTCTGTCTTTCCCCCTCACTTCCACTCTGTCTAAAAATTAATGGAAAAATATCTTTGGGTGAGGATTAGTCAAAAAAAATTTATATGTGTATAAATATAAAAAGTGTACAGTATTGTTTTGCAAGTTTACACCTCATGTAAATGATATCACATGGTGGGTTTTTGTGTGTAACTTGCTTTCTTTGTCCAGCATTATTTATGTTTCGTTCACACTGATTGATGCCTGTGACTGTAGTTTATCTCCACAGGCATATAGCTCCCTGGGTGCGGCTGTTTCACAGTACTTTTATCCATCTTCCTGCTAGTGGGCATTTAGGATGTTTCCAAGTTTTTGCTCTTTCAAACAGTGACAGAGCAGTCTTGTAGATGTCCCTTTGGGCTCATGTCCAAGAGTTTCTCTTGAGTCATACCTTGTTTAATGTGACCATATAGGTTTTCAGTGGTATCAGCCTGGAAAAAACCAACCTATTCAATTTGCATGGACTCAAAGCTGGGAGGGGGGGGTCAGGTGTCTGAGCCTTCATGAAGGATGATATTTCAACTGGGCTGCACGTGCCCGGAGGCCTTGGCCAGGAAGTGGCATGCGTGGGGTGGGAGCTCCATGTTAGCTCAGTGTGGTCCAGAGGGAGCATGGACCGTGGATCAACCCAGCTGGAAAAGCTGGAAGCACACAGCTGCTGCCAGCACCCAGAACCTTGTTTCTGCCCCGTGTCCCCCTCATAGTATTAATTTCTTCACCACCCTGTTAATTCCTCAACAACCCATGTTTTCTGTTTTGTTCTCTGCAGTGAAACTAAGCTCACAGACAGCACCTGGCATCTTCTCAGGTTTGGATACACAGTTGATCCTTGTTGTTTGTAGATTCTGTATTTTCAGTTTCACCTACCTGCTGAAATTTATTTGTAACCCCAAATCAATACTTGTGGCACTTTCACAGACCTGTGCATAGCAGCAAAAACATTTTGAGTTTCCTGACATGCTCTGCTTTCTTGTTTCAGCTCTTGTACTGTAAACCAGTGCCCTTTTCACTGTTTATTTAGTGTTGCATTTTTATATTTTTGTGCTTTTTGTGGGAGTTTTCACTGTTTAAATTGACCCCAAAGTGTAGAGCTGAAGTGCTGTCCAGGGTTCCTAACTGCAAGAGGCTGTGCTGTTCCTTACAGAGAAGATACATGTGTTACTATTCAGGTATGACTTACAGTGCTATTGGCTGAGTTCAGTGTTAATGAAGTAATGTATATTAAATGAGATGTCTTTAAATAGAAATAACACATAACACAAGATTAAATACACATAACACAAGATTATGTAACTTAACACAATATTTTCTCCAGGAGCAGTGGTTTCATATTTGCTAGTTCAGTGTTTGTGGTGACTTTTAGAACAGAGCCACTATGAATAAGGAGAGTCACTGTAGTTCCTGTGGCAAGTAGCATACCCTCCACCCCCAAGGATGTTCCTGTCCTAATCTGTGGGACCTGTGGATATGTTACCTTATTTGGCACAAGGGTCTTTGCTGATGGGGTTAAGAATATGGACCTGCAGATGGAGAGAACATTCTGGATCTAATCAGAAGGACCCTTAGAAGTTCAAACCTTTTCCTGCTGGGGTCAGAGGGAGATGTGACTATGGAAAAGAGAACCAGAAGGAAGGCAGCATAAAGCCTTTGCTGGCTTTGAAGACAGAGGAAAGGGCCACAGCCAAGGAGTGCAGGTGGCCTCTAGAAGCCAGAAAAGGCTTGGAAATCTCTAGAATCCCCAGAAATGAATGTAACCCTGCTGACACCCTGGTCTTAGTTGGTGAGATCCATGTCAGATCTCTGACCTCTTTAAGATTTTTGTGTTGTTTAATGTTTTGTGTAGAGTTTTATTTTTACTAGTGGCCTGGTGCGCGAAATTCATGCACATTAAAAGGGAATTAATTAGAGAAAATATTTTAATATTGCTGTTTTCCCTTTCTCTATAATAGAAGTGTCAGAGTTGAAAGAAAATTAGTAAAATGTATATGAAAATCTTTCTCCTGTCAGAGTCTGGGGCACGCTGCAGGATCCAGAATCAAGTCCCTGCCCACCCACGTGCACCTTGAAATCGTGCAAGACCCAGACCCGGCCGGCCCCACCCTCATTGGGCAAGAACCAGACCCGGCCAGCCCCACCTCCGTCAAGCCTCACCAGGCGAGGGGCACAGCCTCAGGTCCCCCATCAAGCCCCGCTGGGTGGGAGGGATGCAGCCTCAGGTCCCCCGCCTAGCACCAGGGCTGGGGGTGCGGCCTCAGGTCCCCTGTCCTGGCACCGGGGTGGAGGGCGTGGCCTGAGGTCCCCTGTTAAGCCCCACCAAGGGGAGGCGCAGCCTCAGGTCCCTGCTGATCGCTCATTATGGCTCTTTATGGGAACCCCGCCTCCACTGTGGGCGCAGCCATCTGTGTTATGGGAACCCTGCCTCTGCTGTGGGCGCAGCCATCATGTGACGGAGTGAGGGTCAGTTTGCATATTGCCTCTTTATTATATAGGATATTTAAAAATTATTCTCTTCCCCCACCCTCCCCTCCTTTTTGGCAACTATCAGCTTATTCTCTATATGAGTCTGTTTCTGTTTTGCTTTATTTATTCATTTGTTTTCTTTTTCTTTTTTTTAGATTCCACATTTTATTTACTTAGTTAACCCTCACCCGAGGATATTTTTTTCCCATTGAGTTTTAGAGAAAGTGGAGAGGGGGAAAGTCAGAGAGAGAAACCTCGATGTGAGAGAGACATCGATTGGTTGCCTCCTGCATATGCCCCAAATGGGGCTGGGGATAGAACCTGTGACCAAGGTATGTGCCCTTGACCCAGAATCAAACCCATGCCCCTTTAGTCCTCCAGCCAACACTCTAACCACTGAGCAACTGGCTAGGGCAGATTCCACATTTAAGTGAAATCATATGGTATTATTCTTTCTTTTTAAAAAAATATACTTTTATTGATTTCAGAGAGGAAGGGAGAGGGAGAGATAGAAACATCAATGATGAGAGAAAATCACTGATTGGCTGCTTCCAATTGGAAGAGATCAACCAAAGAATTTGTATGCATAACCCATAGACATAAACAGTAGGGTGGTGAAGGCCTGGGGTGGAGGCGGGCTTGAAGGGGTCAATGAGGGGGAAAGGGGAACATATCTAATACTTCCAACAATAAAGATTTAATATAAAAAATAAATAAATCTTGTTATTTGAGACAACATGGATGAACCCAGAGGGTATGTGTTAAGTGAAATAAGTCAGACAAAGAAAAATATCTGCTAGCCCACATGGCTCAGTGGTTGAGTGTGGACTTGTGAACCCGGAAGTCACCGTTTGATTCCTGGTCAGGCCATATGCCAGATTGTGGGCTTGATCCCCAGTAAGGGGCACGCCTTGAGGTTCCCCATCAAGCCCAGCATGGTGGGGGGTGTGGCCTCAGGTCCTCCCGCTGGCACCAGGGCGGGGGACCTTGGCCTGAGGTCCCCTGTCAAGCCCCATTGGGCAGGGGGTGCACCCTGAGGTCCCCCGTCAAGCCCCACATGGGGGGGGCACGGCCTGAGGTCCCCTGTCAAGCCCCACCAGGTGGGGGGCACAGCCTCAGGTCCCCTGCCCCGGCCCAGCGCCACGCAGCTTCAGGTACCTGCTGATTGCTCGTTAAGGCTCTTTACGGGAATTTGGCCTCCGCTGTGGGTGCAGCCATCTTGACCGTTACTGCATGATGGTCAATTTGCATGTTCCCTATTTATTCGATAAGAGGTATTACATATGTCCTCTTTTTTCATCCATTGACACCCCCCCCCCCTCCTGCCTGCCCCTGGCCTTCACCACCCTATTGCCTGTATCCATGGGTTATGCATATGTGCATACATACAAGGTCTTTGGTTGATTACCTCCCAACCTCTCCCGCTTTCCCTCTGAGATTCCTCACTCTATTCCATGCTTCCATGTTTCTGGATACACTCTGTTCATCAGTTTATTTTGTTACTTAGATTCCACATATGAGTTCGATCATGTGATACTTGTCTTTCTCTTACTTATTTCACTTAGCATGGTACTCTCCAGGTCCCTCCATGCTGTCTCAAAGAGTAAGAGATCCTTCTTTTTTACTGCTGCATGGTAATCCATGGTATAAATGCACCACAGCTTTTTTATCCACTCGTCTACTGATGGGCATTTGGGCTGTTTCCATTTCTTAGCTATTGTGAATTGTGGTGCTATGAACATAGGGGTGCATACATTCTTTCTGATTAGTGCTTCAGGTTTCTTAGGATGTATCCCTAGACGTGGGATCATTGGGTTAAATGGCAGTTCCATATTTAATTTTTGGAGGAAACGCCATAATGGTTGCACCAGTCTGCATTCCCACCAGCAGTGCACCAGTGTACTAGGGTTCCCTTTTCTCTACATCTTTGCCAGCACTTGTCATATGTTGATTTGTTGATGGTAGACATTCTGATAGGTGTGAGGTGATACCTCATTGTCATTTTAATTTGCATCTCTCTGATAATCAGTGACGTTGGGCATTTTTTTATGTCCCTTGGCCATCTCTATGTCCTCTTTGGAGAAGTGTCTATTTAAGTCTTTTGCCCATTTTTTAATTGGATTGTTTGTCTTCCTTTTGTTAAGTTTTATGAGTTCCTTGTATATTTTGGATATTAGCCCTTTATCAGATTGCCAAATATGTTCTCCCATACAGTGAGCTCTCTTTTTGTTTTGTTGATGGTTTCTTTTGCTGTGCAAAAGCTTTTTTCTTTTTTTAAAAAATATATTTCTTTATTGATTTCAGAGAGGAAGGGGGAAGGAGAGAAAGATAGAAACATGAGTGATAAGAGAGAATCATTGATTGGCTGCCTCTTGCACGTCCCGTACTGGGGATTGAGCCCGCAACCCAGGCATGTGCCCTTGGCTGGAATCGCACCTGGGACCCTTCAGTCTGCAGGCTGACGCTCTATCCACTGAGCCAAGCCGGCTAAGGGTGTGCAGAAGCTTTTATTTTGATATAGTCCCATTTGTTTATTTTCTCCTTAGTTTCCTTTGTCTTAGGAGATGTATCTGTAAACATATTGCTATGAGAGATGTCTGAGATTTTGCTGCCTATTGTTTCTTCTAGGATTTTTATGGTTTCATGACTTACATTTAAGTCTTTTATCCAGTTTCACTTTATTCTTGTGTATGGTGTAAGTTGGTCTAGTTCATTTTTATTTTTATTTTTTTTGCATGTATCTGTCCAATTTTCCCAACACTATTTATTTATTTACTTACTTAAAATATTTTTATTGATTTCAGAGAGGAAGGGAGAGAGAGGAGAGAGAGAAACATCAATGATGAGAGAGAATCATTGATCGGCTGCCTCCTGCAAGCCCCCTACTGGATCAAGCCTTCACCTTGGGCATGTGCCCTTGACTGGAATCGAACTTGGGACCCTTCAGTCCACAGGCCAATGCTCTGTCCACTGAGCCAAACCACCTAGGGCCCAACACCATTTATTGAAGAGGCTCTCTTGACTCCATTGTATTAATTGAGCGTAATGGTTTAGGTCGATTTCTGGGTTCTCTGTTTTGTTCCATTGGTCTATATACCTGTTCTTGTGTCAGTACCAAGCTGTTTTGATTACGGTGTCTTTGTAGTATAATTTGAAATCTGGTATTGTGATTCCTCCAACTTTGTTTTTTCTAAAGATTGCTGCAGCTATTCGGGTGTTTTGTTTTGTTTTTATTCCACATAAATTTTTGGAGTATTTGTTCTAGATCTGTGAAATATGCTGTTGGTATTTTAATAGGGATTGCATTGAATCTGTAGATTGCCTTGGGTAGTATGGACATTTTAGTAATGTTGATTCTACTAACCCATGAACATGGTATATTCTTACAGTTGTTTATATCTTCTTCTATCTCTTTTTTCAACATCCTGTCCGAGTACAGGCCTTTTGCCTCCTTGGTTAAGTTTATTCCTAAATATTTTATTTTTTTTGTTGCAATGGTAAATGGGATTGTTTGTTTAGTTTCTCTTTCTGAGAATTCATTATTGGTGTATTAAAAAGCCATCGATTTTTGGGTGTTGATTTTGTATCCTGCTACATTGCCAAAATCATTTATTAAATCTAGTAGTTTTTTTGGTGGAGTCTTTAGGGTTTTCTATGTACAGTATTGTCATTGCGAATCATGAGAATTTTACTTCCTCCTTTCCAATTTGGATGCCTTTTATTACTTCTTCTTGTCTTATCACAGTGGCTAGTATTTCCAGTACTATGTTGAATAAGGGTGGTGAAAGTGGACATCCCTGTCTTGTTCCTGTTCTTAGGGGAAATGGTTTTAATTTTTGCCCATTGAATATGATCACTGTAGGTTTGTCATGTATGACCTTTATCATGTTGAGATACATTCCCTCTATTCCCACTTTGCTGAGAGTTTTTATCAAAAATGGGTGTTGGATTTTGTTGAAAGCTTTTTCTACATCTATTGAGATGATCCTGTGATTTTCGTCTTTCAGTTTGTTTATATGATGTGTCACATTTATTGATTTGCAAATATTGTACCAGCCTTGCATTCCTGGAATAAATCCCACTTGGTCATGGTGTATGATCTTTCTGATATATTGCTGTATCTGATTTGCTAATATTTTGTTGAGGATTTTAGCATCTATGTTTATCAGGGATATTGGCCTGTAATTCTCTTTCTTTGTAGTGTCTTTATCTGTTTTTGGAATTAGGATAATGCTGGCCTCATAAAAAGAGTTTGGAAGTGTTCCTTTCTTGTATTTTTTGGAATAGTTTGAGGAGTATAGATGTTAGTTCTTTGAATGTTCGATAAAACTCCCCTGTGAAGCCCGGACTTTTATTTGCTGGGAGTTTTTTGATTACTGCTTCTATTTCATCAGTTGTTATTGGTTTATTCAGGTTTTGTGATTTTTACGCATTCAGTTTTGGGAGATTGTATTTTTCTAGGAATTTGTTCATTTCATCCACATTGTCCAGCTTGTTGGCATATAGTTGCTCTTAGTATTTTCATACAATCCTTTGTATTTCTGTGGAGTCACTCTTACTTCTCCACTTTCATTTCTGATTTTATTTATTTGGGTCCTCTCTCTTTGTTTCTTTCTGAGTCTGGCTAATTGTTCATCAATCTTGTTTATCCTTTCAAAGAACCAGCTCTTGGTTTCATTGATTTTTTTGTTTTTTTAATCTCTATGTTATTTATTTCTGTTGTAATCTTTATCATTTCCTTCCTTCTACTTAATCTGGGCTTTTCTTTTTTTAAAAAATTAAATCTTTGTTGTTCAGATTATTACAGTTGTTCCTCTTTTTTCCCCCCATAGCTCCCCTCCACCCTGTTCCCACCTCACCCTCTGCCCTTACCCCAGCCACCCACTGTTCTCATCCATAGGTGTACAATTTTTGTCCAGGCTCTTCCCACACCCCCCACACCCCTTTTCCCCCCGAGAATAGTCAGTCCACTCCCTTTCTATGCCCCGATTCTATTATTCTATCACCAGTTTATTCTGTTCATCA
Organism: Myotis myotis; assembly: GCF_014108235.1. Classification (NCBI taxonomy): domain Eukaryota; kingdom Metazoa; phylum Chordata; class Mammalia; order Chiroptera; family Vespertilionidae; genus Myotis; species Myotis myotis. The sequence continues at coordinate 80,543,798 of NW_023416368.1, read as the reverse complement.
GATTATTTATTCACTTGATTTTTAGATTCACTTGTTGATTGATGTGTATTTGTTGTTCATAATTTGTATCTTTACCTTTTTCTTCTTCCTCTTCTTAAAGGATACCTTTCAGCATTTCATATAATACTGGTTTGGTGGTGATGAACTCCTTTAGCTTTTTCTTATCTGTGAAGCTCTTTTTCTGACCTTCAATTCTGAATGATAGCTTTGCTGGGTAAAGTAATCTTGGTTGTAGATTCTTGCTATTCATCACTTTGAATATTTCTTGCCACTTCCTTCTGGCCTGCATAGTTTCTGTTGATAAATCAGCTGACAGTCGTATGGGTACTCCCTTGTAGGTAACTGATTGTTTTTCTCTTGCTGCTTTTAAGATTCTCTCTTTGTCTTTTGCTCTTGGCATTTTAATTATGATGTATCTTGGTGTGGTCCTCTTTGGATTCCTTTTGTTTGGGGTTCTCTGTGTTTCTTGGACTTGTAAGTCTATTTCTTTCACCAGGTAGGGGAAGTTTTCTGTCATTATTTCTTCAAATAGGTTTTCAATATCTTGCTCTCTCTCTTCTTCTGGCACCCGCATAATTCAGATTTGGTACGTTTGAAGTTGTCCCAGAGGCTCCTTACACTATCTTCATATTTTTGGATTCTTTTTTCTTTTTGTTTTTCTGGTTGGGTGATTTTTGCTTCTTCGTATTTCAAATCTTTGACTTGATTCTTGCGATCCTCTAGTCTGCTGTTGGAACTCTACATAATATCTTTTATTTCAGTCAATGTATGCTTAATTTCTAGTTGGTCCTTTTTCATAACCTCGAGGATCTCACTAGATTTCTTGAGGGTCTCACTAAATTTATTGGCGGTTTCTAGAAAATTCTTGAAAAACCTTAAAAGTGTGGTTTTGAACTCTGTATCCAGTAGCTTGCTTTCCTCCATTTCTGTCATTTGTGACCTGTTTCTTTGTCTCTGCATTTTTTATGTTTCCCTGTGTTGATAGAGTGGCTTTCTGGGTTAGGTGTCCTATGGGGCCCAGTGGCTCAGCCTCCCCTATTACCTGAGGTGGACACTCTTGGTGCACCCCTTTGTGGGCTTTGTGCACAGTCTTGTTGTAGTTAAGCCTTGATTGTTGTAGGTATCACTGGGAGGAATTGACCTCCAGGCCAATTGGCTATGAGAATCAGCTGTGTCTGCAGTGGGAGAACTTCTGAGCTGGAGACACCCTTCTGGGGCAAGACTTGCTTCAGTGGGGCTTCGGTGCTCACTGAGTCTGCCCCCTGAGTGTGTCCCTTATGGATCTGAGGAGTTGTAATCTGGATGGTCCCACTCTGACCACTGGGTACACTGGCTCTAGGATCACTAAGGAGGTGCTAATTTAGCCTCTGCCTGAGGCTACCCAGCAGGAGCTATGGAGAGATTCCTCTTTTTTGTTTGGGGTTTTGGAGATGCCCAGATGAGGCCTAGCTGTGAAGCAATGCAAGCTGCTGTGGGGCCTTTGGCCTTCTTTTGGAAGTTCTGGGTCTCTCTGATTCAGCTGCAGTTTGTTAAGTAATTTTCAGGTTGCAAAGGGCCAGGCCTTTCATATGCAAAAGCCTCTGTGCACAGCTTGGGTGGGGCGGGGTCTCAGGGGATCCCCAGTCCTACCCTAAGAGGCCCCGAGTCTCAGTGTCCCGGTAATTGCTGCAAGCACCTCTGAGAGAAAGCTCTCCTCGAGTTCCACCCGATGCCAGATAGTCCAGTTTCTCCCCATATGAATCTGGGTCCCCAGAGACTCACCCGGAACTGGAGTTCAGAGCAGTCGGGAGCTTGAGACTCTCTCCTGATTGAAAAAAAAACCATGTTCTCAGTTTCCAGCACTTTCCAAGTGTGCTACGTCCTCAGCTGCCAGCCCTTTCCGCAATTTCTGGTGTTTACCTATGCTGCCATCTTGGTTTCTCTCTGGGCTTTTCTTATTGTTCTCTTTCTAGTTTTTAAGTTGTAGGGTTAAATATTTTATTGTTGATTTTTCTTGTTTTTTGAGGTAGCCCTATAGTGCTATGAACTTTTCTCTCAGGACTGCTTTTGTTGCATCCCAGAGATTTGGGGTTATTGTGTGTTCATTTTCATTTATTTCCAGGAAGTTTTTGATTTCTTTCTTCATCTCATTGGTAACCCATTTATTGTTTAGTAACATGCTATTTAACCTCCATGTGTTTGAATGTTTTGGGTTGTTTTTACTGTAGTTGATTTCAATCTTCATGAACTTGTAGAGGTTTGTTTTGTGTCCTAACATGTGATCTATCTTTGTGAATGATCCATGTGCACTTGAGTAGAATGTATATTCTGAAATGATCTATAAATGTCAATTAAGTTCATCTGATCCAGTGTGTCCTTTAGAGTCAGTTTTCTTGTTAATTTTTTGTCTGGAAGATCTATCCAATGAAGTCAGTGGGGTGTTACAGTTCCCTACTATGACTGTATTTGTCAGTCTTTCCCTTAAAGTCCTCCAGAAGTTTTTTATATATTTGGGTGCTCCTATATTGGGGGCATATATGTTTACCAGGGTTATATCCTCTTGTTGGGTGGATCCCTTTAGTATTATGTAGTGATCTTTGTTGTGTCTGGTGATGGCCTTAATTTTGAAGTCTATTTTGTCAGGTATGAGTATTGCTACCCAAGCTTTTTTTGTTTGTTTATTTCCATTTGCATGGAAAAATTTTTTCCATCCCTTCACTCTCATCCTGTGTGAGTCTTGTTCTGAGGTGGGTCTCCTATAGACAGTGTATAATTGGGTCATGTTTTTGTATCCATTCAGCTACTCTGTGTCTTTTGATTGGAGCATTTAATCCATTTACATTTAAGATTATTATTGATACGTACTTATTTATTGCCATTTTAATTCTGTATGCCTATGCTTCTCTCTATTTCTTCTCATTACAGCAGTCCCTTTAGGATTTCTTACAGTCCTGGTTTGGTGGTGATAAATTTCTTTAGCCTTTTTTTTTTTTTTCTGTCTGGGAAGTTCTTTATTTCACCTTCTATTTTGAATGAGAGCCTTGCTCTTCATTACCTTGAATATTTCTTGCCATTACTTTCTGGCCTGTAGAATTTCTGTTGAGAAATCAGCTGACAGCCTTATGGGAGCTCCTTTGTAGGTAACAAATTCCTTTTCTCTTGCTTCCTTTTGAGATTCTCTCTCTGTCTTTAATTATTTGGCATTTTAACTATGATGTGTCTGGGCATAGGCTTGTTTGGCTTGTTCTTGCTTGGGACTCTGTGCCTCCTGGACTTGTATGACTTTTTCCTTCACTAGATTAGTGAAATTTTCTGCCATTGTTTCTTCAAAGACATTCTCTATCCCCTGCTCACTTTCTTCTCCTTCTGCAGTCCAGTTATGAATATTGTTGTATTTCATGTTGTCCCACAACTCCTTTAAGCTGTCCCCCTGTTTGTTTTTTTCTTTCTTTATTTTTTGTTCTCTGATTTAGTGATTTTTTTTTCTACCCTGTCTTCTAATTAACTGATCTGATCCTAAGCTTCCCCTAATCTGCTATGTATTCCTTCTAGTGTGTTCTTTATTTGTGCTGTGCCATTCTTTGTTTCTGACTGGTCTTTTTTCATAGTTACTATCACTTTTCTCATGCTGTTGAGCATCTTTGCAATCATTATTCTGAAGTCTATATCAGATAAATTTATTATATCCGCTTCATTTAGCTCTCTTTCTGGAGAATTCTCTTGTTCTTTCATTTGGGGATTTTGTTCTTTCATTGTCTCCCCATTTTGGCTGCCTGTTTGGGTTTGTATCTATGTATTAGGTAGATGTGCTTCGACTCTAGTTCAGGACAGTGATAGACACTGTTTCTGACTAGCCCTGAGTACCCTGTTTGGGGCTATCAGCAATCATAGCTTGTGGCTCCCTCTGCTGAGGCTGGATGCCTTTGGAAAGGATCAAGATGTGCAGGGGGTGCGGGTCTGCATTTCCTACCCCCCACCCCAGAGGATATCAGGCAAAGGCTGACTAGACATCTGCCTCTGCCTACAGTCTGATTGTTATCGGCCTTGATTGGCCTCAGGCTATAGATCACATGGTGGGGCAAGACAGTGGTTCTCAACCTTGGCTACACATTAGAATCACCTGGGAATCTTTTTAGAATCCTGATTTCTGGGCCTCATCCTCCGGAAATTCTGTTTCTTTGTTATGGGGTGGGGCCATAACATTAGTAACAAAGGAACAGAATTTCCGGAGGATGAGGCCCAGAAATCAGGATTCTAAAAAGATTCCCAGTGTGCAGTCAAGGTTGAGAACCACTGGGTTAAGAGGTCTTCCAACAGGATATGGCAGCTGCCTTTCCCCCAGGCCAAAACTGCCTGGAAAGCAAAGGTCTGTAGGAGAAAGATGTCCTCCGCAGCATGAGGGAATGACTCAGCACAGGAAACTGGGGGGGCTGCCCTCTGAGTTCCAACCCCAGAGCCCCCAACCCTGGACTCTCCTCACATAGCTCCAGTCCACTCTGTCCTTCCTCTGCTGGAGCCCAAGGTGAGTGGCTGCACATGAAATTTTATGTGTTGGCCCTTTAAGAGGGTACCTGTGTTTCCAGCCCTTTCTCTCTGGCAGACAGCAAACCTGCTTTTCACAGCAAGGTGTTATGTGGGCACCTTTCTCAGTTCTGGTGCTCTGGGCTGGAGAGCCCACCTTGTGGCTTAGACCTCAGAGTTGTCAGTGGGGACCTTCAGCTGAGATATCCCTCCGGATATTTAGCTGCTGTCTATGGGAGCCCAAACACCCCTTTCACATTTCTGCACTTTCTACCAGTCTCATTGCAGTCTCCACTTTCTGTCCTTGGTTATCAGGTTCTCTCCAGCTGACCTTCAGTTGATTTTTCAGGGTAGTTCTTCTGTATTTTAGTTTTATTTCCAGTTTGGTCCTGGGAGAGTGTCAGCATAGCTTCCCACTGCCATTTTTAATCTCTCTCATTTTTTTTTAAATCGTCCATTGTATATATGTACCCCACATCTTTTTATTATTATCATTGATTTCAGAGAGGAAGGGAGAGAAAGAGAGAGAGACACATTGATGATGAGAGAGAATCATTGATTGGCTGCCTCCTGCACACCCCCTACTGGGGATGGAGCCTGTAACCCGGGCATGTGCCCTTGACTGGAATTGAACCTGGGACCCTTCAGTCTGCAGATCAATACTCTATCCACTGAGCCAAACTGGCAGGGCTATACCACATCTTCTTATCCAATTATCTATGGACTAGAAGCCGTTGCACAAAGGTTCGCACAATAGGCCTTCCTTCCCCTGGCTGCTGGCACCGGTTATCCTCCGGCACCCAGGACCCAGGCCTTTGGTCCAGCCTCAGCGAAGCCAAGCCTCTTCAGTCTTCAGTCTTCAGTTGTCAGTCTTCAGTCCGGCCGGAGCTTTCAGTCTTCGCTCGTGCCTGCGTATGCAAATTAACTGCCATCTTTGTTGGGTTAATTTGCATACTCATCCGATTGGCTGGTGGGTGTAGCGGAGTGACACCAATTTGCATGTTTCTCTTTTATTAGTGTAGATATACATCTAGGTTGCTTCCATATCTTGGCTATTACTGGTAATGCTGCAGTGAACACAGAGGTGCATATGTCTTTTTGGATTAGTGGAGTTTTTTTTCTTTGTATAAATACCCAAAGTGGAATTGCTGAGTTGTATAGCTGTTCTATATTTTACTTTCTGAGGAACCTCCATCCTGTTTTACATAGTGGCTGCACCAATTTACAATCCTAACAACAGTGCACAAGGGTTTCCTTTTCTGAACATTTTCGCCAACACTTGTTATTTGTCAATTTATGGATGACTAGAGGCCCAATTCACGAAATTTGTGCAAGGGGCTTGGCCCCCACTTCCACCCCCATCTCCCCTCCCACCCGCGGCTTCCAGAAGGACAGAAGGACCTCTGGTCTAATTAGCATATTACCCTTTTATTATTATAGATAGCCATTGTGACAGGTGTGAGGTGATGTCTCATTGTGGTTTTAATTTGCATTTCCCTGATGATTAGTGATGTTGAGCATGGTTTCATATGTATGTTGTCTTGGGAGAGTTGTCCTCTGCCCATTTTTTAATTGGATTGTTTGGGTTTAGGGGGTATTAAGATGTATGCGTTCTTTATATGTTTTGCATATTAATTCCTAATCAGATGTATCCTTTATGAATGCCTTCTCCCATTCAGTAGATTGGCTTTTTATTTGATGGTTTTCTTTCTTGTGCAAAAATTTTTTAGTTTGATTTAGTTCTATTTTTTTATTTTGTTGCCCTTGTTTGAGGAGACATATCCAAAAAGATATTGCTAAGGGCAATGTCAGAGATTTTACTGCCTATGTTTTCTTCTAGGAGTTTTATGGTCTCAGATCTTATATTTATAAGTCTAATTCATTTTGAGTTTATGTTACATGTGGTGTCAGAGGTGGTCTAGTTTTATTATTTTGCATTTATGTGACCAGTTTTCCTAACACCATTTATTGAAGAGACTGTCTTTACCCCATTATACAGGGTGGGACAAAAGTAGGTTTATAGTTGTAAGTATGCAAAAAACAGAGTTTATTCTTCTATTATTACTTATTAATTATTGTATTACTTTCCATACAAACAACCGTAAACCTACTTTTGTTCCACCCAGTATATCCTTCCTTGCCTTCTTTGTCATGGAATAATTGAGTGCATAAGTGAGGAATTTTTTCTGGGCTCTCCATTCTATTCCATTCATCGATGTGTGTGTTTTTATGCTAGTATTTACTGTTTTGATTGTTGTAGCTATATAGTATAGTTTGATATCAGTGAGCATGATACCTTCCACTTTGCTTTTTCTAAAAATTTCTTTGGCTATTTGGGGTCTTGTGGTTTCAGAAAAATTTTAGGATTAGTTTTAATTCTGGAAGAGTGCCATTGGTAGTTTAATGGGGATTGTATTGAATCTGTAGCTTGCTTTAGGTAGTAAGCACATTTGAACAATATTAATCCTTCCAATCCATGAACAGGTATCTTCTTCCATTTATTGTATCTGTTAGGAAACTTGTGTTTTAAGTCACTTAGTTTGTAGTAATTTGTTACAGCAGCCATAGAAAACTCATACTGTTTTAATGCCTTGTCCTGCTAAAGGTTTTCAGCTCAACCTTTAAGGGTGTGTGTGTGTGTGTGTGTGTGTGTGTGTGTGTGTGTGTGTTATATTCTTCATTAGCTCTTGTCTCCAACTTAATGGCTGAAGTCAGCAAGAAAATAGGACCAGTTTTCCTTTGGCAAGTTGACTTAACGGGTACTATGCTAATAATGGGTCTCCCTCAGCCATCTTCAGTTAGATGTCCGACATCTATTTCTAAGGCAGCCCTTAGCTCTTCTGTCCTCTGTGTTTTTGCAGACCCCCACATCCCCTTGTCTCTGTCTTTCCTCACATCACATCTATTTCTCCTTCCCATGTCCAATTTAAGTCCATTCTTCAAAGCCAAGTCCAGAGTCCTGGTCTTATGAATCCTCCCTGGTTCCCTTCCCACAAAAGAAAGTGCTTCTCCCTGTAGGTTCCTTATCAGAGATCCTTATGTTATCACTTTTTTGTGTGCTTATGCTATTAATTTTTTCCTTCTATATACCTGGCGCATATAAATAGTATTTGTTAAATGAATAAGAGCAACCTTCTCAGTAGGGGGCATCTGGTCATCTGACTTTGACTCCAAATGTTCAGATTAAGGCAGGCGAGTGTCTCAACCACACACAGTGGCTAAGTGATTGAAATAGGGCCAGTATGGTGACACAGGGTCCTGTGACAAGTGTCCTGTAGGGAGAAACCACGGGTGACTCACAAGGAGGTGATTGGGACTTTGGCTTTGAATTTAGAAGTAGGAAGGAGGAAAGGAAAGAAGGATGGGATTCAGGGTTTCCTGGCAGGCACTGGAGCTGGGGCCTCTGGCTCACTGGCCTGCTCTGTTGTGTTCTCATCCCTCCTCCAGGAGCCCAGACACTGTGTCTCTGGGGTCAGTTCCTCCATGGAAGCAGTAGCTGGGTGCCAGGAGGAGGCCCTTGGTGCTAAACCATAATCCTTGAGTAGAGAGGGATTTGACTATTCTTATGGCTCCTTGCTCAGGAAGTGGCCACACCAGACACGCGTCACAATAAAGAGAAACCAGACCTGGGGAGGAGGGCTGGGCAGCTTTTCTCCTACAAAAAGGAAAAATGAAAGATGAAAAGCCATCTCTGCTGAGGGGTACTGTTCAGCCCTCTTGGCAAATATAGCAAAACCTTCTGACTTACAGTGGGGGGAACCTTCATACCCAGAGTGTAAGCACAGCTTTATGGAAGTGATGTGCACCATCTGGAAGGAAAGAGGGTAGGGTGTCCCAGGGGCAGGCAGGGATCATATTAGCGAGGACAAAGAACAGAAAGCCACCTAGGGTGAGCAAGGATGGCCAGTAAGCCAGGTTGTTTGGAAGAGGAGGGGTGGCCTGGAGACTCTTGTGCCCAGGTCAGGCATGGTAGCATTTTTACACCACGTGCTACTCTCCATGGAGTATGAGGAGATTCCCTACCCACCTTCCTTCAGATCAAGTCATTTTATCTCCTGGCACTTCATTCCCTCCCTTTCCCCCAAATGGAGCTTCACAATTATGTATCATGGTCACCCATCAACAAATGTACTTGGTACCATGAGTCGGTTGGCCCCTGTTACTGATCTCAGGCCTTTTGGTACATTGGAAGAGTGAGCAATCAGCCTGCTGTTGACACATCCTGATGTGTGGGGTGATGTGTGTGCAGAAGTACGGATGCCTCATAGGAGGCCCAACCAGGATGTTGTGTTTTCTCTTATTAAAGAAGAATTCGCACCAAACCTTTCACTCCAGAAACCCAGCATTCTTATTGCCCTTATCATCCAGGCCACTTAGCAGGCCTTGCTTCTGAATGTTGCCCATGTCCTGGACCCGCGTCAAGCTGCCTGTCCAAGACCTTCCTCCTCGCCTCATTCCTTCCTCCTCAGGGCATCACACAGCCTAGGGCAGACACCTATTTGTAGGGCAGTTTGTGGTTCTTAAATCATGTTCACATCCAAGTCCCACAACACATCATTGTCATTGCCATGTTTCATAGTTGAGGAAATTGAGGCTCAGAGAGGTCCACATTTCTTGCTTAAAGTCATAGCCTTGTGGATAGAGCCAGATCCAGTCCCCATTCTGTGGTCCAAACCTCTCCATTTCCCCTCTCATCACCTGCATTGGTTCTCAACCTTGGCTGCACATTAGAATCACCTGGGAATCTTTTTAAAATCCTGATTTCTGGGCCTCTTCCTCCGGAAATTCTGTTTCTTTGTTACTAATGTTGTGGTCCCACCCCATAACAAAGAAACAATTTCCGGAGGATGAGGCCCAGAAATCAGAATTTTAAAGATTCCCAGGTGATTCTAATGTGCAGCCAAGGTTGAGAACCACTGCCTTAGTACCTTGGACACACCCTTGTCTTGGCTTGTTATTAACACACCTGAGAGAGAGCTTGTAGAGGGTGGGGTCTGCACACAGGTACTTATTTATCTCAACAAATAGTGATTGCCTGAGCACCAGGCCCATGTTGCTCTACTAACTCAGTTACTGTAGCCAGTGCTGCTGATGACAGCAAGTTAGTGTTTGCAGACGCGGTGTTTGGGGTGGGGAGGCGAGGCTGGAGCAGGGAGGTGTTTGTGGGGGAACACATTTAGGTCCCCTATGGATCACTGGGGAGGAGGGCAGGGCAGCTTTTCTCCTACAAAAAGGAAAAATGAAGTTGCTAGAATGAATTTGAACCTCAGGGAGGAGAAAGGGCCCCTGATAACTGCTCTTCTCTGTGGCCTGAGGTGGGTCCTGGGCACCTCAAAGTCTGGATGCTCACCCATCACTGGGGCATGAGAGTTGGTGTCATTGAGCATGTGTGTGCAAGGTTTGAATGGGTGTCCTTCGAAGGAAAAGCCCACCCACTCTCTTCGGTGCAGGGTGGATGGCAGCTGTGGGACAGAAACGGTTTGCCCTGGTGACCACCTGGAACTGCCCACCTGGCCCTGGTAGCTCCTTCTTCCTCGGTCCCATTGGTTTCCTCATTGGTGCGCTGAGGTTAGACAATGGATTCTGAGTTTCCTTCCAACTCCAGGTTTCTAAGACTGACTGTGCAGTTTAGAAGGGCAGGTGTCCCTGGACAAACAAGATGGGGTGCAGATGAAGGTGTGGTCATGCAGGATAACAGGATGCTGGCACTTAATACATGGCCTGGGCTCACAGCGCCCATCACTAACCCATGGAAGGGGCTGGTCTGCAGTGCCAAGAGCTGTCCCAGGATTGTGTCCTGCCCAGGTGCTGTTGGTAGCCACACCTGAAGAAACTGGTCATGGTGACTGTGGGCCACCATGGCCATGAGTCACTTGTCAACTGAGCCTGTTGTCACCACCTTGGTGTGGCAGGCAAGCAGTGGAGCCAGATAAAAACACATTCCTTAGCGCACACTCAGAACTACTGCCCTAGGCTGCCTGGTGGAAGAGATCCAAGGCCATGCCCTGTCCTCCCCAGTGATCCATAGGGGACCTAAGTGTGTTCCCCCACACACACCTCCCTGCTCCAGCCTAGTGTGTGTTTTGGGGCCATTTCAGTTTGGCCTTCAAATTCTCTTTGCCCGCCAGCCTTCTTTTTCTGTATCCTGTCCTCCCAAACCGCAGACCCTTTGCTTTCATGGGGGTTCCTGTTGATAACAAACCAGCCTGTTCTGGGAATGGGGTCCTCTGGATTTAAGCCAGCCTGGGCCTGGCTTGCTCAGATTTTTTGTCTTTGCAAATTTTCCTGAACCTTTGCTCTCTCCTGTGTGGGAGCCAGCTTTGGGCAGAGAGCAGGGAACTGGGCAGGCAGCCTCCAACAAGAAAAACAGCTTAACTTGAACTTCCCATAAAGGAAAATTGGGGGTGGGAATTGGGCTTTCATCAGCCATCTCCCTAGTCCACTGCCCTCCCAGAGCTCAGCCACTGCGGAGTGGTGGGATGAGATCAGACCCCCATGAAGTTGTATTAGCTAAGCGCTTCCTGAGTCTTAGATGCCGTTCTGAGCACAAGTATGGCAGTGACCAGATGCTGAGAGGGCCATAAAGAGATGGGAATGAGGTGAATGCCTTTGTGGAACAGAAAACCCGGCAAGCTTGGTCCAAGGTGAGATCTGAAGCGGGCAGCGGCTTGAGAAAGGGGGTACCATGGTGTGATATGTGAGGTGGCTAGCACCCAGGTCACCTCTGCCTGGGTAAGGAGGTGGGTGATGGAGAATCAGGAGAGCTTCCTGGAAGAGATCCAGGAAGTTAGATCCATTATTTAGACTTTAAAAATGGAAGGGGTCGTAGCGACAGAGACGTGGCATCTATGTTCTAAGAGGCAGGGGCTCTGCACTTTTAGGTTGGTCAGTTCAGCTTAGCTTGCCATTGTTGGGATACCCTTGGCCCCTCACTGAGATTTATGCTGGATATCTACAGCCTCGTATGCAGTAGGCTGTGGTCACGATGTTTACTGCAGAGGCTGTTCTGATGCCTTCTGAAGGCTGGGCAGGTCTGTGCCTCACAGGATTTCCAAGCCCTATTTCCTGTCCCTCCCTAAAGAGCTGCTTTTGCATCAGCTTTGCATCAGTTTGCATTGATAACAGATTAGTTTGCAAAAACACCTTATCGTTTCTGTGCATAAGCATAACAGAATCACGCTCTGCCAGCCAGGCCATAGACCAGCAGCTCCCCACAGTGAACCCAGGTCGCTATTGGTGGTATGGAGCTGGCGCTGCCCTGCCAGGCAGGTCCCAGGGGGTGTATTGCCTCATTTGTTTGTGGGTTGGGTGTTTCTTTTTACAAATTTTCATCTGAAATTGATTTTCCGAGTTGTGTGACATGCAAGTGCTTCTGCTTCCTTTTGGGGAAACTTGGTGGTATCTTTTTATTTTTAAACTAGAGGCCTGATGCACAAAATTCATGCAAGAGTAGGCCTTCCTTCCCCCGGCTGCCGGCACCAGCTTCTCTCTGGCACCTTAGACCTGGGCTTCCCTCGCAGCCCTGGCTTGGGCCGGAAGGTCGTCCGGTCTAATTAGCATATTACGCTTTTATTATTATAGATATTTTTATTGATTTCAGAGGGGGGGGGGAGAGAAACATCAGTGATGAGAGAGAATCATTGATCGGCTGCCTCCGTACACCCTTCACTGGGGATTGAGCCCAAAACCCGGGTATGTGCTCTGACCGGAGATTGAACCGTGACTTCCTGGTTCATAGGTTGATGCTCAACCACTGAATCACACAGGCCAGGCTTGGTAGTGTTTTAATGAAAATCCCAGGGCGGTTGATCATTAAGGTTGAACCTGGACCAGAGCTCTTATGCATAGACTAGAGGCCTGGTACATGAAATTCGTGCACTCAGGTGGGGAGTCCCTCAGTCTGGCCTGCACCCTCTTGCAGTCTGGGAACCCTTGGGGGATGTCTGACTGCCACAGAGGCAGGAGAGGCTCCCGCCACCGCTGCTGGGCTTGCCAGCCATGAGCCAGGTTTCTGGCTGAGCAGCATGCCCCCTGGTGGTCAGTGCGCATCATAGCGACCGGTCATTCAGCCATTCAATCAATTTGCATATTAGCCTTTTATTGTATAGACTGGAGGCCGATGCACAAAATTCGTGCAAGGGGCTTGGCCCTCGCAGCCCCACCCACTTGTCGTTCTGGAACTTCATCCGGAAGGTTGTTCCGTGGTCTGGTCTAATTAGCATATTAGCTCTTTATCATATAGGACTAGAGGCCCAGGGCACGAAATTTGTGCATGGGGTGGGTCCCCTCAGCCCAGCTTGCACCCTCTCCAGTCTGGGACTACTGGCTCCTAACTGCTCACCTGCTTGCCTGCCTGATTGCCCCTAACTGCCCCCACTGCTGGCCTGGTCACCCCCAAGTGCCTCCCCCACTGGCCTGGTCGCCTCTTACTGCCCCCTTCTGCGCCACCACCACCCCCCTCCTCCACCACCCCCCCCCCCCCCACCGGCCTGGTCACCCCATGCAGCCTGCTGTTTGGTTATTTGGTTGCCCCTCACTGCTCCCCCTGCCAGCCTAGTAGCCCCGTGCTACCTACTGCTCAGTTGTTTGGTCACCCCTCACTGCTCCCCCTGCTGGCCTGGTTGCCCCACGTAGCCTGTTCGGTTCGTCTGTTTGGTTGTTTCAGTTGCGACAGTCGTTTAGGCTTTTATATATATAGATTATATAGAATAGGATGAGGAATTTAGGAGGGTCCCCAGAGAAGCCAGGACTAGGAGCCCTAGTGCCCTGACACCAGGCCACCGCCCACCACAGAACACCAGGAGGGTGCTCAGGGCTTGGCCTCTGTCCAGACTGGCTTCAAGGGAAAACGCCTTGGCCCCATGTGGACCAACACTCATTCAGCCTGCCCTCTCCTCCCACCATCCCCATGGAGGTCAGGCCAGGCAGGGTGTGGGTTCCTTGTCACCTGTCTCCAGGGACTACTGAGCCGCCTGTGGGAAGAGAGGGAGGCACTTCCCTCAAACAGGGCTGAAGCCAAGGCACTTCACAACCAACTGTGTGTGCCCAGCCCCACACCCCTCCTTTGTGACCCCATGGTTATAGATCTCCTTCAGCCTTCAGGTCCCCCTGTGCTACTGCACCTCCGCTTTGTTAGCCACTCCTTTTGGAGACAAGGAAAAGGCCACAAGTAAAAACCCTCAGCACAGACAGGGGCACTAGGTTGGATCTGGCCTGTTCCCAGGTGTCTGAAGGGGCTTGTGCCCAGCAACACTTCCCCCTGATCCTGTCCAAGAGCACATCCTTTGTCGGGGACTGAGGGACCAGCAAGAGTTGACCCTTCAGGGTGATTTGAGTGGTTAGAGCATTGGGCCAGCCAGTCTGTCAGATGGTATCCACCCCACCCATGCACGGTGCCGGGCATTGTGCTGGGTGACTGCAGAGAGCAACATGGGTGCCTCAGGAGCTTGCCATCGGCTACTGAGGACAAACATGGGATGCATGGCATGCAGAATTAAAACTCGAGAGTGTTCTGAAAGGTGTGGGGAGTTGTAACAGAAAGTCATGCCCAAGCCAAGGCCTCTGAACACACAAAGCAGGGATTAGGCTAAGGCAGCACTGACAGGCAGGGTAAGAGGGGGAGCTGTCTGGCAATTGCGGTGCTAAGATGGGACAGTAGCCAGGAGAGGGCGGCAGGCCCCAGCACATGGAGGGATCTGGACAGGAGGCCACGGCAAGGTCTGGGAGGAGGGGAGACTAGCGAGGAGACTGTCCAGGGGTCCTGGGGAGTAAAACGATGCAAATCCAAGCCAGGGTGGGGGCAGACCTGGTTCAGGTAGGTGGAGGGGCTCACAGGGGCCCCCAGGAAGGATTCTGGGGAGTTTAAAGCTGGTGGCACAGTCTGACAGCAGCATGAGGAGTGGGCTCCGCACTGTGGAGGTCCGCGACTTCGCTGTCAGCAAAGGAAAATTCTTCTTCTCGGCCTGGAGCTGAAGGAGCAGCTCAGCTCTCGGTGTGAGGAGCCTGTGTATGGGTGCTGGGACCTGCAAAAGGCAGTACTTGTGCACTTCCCCTCCCCCCTCGTTATATCTCGAGGAGCTTGGTCATCTGCCGTCGCCACTTCCTCTAAAGACAGTTCTTTCCAATGTCCAGTTCCTGCTTTCCCACCAGTGCCTGTATTCTATCCAGCTCAGAATCTTGAATTAAGCCAGGATTTTTGAGAGAATTTTTCTTGCTTAAACCCGCCCCCACCCCTCCCATTTTAACAGCACATTCCAGGCAGGGAAGCCACAGCTGAGGCTTCATGTTGACAGTCAGCTCACTGCCTTCCAGATAGCAAAGCATTTATCATCCCTTGCCAGCCTGGAGTCCTGTTCTCAAGCTGGAGCGAGGCAGGCCTAAGAGGTGTATGTGCTGGGAGGTGGGGAGCTTGAGCCACCCTAACGTGATATAAATGGCACCACAGCGGATGGCAGCAAACTACCTAGACTGAGAGAGCCCAGGTGAGGCCAGGTCAGACCAACACCCCTGTGCCAGGCTCCTCTGCACATCAACAACCAGCCCTCCTCCCCGCTTGGAGGCTGGGCAGCTGGCTTATCCCTGGGGGGCCTGAGGGTTCTGTTTCTGAGCTGGTGTCTCAGCTACCACCCCAGGCCTGAGCAACCGCTCCTTCTAGGAAAATGCTTTGGGCTTCAAAAGCCCACTCTCCTTCTTCTGTCAGAAGTAGGTTCCTAACAAACCCGTGACACTCGGGGCATGGAGGTATGTCTCAGGGCCTGACCTGGTGGTCTCAGTGCCCAGTTTGGCGTTTCCACATGAAAAGTAACTTTAGACTAAAAGCTTTTTCCTGGTTGATCATTTCCACTACTCCTGCTCACAAAGTCATTTCTTAAAAATATATTTAGCTTTGATCTCTGGGTGGAAAGGAAATGTGTGCCTAGAGGCATGAAGAGTACCAGCAAATTGGGGGAAAATTCAGAGTTCTCAGGATGCCGAGTAAGTTCTGACTTGTCAGAACATCTCCCTCCCGGGGCTTATCGAGAAGGGGTGGTGACTTTCTGTGCCAGTCAGCTCACGAGTATTTACTAAGGACTGTGTGCTGGATGGGGTCTCCCTGGCTGCCAGACCTCACTCTTCCTGCTCACCCACCTCCTTGGGTTGAGGGGTTGATTCCTACTCTCCGATTCCTCCCAGTTGGGCTATGAAGGTTCATTTGGGCACAAATAGTGTTTTGTGGCCTCGATGTGTGTGGCACCTCTTCCTTTGCAGCCCAGCCCCACGCCTCATGGCCTTCACTCTCAAGAGCCATGTGGGAGCTCCAAGCTGCCTGGAATCAGAGTGCCGCCCCCATCAGCAAGCATTTCATAATTGAACCATTCACAAGGGCCTCAGCTTTGGAAATCATTCTGAGTATCTTGGCGATACTGGGAGCCACTGAAAGTTTCCGGGCAGGGACAGACACAGGAAGCTTGAGGGCAGCCAGTGCACTATGCATGTTACCTCCCCAAGAAGCATGCTTGGCTCACCTTTCTAGAAAGAGTCTGGTTAGCCAAAGAGCGCACCATCTTGTGTCTGGGCCAGCGTTTCTGAGTTGAGGGCCCAGGAGTGCAAGCAGAGAAAGGAGATCGAGAAGGCCAGTGGCTTCATGTGTCATCCTGGCAACAGACCATCCGGGGCCCTGCCCATGTTGTAGACTCTCGAGTCACGAGACAGGAGACTGTAATGGAAACCAGATAGGTTGCTCAGAGGTATTTGGCACACGTCTCTTCAAATATTAGGAGGCCAGAAGGGAGGGAAGTCACAGCTGGATTTAGAGCCGTACGGGTTCTCCCTCCCTTCCCATCCCTTTGCCTGCATCACAACTCAGGAATTTCTCAGCCCTGCCCAACATCATCATCGTTGCCTCTTGGGGCCTCCTCAGTCCAGCACTCTGCACATGGGCTTGGCCCTTGCAGGGCCTACACACTTCCGCCCAGGCCCTTCCTAGTCCCCAGGCTTCACCCCATTCCATCGTTGACCAGTTTTCCAGTTTGGGGTTCAGCATATGATGGACCGTCCAGTCTGGCAGGTCTGGGCACAGCTCCCAGCTCCTCCACTTACAGTTGCAGGGACTTTAAATTCCTGCATCTCTCATCTCTCAGTTGCCTCGCCTATAAAATGGGTGTGCTGGTCCTTACATCATCCTTGAGTAAACGTGACAATCAACAATATCATGCGGGGTTGTGGGTGGACCAGGAATGGCGGCTCTTGTACTCCTGAACTCACACAGAACACCCCTGCCAGCCTGATCAGGCTCTGCCTGTTGGGACCCTGTCTTTCCTTTGAGGTCCAGTGTGGATAGCACTGGTGTCTGCAGCCCAGCCAGCCAGGAGCACATCCCTCTGCCATGTTGGAGTGTTTACATCTCCTTGCAGCTCCCCTCACGTTTTTCTCTGACGTTCTTGTCTCTCTTGCCAGAGCCTTTCATACCCTTCCCCAGCTTCGGACACGGTTCATCTTGTTACATGGCAATTGTCTAGTGCTGCCGTGTTGACCTCACCCCCTCCTGAGAGCAGTCACTAACAAGCCAGAAGTGCTCACACCTGAGAGCTGAGACGCTCAGTGCCTCACTAGGGAGAGCCAGTCACTGACCCATGTGGTGTTGGCTCTTCAAAGGCCAAACAGGAGGGTGGCTGGGCCTGGACCTTCAAAGCTGTCTCACTCCCGGGCCACTGTCCCCAGGCCTGTTGCTCTGGCTGCTGAAGGGGCTGCTCCATAGCCCGGCATGGAAAGTGTCACCCTCATGCACTCACAGACAGAAGGGAGAAGTCAGCCAGGCAGAGGCAGGAACGGAAGCCTGTTCCCAGATTTGGTCCAGGCCAGGAGAGAACAGCAGACGCAGGTGTTTCCCGGTCGTGGAGTACTGCTGTACATGGCCCCCAGAGCATGATGTCTGGACAAGGTGTGAGGACACTGAGCATAAAATGGGCACCCATCCTGGACAGCAAGGCCCCGAGCAGCCCTTCTTCCCCCTCCTCCATGCCAACTCCCTCCTTCTCCTCCTTTTTTTCCCTTAAACTCTTAATTCATCAAAGTGAATTGTCTGCCCGGGTCACAGAGCCTATATATCGGCCAGTTTATTTTCTTTGTGGTATTGATCAGGTTTTCTTGCTGAGATGACTCAATTATGAGGCCTGTGGTTGACACCACTGTCCATTTGGCAGTATCAAATTGCTCCTCCAGCTGCCACCAAGTGGCCACCACAGATGTGCCTGTCCAGTGAGGAGCAGCCACCATCCAGCTCCCCTGGGTAGAGCTCCTCCTGCCTTGTTTCCTGCTTCACTCCTGCAGCGGCTGCCCTAACGGGTCTTGGCATGCAGCATCTGCTCAGTTCCTTTTGTGGACTGTTCCACGGCACATTTCTCTTGCGTGTCAGTCCTTGCTCCTCTCCAAAGACAGCCAAAGGTCTAGAACCCTGAAGAATGCCAGTCTTTGAAAGAACAGCCCCCTTCTCCAAGTGATTTTTAAAAAAATATATTTTATTGATCTTACAGAGAGGAAGGGAGAGGGATTGAGTTAGAAACATCGATGAGAGAGAAACATCGATCAGCTGCCTCCTGCACACCCCCTACTGGGGATTGAGGCTGCAAATAAGGTACATGCCCTTGACCAGAATCAAACCCGGGACCCTTCACTCTGTGGGCCAATGCTCTATCCACTGAGCCAAACCAGTTATGGCCTCCAAGTGATTTTTATTTTAAGTGCCCATGGGCCTGCATGAGAACAGAAATCAAGTAGGTGCTCCCTAGCCAGTTTGGCTCAGTGGATAGAGTATCGGCTTGCGGACTGTAGGGCTCCAGGTTCAATTCCAGTCAAGGGCACATGCCCAGGTTGCAAGCTTGATCCCCAGTGGGGGGCATGCAGGAGGCAGCCGATCAGTGATTGTCTCTCATCATTGATGTGTCTTATCTCTCTTTCCCTCTCCTGTCCTCTCTGAAATCAATAAAAAGATATTTTTAAAATAAAGTTAAAAAAACAAGAAATCACATAGGTCAAGCATGTCAAACTCGTGGCCCACAACAAATATTTTTGTGGCCCAGTCGATATAACAGTATGTAAGACACATTTTAATAAAAATTTTGTAACTTAATTTTTACAATATCCTGTTATACATAATTATTAATAACGAACTACAATGTTCGTTAATGACTGCTTACTATAATCATGTTGCATTCATTTCCCTTACGCACACCATTTCTCTCCACCAATACTAGCAGCGAATATTTTAGCAGCCGATTGTCATGTCATTAGTCTTGGACTGACTTGTTTGGTGTGCGCAACAAGAAATATTTCGCTTTTGGAGAACAAGAAAAATAGGTTTATTTGTGTTACGCTTATTTGTGCAGTTATTCAGTGTCTGGTAAGTTAATGTTCAAGAAAAAAGATTAATTTTTATTACAGTGTTTCATTATTTTATATTAACAATTATTTATTTCAGCCCTTTGTATTCAGCATGTCTCTATCGAAATAAACCTACGTTTCTATGAAAGTTGAAGCTTTTGTTTTTTTGCGGCCCACATAAACTTAAACCTTGTTTATTTGGTCCGTGTTAGCCTTTGAGTTTGACATGCTTAATGTAGGTGCTGTGGGGTGAAGCCCACCTCCAATCCAGGCCTGCTCACTTCCCAGGTGCCTGGTTCACAGATGTCATTGTCAGACAATGCAAGAGCCTGAAATAGGCCTGAATAGGTCTGCCCTTCAAACTCACTTGTGGGCATGTTGTAGATGTGACCATCCAGATGGGGGTCCCCAAGGGAGTAGCCTCAGTGTGTCAGGCACTTGGGAACGTGAACAGAACTGGGGCCTCTTTTACTCTCTCACTGGCAGTAACCACCTGTGTAGTCTAAGCGTAGTTTGAACTTAGGGGAACATGGAGCTGTGGACCCCATCCTGCCCTGGAAGGGTCTGCAGCCTAAGTTGGGAGCAGAGTACACTCTTTCCAAAGCTTAAAAGTACTAACATATGGTGTGAGTCCATCTGGTAATTTCCAGGAAAGGTACCTCTAGAGCAGTGGTTCTCAACCTTCCTAATGCCGCAACCCTTTAATACAGTTCCTCATGTTGTGGTGACCCCCAATTTCATTGTTACAGATTGAACATAATTAAAGCATAGTGATTAATCACAAAAAACAATATGTAATTATATATGTGTTTTCCGATGGTCTTAGGCAACCCCTGTGAAAGGGTCGTTCGACCCCCAAAGGGGTCGCGACCCACAGGTTGAGAACCGATGCTCTAGAGAGAGACAGCAAAGCAAAGGTTGCCTTAGGGGTGAGGGGTGAAGGGTGGGGGGGGAGAGCAGGGTTGACTGTGGACAGCCTGACGGAACTTCCTGCCATTCTGGAGCACTGATCTGAAGTTAGATTTTAGAAAGAGACAGGCGCAGGCAAGCGGATGCTCAGGGTGTCACAGAGCAGCGCTGGCGGGCCCTGCTCTAGGCCCTCGGTGGAGCACAGTCACTGAGCGCTTGCCGGGGCCCAGGCTGTGCCAGCACAGGAGGAATGCAGCCACCAACCAGGCAGGGGTGGCCTCTCCTCACGGGCTTACACTAGGCACTGGACAGACAAAAATGAACAGAGTTCCAGGAGGAAAGTAAAATGTGGCATGCGGGTAGCACCAGGCAGGTGGGGCACAGGGGAGCGCAGAGCCAGGGCTGCTGGGGTTGGGGTCTGAGAGGTCAGGAGCCCATCTCCCAACGACTGAAGAATTGTTCAGTGGGCAAGAGCTCACTGTCATGTCTGACCGAGTGGCAGCCTCTGCCACAGTGACTTCTCAGCCCTGGGCCGCCCCAGCCTCCCAGGGCTTCTGCAGAAGGCAGGCTCCACAGGGCCCAGGCTGGCACCTGACCTGAGGCAGAGTCTTGGAGGACGTTCTGGCTTGGGATGGGCCCTGTGTTGGCACTGGCATGGATTTTACAACAGCAGCCATTGTGGGGCTCACTGGTGGTTGACCCAGGTTCTGACTAGCCAGGTGGATCCCAGGAGGCATTGCTTTCCACACACCACCAAGGTCACAGGTGGGAGAGGGGGCCGAGCCACGCAGGTCTCAAACAGTAAGCTTATGAGGTTCCTGGCTTCTCATTAGATGTGAGAGAGAAAAAGTGGGCTTCAGTCCTTAGCTTGCCAGGCCCCACCAAGCGCTGTGCCTGTTTCCTCTCTTGCAGGGTGCGAACTTGATCAGGTTGTAGAGAGTACCAGTTGAGGGGTGAAAGAGGCAGGCTCTGTTAATTTGGGGCACAGACTCTACACGTGGATGGTATTTCCACAGCAACATACTATTGCTCTTGTTGGGCCCAAAGACGTATATAAACCTGAGCAGAACTGAAGTGTTGGTGTGGTGGCCTTCCCTATGCACAGGGCATCTCTGGGCACAGGCCCCTCTCCCCAGAGAGCGTCCTGGCCCCTGAGCATCCTCAAGCAGCCCCTAGAAAAGGCTGTACCTTGCACCCAAAGGTGGGTGCTTGTAACCCATACATGGCTCCCAGCTCTGCCTGCGGACCATTCAGGTCTTCTCTCTGCTAGGCCACACACTCAGCACTGTACCCTTTCTTTGTTGTTGTTGCTGGGTTGACATATGGCTTCTTTGGTTTTCACACTTTTCCTTTATTTATTTGTTGTTTATTTATTAAAAATATTTTTTATTGACTTTTTACAGTGAGAAAGGGAGAGGGATAGAGAGTTAGAAACATCGATGAGAGAGAAACATCCGTCAGCTGCCTCCTGCACACTCCCTACTGGGTATGTGCCCGCAACCAAGGTACAGCCCTTGACCAGAATCGAGCCCGGGACCCTTCAGTCCTCAGGCTGATGCTCTATCCACCGAGCCAAACCAGTTAGGGCGCACGTTTCCTTTTTTAAAAAAATAGAGAGGGGAAGGGAGGGAGAGATAGGAACATCAATGATGAGAGAGAATCATCGACCGGCTGCCTCCTGCATGCCCCCTTCTGGGGATCAAGCCCACAACCCAAGCTTGTGCCCTGGCCTGGAATTGAACCATGACCACCTGGTTCATGGGTCTATGCTCAACCACTGATCCACACCAGCTGGGCCCACTTTTCCTTTTGTCATCTTCTCATCCATTTGTACTGGTTCTAAAACTGAGACTTGGAGAGCAGGGACATGGGGGGCATTCACCACCACCTGAGGGATTTGAGCTGAGAGCCCCAAAATGGGGTGAGTAGGGAGATAGGTAGCCTGGTAGTTCCTCCAAGGCCTCCCCAGTACCTGAGCACAGGATGGCCAGGTAAACCTGGCCCTGAGTGGGGGACCAGAGGAGCTGTGTGGAGGGCTTGGGAAAGCTGAGTCCTGGATTCCCAGTAGAGGTGAGGAGGTGACACTCCTGGGGGCCCTGGACGAGGATGCAGGGGTTCCTCCCTCAGGGAGCCGCTGCCTTCAGTGCCTGCACTGAGGGGGCTGTCTGGCCCCGTGATCTCAGCCCGGAAGGTGTGGTTTTAGGCTTCAGCTCCCCTCAGTGCACCAGCAGAGCGTCTCATGTCAGGCAGTCAGCTCACTTCCCTCTCTGGCAGCCACCGGATTTGTGAACGTCCTATTTTCCCATAATCAAAAGAAGTGAAACTGCCCCGTGAAATAGAGTGGAATGCCCCAGAACACCTAGGGCAGACAGGGTCTTTTCCTTATGAAGTCGTTAGCAGAAGCTGGAGGGCAGCCCTTGCCTCTCCCGTGAGGTCCCCTAGAGGATGGTGCACCACAGAGGACAGCCAGCAGGTCCAGGTGGTGACAGTCCCAGGTCAGCCCCACACACCAGCCTTGCTTCCTTCTTGCCCTCCCCCTTCCTGTCCCCCTTCCTGTCCCCTCTCCCTCCTGTACTGATCTCCTTTCTCACCTGTGCCATTTCCTTCTTAGACTCCCTGGCTTTAGCCAAGTTGAGAACCACCAACTTCCCTCTAACTCTTGGTGGGGAGTGGGGAGGATACGAACAGGCTAGGCCTGGCCTGGAGTTCTGCTCAGTCCCCATGGAGGGAATAGACACATGGGGAAAGTAATAGTGGTCAGAGGTGAAGACAGTGTGGTTGCCCAGTGCTTACTGTTTGCCAGGCACACTCCTGAGCACACACATGCAGCAGGCCACAGAAGCCGGCACATGGTCCCGTGAGCGCCTGTCACCCCATTTCACAAAGAGAAAAACAGAGGCCCAGTGAAGCCGCTTATCCATGACCACATAGGTAGAAGGTGGCAGGCCTGCCCTTGCATGTCAGTGACCTGGCTGCTCCTGTAGACTGAGCCGCTGGGTGTCCTCAGGAGCCCTGGGAGGGTTTTTCATGTGTGAGCAGAAACTGCTGCCAGCCATTAGGAAATGGAGTGAGTGTGTCTGTGTATGTGCCATGCATGTATGAGTGTCTGATTTTTTTTTTCATGGCTAATCCTCACCCGAGGATATTTTTTCAATTTTTAGAGAGAGTTGCGGGGAGAGAAACACTGATGTGAGGGAGACACATCCATTGGTTGCCTCCTGCATGTGCCCCAACCAGGGCCAGGGATCAAACCTGCAACCCAGGTATGTGCCCTTGACTGGAATCGAACCTGTGACCCTTTGGCGCACAGGGAATGCTCTAACCACTGAGCAACATAGGCCAGGGCAAGTATCTGTGATTAAGCATGAGAAATTAAACATGTCACACACTGCTGTTCGGGGTTGTGTGTGATTAAACATGCCAGAGTGCTGTTCAGATGTGTGTGCCCACACATGTCCATGAGAAATGACTTCCAGGCAGCGTAACATTTGGCCCGAGCAGGGCAAGCCTCTTCTTCCCTCAGCTCTTGTCAAACATGACACTTACCGTGTTCATTCAGCCATGGGACCTCCTCTCCACTTTAGACCTGCTCGCCTCTCAGGAGCCTCCCCCTGCCTGCTCTGGAGCATGCATTTTGAGGGATTTGCCATACCCAGTGATCCCTGAGAGAAGGAGCCCCCGCCTTCATTGCAGGAGCGTGTGGTTTGGAGTGTGTGCTCTGTCACCCGTCTTGCCATTGGCTGCTGTGTTCGGCATCTCTGGGAAGCTATCATGCACATCCTGACCCCGTGATCTCCCACCTGCAGTGGACGTGGCATGGCTGGAAGGCATCCTGGGGCCTCCTCCTCTGAGACTCATTCTTTTACCTTCTTCTGTTCCCCAGCTGGTCAGCGAGAAGGTCGGAGGGGCTGAAGGGACCAAGCTTGACGATGACTTCAAAGAGATGGAGAAGGTAATGGGAAGAGTGGTGTGCCCTGTCTCATGTCTGGCACCATTTACCGAGTCCCTCATGAGGCCCAGCTCTGACATCTAGGTCAAGGCTTATCAGGATGGACTAGAGGCATCAGGTGTCCCTCAGCCCTGGGCAGGCACCAGCGGGGACATGGTGTAATGAACAACAGGGAGGCCAGGCAGCCCTCGCAGCAGCGTGTAGTTATGTGGGCTCCGAGGCAGGCAGGGACTGGGGAGCAGGGCAAGGGCTTTCCAGGGGCCCCTGGTTTAGCCTTGGGTGCCCCAGTGATTTTGAAACCACACATGTTGCCTCTTTACAGAAGGTGGATGTTACCAGCAAGGCTGTGGTGGAAGTGCTGGCCAGAACCATCGAATACCTGCAGCCCAACCCAGGTAGGGGCACCAGCTAGCTGCAAGTTCTTCTGGTTACCACAGCATGAAGAAGGAACGTAAGGGATCACAAAACTAAAATGTCATGGGGTAGGTGGGTTTTCGGCATGGCTGGGTCCAGGTACCTAAAGAATGTCCTTGGGGTCATGCATTTCTTTTTTGCTTCATCTGGCAGCTCTCATTCCTTGTGTCAATCCCAACCTTAAATCACCTTTGCAGCTAACAGTCCCAGCAGAAAAGAGCACCTCCCCCGACACCCCAACCGATTCATTGGGTCAATTTGAATTGGGTGTTCATCCTAATTTGTCAGGCACCAGCCACATGCTCGCCTTTGGAACATGAAGTGGGGTCTCTTAGGATGAGAGGGAAGTGGGGACCTTCCCTCAAGGAATATCCAAATGCTAGTTCCTATAGCAAGAGGCAATGGACGTGGAACAGGTACCAAACCCAGGCGTCTCCATTCAAGGCCTATGCCAGGGACAGACCCAAGTGGGCAGAGGTAGGAGCACAGCTGCTCCCCCACCTCAGGAGGATATCCACGTCTGGGATGCCTGTACCTGCCCACCACCACTTCTCTGGCTGCTCCACCGCGCCATTGAGGGGAGGGCCCAGTCAGAGCCATGCTCCAGGATGAGGAGGCCCTGAGGGCTCCTGAAGAGCCGATCACCTCATGCCCACTGCCCATGATCCTTTGTGGCCAAGAAGAACAGAGTAGGGCAGGCCTGCTCAGGGGCCTCGTATCCTGGTTGTCAACAGGCATGGCAACCAAGTGCCTTGGGCCAAGGGAGTACTTTAGAAATACGTGGGCCTTGGGGAAGAGCCAGGAGCACCCAGGGCAGTGGCAGTGCTAGCTGAGCACAGGCCTGGTGGCTCCTGGAGAAACCACCCACATGCCCACCCGGCCCATTCTTTTCCAGCCTCACGGGCCAAGCTGTCGATGCTCAACACGGTATCCAAGATCCGTGGGCAGGTGAAGAATCCTGGCTACCCGCAGTCGGAGGGCCTGCTGGGCGAGTGCATGATTCGTCACGGGAAGGAGCTGGGTGGCGAGTCCAACTTCGGTGAGGGCCGCCATGACGGCCTCAGCAGGTTGCATGGGCAGGCGGCCAGGCTGAGGGAGGGAGGGCCAGAGCCTCCCCATACTGGTGAGCAGGAGGGCACTTCCCTCCCATAGCTCCAGAATCTTCTCTAGTGCTGGCTGGTCCCATGCGGGGAGGGAGAATCCCAGCACCACCTAAAGTGTTAAGGCTGAGGGAAGGCCTCCCCCTCACACCACAGCGCATTCAGGGCAAATCTGGTCCCTTCTGAGAGTGTGGAGGGGCAGGTTGCTTGACACTTGTCATTACCAGCCCTAGGCCACTGGCTCAGGAACAGACGTGAAGGTCTGTTGCTCTGATTTCTGGTCAGTCCTTCGCTGTGGGGTCATTTTAAAAGTTGGGGGTGTCTTGGCCCCACAGGCATCCTGTGATGGCTCTTCCCCCACCCCACACCCCCACAGGCGATGCCCTGCTGGATGCAGGGGAGTCCATGAAGTGCCTGGCAGAGGTGAAGGACTCCTTGGACATAGAGGTCAAGCAGAACTTCATCGATCCCCTGCAGAACCTGTGTGACAAAGACCTGAAGGAGATCCAGGTACGCCTTGACGCCCTGTCCCTCATGCTGACCCCCTATAGCCCTCAGGGGTCCCACATGGGTCCCTCACTCAGTGAGCCTCTTCCCATCCTGGGCCCCTGCTCGGCTCACCTCTGTGCGTACTTGCTGTGAGCAGGGCTGCAGGGCATTGGAGGCCCTGCAATTGACCCTCGCCCTGCCCCCAGCACCACTTGAAGAAGCTAGAGGGCCGCCGCCTGGACTTTGACTATAAGAAGAAGCGGCAGGGCAAGATCCCCGATGAGGAGCTGCGCCAGGCCCTGGAGAAGTTCGAAGAGTCCAAGGAGGTGGCTGAGACCAGCATGCAAAACCTCCTGGAGACAGACGTACGTCCATGTGCCCGGGGACTACCCTTGCTTGGGAAGCCCCTGACACCAATGCCAGCATCCAAGGGCTCAATGCCAGTTTAGGAGGTGAAGGAAATGAAGGGGGAGCAAGGAGCAGAGGGGGGCAGCAACTGGCACCCTGAGGCTTTCGGTGTTTTGGGCCCTTCACCCTTTTCCAGCTGCAGCTGTAAGGTCAGCCGGGCCCCAGGGCTTGGGGCAGTCTGGGAAGGCTCCTTGCAGGAAGTGGCCTGGAGATGGGAGTTAGAGGACAGCCCCCTCTTCAGCTCTGGCTGGTTGCTTGCAGATTGAGCAGGTGAGCCAGCTCTCTGCCCTGGTGGATGCCCAGCTGGAATACCACCGGCAGGCCGTGCAGATCCTGGACGAGCTGGCCAGCAAGCTTAAGCGAAGGTGAGCCCCTTCCCTTCTGTGCTGGCCAGGAAAGGCCTAGTGGCTGTGGGGTCCCTGCTGTGGATTCCTGGGCTGTCAGCTGGCTTTTTATAATCTCTGGGCTGTGGGGATCCCACAAGGGAGTAGGACCTCCTCGGGCTTGTCCTGTCCCGAAGGAGAGGGTGGAGTGGAGGTGGGACAGGAGACAACTTGAGGGGGATGGGAGGCAGCTTACCCAGGGCAGACCCTAGGAGCCCTTCCTCCACTGCCAGTCTCCTTGGTTGGCAGTGGTTCCCTGGTGGGGCCACTTGGCAACCTGAAAAATGCCCTAGTCTGGGGATCTGGCCCAGGGGGTTCCCCAGGATTCCCCTGTGTGTTGTGTCCATCTCACAGCCTCCTCAGGGTCCCACTGCCCATGTGGCAGCAGCAAAAACAGCGGGGGGGGGGGGGGGTGTTTTCTGGCCTTGACACCCTGGCTCATGATGCAGGCTCTGTGTCTGCTCACACCTCCCCCTTCACTTGCAGGATGCGGGAAGCCTCTTCTCGCCCCAAGCGTGAATACAAGCCCAAGCCCCGGGAGAGCTTTGACCTTGGAGAGTCTGAGCAGTCCAACGGGGGCTTCCCAACCCCCAAGATCTCAGGTAAGGTGCTGGAGGGGCCGTGCTTTCCCAGGGCCTCAGAGACAGGCCCCTTGTGGGACAGCCCCAGCCTACTGCCCCATCCAAGCCCTCTGCAAAAGGGGTCCGAGATAGGACCAGGCCCCACCTCAGCACTCTTGGCCCACCTGTGTGTTTTGTTTGCAAGCAGCTTCGTCATCTTTCCGATCTTCCGACAAGCCCATACGGACCCCCAGCAGGAGCATGCGTGAGTGTCCCCGCCTCGGTTTATAACCGTGCCTTCCAGGCTATCCTGCGAGGGTCTCTCTGACTCCCCTGATCTAGTGGAAGTGCACACCTGTTGGGGTTTCCTCAGACCTGCAAGCAGGGAAGGAGTCGAATTCTTGCCTCTATGGCCTCAGCCTTCCCATGGAAAATGGGCCGCTGTGAGCGTCCAGGGCACCATGAGGGCGGTGGGCTCTGGGCATCCTAATGCCACTGTGCGCCCCCAGCTCCTCCCAGGAGCATTGTGGTAACCACTCACAGAACCCTTTCCATCCTCCCTGTGTGTGTCACTTGCTCCTTATTCCCAACAACCCTGGGGAGCCAGAGAAAGAGCGGCTCTCCTTAGGGGAAACTGAGGCACAGCGAGGCAGCAGGTGGGGTTTGAGCTGGACACCCAGACCTTACACCCATACCCTGCCCACCCCCAGCGCCCCTGGACCAGCCAAGCTGCAAGGCACTCTATGACTTTGAGCCCGAGAACGATGGGGAGCTGGGCTTCCACGAGGGCGACATCATCACGCTGACCAACCAGATCGACGAGAACTGGTACGAGGGCATGCTCCATGGCCAGTCGGGCTTCTTCCCCCTCAGCTACGTGGAGGTTCTGGTGCCCCTGCCTCAGTGACAGCGTGGGCCTGCTCACCTCTCCGTCCAGATCGCCTGTATTCCACTCGGCCCGAAGCACAGCAAGGGTAGTGCTCCTCCCAGGGCCTCCCGAGGTATTCCCAGGGCACCAGGACTCGAGGCAGCAGGGCCAATCGGAGAGGCCAGGGGCCCTGTTTACACTAGTGCTCACCCATAGAGGTGGTGGGGGCTCCCCTCCCCACCCGCCCTGAGGGGGGCTAACACTAAGGTGCTCTTAGAAACACTAACGTCCTCCCGCCTCCTCCAGGACTGGTGACTGGGTGGGTCCCCTTCACTCAGACACACACATAACCCTCTGACCCCTCCACACTGGGGCCTGGCCCACCCTGCCCTGCCCTTATTGTGAGCAGATTGAAAGTCTGTGTGATGGGGTGGTCCCAGCAGGACCACTGGCCCAGACTCGCCACCCTGCTTTTAAATTCCCCCAAGAACTCCTTCTCAGGCCCCTGCATGCCACAGATGCCACCTCCTTAGTAGGGCCTCACCCAGGGGCCCAGTCCCCTAAGGACAGGCCCTGTCCTCAGCTGCAGGGTGCTGAGCCCTACACACCCATGCGCACCCTACCCCTAACCAAGCACATGGACCATTTCTGGCACAAGCTGCCACCACCAGCTACAGACACACAGACACACCATACACGGGACCATGGGAGCCCCCAGCTTCCTCTCTGCTGAAGGTCAAGCACAAAGGCTTTGATGAGTGAATGTTGCCAGACCCCTGGCTGCTCGGGAGGGTCACAGGGCCTCCCCCATCCCAAGCTGGCTGCCCTCCCCCTGTTGACAGTATCCCCAGCTGTCTCCTCCAGACCAAGGTAGGCAGCTGCCCAGACCAGCAGGGCCCCGGCCCTGCATCCGCTTTGCCTCTTGCCTAATCTGAAATTGGCCTCGGGGGACCTCGGGCCTGGTTCACATTCCCTTCCCCAGTGACCCTGCACAGCCCCCATGACACCAGGTTCTGCTCGTCCCCAAGGCTCCCCCACCATCATGAGTGGGTGAGACACAGGCATCCGGACCAAGACAAGCAGCATAGCCTTGGTCAGTCTAGGGCAGAAGGAAATGTAATCCTGATTTTTTTTTTTTTTAAAGAAGTATTAAACGTCTCTTTCTACAGTCTCTTGCCTGGTTGTGGTGTGGGGCAGGCCTTCTCTTCACCGGGACATCCACAGCCCTCCCAAGGGGCCTCTGGTCAGGACAGGGCCTACACAGCTGCCCACCTACCCACTCTTGGAGTGGGCACCGGCCGCATAGCAAGCCCAGGAAGGGCGGTTGTCATTCACCCTTCAGTGGCATGGGAGGTATGTCCCCAAGACTCCTTTCCCCATAGGCCCAGGAAGGGACAGGGCTGGGGTTGGGTCCAGCACTGTCCACACACGCGGCTGCATGAGTGCTCCACTGCCAGACAGCAACCTATGCCCAGCAGCAAGTGCTAGGGGGCCCCCCTCAGGGTGAGACACAGGCCTGGCTGTTTGCTTCTCTCCTTTATTCTATGAGCACCCGCATCAAACAACGCAGTCCGCAGGAACACAGCAACACAGTCACGAACGAAACCTCTCGGCCTGCTCCCCTCACCCGGGGTTGGGGGGTGCCGAGTCTGACCAGGAGGCCTCCCAGGTCCTCAGAGGCCGATCCTCTCAGTTCCCTTGCTTAAGGACGCCGTACACCTGCTCCAGCACGTGGCACAGGCCCTGGTCCTTGGGCATCCTGCTGGCCAGGGAGATCTGAAACAAGCAGGCCTGGCGCCTCAGGACCATGTCCAGCAGGCCTGACCTGGCCTCGCCCCCAAGGCCCAAGCGCTGCCACATGGCAGAGGGGCTCGCCTACCCACGGTACACGGTGGTATCCCTAAAGCAATGCTTTCTTTTTAACAAAAGCGATGTTGAGTAACAAGACCCAGCTGACTAATGTTTGGGGTGAGGGGGTCATCTGCACTTTACAAATCCTGCTGTCACTGCAGCCTGGATCCCACTCGCCACATGCTGAGAGCCACCCAGCAGCCCCGTGCCTGGCTGGGAGGTGACCAGGAACAACTTTAAGCCCTGGTTACTGTTTTCTTTAAAAGTTTGAACAGCTGACCTGTGTGCTCAATGGTTAGAACATCAGCCCAGGCACCAAAGGGTCTCGGGTTCAATTTCTGGTCAAAGGCAGGTGCCTGGGTTGCAGGTTTGATCCATGGCCCCAGGTTGGGGTGCGTGTGGGAGGGAACCAACCGATGTGTCTCTTTCACATCCATGTTTCTCTCCACCCCCTCCCTTCCACTAAAAATCAATGGAAAAAATATCCTCAGGTGAGGATTAGCAAAAAATAAAAGTTTGAACAAAACAAGCAAAAGTGTGAAACAGTATGCAAAGCAGAGTTGAGAGTATCTTCTAAGGATGACTTTCAAACAGGAAATAAATCAGACACACACCGGAGGCCAATAAATTCCTAATTTAAATGTCCCACTACCTGGAGGGCCAGTGTGCACGCTCACAACACCAGCAGCTCTTAAGACTCTAAACCAGATCAGAACCCTGCACACCCTCTGTGTGTGAGTGGCCGCGGGGGGGAAGCAGGGCCCAGCGCAGCTTCAGTGGGGCTGTCCCAGGGCCTGGGAGTCTACAGGACTGTAACATTTCATCTCCACTTTGATGGTGATTCCCACCCCCACCCTCATGATAAAACAAGGCTTTTTGGCACTGTTCATTTTCAGCTGGAATAGTTTTGTAGAGAACAAGTTAGGGAATCCCTATTTCAAGCTGCCCTTGGGTATATTCTTGGATGCTCCCCAAGAGCTGTCTTCCTACAGGAGGGGTTCACATGGGACTTGGGGTAGAAGTCTTACCTTGAGCTTGTCAAGGTAGGTGTGTTCCTGGTTCCAGGGTTCCTGGAACTTCACCAGGTCCGGGGCGCCCTTGTAGAACTCCACCAGCAGCATCTACAGGACGGGGTGGTTGGGACCCCTCGCTCCCGCCTCCCCACGCCAGGCACTGGGATCCAGCAGTGAGCAGGACGGCGCAGCCGCTACCTATCACCTATCGTGAAGGCTTCCAGGCTAATGCAACCAGCAGACAGCACCGCTCACCAAGGAAGTCCACGGAGGCGCCCACCCAGTAGACAGGAGGGAGCTCAGCAAGAGGGAAGTGCCTGAGAGGCTGAGGGAGGCACACCGAACGTGGTATCACACAGGCCTGACAGCCTCCTGTTTTGGCCTCACTAACGATACCCTGAAACCACAGGTGTCATGAACTAGCTCCGTTTTTTAAATGCCTGTTGAGCCACAGGCATAAACCATCCTGCTGACACCTGGAGTCCTCCACGTGTCTCCCCTTGGAGAGGAGCGGCCGGTGCAGAGGCCCGAGATGGGAGCATCCCTGGTGTGTCCAGAACAACTAGGAGGCCTGGGGGGTGAGGGAGGTGCTGCAAGGACCTGGGACTGCGTGCTAAGAGACACAGGTGGTTATCTGCAGAAGAGGGACCTGACCAGGGCCTTGGCACATTCACCCATGGCTGTCTGAGTCAGACCTTGTCCTGTAGGCCCAGCTAGGCACTTTCAGACCCGGCCCGCCCCATGAGGAGGGCTGCATCCTCCTCACCGGGGAGTGAGCTCACCATCTCATGGAGGATGTCATTCGTCAGGAAGCTGTCCTGGACGTAAGCCATCTCCACGTCCATGGGGATACCGTAGTCACTGGGCCTTTGCTGGCAGGGACACCGGCCAGTCACCACCAGCCGCCCCAAGCCTCCCACCCCCTGACACATCCAGCACGTTGACCCTCAGCCTCCCCCAGGAGACCGCCTACCTCAGGGGGTGGCATCACCCAGAACGGGGAGATCTTGGACTCTGGGCCCTGGTTGCCAGAGTAGTAAGGGGCTGTGGGAGGAGAGTGAGAGAGGGGCTGCACCTGGGGGCTCATGGTCCAGGAGTCACACACACACACACACACACACACACACCTACCCCAGGGGGCACTTACAGCAGAGCAGGGCGAGGCAGGGCTGGAAGCCATTGCTGGAGCCCTGCAGCCGCAGCTGGTAGTCCATCTGCGTGTCGATGTCCTGCAGCGATGGCAGCGCCGGGCTGTGTGGGTGGCTGTGGTACCAGCCCACCAGGGACAGGCCCCGCAGAAGCAGGCTCTGATAGATCTGGGGACAGAGGCAGGGCTGGAGAGGGCGAGGAGCTGGGGCCCTACCAGCCTTGGTGTGCTCCTGACTCCATCCAGCTCCACGTGAGAGCAGCACATAGTGAGTATCTGCTGTGTACCAGGACTGTGCCCACGCCCACCCTAACAAGTCTGGTTGGGGGATGGTCAACAAGTACATAAAAAAGATGCACCTGTCATGAAACAAAGGCAAAAAGTGATTTTCCCTGCTGTGTCCCAACTCCTACAACAACGCCTGCCACACAATAGATGCTCAATAAACAGTTAAGGAGGTGGATATGCGTGCATTTGAGCAGGCACAGGCATTCTGAATGCCTGCGGCAAGTGGAGGCAAGCAGGGGCAGAAAGAGAACGGTTCTTGCTGAATCACTATCCATTCACTTATCCCTGAGAGACACAAGAAGGTGGGTGTAGAGCACTGAGCATGGTGCCAGGGGCATATGAAGAACCATTAGGAAAACATCAAGAATGGCAGCCTGATGGGGGTGGTTCAGTGGTTGAGCATTGACCTATGAACCAGGCGGTCACAGTTCCATGTGTCCTGACCTGGTTGCTGGCTTGATTCCCAGTGGAGGTTTGCAGGAGGCAGCCAATCAATGATTCTCTCTCATCATTGATGTTTCTATCTCTCTCTTCTCCTTCCATCTCTCTAGCTCTTCCTCTCTGAAATAAATAAAAATATATTAATAAATAAATAAAATGGCAGTTAAGCCCTGGCTCGTTTGGTTCAGTGGTTAGAGTGTCCGCCCATGGACCAAAGGGTCTCGGGATCGATTCCCAATCAAGGGCACATAGGTTAAGGGTACACATACCTCAGTTGGAAGGCAACCAATTGGTATGTGTCTCTCACATCGATGTTTCTTTCTCTCTCTCTCTCTCTCTCTCTCTCTCTCTCTCTCTCTCTCTCTTTCTCTCCCACCTCCCTCCTCCCTCTCTTCTACTCTCTCTAGAAATCAATGAAAAAAATATCAAGTGAGGATTTTTTTAAAAAAATACCATTAAAATGTATCCAGCCCTTACTAGGTGTCAGCTGGGGCAAGGGCTCACACATGCTCATTTGCACATTTTCTGAGCACTGACTGCTGGCTGCCAGAACAGCTGTGTGCACCCATCCCACCCCACCCCAGAACGCCCCATCCGGTGTGTCCCCTCACCTCCTCTTCCACAGTGGCCCCGGTATCCACGTCCCCCAACCGGCTGCGACAGGGAAAAGCTCTCAGCACCGTGAGCACTGCACAGAGTGGGGAGAGAAGGCGTGGATATTGACCCGGCCCCCAATATCCCCCTGCCCACTAGGCCCCAATTACCCACTCTGGCTGTTGATGTCCCAGCGGCCCCCCAGGTACCCCACGACCTCGCTGCGAGTTAGGTGGCTGTGGAAGTCCTGGGAAAAGGTACATGAGAAGACATAGTCAGGCTACACCCGCCCCCCATCCATCCTGGGAGTGCAGGGCTCTTGTAATGGGCAGGGGCCAACCCTCCCACCTCCTCCTTCTCCCAAACATTGATTGAGCACCTATGAGCAGACAAGGTACCCACCCACATAGAGCTGACATTCCAGGGACCCCATCTGCGTCCAGAGCACCCCAGCCCTCTGCCCAGACCTGGGAGCCCCTGACCCACAAGGCACACACCAGCAGGAGCAGCACGTTGCTGGAGATGGCCACATTGAACGGCTGGAACTTGTTGATGGCTGCGAAGGATGTTACTTCCACCAGGGTATGGGGGTTCCTGCAGAAGCCCGAGGGTCCCACCGCTTCAGGAACCCCTAGGCTGGCTCCTCAGCTTTCCCCCCAGCCAGCTCTGAGGATCTGAGGCCTTGCCCCCACCTTACTCCTCCACCCACCCCAGCAAGAGCTCGTGTAAACTGGGGTTCGTGTCGGGAACATGGACATATCTGACCTGGCAGAGTCGCGACTGCCCAACATGCAGTATCGCACTGGCACCCGGATCTTGTTTTCCACTCGCTTCCCCAGGGGCGTGGCCTCTGCGGGGTTAGGGTAAGGCAAAAAGGCAGCGTCAGTCCCTTCCCAGCCTGGAACTGGAAATCAAAGACAGGGCAACCCAAGAAGGAAAAAACCCTAGAGGCATGCCTTAACAATAAGGCAGCGGGACTAGGAAATCAGGCGGCAGGTTGATAAATTGGACGGAGATTTAAAATCAGATGAAGGGCCCAGATCAGGCGAGGACCTCAGAAGACCAGGTTGGGGAGAAGGTGGAATCAGGCAGCAAGTTTAGAAATGAGACAACAGGGCAAAGAAATCCTATTGGGGAACAAGGAAAGCAGGCAGCATGGTGAAAAAACTAGGCAGCACATTAAGAAATTGGTCAGTGGAATATAAGCATAACCAATGGACATAAGACACTGGGGGATAGGGGAGGCTAGGGGACTGTCTAGGGCGGGGGGAAAAAATGGACACATATGTAATACCCTTTGCATTACTTTAAGCAATGAAAAAGAAAAAAAAGAAAAAGAAATTGGCCAGTGGGGGAAAAAAAAAAAGGAAATTGGTCAGTGGGAGCAAGAAATCCAGCATTAGGCAGTGAGAGTGAAATTAGTGGGCTAGGCCCTAACCGGGTTTGGCTCAGTCAGCCTGCGAACTCAAGCGTCCCAGGTTCGATTCTGGTCAAGGGCATGTACCCTGGTTGCGGGCACATCCCTAGTGGGGGGTGTGCAAGAGGCGGCTGATCAATGTTTCTCTCTCATCGATGTTTCTAACTCTCTATCCCTCTCCCTTCCTCTCTGTAAAAAAAAAAAAAAAAATCAATAAAATATATTTTTAAAGAAAAAAAAAAAAATTAGTGGGCTAGGAAGTCAGCCAGCCATCTTGGAGGCACCGAGGAAAAGAAAGCCCATACCCGTCCACAGCCTCCTCTTACACCTGAGCTCTGCATGTCGCCCACCCTGTCTCCTCCCCTCCCTCACGCCTCTCACCAGGGTGGGCAGGTTCTGAGGGGCCCTTTGGAGGTGGTCTTCGAATTTTCTCCTCTGCTGAGACCCCTGCCAGAACCTCCTCCTCCTCTTCCTCCATCAGCAGCTCCTCCTCCTCCCCTTCACTGGCTGGGCTCTGGCGGGGTGGGGGTGACAGCAGCGGGACCCTCAGCTGGGTGCACTCCACCCTCCCCAAGTCCCACCCAGACTGCTGGCCTGCCTGACCCTTAGGTCCTTGCCGTTGCCTCAGATGTCCGCTAGAGGGAGGGAGTGAGCAGAGGCGGCCAAGGGCTCTGGCGCTCAGACCTGAGCCCCTTCATGTGGCTGACTCACAGGTTCGAATCCTGAACAAGCTGCGTGACTTTTGCGCCCTAACCTATCTGAGCTCTATGGTCACCTGTAAAACCGCACAATGACCTCTAGCCCAACAGGGCTGGCGTCAGGGTGAAACAAGTTAATGTGTGCAAAGAATTTAGCATATGCTCAGTTGCTCCATTGAGCAAGCACGCACTTTGCATGGATCATGTTACTTAATTCTCTCAATAACCTCTCTTCTTGCTCTCTCCTAAACCTCCCTCGCCAAGGTGACTTCTCTGTGTCCAAACCCAACAGTCACATTTCATTCTCTGTCCTCCCCCTCCCAGCAGCATCGGACCCAGCTGACACCCCATCCTCCTGGGAACTTCTCAGGGGTCCTGAACTCACCCAGCTTCCCTGTCCCCCTCCAGAGTCCCCTCAGCCTTCCCATCTCTCCCCTGTTGCCTAGGGCTGGATCCTGGGGCTTCCTCCCTCAGGAAAGCCTGGTCTACTCTCAGGACTCCAATCCTGCCCATGCCCCAACGATACCCACAGGCCTGTCTACATCCTGGAGTTCTCCTGCGCTCCAGACTCAGGGTCCGCTGTCCGTCAACATCACCATGCAGGGGGTGCTCCCACTCAATACAGCCATGATGCACCCAACCAGCCCCCCAAACCTACTCCTCCCAAATCCCCGCATCTCCAATGACAGCAACCCCATCTACCCACTTGCTCAGAACAAAACTCTTAACACCAACATTTAATCTATCAGCAAATCCCATCAGATCCACTTTCAAAATTAGTCAGAACCTGACCATGTCTCCATCTCAATGGCTGGGCTGGTCCGCCCCACCATCGCCCACCTAGACCAGCATCCAAGTCAGTCTACGCCAAAAACTGAGGACTCCCAGACAAGAAGGAATTCTGCCTCAAGACTGCAGCACCAACTCCTGTCTGAGTTTCCAGCCTGCCAGGGACCCCACAGATTTAAGACTTGCCAGTCAGATATGTACACACACATACTTAAGCGACCTAAATTTGTCTAATACACATGGTACTGCTATTACCATTTCCATTTTACATATGACGAAGTCTAAGGCTTAATCCAGGAGGCCGAAGGACGCACCTCATCGGCGACAGCTGCAGGCACGTGGAGCTGGTGTCGCCGGAGCCAGGCGGCCTTGTACTTGTCCAGTTTCTGGCCCTTGTACTTGACGGAGGCCCAGCCGCAACCCGACTTCTTGGCCGGGTTCACCAGCTTCTTGCAGTGGGTGGCCCAGGCACTGGGTGAGTTGAACACCTGCCCTGTTTCCTGCCACACGATCCTCCCGTCTGGCTGCAGGTCCCCCATGAACTTCTTCCCCTGCAGCGACAGTGGGCTGGCTGGGCCCAGGACCTGGTACCCACCAAGTCCTCCTCCAGGAAGTCTTCCCTGACCCAGTGCTGCTCCCAGGGCTCAGCACCCACGTCCCACTTCAGCACCCCTTCCAGGAAGCTTTCCATCTTAGGTGCCTCCCTGTACTTATTGTGTCCGCTGCCACAGTCCTGACCGGCTTGGATCAAAACCACCCAAGTATGTGTCTATCCCCCTTCCCCTCACTGTGAACCCCCAAAGGGCAGGGACAGGGTCTGTCTTGATCACTGCTGTGTCCCTAAAACCTAACATGCTGGTACACAGCAGGTGCTCAATTCACAAACTGTACCATTCACAAACCAAACAATAGTAATAGGAGCAAACACAAAGCACTTACTGTGTAGCAGGCACCTTGCTGAGCGCTTTATTCATTTAATTCTCATACAACCCCCTGGGAGGAGGGGGGGGAAGTCCCATTTTACAAGTAAGGGGACTAGAATAGTAGGATGCTGAGAGGTTGAGCGAGGTCACACAGCCAAGAAAGCAGTGGTATCCTCGCTGAGCCCCAATTTCTCCTTTGTGGAATGGGGTGTTTGATGAACGGTGGCCTTCTGTGCTCGTGCTGGGTCTGAATGTTCCGTGCCTCAGTTTCCCCTCCCCATTCCCAGGCTCCGCCTGCTGCAAGGGAGCTCTGGGCCTCCGTTTCCCTTCCTGCCCCTGCTGGGGTGGGCTGGGGGGCTGGGGGGTGCTCACCAAGTAGTAGATAGACAGCACCCCGGCGCCGGGCTCCAGCTGCGCGTCTTTGAGGAGCACCCGCAGGGTGACCGCGCGCCTGGTGAGCGCGCCCCCCGGCCCGCCGCCGCCCCCGGCTCCCGCCCCGCCGCCGCCGCCGCCGCCCCCGGCTCCGCCACCGCCGCGCGTTCCGCTCCCTCCCGACGGCCGCTCGGGGTCTTCGGCCTCCGCCTCATCCTCGTCCTCATCCGGCGCCTCCTCGCCCGCGCCGCCCGCCGGGGACAGCGGCTCCGGAGCTGCGGGCAGCGACAGGCTGCAGCGGGGTCGCGCGCCCCTATTCGGTCCAGCCCCCGCCCCCCACCTCCCCGCCCCGGTGCCTCGCGGGCTCCCCCACGGCCCGCCGTACCTGCCATGGCTGCTCCTACCCCGCGCCCCGCTAGTTCTTTCTTCCCGACACGTGATGCGGCTCCGCCCCAATTCGGGGGGCGCCTCAGCCATTGGCCGCCGCCGGTGGGCGGGTGGGGGGCTCGGCCCGCCGGTGCGAGCGGGTAAACTGAGGCCGAGGCCTGCGCATTTGGGACTGGGAGTCGGGGGCTCCACCCTCCGGGGGACCCCTGGGGAAACTGAGGCCTGCGACCACTCTGCAGGGGAGGGGGTGGTAACAGGGTTCATGGGGACCAATGAGGAAACTGAGGGAAAGACTTCCGCTTGCAGGGATTAGTGCTCCAGCCGAGCCGCCTCCTTAGGACGGAGGCCGGGACTGGGGCGCGGGGAGGGCAGCCGCCAGGACGGAGGGGACGCAGAGGCCCCGGCCCTGGGACCAGGAGGGAAACTGCAGCCCCGAGGCTGCGGCCCGAGTGCGGGAGCGGCCCTGCGCCGCGGGTCAAGCTCGCCCGCGGCCATCTCTTGAGTCCAACGGGTTAATTTCCATTTTTCGGGTGGGCCCTCGTATTGGAACAGAGTGGAGGACGCCAATTATCTCCAACCAATAAGCAGTAGGTGTGTGACCTACTCTAGCCAATCAGTGTTAAACCTCTGCGT
Source organism: Myotis myotis (assembly GCF_014108235.1). NCBI lineage: Eukaryota > Metazoa > Chordata > Mammalia > Chiroptera > Vespertilionidae > Myotis > Myotis myotis. The sequence continues at coordinate 80,505,307 of NW_023416368.1, read as the reverse complement.
CCGCCCAACTCCGATTGAGCCAATGGGCAGCCGTCGCTCTCGGCCAATTTCCAGGATCCTCAGCCTCAGTTATCCAACCAGTTGTAGGTTGGGTACTCAGCCAGCCAATCAGCTCCGGGATCGAAAAAACTGCACCTTGGGGAGGGGGGGCGGGGCACCCTCCGCGCAGGCGGACCCGTGGGCGGAGCCGGGCAGGGGTGGCTGCGGTCCTGTCCTTTGTCCCGGGTCCCTTCGCTCCAAAGCGCAGCGCCACCTCCCAGCGCCAGATCTCGGGCTCCCAATCTTCCCAGCCCTTGGCAGGGCTAAAAACCCGGGGTTGGGGATCCCCCCATTGGGTTTACCCGGACCCCAGTCTGGAAGAGGGGAGAGGAAATTGGGGGCGGGGTAGGGGGTGTTCAGCCAGGGTGGTGTGGAATCAAGACTGGACGTGACTCAAATCCTGCTACCACTGCGCACTTCTGTGACTTTGGCCAAGTGGCTCCACTCTCTGCGTCCCCGTGGGGATAATAATTCCACTTCCAGGTTTAAGGTTCAGGGCTTGAGCCCTAACCGGTTTGGCTCAGTGGATAGAGCGTCCGCCTGAGGACTGAAGGGTCCCAGGTTCGATTCCAGTCAAGGGCATGTACCTTGGTTGCCAGCACATCCCCAGTGGGGGGTGTGCAGGAGGCAGCTGATCGATGTTTCTAGCTCTCTATCCCTCTCCCTTCCTCTCTGTGAAAAATCAATAAAATATATTAAAAAAAAAAAAAAAAAAGGATCAGGGCTTGACAGATAGTAAGAGCGGGATAAATGTGAATTATTATTTTTCTCTTTTTGTCCAGCCCAAGCCTCCTTTTGGAGTCCCCCCAAACCCCCACCGCGGGTCCAGTCACGAATCATCGCCCTGCTCCCTAAAGTCTAGCTTCAGTCTACTCCTCCGTGTCCTTGCACACTTTCCCTTCAACTATCTTCCAAAACCTAGGACCCACTGCTATCACCTTGGGCCTCAGGCCTCCATACTAACCCCCAATACTGTCCATTTTCCACCCTGGCCTCAGAGGGAGCTTTCTAAAATGAAACTATGGTCACCTCCCTTCCCACCTCTAAATCCTTCAGTGACTCCCCATGGCCTTTGATAAATAAAATTAAAACTAACTGCTACGACTTTATTAACCACGTATGGCACCCCTTTTTGGCAGTCTCGTTATCAACTTCATGAGACAATTCAAGATGAATCAATGGCCCAGGGTCACAGAGCTCTCCAGTGGATTCCAAAGGCTATTCTTTGCTATGTGTACAAAGTCCAAGCAGCCTCACCCTATAACTATTAAGGACACTGAGTGTGCAATTTTAAAACACTCAAAAAAGAAATTTCCAGCCCTGGCCAGGTTGCTAAGTTGGTTAGAGCTTCATTCCAATGTGCCAAGGTTGCAGGTTCAATCCCCGGTCAGGACACATACAAGAAGCAACTGGTGAAAGCATAAATAAGTGGAACATGCCAAGATCGGTTTGGCTCGGTGGATAGAACGTCGGCCTGCGGACTGAAGGGTCCCGGGTTCGATTCCGGTCAAGGGCATGTACCTGGGTTGCGGGCACAACCCCAGTGGGGGATGTGCAGGAGGCGGCTGATCGATGTTTCTCTTCCATCAATGTTTCTGACTCTCTATCTCTCTCTCTTCCTCTCTGTAGAAAATCAATAAAATATTAAAAAAAAAATAATAAGTGGAACAACAAATCAATGTCTCTCTCTCTCTCTCAAAATCAATAAAAAAATTCTTTTTAAATCTCCGGGTCCAGGTAATTTTTCTACCAAAGGTTCAAAGAAGAATCAATACCACTTTTATATGACCTCTTCCAGAAAACTGAAGGAGGGAACACTTCACTTCCCAATTCATCATTACCAGGATACCAAAACCAGGTAAGGATGGCCCAGAGACAGAACACTACAGACCATACCCTTCATGAACAGGGACAGGAAAATCCTTAGCAAAGTATTAGGAAATAGAATTCAGCAACATGTAAAAAGAATCATGCACCATGTCCATGTGGTGGTTATTCCAGGGAAGCAAGGTAGGTTCAGTATTCAAAAATAAATGTTATCCATCATCTTTAACAGGCTGTGGTGGTCAGAATAATGGTTCCCTAAAGATGTCCCTCTCCCAGTCCCTAGAATCTGTGAATATGTGAGGTTACATGGCAAAGGGAATTTGAGGTTGCAGATGGAATTACAGTTGATCAGCTGACTTTAAAATAGGGAAGTTTTCCCACTGTAATCACAAGGGTCCTTAAAAGTGGAAGAGAGAGTCAGGGAGAGGAGACAGTGGAAGAAGTTAGGAATGATCAGACGAAGTGAGGATTTTACCTGCGTTGCTGGCTTTGTAGAGGAGAAGGGAACATAAGCCAAGGAATGGCTGGAAGCTGGAAAAGGCAAGGGAAACATTCATCCTTTCAGCCTCCAACAAGGAATGTAGCCCCGCCAATGCCTTGATTTTAGCTTCGGGAGATCCATGTAGGATTTCCAATTAAATGTGAGATAATACATTTGTGTTGTTTTAAGCCCCTAAGTGTGCTGTAAACTGTCACAGCAGCCAGAGGAAACAAATGCAATGGCTGAAGAAGAAAAGTTGCACAATCATAGCAACAGATGCAGAAAAAGCACTTAACAAAATTCTACCCCAACTTATAATAAAAACTCTTAGCAAACTAGGACAAAGGGAGACCACCTCAACTTAGTGGAGAACATCTACAAACTTCAATTAACATTGTACTTAATGGTTAAAGACGAAATGCTTTCCTCTTAAGAATGAAAACATGTAATAACTTAATCAATAAAAAAAATTAAAAAAAAAAAAAGAACAGTGCCTGGAATGTGGAAAGCATCGGTGAACGTCAAAGTTTGTAAATTCAACCAAAGTTTATTGAGTTTCTACTACGCATCAGGCACTGTGCTGAGCATTGTGAATACAAAAGGTGAGAAAGGAAGAGGGAAAAAAATGAATGTTTACTGAGTGTCTGAATAAATCACTAGGGCAGGTGCTAGGCATCCATTATCTTCATGTTCACTTAGTAACAAAACAAAACAAACAAACAAAAAAAGAACAAAAACATGTCTCCCTGGCTGGTTTGGCTCAGTGGATAGAACGTCGGCCTGCAGCCTGAAGGATCCCAGGTTCGATTCAGGTCAAGGGCACATGCCAGGGTTGCAGGCTCAGTCCCCAGTAGGGGTCAGGCAGAAGGCAGCCAATCAATGATTCCCTCTCATTTCCCTCTCATGACTGATGTTTCTATCTTTCCCTTCCTCTCTGAAATCAATTTTAAAAATTAAAAAAAAAAGAATGGAAAGATGTCCACTGTCACCATTTTTTTTCAACATAGTATTGAAAGTTCTAGCCAGTACAATAAGGCAGAAAACATAATAAAAGCAGTACAGGTTAGAAAGAAAGAAATAAAAATTAGCCTAATTTGCAGATGACATGATGATACAAAGTACAAAATCCCGAGAACTCTACAACAAATGCCTCTCAATTAATAAATGAGCCAGTTCAGCAAGGTTGTAGGATACAAGATCAACACACAAAAATCAACTGCATGTCTGTATACTCGCAATGAATATGTGAAAATTGGAATTAAAAATTCGAAGGACAGGCCCTAGCCAAGTACCTCAGTTGGTTAGAACATTGTCCCAATACACCAAGGCTGTGGGTTTGATCCCCAGTGAAGGCACATACAAGAATCAACTAATGAATGCATAAGTAAGTGGAACAATAGATCTATCTTTCTTTCTCTCTCCCTCGTTCCTCTCTCTCTTAAAAAAAAAAAATACAGGGATCGTGCTCTGGCCAGAATGCTAAGTGGTTACTGCATCAACTGTGCACCTGAAGGGTGGCAAGTTCGATTTCTGGTCAAGGGCATGTTTCTGGGTTGCAGGTTCAATCCCTGGCCCCCACTGGGTCGCATGCAGGAGGCAACCAATTGATGTCTCTTTCTCTCTCTCTCTCTCTCTCTCTCTCTCTCTCTCTCTCTCTCTCTCTCGCCTTCTCTCTCTCTCTCCCTCCCTCCTCCCTCCCTTCCACTCTAAAAATCAATGGAAAAATGGGTAAAGGATTAACCAAAAATAAAAAATACAGGGCTCAAAAAATAAAGGTTTTTGGGGGGCTGTAAATAGGTACAGGACTTGTATGCTGAAAACTACACACGTGATGAAAGAATCAAAGATTTAAATAAATGAAGAGGCAGACCATGCCCATGGATTAGAAGTCTCACCAAAATAAAGATGCCTTGTCTCCGCCAACTGGTGTACAAGTTTAGTGCAATTCCTGTCAGAAACCCAGCAAGATCTGGGGCTAGATCTAGGCACGATCCTTCTAAGGTCCAGTCAGCCTAAGGGGCATTTCAGGCCTTCGGGTTATGTTCCCGTTGTGAACTCCCTCGTTACATCCCCTAACCAACCGGGCACCACACTCCTTCCTTCCTTCCTCACTTCCAGGCCTTTGCTGAAGCAGGTCCCTCCTCCTGGTGCACAGTCACCCTGTCTGCTCCGCACGGAAACCCTCCCGTGGCTTCCTCCCTGTCCCTGAGTCCAGCACAGCCTCCCTGCTCTCTGACCCCTGGGAGAGACGGAGAGTCCGGGATTTCCCTAGGATCATTGGACCTGCCCAGGCCCGCCCCGCCCTGCCCAGCACTGGCAGGGGAGGGAACCCGGGAGCTGACAGAAGAGAGGAAATTCCCTTGGAACCTGTTCCTCTGCTTCCTGGCCCCGCTTGTGCGCTGGAGGGAAGGCCAGGCCAGAGGCCCAGCCTGCCATGGCCTCGGCCCTGGGCCCACCCCGGGCCCCCAAGCCCAAGTGTGCCCTGCCCTCACACTACCATGAGAGCTTCCTGGAGAAGAAGGGACCCCGTGACAGGGTAAGGTGGGGCTGGCCCTGCTGGGCTGCCTGGCAAGTGAGGCACCTCTCTGAGCCTCGATCCGATCTTGCCACCTGGCCAAGGAGGGCGGGGTTCGTGCTGGAAGGGGCAGGGCAGGGGCTGGCGGCTAGGAAGGGTTGTGTCCATCTGTCCGTCTGTCTGTCTCTCTGACTCTTATTTGATCTCTTTCTCTTTCCCTTTGTCTCTCCCAGGCTGTATCCGTCTGTGTCTCTGGGTCTCAGCCGCTGTTTCTGTCAGATACAAACAGGATCAGGACTTCCTCAGGAAATGAGGAATTAAATTAATTGGTTCCCCTTTCCCCAGCCCAGAACTTTGTGAACCTCAGCTGCAGGGGACAGGGTTAGGACAGGTGTATGCGGGGACAGGGTCAGGACAGGTGTATGCGGGGACAGGGTCAGGACAGGTGTATGCGGGGACAGGGTCAGGACAGGTGTATGCGGGGACAGGGTCAGGACAGGTGTATGCGGGGACAGGGTCAGGACAGGTGTATGTGGGGACAGGGTCAGGACAGGTGTATGTGGGGACAGGGTTAGGACAGGTGTATGTGGGGACAGGGTTAGGACAGGTGTATGTGGGGACAGGGTTAGGACAGGTGTATGTAGGGACAGTAAGAGCTGGTGGCAGCCATGTTCAGCAGGACAGATACTGTGGGCCAATGTGCACGTACATGGGCGTGTGTGTGTGTTTGTATCTTGCTCAGAAAAAAGCCCCGCCTCTTGGTTCCCACTCCCTACATTTATTCAGCTTCTCCTAGAACCCAAACCAGCCACCCCTGCTTTCCCGGCACCTTCCTGATGTTGTCACTGCCATTCCCTCCCCTCTTCTTGTGTCTCCATGAGCCCGAGTTCCCTCCCGCCTAGAGAGCACCAAGAGGCCGTCACCCATCACCGTGGTTAAGAAAGACCATGGGCCCCATGGGAGACCCAGGTTCACATCCATGCTCCACCCCGTTCTGACTCCCGGGCCTACGAGTGATGCTCCATCCTCGTGCCTCAGTTCCCGCTGTAATAAAACGGGGAGGATGGGGCCATGGACACATTTACAGGACGGGGCAGCCCTCGGCCGGCCAAGGACTTGGCTCAGGACGAGCACTGGCTCTTTACATGAATTCACCCAGTTTTCACAACAGCCTCTGAGGCGGATACCATTAGTATCACCATTTCATAGGTCGGGAAACTGAGGCACAGAGCGCTTAAATAACTTGCCCAATGACACACAGCTGGTACATGACAAAGCAAGTCTGACTATACGAAGTTCAATCGCTTATAACTTTATTCCAAGTGCCTGGAACAGTGCCTGGCACAGAGTAGGCCTTCAGTCGATGTTCATTAAATGTATGACTGTATCTATGGATGGATGGATGGTTGAGTGAATAATAACTGTCAATAGAAGCACTATCTTCATTATCATTACAGACTAAAGCGATTCCTCCTTCAGGAAGCCTTCTCAGATTTTCCAGTTGGAGGGCTCCTCTTCTCCTCTGTGATTTCCTGGCCCAGGGGCTGTCCCTCTCCAGGGCCCTAGTCTTTCTTCCTGGAGGATCTCAGTATCTGTGCTTTCTCTATCTTCTGGAACAGCGGTTCTCAACCTGTGGGTTGCGACCCCTTTGGGGGTCTAACGACCCTTTCACAGGGGTCGCCTAAGACCATCGGAAAACACGTATGTAATTACATATTGTTTTTGTGATGAATCACTATGCTTTAATTATGTTCAATTTGTAACCATGAAAATACATCCTGCATATCAGATATTTACATTACGATTCATAACAGTAGCAACATTACAGTTATGAAGTAGCAACGAAAATAATTTTATGGTTGGGGGTCACCACAACATGAGGAGCTGTGTTAAAGGGTCACGGCATTAGGACGGTTGAGAACCACTGCACTGGAACATGATATATTTAGAAACAGAAGTCATGTCCCACTTATTGTTTTGCCTGCAATAGCGCTGGTTGCTGCGGAGTAGTTGCTCATGGAATGTTTGGTGAAAAGACCCTAGAATCTTACAGTCGGAGCTGTATAGCCCCTTAGACATCCAGAGAATGTCTGAGCACCAGACCTGTGGTCCCTCAGGCCCCCTGTTTTCTTAGGGCATTTGGAGTTCAGAATCCTGGGTTGGGGGGTGGGGGGGGGAGGTCCTGAATCTGCAGACCTCCTAGAGTCCAGAACCTTGTGAAATTCTGCGACTATGGACTCAGCACCTACCTGAGGAACTGGCACCTAGGAGATGCCAATAAAGATTTGTGGGGTGGATAAGGGGCCAGGGAGATATATGTGTGTGTATGGGTGGCTAGATGGATGGGTAGATGGGTCAGCAGATGTAAGGGTGGGTGGGTGGATGGATCATCATGAATCTAGTTAGCGAACTGACTCCTAGAACAGCCCCCTCCATAGGCTGAGGGACTGTTCTGGGTCCCCCATCCTATCAAGGTCCCTTTGGTCATTTACCAGAGAATAACAGATCCCCAGAGGCTGGGCCATGAGAGAGGAGGGCCTCCCTAAGAAGGCAACATGTGTTCAAAGACCCAAAGCAGGTAACAAAGGAAACCATGTGAGGGTCGGGGGCAGAGTGTCCAGGCAGAGAGAGCAGCCCCTGCAAAGGTCCTGAGGCAGAAACGGGTGGGTTGGAGGTACCCAGCTGGCCAACTCACATCCTTCTCTTTCTCCCCTTCTGTTCCCCAGGATTACAAGAAGTTCTGGGCCGGCCTCCAGGGCCTCACTCTCTATTTCTACAAGAGCAACAGGGACTCCCAGGTAAGGATGCGAATGAGGGCTCAAGAGCTGGCCCATCCTTGACCCCAGGGACCAAGCAGAGGGTATGAGTGGCGTGGCCAAACCAGGGGGCCTGAGGGACCGCAGGTCTGGTGCTCAGACGCCTGCTTCTGTGCCCCCAGCACGTGGAGAAGATAGACCTCGGCGCCTCTGTGAAAGTCACAGATGAAGCTCCCCGGGGGAGCCCCCCTGACCCTGGTATACATTTCAACCTCTTCATCCGGAACCAGGAGATCAAATTCAGGGTAGGTCTCTTGGGGGGTGGGGGTGGGGCTAGCGGGAGAAGCTGCTTCCCCATCACACCCCCCGTTAACACACACCAGCAAGGAGTCACACAGAGTCTAACGCTGGAGTGGTGATACTGGGCAAGTCACTTGATCTCTCCGGGCCTCAGTTTCCTCAACTTCAAAATAGGATAATATGTATAAAGTACCCAGAACAAGATACAATTCACAAAGGCCACCACTGCCATCAGTCAGTCTGCCAACGAACATTAATGAGCACCTGCTATGTACCAGACCCTCCTGTAGTTGCACAGCAGTGAACAGACAGTTAAAAACCCCTGCCCCTGTGGAGTCCACAGTCTCGTGGTGGAGGCACACAATCAACTACATCAGTGTGTAAAATATACGGACTGGCAGATGGCAGCGGATGCTAGAGAGACAAGTGCTAAGAGAAAGTGAATGCAGAGGTCCTCAGACAGGACTCTGCCTGGGGTGTCAGAGAAACAATGGCTGAAACAGAGTGAACGAGGGGAGGGAGGGAGGGAGGGAGGAGGTGAAGGCTGGGAGGGGGCTGGGCAGGTCATGCAGGGCCTTGTGGGCCACCGAGAGGACTTGCTTCTACCCTGAGGGGGGTGGGAGGCCTGGGAGGGTTTAAAGGATGAGGAGGTACATGATCTGAATTACTTTTTTTAATGTTGGTATAATAACATTCAAGAATAACAATCCACATTAAAGGACTTATATTCAGACATCACCCTAAATGAACCTGCCTTAACTCATTTAATGTTCAAAACAGCCCTTGGAAACATGAACTGTTCAGTTCCTCACTCCCATTTCACAGATGGATAGACTGAGCCTAATCAACATGGACGTTTCCTTTCCTTCTCTCCAGGCGGAGAGCCTGGAGTCTCGGGAGATGTGGAAAGGCTTCATCCTGACAGTGGTGGAGGTCAGAGTGGTCCCCCTGCCCCCCTCTCTCCTATTCCCCAGTAGTCCTCCTCAGAAATCCTCTTTTCCTTTCCATGCCTCACTCCCCAAATAAGCCCCCAGAGCAGTGGTCGGCAAACTGCGGCCCCCTGAGTGTGGCTCTTCCACAAAATACCACGTACGGGCGCGTATGTACAGTGCGATTGAAACTTCGTGGCCACACTCAAGGGGCCAAAGAGCCGCATGTGGCTCGCGAGCCGCAGTTTGCCGACCACTGCCCTAGAGTCTCAAACAGGTCTCAAGCTGGCATTCTACAAACCGAATGTAGTCCATAAACATGTTTTGTTTAGCCAACGAAGTGCTAATTTAAAAGTCAGCTACCATCACTTAAAAACCAGGATTTTAGTCAACGTTCCTAATTGCTATTTTACTCATGTTTCCTACCTGACGCCTGCAGCCTGTAGAGTGAGACTATATTCTAGCATCTGCTCTGTCCTCCTCCCCATCACTGAAGTCTCTCTCCCTGCCTCCGCTCAAAACCTCTTTGCCCTTGAAGGGGTAGGGCAGCTCTGGTGCCCCCAGACCCAGGTTCCCATCTTGGCTCTGTCCACACTCTGCCTTCTGTGACATGGGCACAGCTGCCCATCCCACAGCTGCCCTGATCGCCCCTCAGCTCCGTGTCCCGTCCAACCTCACTCTGCTGCCCGGACACCTGTACATGATGGCCGAGGCCTTGGCCAAAGAGGAGGCGCGTCGCGCGCTGGAGATGCCCTCGTGAGTGCCCCGCCTAGCAGAGGGGCTGCGGGGTCGGGGTGGGCTGTGAGTGGGGTCTCCAGTCCGGTCTTAAGTTGAATACAGGGCTGCATTCGTGCTGCAGCGGGGATTCGGTTCGGACTTGGTGTTTGGGGGTGTTCTGGGCCTCCAGGGGAGGGTCTAGGTGCCTGGGGGACCGGACTGTGCGCCTCTGGAAACGGAGCCGGGGTCTGGGGCAGAGCAGGGTCTCCTGGAGGAGGGGGTGAGGTTGTGTCTCCGGAGGCGGCGATTCTAGGTGCCCTGGGGAGGGTCAGGATCTCCGGGGGCGGGTCTAGGTGCCTGAAGGCGTGGCTGGTGGTCCGGGACCCGGGAACTAGCGGGAGGGCGAGACCTGGTGTTGCAAGCGGGGTTGTGAGCGGGCGGGGCTGCGTCCAGGGCGGGGGTACGTACGGGAGGGCGTCTGGGTCTCCGCGGGACAAGGCCTGTCCGGTGTGAGACGCGACCCTCCCCAGGTGCTTCATGAAGGTGAGCCGGCTGGAGGCGCAGCTGCTGCTGGAGCGCTACCCCGAGTGCGGGAACCTGCTGCTGCGACCCAGCGGGGACGGCAGGGACGGTGTGTCCGTCTCCACGCGCCAGACGCTCAGCGGGTGCGCAAGCGCAGCTCCGAGGCCGGCGGTGGGGGTGGGGTGGGGGTGTCGAAGGAGGGGCGTGGTCAGACGTGGAGGCGGAGCCGAATCCTAGAGCGAGTCCGCCCGGGGACGAGTCCGGGGAGGGTTTGGGGGCGTGGCCGGTGTGCGGGGGGCGGAGACAGAGCGAGGGGCGGGGCCCTCCTGGGTCTGAGACGGGGCACCCCGTCGCCCGCTGCACGTGCAGGACGCCGCTGGTCCGCCACTACAAGGTGAAGCGCGAGGGCCCGAAGTACGTGATCGACGTGGAGGAGCCGGTGATCATTGGGGCGGGGGCTCGGGAAGCGCACGGGCGGGGTCCGCGCCCCTGCCCAGCGGCCCTAACCGGACCCCTTATCCGCTCCCAGGTCTCCTGCGCCTCACTCCAAGACGTGGTCAACTATTTCGTGTTGCAAACCAAGAATGCGCTGGTGCCCTTCCTACTGGACGAGGACTATGAGAAGGTGCTAGGTGGGTGAGGACTCGGGGGCCCAGTCCCTGCCTCTCCCGCCTCCCGCCTGGATGGGGACTCCCTTGGGTCAGCCCCGGGCCGTGCCGCTGCGCCTCCTCCAGGCAGCCCTCTCTATTCTAGGCTACGTGGAGGCGGATAAAGAGAACGGCGAGAGTGTGTGGGTAGCACCCTTGGCTCCCGCGGTCCTCTGCCCAGGTGATGCCCCTCCCAAGGCAGCCACTGGGGCAGAGGGTGGAGAAACCTAGGACCCACATGGTCCCTCGTGTGCCCCATCTGGTACCCAGAAATTACTCAAACCCTGACCTCTGGGGACTTCCAGATTGTAGAGGGGGCAGACAGAGCTGGATACAGACACTCCCAGCCCTGTGGGATTGAACCTGGGGCTGGTACAGTGCCTGGAGTAGGGGAGAAGGGGGACAGGGTAGGGGAAGGCATCCTGGAGGAGAGGGTGTTTTTGCTGAAGTTCGCAAAGGATTTCAGGAGGCAGAGATGGGCAGAGGGGGACAGAAGGTGCACATGGAGTAAGAACTACCCAGAGGTGGGAAATTGGGGTGGGTGTTGGGAAAGGCAGGGGAGGCAGTCCAGCTTATGGAGCAGGAGGAAGAGGTTAGAAGCAGTATGACCCGCCCTGGGCTGGGCAGATGCAGGGGTGGGGGTGGAGGTGGGGGGGCATGTATGTATCTATTCATATGCACATGCCACAATCACCAACACAGACTATGTGACCTGAATAATCAGACCCATGTAGATAACAGCTCCACACATGCATGTGTCATGATTCTGTTCCATCTAGCACACATGCATACCTTAAGCCACAATTATGTGTGCACAGCACAAATTCAGGCATTTATAGACACATGAATGTACACATGGAGACAAGTGCCCCAGCACAGACTTTAGCACCCATGCACTGTTATGCATATTTACATTTAACTTATTCATACTCACCCAGTGTTCATGTTTATGCTACACAGGAACACAAACACACACACAAATGGACATTGTACAGACACATGTGCACAGGGGCACTGGCCTGCATCCAGGCATGCACACACAGTCCTGCTCAGAAGCACACAGACCCACCCTGAGGTATCCCTGCACCATGTGGGTCCCCCAAATTCCTGCCGTTTCCCACCCACCAGGTGCTGCAGCCCCTGCCGGTGGCCCCAAGCAGCCACCTCCTGTGCCCATCATGCCTGTGCCCAGACAGCACAAGCTGCCCCCGCTACTGAACCCGGATGAGAACTATGTGATCCCCATTGGAGATGCCCCAGTTGCCGAATATGAGAACACGGATGGTGGGTGGGGGACCAGGGGTGGTGAGAGAAGGGGCAGGGGGAGCAGGCTCACGGCCGATGTGACACCCCGTATCTTTGTCTGTGCAGCGCTTTCGCCGGGCTGGCCCAAGCAGTGTCACCCAGCCCAAAAGGTTCAGGCAAAGCCTCCAAAGCCACCCATGGCACCTAAGCCAGGTAGGGGACCCCCTTCCCCAGCACCTCCCTCATCCAGTGGAGGGCCATTCTCAGCCTTTATCTGCCTTCCCCAGAGCCCAAATGCCTTGCCAGCGGCCTTGCCAAGAAGCTGGCCATCAGCTCAGCACAGGCTGTCTGCCTCACAACAGGTACGGGGCCTGGAGGGCCGATGTGGGAGGGGTGTGCGCCTCACAGGCGTGCGACCTGTGCAGTCACACAGGACCCAGCACTCCGAAGGGCCTGTACTTGGTTTAATGCTCTGCTGTCTCCCTCTCAAAATTCCTGCTGCCTCCTGAACACATCTTCATCTTGCACTGGGCCCACATATTTCTGTAGCCAGTCCTGGGGGGGGATGGGGGTGGGGCAGCATGGACTGGGGATGCTGGGCACAGCTGAAGTCTAGGGTACCCACCCGCCAGGGTTGGCCAGCGTGACAGCAGAGCTGGAAGAGAAACTGCAGAGGCGGCGGGCACTGGAACACTCAGCCGAGCACCCTGGGGATTAGCGGGCCAGACTCGGAGCGCCAGTCAGAAGGATCCCTCCTCCCAGAATTAAAGTTCAAGTGACCCCAAAGCCCATGAGTGTGACTTGGCTTAGTGGGGCCGTGAGGTGTTTGTTCATCAGCTGACTTCATTCACTCCTAAAGATCCTCAGCTCAGCAAAAACTGCCATCTGACTTTGCCAGAAAAGCCCATTTTATAGCTGGGAAAGCTGAGGTCTGGAGAGGGCCAAGGCACAGCCAGTGTCAGATCCTCTACAAGAACCAGCAGCACACCCGGCCAGTGTTTGACCTTTATTGGGAAGTGAGGTGGGGAGGAGGACCTGCCCTGGTTCCTGCTTCCTGTTGGTGACCCCTGTTAGGAGTTAAGGCTCCAAGCAGCAAGTGAGAAGAGGGTGCCTGGCTGAAAACAGCCGAGACCTGGTGGTGGCCCCCAAAATCAGCCCAGCTGGGTGCACTGGCCTAGGTGAGGCTGGTATTGGAGCTGCTGGTGGCACTGCCTCGCTTCTGCAGGCAGCGCACGGAGCTGGGGACCTGTAGGCCTGTCGTCACCTGAAAGCTGCCACACCAAACCTGGGAGACAGGGAGGGGAAAGAAGAGGCTCGGCAGCAAAGTCATCCCCCAGAGCCACACGCACCCCCATCTCAGGCCGTGGAGGGGACCTTACTGTGAAAGCAGGCAGCAGTGGCTGAGTGAACTTGGCCTTGAAGGTGTGCAGCAGCTGTTTGGTGCGGGCGTTGTAGAAGGACAGGAGGCCTGGGTGGAGGGCAGAGGGACGGGGGACCAGTTAGAGGGTTTGCGGCAGAGAGATCAGACAGGCAGAGGCGGCTGGAGATGCCAGCTGGGGCCCAGGGTCACCTTGGTGGAAGTCGCAGTGCACGCCCAGGCAGTCAGGCACGGGGGCATCCAGCACCTTGGCCTTGTTGGCATGCTTGGCGGTGAAGCTGACCTGCAGCCAGTTGTTGATGTGCAGGCACCAGGACGCCGCGGTCTTGCCTAGCTGCTCGAAGCGGCCCAGGCTGCGGTAGGCCACCCCCACGCCGAATGCCTTGCTGTCTGGCTCGTAGTGCACCTCCCAGTAATGTTCCCCGCCGTCGATCAACGTGTCCCCTGTGGGGCAGGTTGGGCAGTGAGAACAGGTAGAATAGGGTCCCAGGTGTTCTTCCACAAAGGGGCAGCCACCTAGGTACTCCCCAGACCACAGTTATTCCCTCCAGATACTCCTAGGTCCCCAGCTATTCCTCCCAGATATTTCCCAGGATTTATCAACTTCCTCTAGATACTAAGTCCAGATTCTCTCCAAGCTTCCACTAGTCCTTTCAGATTCTCTACAAGTACAAGCTACTCCTTCCAGATACTTCCAGGCCTTAAAAACTCCTTCCAACTCCCCATGTTCAGTTACTCCTCAGTCCTCAATTCTTCCCAGAAACTAGATAATCCCCAAACCTTTGCTCCTGGCTGATTCCAAGTATTCCCTACTGGAGCCCAGATACTTTCCAGGACTCCAGACTCCTTCTTGTTGCTTCCCAGACTCCCAGTTTGCTCCTTGTGGAGACCAGGTTCTTCCAGGCCTCAGCTTTTCCTGGGGTTCAGATCCCCTCCAGATATCAGCTGAATCCTGAGTCTACATCCTTTCCAGACCCCAGACCCAGATTCTTCCTACCTCAGCTACTCCCCATTCCAGCTATTCCTGAGTTTCAGCTGCTCTGAATACTCCTGCCCTACCCAGATCCCAGCTCATCTCTAGCTGAGAGCTCAGCCCCTCCCCAGAAACAGGACTAACTCCAGATACATTTCTTCTCCAGGTCTACTCTTCCCTGACCTCAGCTACTCTCTCAACCACAACTAGTCTATGCTCCTCCCAGGGGTTAGATAGCTCCCTCTCAAATCTCAGACACTCTACAGACACCCCCACACCTTCCCCTGCTTCCTCTCCAAACCTTAATTCTGGATAATCTCAGATGCTTTCCAGAAAATCCAAATCCTCCATAGAACTTTAACTTCTCCTCAGGCCTTCGCTTATCCCCAAAACCCAGCAACTCCCTACCTTCCTCTACCTTCTACCCCCTGATAGTACTGACCACACCAACTTCTTCAAACCTCAGCCTCTTTTTTGAGCTCTTTTCTGGATAGTGGTGATTTCCCTAAACTCCAATTCCTTCACGGACTCTGGCTTCTCCTTCAGAGGATCTAATCACTCCTGTAGTGCTAACTAATTCTCCAATCCTAGGTATTCTCAACTTCTCTGACACCAGCTACTTTCTCTGGCTCCTCCAGCTGCTTTATAAGCAATCATTTCCTTCCCAGCTACTTCCCAAATCCCAGTTACTCCCCCAGTCCCAACTATTTGATGGACCCAGGAAATCCCCCCTCAAGCTCCCAACCAGCCACTCCCCAGTCCAGAGCCTCTTTCCTCAGCTCCCTAAGCTCTGGCTCCCCTCAATAATCATTCCTCCCCAAACCTTCCCATTCCACCAACACCACAACACGTTATTGGGACCATTCCCAGAGAAGCGTTGTTGATGGCTGCCTCAGTTTCCCCAGCCAAAGGAGTTCTCTCCCGCACCCCAGCATCAGAGCCCTGGCCAGAGTCCCCCACTCTCCTCCAAGCTTCCCCCCTCCTTACCTAGCACCGTGTAGGACTCAGCTGTGAAGCGATCCCGTCCCCCACGACCTGAGGGTATCCTCTTGGGAGATGGAGTACCCCTGTGGGTGACAGGGAGGGGAGGGCTCAGTTCAGCCCTCCCCTCCCCATTGGAATGCTTCTCTGGTCCACCCCAGCCACGCGGACTTCTCATCAGCCCTTGACAGTATGTGGTCCTTCTCATATCCTGGGCCCCTGATGTCAGAACATGGCTGTGCCCTTCCTTGTCTGGAAGACTGTTCAGCCGTCAATACCCAGTTCAAAGGCTCCTCTCCCTCGATTCACTATTTTGGCTCCCCAGCTCCACGTCCCTCCCTCCACCCCAGCCTTGACCACACTGGCTTGTGTGTTTGTGTCCATCTTGACCTCTTCTCCCAGAGATTTGGGGAGGGGAGGGGGCAGGCTACCTGGCCGGGGAGTTGACGGGAGATGCCGTCCGCCCCTTGCCGTCTTTCTCTCGAGCTTTGATGTCCTGCACCTTCCCGCCCATGGCGTCCCACTCCACGGAGAGATCATCCACCCGGAGGTTCTGGTGGGATGTGGACGCATCCAGGCGGAACATGAACGCTGGGGCCGGGCAGACGTGGGAGTCACAGAGATGGGGAAACCCGGAGAGACACAGAGACAGAGAGAGACAAACAGTGACCAAGACAGACCATGACGGGGACAGAGGACAGAGACAGAGAGAAAGACACCAATAAAGTCTCAGAGGCAGACAGATACAGAGACGACAGGCAGAAAGACACCAAAAGACACAAGATGGGGGGGAGAAGGGAGGGGGCAGACCATACAGCCAGAGGAGTAAGGCCAAGGGCTTGTTGTCAAAGGCTCCCAGGCCTGGAGCCATTTTCAAACCACTTGTGCTGCCCTGAGCTTCCATTGGGGATTAATCCCAGAAAAGGGGGTGGGCAGCAATATGACAGTTAAGCTCGACTGGAAAAGGCCATGCACTAAGAAGTGTGTGTCAGCAGCGCAGACAGGCTTCTAGGCCATGTTCCATATTTGAATCCAAGCCTTCTGGGTGGCAGTCTTAGCTCTGAAGGCTAAGCAGTCTGTCTGCACTGCTGACACACCCTCCCCAGTTCTATAGAGCACTTACTCACTTGGGGAAGGGGGAGAGAGGAAGAGTGTGTGTGTGTGTGTGTGTGTGCGCGCGCGTAAATCATCCAGGTATAAAGGGATCAAGAGCAAAAGTAAAGGACAGAAGCAGGTTTTATACCAGACACTCAGGCTGCGGAATTCTACTGTGAACTAAGCTCTGAGCTTTCTGGCAGCCAGAAAGGGCGAAAAGGGCCACAACATCCTGAAGATTCTCATTTCACGCCCGTCCCTGGGGCCCCGGGCAGGAAGGGTTGTGATCAGAGCCAGGGTAGGTGTGGGGGCCAGTCACCTGGTGTCTCCAGAGTCACTGGCTCGGAGAACTCGCCTGCAACTGCCTTATTGCAGGCCTTCACGCGGAAATTCATGTATTTCATGTCAAACTTGAGGCCTAGGAGACAACAGAGGGAATCAGCATAGACTCAGAGCAGGAGGTTCGAGGCCCCTGTGTCCCACAGTAAACCCACTGCAGTAAACGCCTCATTCTAAGGAGCCCCTTGCAAATGACATCTTACCTGAGAAACCTCACCCACATACACCTGTGCAGCTATGAATTACCTGGCTCTGCACCCCACCCAGACGGGCCAGAGCCTTCCCTAGGACTCCGGCTGGTATTACAGAGAGCAGGGCAGAGCGGCTTTTTCCTCTGGGCTGGCCAGCTCGGAGGAAGTGCCTCCAGGGAAAATTGTCAGTGCTCTTGGCTAGTCTCCTGGAGAATGCAAGTCCCAGAGCCAGAAAGTGCAACCCCTGGATCTGGGCGTACCTGGTGACGTATGAAAGATTTTCCCTTCTACTAGGCTATATATCTTGCCCTCCCTTCTGTCCTTTTCTTAAGGTTGCTTCCGATCTTAAAAAATAAAAAGAAGCTTTCGAGCTGTCTTCCCCCTCAAGTTAAACCTCTTTGGAGAGCTTAGGAACACCCCCTTCGCTGCCCCCTCAACCTGCTCCCCCCCTCCCCCCCCCCCCCCCCCCCCCCCCCCCCCCCCCCCGCCTTGCAGGACCCCCTCAGTGACCACTCTTTCCCTCCTAAGAACACTGTCCTTCCTCGGCAGCCAGAGCACTGCCCTCTCCTGGCTGCCCCTTCTGGTTGCTCCCCTTGGTCTTTGCAGGCTCCTTCCCCCTCGCCACCTCTCCCGGGTTCCCACCCAAACTGCCTCACCCGTCTTTGGATTCCCTTCTCTGAATTCAAGGGTTTGCTCGGCAGCGCCATCTACTGCTCGAGAACTAAAACTGCCACCCAGAAGGCTCAGATTCAAATAATGGGACATGGTCTAGGGGTCGGCAAACTGCGGCTCGCGAGCCACATGCGGCTCTTTGGCCCCTTGAGTGTGGCTCTTACACAAAATACCGACTTCTGCGCATGGGCCACGAAGTTTCAATCGCACTGTACGTGCGTGCCCGCACGTGGTATTTTGTGGAAGAGCCACACTCAAGGGGCCAAAGTGCCGCATGTGGCTTTCGAGCTGCAGTTTGCTGACCACTAGTAGGCAGTGGTTCTCAACCTTCTGGCCCTTTAAATACAGTTCCTCATGTTGTGACCCAACCATAAAATTATTTTCGTTGCTACTTCATAACTGTAGTGTTGCTACTGTTATGAATCGTAATGTAAATATCTGATATGCAGGATGGTCTTAGGCGACCCCTGTGAAAGGGTCATTCGACCGCCAAAGGGGTCGCGACCCACAGGTTGAGAACCGCTGGTAGATTCACTCACTGTGCCTCAGTTTCCTATTCTGCAAAACAGCGATCATATTCCCCACGCTGAGCAGGGTTCACATGAGGATGAGATGAGCTGAGGAATGGAAGTCATAAACAACCAAAACCCTTCTGTCTTTCCAGGCAATCAACGAGATAGTAGGTTGATTGCAAGTAAACATAGGTTATTTCCACAGGTGAGCACATTCACCTGTTCCTCAATACCACACACCTCTTAATAGATTTGACTTCCTGCCCGGAGGAACTAACTCAGTAGGAATTTTGTAAAAGGCGAGAGAGTGTGGCTATAAAAAGGATGCATCAGAAAGCCTGTGACAGAGCAGATCTCTACCTGGACTGTGGTGGTGGTGACAGGAATTTGCCTGTGGGATAAGATTGCATAAGGGATCACACACACACACACACACACACACACACACACACACACACGGAGGGTGTGTGAAACTGGTGGAATGTGAATCAACACTGTAGAATGTAGCCTTGTCGGCTTCCTGGTTCTGATACTGAACTACAGCCATGTAAGCTGCCACTGCTGGAGGAAGCGGGACATACCCAGACAATGGACTATTGTTCAGCCTAAAAAAAGGAAGGAAATTCTGACACGTGCTACAACATGGATGAACCTGGAAGACATGCTCAACGAAATCAGCCAGTCACAAGAGGATAAACACGGTATGGCTCCACGCATACGCGGTACTTCTAGTACTAAAATTCAGAGGAACAGGAAGTCAAGTAGGAGGAGGAGAAATGAGAGTTAGTGTTTAATGGGGACAGTTTCTTTCAGTTTTGCAAGATGAAAAGTTACAGAGATGGATGGTGGTGACGGCTGCACAACAATGTGAATGTTAATGCCACTGAACTATACAGCCTATGGTTAAGCCTGGCTGTGGTAGCTCAGTGGATTGGACGTCATCCCATGGACCAAGAGGTCCTGGGATCGATTCCCAGTCAGGGCACATGCCCGGGTGCAGGCTCGATCCCCAGTATATCATTGATGTTTCTATCTCTCCCTCTCCCTTCCTCTCTGAAATCAATAAAAATATATTTCTTTAAATGATTAAGATTGGCCCTGACCGGTTTGGCTCAGTGGATAGAGTGTCGGCCTGTGGACTCAAGGGTCCCAGGTTCGATTCCGGTCAAGGGCATGTACCTTGGTTTCGGGCACATTCAGTGGGGAGGTGTGCAGGAGGCAGCTGATCAATGTTCCTCTCTCATAGATGTTTCTAACTCTCTATCCCTCTCCCTTCCTCTCTGTAAAAAATCAATAAGCCCTGACTGGTTTGACTCAGTGGATAGAGCACTGGCCTTCGGACTGAAAGGTCCCAGGTTCAATTCCAGTCAAGGGCATGTACATTGGTTGCGGGCACACCCCCAGTGGGGGGTGTGCATGAGGCAGCTGATCAATGTTTCTCTCTCATCGATGTTTCTAACTCTAGCCCTCTCCCTTCCTCTCTGTGAAAAATCAATAAAATATATTTTAAAAAATAAATAAATAAAGTAAAATAAAATGGTTAAGATTGGACTGCTCTCCCTCCCAGGAGCACGCCCAAGCCTCCTCGGCCCTTCTTTCCCCAATCCTAAACTTGAAGGACCCCACAAAGCTTGCACCCAGGGCAGCAATGAGCAGTGACAGCTCATCCAGGACTAACCCCCCTGAACCTGTTCCCAAGACTCCCTTTTCTCTGACTTTTTTTTTTTAAGTTTTCACCTAAATTTATTATTTTTTATTTTTTTATTTTTTAAATATATATTTTATTTGTTTTTTACAGAGAGGAAGGGAGAGGGATAGAGAGCCAGAAACATCGATGAGAGAGAAACATCCATCAGCTGCCTCCTGCACACCTCCTACTGGGAATGTGCCCACAACCAAGGCACATGCCCCTGACTGGAATCGAACCTGGGACCTTTCCGTCCGCAGGCCGACGCTCTATCCACTGAGCCAAACCGGTCAGGGCCCTAAATTTATTATTTAGTTACAATTACTCCCTCCATGTAAGATGCAATTTTGTTGGCAAAATTTTTCTTCTTTTATCCTGTGAAGTGTATTTATTCTCCTTTAAATATATCTCTGACTTCTTAATCAGCCAAAGCAGCCCGACCTAGGCTCATTTCCCAACCTAGTCCCTCTCCTGTTATCCCTAGGCCCTTCCCCAGCTTTAATAAATGTCCTGTAGCCCTAGCCTGTTTGGCTCAGTGGATAGAGTGTCGGCCTCTGGACTGAAGGGTCCCAGGTTCGATTCTGGTCAAGGGCATGTACCTCAGTTGCAGGCTCAATCCCTGGCCCTGGTTGGGGTGCATGTGGGAGGCAACCAATCGATGCATCTCTCTCACATCTATGTTTCTCTCTCTGTCTCTTCCCCTCCCTTCCACTCTCTCTAAAAATCAATTGGAAAAGATCCTCGGGTGAGGATTAACAACAACAAAAAATGACCTCTAAAATAAAAAAAGTAAAAAAAGAGGTTAAGATGATAAATGCTATGTTATATGTATTTTACCACAATAAAAAAGATTGAGGAAAAATGGGGTGTGTTTATTTTGATTCCCACGCAAAGGATAAACCAATCGCTTCTCAGGCCATCTTGTAGACGGGTGGCTTTTCTTTCCCGCAATTAGCATACTTATTATTAACTATGTTTGCTAATTACAGACCAGGAACAGGCTGATTACAGCGCAGGAGCTGTGGTGCTAGTTATCCTGCCAGCAAGGCTCCCCCGCCCTGAGCGTTTCCCTGGCCCAGGGTGGCTCTGACACCCAACTCCCTCCCCCATCAGACCCTCCCCTACCAGCTGGGTGGACTCCCCCAAGCTTTCTTTTTTTTTTTTAATATGTTTTTATTGATTTCAGAGTAATAACTGTTATTATTACTTCCTGAGAGAAACATCAACACTGCCTCCTGCACGGATCAAGCCGGCAACCCAGGCACGTGCTCTGACCAGAATCGAACCACAACCTCTGGTTCATGGGAGGACGCTCAACCACTGAACCACACTGGCAGAGCCTTTCTGCTTTCTTGTACCTGCCAAGGAAATCCCCCAATCCTGAGAGGGTGGCCCCAGAACACCAGCTCCATGAGGGGAGGGATTTTTGTCTGCTTTCTCACTGCTGTAAGGACAGCACCTAGTACAATGTACTCACTCAGTAAACTGGAATGAATGAATGAATGAATGAATGAATGAAGGAGAGTAGAGATAAGATGTGGATGGAGGGTGCCTTCTTCCCCTGTGTCCCTCATCTGTAACATGGTGATAAGCCTGCCTGTTACGTGTGGGTAAAGCGTTTAGCACACAGTGAGCCCTCAGTCAGTGGTGCAGGTGCTGTCATCAGTAGCCTTGTTATTACTACTTCCTGCTGCTCCTGGTCAGTCCATCCAGGCTGCTCTCCCACCCATGAGTATGGGGGACCACCCACCCACCTCCAGCTGGCTGACAGGGAGACGGGAGCCAGGAGGGACTGGGCGGCACAGGGGGGCTGGCGGCTGGGCCGAGCCGCCCTTACCGGTCAGGGTGTACTCCGTCTGCCGGATGCCCTCCACAACCATCCAGGGCTGGTCCTCCTTGAGGCGGGGCGGGCCCTCGAAGTTTGTCCGCCGGTACTCCAGCACGTAGTGGTCGATCTTGCTGTCCTCCTCCGGCATGCGCCACACCAGCGTCACACAGTTGTCTGCCACCAGAGTCTCGGCCAGGTCGATCACAGGGGCACTGGGGACTGGCCAGGAGAGGGGGAGGGGGCAGGCCTTGCTGAGCCCGTCCACAGGATAGGCCTCCTTGGGGATGAGGCCTCCTCTGGACCCCACGCATGGGGGCCTCTCTGAGTTCTGGGGCCTGGGGGTGCAGCCTCATCAGGTTCCATCAAAGTGTTGGGGGGGGGGCAAAGCTTTTTCAGGGTTCAACCAACAAATGGCTGGGCCTTTTCAGGATTCCACCACTTACAGGTAGAACATTTCCAGAATTCTCTACCAACTAGGGGCGTGGCCTCCATGGACGCCACCACTGCTGGGCGGGGCCATTGGGGCTCTGCCACGAGGGGCGGGGCTTCCTCAGGATTCCACCAGGTGTGTGGCCTCCCGGTGGCACCAGGGGGGCTTCTTTATGGCTCCACCCAAGGGCATTTTTGGGGTCCCCACACCTGGCTGTCAGCCTTACTCCAAGCCTTCTCTCAGGGCCTCCCAGACGCCCCAGCCACTTCTCTGAAACCCTGGGGCGGTCCCCTCTCACCCGGCAGGAACTTGAGTGCCTGTAGCATCCTCCTCTCCTGGGCAAAGTCCACCATGAGGTGACTCATGTTGTCGCTGACCTTGGCTTTCAGTGACAGCCGGAAGGCAGGGGCCATGGTCACACTGCAGGGAAGGAAGTGGAGGCAGCCTGCTGGCAGGCATCTCGGGGGGGGGCCCTCCCCCCCGCCTGGTCCTCTGAGGTATGGGGGTGACTCCCTCCCCCTGGTTTTGGTCCAGTGCTCTGGGCCAAGGGACCCTCACCTGGGTGTCCCCACCGTCATACCATGGGCAGGACACTGGGGTGGGGGCCAGATCCAGTATCTTACCCATCTTTGAGTTGCTTGGCAGCCTAGAAAGAGGGACAGAATAAAATTCAGAGTTGTCGCGACTGCATTAGAAAACCACTGTACAGACAGGAAGACTGAGGTCCAGCGCGGCAGCCATGCTAAAGTCCCCAGCACTGGGGCAGAAACCCTTGGCTGCGCCCTAAAAGGACAGAAGGGCAAAGACAGCACCCCTCCCCCACCTCCTGCCCAGTGCCCAGAACATACAATTGGCAGAGTTAGCAAATAAAAAACACAGGACAGCCAGTTAATTTGCATTTTAGATCAACAATGCTTTTTTTAGTTATAGGTATGTCCTATTCGATATTTATAACATACATATACAGTAAGTCCTCAATGTCGTCAATAGGGTCTTAAATATATATATATATATTGCTTTCAGAGAGGAAGGGGGAGGAAGAGAGAAGTACAAACATCAACGATGAGAGGGAATCATTGATTGGCTGCTTCCTGCACATTGGACTGAGCCTGTAACCCAGGCATGTGCCCTTGACCGGAATCGAACGTGGGACCCTTCCGTCCGCAGGCCGATGCTCTATCCACTGAGCAAAACCGGCTAGGGTGTCAATAGGTTCTTAGAAACTGCAACTTTAAGCGAAATGATGAGTAATAAAATCAACCTTATGATAGGCTAACTAATATAAACAAGAGGTAGGTTCCTATAGCCTATTTCTGGTCACAAGAACATCACCAAACTTCTAAATAAAGGCCCCAAACACTTCTAATATTAAACATGGAAATAACTGTGAGCTGTACACCCATTTAAGAAGGATTAAAAAAACAAGAAAGAGAATGGCCGAAACCGGTTTGGCTCAGTGGATAGAGCGTTGGCTTGCGGACTGAGGGGTCCCGGGTTCGATTCCGGTCAAGGGCATGTACCTGGGTTGCAGGCACATCCCCAGTGGGAGGTGTGCAGGAGGCAGCTGATCGATGTTTCTCTCTCATCGATGTTTCTGGCTCTCTATCTCTCTCCCTTCCTCTCTGTAAAAAATCAATAAAATATATTAAAAAAAAAGAAAGAAAGAAAGAAAGAGAATGATTTCCAACCTCCTGATTCCAATTCTGGGTTGCAGGTGGCTAGAGCCTTTCCCAGCAACTCAGGGCACCAGTAGGGACCCACCCTGGACAAGACACCTTCCCATCACCGGCGCACTTACACCCACCCCGCACTCGATTCGGACTGGGACAGGGTAGACACGCCAATTCACCCCACGTGCCCAGCTTTGGGATGTGGAGGGAACTGGAGTCCCTGGAGAAACCCACGCGGATATGGAGAGAACGTGCACCCTCGACACAGAGAGTGGCCTCAACCAGAATTTTCGCCCCCTTGTCAGTGTTATAACAAAACAACTTTGAATAAAACAATGTTATTCAAGGACCTGCCGTACTAAATATTGCATGGGATATAGTATACTAAAAAATTACTCCTTGTTAAATTTAAATTTCAAATACATAATTATTATTTTAATATAAATATATCCCATGCAACATTTGAGAAATACTTATATAAACATTTGCATGGGATATACTTATACTAAAAAAATTATTCTTTGTTAAGTATGAACTTCAGGTTAACAACAAATAATTATTATTTACTTATTTTTAAAACTTTTATTTCTTGATTTTCAGAGAGAGAGAGAGATTTGTTGTTCGACCAGTCCACACATTCACTGGTTAATTCTTGCACGTGCTCTGAGCAGGGATCTGCAACCGTGGGTCATTGGAATGATGCTTCAACCACGCCACCTGGCGAGGGCCAATAATTTTTTTTTTTTATAAGTATGTCCCAAAGATCACATGGAACATACTTATCCTAAATATTGCATGGGCCATACTTTTTAGTAAAGTTACTTTACTAAAAAGTTACTCATGGTGGACATGAAATGCAAATTTAACGGGGTGTCCTGCATTCTGTCTGGCAGCCCTACCAGCATGGCTTCTGAGGCCCCACCTGAGGAAAGTCTTCGCTGTCTGTGGCCTGCAGGGTCTGGTTGGCCGTCTCCAGAAGCTCCTCAGAGCTCTCCAGGGCCCGCGTGCAGGCAGCCAGCTGGTTCTGCGGGTGGCAGGGCACCGAGGAAGGAAACCTCTCACCCCAGTGCATCAAACCCTCCCAGGCCTCCCCATGCCTTTGGGATTCAGGGCACCACACCCTTTTCCAGCTCCAGGTGGGAGCGGGAGCTGGAGAAAGGTTGAAAGGTTGGGTGTTGCTCCTCGAAGAACATCAGCATCACCTGGGGATCCTTCCTCAAACACTCACGTGCCCAGGCCACACCTGAGGCCCAGGGCTCAACGTCCCCGGGGATGGGAATCTGGGGTGTTAGGAAGTTGCCCAGGAGGTTTCAATACAGCCCCACCAATCCCACAGGAGCCATGGGGGGTATTTGGCCATCAGATCTGGGGGACCAGTGGGAAGGGCTGAGAAACGAGTCACTGGGTGAGAACAGGAGGGAGGAACAGCCAGCTGTGGGGGTGTGGCTGTGGCAATGGCGACAAGCGGGCGGAATGGACAGGGGATTAAGAGGGAGAACAGGTGGGTGGGGGGTTGATAGGTCATGGCCAAGGAGGGGACAGGCAAGAGACCTGGGAAAGAGGCGGCGAGGCCAGCATCATCAGGGTGTCTGGCTCTGGACACTGGGAACACGGGAGCATCTCCAAGAAGGGACAAGGAAAAGGGGCAGGTTTGGAAACACATGAGGCCAGCTGAGAGCTGAGGGGTGCAGTGGAGATGGCATCTGGGGTCTTGGAGAGTCCCCCGAGACACACACCTGCAGCTCGTAGGTTCGGCTGGCACGGTCCTGTTTTATCTTCATGAGCATCCCCTCCTTCAGCTCCTCCAGGAGGGAGAAAAGGGACTGGAACTCCGCCTCCAGGTCCTCCTGCACCTTGGCCGAGTTCGCCTTGGAGAGACGTTGCAGGTCTCAACAGCCAGGACTGGCCAAAGCCCATGCTCAGATGGGGAAACTGAGGCCTGGACATGGCAGCCGGGCCGAGTTCCACGGTTATCAGCAGCAACAGGCTCGCTCACAGGGCTGCCCCCGCCCTCCCGTCCATCACCTGCCCTCACCTCCATGTTCAGCAGCATCTGCTTGAGGGAGTAGATAAAACTCTGAATCTCTTCATTCTTCACAGCCAGCGTGGTGATGATCTTCCGCAGAGCCTCCTGCCCCCACGGGAAGCGCGCACACACACAAGGCCAGTAAGCCCCTCAGCCTGGCCCAGCTCCCTCACTTGGAGCTCATCGCTCCAACCTCCGGAGATCCAGGGAGGTGTGGGGCCACTGTGCCAATGCGCTTGGGCACTCAGCAGGAGGCAGGCCCCGGGGGAAGCTCTGGTCCTACCTTCCCTCACCCAGCAGGTGGGCACCATGAAGATACCCATTTCACAGGCGAGGAGACTGAGGCACAGAGTGAGCCTCTCAGTAAGGAACAAACTCTGGGCCGAAGCACAAAGCCTGCAAACCTCCGTCCTGAAGGCGGGGCATGATAAGGTGAGGGGCCCGCTTGGGAAAAGAAAACCCCAAAGGAAACTGATACCTGCAGCAGATGGGCTGACCTGGGGAAGGGGAGGCCCTCGGAAAAGGGCTTGGCAAGGAGAACGGAGGAAGCTGAGGAGAGCGGGTGCCAGGGAGCCCAGGTAAGTGGGGAAGGGGGATGGTCTGGAGGAGGGGATGCCGGGAGGGAATGCTGGGAGGGAAGGCGGCGTGGGAGGGTCTTGCTGGGGCCTGTAGCTCTGACCCAGGCTCGGACGGGTCTGTTTTCTGGGGGCGCAGGGTCGGTGGAGTCACCTGTGCTGAGCTGGTGGGGCGGGGCCGGGACACCTGGTCCGCAGTCCGGATGGAAGGCGTGGGGGATGGGGTCAAGGTTGCGCCTGGGATCCTGGGCGGAGGTGGGGGTGGGGGTGGGGGCTAGGATTATACGGGGTCTGGGCAAATGTGGGGGGCTACGTTCCCAATGGAGGGGCTAGACTGGCTAGACTGCGGCGGGGGTGGAGTCTGCACTGCAGAGCAGCTGGGGGCGGGGGCGGGAGGGAGGGCGCTGCGGCATCCCCTGGTCCCCTCTCTTTGGGTACCCGAGGCGGGTGCCTCCGCGCCCCGCCCTGGTCTTACCCTCTGGTCCTCCATGGCTGCAGCCCAGCTCGTCCCGGCCCGGCCCGCGGGCCCCGCTAGCTCTTCTGGTCCCCAAGCTGCCTTGGCCGCTGCCGGGAGCCAATGGCCCGCCGAGCCCTCGCCGCGCCGCCGCGCCCCCCTTCAGCGCTCCATCACTGGCCACAGCGCGCAGGCGCGACCCCCACCCACTGCGGCAGGCTGGGAAATGTAGTCCCGCGCTGGGGTCTCCGCGAGCAGGGACACCCCTAATGGCTCACCCACCCACCCACCTCCAACCCCGCACCCCCCGAACCTGGGACGCACTTGGTGACGTTGGTAATTGGCGGTGATGGCTGAGCGGAAGGGAGCCTGGAGCTGGGAGATAGGACGTCTGGGTTCGACCCCAAGCCCTGCCCTGTGACCTAGAGCCCATCCGAGTCCTCCCGGGGCCTCAGTCTCCCCACCGCATCACCCACACTGCTGCTCACGCTGGAGTTCCACCGAGAACTGGCCCCCGAGATCTGGCCCCTGACCACTCACAACCTTGCATTTATTGAAAAGCCAAGGCCTTTGCCCAGCGGACGTTCTGGCTTCCATGCCTTCTTTCCCTCCGAGATCTGGATTCAGCTCTTCCACCTCCACTGCTCCCTGTCCCCACGCCCCACTGCGGCATCACCTGCCCTTCCATCCCCCCCCCCCCCCCAGGTGTGTTTATATATAGTCTTACAGAAAGATCTCCACTCAGTGGGACACATTCCCACTCACATATGCAGATGCCTTTCAAATAAAATAAAATAAAAAAACTTCGAGAAACGGAGGCAAAAGGTGGCTGGGAATGGAGCCCCCTGCAGCATTGTTCCCCAGACATCTGCTGCCTGGCCCAGCTGTCACACCCGCCTCTGTGTCCGGGGCAGAGATTGTGGCAGGAAGTCTGTCACATGGGAGGGATAGAGGTGGTGGCAGGTGCCAGCCAGGAGAGGAAGGCCTGATGGGCCAGGAGTGGGGTCCATGGGCACAGCCCTGGTCCTCCTTGGGCCTCTCTCCCCTCTGCACCCCCTTCTGCTGTCCACCACTCCAGCTGCCCACCCCTTCCACTCAAAGCTCCTCTAAACCTTAGTCTCTCTGCTCTGCCAAATAAGGCCTGTCTCTCTCTGATACTCAGAACCTCAGGAGAGTTGAAGGAGTCTAGCAAGGGTCCTCAGAGGGGGCCCTTAGGATAAAATTAAACCAAGACCCACATACCAGCCTTGCGTGACCTGGCCTCACTGGCCTGTCATCACCACCTCACCCCCGAGGCCTTCCCTCCCTCCCCCTTGGCCACCCACTGGCTTGTCTTTCTTTTTGTTTTTCCCAGCACACCAAGCTTGATCTCTCCTCTGGGACTTTGCACATGCTGTTCCCTCTGCCTGAAACACTTCCCTGGATTTCATCTCTCTATCCTCAGCTGCAATTGTGTCTCAAATGCCAGGAGCTTAATATAAACTCACCCCTTCTGGGGGATCTAACAGGTGCCAAAAGCAAATTCTTTTTCTAATCAGCCCTCTTCTTCTCTCTTTTGACCATTCAGACCCCGGCTCAAATGTCACCTCCCCTGAGAGGCCTTCCTTGACCACCCTCAGTAAGTAGATTCTCACCTCATCCTCATCCCCTATTGCCACTCCCTCTTCCTTTCCTCCATTATTGTTCTTATTTCACGACTTCCTGTGTCTCTCTCTGCCCTGGGCCATCAGCTGTCCGAGGGTGCAATTTTTGTCCGTCTCAGTCACCTCTGTGTCTGTGTCCACGGTGTCCAGAACAGGCCTGGCACATACAAAGCGACATTTGTGTGGCTGAGAGCTGGGCATGTCATAAAGTCCATCTTGAAATTTCACAAGTGCTGAAAGAGTTATATTCGTTTCACAGATGAGGCCACTGTAGCTCAGCAAGAAGTGAGCTTGCAAAAGATCATACAGACAGCAAGGTTCTAACCTCTTATTGCCTCACCACAGTGAAGGGCTCTGGGAGTAAGACCGCACGTGTACACACACACACACACAGAGAGAGAGAGAGAGAGAGAGAGAGAGAGAGAGAGAGAGAGAGAGAGAGAGAGAGAGAGAGAGAGGCCTCACTCACCTCTTCTGCCTCCCGGCCCTGCAAGGAGCCACAGGCCTGAATGTGCAACAGGGGCCCAAGTTGCTGCAGGGGAGGCAGGACAGCCAGGTGACCTTGACCTGTCAGGTGGCACAGTCTCAGGCCTGGGAGCAGCTCCTTGTCGAGTGGACCCAGGACAGTGTTACCTTGTGCCCGCCATACATCACCAACCGCAACCTCAGCCTGGAGGTCTGAGAGCCTCAGTGATGACTCTTCTGGCGACCACCTGGCAAGCTCACTGCAGCTGGACCGCGTGACTATCAACAACAATGGGAACTACTTGTGCTGGGCAACCATGGAGATTCCTGAATTGGTGGAGGCCAAGGGCGATGGAGCACAGCTCCCGGTGGACAGGGGTGTGAGAGCAAGTGGGGAGAAGAGGCAGGGACTTGGCACTTCTAGAATCTTAAGACTAGAATTTCAAACAGCTGGAAACAAGCTCTAAAATCAAATCAGATTTTTAGGAACAGAAATCCTGCAAATGCCAAGAACATCAAGTTATAAATCACAGCACCAAAGGCATGCTGAAACTTATAACTCTAGACCAGAGCTCTGGCAAACGTTTTCTGTAAAGTGCAATATAGCAAATAGTTTCTGTTTTGTGAACCAGGGGGTCTCTGTTGCAGCCACTCCACTCTGCCTTTGTAACCCCTGCAGAGGTCAGTAGGCTAATGGCGGCACTGGGTTCCAACAAAACTTTGAGCCCTGGCTGGTGTGGCTCAGTTGGTTGTGTTGAGACATCACAATTCCATTCCTGGTCACCTGATAGGGTTGTGGGCTCAATCCACAGTGGGGGCTGTGCAGGAGGCAGCTAATCAATGTTTTTCTCTCTCCCCCTCTTCCTTCCTCTCTCTCTCAAATCAATAAAAACGTATTTTTAAAAAGAACTTTAAATGATATAAAGGAAAACAGTGATCATCTATGGGGGTGGTATGTACAGGGAACTTTCTGCAGAGATTGAAACATTCTATGTTTAGATTGATATGTTGTTTATATGTGTGGATACGTTTTGTGAGCACTTGTTGAATTATACATTTAAGATCTATGCATTTCACTGTAGGCAAATTTTATCTTATTAAAATATTTTAAAGTATAAAATAAAAAATATAAAAAGGACTTTATTTGAAGAAACAGGCAGTGGGCCGAATTTGATCAGCAGGCTGTAGAGTTTGCTGAACCCAGTTCCAGAATATCACAATCATAAACTCTTAAGTACATATAATTCTGGAGTTTTTATTAAAAACAATTCCAGCCCGAGCCCGTTTGGCTCGGTGGATAGAGCGTTGGCCTGCGGACTGAAGGGTCCCAGGTTCAATTCCGGTCAAGGGCACATGCCCTGGTAGTGGGCTCGATCCCCAGTTGGGGGCATGCAGGAGGCAGCCAATCAATGATTCTCTCTCATCATCGATGTTTCTCTCTCTCTCTCTCTCTCTCTCTCTCTCTCTCTCTCTCTCTCTCTCCCTTCCTCTCTCAACCAATAAAGAACGTGTTAAAAAATAATAAAGTGAACTCTTCTCTCTTTAAGAAGGAACTACTTTTCCAGCCCACTAGATACCACACTCAGGGCCTTCACAGCTGCCCCCCCCCCCATCCTGATTTCTAGCAGCAGAGATCCATTTTGCTGGTTTTCTATCTTATTTAAATGGAACCATAGGGTGTGTTCTCTTTTGCATCTGATTTCTTCTGTTCCATGTGTCTAGAAGACTCATTCATGTCGGTGCCTGTGGCAGAGTGCCCCAACATGTGACTCCCCTGCCATTTCTCAGCCCGATTTCTACTGATGGGCACGTGGGCAGCTCGGGCCTTGGCTCTCATGCGCAAGGCTGCCGTGGATTCTCTAGAAGGTGTCTTTTCGTCAGCTATGTACACAGTTCTGCGGCACCTGGGACAATTCTAGGATCTCGAAGCACAACATAGAATCTTGCCGTTCTAGAATCCTAGGGCTATAAAATTCTCAGCTCTCAGGACTATAGCTTATAAGGGGCGGTGAACACACTGCAATATACAGATGATGTATTACAGAATCATATACCTGAAAACCTATATGACTTCATTACCCAATGCCACCCCAACAACTTCAATAAAAAAGTAAAAACAAATGAACTAAATGGACACTGCAGGCTTAAAAAAATAAAAAGAACTAAAGTGTATGTTCTCATTGGGGCAGATCACTCCCTAAAGAGGCAAACATTGGTTCTTGGGGAGCAAAGAAAAATTTATCTTTTCTATGCATAAACCATAAATATGCACATAATGCACAAATAGATTTACAGTATATCTGTGGTATGAAAATTTCATGGGTGAA
This sequence comes from Myotis myotis, assembly GCF_014108235.1. Lineage (NCBI taxonomy): Eukaryota > Metazoa > Chordata > Mammalia > Chiroptera > Vespertilionidae > Myotis > Myotis myotis. The sequence continues at coordinate 80,474,083 of NW_023416368.1, read as the reverse complement.
GAAATTAAGATTTTTTAAAAAGACTCCTGGGGCGAGGGGTGACAATAATGAACAGTTGAGAAACCCTGAAATAAAGGAATGGATGGTTCTAGAATTTTGAGAAACCCTGAAATAAAGGAATGGATGGTTCTAGAATTTTAGAACTGCACTATGGCAAACACTTTAAATAAAGAGACGCTTAGAAGTTTGCAGTCTGAGTAGACCAGAGAATTCTAGAACCCAGAACTGAAAGTCACCGACTCAAAGCTGGAGGGAGCTTTCCAGACCAGCGAAGGCAGCTGCGTCGTTTGCAGACGGAAAAGCTGAGGCGCAGAGAGGGCCAAGTCATATCAGTGACACACAGGAGCCAGGGCAGCAGCGGCTTTCTCTCCAGCCCGGCTCACACGCGCCCCACTCTGCGTAGGACGGCCTCCTGGGCTGACCCTGGAGCAGGCGCAGGAGAGAAGCCGCCTCTGCCAGGGCTCTGCTCTCTGGTGGTTTCTGATGGCCTCGGGCGCATGCCCAGCCCCCTCAGACAGTGCAGCACCGCCCTGGCTCCCAGCCCCCCTCAGACAGTGCAGCACCGCCCTGGCTCCCAGCCCCTCTCAGACAGAGATGCCCATTCCCGTCAGCTGGCAGGACCGCCCACTGCCTGCCTCCAGGGCAGTGGACTCTGGCTGTCCTGGCACCCCCGACCCCTCCAGTGATGAGGGGGCCAATGACCAATGAGCAGAGGCACCAGGCTCTGAGCTGTTGGCAGCTGCGAAGGAAGGAGTTGGCGCTGGTCCCATCCTCACAGTGGCTTTCCCGCCCGCACAGCTGTTTCACAGCCCCCAGGCACCACTGCCCACCTTAGGACCTGAAGATGGAGGGTTCAGGTGCAGCAGCAGGAGCCTTTGGCTGGGGTCACACCAACTGTACAGACCTGGAAGCATGTCCCCGCTCCGCCAGTCACTGCTGTGTGACCCGGGGCAGGTCATTGACCCTGGTGAGCAGGGTGATGGAGCTCATGATGAAAAAATCCACAGCACCCCAGCCAGACAGGAATGTGTGTCCTTTTCTCAGAAGAGGAAACAGGTGTAGAGTCAGCACCTGCCCAGAGTCAAACAGCACAGCAGGCCCCTCCGGTCCCACACGGGGTGGGAGGCTGGGCCCTGAGACAGAGGTTTCTCCTCCGCACGAGGCCTGCTACCCAACGAACCAGACCCCTGGCTCCCCCGGTGAGCCTCACCTGGGCTCCCTCCTGCGCCACCCCTGCCACCTGTGTCTTGCCCACCTCCTGCCCTTTCACCCCAGGACTCTTCATGTTGCTGGAGGCTGGGGTCATGACTTTGGCTGTATCAGGCTGGGCACCCGGTTTGGGGGCTCCTTCCTCAAGGACGCAGGTGAGGGCGCAGGTAGACGTGCCAGGGCAGATGGTTCTGGAGCCATCCCCTCGGGACCCTTCTCCGAGGGGCATAGGTGGGAACTGCAGCCCTTCACAAGCATGGACTGTCCCCCCACCTCCCACTTCTGGAAGGAGGGAGGGAGGGCTGAGGGCTGAAAAGAGGGGAAGAGGTGAAGGCTGCCCTGTCCATCCATGCTCTTCAGAAGCAGAGACAAAGCCCCCGGAGGTGAGCTGAAGAAAAGCCAGGCTCTTAACGACTGTCCCTTCTTTTTTTTCTTCTTTTTAAATATATGTATTTTTATTGATTTCAGAGAGGAAGGGAAAGGGAGAGAGATAGAAACATGAATGATGAGAGAGAATCATTGATCAGCTGGCTCCTGCACACCCCCCACTGGGGACCAAGCCCACAACCTGGGCACGTGCCCTGACCAGGAATCAAACCGCAACCCCTTGGTTCACAGGTTGACGCTCAACCACGGAGCCACACCGGCTGGGCTGGCTGTCCCCTCTGGGTCTTTGTCATCCCTCTACAGCAACATCCTCTGCTGCCCAGCGGGTCCCAAAGAGGATGGAGGCAAGGCCTGTGGAGGGGAAGGGGCTGGACATCCCCAGGGACGACCAGCAGGGCCGTACCTTCCATTCCACCGTGTTTCCCCATCCCCAACCCTCGGTGGCATCTGGCCCCCAAACCTTGCCCAGCCCCAGCCCGTCACCCCACTTCTACAGGCAGAACCTCTCCTGGCCCAGGCTCCTCGGGGCAGCCACGGCCAAGGGAAGAGGAGCCAGAACCCCGGGGACTCAGACAAGACCCGCCCGTGGCTACACGGGATGTGACTGGTCTCGGGAGTCCAGCAGCCCCTCCTGAGACCCCTGTCCTGTTTCTTTGACCCTGGACCTCTCCCTTGTCCCCAGAAAACCCCATAAAGGCTCATGAAGAAAGAAAAGCCAGAGTTTGTGGCAATTTGGGGTTGCTAAAAAGATTCAGTGGGTCCTCTGGAGTCCCAGGGATGGCTGAGAGGTCCATGGCAAGGGGGCTCTGTGACTCGGCAGCTCCCCCTCTCGTCCGTGGAGGGACATGTCCAATTAGCAGAGAAGCGACACCCCCAGCCTCCACGCAGTGCCCTGAGCTGGAAGTCCCTCTCCCCAGCTGGTACCCACCAGGCAGGCTCGGAGATGTGGGGGGAGGAGGGAGAAGGGACTCCCTGGCACTTATCAGCCTCCTGGGTCTCCTGCCCAACAGTCACCTTGAAGTGACACCAGCTGGGCCCAGCTCCCCTCCCCCACTCCTGCTGTTTCCATGGGGACAGATGTCCTTTCAGCAGCAGCATCAGGCCTCAGCCGCCCGCCCCAATGGGGAGGGGAAAACGGGTGGGGGGTGGGGCTGGCCCAAGAGCCCTCCCTGGGTTTCTTTATCTTTTTTATCTGCGGGACTCCGCTGACCACAGCTTTCTGAGTTTTGGTCCCTCCCTGTGAGCCATTCAGGCTCCCATCCCAGCTCTTTCTGCAACACGAGGAGCTGGGGACCCCCTTCTCCCTCCAAGGGTCCATCTTTTTCATCCTTTCCAGCGGCTGGGGTCCCGGCCTCCCAGAAAGGACACTTGAAACACACAATAACTTATTTATTTTCTGGATCAGAGGAGGACTTTCTTACAATCTTGGGCCCCAGGACCCGGAAGGGGGCTGAGAGGGCAGGCCCGATGCAGCCGGAGAGCCTGGAGGAGCAGGAACCTTTCCCTCTGGCCTCCTCCAGGGCTGGAGCGAATCAGCCTCACGGAGCAGGGCCGGGGGCAGAGGCCCCGGGGCAGGGGCTCTGCGTGACCACCGGGTACAGCAGGGCCAGGTGCTCGGCGCCCTGCACGGGCAGCGGGCGCGAGCTGTAGTGGAGCACCAGCTCGGGCACACTGGCGAAGGGGCCGCTGTGCTGGCCCAGCACCAACTGGTTCTCTCGTGTCCACGCAAACTTCAGGTGCAGGAAGCCCTGGCTGCTTCTGGGGAACAGCATCACGGGGGGCCTTGAGCACCCCAGCCCCCAGCAGGCTCTCCAGCCCTGAGGCCGCCCCATCACTGCTCCTGGAACCCGGGCACTGGTGTCCCCAGGTATTTCTGTTAAACAGCCAGTTGGTGCCAAGGCGTTGGCTTGCTCCGGAGCAGGAATGCCTTCTAGGCTGGTGGAGGCCCTGCCAGGGGACAGCCCCTCCCCTGAAACATGAACTGACTTTCTCTCCAAACCTCCTGACCCCTTTATCTTTTTTATCTGTGGGACTCCGCTGACTACAGCTTTCTGAGTTTTGGTCCCTCCCTGTGAACCATTCAGGCTCCAATCCCAGCTCTTTCTGCAAAACGAGGAGCTGGGGACCCCTGGTGCTACCCCACCTGACCTCCCCACTAGTTAACCCCCAGTCTGAGGTCTCTTTCCTTTCTCTGTCTCGGGTGGGTGGAATGATGTAGAACCTGGGAATCATTTTATCCACATCATTAACATGATTCAAGTACTTCCTGTTTCTGGGGCACTATTCCCAACATTTTTTCATGTATTTTTTTCCCATTTAATCATTGCATTCCCAGGTTCGATTCCAGTCAAGGGCATGTACCTTGGTTGCGGGCACATCCCCAGTGGGAGGTGTGCAGGAGGCAGCTGATCGATGTTTCTAATCATTGCAGTATTACCATGAAATCGATGCTATTATTCTTCCATAAATGAGGAAACCAAGGCCCAGAGAAGGCGAGTAAATGAGCTAAGGTCACACAGCTAGAAAGTGGTAGAGGCAGGATTTGAACCAGCCTCTTCAATGTTGGGCTTTTAGGGATCTCACGCTCAGATGCCTAGTAGGATCTTAGGAGTGCCGTATGCTCAGACACACCTAGAAGCTTAGGCAGAGAAGCACGTAGCACCAGGGTCTCAAACTCAAATGCCTAGAGTGCCACTCAGATTCTAGCCCTGGGACAGACACAGTGAATATACTCTAACTTTTGGACTGGGGGGTCCACAGAAAACTGACATCTGCTTCTCCATCTCACCTAAGTCCTAGATCTCCTGTGTGGCATCCACGCCATCTTCTTGCATACCTCCCGTGACAGGGAGCTCATTCTAGGTAGATCTCCCTGGAGGCCCCACTGACAGGTCCCATAAGTCCCACCCATGGGCCTGAAAGCCCAGCCCCCCCTACATCCTTCTGCTCAAACCTGAAAACATGCTGCATGCAGTCCTGTGACCTCCCGAGGCGGGGTCTCACCTGAGGGACAGGGAGCAGTCTTGGGGGCTGGTCTCGCTGAGCCGCACCAGGTAGCTGCCTTCCTTGCAGAGCAAGAGGAGGTTCTCGGCGTCTGCCCGGCTCAGAGGCCCGTGAAACCACCTGGTGTGGGGGCAGATGTCTCAGGAAAGGCCACCCCCCTTCAAACACACCAGGGGTCTGGCGCAGGCACAGTGGATAAAGGGCTTCTGGCCTCCAGGCAACGAAGAGAAAAATTCCCTTGGGTTTCTCAAGAGGAGCCTGTTTCCCGGGGAGGCAGCCGAGCCCAGGCCAGTGTGGAGCATACAGTTCCACCTGACCTTGACCTTAGCCTCCCCGGTGCTCCATCCTGTATCCCCACCCGCCTGGACCGCTCTTTACTTAGCATTTTTCTTTAACGTGCCCACAGAGAGGCAGCAGCTGCAAGCAAGGTGTCGGAGAGGGATGAGCATCAGGGACTGCGCGGTTGTTTGTATTGAAAGAAAACTGAAGAGAATAAACGTTTCACCTGTGCTTCAGTGTTAAGTAGCCAGGCTGGTATCGCCCACCTGAAAGGTTTGGGAATGACTGTGATGAACACAGCCCGCTGGGGCTCGGACCTGGGTGGGGGCTTAGGGAGTCCCTCAGGGCTCCCAGGCTGCAGGGACACAGAAAAGACCCTCACCCTCCCAGCCTGCGCCTCTTCACAATCCTGTTCTTCCCAGTTTTACCCCAGGCCTGTCCTGGGGGTGAGAATCTTTCTGGCTCTTAGTTCCCAGGCTTATGAGCCCCACCCAAGTGGAGGGAGGAAATCCCCCTTTACTCTGGTTGAGCCAGGCACCACCTTAGGGGTTTTCAGCTTAAGGCTCAGGTAATTCACAGGCTCAGGTCCTGTCGCCAGGAGACACAGAGCAGGGATTCGAACCCAGCGTCTGATGCCAGAGGGAGCGGAGACTCCATCTGATTCTGCTTTGCACCTAGCAGCTAGGTCCTAGCTAGATGGTCTGGCACACAGCAGGCGCTGGCGCCCAAGGAAGAGTAGTTGAAGAAATGAATGAAATGAATGAATGAACCAGCTCCCCTAGTCCGGTGGATCTGTAGCCGTATGGGGCCAGGAGGGATGCGACCCAGGCCTTCCATCTTCAGTTTCCCCACTCACGGCTGTTTCTCCAGGGGCAGGGCAGGGTCCACACGCTCTGCGAGATGGGGGCTTCTGGGTGGGGGTTTCCGGAGCTCCTTGGCCGAGCCTGGGGTCCTTTCCCACTCGGGACTGTCAAACTGCACTGAAGGGGGGGGAGGGTTGGAGAGCAAAGTTAAGTCCAACCTGCCTGGGAGGAAGGGGGGCCCGCCAATGGAATTTCAGTAGGAAGGCGGTACCAATGGAATCAGAAGAGGAGGCGCTGGGGCCGAATTGGTAAAGGAACAACCAATTGACTTTCAGAAGGGTGTGGTCATCCGCAAGTGTGGTGGCATAGAAGGGCGGGGCAGCTTCATGAGTGACAAATCAGAGAGCAGGGGCGTAGCTAAAAGGGGGGTTGGAAGTTCTGTCCCATTCCCAGCAAATCACAGAACTAGGTAACAGCTCCCCACTATATAGACAAGTAAACTGAGGCCCTGAGCTCAAATTCCCCTCCCAGTCATACAACATATGGGGCAAAGTTGGGTTCTCACATCTCTTCCTGGTCCAAGTTATTTTATTTATTTATTTTTTTTAAAATATATCTTTATTAATTTCAGAGAGGAAGGGAGAGGGAAAGAGAGAGAGAGAGAAACATCAATGATGAGAGATAATCATTGATTGGCTGCCTCCTGCATATGCCCGACTAGGGATCAAGCCCACAACCCAGGCATGTGCCCTTGACCGGAATCGAACCTGGGACCCTTCAGTCCACAGGCTGACTCTATCCACTGAGCCAAACCAGCGAGGGCTATTTTATTTCTTAAAGCTGACCTTATTGTTACTCCTTTTATAGAAGAGGAAACTGAGATTCAGAGGCTTGTCCAAGCTTACCCAAGTCTACCTGATGACAGCTACTAAGAAATGCTACTTTCTCCCCCAACAACTCCTATGTAATTGAGCACTTTATAGCACTCAATTTCCAAGCACCCTATTCGGTAGATACCATGATGATCCCCATTTTACAGGGAAAGAAACAGATTCAGAGAGATAAAATGATTTGCCCAAGTAAGTGACACAAACCCAGGTCAAAGCCTTCCCCTTCACTATACTGAGCAGAATAAGTAGGTCCTATTGCACTCTACAAGGTGTTTCCGTTTCCAAGGAAGATAGTTTCTTCTGGGAAGAGAAATTTATGGCTATTAGTCATTCACACTTTAGTGAGAATTAACAAACCACTGAAGTGCCAGATAACTGGCGTCTACTTTGTAAGTTGAAACAGGGGATGTGACCAGAGTAGAAAATAGAGGGACTCAAGCACCTGCAAATGCCTTGGAGATGTGGTCTTTCTTCCACTCCCAGGGCTGATCATACTCATCCGCTGGCCTTTCATCTTCCTGGGGCTGCCGGCTCTGTCCAGGCCTTTGCCCTGAAAAAAGCCTGTCTCCTGGCTCCCCATCCTGCTCCTCATAGGGAGTGTCATACAGCTGCACTGCCCTACAAGGCAGTTCTGGGAGGCCAAGGACACTGGTTAGATCCCACTCCCACCTGGGACCCGGTCATCCTCCCCCAAGCCCTGCTCACTCACCACTCACGACCCGCTGGGCATCATAGGGTTCCATGTAGCCATCATCTGGGGGTGGCGGATGAGGCTGGGCATCAAAGGGGTCCGAGTACTCGGTGTCAACTTCTGACTGGTGAGAGAAGGCAAGGGAGACCAGGCGGCTCTGGTTACGCCCTGCCCCCCCCTGAGCCCTCTGACACATCCCCTTCCAGCAGTTCTCTTTTCTGGGGGGAGGAGGGAGTCTCCGCTACCACCCAGGAATGTTTGCAAGAAAGATGCCAGCTTCCCCTACGCCCTTTCTTCATGCAGTTCGGACCCTTCCCGACATAGACACCCTCACCTCCTTCTTTCAATCATTTTTTAAATATATATTTTCATTGATTTCAGAGAGGAAGGGAGAGAGACAGAAACATCAATGATGAGAGAGAATCATTAATTGGCTGCCTCCTGCACGCCCCCTACTGGGGGGATCTAGCCTGCAATCTGGGCCGTGCCCTTGGCTGAAATCGAACCTGGGACCCTTTAGTCTGAACACGGCTAGGGCAGTTTTTTTTTTGTTAATCCTCACGGGAGGATGCTTTTGTCCATTGCTTTTAGAGTGGAAGGGAAGGGGACAGACAGAGAGAGAAACATCGATGTGAGAGACTCATCCATTGGATGCCTCCCACTCACATGTGCCTGAACCTGCAACTGAGATACATGCCCGAGACCAGAATTAACCCCGAGACTCTTCAGTCCTCCAGCCAACACTCTCCACTGAGCCAGACTGACTAGGGCTTCAATAATTTTAAAGTTTATCAGCTGCCAGCACTGTTCTAAATGCTTCATATATTTTTACTTGTCATATCAACATTCCATAGACACATTATCCCCATTTTACAGATGAGGAAACCAAGGCACAGAGCGGGTAAGTAACTTGCTCAGGGTCACAGACCTGGTAAGAGGCAGGTTTTGATCCCAGGTTGTCTGAGTCCCTGCCTCCTTCTCCCTTTCTCTGTACCATCAACCCAACACAGTCTCTCCTAACCCTCCCCAAATCCTTCTCTGTTTCCACTGAGGGTTTGCAGTGATCCTCTAAGAAAAATAATATAGCCCAGCCGGCGTGGGTCAGTGGTTGAAGGTCAACCTATGAACCAGGAGGTCACAGTTGGATTCCTGTTCAAGGCACACGCGGGGGTTGTGGGCTTGATCCCCAATAGGGGGCATGCAGCAGGCAGCAGATCAATGATTCTCTCTCATCATTGATGTTTCTATCTCTCTTTCCCTCTCCCTTCCTCTGAAATCAATTTAAAATATATATTAAAAAAAAGAAAAAGAAAAATACTGCCCTGGCCGGTGTGGCTCAGTGGGTAGAGCGTCGACCTGCGGACTCAAGGGTCCCGGGTTCGATTCCGGTCAAGGGCATGTACCTGGGTTGCGGGCACATCCCCAGTAGGGGGCGTGCAGGAGGCAGCTGATGGATGTTTCCTCTCTCATCGATGTTTCTAACTCTCTATCCCTCTCCCTTGCTCTCTGTAAAAAGTCAATAAAATATAAAAAAAAAAAAAAAAAAAAAAAAAAAGAAAGACAAATACTAAAAAATCATGGGCATTGGAGGCAGGTCTGGAGTTAGACCATGTGACCACAGGCAAATTGCTTCTTTACTTTTCTGTGAACCTCAGTTTCCAGGTCTGGTAAATGGGAATGATAACAGGCAGTTCTGGGAGTAGTGGTGAGGATGTTTCAGTGCCCCGTAGGGGAGCGAATGGCTCAGGTCTGTTTTAGAAAGCTTCCTCCAGCTGCGAGAGGAAGGAGCTGGGGGAGGGGCCCGGAGAGGGACGTCAGGGGCAGGACAATGTCCGGCAGGCAGAGAGGTGGGTGGACCAGCACTGTGCGCTGAAAGGGGACAGGCATCACACTTTGTCCAGCGGCTGAAGGACTGGGGAGTGTCTGCAGTCACACATTCAACATGCTCCCCAAGTCCAGGGCCCAGCCTGGTCCTCCCCGCCCAGTCTCTTAGGGCACCCAGCTCCGACCCTTAGCCACGCACCTCCGCCCCTGCACTGCCCAGCAAGACCTTGGCTCTGGCCACCTCGGCCATGTCGGCTGCCTCCACCTTGATGAGCCGGTGCTTGGGGGAATCGTACTTGGAGTCCCTGGGGCCCGCAGGGTCTGGCTCCAGGCGGCTGTCCGCATCCTCATAAGGGTCCTCGAAGTCCAGATTCTTCTGTTCCAGGTAGGCCCGCAGGATGTCGCTTTCCGTGTAGTCGGGAGTGGGTGGCTGCGGAGGGGGCCTCCGACCGCCAAAGCTCAGGTAGTCCCGTAGCCACTTGGCCATTTGGGCCCGCGTCACCCCAACACCTGGCTACTGTAAAGGGGAGACACACATGCCCTCTTTTGGGTGCCTTCCTCAGCAGATTCCGGGGGGGGGGGGGGGGGGCGGAGAAGGGGGAGGAGGGGGAGGAGGGGGAGGAGGAGGAGGAGGAGGGAAGGGGAGGAGGGGGGAGGAGGGGGAGAAGGAGGAGGAAAAGGGAAGGGGAGGAGAAGGAGGAGGAGGAAGAGGAGGGAAGGGGATGAGGGGGAGGAGGAGAAGGGAAGGGGAGGAGGAGGAGGGAAGGGGATGAGGGGGAGGAGGAGAAGGGAAGGGGAGGAGGAGGAGTAGGAGGGGAGGGGAGGAGGGGGAGGAGGAGGAGGGGAAGGGAAGGGGAGAAGGAGGAGGAGGAGGGGAGGGGAGGAGGGGGAGGAGGAGGAGGAGAAGGGAAGGGGAGGAGGGGGAGGAGGAGGAAGAGGGAAGGGGATGAGGGGGAGGAGGAGAAGGGAAGGGGAGGAAGAGGAGGGGGGAGGAGGGGAGGAGGGGGGAGGAGGAGGAGGAGAAGGGAAGGGGAGAAGGAGGAGGAGGAGGGGGGAGGGGAGGAGGGGAGGAGGAGGAGGAGAAGGGAAGGGGAGGAGGAGGAGGAGGAGGGGGGAGGAGGAAGAGGGAAGGGGATGAGGGGGAGGAGGAGAAGGGAAGGGGGGAGGAGGAGGAGGGGAGGGGAGGAGGGGAGGAGGAGGAGAAAGGAAAGGAAGGAGGGGGAGGAGGAAGGAAGGGGATGAGGAGGAGGAGGAGGGAAGGGGAGGAGGGGGAGGAGGAGGAGGGAAGGGGAAGAGGAAGAGGAGGAGAAGGGAAGGGGAGAAGGGGGAGGAGGAGGGAAGGGGATGAGGGGGAGGAGGAGGGAAGGGGAGGAGGGGGAGGAGGAGGAGGGAAGGGGATGAGGGGGAGGAGGAGGAGGGGAGGGGAGGAGGGGAGGAGGAGGAGGGAAGGGGAAGAGGAAGAGGAGGAGAAGGGAAGGGGAGGAGGGGGAGGAGGAGGAGGGAAGGGGAGGAGGGGGAGGAGGAGGAGGGAAGGGGAGGAGGGGGAGGAGGAGGAGGGAAGGGGAGGAGGGGGAGGAGGAGGGAAGGGGAGGAGGGGGAGGAGGAGGAGGGAAGGGGAGGAGGGGGAGGAGGAGGAGGGAAGGGGAGGAGGGGGAGGAGGAGGAGGGAAGGGGAGGAGGGGGAGGAGGAGGGAAGGGGATGAGGGAGAGGAGGAGGGTCAGGTGTGCCCCTTGGCTGGGCTCAGGAGAGGGTGAAAAGGAGAGAAAAAGGAGACGGAGGGGGCGGAGACGCAAAGCCCACCTGAGCCCGGTTCTGGAAGGCCGGCGGGAAGGGGGTGCTCCGTAGGGCCCCGAACGCCGAGCGCGAGGTCGTCCGGCCAAGGCGAGGGGCATCCGCGGGAACGCGTGGAGCTCCTGCGGGCGGCGAGGTCCCCGCGAGCACCTCGGCCACCAGGCGCCCGGGAAGCGCCGGGATCCCTCCCCGGGGTCCAGGGGTCGAGGAAAGCGCCGCCTGCGGACGCCCCAGCCCGCTCAGACGGGACGCCTGGGTTCGCGGCGCAGCGGGCGGGCTCCCCCGGGGCGCGCGCCCCGCCCAAAGTTGGGCCGCCGGGACCTTGACCCCGACGCGGTGTGCCTTCTGCGGCGCTGGCCTCTGCTCCGCGGGAGCCCCCGTCCCCGGCCGCCAGCCCCGCCGCCCCGATGCGGCCCCGCCCGCGGCACAAAGGGAAATAAACCCCGCAGTGCCCCTTCGCGTTTTCGGAGACTTCACCGCCGCCGGCGCGCGGCCGGGAGGGGGGCTCCGGGGAGGGGCGCGCAGGCGGGCGCTCTGGTCCCTGCCAGCCGCGGGCCGTGTCGGGGCAGCCAGGCTAAGGGTTCTCCGCCTCCCGCTCCGCGGCTGCCCCCTCCCTCCCCCTCCTGCGTCCCCCTCCGAGGTGCCGGAGACCTTCCGTTCTGGGGAGGGGGGAGCCGCGGCCACGGAGGGAGGGGGTGCGAGGCAGGAGTCGCGGCGCCGCGGGAGCCGGACGCGGACCCGGAGGGCAGAGGCGGGCGGGAGCCGACAGGCGCTGACCTTCAGGGGAGTGCGAGGCGCACGGGCGGGTTGGGGGAGAGGGCGGTGGAAACTGGCCGGGAAAAGGGGGGCTGGACTTGACCACGAGACAGGGCGGGCTGACCAGCAGAGGGGGTGAGAGTGACCACCACCACTGGCCGTTCAAACTGGACCAGGGTCTGGCGGCGAAGCTGACCCGGAGATGGGGGGTGGGGATTGTCGCAGGGGTCACCGCAGCGAGGCTGACACAGAGGAAGAGAGAGGAGGCAACGCCGGGGATCGGCTCCCCCCCCCCCCCCCAGGACTCCCCAGGGGCACTAATGGCAGGATGGGGAGAGGGCTGGGCAGCTGGCCCGGGGAAGGGAGATGGTATCTGCCTGGCGAGTGTCCTCAGCATCTGTCCCTTTGTGGCTTCTGGGGAGGGGGCCGGGAGGGAGACAGAAATGGGGGGGGGGGGGTTCTGCGCGGCCTGGTGGCAGCTGCAGTGTCTGGGGGCGAGGACACTAGAGGTTTCGGGGAGGGAGAGGCCACTTCCAGAGCCAACACATTTGCCTTCGTTCCCCATAAGGGCTTGCTCGGTCCCCTAATACTGGAGTGAGAGAGGGTGGTCAGGGAGGGTGGGATCCCAGATTTCCTTCTCCCAGCCCCCCAGGCTGGGCAGGTGCCTATGGCGTGGAGGGGAGGGAGGACCCGAAGTCAGAGCTGACGGTGCTGAGCTGCCCCTGGGAAGAGCAGTGGGGCTAGGGCGATTGAAAGGGGCAGCAGTAGAATTTGGGGAACCAGCTAGTACTGTGAGAGACATTAATCCTGCTGTTCACCGTGATTGTTTTATTCTGATGAAAGAAGGCACATTCCACCCTGGCTGGAGCTGACCCGGAGATGCCGCCCTTCCTCCCCATTCGGAGCTGCCTGTAATCATGGAAAGATGAACAACTTTGCTGCAGAAACCGGAATCGCCAGCCCTTTGAAGGTCCCCAGCCCTTTTGCAAACCTGCAGGCCTTTGCAGACCTCCAGCCTGTACCTGTTAACTGCCCATCTGGCACTCCTTTTGGATTTCCCCGTGTAGCCCCAGCCCCTGCATATCACTAAGCCCTTTGAAGACCCCTAGTCCTTTTGCATATCTGTGAATGGCCCTTTTGCCTACTTCTCCTTTGTACTTTTACTATATAAGCAACTGGCTCATGGTGGGGTGCAGAGCAGAGTTCTGTGGCTACTGTAAAGGGGAGACACACATGCCCTCTTCCAGGTGCCTTGCTCAGTAGATTCCCCAGGAAGGAGGGGGAGGAGGAGGGTCAGGTGTGCCCCTTGGTTGGGCTCAGGGGAGGGTAAAAAGGAGAGAAAAAGGAGGCCATGACTCAACCTTGTCTCTGCTTCACTGAGTAGTGACCGGCAGCCCGGACCCATTGTTCGTCGGGTTACATATTCGCTGCCCCTGGGAAGAACAGTGGGGCTAGGGCTATGTCTATGCTTCCTCACTTTGCTTCCGTGGCTTGAAATATGGGACTTCTGATAGGAAACCCCCAAAGAGCTAGAGGAAGGACTGCCCGAGGGAGAGCCATTTTTTCCTGGTGGGGAAACTGAGGCACGGGGAGGGAGCAGGACTTGCTCAGAGCCACCCTGCAGCTCATTTCTCCCTGGACGCCAGGATATGGCCTGGCTTGGGGTGGCATTAGAGACCCACTAGAGTCTCTTCATGGAATCAGTGGCTCTCCGTCTCCCCTCCACTGCTAGCCCCATTTTCCAGATGGGAACACTGAGGTCCACAGCTGACAAGGCAAAGCCGCTAACAGCAGCAGGGGCTTGCTTCCCTGTGTCCTCCTCGCTCTGGCTGTGTCACCCAACACAAACCTGTTGAACCCAGTGCTCCCTCCGGAAGCACATGCATTCAGCCCCCAACCCCAACATACCCACTCTGATCAGGCAGCATCCCTGGGGACCGCTGGGGAGCACAGCGGGTAATTGTCCTGTTTTCTGTCCGCCGCCAGGCAATTCCAGGCTCGGCTCAGGGCTGAGCTGATGACAGATCTCATCAAATCCGAGTCCTCACCCTGGTGAGTAAACACCGGCGTCTGAGGTATAAATATTTGAAAGGGCCTTCTAATTACAGTTTGTGTCAGGAATAGCAATGAGAGGCCCCGCAGGCGGAATCAAACGGCATTTGACTTCCCTGCGCTTTTGAGCTGGCTTCTCCTGGGACTGCCCCTCCACCGCCAGGCAGGGAGCGGGGAAGGGGGCGGGGAGGAGCTGGAGGAGGGGGACAGGAGAGCTGGGCTGGGCTTCCCGCGACCTTGAGGTATGACCTGTGAAGCCACAACCTCTTGGGGTTTGGCTTTCTGATTGGAGACCAGGGAGCCACGGAGCGGTGCTTGGAGGGGGCCCTACAGGACAGAGGCAAGAAGGTGGGTGGTCTGGTGTCCTCCCTCCCCCCAGCGCCACCCCCAGGCGGTTCAATAGGGCTCCTCCCGGGTGGGGCTCAGCCTGCCTGACCTTGGGCAGTGGTTTGGAGTGTTCTCCCATCTTTTCTATGGGAAGGTAACAGCACACCTCTGTTGAGCATTTATTGCCTGGCACTGTTTGGGGCACTTTGTATTTTTAAATAATGATTTTTATAGAGAGAAACATCCATGTGAGAGCAGCAACATCAATCCGCTGCCTCCTCCCCTCCCCCAAAGTGGATTGAGCCCATAGCCTGGGTATGTGCCCTGACCAGGAATCTAAGGGGCAACCCTTTGGTGCACCGGATAACCCCAACTAACTGAGCCACACTGGCCAGGGCGAGTGGGCACTTTTTAAAAAGATATAATTGCCGAAACCGGTTTGGCTCAGTGGATAGAGCGTCGGCCTGCGGACTGAAAGGTCCTAGGTTCGATGCCGGTCAAGGGCATGTACTTGGGTTGCGGGCACATCCCCAGTAGGAGATGTGCAGGCGGTGGCTGATTGATGTTTCTCTCTCATCGATGTTTCTAACTCTCTATCTCTCTCCCTTCCTCTCTGTAAAAAATCAATAAAATATATTTTAAAAAAAAGATCTAATCCACATACCCTACAATTTACCTGTTTAAAGTGTATACTTGCGTGGATTTTAGTATGTTCAGAAGATGGCGTAACCCTTTCCACTATCTAACTCCTGAACATTTTATCACCCCAAATTTAGCAGTAACCCCTTATTCTCCCCAAATCTCTATTCCATGGCATCCACGAACCTACTTTTTGTTCCTGAGGGTGTGCCTGCCCTGGACATGGCACATAAATGGACTCACACGCTGTGTGGCCACACACCTGGCTCCTCCATGGGCCTCACGTGCTCAAGGCTCACCCATGTGGCCTGTGTCTGTGCTTCAGTCCTTTCCGTGGCTGAGTAATGGTCGGTGCACGGAGTGAGCAGGTGCTCACCATGTGCTCAGAGTGGATGGGACCTCAGGAAGGAGCTGGGGGGGACCTGGCTGGGGCTGTGCCTGCCCCTCTGTTCCTGCTGGATCAAGTCTGGAGTGGGGATGGGAGCCAAAGCAGCAGGACCGAAGGGACAAGGCAGGGACGGCTCACTGCTGATCTGAGGGAGGAGGTGTGGCCCTGCTTTAGGAGCTCCCAGTCTGACAGGGGAGACAAGCTTTGCTCCCAGAAGCTCCTAGACACAGTCATGCCTTCCTTAACGCAGTCTGAAGGAGAGACCTGGTGGATACGTGCATGCCTTAATAGGCTCTGTCTGACAGGGGAGACATGGCCCTACCCGCTGGAAGCACCCAGTGTGACGGGGAGGCAGGGCTCTGACTTTAGGGGCTTCTAAGCTGAGGAGAGACACATGGCCCTGCCTCTGATGGAGACATACACCTGTCCTGCCCTTTGAAGTTCCCATCTTATGGGAGAAATAGGCACTTTCTAATGGAGGAGACATAAGCCTTCCTCCAGGGGTCCCAGTCTGATAGGAGAGGCACAGCCCTGTCATCATGAGTCTCCAACCTGATTGTGGTGACACAGCCCAGCCCCCGGGGCTCCCGTCAACAGAGCATGGTGATCAAAGCAGCCTTGGAGCCTTGCAGTATTTTTTACTTTAGAGAGAGGAAGGGAGAGACAGAGACCTGGGTCAGCCGCCTCCTGCACATGCCCCAACCAGGGAGTGAGCCAGCAACCTGGGCATGCGCCCTGACAGGGAATCAACCTGCCACCTTTCGGTGTACAGGACGATGCTCCAACCAACCGAGCCACAACGGCCAGGGCGGAGCCTTAGTTTTAAACCCAGGCCTCGTGCTTCACTGGCTGAGCCCTGGGAGTCTCCCCTCCTCTGTAAAATGGGGCAGCAGCGGGCTCGGGTGTGGAGGGAGTTTGGTGCAGGGCCCGCCTAGGGTGACGGCAGCCCCTCCTCTGCTCTGTGAAGCGCAGGCTCAGGCAGGAGTGGGCTCCAGCAGGAAGGGCGGCCACCCTGCCTGTCCCTCTGATGTGCTCAGCCAGGCAGTTCCCAGGGAAGTTGACAGAGATTCTGGATGGAGCCTGACAGCTCCCGAGAACCAGATGACAGACAGAGCTCCTGGGAAGCAGGACTGTCAGCAGTGATGGGGGAAGGGTAGCCTCCAGATAACAAGTGTGTGTGGTGGCTCCAGGGGAGGAGAGGGAAGGAGGGGGAGGGGGGAGAAAGGGGGGCAGGCAGAGGCCCAGGAGGGTCTGCACACATGACAGATCCCATCCTCTGCTCACTGGGTCCTGGGAACCCCCACAAGGGAATTGGGGGTCAAGAGCAAAGCTGCTCCCAGATCACAGGGAGAACGACGTGTAAAAGCCTGGGGGGAAAAGAGAAATTAATGAGGCACTACCAGCGGCTGGGGGAGGGCCGGCGAGTGGTGGTGGAGCGCACACAGAAC
Organism: Myotis myotis; assembly: GCF_014108235.1. Taxonomy (NCBI): domain Eukaryota; kingdom Metazoa; phylum Chordata; class Mammalia; order Chiroptera; family Vespertilionidae; genus Myotis; species Myotis myotis. The sequence goes on along the minus strand of NW_023416368.1, from coordinate 80,457,596 downwards.
CAAGGCCTCCCTGGGCCTCGACTCCCTCAGTATGAATTGGGAGACACCCACTCAGTCAGGCTACAGACATTTCTGAACACCTACTAAGTGCCTGGATGGTCTTAGGTGCTGGGGACACACTCATCAACATGACACTTACCTGTTAGGTCGGAGAGAGCCCAGGATCAGATACATGCAGACATGTGATGAGATAATGGACTCCCCCTGGCATTTCTAACAGATCAGCGGGCCAGACACAGATACCAGCTTCTCCCTTAATCCACATACCCCCACACAGATACTGACTTCTTGCTGAATACCCCCGCCCATCCCCTGCGGCAGAGAATTCCTCAGCTCATGTCCCTGCCCCTCACCCAACCGCAGTATAAAAAAAGCGCCCCCCTCCCTGTTAGCGTGAATCCACATGCCCTGTCCTTGGGGTACGTGGGTCTCCCGGGACGCAGAAATAAACCTTTTCCTTTCCTTTCTTTTCTGATTCACTGGACTCTCTATTTCTTGCGCCACCTCCTGAGCCACCTAACCTAACACTACCCTTGCAAAGCTCATTGTGGATGGGGGTCTGGCAGCCCCAATGGCCTCCTGATGGACACACCATGTGCAGGCCCCTCCCCTTGCATGTGGCTGGGACCTGGGGCTGGCTTCTCATCAGCGGAACCTGCGAAGTTGATGGCACTTCAGGAGGCTCTCCTCTGCTGGTCTGATAGAGCCAGTGGTAGGTCCGTGGCAAGGAACTGGGCAGCCACGCGAGGAAGCTTGGAAGCAGACCTGTTCCCATAGGGCCTTCAGAGGAGACCCCTGCCCCGGCTGACACCTCAATTACAGCCATGAGACCCTGAAGCAGAGAACCCAGCAAAAGCACGTCCGGTTCCTGTGTTTTTAGCTGCTAACTTGGGTGATCTGTTATGCAGCACTGGACAACTCATACAGGGAGGAACGGGCAGAAAATACACCTCCTTAAGGCACCCTCTCAGAACTTTTTTAAAATATATTTTTGTTGATTTCAGAGAGGAAGGAAGAGGGAGAGACAGAAACATCAATGATGAGAGAGAATCATTGATCTGCTGCCTCCTGCAGGCCCCATACTGGGGTTCGAGCCTGCAACCCAGGCATGTGCCCTTGACCGGAATCGAAACCAGGACCCTTTAGTCCGCAGGCCGATGCTCTATCCACTGAGCCAAAACAGCCAAGGCTCTCAGGACTTTCTTACCTTGCTTTATTTCATTATTATTATTTTTTTTTTTACTTATTTTTTACCCTGCTTTATTTCCACCATCGTTACCACCACCTCTAGTACCCATTTACCTTATTTTTATTTCATTATTACATTTAGGTATGTTTACTCTCTTATCCCCAGTCTTCCAACAAGAGCATCACCTTTATGAGTGGAGACTGTTCTTCTTCACCTGCTGTAGCGCCAGTGCCTGAGACAGAGCTGGGCATATAGTGGATGCTCAATAAATATTGTTTTGAATGCGCAAATGGATTAATATACTTGCACTGGGAAACTAAACACGTGAGTTTGTATAACGAGCTTAGCACGAGGTGTGGCCCATGCTAAGTGCTGCACAAACGTTAGCTGATGTTACTCATTAAATGGACTCTGGGTACCCCATCCACCAGGTCACACGGAGGAGAAGGAAGCTGGTCCCTTCCCTAGAAATGACGGCAGCCAGCAGAGCGGCAGGGAGAGAGAGCTTAGACACTGGGAAAGGGATTTCTTGGCCACCCTCCCCTGGAGGCTGTGGGCAGCTGAGTTGGGTGACCCTAACGGGCCAGGAAATCTTCTCTATAAACATGTTGGCTTTGAGGCCATGAAGTGTCAGTTGTAACTGCTCAACTCTGCCACTGGAGAGTGGAAGCAGCCATCCATGCATGATATGTACACAAATGTGCAAGCCAGTGTGCCAATAAAACTTTATTTACAAAAACAGGCCATGGGCCAGGTGTTGCATGGACTGTAGTTTACTAAGCCATGTGTTAGAATGGAGTTAGGTTAATAAAGGGTGTCCCAAAATTCACACAAGAAGTAATTTTGATAGAAAACACAGGTTTATAATTAAAAATTGTAAATTTTTTATTGATTCATAAAGTATATAATATAGGGTTATGTATGGAATAGCATATTGGGTAAATGGCCTCCACAGCTTTGCTGGCACATACGCACTCTTTTGTTGAAATTTTCCATGACCGTTTTGCATAAATGTGGCTGAATTTCGATGAGGCTCATTTTCATCTTGATGGCTTGGTTAATCGACAAAATTGTCACATTTGGGGTTCAGAAAATCCACGAGTGATTGTTGAGAAACAAATGCATACACAACGTGTCACTATTTGGTGCGAATTTTGGGCTGGAGGCATCATCGGACCATTCTTCTTCGAAATTGCGGCTGCTCAGGCAATAACAAAAGAGTGCGTATGTGCCAGCAAAGCCGTGGAGGCCATTTACCCGATATGCTATTCCATGCATAACCCTATACTGTATACTTTATGAATCAATAAAAAATTTACAATTTTTAATTATAAACCTGTGTTTTCTATCAAAATTACTTCTTGCGTGAATTTTGGGGCACCCTTTACTTAATTATAGTAAGTAAATAACAGTAACAGTGCATGCACACGGCAAAAATTATGGTGGATCAAGAATGAGAGAAGTGCCCTAACCGGTTTGGCTCAGTGGATGGAGTGTTGGCCTGGGGACTGAAGGGTCCCAGGTTCGATTCCGGTCAAGGGCATGTACCTTGGTTGCGGGCACGTTCCCAGTGGGGGGTGTGCAGGAGGTGGCTGATCGATGTTTCTCTCTCATCTGATGTTTCCAACTCTATATCCCTCTACCTTCCTCTCTGTAAAAAAATCAATAAAATATATTAAAAAAAAAAAAAAAAAAGAATGACAGAAGTACAGGGAAGAGTCTGAAAGAATGAATCAAGCCCGGCCAGTGTGGCTCAATAGTTGAGCATCGACTTATGAAGCAGGAGTTCAGGGTTTAATTCCCAGTCAGGGCGCATGCCTGGGTTGGGGGCTCAATCCCTAGTAGGGGCTGTGCAGGAGGCAGCCCGTCAATCATTCTCTCTCATCTTTGATGTGTGTGTGTCTCTCTCTGAAATCAATAAAAATGTATTTAAAAAAATAAAAACAAATAGCTCTGGCTGGTTTGGCTCAGTGGACAGAGCATCAGCCTGCAGACTGAAGGGTCCTGGGTTCGATTCCGGCCTGGGGCACATGCCCGGGATGTGGGCTCAATCCCCAGTGGGGGGCATGCAGGAGGCAGCCAGTCAATGATTCTCTGTCATCATTGATGTTTCTATCTCTCTCTCCCTCTCCCTTCCTCTCTGAAATCAATAAAACTACATATTTTTTTAAAAATCAAACAAACAAATAAATAAAAGAATGAATCAAAATGCCCCAGAGGCCCTAGCCTGTGTTGCTCGGTGGTTAGAAGGTCACCTGCGCACCTGAAGGGCCTCGGGTTCGATCTCAGTCAAAGGCACATCCCAGGGTTGCAGGTTCGCTCCCCACCCCCAGTCAGTGCACATGCGAGAGGCAACCCGTCGATGCAGCTCTCTCACACAGATGTTTCTCTCTATCCCCCTCCCTTCCACTTTCTCTGAAAAGCAATGGAAAAAGTATCCTCAGGTGAGGATTACCAACAACAAGCACCAGAGAGGCCGCACCTCCCCTGTTCCTTCTCTTTTCACAACTCCTTGTTGGATGACTTTTTTTTAGGGGAGAATGGTGATTTTTATTTTTAAATATATTTTATTGATTTTTTACAGAGAGGAAGGGAGAGAGATAGAGAATTAGAAACATTGATGAGAGAGAAACATCGATCAGCTGCCTCCTGCACACTCCCTACTGGGGATGTGCCCGCAACCCGGGACCCTTCAGTCCACAGGCCGACGCTCTATCCACTGAGCCAAACCGGTTAGGGCTTGGATGACTTTTTAAAAAAAATTTATTGACTTTGAGAGAGAGATTTGTTTTGTTCTTGTTAATCCTCACCTGAGGATATTTTTCCATTGATTTTTTAGAGAGAGTGGAAGGGAGGGGGAGAGACAGAGAGAGAGAAACACAAATTGGACGACTTAAAAAAAATATATATTGATTGATTGATTTTAGAGAGAGGAGGGAAAAACATCGATTTGTTGTCCTACACATTTAAACTTTCATTATCAGTGGTTCTCAACCTTCCTAATGCCGAGACCCTTTAATACGCAGGGTATTCGTCTGTGGGCGCATCTGCACGTGGGCGGACCCACTTGGAGACGGACAGAGGAGAAATGGATGGCTCCCAGCTGGATGCTCACGGTGAAAGGACTTTCAGGGACACGAAGACCTGCACACTCCGCTGGAATGTGAAAGCGCTGGGGCTGGATTCCTAACATCGGTGTTTAAAAGATGAAGGCACCGAGTCACAGGAAAGAACATCACCTCGACTTCAAACCGGGGCTCCTGGCTGTCGGTCCTGACATCTTGGACGTACTCCCAGGCCGGAGAGCGCATTCCCCTTCTGGGAGCACAGCTCTCCTGGGGTGAGGACCGGCGCTCAGAATTCCGGAGCTCGCTCTTCCAAGACCCTCTCCACCCAAGAGTGCTGGCTTCACCCCAACAGAATTGGGAAGAGAAGTTGAGGGGCCCCTGAAGCCAAAGAAGAGTTTCTTTAGCAAAGCTGAACCCCTTCTAGGAACGCCATAGGCCAGAGATCCCAGGAGGGGCGGGGCTGAGCAGAGTCCCGCCCCCGAAGGTGAAAGAAAGTGTCGAGGGAACAATATTTTAAAGGAAGCCCCGCCCCCAAGGGAAGTGATTGGATAATTTCTTTCGGAAACCCAATTATGGGAAGTGATTGGGTAAATAGTCTAAGCTCCCCGCCTGTGATTGGGTAACTCCCGGGAAAAGTTTAGCGAAAGCCCACCTCTCGCGGAAGATGACTGGGAGGCCGTTAGGCTAGAAAAAATGGTTTCAATTAGGATTACCTCGGCCAGAGTTCCGAGATATGCCGCCCTGGGTATAAAGCCCTAGACATCCAACACTTACTTTTAAAACTTTCCGCTCCGATATCTTTGTCTCCCACTCCTCCCACACGTACCAGAAAACAGGTTACGGTTGCTGTTTACTGGACTTCCCCGCGGTCCTTGCACTTCCGATACTGTCATTCCTCAGCCTCCAGGATTGGCTGCCGCCTACGCAGCCTGCTTTTGTCATTGGCTGCGACTCCCGCCTGTTAAAATCTGAATCCGGTTGTTTTCCCTTCCGGGTGGCAACTGCGCTAGCTCGCAACAAAGATTCTGAGGAGGTGCTGAGTCCTAGAGGTCAGCAGAGGCTTGTTAAAATTTCTTCGTGACAGGACGTAGCTGTTGTTCGCGATACCCCCTATTGTTCATTCTTTTATTCAGCAAATAAAATGTTCAGTGTTGGGTGTTAAGCCCGTGTGCTGGCCTCTGGGAACCCACCCATGGTCCCTGTGTCCTTAGGGCTCACGTGGGGACTGCGGTCAGTTTCCACGGGCTCCACAGGTCGCGGGCAAAAGAGCGCCCTGACCGCCCACCCCTTACGCTGAGCCACAGGCAGACTCAAGACCAGGCTGCAAACCCACCTCCCCTACCTCACACTGGCTTCCAATGTCCCCCATAACCAAATGTCCTTTGCCTTTCTTTTAGATCCTCACCCAAGGATACTTTCCATTGATTTTCAGAGCGAGAGGAAGAGAGAGGGAAAGACAGAAATATCAATGCACATCAGTTGGTTGCCTCTGCACGTGCTGACGTGCCCTGGACGGGAATGAACCTGGGACCCCTGGGTCTGCAGACCAACACTCTATCCACTAAGCCAAACCGGCTAGGGCCCAGATGCCCTTTTAAAGAGGAAATCCCACCCCATTCCCTCCCCAGCCTCCTTCCTTTCTATTTATTGTATTTTGATTTTCTTGTTTATCCTCACCCGAGGATATTTTCCCACTGATTTTAGAGAGAGTAGAAAGAAGGAAAGGAGAGAGCGAAATATTGAGACAAATATCCATTGGTTGCCTCTGCCCCCACAGGCTGGGGATGGAACCAGCAACCCAGGCATGTGCCCTTGGTCTGGAATAGAACGCTCCACCCTTCCGTGTGTGAGAGGACGCGCTAACCACTGAGCCACCGGCCAGGGCCTCCCTTTCTCTGATAAATGTTTTATTTATTTGTTTGTTTGTTTGTTTGTTTGTTAATCCTCACCTGAGGATATTTTCCCATTGATGTTGAGAGTGGAAGGAAGGGGGAGAGACAGAGAGGGGGAAACATAGATGTGAGAGAGACACATAGATCAGTTTCCTTCCACCTGGGCCAGGGATCGACCCTGCACCTGAGGTACACGCCCTTGTCCGGATCGAACCCTGGACCCTCTGTCTGTGGGCTGACGCTCTAGCTGCTGAGCCAAACCGGCCAGGGCTAAATGTTTGTTGTGTCAGATATACGCTCAGCCTCTAGGGCAGTGGTTCTCAACCTTCCTAATGCCGCGACCCTTTAACACAGCTCCTCATGTGGTGACCCCCAACCATAAAATGACTTTCGTTGCTACTTCATAACTGTAATGTTGCTACTGTTATGAATCGTAATATAAATATCTGATATGCAGGATGTATTTTCATTGTCACAAATTGAACATAAAGCATAGCGATTCATCACGAAACAATATGTAATTATATATGTGTTTTCCGATGGTCTTAGGCGACCCCTGTGAAAGGGTCGTTCAACCCCCAAGGGGTCGCGACCCACAGGTGGAGAACCGCTGCTCTAGGGACACATCAGAGAACAAGACCAAAGATTCCTGTCCTCGCAGGGATCATGGTGGGACAGATGGACAATAAACACACAAAAGGACCTTTTCTGGTTTGGTAAATGGTCTGAAGACAAAACAGCGTAACTATGGAAAGTGAAATGGTGTGATTCCTGTGGCTGTTGTAACAAAATACCACAAGCTCACTGTCCTGACACAGCGATTATCTGAGTCCTGGCGGAAAGAAGCCTGATACGGTGGCAGTGTGGGTCCTCTGGAGGCGCCAGGGGAGAATCCATTTTCTCGACTTTTCCAGCTTCTGGAGATGCCTACAACACTTGGTTTATGGCCCCGCATCCTTCTGACGTCTGTTTCCACTGTCACATCGCTGTCTCTGTCCCCCTCTGATCTCCTGCCTCCTTCTTTAACACAGTTTTTAAAATATGTTTTTATTGATTTTAGAGAGAGAAAGGGGGATGAAGAGAGGAACATGGAGCAGCTGCCTCCTGCATGCCCCCTGGGGAGCAAGCCTGAATTTGGCATGTCCCCGGCTGGGAATCAAACCAGTGACCTTTTGGTAAATGGTGATGCTCAACCAACTGAACCACACCAGCCAGGGCTCCTGCCTGATCCTTGTTATTTTCTTGGGGCCCCAGGATAATAACTCTCCTTGGTGTTCATTAACTTAATGAAAGATCATTAAACTTTAAATTAAGGAGTCTTATCATGATTCTTAATTTAATCATACCTGCAGAGTCCCTGTTGCCAGGTAAGGTACCCTATTCACAGATTCCGGGGGTTAGATGTGGTTATCTTTTGTGTGGCGGGGGGGGGGGGGGGGTATTATTCTGCTACCACAGATGATGTGGTCAGGGAAGACTTCTTGGAGGAGGTGACCTTTGAGATGAGACCCAGGTAAAATCCACAAACAAACCCATGGATTGAGAAAATCCTTCCAGGCCTGGCTGCTTTGTCCCCTCCTCAGAGAAACCTTCCCAAACAAACGATGTCCCATTTGTGTCCACTCACACTGGGGCTCACATTGCTTGAGACGATGGGGGAACCAAACTGCTGAACTGAATGGCTCCCACCATCCCGTCCCAGGCAGAACCCCTCCACACCCACCCCAACTCCTCAAGCTGCGGTCTCTTCCTCTCTCCAGCCCTGACCCTGTCCACGGAGTGGGGATTCACTGTATGTGCGTCCTGCTCTGTTCTGTCCTAACTCCTCTCTGGGTCGGTTGAACAAAGGGAGGAAGAGTCTTTATTTTAGCAACAACGGTCCTTGTCTAATTAAACAATAAATAATACGTCACATTCACAGTTCTGCAGTCAAAGGAGAGAGTACATCCCCGATTCACAGATTAGGAAATTCAGTGTCAGAGGCAGTCACGTGTCCAAGGTTGCCCAGCCACTCAGCAGCAGCCCCAGGCCAGTCAGGTCCCATCCACCCCTGAGTGGGTAGCGGTAAGGGGAGGGGATGTCAGGAACCAGCCCCTCTCTGGGTGCTGGGAAGCCCCTGCTACTGGCCCAGCGGCCCCGAGGCCGTGGCAGGGAGACTCCAGTGGCTTGACTGCCCGTAGTCAGTGAGGTCCCGGGCGGCCACCTGGACGCAGTACCGGGCGTGGGGCTTCACAGCCCTGAGGGTGAAGGACGTGGCTTCGATGGGCCCCACCTGAGAGCAGAAAGACTGGTCAGTGGGGTCGGTGTGACTGAGCCTCCAATCCTCATGCTCCATCCTAAACCCGTCGCCCTCCACAGCCCCCTCCCAGGCTGTGGCTTGTGTGGTCCTGACCTGTGTGGGCTTCCTGCTGGTCCCAGAGCCAACTCGTTCAGGAATCCTTCCTGGACCGCGCCGAGGCATGGTCCCGTTTCGAGGGGTGTCTCAGTGGTGAGATCCCTCACCCCCAGACCTTCCCTGCCCCCCAATCCCATTCCTCCCCCTGGCTCTAAACCAGAGCTTCTATCATTGACTTCAATGCCTCCCTCCCCAACCACCGCCCCCAGTCTCACTGTATTAACCATGTTTTAATTTTTTTTTGTATCTTAGGATATTTTGGCGTCTTAACATCTTGCTGGCCAGGAACAGACTGCCCTTCTTGGGGTCAGCCAGTTGTTAGAGATGGCAAAGGGGTACGCCTTTCATAGACCAACCAATCAATCCACCTTTTCTCTAATTCCCCCCCACAGGCCAGTAGTCCTCCCGCCCTCAGTCACCCAGTGCCAGGTGCCAGGCAACCTGAGATCACCCATGTAGCCCAGAGCCCACAGGATTATTCACACTCGCCAGCCCCCGGCATGCACACCCCCTGTCCCCTTCCCCGCAGGGAAACCCCAGCAGAGCTCTGCCTTGGCTCGCCACTCCCTCCTGCTCCAGCCGCCTGCGTCCTGATGCTGCCTGTACGCCCTGCATGGCGCGGCTTGTCCCCTTCTCTCAGGACATGTAGTCAGTTCTTCTCTCGATGGCCTTGGCCTCTCATGTCCCCACGCAGGGACCGCCGAAGATTAGAGTCCCATGGGTACGAATGAGACACCCACTCAGGCTGCCTTCCCTGCTTTCTCTCCCGTCCATCTTTTCTCCCCTGTCCCTGCTGCTCCACACTCTCCCTCCCTGACCCGGCCCTCACCTCCTTCCACCTCCCACTGAATTGTCAGAATGTCCCACTCCAGCCCCCACACTCAGCTGCCCAACCCCAGGCCTGCCTAGCTCCCTTCCCTGCTCTGCCTGAGTGTCCCATATCGTAGGCCGATATGGTGCTGCAAGTTGTAAATTTAGCTTAATGGTTGCACAACTTTCTGAACATACACAAAGCCACTGGCTTAAGCACTTTAAAACAGTGACTTTTCTGGCATGTGAGTTCAATCTCAATTTTAAAACTGCAAAGATTTAAGAAAATTAACGAACACTAGTAAAATTTAAAAGCCAGCTCCCGGGCTACTCGCCACACTGGAATCGCTCAGCAGCCACCGTAGTTCATGGCCACTGTCCTGGAGCGGACGGAGAAGACCCCCCAGCACCGAAGACTCCCACACCGCGGGGCAGGCCGTGAGAAGCCGAACTGCAGACTCGCTTCTCAGCCCAGGATCCGGCTCTGCCAAGGCCACCACCGACCTTTGGATGCTCACAGGACACTGCCGTTATTTTTTACTTTTTAAGAAGTTAAGACAACCCTAGCCGGCTTGGCTCAGTGGATAGAGCGCCGGCCTGTGGACTGAAGGGTCCCAGGTTCGATGCTGGTTAAGGGCACATGCTCAGGTTGTGGGCTCGATCCCCAGTGTGGGGCGTGCAGGAGGCAGCTGATCAATGATTCCCTCTCATCATTGATGTGTCTATCTCTCTCTTCCTCTCTGAAATCAATAAAAAAAATATTTAAAGGAGGAGGGGGGGGAGGAGGGGGAGGAGGAGAAAAAGAAGAAGTTAAAACAGCCCTGGTCGGTTGGAGAGTCATCCCAACACCGAAGGCTGTGGGTTCCATTTCTCGTCAGGGCACATGCCTAGGTTTCATGTTTGACCCCAGGTCAGGCCATGTACGGGCGGCAACAGATCGATGTTTCTCTCTCCCTCTCTCTTGCTCTCTCTGTCTCTCTAAAATCAATAAAATCTTTTTAAAAAAAAGTTAAAACAATATAGGTTGTTTTCAATCAAGGTGAAATTTACCTGGCATAACATTAACCATTCTAAAGTGGACAATTCCATATCCCTTAGTACATTCACAATGTTGTGCAACCAGCGCCTCTAATTCTAGAAAATTCCATCAACCCCCCCCCCCCAAAACCCTGTTTTCATCAGCAGTCACTCCCCACCCTCCTCCTCAGCTCCTGACAACCCTGAATCTACTTTCCATCTCTGGATGTGCCTGCCCTGGACGTTTCACATCCGTGGAATCACACGCCTTGTGTGCCTGGCTTCTCTCACTGGGCATCACACGTTCAGGGTCCATCCACATTGAAGAGAGTGTCAGTGCTTTCACGGCTGAGCAATGCTCAGTGTGTGGACGGGCCGTGCTTTGTGAATCCACCCACCCGCGGATGGACATTTGAGCGTTCCCACCTTTCTGCTACTGTGACTAGCACTCTGTGAAGATTCTGTGTGAGTCCCTGCTTTCAAGTCTTTGGGGCAGATACGCAGGAGCAGCAGTGGAGTTGCGGGGCTGCCTGCATTTTGCACATGAGCCGCAGGCAATCAATCTCAAGCTGCACGGGAGGCCTCGGCGCGCCTTTACCCTCAGTGCTGCTCTACCTGGGACTCACCCTCCCCAGCTGCCTCCCGCCTTCCTCACCTGGCGAAAGCGGGCGGCTCCATGACGCTTGTAGCGGATCCAGTACTTGAGTGAGAAGATCTCCGGGAAGGGCCAGGACCTGGGAGGTTCCCACTGCACCCTCAGCCCCTGCCCATGGACGGGTCTCAGGTGCACGCCTTCTGGAGGGTCTGGTTTGACTGACAGACAAACAGGAGACAGGGTCAGCAGAGGGCAGTTCCATGCATGCATGCATGCAAACAACCAACAAATATTAATTGAGGGTCTACTGTGTGTCCAGTGATGCTCTGGGCCCCGGGGACACAGCAGTGACCAGTAGAGACCCAACCCGTCTCCTTTTGGAGCTGAAGCCACAGGACAGAAGGCCAGAGACCGGAAGGAAATCTGATTGTAAAGAGGAGGGAAGGGCTTTAGCAGTGGCAGCATCGTAGCCAGTGGGGTTTATCCGGGGCGAGATTATTGCTCATTGAAAAAAACAGAGTAGGGGAGAAAGGTCAGGAGTGCAAGGAAGAGAGTGGCTTGCAACTTTTTGAGTCATAATTCGCACACCAAAACTCACCCTGTCAAAGTGTACAGTTCAGTGGTTTTTAGTACATTCACAATGTTGTATGAACACCACTATTTAATCAGAACATTTTCATCACCCCAAAAAGAAATCCACACCCATTAGCAGCCACCCCCACCCCCCACTCCCTCCCACTCCCCCCCTCCACCCTCCCCATTACTGCTAGGGAGCAGGCGGGTCAGGTCCCAGGAGGATGTGGGCATTTACCCCAAGGGAGGCGGGACCTGGCTAGGGTGCTCACAGCGCCCTCTGGTGGCTGATCCAGGGAAGGCGCCCTCTGGTGGCTGCTGAGGGAAGAGGGCGGGAACCGGAAGCGGGTGAGAGGACTGAGGTCCAGGTGGGCGGGAAAGAAGTGGGATCAGACTCTAGAGTCAGCCGGTTTGGCTCAGTGGGTAGAGCATCGGCCTGCGGACTGAAGGACCCCAGGTTCGATTCCGGTGAAGGGCACATGCCCGGGCTCCGGGCTCGACCCCCAGTGGGGGGCGTGCAGGAGGCAGCTGATCAATGATCCTCTCTCTCTGATGTTTCTAGCTCTCTCCCTCTCCCTTCCTCTCTGAAATCCCACAGGATCCGCGATAGAGGACAGGACTGTGTGACAGGCAGAAGGTGGGGGTACCTCGATGGGGGGAACAGCACAAACAAGCCAGGGACCTTCCTCCCCCCCCCCCCCCAACCATGGCCCCCACTCACTGATGTGCTCTGGGACAAAGGTCACGAAGCTGCTGCTGCTGCCCCCGGGGTGGACAGCGGTGACGTTCAGCATGTAGGGCACCATGGAGAACATCTGGACATCTGGGATGGTGCAGCTGGTGGCCTCTGGGGTGGGCTGGAGGCAGGGCTGGCTCTCCCCGTGGGCGGCCACTCCCAGCCTGGACACAGATGGGCACTATGAGGCCTCAGCACTCCTGCTGGCCCTGCCGTGCCCTCGATCCCAAGCAGGGACAGAAGTGAGGAGCCCTGGCTCGGGGTCCGGCTCTTGCCTCTGTGACCCTCACTTGGGGGAGGCACTCACGTGACATCACAGACCCCACAAGTACCCAAGGTTTGGGGTGAAAAGCACGCTAGATGCTCGGGTCCCAGATTCTACAGGTTTCTGGAAGATCAACATTCCAGCCTTAGAATTCCCACATTCTGAGGTCTACAGAGTCACAGACTCCGGCATCTGAAACAGTAAGGTTCTGAGGCTTGAGCCGAGTGCCATCCATAGAACTTTCTACAGCATCACAATGTCCTGTTTCTACATTGTCCCATGCAGCCGTCATTGGCCGCCTGTGGGGTCAAGCGCTTGAAACACAGCTACATGACTGAGTGGGGCTTTAAGTGGGATTCATTCTGTGTAATCTAAGTGTAATGTTTCCAGCTACCAGAACACTTGGGGAAGTTGTTTGAAACAAGTTGGGTGCATGAATTTATTGCTTCAACTGCAAATTTTATGAAATCCAATCAGATCAAGAATTTCTAATGAAAGTTTAGTATCTGAACTGAAGGGCACTATATTCATAAAATACACGTGGAATTCTGAAGACTTCGTATAAAAAGGAAGGATGTAAAATATCTAATTTTTAAAGTAATGATAACGATAATATTTTAGTTATTGCTATATTAATTTCTATTCTAAATTTAAATATATACATTGAATATAAGTATGTTCAATTACATTATGCTCAATCATTAAATGATAAATATTTAGAAATATAGATATTATTTACATAAAATATTAATTTCACCCATTTCCTCTTACTTTTTTTTTTTTTATTTTTATTTTTTATTTATTTATTTTTTTTAAATATATATTTTATTGATTTTTTACAGAGAGGAAGGGAGAGAGATAGAGAGTTAGAAACATCGATGAGAGAGAAACATCGATCAGCTGCCTCCTGCACATCTCCTACTGGGGATATGCCCGCAACCCAGGTACATGCCCTTGACCGGAATCGAACCTGGGACCTTTCAGTCCACAGGCCGACGCTCTATCCACTGAGCCAAACCGGTTTCGGCTCCTCTTACTTTTTAAATGTGGCTTCTAGAACATTCTAAGTGACCCCTGGCGTGACATGTGTATTGTAGGAGGCACGTTTCTACAGGACCCGCTGCCCTAGCACTCGCAGGGCTCCAGGTCCGCGCTGGCTGCAGTTGCCCTCCTCCCAGGGGTCAGGCTCCACTGTGGAACCTCCAGGAAGCCCTCCAGGCTCTGACCTGTACGTGGCAATGAAGGCTGTGGGCCTGGTGGAGTTTGCAGCCGGTGGCAGGGTCCAGAAGCAATCTACGGCCATAGGGTACCTAAAGGCCCAGCACCACACCCTGGACTGGGTGGGGGCTGCAGGGGTGAGGGAGGAGGGAGGAGCGTGAGCTTTCAAACCACCCACAAGTACCCAGGGTTTGGGGTGAAAGCCACCCTCAGTGCTCAGTCCCAGATTCCACATTCCAGCCTTAGAATGCCCACATTCTGAGGCCCACAGAGTCAGACTCTGGAATCTGAAACAGGAAGGTGCTGATTCTCTCCATTTCCGAGACACCAGGGCTGTGAAGCCCCCCCATGGGTTCATCCCCCCTCACCCCCAGCCAGTGCCGGGCATACGGGAGGCACCTGATAGGGCTGGTGGAATGAGTACACGAGTGAAAGGCACCCACGTCACCTCTCACCCCCCCACAACCTGCAAAGGTAGGGACTGTTGGCTCATTCTCCAGGCCACAGAGGAGACCGCGGTAGTGCAGAACCTGACGGGAGGGAGATATTTCACTGTATCTCCTCTTTGTTACAGATTTTTGGTTTTGTTAATCTTCACCCGAGGCGATTTTTCCATTGATTTTTTATTTTAATTTTATTTTTTTTAGAGAGAGTGGAAGGGAGGGGGAGAGACAGAGAGAGAAACATCGATGTGAGAGAGACACATCAATTGGTTGCCTCCCCAATGTGCCCCAACCAGGGCCGGGGATTGAGCTTGCAACCGAGGTACGTGCCCTCAACTGGAATCGAACCTGGGACCTTCAGTCTGAAGGCCGACACTCTACCCACTGAACCAAACTGGCCAGGGCTCCAGTTTTGTTTTAAAGCACATGAGTGCATGCAATTAACCCCCACCCCTCCTTTCTCTTTCTCTCTCTCTCTCTCTCTCTCTCTCTCTCTCTCTCTCTCTCTCTCTCTCTCCAGGCGGTGGCTGCCACTACCTGGTGTCACTTGAGTAGGATTCATCTGTGTCTCACTTTCCCATCTATGGAACCCCCTCCCATCCCACCCCAGAAGGTTCCACAGCAAAGTCCAGTCCCCGGACTGGCCCTGGTCCCCCAGCCCCCAGGGGCCCTACATACCTTCTCTCCCACTGCAGGGGGAGCAGCCAGCCCAGAGGGCCAGGGCCAGGAGAAGTCTTGGGGCCATGACTCCTGTGGGCTCCACTTCCAGACGCTGGGCAAGGGGCCCCTTGGGAAGGCGGGGCACGCAGACCCTGCCAAGCTCCCCCCTTCCCTTTCTCTGGGTTGGACTCACTGGCAGGTTCGTGGGGCCAAGGAGAGTCAAGCAGGGGCAGCAGATCCGCTAGTTCCTTTGCTGGCCACCCTGGGACAAGGGTGCGGAAGGCTCTGAGGTGGAGGCAGGGGGAAGAGGCCACAAAAGGGAGAAGTGGAGACCCCGTGGCCTTTCCCAGCACAGTCAGTCCTTCCTTCCGGCTGCAGTGAGGAGGGGCTGGGGAAACCCCAGAGGGGACGGTTGCATGGAGCAAGACAGAGACAGAGGCAGGAGGGGAGACTCAGAGGAGAGGAGAGGAGAGGAGAGGAGAGGAGAGGAGAGGAGAGGAGAGGAGAGGAGAGGAGAGGAGAGGAGAGGAGAGGAGAGGAGAGGAGAGGAGAGGAGAGGAGAGGAGAGGGGAGAGGAGGTGGGAGACTCAGAGGAGAGGAGAGGGAGAGGGGAGGGAGACTCAGAGGAGAGGAGAGGGGAGAGGGGGTGGGAGACTCAGAGGAGAGGAGAGGGGAGAGGGGGTGGGAGACTCAGAGGAGAGGAGAGGGGAGAGGGGGTGGGAGACTCAGAGGAGAGGAGAGGGGAGAGGGGGTGGGAGACTCAGAGGAGAGGAGAGGGGAGAGGGGGTGGGAGACTCAGAGGAGAGGAGAGGGGAGAGGGGGTGGGAGACTCAGAGGAGAGGAGAGGGGAGAGGGGGTGGGAGACTCAGAGGAGAGGGGAGGGGAGAGGGGGTGGGAGACTCAGAGGAGAGGAGAGGGGAGAGGGGAGGGAGACTCAGAGGAGAGACAGAGATGGAGATAGACACACACAGATAAGAGCGGAGACAGAGAGACAGAGACAGGGAGAGATGAGATAGAGAAATAGACACAGAAAAAGAGAAAGTCAGGAGACGGAGAGATAGAGACACCAAGTCTAGGAAAAAAGAAGACGGGGACAGGGAGACCCGGGCATCTACACAGCAGATGCCCATTCACGCGGGGACCACTGCGAAGGGGTCCCCGCTTACCGGCCAGAGAGAGACAGAGCAGACCTGGGGGCAGCCCCTCCCACGACATCCTCCCAGCCACGGGGATGGCGGCTGAAGCCCCACTGGACACCCTGCCTGCCCTGGATGAGCGAGGAAACCCCCGGGGCAGGCTGGACACGGGGGTTCACGGTCTTAGTCACCTCCTCCCGGGCTGGAAAGGGCTGAGAAGCACCAGGGGATTTCAGGGAAGTTGCCAGGGCAGGGGGTTGGGGTGGGCTCTCCCTCCCAGGGGCTGGGCCCAGGGTCAGGAGAGTGAGGTCAGCGCAGGCGTGGCTCCTGTCTTCCCTTAACTCTGGGAAACTCTGTTCAGGGTGAACTTTCTGGCATCCATTTTGACTTCTTAAAATGTTGCATGAGCCCTCACTGGTTTGGCTCAGTGGATAGAGCATCGGCCTGGGGACTGAAAGGTCCCGGATTCGATTCCGATCAAGGGCATGTACCTGGGTTGCGGGCACATCCGCAGTAGGGGGTGTGCAGGAGGCAGCTGATCAATGTTTCTCTCTCATCGATGTTTCTAACTCTCTATCCCTCTCCCTTCCTCTCTGTAAAAAATCAATAAAATATATTTAAAAAATATAAAACGTTGCATGAACACAGCGTTCACCATGGGGCTGAGACTTGGGTGCGGGAGGGGGTGCTCACTCTCCTCACCCTGATCCGGGCCACCCCCTCCCCAGCAATCAGGCCACACGTGTCCTCTGCTCGGTGCGCTTTATTCCTGGGCTGGTGTCTGGCAACAGGACATGAGCCAGGGAACTCAGATTCCCTGATTTGGGGGAGGGAGGGCATGGCCAGGGCCTGAGAAATGGACACCCAGGGACAGGCGGGCCGGGGCCAGGCCGATCCCCACGTCCGGAGGCCAGTGCGTGGGCCCAGCTCGCCCTGTGAGGTCCAGCAAGCAGGGTCCGCGTGCCGGGGCTTAGCGTCCCTGAGCCTGGAGCCTCTGCATCTGCAGGATCTGGCTCAGAATCTGCTGCACATCTTCATCCATCTGGCCCTGCGGGGGGACAGAGGGGAGCCTGGGCGCCTGCCACGGTACAGACGGGGCAACGGGGGCCAGAGAGCAGCCGGGGGATGGCAGCGCCAGGGCTGGCTCACCTGGATGGCGTGGAGGAGGTGGCTCCGGTACAAGGCCACTACTGCGCTGTGCTCCCTGGCAGCGTCCTGTGGATGTGGGCATGGGCGCTCAGCAAAGCAAGACACCCCAAGGTGCCACAGTGCCCCCTGCGGACCCTGAGCCCCTCTGTCGATGGCATGGACCAGCGAGACGGTGCCAGTTGACAAAATACTGCAATGTTTCCCTCCCGTGCCTGGCACGTGGCCCCAGCCCTCTCCTGGGGTCCTCCCATGCCTGGCACGTGTACCCCAGGCGCCTGCGTGCCCCCAGCCCTCTCCTGGGGTCCTCCCATGCCTGGCACGTGTACCCCAGGCGCCTGCGTGCCCCCAGCCCTCTCCTGGGGTCCTCCCATGCCTGGCACGTGTACCCCAGGCGCCTGCGTGCCCCCAGCCCTCTCCTGGGGTCCTCCCATGCCTGGCACGTGTACCTCAGGCGACTACGTGCCCCCAGCCCTCCCCGGGGTCTCTGTGGGCCCGGTGTGGCTCTCACCTCCAGCTGCCCCTGCAGGGCCTCCACCTGGCCGCGGAGGGCCTCCACCTCGGAGCTGCCCGGGACTGCTGGCTGGTCCTTCAGCGCCTCCTTAAGACTGAAGACCTCCTTGGAGAGCTCTGTGATCTGGGGCGGGGGTGGGGGGTGGGGGGGGTGTCACCCTGGTGACCCTGAGCTCAGGGCTGGGCAGCAGGGGTGAGAGAGGTGGGACAGAGGCTTGCGAGGGAAGGTCACATCCTAGGCTCTAGAGCAGCGGTTCTCAACCTGTGGGCCCTGACCCCTTTGGAGGTCGAACGACCCTTTCACAGGGGTCGCCTAAGACCATCCTGCATATCAGATATTTACATGACGATTCATAACAGTAGCCACATCACAGTTATGAAGTAGCAACGAAAATAATTTTATGGTTGGGTCACAACATGAGGAGCTGTATTTAAAGGGCCAGAAGGTTGAGAACCACTGCTCTAGAGGCTAGCAAACTGGCCCTCAGGCTAAGAATGGTTGTCATCGTTTTAAATGGCTGGATTAAAAGTAAAAAAGAGGCCGAAACCGGTTTGGCTCAGTGGATAGAGCGTTGGCCTGTGGACTGAAAGGTCCCGGGTTTGATTCCGGTCAAGGGCATGTACCTGGGTTGCGGGCACATCCCCAGTGGGAGATGTGCAGGAGGCAGCTGATCGATGTTTCTCTCTCATTGATGTTTCTAACTCTCTATCTCTCTCCCTTCCTCTCTGTAAAAAATCAATAAAATATATTTTAAAAAAAAGTAAAAAAGAGAATGCTATTTTCTGACACGTGAAAATTAGGTAAAATTCACACTTCTGTGTTCATACATAAAATTGAATTGGTGCATGGCCACGCCCATTCGTATTCATGTCACCTATGGCTTCTCCTGAGCCCAAAACACTGCCTATCGGGTCCGTTACAGTAAATGTTTGCGGATCCTGTCACACCCCCTCCTGGAGTCTGGAAAGGGAAGGCTGGTGGAGCAGGGCGGGAAGCCGGTGTGGCTGTCAGACAGCCCGGGGTTGGGTCCCTCTCTATCCCTTTCTCTAAGGAGATCTTGGGAAGACGACTCAACCCCTCTGAGCCCAGTTTCCTCATCTGTAAAGAGAATCATGGTTCCCACCAGCTCACTGATTCTGAACAGTGAGTAAGTGTAAACTGCTGGGCAAAGAGCAGGCACTCAATAATGCCAAACTTCATCATTACTCCTACGCATAGAGGTTCTCATCAGAGGCCATGCTGCCCCCAGAGGACACCGATGGCTTCTCCTGCAAGGAGAATGTCTGGGGTGCTCCTGGCATCAAGTGGGTGGGGCCAGGGATGCTGCTCAACAACCCATAGTGCCCAAGACAGCCCCCCACAAAGAGTGACCTGCCCCTTAATGCCACTAGTGCTGAGAAAGAGAAACTCTGATACAAATAAAGCATAATCCCTACTACAGCTTTATCTTCATTTTACAGATGTGAAAACGAGGCTCCGAGAGGTCAAGGGACTTATCCAAGGCCACGCAGCAAGTCCTGTCCGGGTGGCTCGTTGCACTAAAGCCCTTGGGGCTCTGAGGGGCACGGTCACCTCCAGTGGCATGCTGCGTAATGTGGGCCTTCACTTTGTGTCTCAGCGCCTGTTTGCTCATCTGGAAGATGAAGATAAAAAGCTTTCTGGCTCTTCGGGTTGTGAGGTTAAAAGTGACGGTGTATGAAAGCAGCTGAGTAATAACCAGAAGCCCCTGTTATCATTACTCTTAAATTTTAAGAAAAGAACTTGGGAACTTGGGGTTGAGCCCTGGAAGAACCACTGCACAGCTGTGTGACTGTGGCCAAGTGGCTTCATCTCTCTGTGCCTCAGTTTCCCCAAATGGGACAATAAAAACAGCGATCTTATTGGAACTTAATGCGAGGATTAGATGCATTGATCCAGGCCTAACCGGTTTGGTGCAGTGGATAGAGCGTCGGCCTGAGGACCAAGGGGTCCCAGGTTCGATTCCGGTCAAGGGCATGTACCTTGGTTGCGGGCACATCCCCAGTGGGAGGTGTGCAGGAGGCAGCTGATCGATGTTTCTCTCTCGATGTTTCTAACTCTCTATCCCTCTCCCTTCCTCTCTGTAAAAAACCAATAAAATACATTTAAAAAAAAATAAATGCATTGATCCATATTGAATGCACAGCACAGCGCCTGACATGCGATAAGCAGCCAATAAATGTTACTGTGGAAGTAATTAGTAATCTGTAGCCTGTGTGTCCGAGTTGTCCGCTTCCTTCTCTATCTCAGTCTCCTCTCTGGAAAATGGGCTCATTTCCCAGAACCCTTTCAGGGGGACATTCTTAGATCCCCCCAATCTCTGCTGGATGGGGACCTCCAACGGAGCACAGGAAAAGATGACCCACCTTCTTGTCCTTCTCCCTGGCCCTGTCCAGGGCCTCCTGGGCGCGGCTCTGGGCCTGGCGGGCCTTCTCAGCCTCCGTGCGCAGCCCGCGCAGCTGCTGCTCTGCCGTGGCCAGCTGGGCCTCAGCTGCGTGCCGTTCACTCTTCATGAATAGGGCCTCGCGCTGCACCTGCGGCCCAAGCCCACACGTGACCCTGAGGACACTTGGACCCCAAAGATGCCCGAACCCCAGACTTCCTCTGACCCTCTATTTTGTCCTGAGGACCTTCAAGCCCATTTTGACCTTGAGGAGTTTGATTCAGGGAAGTCCCAACTCCACAGGGCATGATAAACATTCTGACCCCGCCAAAGACCTCTGATCTGCTAGCTGTGTGGCCTTAGACAAGGGACTTAACCTCTCTGTGCCTCAGATTCCTCATATGTGAAATGAAAATAATAACAGCTCCCCACTTCATAGGGTGGTTGTGAGCATAAAATGAACAAGTGCATGGAATACAATTAGAACCGTGTCTGGCACACATAAGTGCTATATTCGAGTTGGTGGTATTATTACCACTAATGTTCTTTTCTCTGCTAGTGGTTGAAGGTTTGTAGATTTCTTACAAAATGAAAGAAAACTAGAAGATTTTGGATGAAAAGCAAACAGATGTTCAAAAGTTGATGACTGCATTTTCACAAAAATATCAAGATCAGAGCAATGTGAGATTTGCAAAAATCGATCCTAGAGAAAACACTGACCTTTATAGAAATAACAGCTCCAGGGAAAAGTGGATAATAATTAGATGTTTCAATTAGTATAGATTGGCACACATTAACTATTTAAATAAATCCTAAACCGATTGATAAATCAAATCAGACTTGTAAAGTTTACCCAAAAAAGAAGTGATCACAAGGAAGATAAAATTGCAAAGACATCCATAAAGATGGTTATACTTAGGTTGGACTGTGACCAAGGGTTTAACTGGTTTAAAAGAGGGATTTCTTCCAGCTGATGTGACTCAGCGGTTGAGCATTGTCCCATGAACCAAGAGGTCACTGGTTCAATTCCTGGCAGGGCACATGCCCGGGTTGCAGACTCAATCCCCAGGAGGGGCCGTGCAGGAGGCAGCTGATCAATGATGTTTTTCTCTCATCAATGTTTCTATCTCTCTATCCCTTTCCCTTCCTCTCTCTCTGAAAAGCAATAAAGGGGGAAAATAAATTTAAAAAGAGGGTGTTCGCCCTGGCCGGTTTGGCTCAGTGGATAGAGCATCGGCTTGTGGATGAAGGGCCCCAGGTTTGATTCTAGTCAAGGGCACATGCCCGGGTTGCAGGCTTGATCCCCAGTAGGGGGCATGCAAGAGGCAGCCGATCAATGGTTCTCATCATTGATGTTTCTATCTATCTCTCCCTCTCCCTTCCTCACTGAAATCAATAAAAAAATATTTTTTTAAAAAAGAGGTTGTTCTTGGAGAAAGAATAATTCTGCCTGTCATTTACAGATTGCTTGTACCATCACTGTCCTAAGTAGCTAACATAAATTAAACCACTTAATTTCCATGTGAGGACTAGGAATTATTATCTCCGTTATACGGGTGAGTCAACAGAAGCTCAGAGAGGAAAATGCTTTCCTGACAAGTAATGAATGTAGCTTCTTACTTACATATTTGTTAAAACAGTTCCCAGTTTTGTTCAATTTAAGAAAAAAGATGGAGTCCACCATCAGGGACAAAATGAATAACAAACAAACAAAAAACTCAGCATAAAAATCTACTGGATTACAAATTAGATTAAAAATCCCTGTGCACGAGTTCCTTCTCCAGAAGGGGTTAAAGCATCAAAATGACCATAAGATAAAATGACAATCTCAAAAGAGCCAGTTGGGAAAAAAAAACACCATAGGGTCATTTTGACCAGCAGAGAAAATGGACGTTTGGTAAAAACATCAGGGTAAAACCTCCAACTCACTGCTTGCAAAAACAATGAGTAAACATCGATCCCCACCTCACACCATACACACAATTAGAGTCAAAGCATAAACAGGATTGTGAAACAAAAACAATAAAGATGCTGGCAGAAAACACAGGAGAATTTCTCCATGACTTCGGGATAGAAGCAGGTTTTATAAAAAGATTGCAAAAAGTGGTAACTATTAGGAAAAAAAGATAGGGTCAAAATAGCCAAAAGGATTTAAAGAAGAAAACAGAAACAAAACAAAAGAAGAGAGAGAGAGGAAAAAAAAGGAAGAAGAAAAGGCAAGTTGAAACATCCAGGAGGTCAGAATAGCCACAGGGTCAAAGGTTGACCCAGAAACACTGGCAGGTTCTAGTGTCTACAGGATTGAAATCGATGGGATTGAAACATCCTTTGGCTGCAGGGTCAAAACAGATGGCTGCTAGGTGTGCCTGGGAGGGGCTCGGCCATGCTCACCTGGAAGACCTCAGCACTGGTCTTTTCGTGGCGGCGTCCTAGTTCCTCCAGCTGCCCCTGCAGCCGGGCCACGTCAGCCTGAAGTGCGCCCACTATGCGCTCGTGCTCCAAGAGGGACACACTGCCCACTCGCTCCCGCTCTAGCTCTGCCCGCAGCCGGGCAGCCTCCTTGCCTGTGGCCACCACCTCCTGCTCCAGGCTGGCCGCCCGGCCCCGCAGCTCAAGGGCCTCCTCCTGCAGGCGGCGATGCTCCGAGGCTGGCACTGCGGACTGGCGGAGCACCTCGGAGGCCTCGCGCAGCTCTGCCAGGCCCCGCCGAGCCTCCTCGCAGGCCTCGGCCAGCTCAGCAGCCCGGGCCTCTGCGGCTTCCCGCGCTTGGCTCAGCTCGGCGGCAGCTGCCCGCTGTTGCTCCTCAGTGGCTGTGGAAGTGGCCAGCTGCTCCCGTAGCACCTCCAGCTCCCGGATTTGCTCCAGCCTCACCTCCTCCCGCTGGGCCAGCTCTGCCCGCAGGCCCCGAGCCTCCTCCTCGGCCAGCAGCCTGGCCGCTCGGGCCTCGTCCAGCCAGGCCAAGGTGGCCTCCAGCTCCCGGAGGCGAGAGTCCCGGTCTCGGAGGTCCTCCCGGGCCTGCTCCAGGGCTGCCCGCAGTTGGACCATGTCACCACTGCCACCACCAACAGCCTCACCCCCCCGCTCCGGCGGCCGGTCAGCCTCAGCCTCCGTGGCCTCCCACTTGCCACGGGCTGCCTCCAGCTCGGTGGCTGCCTCCCGCTCCCGCTGCCACAGGGCCTCCTCCAAGCCACGAATCCTAGTCTCCAGTTCGGTCTGCAGCTTTTCCGAGGCTTCGGCAGCACCAGGGTGTAGGACGGGGCCAGTGGGGACACTAGGGGTGGTGGCCTCCACTCCCGTGGCCCCCACATTTGTGGTCTCTGTGCCTCTGAGCTCTCCTTCCACTTCGCTCACTCCATTGGCCTTCATTTCTGGTTCCTCTGCTTTCATATTTGTGGCCTCTGCTCCTGTGGCCTGTGCTTCCAGGTTTCCTCCTCCTCCTAGAGCGTTCGTTTCTGTGGCCTCAGCCCCCGTGGCCTTTGTTTCCAAAGCCTCGGCTCCCGCGCCCTCTGTTTCCGTGGCCTGATTGTCCGTGGGTTTAGTTTCCATGACCTCGGTCCCTGCGGATGCTGCTTCCAAAGTCCTGGCTTCCGTGGTTCCAGCTTCTGCAGCCTCATCATCTGTGGCCTCAGCTCCATTCACTTTTGTTTCTGAAGCCACGATGCCATCAATCTCCATTTCCGCTGGGCCATTTTGGGTGGTCTTGGCTCCTGTGTCCTTGTGCTCCCCAGGGGCTCCCTTCTCTTCTCTGGGGGTCCCCTGTACTTCCTGCTGCTCCAGCACCCGCACAGCCTCGGCATGCTGCCTGCGCAGCTGGTCCAACTCAGCCCGGAGAGAGTCATAGAGGGCCAGAGGGACGACCGCGGCGGATCCATTTGCCTCCGTTTCATCCTTCTCAAAGTCCTCCAGGATCTGGAGGAGGGAGTGGGGGTGAGAGGGAACCAGTGGCAGCTGAAGTGGCCGTGGGGGCACACGGCAGTCTTGCCACCTTCCCTGCCCATGGACTCAGCCACGTGCCCATCCCAACCCCCTCAGATCTGTCCCCGGCCCATAGCCCCTCTACCAGGCCTTGGTTTCCCCACCTGGACCTTCTCCATCAGCTCCTGGTTCTGTCTGGTGAGCGTGGCCACCTGTTCCCGCAGCGAGGCCAAGAGCTCCTGGGCTGACGGGCTTAGCTGCTTGGAGAGCAATGTCTCGGCCCCTGGCAGCGAAACAGAGTCAGACCCGGGGGTCCCACACCGCAGGGGATGGAAGCTGGGGTGCTTGGGGGCCCCTGGGGCATGTGAAATAAATAACAACTGAGGGCCAACCTTCCTTTCAGCTTCAAACTCCATGCCTGTGGGCAGAAGCTCTGTCTCCTGGGACCCCAGGGGCCAGGTGGTGGGGTGCACGGGGGAAGGACAAGGCAGGGGCTCACCTGGAAAGTCGGGCATCTCACCCTCCTCATCCTGCAGCGTGGCCACGTCATAGCTGGTGTTCTCCCGCTCATTCTGAAAGGGGCCCAATGTCTGTCTTGGGGTCCTGCCCTCCCACCCCAAGGAACCCCCAGGAATCTAGAGTGGACAGAAATGTTCATGGGTTTATTTGACCCCACAAGCATCAAACTGGCTGTGTTTGGCCCACAAGTATAGAGTGCCTACGGTGTGCCCGGGACGATGCTGGCCTCCCAGGAAAATTAGTAAATGGCCCAATCACTGCCCAAGTGTGTGACCATAACCCCAATGACTGGGGTTGTATGTGCAGCCTGGACACCTGGGACTGGGAGGGGGACGGTGGGTCCATCCTGGCGAGGGTGTGAGGTTGTGGGTCTGCAGTGAGCACGTGTGTGCGTGTGCCCTGTGCACCGTGGCCCTTGCCTCGCCTGTGTGAGTTCCTGTGACGGTGTGATTCTGCACCTGTGTTTTAGTCTGTTGTGTGTGTGTGGTTGCATTCTGAATGTGTATATGAATGTTTGTGTAATCATGTATTTTGAGAAATGTGTGTTTATATATATTTGGGGGGTGTCATCTGTGTATGTGATTAAATGAGAAGTGTTTGCTGTATGCACATATTTGTGATGTGTGTGTGATTGTGCTTTCATGGATTTGTTTGTTGTCTGTTTGCCTGTTATATCACATGTATATGAGCGTGGCTGTCCATCTCTTGTGTATGTGAGTGTGTGTGATTGTGTGTTTTGGGAAGTGTCTTTTATGTGTGTGTTAGCTGTATGTGATTGTGTTTGTATGTTTGTTGTGTGTGTGTTTGCATGTGTGTGAGACTGTATATTAGTGTGGTTGCCATGCAACTGATTAAGAGAGGCCCCGCCCACTCTCCACTCCGCCTACCTCCAGCAGGGACAGCCGGCTCTGCAAACTCTCCACCTCCCGTCCCAGACTCTCCTTCTCCTCCTGCTTCTCTGCCAGCAGCTGCTGTAGCTCCTGCACCTGGAGGAAGGTGGTGGCGGCTCAGCGGGTCTCCAGGAAGAAACACTGGGCAGCTGGGTGGCTGGCTCTCCCCCGACCTTCCACCTACCTGTCTCTCCAGGCTGTGCAGGGAGCTGGCCTCCGCCTCTGGCAGCTTATGAAACAAGTGGGGACAGGACTTGGATCTGGGCTGGGGGCATTCCTGGCCCACCTCCTGCTAGTAGCCCTCTGTCCCAACCACAGACATCTGCTGTGCATCTACTGCACACCCAGCACTGCTCTACCCGCTCACTCATTACTAAGTACTTACTGAGTGCCTTCTTTGTGCCAGACCCCATTTTTGGCCACTAATTCACTCACTCATTCACTCACCCATTCACTCACCCATTCAATATCTGTCCATCCTCTAAATATTTATCAAGCATCTACTGTGAGCCAGGCACCATTACCTATGCCTTCCTTCATGAGCTTACCATCGAATGGGTAAACATGAATAAAATATATAGCATGTCCAATAACAGTAAGTGCTTTACATAAAAATAAAGGGCCCTGGCTGGTGTGGCTCTCAGGTTGTTGGGTATTATCCCGTGCACCAAAAGGTTTCTGGTTCGATTCCAGAACAGAGTACATGCCAGGGTTTCCAGCTCCTTCCCCAGTAGGAGGGCATGCAGGAAGCAGCTGATTGCTCTTTCTCTCTCCCCCTCCCTCTTCTCTCTCTAAAAAAAAATATTAAAAAATATATATATATATATTTATTTATTTTAAAGTAAAGTGAACTGAGAAGCAACAGAAGAGTGTTACAATCCTATATAATACAGAGCTAATATGCAAATGGTCATCATGCCCTCACGCCCTCACACCATTATGCCTAACAGCTCAGACACTCAACATTGGGGAGAGAGGAATGGGGACCAGCCAGGCACAAATGAGCTCTCAGAGAGGAATGGGACTAGCCAGGCTGCAGCCTGGGAGAGGACAAGCCACACACCCCATGGTCCCCGCGGTCCTGGGCACCTGTGGCTGTGGCCCGGGCAAAGCTGCCCGCCCATGGTCCCCAGCGGCTGTGACTGGCCCGGGCGAAGCCGCCCCGGGTCCTGGGTGCCTGCAGCTGGCCAGAGGGAGGGAAGCCCAGTTCCCAGGTGCCTGCGACCGGCCAGAGGAGGGAATCCTGGGTCCCGGGTGTGGGGTGAGGCAGAGGCGGTTAGGGGCAATCAGGTCAGCAGGGGAGCAGTTAGGGGTGATCAGGCCGGTAGGGGAGCAGTTAAGGGCAATCAGGCAGACAGGCAGAGGTGGTTAGGGGCGATCAGGTACGCAGGCAGAGGGGTTAGGGGTGATCAGGCAGGCAGGCAGGCGAGCGGTTAGGAGCCAGCAGTCCCAGATTGCGAGAGACAGTTGGACATCCCCCAAGGGGTCCCACATTGGAGAGGGTGCAGGCCCCAGGCTGAGGGACGCCCCCTCCCCCACATGAATTTCATGCACCGGGCCTCTAGTTTTAAATAAAGTGGGCAGGGAAAGGATCTTTGAGCAAAAACCTGAAAGAGGTAAAGGAGGGAGGCTGGAGAGATCTGAGAGGAGTGTTGTAAGCAAAGGGCACAGCACATGCAAAGGCCCTGAGGCAGGATTGTGCCTGGTGAGTTGGAGGAGCAGTGAGGAGGCCCAGGAGGCTAGAGCAGAGTGATCAGGGGAAGAGGGGGAGGAGGTAAGGGTGGGGAGGTAGGAGCATTCTTCCCCTCAGAATTGCACCCCACCCCAGGCTCAGCCCCAGGCCTGTGTTCCTGCTCCTCCTTACCTCCTGCTTCCTCCGTTCCTTGTGCTGCTCCAAGCCCCGGATCTTCTGAAGCAGGCGGCCCTTCTCCTGTCGCAGCCGCACAATCTCCTCATAGGCATCTCGATCATCCTGTTCCCCCGAACCCAGCACCCTTCACTTTTACTTGAGGCTCAAGGGCTGTCCCGTCCCATATTTGGGCAGGAGCTTCCTCCCCCCACTCCCATCCCTGAGGGCCCCCTTCTTCTCCATGGCCAGGGCATCTCTCACCGGCATCGGGGTGCTGGTGGGAGGCTGAGGCGCCTTCCGCTTCTTGGGAGCCCCCCGCTTCTCATGGCTGGACACAGAGTTCTGGTGGGAGGGAGGAGGTGCACATGGGAGACCTGCTAGCCTCCCACCAGGTAAGTCAGCCCACTGAACTCTGCCCTCACATCCTGTGCGACCCTGCCTGTCTGGTCCTCACTTATCCAGCATCAAAGGGGATGAGACCATGTTCCCCGAGAGTTCCAGATCTTTCGCTCTACTTTCTGCTCTGCTCAGCGCCTCAGGACTTGGCCCACCTGGACCAACTGTCTCCAAGCGACCCTTCCCTGGAGCTGAGGTGCTGCAACCCAGGAGAGGGGAAGGGCAGACCTGCTCCTTCCCTGACTGCATCAGCCCTCACCAACTTGCTGCCCTCCCCACCCCCCCAGCCCCAGGATCTGACCTCATCCCCACAACGTCTCAGCCAGTTCTGGGCATTACACTGCGGGTGATGCTGTCACTTGGTGGCAAGGGTCCTGACAGGTCCTCCTGAGTCAGAACCCCGGGGCAGGGGCCCACCTCTTCCTTCTCTCCCCACAGAGCTTAGGGTGAGGGAGGCAGTGAGCACAGGGAGGGGGCTCGGTCACTGCTTAAAGGCCGTACCTGAGATGATGCCTCCCCCGAGTCTTCCTCTAGGAAGGCGGGGAGAAAGAAAAGCAGGGTCAGGCTGGGTGTTCCCGGACTCCGCCCCCCACCCTCGGAAGGGCATTAGTGAACCCAGGGGACTTGTGCGGAGGAGGGGGGAGCTCCTGATTGCCCAAGCACCAGAACTTTTAAGTTGGGAACTAGCCACGTTGGCAGAACGCTGAGGGGCCTTGAAACTCTCAAAAAGAGAGGACAGTGGCATCTCCAGGATGGAGCAAGTGGGACACCAATTCTTAAAAAAGGCAAAGACCCAAGAATAAAGATGACCCAGGGAAAAAAAAAAAAAAGATGACCCAGGAAAGCAGGGTGGACCCCTAGACTATTCTAAAAGCTCTGGTGCTCCCTGAAACTGTCCTGATTAGGATCAGGGAAGCCAAGAAACCTCCTATAATGCAGCACACAGGGATACCTTAAAACTATTCATAGAAGGAAGAGAGAAGGGTAGCAAGAAACTGCCTAGAAGGGGGGTGCCCGAAATTGCTTAGAGGCGGGGCTTGCATACCACTGGGTGGTGAGGGGCGCTGGGCCGCCTCCTGCAGGAGGTGCAGGATAAGTTTGTCCCCTGCCAGGGAGCCATAGTGAGCAGCGTCCTGGCCCAGTGCGTCGGTGATGCCTGGCTGGGCCCCTCCCTGCAGCAGCACCTCCACTGTCTCAGGGTTAGCCCCCTCACAGGCCAGCATGAGGGCTGTCCTACCAGGAGAAGGGGCTACTGAGAGGGTAAGGACATCCTCAAACCCTCCCGCCTTCAACGCCAGCCTGGGTTGAAGGAGCATGCCAACAAGATCCCCCCAACCAGACACCTTAAGAGGAGGGAGGCTCACCTGCCCTGCAGGTCCTGGTCGTTCACGGCAGCCCCCTGCTGCAGGAGGAGGCGGCACAGGTCGGTGTGACACATCTGAGCTGCTATAATGAGGGGTGTTGTACCCAACTGGTGGGAGTTAGGGGAGGAATGAGACGTCAGAGGCTGACCCTGGGAGGTGGGGGAGCCCCTGTGTACCTGCCCCTGAGC
The DNA here is from genome assembly GCF_014108235.1 of Myotis myotis. NCBI lineage: Eukaryota > Metazoa > Chordata > Mammalia > Chiroptera > Vespertilionidae > Myotis > Myotis myotis. Next base: position 80,428,417 of record NW_023416368.1, on the reverse strand, counting down.
TTCACCTGAAACGTTCCCACACTTTTCAAAGGCTGCCTGCCTGCCTGCGAAGCTACCACTTGGTGGCAGCATGTGTCAAGCACAGTATCTTTCCCCTAAAGATCCCAGAGGCTCACCCGATCCCGGGGATTCAGATGTGCCTTGAAGGAGCAGAGCATTTCTGAGCAAGAGATGCAGCCACCAGCCGCTGGAGAGAGAGAAGAGGAGGGGGGGTAGTTAGGGCAAAGCTTAGACATCTCCTGGGAGCCTTTTGTCTGGGTGTGATTATCTTTATTTCATGAGGAATTCCCACCTCCCCCGAAAGGTCAGTAACAAAGGTATGAATCCCATTTTACAGTTGAGGAAACTGAGGCCCAACCAGGTCCATGGTCATTCAGGGGGGTCGGAGGCAGAGCCACGATTAGGACCAGGTCTGCTAGCTCCCGGTCCCAAGCTCTTTCTACCTTCCATTGTGGCTCTCCCTGAAGGTAGAACTCGGGGCTGATTTTCATGTCTTTGTCCTCTTTGATTCACCTAGCATGTATTGTGCACCGACTAGGTGCCAAACCCTCTGTGCAGAGAGTGTTACTGTTTACCAGAGGGATCGGGTCTCAGCTGAGGTGTGGCAGATTTCTTGAGGTTTAATCTGAGTTGTGAGGGTTTTTTTAAAAATTTTAAAAATATATCTTTATTGATTTCAGAGAAGAAGGGAGAGGGAGAGAGAGAGAAACATCAATGATGAGAGAGAATCACTGACCGGCTGCCTCCTGCACCGCCACGCGCCCCCCCCCCCCACCCCCCCGACTGGGGATCGAACCTGCAACCCAGGCATGTGTCCTTGACCAAAATTGAACCCAGAACCCTTCAGTCCGCAGGCCGACACTCTATCCACTGAGTCACGCCAGCGAGGGCCTGAGTTGTGAGTTTTGAAGGTGAAAGGGGGAAGGCAGAGGATACCGCATGGGCAAGGTCTTAAACTGGAAGCTGGTAAGGCTGACGTGGAAGAAGGTATGGATGTCCGAAGCCTCAAAAAGGGAAGGGAGGAAGGGCTTTCTGCTGGGAGGTGTCTCTGGACAAGTCAACAAACTGTGATACCTGCTGTGGGCCCAAGGGAGTCCAGGACTTTGTTTGCTGCTATAATCCTAATGCTTAGGACAGAACCCGGTGCATAGCAGGTTCTCTAGCAATATTTACTGAATGAAAAAAGCCAACAAGCGTCCATAGTGTGACCAAAGGCATGGCCGCCACTAGGTGGCAGCATACTCCAACTACAGGGACCTAGAAAGTAAACTCTAAAGCAGACGCACATTTATTCTGTGACGGACATTTTGGATTTGACGAGTTAAAAGGCTGCCTGGGCCTTCGGCCTTCCTGAGATCCCCTAAGCGTTCCTCCAAGGAAATTACACTCTGGTCACCCCCCCGTCAGGACTGGGATGCAGTAGGCTGTGCTTTGGGGTCAGATGGCTTAGGTCCTCCCAATTATTTGCGGGTGAACCTCAATCCCCTTGTCTGCCCAATGGGATCATCATGGCTCAAAGAGTTGCTAAGACCCAGTGCTGACACACAGTAGGTGCTCAGGAAGGAAGAAAGAGAAGGCAGGCAGCTCCCCAGGGCACCGGGTAGAATAACCCCCACGCCTAGCAGGACAAGCTGGGCTGCACCCACCTGCATGATGCAAGGCCGTCCACCCACTGCTGTCCACAATGTCCACCACGCAGGATGCCTGGGGAGGGGGGAACAGGTCATTTGAGGAGCCAATCCTCGTTGTTTCTGGTTTCTATAGGAACTGCCCCTCCTTGGCTCTGCTATTTCACTCTCCTTGCTTCACCCCCTCCTTCCCTCCCAGTTACCTGCTTGGTGGAGCCTGTCTCATGGGCCTCTGAGTAACTCTATTATAAAAATTTGTGAGAAAAATGGAATAGCTAGGATCTCAGACGCAGCTGGGGGTTTGGGGAGTGGATGGGAGCTCTAAGAGTACTGGTGGCCAAGAAAGTACCTAAGGTTTGGGAGAAACTGGGGCTCAGGAAATATCTGATATTGGGAATGTATTTTGATAGGAAGTATCTGGACACTCAGGGAATATCCAGTTATTGAAGGAGTAGCTCAGGGGTAAAAGAGGCCAAGGAATATCTAGGATTCAGGGAATATATGGGGGTTCAGGGAATTGCTGTAACTCAGGAATAATCAGGGCATGAGAGTATCTGGGCGTTCAGGGAGTATCTGAGATAAGAAAGGAAAGGACCTGGAGCAGTTGCTTCAAACACTGTGGATGCCCATACTTGGCAGCCAGGTGGAGGGCATTGTAACCTGAAAGGAAGAGAGGGTTTACTGGGCTCCAGATACTCAAGAAGCTCTGGCTGCTCCCCAAACTGTGTCAAGTATTTGTGATGACTCAGTTTCCCTGTATCTACCAAGTCCCCAAACCCAGGTATTTCTCAAAACCATGCTACTCCCCGTGGTCAGACTCTCCAAGCCTTAACTAGTTTATGTCCCAGACAATCTCATCTTAGTTACATTCCACATCCACCCACTCCTCAAGCCCTACTGCCCCAGCTACTTCCCATATCCCTCGCCACTCTGCATGCTCAGCTACAGTGAAGCACCATCTATGCCCCTCAGAATCCACAGTTGTTCTGTCTGTCCCCCCTAATCCATCTACCCTTGCTATCACATGTGCCAGCTATGTCCCTGCCATGATACTCTACAAATCCGCAGTGACTCTACACATCCTGGCACAATGCCTGTTGCTGGAAGCTTCAGACATGACTATGCTCCATGCCTAGTTACTCCCTGAGCCCCAACTACTCCTTTTGGCTGTGAAGTATATCTCAGTTTTCCCCTCAGGTCCCTAGTTAAGTCATAAACTCAGAATTTCCTTTTGTTCCAGCTATTCCCAGAGCTCCAGCTACCCATAAACCCCAGATACTCCACACACTCAGATACTCCTTCCAAATTTAGTTATTGTTCTCATGCCCTCAGCTACATCTCAAGCTCATATGCTCCTCTGTCCCAACTACTTCCTCTGATTCAACCACTACCTGAGTCCCAGCTACTCCTCCTCTACAAGTTAACTCACCTTGCTTGATGATAGCCATGGTCCCTGTCCTTGGGCACCGGTAGCCTGGCATGCCCCCGTGACTCCCTGTGGACACTAAAGGGAACCCCTCCCCCCTTTTCAGCAAGACACTAAGGACATGAGGCAGGGCCGGGCTGGACCCCCAAGCGGGGCACCTGGTCTGAGTTCCTCCTCCCTCCCCTGGGGCCTGGTGCGCAGTACCTGCCCCATCTGTGCTCATGACGTTGGCGCCGTGTGCCAGCATCACCTCCAGACAGCTGGCTGCACCCCTCATAGCTGCCAGGTGGAATCTGGAGGTCAGAGGTGAGGGGTAAGCAGCAGGGTGGCCACCCCTCAGCCATCATACCCCCGCCCCGGGCATGGGCACTCACGCGGACTTGCCCTCAGGGTCCAGCTTCGTGGGCACCAGACCCTTGCGCACGATGAGGGAGGCCACCCGGGCGGCATCATTGCTCTCCACGGCCTGCAGCAGCCGCTCATCACTTTTGCCCCAGTCCTGGCTCTGTGGGGCACACCCAGAGGATGATGGGGCTGGGCAGCCACCGCCCCCCCCACCCCCCTCCCCCTGGCAGGGGCTGTGGGCTCTCACCACCCGCCCCTGGGCACTTGCCTGGCGTCTGACCCTGGCTGCCGGCTTCGGGATGGGACAGGGACCACAGGGCGGGCAGGAGCCAAGGTCGGTGGGGCTGAGCCGCAGCTGTGGGGGGAGGTGGTCTCGGTGGGAGTCTGAGACAGGGTCCTCCAAGCCTGTGCCTCCCAGCATCTTTCCCTAGGCCCATCGCCCCAACGGTTCATCCAATACCCAGTGCCAGCACCCCCCATTAAGCCATCCCAGATAAGCCCCCAGCATCTCTTCCCAAACTGCCCCCCATGCCCGGACCCCAGTCTGTCCCTTAGTGAACAGCCATCTTCCCAACATCACCCTATCAAACTGATCCACACATCTTTCCAAACTACCCTCAGAAGTCCTCCCATCGGAACCGCTAAAATGTCCCTTTTAATGTCCCTCATAACCATCCTTTGCCATTTATCCTTCTAGCACTACCCCTGAAATACCACAATTGTCACCCAAATGTCCTCCAAGATCTGTTCCCCAAAACCATAGCCTGAAATGCATTCCAAAATGTCTCCCCAAAGTTCCTGATGTGTTTTCCAAAGCTGTCCCCCCAAATGACCCCATCATCTGTCCCAAAAATGTCCTCCACAAAATCTCTCAAATGTCCTCTGAAATTGTTCCTCAAATGTTAATCTTTTTCCAAAAATGGTCCCCCAAAATAGCATCCAAATTATCTCCCCAAATGAACCCATCCGAAAATGTTCTCTGAAACTGTCCTTTCAAATGCCCTCTCAATTATCCTGTGTTCCTATCTGTCCTCAAAGTCCCCATCTGTCTCCTCAAAAGCCTCATCCATCCCCCACCTCTGCCCCCTCCCAGCTCATCCTCCCCCGGTCTGGGGGTGGGGGGTCTAGGCCCCCATGGTCAGGGGGTGGGGAGGGGCGGGCAGGGGGGAGAGTTAGGACCCGAGTCCCTGGCTCCAGGCCCCTCCCCCGGCCTACCGCAGAGGAGGTGGCGGCGCACAGGCACAGCTGCTTCATGGCATCCTCGCCCTCGGCCAGAGGGAGGGGCAGGCACTGCCAGAGCTCCGTGATCTGGCCCAGTGGTGGGGCCAAACCCAGCACCGCCCCTTCCTCCCCCCCTTACCCGCTTGCTTGCCCTCCTCCTGGTGTCCTCTCTCTCAATGGGGGGGAGGGGGGGGCAGGGCGGGGGCAGGGATGGGCAGTGGGGGAGGGGTGGGGTGGGCGGGGAGGGGTGACCTGACCTGATCGCCCTGAGGAGATGTAGCCAAGGGGCTCGGCTCCCTCTTCCCTGCAGCTGCCCACTGTCTCCCCCAGGAACTGCCTACTGTGTGCTCTCCACCTCCTTCAAGCTGGCCGGGGCTGGCAGGAGACTCTTGGCCTGAGCCCTGGACAGACAGAGCCTCCCACTGCCGCCCTGACAGCCCAGCTCACTCACCAATTCATGCACTCACTCAGCCATTCATTCACTGACTCATTCACTCACTCAACCCCCAGTGGGGATCAGCAGCTTGATCAACCTGAATTTGAACCCAGGGCCTCACTCCCTGCACCGCCACATGTACCATGTGACTCCACTAAGACACTTACCTGCTTTGGACTTTACTTTCCTCATCTGGGAAATGGGTTCCAGAATAAACAGTAGCTACTGCAGAGGGTTATTGGAGGACCACATGAGATACTATATGCGAGGCACTCAGCACAGTGCACAGCAGATAGTACATGTGCCATAAATGTGGGCACTCATCAAAAAAGGCGTGGCTGGACCTGTGTGCATTCTAATGCTGAGTCCTGGGGGTGGAGGACAGAGCCGGTGCTTAGTTAATTCCCTGAAAGACAGAGAAGACACAGCCTTTGGCTCTAACTCCAAGGGGCTGGCGTGTCCAAAGAAGAGCCTGAAATGGATCTCCTGGCTCAGGCCTCAGGTTTCCTCCTGGAAGGCCCGCACAGTGAGCCAGGGGCACTGCCGTCCCCCCAGGGGCCCAAGCCAAGTTTTGGCATCATCTGACCCCTCTCTCACTGCACACCCAGTCCACCAGCCAACCCCACGGATGTCAACTACGTTCAAGTCCACCCCTTCCCGCTGGTGGTCCAGCCCCATCGCCAAGGTTCTATGTGGACTTCCAGCTTTTACCCCGGTCCCCTTCCTTGTCTACCAGCTTCCTAAAGCCTTCATCAGATTCTCTCTTTCTCTCTCCTGCTCCAGAGCCTCCACGGTCTTCCCCTCCCACCCTCCCAGGTGTCTTTTTAAAATGATTTCTATTTTTTAAAAATATTTAAAGAAAAACGATTTTCAATATAAGAATGTTACATGCACTCCAGCGATCTTACTTGCATAAAATGCAGACTGCTCACAGGCCCAGGGAGTCCTGCGGCAGGATCTGCACGCAGTGATGATCCTCAGCCAAACCCCACCCCCGCCTGGTTTGTCAGGCTCAAGGGCTCAGAATGGATTTTACACTTATAAATGATTGGGGGGGAAGAAAAAGAATATTTCGTGACACGTGAAAATCATGTGAAATTTACATTTCAGGGTCCATAAATAAAGTTTTATTGGGACAGAGCCACACCCACCCATTAAAGACGGCCAAGGCTGCTCCCAAGCTGCAATGGCAGAACTGAGGCCGGAGGGCCCAAGAAGCCAAAAATATTTACTGTCTGGCCCTGAACAGGAAAAATGTGCCCACCCCTGTTCTAAACACCCCTGCCCCGTCAGGTGCCTGAGCGCATCTCCCCCTATGTTATTTCCCCTGGCCCAGCCTCCTTTCCGGGTGCCACCCGCCCCTCTGGCCCACGTGGCTGATTCCTGTACCACTGTCTGCACTGGAAGCCACTCCTTCAGACAGCCTGCTCTGACCACCCTGTCACTCTCTAGCCCTTTCGTAGGGTTTATTTCTCCTTCATTGCTCTTGTCACCATCTGATGTCATACTGTGTACCTTTCTGAAAACATGGTTTCTTTTTCTTTTTTCTTCTTCCATTCTGTTTCTTCTTGGCCTCTCCCCTAGAAAGTCATTTCCAGGGATGTTGGTCCATCTTGGTTACTGCTGTATCCCTAGCAGGTACTGGTGACAGATTTTGCAGGGCCCAGTGCCAAGGGAAAATTCGGGACTCCCTTGTTAAAAAATTATTAAGAATTTCAAGGTAAGCCTAGCCTGTTTGTTTAGTGGTTAGAGCATCAGCCCACAGACCGAAGGGTCTCAGGTTTGATTTCCTGGTCAGGGGCACATACCTTGGTTGAGGCTTGGTCCCTGGCACTAGCTGGGGTTCGTGTGGGAAGGAGCCAATCAATGTGTTTCTCTCATATCGATGTTTCTCTCCATCTCTCCTCCTCCTCTCCACTCTCTTAAAATCAACAGAAAAAATATCCTTGGGTGAGGATTAACAATACCAACAAAAAATTTCAAGATAAGCCCGGCCTGTGTAGCTCAGTGGTTGAGCATTGACCTATGAACAGGGGGTTCAATCGGTCAGGGCACATGCCCAGGTTGCCAGCTCAATCCCCAGTAGCGGGTGTGCAGGAGGCAGCTGGTCACTGATTCTCTCTCATCATTGATGTTTCTATCTCTCTCCCTCTCCCTTCTCTGAAATCAATAAAAATATATTTAGAAAAAAAAGAATTTCAAGGTAAGGGGTGGGTGGAGGTGGGGAAGGATATCAGAGGGATAAATGGTGATGGAGGGAAAAATAAAATAAAGAGAAAAAAATAGCCCCAGCTGGTTTGGCTCGGTGGATACAGCGTCGGCCTACAGACTGAAAGGTCCCAGGTTCAATTCTAGTCAAGGGCACATGCCGGGTTATGGGCTCGATCCCCATTAGGGGGTGTACAGGAGGCAGCCAATCAATGATTCTCTCTCATCATTGATGTTTCTATCTCTCTCTTCCTCCTGAAATCAGTAAAAACATATATATTTTTTTTTTTTTTAAGAAAAAGATGACTATGTTTAAATAATAATTTCAAAAGCAGACTTATTTTAAAATAAAGTCTTTCAAAAGGTTTTGTGCCACTAAATAAAAAAGACTCCTAATTCAGGGCATGGGTGTGTTTTGATAGGTGTGTGGCACAAAGTCAAGGGGGAGAACAGAGCATTAAACCACGTCAGAACCTAAACAGGGCCTGACACACAGTACGTGCTTAATAAATGTTTGTTGAATAAATATGAGAGAAAGAAAGAGAGAGATTGGTTTTCCAGGAAGCATTAAGGCAGGGGTCCTCAAACTGTTTAAACAGGGGGCCAGTTCACTGTCCCTCAGACCGTTGGAGGGCCGGACTATAGTTTAAAAAAAAAACTATGAACAAATTCCTATGCACACTGCACATATCTTATTTTGAAGTAAAAAAACAAAACGGGAACAAATACAATATTTGTATTTGCATGTGGCCCGCGGGCCGTAGTTTGAGGACCCCTGCATTAAGGCATTGGGAGTCTATGAATCTCTAACACCCCAATCTTCTTTCTTGTGGGATTTTTCAAAACCTGAAATAAGGGCAGCAGGTCGGTGGGAGACCAGCCCCAGTTAACTCCTATTTGATGGATGGGAACACCGAGGCCCAGAGAGGGCTGGGCAAGGCCCAGCTCAAGTATTGCCACCTGCTGGGGCCTTGAAGAAAAGGCTGGTATTAGAGGGAGCAGAATGGAGCGGGAGGCAGCAGGGAAGGACTGGAGCAAAGGTGTGAGGGCCGGACCGTGTGTGCTGAGAAGAGAGGAATAAAGGTCCGCAGAGACTTGAGGTGGGATCTCTGCAGTCACGGGTGTTTGCTTTCTTCCCTCGGGGAGCTGAACAAAGGCTGAACCTGACTCCTGCTGCCTGCTGAGAAACTGGAGCCGGGCGGAGGGAGAGATGGCAGATGCTGGGTGTGTGTGTTGGGGGGGGGGGGGGGCGAGGAGAATGGAGGACAAGCTACTCCCCCAAGCCTCCCAGCTGCTGCTACAGCTCCAGTTCCCCCAGCCCAACCCCGGCGCCCCCCTGCTCAGAGCAAACACTATTCCCACCCCCCAGACACCCAGAGACCCTCATACCCAATTGGACATTTTAACACCCTCCCGTCCCCGTTCTCTCCCCCTTGACTTTGTGCCACACACCTATCAAAACACACCCATGCCCTGAATTAGGAGTCTTTTTTATTTAGTTGCACAAAACTTTTTGAAAGACTTTATTTCAAAATAAGTCTGCTTTTGAAATTAAAGTTATTTGTTTGGTTTAACTACTGGTGACAACTTCTCAGAAATTCTAATGTGAAAAATTCAAGTTAGGAATCGATTCCAAACTGGAGGTAAAAATTTAGGGTCATTCCACAGTAAATGAAACTGAGCTTATGTCATGTTTTGTAGGTTAATGAGTCATTTATTATTTTTTCTCTATTTCTCTCTCTCTCTCTTCTTTTCAATCAATGCACTGGCCCCCCAGCCCCCCCCCAAAAAAGCCAAGATCATATTCACAGCAACACAGCCCTGGGAGAAGGAAGTCTGGTGTCTCAATTCCAAGCTGTGTGACCTTGGGCAAATTCCTTAACCTTTCTGGGCCTCCATTCCTCATATATAAAATGGAGATAATGAAATCTACCATTTCATTAAGAGAATTAAATGCACTAACATCAGAAAAAAATACAGGGTAAGATATTTATAGCATCTGAATACAAATAAAATAAAATGAATTCAATAATACTCAATTAAAAATGAATAATAAAATTAAAATTAATTAAAAAATGAAAAGCAATGTTAAAATCAATAAATAAAACAAAATAAGCTGAAAAAACTGAGGGAACCACAGAATGGGTGGCAACAAATCCAAAATCACCCAGCTTGTCCAGGGCAGGATTCTAACCCAGAGCCACCTGACTTGGAAACCAGGATTGTGGCCCTGCCTCCGTTTTCTGGCTTTCAAGGACTCCTCTGGCTGGGCCCTCTCTGCCCTCAGCACCCCCTTATGTTCTCTGCTCCAGCCAGAAGAGCCTGCTTATAATCCAGTGGTTCTCAACCTTCTGGCCCTTTAAATACAGTTCCTCATGCTGTGGCCCAACCATAAAATTATTTTTGTTGCTACTTCATAACTGTAATGTTGCTACTGTTATGAATCGTAATGTAAATATCTAATATGCAGGATGGTCTTAGGCAACCCCTGTGAAAGGGTCGTTCGACCGCCAAAGGGGTCGCGACCCACAGGTTGAGAACCGCTGTTATAATCCCGTATGTCCCTAAATCAACCAGGCCCGGTCTAGCCTTTACCAGTGGCTCTCAACCTTGGCTGCACATTAGAATCACCTGGGAATCTTTTTAAAATCCTGATTTCTGGGCCTCATCCTTTGGAAATTATTTCTTTGTTACTAATATTGTGGCCCCACCCCCATAACAAAGAAATAATTTCCGGAGGATGAGGCCCAGAAATCAGGATTTTAAAAAGATTCCCAGGTGATTCTAAATGTGCAGCCAAGATTGAGAACCACTGCTCTAAACCTTTGCCCACGCTGGTCCCCATCCTTCTTCCAGGTTCCTCTCCAGCGCTGCCTCCTCCAGGCAGCCTCTCTGATTGCTCTGAGCTATGCCTGCCGATAGAAGGCCCTATCACTTGGTGGAAAGTCAGGCACATGTGTGTTTGAACCTCATGCTACCACTTGGCTTTGTGTGCTCTGTGACTGGCAAAGGGGAGGTAACCTCTCTGGGCCTGGTTTCTTCGTGCTGTAAGTGCGAAGTCACACCTGACCAAGGTCAGCACAAAGGGGCACTCTGACTCTATGTGCAAATCCTCACTGAAGTCTCTTAATCTACGCCCTGGGCTGGCCCCCACATTGGCAGGAACTGGGGGGCAGGAGGGGGTGGGGATGACTGAAGAAGCAGCATTTCCCTCTGGAGGTACAGTCCAAGATATAGTTTCAAGCCCTAGCTGGTTTGGCTCAGTGGATAGAGCGTCAGCCTGAGGACTGAGGGGTCCTCGGTTTGATTCTGGTCAAGGGCACATACCTCCACTGCAGGCTCGATCCCCGGCCCTGGTTGGGGTGCATGCAGGAGGCAACCAATCGATGTTTTTCTCTCTCTGTCTCTCCCCCTCCCTTCCACTCTCTCTAAAAATCAATGGGAGAAAAAAATTAATGGAAAAATATCCTCCGGTGAGGATTGAAAAAAAAGCTAGCTTTAAGGGAAGCCAGCTGGACTCCACCTCAGGGCCTTTGCACTGGTTATTCCCTTTGCCTGAAATGCAGTTCCCTCAAGTAAACACACAAGTCCCTCCTTCTTTCCCTTCTGGTCTTTGCTCTAATATCAGCTTCTTGGAAAGGCTTTTGCTGACAACGGGTTTAAAGGTGCAACCTAGCCCCGGCCGGGTAGCTGAGTTGGTTAGAGCATTGTCCTGATACGCCAAGGTTGCAGATTCGATGGGTCAGGGCACACATAAGAATCAACCAATGCATGCATGAACAAGTGGAACAAATCAATGTTCCTCTCTCTCTTTCTCTCTCTCTAAAAAAAAGCATTTTCAAAATAAAAATAAAATTGCAACCTATTCATCCTACATAGCTCAGTTTCAATTGACTGACAACCGTCTCCCTAGAGGCCTAGACACTCCAATCCCCTTTCCTTACTTTCTTTGTCTCAATGGCACAAAATATGCCTTTCCACTCATTTATCTTGTTTCGTGTTCATCTCCCCACCCGGCTGTCAGCGCCTGACGACAGAGATTTCTGTCTGCCCTATTCATTGCTGTTTGTCCTATGCCCAAACAGTGCCTGATGCAAATGTTTGCTGAATAGACTGTCAAAAGCAAGCGATCTGGTGAACACACAATACGATATACAAATGAGGTATTATAGAATTGTGCACCTAAAACCTATATAATTTTATTAGCCAATGTCACCTCAATAAGTTCAATAAATTTTTTCCCCAAGGGTAGTTGGCAGCTTTATCATGTAAAATACTGACAATTAAATGTGACTTGAAAAAGCACCTAATATGTGACAGTAAAAATGTGTAGATAATGACAGCATTGTTGATTTTAATCCTCATCTGAGTAGATGCTTAGAGAGAAGAAAATGAGAGAGGGAGAGGGAGGAAAGGAGAGAGAGAGAGAGAGAGAGAGAGAGAGAGAGAGAGAGAGAGAGAGAGAGACCCGGACATCAAACCCGCCACCCAGCTATGTGCCTTGACCTGGAATCAAACCGGCAACTTTCAGTGCCCAGGACGACACTTAACCAATTGAACCTCGCCGACTGGGCTGAATTGTATTTTTTAATCAATTAAATTCCTTGAATGTGAAGCTGCTCTGATGTATGAAAACTATAAAAAATTTGCCTAATAAAAACAAAAAAAGAGATCAAGGTCCCCAAGAAAGTGAGTCCTCCGAAAATCAAGTGGTCACTGTAGCTGGGGAGAACAGAGATCTCCTGGAAGACGTGTTATTGGAGCCAAATTAGAAGGGATGGGAAGGGTGTGGGAGGCAACAATTCTGGGAGTGGGCATTCCAGGTGGAGGAGCAGCTTAGGCAAAGGTATGGTGGCTGGAAAGCTTGAACAGGAGACCGTGAGGACACTGTGACAGCAGGGGGCAGTAGAGAGGAAATTAAGGGGTAAACTGGCGCCGGTGGGAGGTGAGACACTATGGAAGAGTTTTGAACAGGGAGGACCCTGGTCCTATGGAAGCTGCCAGAAGAATCTGCTGGGCAGAGGATAACGGCCCAAAGGCCCAGTGCATCTTCAGCCAGGCTTGGGGGACAGCCACCTGAGGGTGGGGGACAGCATGCACCTCAGTGGCCTCAGACTTACCTCTGTCTTCTTAAATCGAGCCCGGAGAGTCTTCATGGCCAGCACACAAGGCTTCTCCGCAACCCAGGCCCCCTGGGAAAGGACGGGGGAAGGGGATCAGTCTTGGCGAGCAGGAGGGTCAGCAGCCTTCCCCTCCTCAGAAGGACCACTTCCTCCTCCCTGCGCCACCCTGGCCCCTTGAGCAGGACACAGACATGCCCCATCTCCTAACTGCCGTGGGTCCTTCAGCTGGGCATTTGCCCTAAGTTTCACATCTCTCACCCTTAAATTAAGGAAGACATCCCCTCTTGACCAACTCATGGTTAGTTTTCGGTGAGGCCTGTAGCATTGGGGCAGCAAACAGTAGGGGCTCCAAAATGCACTTTGCCACTATTTCCTGCGGCCCAAGAAGATCAGGTTTTTTCTGGTCTCCAAGCTTTTGACTGTGCAGTTATTTCTACCTAAGATGTTCCTTTCTTTATTCCTTCTCTGGTGAACTCCTATTCATCCGATGCAGCCCAGTTTCAAAATCCCACGTTCTGATTGATCAGTTTTGCCTCTCACCAGCAGGCAGAGCTCTAACTCACCAAATTTGGTTCCTTCAGCCCTGCCTGGGTCTCTTCTAACCCAGCCCTGGCTCCGTAAGCTCAGTGTCTGGGCTAATTCTATCATAGTTAGAATTCTGAATAGTTAGGGGCTCTTTGGGGGCCAGGCCCAGAGCGGAGGCTCTTAGCACAGAGGCATGTTTCTTGGAGAGTCAGAGAGAACATCCTTGCAGCGAAATCCCCTTTTACCAGCCTGGCTTCCACACAACTGAAGGCATGGAGGAAAGTCACCCACGGGGGGTGAAGGTCTGGGTCGATGGTTATGTGCATGCATATGCACACACAAGCAGGAGGCATGTGTGTGCATGCATGCCTGTGCACCTTGGCCTGTTCTGTGTTCCATGCATGTGCAGGAGTAGGCAGGTCAGACAGGTATGCCTCGAGGGGCTGTTTTGCTAGATGTGGGGCTCAGGACCCCTTCCTATGTCTGAGATTTCTGTGAAGGTGTGTCTTTCACCCCCTCACCCCCCCGCCAATCCATGCTTAAATCCATCTCCCCATCCACCTGTGCATCCATCTTCCTACCTCAGGACTTATATATCCCACCCACCAACTCACCCGCCCAACTCATCTTCTCGTGGTCCTTCAAGCACCTTCCAACCATGCTTCATTCTCCATCCATCACCCACCCCCTATCCATCTACCCATCCATCACCCACCCACCCATCTACCCACCCACCCATGTATGCACTCACCTAAACCTCCAAAACCCACCCACCCATCTACTCATTCATCCATCGTCCATCCACCCTACACTGACTTATCAACTTACCATCTAACCATCCATCCACCCTTCTATAAATCCATTCATTTTTCCATTCACCCACTCATCCATCTAGTGCCCATCCGTTCATTCACCTCTTCAATTTATTCCATTCACTCAATGTACCCCTTTTGCTCACCACCCACCCCATCCTTTTCCTTTACCCCTGTCTGAAGGGCTCAATCACACCCAGAGAAGAGTGTAATGAGACACCCACAATGCGGAGTCCACAGGTTGCTTGAGCAGGTGGGAATCTGTCGGCTTGGGGGAGGGGGAAGTGCCCGCATCTAGGGAGCCGCTTCCCGGAAGAGGCGATGATATAAAAGCAGGGCCTGAAGGCCAGACAGGACACTAAGCAGCAGGAAAGGAGGGTACATACCCGAGACTAGACGACGGAGGCTGAGAAGTGGGAGGCGCATGCACCCACAAGTGCGTGTCTGTCAGGGTGCCTGGGTAGTCCCTCGGTGTGGCTGGGATATATTCCGGCCCTTCCTTTCTCCCACATGCTAGGGCTCAGGGGCCAGGAACCTGAGGTCCTAACGGGGCCCCCATCCCAGGCCTCCCTTCTCTCCTTCCTCTCCTACCTCCTGCTGTCCCAGCGACTCCAGCACCAGGCCACTGTGTTCACTGCGGGCTCCGGTTACCCGCTCCCTGCTGGGCCACCAGCGAGCACCAGCAACACTGTGCACTCAGCTCTGACACCCGATCAGCTGGGCGGGCAGCAGCCCCAGGGGGCCGGGGACGAGCTGAGGGAGGAGGCAGGTTGGCAGCGGGGCTGCCCGTTGGCCAGCGGGATCTAGTGGGAAGACACCGATGTTCTTCCCTATCATCACTGGCCCTAGTTCAGTTTCTGGAATGAGCTACTCTCTTCCTCTCCTCCCAGCCTTTGCACTTGCTGTTCCCTCTGCCAGGAGCACTCTTTCTGTGCCCCATGTCACCCCAACTGGATCGTTCTCCCCCTCTCACCTCTGCTCACTCTTCAGATCTTGGCTATGACATCCCCTCCCCCAGGAAGCCTGTCTGGATGCCCCCGGCTGGGTCGGTGCCTCCTCTGCGTTTCCTCATTGCACCTCGGTCACAGTCACCACTGCCCGGGCACTGGTTTGTAGCCATCGTCAGCCACAAGGCAACACTTCTGTTCCGGTGTCTCCTTAGCACACAGGAGTAGGTGCTCAGCACGTGTTGGGGTCTTTGCTTGTTTGTTCTGAGAGCACATTTATTAAAGCTGGGGACCGGGAAACAAGGAGGGGCTTAGCCTAGAAGCAACAGCAGAGAACCTGGGGGGGGGGGGGATTGCTTGTTATAGGAAGAACTGAGCTGCGGTGGGGCTGCTGTCGGCTCACTGAAAAGTCAGAGAAAAGGGGGCCTTGGAGACAGGTTCAGGGGTGAGCCTGGGATGAGCTGCCGCTGCCCACTGCTTCCCTGGTTGCAAGTCTCTGGGACGCTTAGAACTTGGGGAGGGGGGGGGGGAGGACTGAGAGAGAAATGGGGAAGCAAGGCGTGGGGGCCGCTCAGCACGTGCTTCTTCAATGCGTCCTAAACGGGACCATCCTGCCGAGCGATCATCACCCACCTGGATAGTCAGGTAACAGTGCCACCCAGAGTTCTCTCTAGTGAGGCTCCCGCCTCGGGTGCCCTTCACTTGTAACTTTATAAACTTCCGAAATGCGCGGTGGGAAGCACCTTGGGCTGGAAATCCGAGTCCCGGGACCCTTCTCTGTGACTGCATCCTCCGCAAGGTGGGGGCGGAGGCGGGGCATCGGTTTACTAATTTATGAAAAGGCGCAATGGCTGTGTCCCTCGCACCAGCGGCGACTGAGAACACTCACGCGGGCGGCCGCCCTGCGCCCCGAGGGCTCACAGCCCCGCCCCCGCCCCCCGCGAGCGGTGGGAAGCGAGCCGGCCTCCGTTACCAGCAGTTAACATGGCGCCTGAGGCGTCAGCGAGAGGCGCATGCGCCTTGCAGGGAGCGGCCGGGCGGCCCCGCCTTTGCCGCGTCCCTCCCGACTTCCGGCGGAAGTGGCCTCAACAAGGGAAACTTTATTGTTCCCGTTGGGGGGCGAGGATGTCGGTGAACTACGCGGCGGGGCTATCGCCGTACGCGGATAAGGGCAAGTGCGGCCTCCCGGAGGTGAGCGTGGCCGGGGGTCCTCGCAGGGCGCCCCTTCCGTGGCCGCGGGCCGGAGGGGGGGGGGGCGGGCGGCAGCGGGGCATGGGGACTCTCAGGAGGCACCGAAGCTAGACAATGGGAGGGACTTCCCCCTGAGGATGGGTGGGAAGTGACGCCTCCCAGCGCGCCCGGGGGCGCGAAGATGCCCAGCCCGGGTCGGCGGGGCTGGTCCGAAGGGGGGGGCCCGCGTGGCCAAGTCCTGAAGTTCTGATGGGGGTGCCCGGGATGTAGTTCTCGGCGGAAGGCGCTGCAGGGGCCAAGGCGGGGGCGGGGGCGGGATAGATGCGCTCGGGGACAGAGTAAGCTAGAGGCAGGCGAGGACAGCCCCCCATGCCAGCCCTCCCCCCCCCCCGCCCCCGGTGCCAGCCTGGGGAGTTGGCTGTGTCCTGTGGGCGATGGAAGCAGGTTGTGAGCTGGGCAGGAACCTCGGATGGATGGATGTTCCCTTCAGCTACTCCGAGAGAAGTCCCCCCCGCATCCTGAGACCTCGGGCTTGTCACCTCCATTCTGGAGAGGAGTCTCCCCTTCTGTGAACTTGGGGGGTTGCGGGGGGATTGCCCTCATCCCATAAAAGCTGCTCGGTTCGTTCTGAGTCAGACACACTGCAAGGAGCTCTCAGATGGTGCGAATCCCCGTGGAAGGCCGGTTCCTCGCCTGCCTGTGTTGGCTTCATTCCTCAACTGTTTATTGAGCACCTACTGTGCACCAGGCACTTTCTAGGTCCTGGGGCCACAGCAGGGAACAAGACTGACAAAACCCCCTCATTCCAGGGGGGAAAGAGAGAAGCAGCAAGTAAATATAGGAAGTGAGCTAAGGAGAGGGCCTGGGAGGAAAGGAAGCTGGCGGGGATGAGCGCTGGGGCTGCATGGAGCCAGGTGGCCGGGAGGATCCCTGAGGTGGCTTTTTCAGTGTTTTCTGTTATGGCGAAGTGCACCTTTCATAACACTTATCATCTTACCGTGCACTTACAGTCAATGGCATAAGTATATCCATGTTGCACAGCCATCCCCACCACACACCTCCAGACCTTTCTCATCTTCCCAAAGTGAAACTCTGACCTCATTAAACCTGTAACTCCCGATCCCCCTCCCCGAGCCCCTGGCACCCATCATCTACTTCCTGTTTCTATGGATTTGATTCCGTTAGGAACTTCATAAAGTGCAATCACACAGTATTTGTCCTTTTTTTTTTTTTATTTTAATCCTCACCCGAGGATATTTTTCCATTGATTTTTAGAGAGAGTGGAAGAGAGAGGGAAGGACAGAAACATCGATGTGAGAGAAACACATCAATTGGTTGCCTCCTGCACGTGCCCTGACCAGGGCCTGGGCCAGGGAGGAGCCTGCAACCGAGGTACATGCCCTTGACTGGATTCAAACCCGGGACCCTTTGATTCGAAGGCCGACGCTCTATCCACTGAACCAGACTGGCTAAGGCTGTCCTTTGTGTTTGTTAACCTCACCCGAAGATTTTTCTTCCCACTGATTTTTAGAGAGAGTGGAAGGGATGGGGAGAGACAGAGAGAAACATCAATGTGAGAGAGACACATAGATTGTTTGCCTCCTGCAGGTGCCCTGACTGGGGCTGGGGATCGAGCCTGCAACCGAGGTACGAGCCTTTAATCGGAATCCAAGCTGAGACCCTTCAGTCTGTGGCCGGCGCTCTAACCACTGAGCACAGCTGGGGCATTATTTGTCCTTTTGTGTCTGGCTTCTTTTACTCAAAACAGTGTCCTCAAGGTTCATTCACCTTGTAGCGTGTGTCAGAATTATGTTTATCCATTCATTCATCAATGGATACTTGGGTTGCTTCTATGTTTTAGCTGTTGTAAGTAATGCTACTGTGAACCTAGGTGTATAAATAAGGTGTCTTCTGAACCAAGACCTAAAGGAGATGAGGGAGGCTAGGAAAAGAGTATTTTGGGCCACAGGGAGGACTGGGGCTTTGGCCCGAGGAAGGTGGGAGCCCTGGGGGGCTGTGGGCAGAGCAGGGACATGATGACAAGCTGCCTTTTCAGATTCACTCCCGTCGAAGCAGGGGCAGCTCGGTCTGTGGCTAGTGGCCTTGCAACTGTGGGACAGGTTCTGATCACATCACTGCCCTTTGCTCTCTCGCACAACAGATCTTCGACCCCCCTGAGGAGTTGGAGCGGAAGGTGTGGGAGCTGGCACAGCTGGTTTGGCAGTCCTCCCATGTGGTGTTCCACACGGGCGCTGGCATCAGCACCGCCTCGGGCATCCCTGACTTCAGGTCTGTAGGTGTGGAGGGGCAGTCTAGGCAGGACCTGCTAGCTACTGAGGGCTTCCCTGTGAGGCACAGATACCCCAGCATCAGAATCCATCCTGCTGCCTTCCCCTCGCTGAGTCATGACCCTCCACCCCCTGCGTATTTGGGATGGGAAAGACCCCTCCCTTCAGACTTGTCCCTTTAAATCACACCCAGCATTTCACTCAGCCCAAAACTTGGTCACCTGTCCATTCCTAGCTACAGGGGATGCGGGGCTCACTGTGCATAGCTAAAGATCAGGGTACTGTTACCCAGAAAACAGGGAGGCTCATGTCAGAGTCAGTTAGCTCCACACTCGCAAATATTTTTCTATCAGGCCTGGTACCGGGCAAGGGGCTTACCCATAACTGAGGGTGTGAAATCTGATAAACCACCCACACTCCAGGCAGCCTGTGTGACAAGAATTTTGTAGCTGAAAAGCAAGGTTCTCAACCTGGTGGCCCCCAGATTGCTCCGTAGTTGCTGAGTTCGCAACCCTGCCCCAAAGGGCAGGCCTATTGCATTTATACTGTTTTTCAGGTTCCTGAGCCCCCGGTAGCAGAAGAGCAGATTCCTTGGAGGAATGTTAGAATTCTAAGGCATGATTCCCCCCCCCCCACCCCCGCCTCCTCCATAACCTGCCATGGCTCCCCATCGCGCCACTGGAGAGTTCCAAGCCCTTCCCGACCCAGCCCTAGGCTATCTCCTCAACCTCCCGCTCCCGTTGTAGCCCCCAGACCACTTGCATTTCCCCAAACGCACAGGCTGTTGCCAGCACCCCAGGCCTTTGCTTGCCCTTCTGCCTGAACTGCCCTGCCTTCCCTCTTACAGTGTAAGGGACAGCTCAGCCTCCTCCAGGAAGCCTTTCCACAGTCCTCACACAGCCCTCACTGCCTCCACCGGCCAGCCCAGCCCTCAGGGCTGAAGGGTCTGTGCCCACAGTGTCTCCCCTGACAAGATCAAGGACTCCTCGGGCAGGGCCTGGTTCCGCTAGGTCCCCAGCATCACCCAGCACAGGGCCAGGCTCTGCAGCGACAGTAACTTGGTGAATTGAATAATTAATTTTGCCCTTGGTGTACACTGTTCTCTCTTCTTCCTCCTCTTCCTCCCTCTCAGTCTCTCTTTCCCCCCTTTCCCCCTTTGTCTCATTCTCTCTCTCTGTCTTTCTCTGTCTATCTTCAATTCTCTGTCTCTCTTTTTTAAAAAACCCTCACTGGAGGATATGTTTTTATTGATTCTTAGAGAAAGAGAGAAAAACATTGATCAGTTGCCTCCCGTATGCTCCCTGAATGGGGATTGAACCCACAACCTAGGTATGTGCCCTGACCAGGAATCAAACCTACAACCATTTAGTGTACGGGAAGATGCTCCAACCAACTAGGCCGCCCAGCCAGGGCTGTCTGTCTCTCTTCTTAAAAAAAATTTCAGAGAGAGGAAGGAGGAGAGAGAAAGAGGTTGCAACGTCAGTGATGAGAGAGAATCATTGATTGGCTGCCTCCTGTACATCCCTTACTGGGGATCAAGCCCGCAACCCAGGCATGTGCCCTGACTATCAAACTGTCACCTCCTAGTTCATGGGTTGACGCTCAACCACTGAGCCACACTGGCCAGGCTGTCTGTCTCTTTTTATGTCCCCCCCTTTCTCTGATCCCTAAACTCTTTGTCTGCATCTCTCCCTACATGCCACCTTCAGAGGCCCCCATGGCGTCTGGACGATGGAGGAGCGGGGCCTGGCTCCCAAGTTCGACACCACCTTCGAGAGCGCGCGGCCCACACAGACGCACATGGCGCTAGTGCAGCTGGAGCGCGTGGGCCTTCTCCGCTTCCTGGTCAGCCAGAACGTGGATGGGCTGCACGTGCGCTCTGGCTTTCCTAGGTAACACCCGCTCCCCCTCTCTGGACTTCCGTTTCCTTATTTGCAGAATAGAGGTTGGTGGCAGCCCCTCCCTCGGGAGGCCACAGGGGACAGCACTTGACACCGAATAGGACTTCTCCAACCAGAGCTGTCGTTGTCAGTGCTTCCTGGGCACATCTCAAGAATTCGGTCCCCTTTTTTCAGGTCCGAGGGTGTCTGCAATCTCCCTTGAGGCGGGGAGGAGGGTGGTCAGGGTCTAGGATTTGCAGTTGCATTTTAATATTCGTCTTTATAACTTTTACTCTGAATGTGAACATTGGTTTTGGGCAGAAAGGTTGATTCCTTAATGCCAAGTGTGTCGCCCTCCCTACCCACTTTCCCTGATCTTGCCCTTGGGGACAACGAGAGCCCCAGTTAGTTCATACAAGTAGCCAGGCCCTCCAGGCAAGGGGGGAGGGAAAGGCCTTGTCTCTGCTTGCAAAGGAGACTGAGGCAGCCGTCCTCTGCGCTTCGGAAATGGGCCGAGTCCTAACTCCAGGCCTCAGGCACAAATAAAATTTCTCCAGGAGTCAGGCAGCTCTTCTGACCTAGAAATGTCTCCAAGTTCTGGGCCTTCATCCATTTCAACATGTAAATACCTGAGAAAGGAAGACCCCAGCCTTCCTGGCTGGGTGACCCTGGGGCCCTATTCGAGCTGTTACTGCTGGGCACCTTATTATCCCTCCAAGCAGAGTAATTCACTAGGTAGGTGGCTGCAGACCTAGCCCTTATGGCCCGGGTAGACGTTTCTAGAAATAAAAGCAAACGTATAGCAAATACATTCCTGTGGCACAGGTGTTCAGGGCCTCTACAAAAACACGGAAGTCCAGGTCCCTACACCCGGGCAGCGTTGAGCTGGGGTGTGTAGGTGGATGTGACAAAGCTACCCAGAGATAGAGGGAGCCGCTGGTGGGGGGGGGGGGGGGGGGTGGCGGCGGGGACAGGAGTGTATCTGGGGATTTCAGTGCCTTCAATTTCCTGACTGATGGGTTTTCGGTCAGCTCCCTTGCCTCCACCCAGGCCACTCCCAGCACCCACTGCTCACTGCTCAGTGACACCAGTCTCTGTGCGCAAACTGGGGAGACACCAATCCCCCAGCACCACCTGGGTACAGGTAGGAGCAAAATGGGCCACACTCAACAACTATTTATTGAGCACCTACTGCATGCCATATCAGTTCTAGAGGCAGGACATAGCATACCAGACAGACAGAAAGCCCTGCCCTCCTGGCTTATGCTATAGTGGGAAGGAAACAGACAGCAAACAAGATAAATAAGCATATTAAATTCTATGTCCGACAGTGATCATTGCCACAGAAGAAAAAGAGAGGGTTGTTTAGGGAGGACTGTGTGGGGAGTTGCAACTTTTAACAGGGAGGTCAGGGTGGCTATGACATTTGAGTAGGGACATGAAGGAGGTGACAGAGGGAGCCATAAGAAAGAGCCTTCCAGGCCTAATAATTGTTCCCTCAAACATCCTAAGAGTTGGACACTGTCATCCTATTTCACAGATGGGGATTCGGCACAGAGAGGTTAGGTGACCTGCCCAACGTCACACAGCAGGGAGGCAACAATGCTAGGAGTTGATTTCATATTCCTCTGTGTCAAAGCACATGCTCCAGAACCACCTATCACCTCAATTTCTTCCTTTGCAAACTTGGGAATTCCCATCCTTCAGACCTGGTGACATTGGGAGGTTCCACCATGCTTATGGGTGGATTTTGTTAATAGAATGGGCTGCCCAGGTATGGAGGTGGGGTCAGCTGTGGGGTTAATGATTCCTTGGGCTCCGAGAGGTTGGGCCAGCTGCCCGGGGTTGCACACCTGGAGAAACCAGAAGGAGGGAGTCCATGGATCCTGTGGATGAGGGTTTAGGTAAAGCTTCCTGGAGGAGGAGGACTGGGCACCAGACCTGAAGCCTCAGGATTCAGGGAGCTCACAGCACCACCAAACGTCTTCTCCTCCCACAGGGACAAGCTGGCAGAGCTTCATGGGAACATGTTTGTAGAAGAATGTGTCAAGTGTAAGACGTGAGTGTCACAGGGGCGTGGGGGCAGGCAGGTATGGTGACCCAGGCCCGTTTTTTGTTCCTTCCAGGTTGGGCTCTGCAAAAGGGCCTTATGAGTTGAATCTGAGACCAAGAGACCCAGGGTGGGGGGACAGGACTGGGGTGTGATCCTGGGGGTGTGGGGCAGCAGGGCACATCTTCCTCCTGGGGAGGTGTATTCATATCCTGTGGCTACCACATGTAATCACAAACCAAGTGGTTTAACACAACAGAAATGTGTGTCCTCGCAGTTCCGGAAGCTAGAAATCCAAAATCCAGGTGTTAGCAGGGCCATGCTCCCTCTGAAACCCGCAGGGGGATCCTTCCACTGCTCTGGCTTCTGGTGGTTTCTGACCTTCTGGGCGTTCCTTAGCTGTAGATGCATCACTCCAGCCTCTGCCTCTGTTGTCACATGCCCGTCGTCTCTGTGTCCCCTTTCTTACAAGGATACTAGTGTGGGACCAGGACCACACTACTCCACTGTGACCTCATCTTAACTCATGACCTCTACAGCCACCCTCTTTCCAAATATGGTCTCATTCTAAAGTACCGGGATCAGGACTCCTGCATATCATATGGGGCACACAATTCAACCCATAACAGGGTTGTGGGTTGACGGGCGTGACCCCAGGTCCGAGAAGGCTGAGCCAGAGCCCTTCCTGGAATAGGTGGGCTCTGGGCGTGTCTTGCTCCGTGGGGGAGCTTCACAGATATGGATAACTGTGGGTGTCAGTGGCAGGAGCGTGACCCTGCCCACCTCCTGTAGGTGGGCTCGTGGGGACTGGGGCACAAGTGAGACCCCCCTTCCCACACTTACACTTGTTATAAAAAATTTTTTCCTCCATATTTGAAAAATATTCACACCAATGGGAAACTCACAAGAATGTATGATGAATTCATACTTAACCTAGACCAGAAGTTAAACATTCCTTAAAAGACCAGATGGTAAATATTTTTAGCTTTGTGGGTCAGACTGTTTTTCTCATGACCATTGGCTCCGCTGTTGTAGTGCAAAAGCCACCATAAATGACACATAAAGGAATCGGCATGGCCATGTGCCAATAAAACTTTATTTAGAAAAACGTAACAGGAGGGCCAGATTTGATCCCTGGGGCCATAGTTTGCTGACCCCTGAATAGATTCCCCAATATTACTGTTTTGCCACAATTTGTCTTCCCTTCTCTCTCTGTTACCAGGGTTTGCTGTGCTGTTCAAGAATAAGTGGCAGGCTTCCTTATCCTTTGCCCCAAAACCCTTAAGACATTTATCTCCCTCAAGCTTCAGTATTCTCTTCCCCAGCCACAGTGAAGTTGTTAAAGTTGGGAAATGTAAAAACCACGTAACACGATGATTCCGTCTCCAATTAATATTCCCCGTGCTCCCATTGTTGCTATTTTTCTCCTCGTCCAAGATCCAAGCCGGGTCACACTTTGCCTGTCACTGTCACTTCTCTTTAGTCTCCTTTGTCTAGAAAGTTCCTGGCCTTGGTCTGTTTCCCATGCTGTTGATGTTGCAAAGCAGCTGTTCATGGAAGGCTCCCTCCCCCCATTCTGGGCGTGTTGGGTGTTTCCCTGTGCTTAGACTCTAGTCATGTAGCCCCTACTTCCCTGGGAGAACAAGGACCACTGGGTGGGGCCCTAAGGTGGGGAGGTGGTGGGCTTGACCAGGCCCCACCATCCCTCTTTCCTTCTCTAATGTAGGCAATATGTCCGGGACACTGTGGTGGGCACCATGGGCCTCAAAGCCACTGGCCGGCTCTGCACCATGGCCAAGGCAAGAGGCCTGCGGGCCTGCAGGTGAGTGACCCCTGTCCACGCCTTGGGCTCCCGGGGAGGCGGCAGGTCTCCATACTGACTCCCCCCAACCCTCACCATCGCAGGGGGGAGCTGAGAGACACCATCCTGGACTGGGAGGACGCCCTCCCCGAACGGGACCTCACTCTTGCTGATGAAGCCAGCAGGTCAGACCCCAGATGAGCCCAGGGCGGGGCAGGCAGGGAGAGGGGCAAAACACAACCAGCTTCCGCACAGGGCAAGCTCCAGCTCAGAGGTGGAGTCAGGAGAGGCTTCCTGGAGGAGGCGGCTTGAACCCTATTTGGGCATTGATTTCCCCTAATAATGGCAGCTGCTAGGTACTAGCCCTCTTATATACCTGACCCTGGGCCAGGGGCTTCACAGACAGGGTACTCACCACAGCCCAGGGGGTTCTACACCGGGCCCATTTCACAGGCAGGGAAACTGAGATTTTAGCAAGGTGACTCCTCTGTCCAGTGCTACCCAGCCAGGATTCAACCCAGGAGTCCAGGTGTGGAGCTCCGGCCCACATCAGCAACTTCCCTCTGCCAACAGTGGGAGGGAAGCGACAGGGGCAGGATTCAGGGAAGCTGGGCCTCCCGGGGTGCACCTGGGCATGTTGCGGTAGAGTTTGAGACCCCCACTCCCAAGGGTGAGGCAGGAGGAGGGCTGCAGAAACTGTGTAGAGAGGTCAGCCTAACCCCGCCTCCCGGCCCCAGGATCGCGGACCTGTCTGTCACACTAGGCACCTCCCTCCAAATCCGGCCCAGCGGGAACCTGCCGCTGGCCACCAAGCGCCGCGGAGGCAGGCTGGTCATCGTCAACCTCCAGCCCACCAAGCACGTATGTGTTGAGCCCGCCCCTGACCTTTCCCCCAGCCCAGGACCCGATGGCCCTCTGCCTCCGCTCACATGTCCTTGCCCCAGCAGGACCGCCAGGCTGACCTCCGCATCCACGGCTACGTAGACGAGGTCATGACCCGGCTCATGAAACACCTGGGCCTGGAGATCCCCGCCTGGGACGGGCCCCGCGTGGTGGAGAGGGCGCTGACGCCCCTGCCCCGCCCGCCCGCCCCCAAGCTGGAGCCCAAGGAGGAGGCCCCCACCCAGTTCGATGGTCCAGCGCCGGCCGGCCCCAAGCGAGAGCCCACAACCGAACCCCCCGCTCAGCACAATGGTTCCGGGCCCGTCAGCCCCAAGAGGGAGCAGCTGGACAGTCCTGCCCCCCGCAGGACCCCTAAAAGGGTGAAGACCGAGCTGCTTCCCAGCTGACCAGGGGGCCCGGGCGGGCGGGCTTTTTATAGAAACCGTGTTTGTCTTTTTCTTACCGGCTCACTTTGTGACTTGCCTCTGTCCTGGGGCAGGAGATCTCAGGGCAGTGAGGGCTGTGCTGCAGGCCCAGGGCAAACTCGCCCTCCACGGGGCTTCCTTTAGCTCCTGGGGCCTGTGGTCGGGGCCTGGGGAGGAGCCACCCTGCCCTGGACCCTGACCTTCGAGCTGACACCACAGTACCTTCTCTGCTCCAGCCCACGACTCAGGACTCAGGACGTTTTCTGGGGGAGATGTGGCCACGCCCTCCCTCAGTTTCCAGCCTAAACAGAAATTAACTCCCTCTGCTCCCTGGGCGCTCACACCCCCAACCCCTGCCTCCCCCAAATGGCCTTCACAGTCCCTCCAGAGGGGGAGGGGCCGACCCTCCATTTCAGAGCCAAACTTCCTGGTGGGACAGGCAGTAGAGTGTGGCACTGCCTTGGACTGAAGGGAGAAGGGCCCCCCCGGCTCCCTCCAGGCTTCCAGAAAAGTCTTCAGTGCAATAAAAGCATTATTTCTTGCATCTGGGTCTGTGTGTAGCACCCACAGCCTGCACCAGGTCCTGGGCCCTGGGCAGGAATGTGTGGCTCCCCCCGCCCCCAGGACGTCAGCCTGGGCTTCCATGCAGTCCAGACACAGGGCAATCGCTGCTGGCGCTCCTTAAACGTTCAGTTTGTAGTTGTGCGCCTGTCTGCGTGGTTTTTAATATTTGCCCTCACTGCTAGGCTGTGAGCCACGCAAGGAAAGATCCTTTGGTTGCGATTGCAGCCCTGGGACACCTGCGCAAAGGGGCAGGGCTGGGGTGACCCCTAAGAGCTCAGGTGAAACTGGGTTCCACCCCAACCCAACCCAGCGGTAACCTTAGGCCCTCAGTCTCTTCACGGGTGAGACGAGCAGGGTGGGCAGCCCGGCCCCCTCGGAAGGAAGGCGGATGCTCTTGCAGGGCGCCTGGAGGCCGCCAAAGACACCAGGACCTCGCGCTCCGTCGGCTGCCGCTCTCCACGGTGCTGAAGACATGCCTGGCGCCTCGGGCCGCCTCTCCAGCCCTGGGTGCCTGGGATCCCCCCACCTTACTCCCCCATCCCGGGCCCGCCCAGCCCCACCTTCTGGGGGTTGGGGAGCCCCACACTCCAGCTTCTACCCAGTTACACTCCCAGACCAACCGTGTTCTGTCACAATATTTTATTAAGGATCACGGCAGTCAGAGAAGGTGGAGGGTGGCCGTGGCCATCCCAAGTTCAGAGCCCAGCCAGGGCTTAGGGGCCAGGCCCTCTGCAGTCTGTCACTTCCTCCTCCCGGTGTGTGAGGGAGGGGGAGGAGTCCCCAGGCAGCGCAGTTGTTGAGGCATGTTGTGTGTTTGTCTGTCAGGGTCTATGGATCACTGTGTCTGCCTGTCCGATCTGTGCCTGGGTCTGTGTGTATTTCTCAGGCTTTGTGGCCTCAGGGTTGCCCTGGGTCTGAGCATCAGTTTCTGCTCCTGTGTCTGGGTCCCTGGGTATGTAGCTGTGTGTTTGTGCATCTCCATCCTGGCATCTCCACAGGGGCCTCTCTCACCTCCAACCCCCTGCCTCCACTGCAGCGCCCACCACAGTGCCCCTGAGCCGAGGGGCCTGGAGTCACATCCAGGCGGCACTCACAGCTCCTCCCCCACCGCCTCCAGCCCCACCAGACCTGGGCTGAGTGCTGGCTCAGATGAGGCCCAGTCCAGCAGGGTGGCCTGGCTCAGCTCCTCTGCCCAGTTGCCCTGGACCAGGGTCGACTTGTTCAGCTCCTCCGTCGAGTTTTCCAGAGCCAGCATGTCCTGGGATTTCCAGTGTACCCTGGGGCTGCGTGGAGACCCTCCCTGAGGTGCGCCAGCCTCGGCCTGAGGTCCTGGGGCCTCGGAACCTGGCGTGGTGTCGGGGGCCACACGGGAAGCGGCGTCGTTGTGCAAAGTTCTGGAGAAGACTGAGCGAGGGTTGGGGGTTCATGAGGGGTGGGGTGGGGAGACTGGTGCTTCTTCTTTCCTTATCTCCCAGCTTCAGGGAGCAGCTGCATGGGGGGGCTCCTCTCCCCTCCCCCAGAGGCCCAGTAGTGGGACATGAGGAGCCATGGGGATGTCCATGATGCAGCCCAGAGGGGACCCCGAAGGGATTCTGGCCCACCTACCTCGCACCGGTGTGAAGTCTCCGGGGCTCTCGGCTTTGTTGAGGGCAAAAGGGCTGATGGAGGGGAGGACGATGAGGGCAAAAGAGAGCAGCAGGACCTGCCAGAGATGGGGGTGGGGTCACCCCATCCCTCCACCATCCCTACAAGCACACCCATCTTTTGGGCAGGGAAACTGAGGCCCAGAAGACTGGATTATGCTTGAACTGGGGCCAGGGCCATGCTACTCACACCTTTCCCCCTCCCACAGGCCAGTCTGTCAAGGCGGAGGAACCCCTGTATCCTGGGGGCCATCGGAGCAGGGAGTAGGACTCACCGCTATGCAGGTGCCTGCCTGGGCCGACTTGCTGGTGGACTGGACTACAATGGCCTGGAGTTTCTTCAGCTGCTCCAACAGGGACCTTAGTGGAAGGAGCAGCCTTGACTGAGCCCTACAGGCCTTAACCTGGCTCTCTGTCCATTTCTTGGGCTCCCCAGCATGGCTGATGTCTGGATTCTGTCCACCTCTCAAGGCCCCCCTGCTCTTACAAGTCCCAGATTTGCTTTGGTAAATCTCCAAAGGCATCCCACCCACTTCTCTGCAACCCCATCCAGGCCTCCAGGATCGCTCACCTGGACGCCAACCCAATCCTCCTCTCTGGTGCCCCTCAGCTCTACCTCCCTCCTGCCCCCCTGCCTCTCCTGCCCCCACTCAGCAACCGGGGGGCGCTTTCCAAATGTGAAGCAGCTTCTCCCAACCCTCTCAGGGCTCCCACCTCCCTCAAGTCCTCTCTGCAGCTGAAGCCCTACACAACTTGCCCCTGTTCCCTCCCTCACCCTCACTCACTCTGCTCCAGCCACACTGGCCTCCTCACCATGCCTCCAGCATGCTGGCCCCAGGACCTTTGCACAGGCTATTTCCTCTAAGCACACTGTTCCCCCAGGTCTCTTGGCAGCTGGTTTTTTTCTCATCCCATTAGGCCTCATCTCAAATAACACTGTATCTGACCTTCCTATCTGAAATAGCCCCACAGCCCTGGCTGGGTAACAAAGCACCAGACGGTTAGAGCACCGTCCCGATTTTCCAAGGTTGTAGGTTTGATCCCTGGTCAGAGCACATACAAGAATTAACCAAAGGCCCTAGCCAGTTTGGCTCAGTGGATAGAGCATCGGCCTGTGAACTGAAGGGTCCCAGGTTCAATTCCAATCAAGGGCCCGGTTGCGGGGCTCAATCCCCAGTAGGGGGCGTGCAGGAGGAAGCCGAGCAAAGATTCTCATATATATGTTTCTATCTCTCCCTTTCTCTCTGAAATCAATAAAAATATATATTTTAAAAAAGAATCAACCAATGAATGCATAAATAAGCGGAACAACAAATCAATGTTTCTCTCAAATCAATATAAAATAGCCCTTCACCCTACTTTGCTTTTTTCTAAGAACTATCACTATTTGTGTGATCTTTTATATATTTTTGTTTGTCTTGAGTATGTCTCCCACTAGACTGTGAGTTCTTTAAGTGGAGGGACTGTGTCTTTGTTCATTTGTGGTCCCAGTGCCCGGAACTATGTCTGATGCAGAATAGATGCTAAATAAACTGACTAAGTGGATGCACCCCTTAGGTGGAATTGTGTATAGTTCTCCAATACACCATGCTCCTAGCCTCAGGCCATTCATATGCCATTTCCTCTACAGAGAGTAGCTTCCCCCATGAACTCTTATACATCTTTTAAGGCCCCAGATCCAAATCTCTGCTATGCAGCCTGCCTCCTTTCTAGGTGGAATCCTTACCGCCCCCCCCCCGCCACGCCCCTGCCCCCCGGCTCTGCCCTGCCATCACAGAAGTTGCCCCCCTCCCCCACAATGTTCACCTCTCCTGCAAAGGATTTGGGGGCCGATTCCCCCTGTCCTCTGCCCTGGCTGGACCAAGACTCACTGGTTCTGCTTCTCGAGATGCAAGACCTTCCTCTGAAGCTCCTGGTTCTGGGCAGTGCAGGCCGACATCCTGCAGGGACAATGTCACAGTGACATTCAGGGTACGCCTGTCACCAACGGTCCCATCGCCTCTTCCTGTGAGGCTCCACTTCACAGGCAGGGAACCCAAGGCCAAAGAGGGGAGTCACTTATTCCAAGTCACCCTGGCAAGTCCAAGGGCCAGGAGTGAACCCATGTCTGCCAGGTTTCTAGGCCCCATCTCTGCATTGGTGTGGGGCCTTCATTCAAGTCTGAGCCCCCCTGATTGGAATGGAATGCCGAAGTCAGGCAGTGATGCTTCCAGAGGATGAAATAGCAGGGAGTCTGGGTGTCCAAGGAGAACCAAGTGACGCCGCTCACCATCCCTGCGACCTTGAGCCCTCAGCTCTCTGACCGGACCTCAGGCCTCTCATTTGTAAAGTTGGGTTACAGTTACTTAATTCACAGAGGGGCTGGGAGGATGGCATGAAGCACAGTTGAGTAGGGGCTTGGCAGATTGCATTTGAGGAACAAGACAATGGCTATGGTTCCATCTAGGGTTCTGATGGAACACCTTTCCCTCTGCATCCGTCTGTGAACGTGGTCGTGGCCCAGACCACTCAGATGTGGAGGCTAAGTCCTCAGATCACAGCAGGAGGATGTGTCAGTCCTCACATCACAACCAGGGAAGAGAAGAAGCTCCCTCTCTAAAAAGTCCTCTTTCTAAATAGCTCACAAGATAAAGAAGAATCAGAGAACACCTAGGGTCCACATGGCAATGACAGTAGTCCAATCAAATGTGTGAGACGCAGCTAAGGTGGTGCTGAGAGGGAAATTACAGGCTTCACTCAGCTCAATGAGCTAAACAGCAGCATAAAATCCACCACCACCACCCCCCACACACAAAAAGCCAGTCTGCCGAAACCGGTTTGGCTCAGTGGATAGAGCGTCGGCCTGCGGACTGAGGGGTCCCGGGTTCGATTCCGGTCGGGGGCATGTGCCTGGGTTGCGGGCACATCCCCGGTGGGAGATGTGCGGGAGGCAGCTGATTGATGTTTCTCTCTCATCGTTGTTTCTGGCTCTCTATCTCTCTCCCTTCCTCTCTGTAAAAAAATCAATAAAATATATTTAAAAAAAAAAAAAAAAAAAACCAGTCTAAGAAGGACATAACAAAGCTTACAGTAGAGATGAAAGAACAGGAAAAGAAAAATACAATTGGATGGGAGGGAAAGCCAGAAATCCATACTTTGCAAAGAATAAGAAGATACACAAACTTCTAACAAGATTGATCAGAAAGATAAAAAAAGGAAGAGAAGGCACAAATAAACGAATTATTAAGAAGGGCAGAATTATAGCCCGGCCAGTGTTGCTCAGTGGTTGAGCATCGACCCATGAACCAGGAGGTCACAGTTTGATTCCTGGCCAGGGCAACAGGCCCGGATTTCAGACTCAATCCCCAGCAGGGGGGCGTGCAGGAGGCAGCCAATCGATGTTGATGTTTCTCTCTCATTTATGTTTCTCTCTCTCTCCCTCTCCCTCTAAAATCAATAAAAACATTTTAAAATAATAGGAGAGAACTAGAAGCCATTTTATCTTAATAATTTTGAAATCGGCATCTTCACAAAAAAATATAACATCCCAAAACGGACCCAGGAGTAAGTAGGAGACCCATATAGACCTGTAACAGTCCATAAAGTCATCCTTGGCCGTCACAACAGCTCTGGGACCAGTGATCTCAACCAGGGGCGTACACATCCCATATCCCATGTTCTGGCACGGAGCCAGACAAGATGGGTAATACCTCCCTCTCTCTTGGTACCACATATTCTGAGGACAAAGGGACCCTGAAACCCTTGCCCTGAGCCAGCTCTAGGCATATCCCATCCTTGCAACTCACATGAAAAAAGGTCTCTCCTGGAGAGGAAAGACGACTCTAATTTTGCCAGGCCTTAAACCCTGTGACCTCAGGCCCATTGCATCCCTTTCTCTGGGCCTCAGTTTCCCCCGAGTGTGCCCAGGACCCAGCCTTACCGAGTCTCCAGGCCATCAATATATTCCTTCTTCTTTTTACGACTTTCTTGGGCTGACTGTTTGTTCCGGATTTTCCGGCGGATTTTTTTCAGGACTCGCTCCTCATACTGCCAGGTGACATGGGGAACAGGCCGAGTCAGGCTAGAGGGTCTACTCTGCTGTCTGGACCCCACAATTTCACCCATTCTCTTCCCAGGGGAGCCATCCCAGGCCCGGGGACGTGGGGGCAGACTCCTGATGATTTCAAGTCCAGCTTTCCCCCCCTAAATTCTTGCAGAGTCTCCAGGAGAGTCCTGGGTCCTGGAATCTATCCAGCTCCTATTCCCAGTTAGTAACTTGCTACCAAACTCTGTGTATGGTGCAGTTGCGCCACCTTCTGGTCATATCTGAGACCAGTGCTTTTCATGGGGCCAGCTGATGCCAACACTAATGTCTTCCAATTGGAAGGGCAAACTCGGTGTTTGACATGACGTGAAAGGGCTGGGTGAGAACTGTGGCGAGAGAGAGAGGTCCCACTAAGCTGGCTCTGTGGATGACTTTTTACTCCGGTGGTAGACACACCCAACCGTTTTAGTGTGGGAGGCCTATAGGTGAGACTCACGGGCAGCTGGCGGCAGGAAGGGGGAAAGACTCAGCCAAGGGTCTCACCAACTCACCTTGGTGAGGGGCAGCTGGGTGGGCAGTGAGATGCCTTCTTTGGCCAACAGTTTCTTCTCGTCCTCGGTCAGCACTAGTTCCTGGCAGTGCCCAGTCCCAGGTCTCAGCAGGTGGGGGGCTGCCAAGGCATGCTGTTGCTATGGAAAAACCAGGGGAATTGCGTTGGGGGCAGAGAGAGGGACAGCCTTTGGGAAATGAAAGAGGCATCAGATTTGAGCAACAATCAATCCATCTGCTGTAGAGTCCCCACTGGCCGGCACACAGCCCTTTGACCCAGCAACTCCACTTCCAAGAATTGACCTTACAGAGATGCCCTCCCACATATGCAAAAGCAGGGACATACAGGATTTTCATTCACTTAACAAAGACACAAGACAGCTGTTTATAGCCACCTACTACATTCCAGGCACCATTCTGGGCTGTGCACACTCATTGTAACACTGTCTGCAATGGCAAAGCATTGGAAGCAATAAAAATATCCAGCAAATAAGGCACGACCCATTTGCACAATGGAATTTTACACAACCCTGAAAAGAGACGGCTCTCCACGTCATGCTATGGGGCAATCTCCATAATAAACTGTCAACTTAAAAAAAGGGGGGTGGGTGGCAAAACATTGTTGCATGTGGCCCACTACTTTTTATGTTAAATTTTTTTTTTTAAGGTATCTCTTTGGAAAAAAATTGAACCTGTGTGGGGAGCTGGGTGTCTGGGCAACTGAGGTGAGAAGGTAGGTCTCCCAATCTACGCATTTGTTCCATTGGAACTTGGACTGTGTGAATGCATTTCCCTATTCAGAATAGTTTCAATTAAATTTAAATTATTCAAGATAAACATTAAAAATGAAAGAATCTTGTCATCAGAATGTCTAAGTCTTAGCAATGTCACATTTCTAAGGAGTGGGAGACTCAGGCATAAAGGTGGAGCTCGGGGGCAGTCTGTCATTCTTTGGATCAAACTCCACTACCTAGAACTCCAGTTCATTGATTAGTCCAACCATTTTCTCTCCAGGGTCCAAGCCTCAGTGTGCTCATCAGTGAAATGGGGATAAGATCTCCCACATCTTAAGGTTGTTGACATGAAGAACAATGATACTGAACTTCATGCATTTACCAAACCCAGTTAGCATTTCCAACACAATCATTCTCCTTTCTTATCCTTCAAGGCCGCTAGGGTTCCACCTCCTCTAGGATGCCCTCCAGGACCTGCAGTGACCCTCCAGCCTCTCTCCCTTGTTGGTACACTTTCATGAGATCCCCAGAGGCTGAGCACACGGCTGGTGCTCACCCCACATCTTTCAAGTTGGGAGGGGCATTTTGGTCTAGCCTAGAGCTTGTCAGGATGACTTTTGGTATCAGACAAACTGGAGTTCAAATCCTCCTGGGCTACTTGTTTGTTGTGGCACTTGGATTTAAGCTCTCTGGGCCCTGACTTTCTCTGGGTCTTGAGGAATGAGGGCCCTAATTGGGTTGTTAGACCTGGTTTAGAGGTACTTGAAGCCCTCAGCCAGCATGCAATGGGCCCAACAGGCCCAACAGGCCAGCCCAGGGACAGAGCCTGCAGCAGCTGGGTGGCTAAAGGCAAATGAACTTCTCTATGCCCATTTCTTTAGATGTAAAATTAAGATACTATGAGTCCCTGCCTGGCCAGGGTAGGTCAGTGGTTGAGCGTCAACCTATAAACCAGGAGGTCACCGTTTGATTCCTGCTCAGAGCACAGGCCTGGGTTTCAGGCTCGATCCCCAGGAGGGGGCATGCAGGAGGCAGCCGATAGATGATTCTCATCTCTTTCTCCCGCTCTCTTCCTCTCTGAAATCAATAAAAACGATTTTTAAAAATATATAATATGATCCCCAATCTTCAGGGCTATTGTGAATTAAAACATCATACATTTAAAGCATGTCGAAGAGTGCCTGGCCTGCAGTAGGTGCTCAGTAAGTTTTAGATTTTTATTTATTTTTATTTTTTTACTACCACTATAGTAGAAAATGTCCCAGCTCAGGAGATAGAGAACTCAGGACCGGAACCCACAGACTTGCTTTGGATGTGACCCTGTGACTCAGTTTTTCAGTCTCTGAAATGGGGATGTTGGGGCTCCGTGCACCCCAGCGGCCCTCCCAGCTCTGATGCTTGGGAGCTGGGGGTAGAGCTGCTCACCAGGTCGCCACTGCCGGAGAGGAGGAGGTCTTTCACCGTGAGGTTGCAGCTTGGGGGCGACACTGCCAGCTCAGCCTGCTCCTCGGGATAGAGGCCCGGGTTCCACATTTCTAACCAGGGCAGACGGGGACAAAGGCAGAGAGAGTGTCAGGTGGGGGGCTCTGACCTCCCAGCTTCTACCTGCCTCCTCCACCAAGGCTTCCAGGATTGGCTGCAATGTGCTAAGGATTTTTGGTACAACTTGGGGCCCCGAGGCCTGGGGTGAAGGGGACAGACCCGGCTGGTGCCTCAGTCTCCCCTCTCTGGAAGGTAGAAACCCAAATCCATCAGGACATAGTCGAGGGACCCTCTCAGGACCTGGGGGTAGAGCCAATCAGGAGAGAGAGGCTCTTATCGCCCAGGATTCTCAACCAGATTTGCAGCCAGCCAGGCCTTATCTGCCTTTGGGGCAGGGACCAGGTCTGACTCACCTCTGGCTCCCTCCCACCTGGGCCCGGCCCACTGTAAGTGAGCTGCTCTCCAGAGCACAAACCTTAGAGTCTCATTCTCACGGAGTGAAACGTGTGCCCTTGGGTAAGTAACTAAACCTCTCTGAGCCTCAATTTCTTCAGCTCTCCAAGGGGACTCACAAGAGCTCCCACTCCATTGCAAGGCTCAGAGGACAAAGGATGCCCTGCTGGGGTGTCTTCTGCATAAGGCCTCCCCCCAAGAGGAGGCCTTCGCCACTGGGATCCATGACCTCTCTCACTGTCACGGAGCATCTACTATGACCCAGGCCTGGGAGGTACAAAGACGAGGTTGGCAGCATGACACCTGGTGCCACGGCCAGCCTGTCGTGGGTGCATCCCAGCTCTGTGACTTTGACTTGTTGCTTAACCTCATGGGAACTCAGTTTCACCATCTGGAAAATGGGCCCACGAGAGCATCCATCTCAAAAGGGTGGGTATGTGTGTAATGAGGTAAGGGCAGTGAGAAAAGACACAGAACTCACCCAGGTCTATAGCCACGGAGGCCTCGAGCACTTGGGCCGCCGGCCCAAGAGGCCTGTTGGGGCTGTGGGGGACAGGAAGGTAGGAGGGGCAGAGCCCCTTGCCAGACTCCGAGAAATGGCCGCCGCCCGGGGCGGTGGCGGGCACATTGTGTGGAGGGGTGTCCTGGGGGTCGGAGGGCAGATCTTCAGAGATGCCGCTGTCACTGTCCGCAGGAGACCAGAGAGGAGAGCTTGGCACCGAGTCTCCAGAACCCAAGATACAGTTGAGAAATTCCTCAGAGTCCGGGGCTGGCAGGACCTGCTGGGAGGAGGGGCGGGAGTGAGGAGGTCTGTGCTTTGCTCTGGATTGCTGTGTGACTGTGGGCAAGCCCCTGACCCTCTCTGGGCCTCCCTTGTCCTTTCGACCAGAATGAAGGCTTGTGGGGCTCAAACACAATCATGTACCGTGAGAACACCATCCAGCCTGGTCAAGGCACGAGCCCTGAGTTTGAGTTTGGACCCAAACGGCTGTGTGACCCAGACAAGTGACTGGACCTCGGATTCATCACTTCTCAGGTGCCGATGCTGCCCGCCCCCTGGGGCAGCTGAGAGGTTCAGTGCAACAGTGTGCTTTGCTGGAATCACACACCATGAGCCGGAAACGCTACCGAGCCGAAGGAAGTTCTGTCTGCAGTGGGGGCCTCACCTGGTCTCCAGCGTGGCCCCAGTCCTCGCCCAGATCTTCATGTCTCAGGATTCCATCCTGTCGATCAAACAGGAGGTCCAGGAGCTCCAGGCTGTCGATAGGGCCCACCAGGCAGGTGGAGGAAGCCATCTGGGGAAGGACAGACAGGCATGAGGGTCACACAGCCCCTCCCCTCCCCATCTCCCATCTGCATACCACCGGGCCTGCCCAGCTGAAGTTCAATCTCCACTCAATCCCTAGGCTGGCTTCCACCTCCAAATCAGTGCTGAGGGGCTGACCCAGAGTTGGGGGGCGGGGGGCGGGGGGCGGGGGTGAGAGCCAGTTTCTTTAGAAAGTGCTAGCAGATATACCCACGGGGATCATCAGCCTGGTCAGTCCCTGGAGGCGGGTAGAATCGGCCCTCTCATTCCCCGCCTGCCCATGTCGCCCCTCCTGGGAGGTGGGGGTCTGGGAGAAATCAGGGAGCAGGCCTGGAACAGAGGCATGGTCTTGGTCACTGCGTTCTCTCTCTGGGCCTGTCTCCCATCTGTGCCATGTGTGGGGGTTCCTTCCAACGCGGGGAGCTTGGGGAGCGTTTCCTGGCAGAGGCCTTCCCTCCACCTTCGGACCCAGGCAGGGCTCACCTTTCCAGCAGGTAAATCTCCATTCATGAGCCCGGCCAGCTCTGCCTCCAGCTACTTTCCGTGGCTCTGATCCGTAGAAGCTCACCCCGAGTCTTGTTCCTGTCTGTGGCTCTGTCTCCCCACCCCCCAAAGATGCTGAAATAGTCCTGGGGTGCTCCCAGCCCACCCCCGGCTGCTGATTGGGGGACAGGCAAGATGGACAGGGTAAAGGGCCAGTGACACCAGGGCAGGCTGGGGGGAGGGGAGAGAAGACCCGTTATCTCGATGTTTTGTGCTTTTCCTGCAGGCAAGGGGCAAAGGCCGAAGTCTGGGGTGCCTCTGCTCTGCCATGACCTCTTCCCTACTTTGGGGGACTGTTTCTTATCAGCGTCCTAGACGTCGGGATAAAGGAGAGTCCAGGGCTCCTGGCCGGTCCAGTCCGCTCCTGGGACAGAACCCAACAGGAGGACCACCCCGACCTTTGCCGTTGCCGAAGCCGTTCTCTCCGCAGGCGCGCCCTTCCCTCATCACAGCTGGCAACCTCCTCCCACCCTCCAGGCCCTCCAGGGCTGAACCCTGTAACCAATTCCGTCTAGGATCTTCTCTAGTTAATTTATTCAACAACTATTTACTGAGCCAAACTTTCTTTTTTTTTTTTTTTTAACGGAGCCTAACTTGTTTCCACCTCAGGGCCTTTGCATGTGCAGTTCCCTCTATCTGGAACTCCCCTCTCCTCCACCCCTGACTCGGTCACTGGGCCCATTTATTCGTGAGTGTTTGATATTTGTGAATCAGCCCATCTCTGACCCCAGCAGAGAGAAGACCCCTCCCCATGTATCTTTATCAGATCCTTGTTTTCACTGAACTCATTATTTAAAATGTTCTTGTGTACTAACTTGCTTGGTGTCTTCCCTCAGTTCTCCCCTGCCCACTGCACCCAGAATGGAAGGGCGGGGCTCGAATAGAGTCACTGCTGGGTCCTCAGTGTCCAGGAAATGCCTGGCATACAGTAGGTGCTCAATCAACTCTTCCTCATTGAGCACCTCCTATGTGCCAACCACCAGTTAGGCCCTCGGGGTGAGGCAGTGAACGAGCTAGACCATAAACGAATAAATAAACCAGTAAACAGATAACTGGGTTAAGTACTACTGAGAAGCTAAGCGAAACCATGGTAAAGGTCCCCTGAGGACTAGAAAAAGCCCCTTTTAGAAGGTGACATTTAAGTACAGCCCTGAATGATGAGACAGAGAAGCCATGGGAGGTCTAGGGGGAAAAATAGCATAAAACAATAGCATAAGCAGAGGCCCTGGGAGGGCTGTGCTGGCCAGTGGAGGAAGGTGAGGGGCTGGGGTGCCTGCAGCAGCGTGAGGAAGAGGGAGAGAGGGAGGCGGTAAGGACAGGGAGGGCACAGGAGCAGGGCTCTTCGGGCTGGGGCCGGCGTTTGGATTATACTAAACATAGCAAGAAGCTGTTGATGCCTGGCCGGTGTGGCTCAGTTGGCTTAGCTTCGTCCCATGCACCAAGAGGTTGCTGGTTCGATTCCCAGTCAGGGCACATACCCAGGTGGTGGGCTGGGTCCCTGGTAGGAGGCATTCAGGAGGCAGCCAATTGATGAATCTTATCGGTGTTTTCTCTCTCTCTCTCTCTCTCTCTCTCTCTCTCTCTCTCTCTCTACCTCTCTCTATAAAATCAATAAAAAAAATTTTTTTAAAGGCAGAGATTCTTAAAAAAATAAATAAAAGGAAGCTGTTGAGAACTTAGTGAATACAAGGCTATATCAAGACTTCTGTATGCCTGGCATGATGCTAAGAGCTAGGTTTACAGCGGTAGCTAAAAAACCCTCCTTGCTCCCAAGAAATTTACATCCTGGTGTATATTTCTCAATGCATCGGTCATTATTTATTCATGCAACAAAAATTTAATGAGGACCTACTATGTGCCACACATGATGTGTTTCTTGTACCCAACAATGAGTTACATTGCAGCAGTTGCCCCCCCCCCCCCCCGCCCGGGGAAGGGGCACTGAGCAATGTCTGGGGACATCTATGGTTGTCATAATATTCCTGGCATCGAGTAGGCAGGGGCCAGGGATGCTGCTTGGCACCCCACAGTGTCCATGACAGCCCCACAGAGAGTGACAGGACCCCAATGTCTGCAGTGCCCGGGGGAGACCCTGCGTTACAGTAACTGTCCCCTCTGGATGCCGGTATCGTTACCTCGTCCTTGGCTCCCGGATCTCGCCTATTTCCTTTGCAATCCCTCTGCGGTGGATCTTTAAGGGGTTTGTTTGGTTTGGCTTGTCTCTGGCGATCCAGTCATAATATTTACTCAGCTTTCGCTGTGGCGGCACCGCGCCAGGCCCGTCCTGGCAGGTGTACCAAGTAGGTGAAATCTGACTTCTGGACTTCTCTCTGCCTCCCCCTCACCCCATTGCTGACTCTGAGGAGTCCAGGTTCCCTTGAAATAGGATGCCTCCTCCTCCTCTTGTGAAAACCTGCCAGAAATAAAGGAGGTGGCATTTCTCATTTATATCTTCATGGAGGCTAAGACCCTCCTCCTCCTCCCCAGGATATTTGTATTCTTTACATTTTTATAATTATAGACTTCAGAAGGCTTTCCTAAACCCCAATGAAGAAATGTCTGAACAAGTAGGATAGGAATAAACATTTGAGGGAGAGCAGGACTTTTCGATGCCCCGACATCATATTATCCCACTGACTAAACACAACCACCTACTTCAAATGTCCATCATAGATCCCACCAATATGTTTATGTGTGAAACACAACCCCAAAGGAATGCTGTGGCCAAACCAGATGAGGGAAGACTGCGCCAATAAACAGCTGTGCAGACCTTATCAGAGCCTTTACACTCTTGGAGGGAACAGAGTTTGTAGCATTTCCCAAACATGCTTGTATAGGTGTGTTTTGTTTTTCATTTTTACTTGATTTATTCTGAACCATTTCTGACATATGAAAACGCTGAGAGATAAGCACTAGAATGACTAAAATAAAAAGATAGACAACATCAGATGTTGTCGGAAGCTACGGAGCAATTAGAACTCTCACCCACTGTTGGTGGGAATCAAAATGGCCCAATCGCTTTGGTAAACTGGAAAACTGGGCACTCTCTTACGAAGTTAAACATTTATTCACCATATGACTTAGCAAGTTCACTCCTGGGTATTTACCCAAGAGAAATGCAAGTGTATGTTCACAAAAAGACGTGAATGTTCACGACAACTCTACTCATAATTGTCCCCAACTGGAAAGAACTCAAATATCCAACAACAGAATGGATAAGCAAACTGGTATATCCATACCTCACAATACTGCTCAGCCAACACTCATCAAATTGAACACACCTAAGACGTGCATTATTATTGTAAATTAATCCTACTTCAATAAAAAGTATACAAAATATATATAGTAAACAACCATGCACATAAAACATTTAGGAACAACCAAAAAATTACAAACAACCAAAATATCCATTTAAAAAAATTCATCGAGGGCATTGATTAATAGAGCCTGATGCATTCGC
This sequence comes from Myotis myotis, assembly GCF_014108235.1. Lineage (NCBI taxonomy): Eukaryota > Metazoa > Chordata > Mammalia > Chiroptera > Vespertilionidae > Myotis > Myotis myotis. The sequence continues at coordinate 80,388,471 of NW_023416368.1, read as the reverse complement.
CTAATGGAATATTATATAACTGTGAAAATGAATAAGGATTATTTGTACATACTGATAGGGGACAATATTATAAACACTGCACCATATATTTTCTTTATTGTGGTATGCATTCAACACATTTGTTTATTATCATTACTTTTTTAGTCCTTACCCAAGGATATTTTTTCCATTTATTTTTCTTTGAGAGAGTGGGAGGAAAGGGGGGGAGAGAGAGAGAGAGAGAGAGAGAGAGAGAGAGAGAGAGAGAGAGACATCAACTGGTTGCCTCCCACACATGCCCTGACCTAGGCTGGGGGATCAAACCCGCAACCGAGGTACGTGCTCTTGACTGGGAATAGAACCTTGAGACCCTTCGGTCCACAGGCCAATGCCCTAACCACTGAGCAAAGCTAGCCAGGGCTCAACACACATTTATTGTCTATTCTGTGTTAAGCAACAAAAATGCCTGTTGCTCCTTCCCTTCATCTATATTAGTTCAGGAGCTTAGCTAGTCAGAGAGAGGAAGAGGTGTGGGGTGAAGAGCTAAAAAGTCTCCAGCTAGGTCCTGGCCAGTATGGCTCAGTTGGTTAGTGTCGTCCCGTGCACCTAAAAACGTTGCTGGGCCCTAATCGTTTTGGCTCAATGGATAGAGCGTCAGCCTGCAGACTCAAGGGTCCCAGGTTCGATTCCGGTCAAGGGCATGTACCTTGGTTGCAGGTACATCCCCAGTAGGGGGTGTGCAGGAGGCAGCTGATCGATGTTTCTCTCTCATCGATGTTTCTAACTCTCTATCCCTCTCCCTTCCTCTCTGTAAAAAATCAATGAAATATATTAAAATAAAAACAAAAATCAACATTCTCCCCTAAAAAAAACAAAAATGTGTTGCTGGTTAAATTCCCCATCAGGGCATATGCCCAGCTTGTGGGCACGATCCCCAGTAGAGTGCATGAAGAGGGCAGCCGATTGATTTTCTCTCCCTCTCTCTCTAAAATCAATAAAGACATATTTAAAAATAAATAAATAAAGTCTCCAGCTAGGATTCATCTGTAAAATAGGGACAATCATCATGGCAAGATCTACTGTGTGCAGTCTCCCCAGTGCCTGGCACCATGCCTGCCGCACAATAGCTGCCCCCTCAATACTTAGAGAAGGCACAACTGAACGTCTATAAATATAACTGCTGCGTTTAGTGTATAACTGACAAACTACAGCCTGTAAGCCAATTCTGACTCTCTGCTTGTTTTTGTAAATAAAGCTTTATTGGCACACAACCACACCCATTTGCTTATGGAATGTCTGTGGCTGCTTGGTATACAATGGCAGAGTTGAGCAGTTGCAACAGAGACCCTGTTGCCTGCAAAGCTGAAAATATTTAGTATCTGGTCCTTTTCAGAAAAAGTTGGAACTTGCTATTATTAGAAACTAGAGGACTGATGCATGAAATTTGTGCAAGGGGTTCGGCCCCCCGCCCGACGTGGCTTCGTCTGGAAGGTCGTCCGGAAGGTGGTCCGGAAGGACGTCTGGTCTAATTAGCATATTATGCTTTTATTAATATAGATAGCAAGGTTTAGCAGATTAGACCTGCTCTGCCCAATAAGGAGCCACAGGCCACTATGGCTATTGAACACTTGAAGTATAAAGAATGTGATCGAGTTATTTCATTTTTGTTCATTTAAAATTTAAAACCAATACTCAAGTCACTTACTGGACAAATTTTGAGTGCACATGAAACAACCCGGGTTTGTGAATCTACGCTTTTTACTATAAACTTTCTGAACTCCATAAGTACACATCAAGGATTTCTGATAAAGATTTAGTGACCAAATTGATAAACACATTGGATGTACAAGATTAGTATGAAGAAAAAGTGAAGTACCATATTCATAATTTTGATATTGACCACATGTTGAAATGAAAATAGCTTGGATTTATTAATTATTTAGATTAACAAAATATATTCAGATGAAAGTTATTTTTACTTTGTGCTTTTTAAAAATGTAGCTGCTAGAAAATTTAAAGTAATACATGACATTTCTCTCAGACAGTGCTGAGTTAGAACAGGGCCTGGGTTCAAATCCTGACTCTGCCACTTGTCACTCTGTGACTGTTTCTCCCTGCCAGTTTCCTTAGCTGCAAAATAGGGGATAAAGGACCTGCTCCACGGGGTTGCTGGGAGGATTCAATGAACTAAACATGCGAAATGCTTGGAAGGCCCCCCCGCAGAGTCAGGTCTGAAAACCTGGCCGGCATCGTGGTTGTTGCTATTATTACTGGTGTGAGTCTCTATGAGAAATATGTTGCACTCCAGTCCTGAGACGCTTGGCAGATGCCCACCTGCCTGTCACAGTTGGGTGGCCTCAGCCCTTTGGCCATAGCACAAGCCTGGCTCTAACGACAGGCCCCGTTCCGCACAGGAGGGCAGAGGGGCTAATAAGGGGTTATGACTCACTGTGGCCATGAGTCAGCCACAGCTGAGACAACGCCCAGGTCCTCTGCTCCAGACTGGGGCTTGCCTCTTGTCACCATGTCACCTCCCCTTTCTTTTGGCTTCTCTCTACGCTTCTCTTTAAGGTCGGTTTTGCAGGGAAGAAGCGAGGGGTTCTGGGAGCAGCAGCTCCTTGACCAGCTCCTCCCCCGCCCTCTTCCTCCTCCTCCCCTCTGGGTCCCTCCCTGGGGATATGGCCTTGCCAGGGAGTGAGTAAAACCCTTGTGACACGGGTGTGGCAGGGGCAGGCCAGGGGCTGGGGGAGAGGGGAAACTCTGATCTGCCTCTTGGGCAATGCTGATTAGCACCTAATACTGGAGACTGCCCAGTTCTTCTCTCCTCTTACATCATCCTCTGAGGCATTTCCAGAAAGTTCCGGGCTCCTGGGAGTGTGCGAAGACAGGGTGTGAATCAGGGTCTCCAAACACCATGGAGGAAAACGTGGTGGGGAATGGGCTCCCTCTGCCCTTCCTAAAGAATGAAGGATGTTATGTCCAATCATTCACTCATTCATTCCTGCGACCACCATTTATTGAGCACCTACTGTGTGCCAGTGCTGGGGACACAGCAAGGAACGTAAACATTCCCCACTCCCTAGCCCAGTGGAGCTTATTGGGGGAGACAGATGCTAAATAATCTCATTTGTGCATAAGCAAGAAAATAAGTAATATTAAGGGACCATGTATAGCAATAAAGCAGGGCCCAGCCAGTGTGGTTCAGTGGTTGAGCACTGACCCATGAACCAAGAAGTCAGCAGTTTGATTCCAGTCAGGCACATGCCTGGGTTTAGAGCTCGATCCCCAGTGGGGGCCGTGCAGGAGGCAGCCGATTGATGATTCTCTCTCATCATTGAGGTTTCTCTCTCCCTCTTCCTTCCTCTCTGAAATCAATAAAAATATACATTAAAAAAAAAAAACATATTATAAAAAAGAAACCAGGAAAGAGAGGTGGAGAGTGTGGGGGTGACTTGTAATTTTATATAAGGTGGTCAGGTGGGAATGCGGAAAGTGTTGAGAGCTAAAGGCCCTGAGGTAGGAGGAACAGCAAGGAGGTGCACGGGGTTGGAGCAGAATGAGCAAAGGGGAAGCAAGGGAGGGGACTGAGGGCTTTGTTCCCCTCGGGTAAAAAGGCTGATGGTCAGTCCTGTGACGGCTCTAGAAGTTTCTAGAAGGGGCTGGGTGGGACATGTGTGTCGACAGGGTTAAAGGCCTGGGTATCAGGATACTGTTGTGTTTTGTGTGTTTTTTTAAATCCTCACCCAAGGATATTTTTCCATTGAGTTTTAGAGAGAGTGGAAGAGAGAGGGAAAGAGAGAGAAACATCAATGTGAGAAAAACACATCAATTGGTTGCCTCCTGCACGCGCCCTGACCAGGGCTCAGGCTGGGGAGGAGCCTGCAACTGAGGTACATGCGCTTGACAGGAATCGAACCCGGGATCCTTAGGTCCGCAGGCCGAGGCTCAATCCACTGAGCCAAACCGGCTGGGGCAGGATACTGTTCTTTAAGCCTGCTGTTCAGGGCTCACTCTTTTTTTAATTTCTTTATTGGTTAAGGTATTACAAATGTGTCCTCATCCCCCCATTAACCCCCACCCTCCCCCCTCTTTTTTAAAAATATATTTTATTGATTTTCTTACAGAGAGGAAAGAAGAGGGATAGTTAGAAACATCGATGAGAGAGAAACATCGATCAGCTGCCTCCTGCACACCTCCTACTGGGGATGTGCCCACAACCCAGGTACATGCCCTTGCCCGGAATCGAACCTGGGACCTTTCAGTCCGCAGGCCGACGCTCTATCCACTGAGCCAAACCGGTCAGGAGTCAGGGCTCACTCTTAGCTTCACACAGGAAGGTGGTCCCCCAGCTTCAGGAGAAGGAGTGGTCCCTGGGGCAGTGCCCCATGAAGGCCTTGAGCCTGGACCAGCAAACAAGGCCAGCCCCCCCCCTTCCCCCGCATCTCCCACCCCCACCCCGCATCTCCCACCCCAACCCTCCCTCCATGTCTAGCCACCATCTCATCCTGGTGATTGCTTTATGGCTGGTGGGTCCAAGGTCGAAGCGGACCTCTCACCAGCCAAAGGAGGGCTCTGCTGGCTTCAGGTGTGGTCCTCTCAGCTTCCTTCCGGTTGTGGGGGAGGAGACAGAGAGGGTGTCTCCTCCTGTTCCAACCTGGGGCCCTGGGAAGGTGCCCAGGGGGCGGGATGGGAGGCATCTCTGGGCCTCCAGGCACTGAGTGCTTCCCGGCTGCTGAAACAAAGTGACACCGACCGAGTGGCTGAAACAACAGAAATGTTTTATCTCCCAGTTCTGGAGGTTGGAAGTCCAAGATCAAGGTGTGGGCAGGGCTGGTTCCTCCTGATACCTCTCTCCTTGCTTGTACATGCTGTCTTCTCCCCGTGTCTCTGTGTTCAAATGTCCTCTTCTTATATAAGGACACCAGTCACATGGGTCAGGGCTCACCTTATTGACCTCATTTTAACTGATCACATCTGTTAAGGAGTTATTTCCAAATACTGTCATATTCTGTGGTCCTGGGGGTTAGGATTTCAACATATGAGTTTGGGGTGGGGTGGGGTGGAGTGGGGAGAAGACACAAGTCAACCCACAACACCTTTCCAAAGCTGTTACAAAACCCAACCCTGGTGGTGTTGGCTTAGTGGTCACCTCCCTAGGAAGTGGCCCTTATCACCCCAGCCAAAGTCACCCCAGCCCCAGTCACTCTTGCATACACCTTCTAGGGGCTCTGTTTACATACCTATGTTATCTGTTTATACGAAGGAGCAGGAACCGGTCTGTTTTGGTCACTGATGTGTGTGTCCCCCCCACCAGCCCTGAGAAGGATCGCACACCAGCCAAGTGGCTTCAATAGACCTGTGGAATGAACCCCACACTCAACGTGCTCAGATCTCAAGAGAAATGGGCCCGCTCGAGGCCAAGTTCAAATGTCACCCTTGTCTCAAATCAGTTCATAAATTTCCTATCTTGCGCAGAATTACTTTCTGGACTGGGTGCCAAGAAACCAACATCCTGTCTCCAGCTCAGCCACACACTGGCTGTGACACCACGGAGTCACCTCTCCCCTCTGAGCCTCCGTTTTCCTGTCTGTAAAATGTGACCATTGATCTAAAGGTTATAAGAAGGTCGAACATGGGATTAATATTTAATCCCAGGGAAAATCTGATCAGGATGGTGTTCAACTGAGTCATGGGCCAGGCTGTGTACATGTGTGGAGAGGCCCTCCGCCCCAGGTGAGCGAGGCTGGCCCGGCTGAGCTAAGGAAGCACCCAGCCTTGGTTCTTCTCCCTGAGGTTTCTCAGCCGGAATGTCCATCAGGCCCCAGCAGAAGGCCTCTAATCTCCGCCAGAATCTCCGGGTTAGAGAATGCAAGAGAGGTCACCCGCCTAGAACAGGACAACCCTCGGCAGAACTTGATAACATTTATTTTCACATTGCATGTCTTTTTACAGCTCCCTTCTATTTGGGGTCTCTGATACTGGTCTCAATTTACCATTATAAAGTGGTTTTCTAAAATAAATGTATCAAAGAAATAAAGCGAAGTTGATGATAAAGCTGAAGATTGGACCAACCTTTTTCTTCAACAAATTTATCTTTAAAGGAAACATTATAACTCTAGGGTAAACTAAAAGAACAGCACCAGGTACCTAAAACAGGGGCAAGGGAAAAGAAACAATGTTATTAGGCCTAGCCGGTTTGGCTCAGTGGATAGAGCATCGGCCTGCGGACTCAAAGGTGCCGGCTTTGATTCTGGTCAAGGGCATGTACCTTGGTTGCGGGCACATCCCCAGTAGGGGGTGTGCAAGAGGCAGCTGATCAATGTTTCTCTCTCATTGATGTTTCTAACTCTCTATCCCTCTCTCTTCCTCTCTGTAAAAAAAAAAAATCAATAAAATAAATTAAAAAAAGAAAAGAAAATTGAATTTGAGCAATTTCACTTCCTTTATTCTGTCTGATCACTTGAAGAATCCATCTGTACTGTATTTAAAACTTTAAACAGTGAGCCAAACTGTAAATTATATCATTTTATTTGGTAAGCTCAAATCTTAATTCAAACCCAAAAATATCTTTCCTGAATTTGAGCCACATCTTTTATTTTTAAATGTTTTATTAATTTTAGAAAAGGGGGGGAGGGGGAAAACATCAATGTGAGAGAGAAACATCTATGGACTGTCCCTTGCATGCACTCTGACCAGGAACCGAACCCAAAACCTGGGCATGTGCCCTGACCAGGAATCGAACCAGTGACCTTTCAGTGCATGGGATGACGCTCAACCAACTGAGCCGCAGATGCCAGGGCTGAGCCATATCTTTTAAATGGAAATGTCTTCTTTAAACTGTTGTTTGATTATTTATTTATTAAATTGTCATGTTATTATTATTTTTTTTAAATATATTTTATTGATTTTTTTACAGAGAGGAAGGAAGAGAGATAGAGAGTTAGAAACATCAATGAGATAGAAACATCCATCAGCTGCCTCCTGCACATCTCCCACTGGGGATATGCCCACAACCCAAGTACATGCCCTTGACCGGAATCGAACCCGGGATCTTTCAGTCCACAGGCCGACGCTCTATCCACTGAGCCAAACCGGTTTCGGCTGTCATGTTATTATTCATTACTGTAACAGACTAGTATGTAAAAACAAGTTTTGCTCTAAAAATATTAATTAATGGAGCCCTGGTTGGTGTGGCTTAGTTGGTTGGAGCGTCATCCATATACTGAAAGATCAAGGGTTTGATTCCTGGTCAGGGCACACACCCAGGTTGTGGGTTCAATCCCCAGTTGGGGCATGTGCAGAAGGCAACCAATCAATGTTTCTCTCTCTTCCTTCCTCTCTCTAAAATTAATAAAAGATGTTTTAAAAAATAATTCAGCCGAAACCGGTTTGGCTCAGTGGATAGAGCGTCGGCCTGTGGACTGGAGGGTCCCAGGTTCGATTCCGGTCAGGGGCATGTGCCTGGGTTGCGGGCACATCCCCAGTGGGAGACGTGCAGGAGGCAGCTGATCCATGTTTCTCTCTCATCGATGTTTCTAACTCTCTATCCCTCTCCCTTCCTCTCTGTAAAAAATCAATAAAATATATTTAAAAATAATAATAATAATTCAGAGACAGTGCCCTCGGCAGTCCTGGATCTGTCTCTTGCTTCAACAGTGTTTGGACGGAACAGACCCAGGGACGCCTCTTCTTCCAGCCTCCGACCACCCTCCATCGTCTTTTCCAGTCGCCACCTTCAGAACCACCTCCGAGATCAGCCAACACACTCTTTTGTTCTCCCTTAGCTCATTGCCGAACAACCATGAGCCCCCAGATTCGTCAGAATTATCCCACGGAGGTGGAGGCTGCCGTTAACCGCCTGGCCGCCCTGCTCCGTGGGCGTCCTACACCGACCTCCCTCTGGGCTTCTATTTTGACCACAAGGCTGTGGCTCTGGAGGGCGTGGGCCACTTCTTCCTGGCGTTGGTGGAGAAGCAGCACCAGGGCTCTGAGCATCTTAAAGATACAAAACCAGCCCGGTGGCCGCATTCTCTCCCAGGACATGCTGAAGGCTCCCAGGATGAGTGGGCGAAACTCAGGATGCCCTGGAAGCCGCCTTGGCCTTGGAGAGGAGCCTGAACCAGGCCCTTTGGGAGCTGCAGGCCCTGGGTTCTGCCACGCAGCCCTCCCTCATCTCTGTGACTTCCTGCAGAACCACTTCCTGGATGAGGAGGTGAAACTCATCAAGAAGATGGGCGACCACTTGACAGACCTCCGCAGGCTGGCCAGCCCCCGGGCTGGGCTGGGCTGGGCTGGGTGAGTATCTCTTCGAAAGGCTCACCCTCCCGCATGACTAGGAGCCTCTGGAGCCCAGAGGCCTTTGAGGGGCCCCTCTGCATCCCCTGGTGTCTGGTTTCTGTCTGAGCCTCTCCCCAAAACCACTAGCCATTCTCTTAACCACCCTGAAGCCCTCTCCCTTGCTTTGGACCAAATGGAAACACTAAAGCTTTTTGCAGAAAAAAAAAATTATTTTTAATTAATTAATAGAATTAAACAGTATTCATTCATTACTTTCCCCCTTGATTGGTCAGTGAAATCTATTTATGCATGTTACTGGCATGATTATATGTGATGTTCAGTAAAGGAAAAATTTAATTCACTCTATTTCTTTTCTGGCAATAATTATGTATTGCTTTTCATAATCATCACTGAAACTTCCTATCTTATAGAGGAGTGGATGTTAAAAAAGATCTA